>NC_141696.1:621307542-622683555 GCF_964263255.1 Lissotriton vulgaris | reverse complement strand
GGTTCCCTCCTCTGCGGAGCCCAATGTGTTTTTATGTATTGAAGCAGTGCAGCATGGGTCGAATACAGTTGTGCCGGGACCCCGTTTCGTTATCAAAGGTGTCATGATCGAGCAGTGTCTCATCCCTGAATAAGTTTGCCACTGCGCTAATACCAGCATCTAACCAGGGTGCCAATATGCGCTTATTGAGCCTACCACCTGCCAACGGAATACCCAACAGTGGGATGTTACCGGCGTATGGAGGGGGTGCATGCGTATATTGCAGTGCCGCCTTCCAGCACTTGAGCGCAGTGTTTAACAAAGGAGGGAGATCCCTCGGGGTCTACTACCAGGCAACAACAAGATGTGCAATGCCACGTTACCTACTTCTGTATCTATATAACCTATTTCCTGCAGGTGACGCCCAGCCGTCCAATAAGACAACCACTGTAGCTGGCAGGCATAATAATATGCGCAGATGTCCGGGATGCCCAGACCCCCCATGCGAGTACCCACTTGCAATTTTTTCAGGCTTATGCGTCTTCTATCCTTGCCCCATATAAGGTCTATAAGCACAGTATTCAGTACTTTAAACGTGGCGTGTGGCACTATTAGTGATAGTGATAAAATAATACAATAATCTTGGCAGAACCACCATTTTGGCTAGTGCCGCTCTCCCCATAACAGATAACGGCAGCGCTGTCCAGAAGGTGACATTGGATCGCAAGGCTCTGACTGCTCTGTGTAGATTACCATCTATCATATCTTCTTGTGTCCTATAAATCTGAATTCCTAGATATTTAAATGTGGTCGGGGTTACCTGATGCCTAGTATCTCCAAATTCTACGTCTATGATGTCGGCATGTTCCGTAAAAAAGAATGCGTGGGATTTTGCAGTGTTTATCACCAAGCCAGACAAGGCTTTAAAGTGACGGTATGTCTCATATATTGGGGTCAGGGGCAGACGGAGAACCTGCAGGTACATAATAATGTCGTCGGCATACGCCGACGCCGAGAAGAGATGTGATGTTTTCCCTATCGGTATTCCCCAATCAGGAAAATCTTTTCCCAGTTTTATAGCTAATGGTTCCAGTGCCAGTATAAATATGAGAGGCGACAGAGGACATCCTTGCCTGGTCCCTTTATGTATGGAGTATTCGTCTGATGTATGTCCTCCCATTCGGGCACGCGCCATTGGGGCCTTGTATAGTAGGCGCAGCCAGGCTACGTATCCCTCCGGTATCACAAATTTTGACAGTGCCTGAAACATATACTCCCAATTGATGGAGTCGAATGCTTGTATGAGATCTAGTGAAATGCATTGGGTCAGAGCTTCTGTGATTAAATAGTGTAGTTTTCTAATATTTAGTGATGTGCTTTGTGCTGGTAAAAACCCTGTTTGGTCTATATGAATCACTTTAGGCAGGGAGGGCAGCAATCTGGTGGCCAGCACTTTGCTCAAGATTTTATATTCCGTGGTTATTAACAATAACGGGTGCTAGTTAGCCATATCCTTGTGGTCTCTTCCTGGCTTCAGTAGTGATATAACTAGTGCTTGGGCCATGGTGAGGGGCTGGGAACCCTTTTCCCACACTGTTTTAAATAACACTTCTAATTGGGGCACTAGTGCTTCTGCATATGTGGTGTAAAATTCAATTGGGAGTCCATCCATACCGGGAGTTTTATTGCGCGGAAGCCCCTTCTTAGTGACTCTGATCTCATGTTGAGTAATGGGCCCTGTGAGGTCTTTCTGGGCCGTCGCTGAGAGTTCCGGGAATGTTAAAGTGGATAGTAAAGCCTCCGTTTGTTCGCCAGCAGTGTACTCTAACTCACCGTATAGTGCGGCGTAATAGTGTCGGAAGGCAGCATTATATCTGCTTGGCTATTTACTGTGCCTCCATCCCCTGTGCTAATTTCGTGTATAACCACTGCAGTAGGTGCATCCCAAACCAGCCAAGCGAGCAAAGTCCCTGCCTTATCTGCTTCGGCATGGGCACGTCGTGTACACGCCTGGCAGTCTATGAACGGCAGTGATTCTAAGAGCTCAGCGTGCTTGATTTTCGCCTCTGCAATGGGCCCTTTTGATCCTCTTTGGTTATTGCTTTTTGCTCTAATCTGCCCATTCTCTCTTCCACCTCTATTAGGGACCTATGTAGTTCCTGTCTGGCGCCCCCAGTCGCACTAATCGCTTCCCCCTTATTACCGCCTTAAAGGCATCCCATTCCACGAGTCTGCACGTCGCCGTATTGCTATTTTCTGCAAAGTAACGTTCTATACTTTCTAAAAGGTCACTGCAGAATGCTGAATCTTCTAACATCTGCGGCCATAATCGCCATGTGGGACCCGGAGTGAGCACTCTCCCCCATACAATGACTAACTCCAGTGGGTTATGATTAAGGCTTCCTGTTTTCCGTTTTTACGGATTTTTACAGATAAATACAGACAGAAAACAATGTGTTTTCTATCTGCATTTATTTTTAAAAGTGGATAAATACAGAAAATGTGCTTCATTTAAGTGGCTCTTCGTGCTGTCTTTCATGAATTATAGCCCAACAGCTGAGCAGACGGACAGCATGGGAAATTGAACTTGAAAACAGGATGACATTTCTTTATATAACTGCTTGTGTCAGTATACATTTATGGCATAATGCTAATATTTGCCAGTGGAGGTACTCATATGTAATATTTGGCAACTTAAATAGCTAAAACATGACGAACAACAAAGCATGAGTGCACATCTATCATTTAAATAAATCTGGAAATGTAGTTTTACAACTACTTTTATACGCAAAACACAGAATAAATATGGATGGATACTGAAAAAATGGGCAAAAAATAAATATAGATAAATACAGACGGAAATGTAAAAAAAGTAAATACCATAAAACCGGGAGCCCTAGTTATGATCTGAAAAAGATTTGGGCAAATATGTGGTGTTGCTGCAGGGATTCTGCTCAGACACTGAACTGTGCGCAGAGGCCCAGGACCTCAGTGAATTAGGGTGTGCCAAAAACTCACCTTAGTACCCAGAATCCCCTACCTGACTAGCATCAGTGTCTCATTAGCTCTTCGTCCTATAGCAAAGTAACCAATGATTAGACAACCCAGAACATGCAACTTTGGTTACCTCAGGTAAGGTGGGAAACAAGAGCACTCTTTCGTTATACTCTCCTACCAGTCCAGAACAGGGAGTATCCAATTCAATTAAGCTTTATTTCGATTTTAAGTTGCAAAATCATAAAAGCATACAATAAAACAATTCTATATAATAAAAGACGAGCTTTGGGATTAAAGATACAGTATTTACAATTTAAAATATGAGACCGATCTCATTGATGTCAATACATGAGAATATGTAATGTACAGCCTAAAAGCGTTTGTGGAACAGGTAAAACTGTTGGGTATATCTTCCAGTTTTATAACATCAATTATACAGTTAACAGAAAATGACAATTTTTTAAAGGCATTTCCTTTTGCGAACTGGGAAAAAACTGTTCCATTTGCAACTTACAATCACTTGAATAGGATGCCTCAGAACTTCCAAGGTAGTTGGGTTTAAAATTTACAAGTTTATAACATTTATAAAAAAGAAGGGACATCCTTTTAATATTTTAAAATTACACAAACCCAAAGAGGGGAATGTCAGTCTAAATTCATTCGATGGCGGACAATGCATTTAAAAAAATTAGCTATTATAAAGACCAACCCTTCTCCCTCCAAGTGCTGCAAAAACAATAATGCGGGACGGCATTTTCTATAACCTGTTTGCTGTAGCAATGGAACAAGCCATTTTTTCCTAAAGACCTTGTGGAAATTACAAAAGAGAATAGTATGCATAGTCGACTGGTTGGATATGTTGTCACAAGGACAATGCGGGAGATTTTTAACCCAATTATTTCGGGTTGGAAATGCAACTAGTCGATGAAATAGGTTCATCCAAACCCTAACCAGAAGAAAACGATCATAACTCGTGATGTTATAAGTGAGGTAAGGCTGCATAGCCACTGTCGTTTGAGTCATCAGAGAGTGTACAACTGATGGTTTCGTGGCCTAACTTGTAAGTCTCAGTTCTTCAATATGTGCGAAACATTTCGCCTTTAGAACCTTCCTGGGGACCTCGCGAATTGCGAAGGGATCCTGATAGTATTTTTCCCAGCCTAATTCTTTAAAGAAAGTTTTTACATACAACAACCACTTGGATTTATAAGCTTTCTCCCTGGCTAAGCAATCAGAGAGTATTGACTGTGTGAAGATTGCTTTTTCTGAAGTCCATATTCGGCGCCACAGTAAAAGGGGTTCAACCTTTGCTAAGTCCGTAACATGGGAAAGAGCTAACTCCATGTGACAGGAAAAGGTACTCGTGCTCTTAGGGACCAAAAGAAGATACCTCAAGAAGGTATTTTCTACCATCTGAATGCTGCCCATGGCCACAAAACCCCAGAGGCCCGCCCCGTATAATGCCACAGAAAGGCATTTAGCTTTATAGATCTTAATTAATTCGAGGGGAGCTCTCTTACCCAATTTCTTTGAAAAATTAACCAGGGCTGTAGTGGTTCTTATGAAAAGGAGTTTCCTAGTTTCTACAGCCGTTTTCCAGGATAATTTATGATCTATCATTATCCCCAGATATGGGTATTTCTGTGTGGATGCTAGTTGTTCCTGCTTCAGATAGATGTCCCTCATTTTACGTTTATGACCGGTACCTGCCCTCATAACAAAAGTTTTACTAATGTTGATATTGAGGTCAAGACCTGTCATAAAGGTGGAATATCTATTCAGACCCTTTTGGAGTTTGAGGGGGGTGCGTGCTAGTATGGCAGTATCGTCTGCGCAGAGTAACGCGGGAATTGGGCGATTATTGACTGTAGGAAGGTCCTGGCACCCCTTAATCATCTCTCTTTTCAGGCCATTGGTGTATAATGTGAAGAGAACGGGGGCCAGGACACAGCCTTGCCTAACCCCTTTTTCTACTGCAAACTCCTCTGTGAGCTCTCCTCCCAACCCATAGCGCACCCTTGCTGTTGCATCTGAATAGAGTTCCCTCAAAAACTTGACCAGGTTCGATGGTACCCCCATATCCAATAATAGTAACCAGAGTTTGGAGTGGGAGACACAGTCGAACGCGGACAATAGGTCCACATAGACCATGTACAGTTTTTTTTTTAATGTGGACGTACTTATCTATCAAAAGTGACAGGTTTAAGGCCTGGTCAATGGTACCCAGACCTTGGTGAAATCCATACTGGAGATCTGAGATAATCCTGCCATCGTCTGCCCAATCTTGCAAATGCTCGAGAATGACCCGGCCAGCCACTTTACCAAGGGAGTATAAGAGGGGAATTGGACGATAGTAGGTTACCAGCCCCCGATCCCCTTTTTTAAAAATGGGAACTAATATGGATTTAGACCATGATTCCCTAAGGCCTGTCGCACATGATGCGTTTAAAACTCTGGTTAGAAAGGGGTCCAGAGGTCCATCTGAGCTTTAAAAAGATCGATGGGTACACCATCTGGACCCGGTACCTTCCCATTTTTACTTGCTCTCAGAGCGAGAGCAACCTGGTCCAAAGAAAACTATAGGTCAATGGGATATGGAGTGTCTGTATGGTCTCGAGGGGTTAGTTGGTGTTGATTAACAACCTCTAAATTGGTCGAAAACATCTTTGAAAAATGAGGAACCCAATCCTTTTCGTCTATTGCCACCTCTAGTTTTGGATGATTAATATTATCAGCTAAAAATGGAGACTTGACCACTTGCCAGAAAGCAACGCTGTTTTTGTGAGTGCAGCTTTCATGAAGTTGGTCCCAGAGTTGTTTCTTTATCTCTGCTTTTCTATTTTTTAATGTAGTATTATATAGCTTCCTAAGATTAGTTATCTCATGTTTGATCCTGACTGTATTCCTTAAAGCATTTTTTAATTTGGAATAGGCGGGCGTGCACTCATGATTGAACCATCCCTTTCTCTTCTTTGATGTATGTTTAATTTCAATCCAGAGAGCTTGATTTATAGCGTTAATAATCACACCAAAACTGGAAATAACTTCCATTTTCGGTGTGTCTGGAGTTAAGCATTTCATGATGGAAGGGAAGGCCTTTACTGTCACTGACTTAGTAAGTGCTATTGGATCTACTTTTCCCCATTTTAGCGCATATCCGTTTGACCTACTCAGTGAGATGTTATTTTGTGCTAATATAGTGTCAAAACTGCTTTTTGGATCGAGGAGCAGTGGGACAGAAATGCTGAGTGGATAGTGGTCACTCAATGTATTTGTATGTATAGTAAATTCTGTATCCATGATCTTCTCTCCGTTGGAGACCAGGATATAGTCTATGGTGGTTTGGTGGCCTCTCCCATGGAATGTAGGGGCCATTAGTATCTCTGCATTATCCAAATTGCTAATTCAAACAGGGTTTCATTTAGACAACTGCCTAGGGTTGAGTGTCTGAAATGTGGAATGGGATTATTTCTTTCATCATGAATACCACATATATTGCGATTACTAACTGGACATGGACCTAGATTGAAATCCCCCCCCCCATATATTTACCACCTCTCTAGCTATCTTTCTTGTTTTAATTATTAATAGAGAACAAATTAAGGATACTAGATTCACTGCTTCTCCGTCGGAGAGATTATAATAGAAATTTACAATAAGGAAATTATCCCTTTTGTTTAAAGTTACTTTAAGGATCTGAAAGTTTGCCTCCAGTTTAATAGGGGTCAGTTCGATTGTTTTTAGGAGGTTTGAGATGTAAATAGTTAACCCTCCTTTTGCACGGCCCGATGTCGATGGTTGAGCAGGCGAGAAATAGGTTTTAAACCCTTCTAAGTGAATCTCGTCAAGTGTCCAGGTCTCCTGGAATGCTAGAATTTCAAACTTGTGAATAAAGACATTCTATTCGTCATTTGTTAATTTATTACGTTGACCTGCTATGTTCCAATATAGGGTAGAAATACAAGATTTATTTCCATTCCCAGTACATCCCACAATACCTGTTGAAGGTTTCCTTATTAATGTAGGATTTAATTTCTTTTGTGGACCCAGGAGAGGATAGACCTGATTTGTTCCATTAGGGTTAACCAACAAGTCTGAGCCTGTTACCTGAAGCTGTGTAATTTCAAGGTGAGGATCAGAGATGTTATGGCAGGAGTTTTGCTTACTACTCGTGGATAGTGGTCCTTGTGTGCTAACCGTGGTTTCCCTCAGAGAGCTCCGGGAATGAAGTCAGTCCACTCCCTCCATACCCGAAAGGGTCGCATAGGGATTGTAGACAGGGATAGGGAAATTAAATCGTTCGTCATGGTATCGGGATGGAGCCCTAGAATGAGTTGTATTTGACAGTGGGGGAGAAGGATAGAAGTAAGTCAGATCGCGTGGAATGATACCGTTACTTCCATTTCCAGAAAACCATTCGGTGATGTATCTGACTGCTCTGTGGTCTCTAAAATGTATGATAATTATATCACCCACTGTATCTTTTGTTCTATGGCCCGGCCAGGGGAGTCGCCGTAAATGTAATATTTCCCCATTTATGTTTGGAGGAAGCGGTCGATTTTGTCTTAGCCAGTATATGACTTTGTTTTTTAGCTGATAGTAATCTTCTCTTTTCCCTCCCTCTAGTACTGGGACTCCCGTGAAAACAACCACAAATGGAACCGCTTCTGGTGGCAATTCAACTTGTAGCCTTTTAGTCTTTTGTGCCCCAGTTCGATTATCGCGGGGAAGAGAATTCAGGACACTTCCCGAAGGGTAAGATTTACCACCCCGTACCTCCTTGGTCCTAACTTTAACAATTTCGTTTTGCTTCACTGGTTTAGGAGATAGTGGTTTAGTCAGTTTTAGGTTGGGTGGGTTATTTATATGTACTTCCTTTTGGACAATAGGTTTTGGAAGTAATATAGTATTTGAAGATGCTGGAATGGTTTTCGATAAATCCCTAATTAACCCTGTATTTTTTTCAATTGCAAGTTCCAGGGACCCTAGTTGGTGCGCCATTCTTTTTAATCTCTCAAAAAGAGGCAATAAGAAGGATCTAAATATTTGTTGAATACTTTCCAATAAATCAGGGCTTTGGGTTTCTTTGGCTAGGGGTTGTTGTGGTGTGACTAAGGTAGATGTCCTAGTTGTGTTAATGAAAAGACCTTTGGAGGATTTACCAAGGTTGGTTTGGTTATTATGGTTTTTTTGAGGCCCGCTTCCCCCTTCCTTCTTTTTTGAGGTGGTGGTCCATGAGTTCGATTATGGTTCTTGACTCGATTACTCTCTTTTTGGGGGATCTCAACTATGGGTGAAAGAGTACCTGATAAAACTTCTACCTCAAGTAACGAGTCGGAGAGAGAGGGTGAGGAGTTTATGTTTAGTTCACTATTTAAACCAGTTGAAAGAGTTCTATCTTGGAGGAGTAGTGCAATACTATCAATACTAGATGTCTCATGTCCTTCATTTGCTATTTGCTTGCTAGAATGCAGAGAGGAGGCTAATTGTATTGTGCCCAAAGATGAACGCTTGTGTTTAAGGAGCTTGACAGACAAACGTCGCTCAGCCAATACAATTTCTTTTTCTATTTCAGAGGTAACCCTAGTGATGTAATTATCTAGGGTGCCTCTTTTTAGCCCTACTATTGAAGAGGAATTTCCTTTAGAGACTCATGGTGTGTAATGTTAACGTTGCAAGCCTAGTTAGACCTCTTTACACCACTAGATTAATATCAAACAATAAGGTGGCTCACACCATATATACAATAGTGGGCAATCACAATATAGGAAAAAGAAGTGCTCAGCTTACTAGAATAGCATTCGAGTAGTTCCGACCAAGAAAATTAAGAGAGTAGGCGCAGCCCAGCCTCTTGTGGCCTCTGACGGCCAAGGACGGCCCGCCCTCTGCCAGGGCTCAGCCCGGCGACTGTCCGGCGCGCGTCCCACGACGCGGGAGAAGCGACAATCTTTTCAAGCGCCTTTGTGGCGCGTCAGGGGGCGGGATCGTTCCGTGAAGGGTCCTGGAAATTGTGGTCCCCCCACTCGGCGGCCGCGATGTTCCTAGCGGCGGCGGGGGGGACCGTCAAGCAAAGTAGAGAGTCTGGCATTATCGGTCTTAGCCCCTGGGCAGTCTTGAACGCAACAGGTATGAGCACTCCAGAAAACAGCAGCTTACAGCACACCCGCTCCACCGAAGAAACGACGATCTTTTCAAGTGCCTTCGTTGGGCGTCAGGGGGCGGGGTCGTTCCGTGAAGGGTCCTGGAAATTGTGGTCCCCCCACTCGGCGGCCGCGATGTTCCTAGCGGCGGCGGGGGGGACCGTCAAGCAAAGTAGAGAGTCTGGCATTATCGGTCTTAGCCCCTGGGCAGTCTTGAACGCAACAGGTATGAGCACTCCAGAAAACAGCAGCTTACAGCACACCCGCTCCACCGAAGAAACGACGATCTTTTCAAGTGCCTTCGTTGGGCGTCAGGGGGCGGGGTCGTTCCGTGAAGGGTCCTGGAAATTGTGGTCCCCCCACTCGGCGGCCGCGATGTTCCTAGCGGCGGCAGGGGGGACCGTCAAGCAAAGTAGAGAGTCTGGCGTTATCGGGCTTAGCCCCTGGCTAGTCTTGAACGCAACAGGTATGAGCACTCCAGAAATCAGTAGCTTACAGGGAGTAAAGAGAGACACAAGCAAGTTTAAAATGGTTATTTTTAATGCCGTGATCTCAGGTGCAGCATCTTAGCTAATACAAGCAGACATATGATAAGAAATAAGATTGTCAGTATAGTTACTACTCCATAAAATACAAAGGGAGAAAGCATTTTATAATGCTAAATTGAAACAAGTTAAATATATACCTGTATTTCTCCCTCCCTTGCGAATAGGTTATTTTATAACTACAGAAGGTCTCTTAGGCTTGCATAGGCGACCCCATACCTCAAAGATTAGCAGGAGTGAATCACATCAGGTTCTGCACAAGCTCTCAGCAGACGAATGTTCTCCAAGTGTGGTCAATCATGCCTACACAGTGCATTGTTAAAGGTGCCAGTATCTGAGGTAGCCACAGCTGCATATGTGTTATGTCTAGAACGTGCGCTGATCAGTTCGAACAACAGCCACAGTGTTGAAATAACCTTGAAGGCCTCGGCACTCAATGTACAGACTAAGCTTACAAAGCAAGTCTAGCAATGTAGCAAAACAAGTTATTCTCATGTGAAGCAAAACACTCAGCCTAACTTTAAACAATTAATAAAGTGTGTGCCGTGTGCAAAAAGACAGCAGAAAGTTAAAATGGCGTTTAAACTTCTAATAAGCTCATGCTAACTTAACACTGTGTGAATGCAAGGCTCAGCCCCACTTCAGTGTGAAGCACTTGCATCACTATCCTATCAGAGTCTGGTGTGGAGATCATGCACTGGGGATTAAAAGAGTATTCCCTGTGCGCAGGGTGTCACATCCTCCAAATGTCGCATAATCCCCATCCCTCCACCCACCTATCCAGTGCCTCTGCTTGCTTAAACACCAGCTCCATGTAAGGGCGGGTGTGATCTGTCTATGGACACATCCATTACTGCATTGCAGTCCCCCCCACTATCCATGGGTGCACATCCCATCCCACCAGTTCCCCACTCACTATGTTCCAATACTTATCTTGGTCACAATTAGGGGTGTATACTGTGCCCAACACCAACGGTTGCCCTTGCCCATCTAGTGTACCTTTCACAAATATATATCTTCCTAATTTGTACATTTTCTGGTCCAGCGTTATAAATGGCACTCCATGCCGTATCCAAATGGTGGTCCCTCTTGCATAGCTGGAATATGAAGTGGAGAAGATTTGTCCTCGCCGTTTCTTTCGGAGTTACACCACCTCGCTGTCCACCAAATCAGACTCCTGTGGGTATACTATCTGCGCCTTACGGCGCTGTAGTTGCACATGTATCCTGTGATGCTTCTGCGCTGTGCCCATACCCCGTATGTTCCACGTTATTATGGTGTATTTACCCGGTGCATGCAGTGTGTCGTGTTCTGTGTCTGTTGGGACTGCAGCGTGGTTCCCAAGTAAATCAGCTTATCTATATCAACTTGCGAGTTGAGTCTGTCACTCCTCCCAAAATACCCAATACTCGGTCTGGTTACCAAAATATACCGGACCATAGAACGTAACTGAACCAATAAGAACTTAATAGTGATGGAAAAATCCTTCGCCATGTGGGGGACATCGCTAGCGCTCCGCATGCGGTATATACGTCTTCGCAACATCATACAAAAGCTTCTACGGTACCCTGGGCACTATTAAAATTGCACCATCTACAATAATTCTGCCGTTACCGTGATTTTCTTAACAAGGGATGTGCATTGCAGTTACAAAAAGTGATACTTGCACCAGTCCAGTTAGCCATACAGGGCATTAATCAGCTGCGGGGTGGCAGAAGGAAACAGGGCCACACTGCCTTCAGAGTCTGATTCATGCGTTGCTTCTTCTTCCGATGAACACTTGGTTGGTGTCCAGTCGCGGGGTGTTTGTGAAAGTAGCTGCAGCAATAAACGCCTGTGACTTGTTCTGTTGCATCTGTTGCAAGGTGACATATTGACATGCGTGAATTCGTTGCAACCGTCCATTTCTTCTACCAGTGGAGACGCCAGAGGCAGTTTGACTTCTGTCAGTGAGTTGTGAGGCAGATGTTGCAGCGTTGGTTAGTTCCATCACTTTCAGCCAGTCTTCAACATCCCCAGGGCTTTCGAAGAAGAAGGATTTCTGGTCATGTAGCATTTTTAACCGTGTCGGGAAGAGAAGTGCATATTTCAGATTCAGATCTCTGAGTTTCCGTTTGATCGCCATAAAGGAGGACTGCTGCCTCTGTACTAGCATCGTGTAGTCAGGATACAATGAGATTCTTGCATTCTCAAAATTTATCGGCGCTGATTCTTGTGCTTTTTGTAGAAGAGTGTCTCTATCTCGAAAGTTCCGTAATTTGACTATGAGGGGCCGTGGTGGGGCCCCCGGTTTTGGTCTGCCAGTAGGTATTCTGTGCGTGCGTTCGATGCAGTACTGTGTGGAGAGGCCCTCTGTTGTGATGTGATCCCTAAGCCATTGTTCCATATACCGTGGTGCGTCATTTACTTCACTTTTCTCTGGCATTCCAATCACACGGATGTTGTTCCTTCGTGCTCTGCCTTCCGCATCTTCCACAAGGTCAAGTAAGGTGGCAACCTGTTTCTACAGCTGCTTCAAATTGGTTTCATTCTGGGTCTGTCTTGGGATCACCTCTGCTAAGTATGCCGTATTATCTTTCACCTTGTCTGCGACCTTCGCGTAGTCCACCTGAATCAAATTAAGGCCATTGGTCAAGGTCCCAATCTGGAGTTCTATTGCTTTCCTGGATTTTCGTACTTCTTGTAATATGAGATCAAGCATCTCCACAGGTACGGGACAGAGGTGAGTGGGACACAGCCAGAAACAAGCGTGCTACCCACATGGTCCCCCATGTATTGGGCAGAGTCCATGCTGCTCTGGTCCTGTTATTTCGCTCTGGTACGCCCCATTTCCCAGGGCAGGTAGAGTGTATGTTATAGACGGCAGTACTCTCCAGGCCGGTCGCCCCTGTTCCCCTCTGTTTTGAATGCAGCAGGCACTCCAGGCCCCCTTCAGGTTCGCCAACTTCACTCCTCGTGCAGCCTACAGCGTGGTATCCTAGGCTGGAAGGCCCCAGGCGGGCCGCAGTAATATCACTGCAACAGTAATCCCAGCTGCTGGTTGGCCAGAAACTCTCACCGTAAGCCACCACAACTTTTATTTCTATTGCAGCACTCAATGCGATTGTACTTAGTGGCAGCAGCCAGGGGCATGCACATGAGGTAATCTTTGCCCAGCTCCCTGCGGCCGCCGTGTTATAGGTTTCCCTTCCTCTGTGTTACTTTAGGCTCTAGTCTCAACTGCCTGCTGTATCCCTGGCATCGCTCAAAACAAGCTGATACTGCTCAATGTAATCTCTGCCTTGCAGACCTAGTCAGTAATTGCAGGCCATGGCACTTCTCTAGGCCGCTAGCTACTCCAGTGCTGGGACCCCCTCTGCTATTTCCAATCTCCTCGTTGCTTTTGCAAATGGCGCCAACGTAGCAGGATGCAACCATTGGGGGTTTGCGCTCCAGATCTTCTCCCGTTATATGCCGCTATCCCCCCACACTAGTGTCCGCACGTTCTTCGTGTCATGCCAACACCCTTCGTTGTTCCCTGCAGGGGGGTGTGTTATCATTTGCGTCCCACCACTGCCTGTTTCCTACTGCGTAGGGAGGGAGGCCGGCGTGCATCCCCGAGCTTGCCCAATTCCGGTGCCCGCCTCACCGGCCCACCTTCCTCTCTGCGTGCTGCGCTCGGTTCTTACATCAACGACCCCTCCGATCTCTCGCGCCTGCTGCAGGATTACTCTCACACTGTATCAGCACTTATCTGCACCAGCCCTCAGTCATCCAGCGGCGATCTGCAGTGGCTCTCTGTAGTAGGTCTGGGATGGCGCCTTCCGTTAGCTGCGGTGCCAGGCCTTCATGACAGGTTCTCCGAGCCCGTTGGCTCCTGGGCCTGCAGACGTTGCACCAAGTCTTCATGCCCCCTCCGGTCGGCTGTATCTTCACTCCCGGCCTTTATCATGCAGAGTTGGCAGATATAATACAGGATTTTAATGGCCCAGGTCCGGAGCTCGTCTAAAAGTCGACCGCCATGTTTGGTGCTTAGCCACGCCCCCAGCCCTTAGCTTCCTTTAAGGCCCAAATACGAACTAACAGAGAAGTCAAAAAGGCAAGATGTTAGATTCAAATAAAATGATTTTACTGTATACTACTTATCTCTACTCTAATCCGTTTTATTAAAATGACTATTTATGCATTAGCACTTAGTATATAACACAGTTTAGTTTCAGCAGAGCAGATGCTTAGTATGTGAGTTCTTAAGAAGCCATTTTAACTGTCATTGAGCAGAAGCAAAGCTTTCCCTCCAAACGTCAAGACGTCATGCACTTGACGCATGCGCAGTTCATTTTCCCGCATTAGCAGCCATCTTTAGTTGCACTCGGGCTACTTGTTAGTAAAACACATAGGCAAGCTTCCCCCTTTTCTAGTAATGTCGTGTAAAATTAGTATTACAAACGTTATTATTAATTTATTACGAGGTTATATGAGAGGATTATATCCCAGCAAGTTGCTTATGTGCAAATCCGTGCTCCATAAATGCCCTCTCTGATGGTATTTATGCCATCAACAACTACCCATACCCAAATCAAATGCCAACTTTAGCATATTTTCATTTCCTTCTCTATCTTATCACTTTCAACATCATCTTTCTCTTTTATGTTCTTCATTTTCTTATATATGTCTCCTTTTAATTCTTCAAGCCTGATTTCTTCGTATTTCCTTTTCTTTCCCTGTTTATTTACTTCATATTTTCTTCTCCTTTTAACACATTTGCACCAGATCATTACTATCAGCATTATCATAGTTATTTCAAGTATAGGTAGTATTACTTGAGCTACAACTTCTTTAGCAAAATTAGCAAACCATGACCCTATTGATGTTAAGCTATTCTTTCCATACACTGTCAACGTCCAGTGGTTTTAATTCTTCTTCCAAATTTGTTATATTCTTAATGTATTTCCCGATTTCTATACTTTTATCAGGTATGTAAGTGCAACAATGTTGCACTTTCAGCATATTACAGACTCCACCCTCATTTGCCAATAAAATATCAAGGGCAAGTCGATTCTGCAAAACCATAGATCTGATCGCAACCTTTTCAGTATTGATCATTAGAAACTCTCCAGCAGTATCAGTTGATGAGTGATCAACTACTGTCGATAATTCACAAATTCTTTTCGATTCAGAATTACCCCTGCTTAAGGTATCAATGCACTAAATATGTCTCCTGCTATTTCTGCAAAAGTAGCTCTTTTACTACATATTAGTTTATTATGGTTTTCATTGCTTCCAGTGATTCTTTTCACATGTTAGACTTTAGGGAATACTATTCCAAAATAGCAACTCCCATACCTTCTTGCAGGCAGTTTAAAGTAAGCCTTGTTCCCACATATATAGTAGATTCTAGGAAATACTGGATCAGTTTCCCCCTTTAGTCCCCATCCTCCAATAACCAAAATAATATGTTCACATTCACTGGAACCAATAAATATATTATTATAGTCAGTTTTTAAGCTATGGAGACAGATCCTCCCTTTATTTTTTAAATCTAGTGCTATCGAAGCCTGAGCCTTGCCAGGTGTAAAAATTCTTTCTTTCTCAGCCCATGGTAGAACTTTGGGTTTCTGTTCATTGTCTTTCTTCCGGAAAGCTTGTCTCCTTTCTTCTACTAAATTCAAAAATATCTTTTCTTCCTCTTTTAGTGAGCATGTTAAATTATACTTGTGAGCCTCTGCTATATCTATTGCATGTTGAGCTAGGAAAAATTCACCCATATACTGTGCTGCTAGGCTACTAAGTACTGGATTCATATTCCTTCTAACAGGAACTTCTGAAAATATCACATCTAGGTTTGAATAGTAATACTGCAATTTTCCGGTTTTGTAGAACAGACTTGCTAATACACCACATGATATGCCATATGTTAGTGGTAAATTATGATATGTAAAACCTTCTGCTACTGAAGCTGGTAATTTCATACATACATAACAATCACTAATCTCCATAGTATCTACATATTCAAATAATAACTCTGTGAAAACGTTTAAATCTGTGTTATTATCTGTTACTGTGTGATATATTTCAAATTTATTTGATGCTTCTAGTTCTACTCAATTTCCCTTTATGTTAGATAGTTTTCCATCTCTGTCTGTATTATTTTTCTTTTCTATACTCATCAAATGTGGTATCGCTACCGTTAAACCTAACCATACTATAAACACTAATAGGATGCTACATATACATATTAGGCAACATTTCTTTAAACAACATCATTTTGGTCTTTCAGCAACTCTATTTTTAGCCATTTTAAGAAGATCTCTCTTCTGTCTTTACTTTATTTCAGAAAATGTTAAGCTTTCTTGGTTCGTTTTTCAAGGAGGTATCATCTCTCCTTCGTCAATCTGATCTGCAATCATTTCTTCATCACTTTCTTCATTTAAATCTAAATGTTCAAGTTCTTCAAGAATCACATAAGTCCATTCAGGTCCTCCGAACTTATTGTTACATTTTTTAATCTTTGACTCCTTCGCATGTATGTCTTGCTGGTCTGTCCTGATTGACTAGTGACTTTGTTCACTTGGTCAGGTTCTTCATTAATTGTCTTAAGATGATAACTTAATCTTTTGACATATCTAGGCCAATTATCACTTTTTCCAACCCTTTTGTGTTGCACTGTACTTTCTCTTTCTTCGTCACTTTTGAGTACTTTTTTATTTGTATTATGTTGTGGCACAATCCGATTTTGTTTGTCTTCTAAATCCCACTCTAGTTGACCTAGTTCAGAACTTCTTGAAGCACTACCATTCACCTGAACATGTTCCGCATTGTCTATCTGTCCCTGTTCAGAGTCTTCTTTAGTCGGCTCTTTTGTCTAAAATTGCTTCTCTATTTCTAACTTGTTCTGCTCAGCTCGTATTGCACTTGACTTGTTTTCTGTCTGAATGTGTTCTTCTACACCTATCTGTCCCTCCTCAGATTTGTGAAAATACTTCCTCACCTCTGTCTGAGTGTATTTTTCTATACCTATCTTTTCCTGCTCAGGGTCTTCAACAATCTTGTATTCTGTTTCCTGAGCTCGATCTTCTATACCTGTCTGGTCCTCACTAGTTTCTAGCTTCTCTAATTTTGTTTTGCTTCTGGTTCCTATTTCCACATCAGGTATGTCAATTTCTGGTACCCAATCCTCCTGACTAGTGATTGGGTGTTCTTGATCAGCTACTTCAGAGTTTGTTATTCTAGGCTCTTCAGTTGCACAACCTTCTGCACCCTCGACTTCGATTTCTTGTTGTTGGGTTTCTTTATCAGGAGCTGGTACTCTTTTAGTGTGGCTGGCGTGTATCCACTTAGGCAATCCTGCACATTTCATTGCTGTTGTTGTAACCAGTATGACCTGTTTTGGGGTACTCCACCTGGGTGCCAGACATGTCTTTCTTTGATTCTTCACCACCACTCAGTCTCCTGGATTTAGATCATGTGCTGGTTCCAGCCAATCTTTTACAGTAGTCCAATACCAGATCATCAGTTATGCTTAACAGTCTGTGTTCAGGTATGAATGCTAATCTCATTGTTCTTCCCATGAGTACTTCATGGGAACTCAACCCTGTGTTTCTGTCAGCATTGTTTCTGAGTCCCTTCAGAACAAGAGGCAATGCATCTGGCCAACACAGTGATGTAGATGTGAACACCTTTGCCAATCTTGATTTTATTGTGCTATTCAGTTGTTCCACCACCCCAGAAGCCTCTGGGTAGTAAGCACAGTGCACTTTTAGTTCAATCTTGAATGCTTCACAGATCAATCAAATTATTTAATTATTAAAGTGAGATTCTCTATCTGATTCCACCGTTACTGGAAAACCAAAATGTGGTATGAGTTTCCTCAACAATAATTTTGCAACTTATATGCTGTCATTTCTCCTGGTCGGATATGCCTCCACCCACCATGAGAGCAAACACACTATGACAAGGATGTACTTCAGTCCTCTACATGGTGGTAACTGAATGAAATCAACCTGCAACCTTACAAATGGTCCCTCTGCCTTTCCAATTCTTTCCCAGCTGACCACTGTCTTCCTACCTGGGTTATTCTGTTGACAAATTAAGCACCTCTGGCAAAGTCTCTCTGCGACAGTCCTAAACCTCGGTTGAACCAGTTCTGTCTAAAGAGTCTGATCATAGCATCTCTACCTATGTGGGTATCTTCATGGTACATTCTTGCTAGCTGTAAGAGTAAACAGTCTGGCATGACTGGCCTGCCATCTGGATAAATCCAAACACCATCTTCTCTCCTTAGACATCCTGTTTTAATCCACACTTCCTTTTCACTTACTTCTACTTCATCTTGTAAATGTCTTACATCATCCCATGTTTCTATAGGTGAGATAAGCATAAGTTGGCATCTGATTCCTCTTGTTTCAATTTTCTTGTTCACCGTCCTTTTAGTCTTGGCACAGTACTGAGCAACTTGGTCAGCATAATGATTACCAACAGTCACATAGTCATTTCCTGCCTGATGTGCAGCAAATTTGACCACAGCCACTTCCTTTGGCAATTGTATTGCTTCTAAAAGCTCTTTCACATATTGTCCATTTTTGAAAGGGGTTCCTGAAGAAGTCATGAAATCCCTTTGCATCCAAAGTTGGCCAAAGTCATGCACATACCCGTAACCATACTGGCAATCAGTGTAAATGATTACTCTCCAATATTTCCCAATTTTACATGCTTTATTTAAAGCAATCAATTTATCAATTTGTGCAGACTTGATTCCAGGTAAATAGGATGCTTCGACTATTCCAGCCAATGCACTCAACCCTCCTTCCTCGTGCGTCATGCACGAGCCATCTACAAATAGTTCTTTTTCACAATTGTTCAGGGGCTCTTTCTGTATGTCTGGGCGAGGTTTGGTACAATATTCAGTAACATCTAGGCAGTCATGTTCAACATCATGCCTCACTTCTTCTCCATACACCTCAGGTAATAAAGTAGCTGGATTCAGAACTGTACACCTGATTATTGTTACGTTTTTGCTCCTAAAATAATTATTTCATATTTTGTCATTCGACTTGGGGTACGATACTGAGTTTGGGTTCTGGTCAGAAGAATTTCAACTGAGTGAGGGACATATACTTTCACAGGATGTCCCATCACAATAGGTTCACTTTGTTCAAGACTTGTGCAAGCAGCAGCTACCTCTTTTAAACAACCAGGTAATGCAGAAGCTACTGGATTCAAAGTAGCGGAAAAATATGCCACTGGACGTCGCATCATCATCTTTGGGTCAGTACTGACAAGGCGCAATTATCTTGTTCACAACAAAATAATGCAAATTGTTTTGTGTAATCTTGCGTTCCAAGAGCAGGTGCTTTGCATAGACAATTTCTTAATTTTACAATTCTACAGGATCTTTTGCTCGTTTTCTTGTAATTTGTATCAGTGGTTTAGCCAGTAAGGAAAAACCTACAATCCATTGCCTACAATATCCTACAACACCAAGAAACATTATGATTTCTTTCTGGGTCTGAGGTAACTGCATCTGTTTTATTCTTCTAATCCTTTCAGGTGTCACTTTCCTCATTCCTCTTTCTAATTGATGTCCCAAATATTTAACTCGAGTTTGACAAAATTTTAGTTTTTCTGGGGACACCTTATGCCCTCCATCGGCCAAAAGGTTTAACAATGCAATAGAATCTAGGACACAGTTATCTCGTGTTTTCGAGGCAACTAATGAATCATCTGTATATTGGACCAAAACTGAACTTCTGGGGATCACTAATGTTTCGAGACTCTTTTTCAAAATTTGATTAAAGATTGAAGGACTTTCTGTGTACCCTTGAGGAACTCGATTTCACACATAGATATGATTTTCAAATTTAAATTAAAAGAGATACTGACTACCTGGGTGTAACCGAATGGAGAAAATTGCATGACACAAATAAATTACTGGAACCATCCTGCATTCCATGGTATTTGATACAGAATTACTGCTTGGGTCAGCACTACAGGACAACAAGGCACCACTATTTTATTTATTTTTCTCAGGTCTTGCACTATCCAATATTTCTGGGCTCATTTTATACTGTCTTGTGTTTGGAAAAATAGCACCTTCTTTTACAGTCACTTTTACTGGGTCTACACCTGCCATTAACCCTACTTTTTTCCAGTGAAATCTCACACTTCTGGGTTTACTGTCAGTTTTAATTCATCAGGTAGGTCATCTTTTGTCATCGAATACATTTCATCTACCTCCGTATCTTGTTTTGCTAGCATTAATTTGTAAATACTATCTTCATCAGGGGTTTGAATCGTCACACCATCCGGTGTACAATAAATTGTACAGTTCATCTTACATAGTACATCTTTACCTAACAAATTTACGGGACTGCAGTCACATACTACAAATTAGTGCATCTCTTTAAAATTGCCTATGCACACTTCCATTGGTTCTGCGACTGGAGTTCTGATCTGTCTATTAGAAACACCAACTACTTGGATTGCCCCACCTGAGAGGGGTGGGTTTGGGATGTCTGCTGTTCTCACAGTAGAACAGGTAGCACCAGTGTCCAATAAGAAAGTAATATCTTTTCCTTCTACTTTTCCATCAATATAACAACATGACTGATCTACAGGTAAGGATGCGCCAAGTACGCATTCCTCTTCCCCCCTCCTCAGGCACAGTCATAATTCATCCTCCGATGAACTACTATTCTGTCAAAGAAATTATGAAGTTACTGAATTTAGCTTACCACTTTCTGCTTGAAATCCGGCGTCCACATTGGACTTTGCTCTGTTCACAAAATTATACATAGGGGCAGGTGGTAACTGACTCTATGGATTTACAACCAATTGCAGTTTACTCATTATCACCTCATTCTGCGTCTGGGGATTTAAATTTTGATTTGGGCCATTATTAGTTTGAATATTTTTACACTTGTTTTTCCAATGCCCCAATTTTCCGCACCCATGACAAGGAAACTTCTTCTTTGCTTCTTCTCTACTCATTTTCCCTCTTGGTCTTCCCTCCATTATTTTCATTCTGTCCTGATCCTCTATTTTTTTCGTTATTTATTTAAGTTCTTGTTGTTCTTCCAATTTTTCTTGTGCCCACATTACTTTTTCTTCTAATTTTTTTCGTCTATTCATCTATCTCATCTCCGCAGTATTTTGTATACTTTAAGACTTCATCTATGAGTTTCCCTTGCCAACACAACATTTGTGTTTGAATCATCTGACAAATCTCCGATACAAATCGATATACAAACTGTCCCATACCTTTATCCCCAATATTCTCAAATCCACTATACTGCTTAAACACTTGCAAAAGATGTTCATAGTAAGCATGCACAGTCTCATTTTTTTCCTGTGTAGTTCTATCTATTTTTATCCAATCTGTTTCTTTTGGGGGAATTTTCCCTTTCAAGAAAGTAATTACGTGGTTATATCTCTTCATTACGTCTTCTGAAGGTGCACCTGTTTTCTCATCTCTTGGGTACTCATCACTAGGCCAATCCACTGTCATTTTACATTCTGTCCATAAATCAGCAGGTACCACTATGTCAAACACACCTTCCAAAACCTTCAATAAAACTTTTGAAACTTTCACAAACCTTTCAACCTTTCTGTACCATTTGACTGGCTTCTCTCTTAATTTTGGGAAATCATTGGTAAATTGTAAAATATCGTGTCTAGTCCATGGAACATGTACATATTCTCCTCCTGGTACTTCGCTCATGGTACATCATCTTTCTGTCTTTTTAGGTTCTCTAAATAAATATTCTGATGCAGTTTTTTTTTTGCCTGAGCTTCCTCCTTTTTCTTAGTCCACCTTGTTTTCCACCTGTCTGATTCTTCCCACTTTCCCCACTCTCCCCACTTTTGTAAAATTGTCATCAGTTCTTTAATATGTAATTTTCTTCCTGACACGTTCATATTTTTCAAATCTTTGTCAGTAAATTCTGCTCTGTAAGGTTTTTGCAGTACTTTGGATCTGCCTATTTCAATTTCCCATCTCTGAAGCAAGCTCTGTAAATTTCTCACAAAATATTTTTACATTTCTAGTTATGCTTCTACCTAATAATAATAATTCTTCTTCACAGTACATATTTAATCTGTCTATTCCCACATTTCCAGCTATCATTTCTTACAAATCTATCTTTAATTTATAAATGTCCAAAATCTTTGGTTGTGGAACTGCTTTGTCCATTCCCTGTGCCAATCTTTCTAATTATTCTGGTGACACAATGATTGCACTTTTAGTTCCTGTTGAAGTTTCCATTCGTATTTCTTTTGAACAACTAGGTGTAACTCTTCTTGGGGTCCCATTTATTTGTTCTCTTATTGGTAAATCCATTAATGATATTACTGATGCACATTCACTAGCTTGATCCTCAATTATTATGTTCTCCTTTCTTGGTTCTAATACTGGAGTGGCCATATCTGATGGGGTTTAACAGCTTCCTTTATCCCCACATAATGGGACTACATTGTCACTGGTATGCTTCAGGATGTACACCAAATTGGGTTATTTTCTGTATTAATTCATCTTTATTTTTTATTTATTGCTTCTTCTTCTTTTTCCTGTAATATTCTTTCATTTAATGAATCAAGCAAAATTTGAGGAACTAATGGGGTTTCTAAGGCAGGAGCGCTCAGCATATTTCTGTTGGGTCCTTCCTGATATGGTGGAGGATTCTTTGTTAGAATGTCTTCCATAAATTCATCTTCTGATGCTCCACAACCTGTCATATTTTTAGTTTCCCTAGTACACTTTCTTCCAGGCTGCTCATCTGATATTATTACAGGATACAGTCCTCCTGAAACCATTGCCTGTCTCCATTGTTTTATCTGATCTTCATGTTTTATATGCAACATTTTAGGAAAGACTCCTCTATGACCCCTAGTCCTTCTGGATCTGTCTCGATCAATTGCTTCCATTTCCCATTCTTCTAAGGCTTCATACTGGGTCATCCTAGGTCTGGGCTTTAATTCATTTATTCTATTCCTTAAATTCTGAAGGATTCTACCATTGAATGTACCATTTTATGGAAAAGCCAATATTCAATCATCTTTTGTATATTCAATCCAATTTTCTAACCATACACACGTATGATATCCCTTTTCCATCATCATAAAAGCAGGCAGGACTTTTAGGTGGTGGGATAAGAATTCCTTCTCTAATCTTCATAGGTTAATCCTTTTTTAAATCATTTTTGATTTTCTGCATAAAAGACATTTTTCTTTTCTCTCCGTACAGTTATTCTTCTTATGTCAAGTCAAGTCAAGTCAATAAATGTATATAGCGCGCTACATACCCAGAGGGTCTCAAGGCGCTTGAAGAAGGGTGGGGAATTATTTGTCAAATATCCACGTTTTAAGTTGCTTTCTGAATGCTAGGTGGTTCTGATTAAGGCGAAGGTGAGTGGGAAGTGAGTTCCAGGTTTTAGCTGCCAGGTAGGAGAAGGATCTACCTCCCATGGTGGTTTTGTTGATGCGAGGTACAGTGGCAAGGGCTTGGTTGGAGGATCGTAGCTGGCGGGAGGGGGTGTAGAAGGACAGTCGTGTGTTAAGGCATTCGGGTCCGATTTCGTAGAGTGCCTTGTGTGCGTGGGTTAGGAGCCGGAAAGTAATCCTCTTATTGACGGGGAGCCAGTGGAGGTTTTTCAGGTGACCAGAGATGTGTTCTTTACGCGGGATGTCTAATATGAGCCTGGCTGAAGCGTTCTGGATGCGTTGGAGTTTTTTCTGGAGTTTTGCGGTGGTACCGGCGTAGAGGGTGTTTCCGTAGTCCAGTCGGCTCGTTACCAGAGTATGGGTGACTGTTTTTCTAGTTTCGGTGGGGATCCAGCGAAATGTTTTTTTGAGCATGCGAAGAATGTTGAAGCAAGATGAAGAAACGGCGTTGACTTGTCTGTTCATCGAAAGTGAGGAATCCAGGATGACGCCCAGGTTCCGTGCGTGGTCCGTCGGGATGGGTGCTTTTCCAAGGGCCTCTGGCCACAAAGAGTCATCCCAGGCGGAGGGGGAGGTGCCTAGGATGAGGACTTCTGTTTTGTCTGAGTTCAGTTTCAGACGGCTGAGCTTCATCCATTCGGCTACTTCTTTCATTCCTTCATGCAGGTTGGTTTTGGCAGTGTTAGGGTCTCTGGTGAGTGATAGGATCAGTTGAGTGTCATCCGCGTAGGAGATGATGTTGAGGTTGTGTTGGCGTGCGATGACCGCGAGGGGGCTCATGTATACGTTGAAGAGGGTGGGGCTGAGTGAAGATCCTTGTGGTACGCCGCAGATGACTTCAGTGGCCTCTGACTTGAATGGTGGAAGGCGGACTCTCTGGGTTCTTCCGGTGAGGAACGAGGTGATCCATTCCAGTGCTTTTTCTTGGATTCCGACGTTTCTGAGACATTGTAAAAGGGTGCTATGACAGACCGTGTCTAAGCCTGCGGAGAGGTCGAGGAGGATGAGGGCGACTGTGTCTCCATTGTCCAGTAGAGTTTGAATGTCGTCTGTTGCTGCGATGAGGGCGGTTTCGGTGCTGTGCTTGGCTCGGAATCCGGATTGTGAGGAGTTGAGGGATTTGTTGGTTTCGAGGAATGCGGCGAGCTGATTGTGACCGCATTCTCGATGACTTTGGCCGGGAATGGAAGGCGTGAGATAGGGCGGTAGTTTTTGAGTTCGGTGGGGTCAGCTGTGGGTTTCTTAAGGAGGGCGCTGAGTTCGGCATGTTTCCAGCTTTCCGGGAAGGTTGCGGAGTTGAGGGAGCAGTTGATGACGTCTCGGAGGTGCGGTGCTATAATGGAGTCTGCTTTGTTAAAGATGTGGTGAGGGCAAGGGTCAGTGGGGGATCCTGAGTGGATAGAGTTCATCAGACGGATGGTATCCTCAGTGGAGATTGGCTTCCAGTCATTGAGGATGTTCAGGGGGGTGGGGGTCCTGTAGGGGGTTGGGTGGGTTGGTCTTCGGGTCGGTTGTCGAAGCTGTTGTGGATGTCTGCAATTTTGTTGTGGAAGAAAGAGGCTAGGGAGTCGCAGAGGGCTTGAGAGGGGGTGATGTCATTGGAGTTGGCTGAGGGGTTGGTAAATTCCTTGACGATGTTGACTAATTCCTTGCTGTTGTGGGTGTTGTTATCTAGTCGGTCCTTGAAAGCGGCTTTCTTGGCCTTCCGGATCAGTTGGTGGTGTATGCGGGTGGCGTTTTTGAAGGCGTCCCTGGTGCTGGTGGTTGGGTCTTTTTTCCAGGCCTTCTCAAGGGAGCGACAGAGTTTCTTGGATTTCTTAAGATCATCGTTGAACCAGGAGGCCTTCTTGCTGCCTAGTTTGATTTGTCGTTTTTTCAGTGGTGCTAGGATGTTGGCGCTGTTGGATAGCCATTGGGTGAGGTTGGTGGCTGCTTGGTCGGGGTTTGAGGAGTGGGCTGGGGGGTTTAGAAGAAGCAATGAGGAGATCCGGTCGATGGTGATTTTGTTCCAGTTTCTTTGCAGGGTGGGTTGGGGGTGGTTGTTGGATGTGGGCTTGTTGTAGGTAAAGTGAACGCAGCTGTGGTCAGTCCAAAGGAGAGCTGTGGTGTGGCTGAAGGATACATGTTTGCTGGAGGTGAAGATAGGGTCGAGTGTGTGACCTGCGATGTGGGTGGGGGTAGTGACAAGTTGTTTAAGTCCGAGGTTGGCGAGGTTGTCCAAAAGGGTGGTGGTGTTGCGATCGTTGTTCTTTTCAAGGTGAAAGTTGAGGTCTCCCAAAAGGATGTAATCCTCGGAGGGGAGCGCGTGTGGAGTGATGAAGTCCGTGATGTCTTCACTAAATTGTGCGCGGGGTCCAGGTGGCCTGTAAAGGAGGGTGCCTCTGAGTGTGGTCTTGGGGTCGATGTGGATCTGGAAGTGAAGGTGTTCAGAGTTGGCGAGAATGGCGTCTGAGCTGGTAGAGATGCGGATGGATTTCTTATGGACGATAGCGATGCCTCCTCCTGTGTGGCCGGTACGGTCCTTGCGAATGATCTTATAGCCTTCCGGGATGGCAATGGTGATGTCTGGGGCTGATGCGGCGTTCATCCATGTTTCTGTTAGGAAGGCGACGTCCGGGAGATGGTGTCTAGTAGATTCCAGAGGTCGGTGGCGTGCCTGTGGACCGAGCGGGTGTTGAGCAGGATGCATTGTAGGTGGTTGGGGTTGGATATATGTTGTGTGTTCGTAGATGAGGTGTTGGTCTTGGTGCCGTTGAACTTGCAGGAGTTGCAGGAAAAGGGTCCATGGGTGTGTCCTGGGGCGGCTTGGACGCAGTTGGGGGAACGGCCGGGGTTAAGGGCTAGGAGGGAGGTGGCAGCGTAAGTAATGCGGGTGGGGTGGGCATTACGCGGACCAGGGGTTCTGGCGCTGGGCGCGGTCCAGGCGCGGACGGGCGTAGACGGGCTTACCTTTGGCGCACCTTCGGCGCGGCCGTAGCGCGTGGACGCTGCGCGTGTGGACATCTGACATAAATGGATGGTGGGAGGGGCGGAGCGTGGGAGGGGCAGCAGGGAGGCGGTAGTGTGGGTGAGGGGCGGGTCAGGGGATACCAACAACAAAATGGAGGGTCAAAGGGAAAGCTAGACAGGGACAACAAATGCACAAATGCGTCGAGTGAGCAGTTCTCTGAAATCAGTACCTAAACACTGGAGAAATGAGCGCAGCAGCCTGAGCGAGGTCGCGCTAATGAAATCAATCAAAGCAGCGGCGCTACAATTGAATGTTACACAGCGCTATAATTGAAAGCTACCCAGCGCTACAATTGAATGTTAAACAGCGCTACGATTGAATGTTACACAGCGCTAAAATTGAAGGCTACCCAGCGCTACAAATGAATGCTAAACAGCGCTACAAATGAAAGTTACACAGCGCTACAATTGAAAGCTGCCCAGCGCTACAAATGAATGCTAAACAGCGCTGCAAATGAAAGTTACACAGAACACGAAATTGACGATACCAGGAACGCGATAGCGTGGAGTGATACAGCTGTAAGTGAGGAGGAGCGAGGGTGAGCGACCGTTCTGAAGAGAGTCCAGGTGGTCACAGTTTGGCCGGGGGAATGGAAGGCTCGGTAAACGTGGGTGGGAGGGGCAGCAGGGAGGCGGTAGTGTGGGTGAGGGGCGGGTCAGGGGATACCAACAACAAAATGGAGGGTCAAAGGGAAAGCTAGACAGGGACAACAAATGCACAAATGCGTCGAGTGAGCAGTTCTCTGAAATCAGTACCTAAACACTGGAGAAATGAGCGCAGCAGCCTGAGCGAGGTCGCGCTAATGAAATCAATCAAAGCAGCGGCGCTACAATTGAATGTTACACAGCGCTATAATTGAAAGCTACCCAGCGCTACCATTGAATGCTAAACAGCGCTACGATTGAATGTTACACAGCGCTAAAATTGAAGGCTACCCAGCGCTACAAATGAATGCTAAACAGAGCTACAAATGAAAGTTACACAGCGCTACAATTGAAAGCTGCCCAGCGCTACAAATGAATGCTAAACAGCGCTGCAAATGAAAGTTACACAGAACACAAAATTGACGATACCAGGAACGCGATAGCGTGGAGTGATACAGCTGTAAGTGAGGAGGAGCGAGGGTGAGCGACCGTTCTGAAGAGAGTCCATTCTTGTCTAGCAAAACACAAATATCTTCTATCGGGGCAATTCCTTATTAAGGTTGGATCGTGTCTCCACATACAAATTCCAATTTAATTTGTCAAATAATTTGTCCTTTGTTTACACTTCGTATCTCCAATCTTATTGCCGCTTTTATTCTTTTATTCAATCAGGTTTAATTTGACAAAATTATTTTATCCAATACTAGCGCTGCTTAAGTGTGACGTCAGTATTCACTCCTCAGTACTGACCCCTCCTATACAATTCCCCGTACATCACACGCCGGCTGTTTCGACCAATCTCAGCGCGGCACCTGATGAGGTCTGTGCAACAACTGACGTCTCCTTTACAACTCCCTGTCTTGTCACACACACCCGCTGACTCAACCAATCCCAACGCGGCACTTTGTGACGTCAGTGCAACTCCGGCAGCTGACCCTCCCTTCACTAGGTAATACGAAAACTTATTTTCTTTTAATCTTTCACCAAAATTTTAAATAATAACAACATGAAAACATTCACTACCATGTCAGTTTCACAAAACCAATGGTTAAATTATTTTACTACGAGTAAAACCTTCCGCTTACTCTTCATGCACTGCGAGTAAAAACCTTTCTGTTTACTCTTTACATAAGCTCAGAAGAACCTGCTACTTTTCCAGTGTTACCCTTTCTAGCTGATATAACACCAACATTTCACCAGCAAACTCTTTGCTAACAATCACTTTCACTTTTTCACAACTCAATTTCTAAAACCGAAGAGTAACCTCACTGCAGTGTGATTTCCATTCATCACCCGCTATACACTTCCTGGGAATTTCCAAACAACATTAAACAATATACAAACGGGTTTTTAAGACATAAATCTATAACCAATAATCACCAAACTAATCTATAAATACCATACCCCTGCTACGAGCAAACTGATCCAGCGGGACACCAACCTGCGGACAATATTCATTAAATACTCATTTGTGCCCATAAACCACACTCACTCGTTATCTTGGCCGATGAAACCCCGCTGGGGATCAATTTTAGGGCTAATTCTTATATGTCTGTTGCCTCTCAATCTTGAGCCTATTTAATACTAAGCCCTTTCTTTACAAATGGATCTATTTTAGGTGATTATATTTGGAAATTATGACAATATAGCATTTGCCTGGTCTGCTCATTAAATAACAACAGACTCGGTTAAGTTTTAAAGGTTTATCAGAATTTTTACCATGAGAATCACAGACAAATTACAGTGTTAACTCCATCATTCTGAAGAGGTAAGGTTCGATTTATACGATTTGACTATAATTTCAAATACAAGTACCTCAGGAAGAGAGGATAGAGAGAAAATGCACATTGACAAAATACACTGATTCATATTTACCTAGGGTGGTGCAAAATCAGACCCCTCTGGCCAAGAGTTATGTGCCCCTTAGAAAATTCAGGTGATATGTTCAGGACAGGACAGGTAGCCCCTTCTGGATTTGACGCCTGCGTCTCACCCCTCTCTGATGCTAATTTCACCTCGGTTCTTCCGCGATCTTCTTTCTAATTCTATTACCACCTTGATTTGTCTGCTATCTTCTTTCTAATTTTATTTGCTTGAAAGTTCTAAGTTTGCTTCATTATGGTATTTCGATGAGCAATCGGACAGCATCTCTATCTCAGCTATCTGGCAGAGATTGCTTTTGTAATCTAACTAACAAACCCAAGTATACCTTCTTCATGGCATGTACCACCCCTAAATGTTTCAACCTTATGAAACTGTTAATTCTGATTGGACAAGCCGAGGGGATGATCATCACACCATGCTAAGTTTAATATTTTTTCTTAAGACCTTTGTCTTATGTTCCCGCCCACAAATTTGTTTCTTCCAAGCTTTTTTTCCCACCCATGTTCATAATGCTTTATCAACAATGTATACAGTTTGTACAGTTGTCCATTGAGTATTCAGGATGTTCAGCTGGTTCTCAGGGCATGTGGAAAAGGTGTCCTTGATCGGGTTCCAAGACTTGAGCTCATGACTCCGGAGTTGTCTCTACTGCACATGCGGATGGGTGTCAGCCCTTAACTTTCTTTAAGGCCCAAATACGAACTAACAGAAAAGTCAAAAAGACAAGATGTTAGATTCAAATAAAATGATTTGACTGTATACCACTTATTTCTACTCAGATCTCATTTAATTAAAAAAACTATTTATGCATTAGCACTCAGTATATAACGCGGTTTTGTTTCAGCAGAGCAGATGCTTAGCATGTAAGTTCTTAAATGGCCAATTCAACTGTCATTGCGCAGAAGCAAAGCGTGCCCTCCAAGCGTTAAGATGTCATGCAGTTGACGCATACACATCTAATTTTCCCGCAATAGCAGCCATCTTTAGTAGCACTCGGGTTACTTGTTAGTAAAACAGATAGGTAAGCTTCCCCCTTTTCTAGTAAATGTAAAATGTGTAAAATTAGTACTACAAATGTTTTTAGTAATTTATTACGAGGGTATATGAGAGGATTATATCGGAGCAAGTTGCTTATGTGCAAATCCTTGTGCCATCACCATGCATACAAGAAAACAAGCATTTGCAATGCAATATGTCTCGCATTCACACAAATCTGAGCTTTTGGATTGTAAATGACAATGCCTTTTATTTATGTTTTGGGTTTTAAAACATAAATAAAAGGCATTGCCATTTACAATACTAATAGCTTAATCTCTCGCAAATTGAAGACCTATTGCATTGTAAATGCTTGATTTCTCCATATCCACTCCCCAGGCTTAGTCTTTCAATGTCCTGTATAGACATGTTGTTTTTGGTGCCTTGTACCTTGTCAAACATTACATCATCTCGTGCCACATTTGGTGCTTTCCAGCTCTGTCCAGACTGCTGTACTCTCTCTAACATCTGATAGCAGTCGGGAGACTCAAGTTCACACCACTCTTCTTGCACTTGTAGGCTTTATGTTAATCCTGAAGCTCAGATCCTATAACTAGTGCATGCACTACACACCACGTCGTGTCTACAAGTTGCCTCACACTGTCTGCAATGTCAGGTGCTGACTTTGATGCTCAGCCATGAGACATAAGGCATCTGATGCTTAGCCCTGAAAAAATAATGTACTTCCACCCACATTACCTACTTATGAAGCACTCAAGAGGCATAAAGCTAAATCACATTGTTTTAGCCATAGAGTAATCTTAATTACCAGTGCTCCCTGTAGTAATATCTCTCTGCCATCATTGCACACACACGCACACACACTTCCATCCCTCTAACACACCAGGCTTACCAGGTAGCACCTTTCATGTGGAGGCAGTGGGCTCTTCTCCTTGAGCGAGTCAGGGTGTTTTTATCAGATGATAGATACTAGGACAAACTCAATGTCTTCTTAAGGGAGTTATATAAGGAATTACTGGATATGGAGAGTGAACCCAAGAGTCTTTAATTTTATTAAGGATAGCATGGGCAAGATTAAAGATCCAAATCCCGTCAAAGACACCAACGTACACACCTAGTCCAGGTAGAACGGTAGCGCTTCGCGGTACTGACGGCCCAGGCCTTGGACATAAAGTCCTCAGCTGATCTCGAAAGGACCAGGAGCGGCCATCATCACCGGAAAGCCCACATGCCTTGAGGTGAAAAGACCCCTGTGTTATGAGGGGGTGCGTTTCCCTGTCTGGATTGAGAAGAAGACAAGGAAATCGGGGGAGTAGGATTGGAAAATCCCAAGAAATTTCCAGAAGAACCAGAAACCAAACTTGAGACCTCCATACATAATCACCGCCGGCCCTGCCTTCTAACGGCGCAGTTGGCCCGCCGTCCGTACCACCATTACGGGTGGGATGTCTTCCGAAGGAAACCTCGGGAGAGATAATCCTCGCCTCCGCGGCCTTAATGGAATTGAAACTTACCGTTACTGAGCTAGGCAAATTTTTATTCTATGTCAGGACCGGAGGCTTCAGATTATGCTAGTTTAAAGCTTACTTACCACCAAATGTGCAATGTCCACCACCGGTTTGAAATAAAACCTCTTAAAGGTGGAATTCGAAGACCATTCTGCCGCACGCAACAAATCTTTCAAATGCGCTCTCAGAGAGAACGCCTTAGACGCCATAGCTCCCCTAGCTGAGTGTGCTCCAAACAGGCTAGTGTCAATACCTGCCTCTTGCATGACCCTTCTCACCCATCTGGCGATGGTATGCGAAGAAACTGCCTTGTGTGGCATTCATAAAGCAATGAGCAATTGGCGTTCGCCCGGAGGATGTATTTCCAATGTCATATCTTCGTACGCCTTGAGGCATTGAACAACACACTGCTTGGGAGTATCTACAAACGCTGGGTAAGAAATTGTCCTCGACGCAGATTTTGTGCGATGACCCACAGTAAACCTAACCTCTTCTGGGGAAAAACCCCTTGCCGAGATGTCTAGGGCCCGCACAACAGAGACCCTGCGGCAAGACACCAGACACAAAAGCATGGCTAGCTTTGCGGACATCTCTTTCAAGGAGAGATATTTATTAAGCTGCCATGACAGAAACAAATTCAAAACGACATTAACGTCCCAAAGGACCGAGTAACGTGGTTCCAGAGGTAATGAAAGACGTATACCATTTAGGAGTCTACAGACAAAGGGATGCTCACCAACCGGAGCTCCTTCAAGCGGATAATGAGCAGCCAAAATCACTGAGCTCACCGCGTTAATGGTGCGATAGGCCAGGCCGTCTGATGCCAACTCGGCCAGAAAAGCCAAGATGGGAACGACACCCGCGACCAGGGGATCCAAATCCCATCAAAGACACCAACGTACACACCCAGTCCAGGTAGAACGGTAGCGCTTCGCGGTACTGACGGCCCAGGCCTTGGACATAAAGTCCTCAGCTGATCTCGAAAGGACCAGGAGCGACCATCATCACCGGAAAGCCCACATGCCTTGAGGTGAAAAGACCCCTGTGTTATGAGGGGGTGCGTTTCCCTGTCTGGATTGAGAAGAAGACGAGGAAATCGGGGGAGTAGGATTGGAAAATCCCAAGAAATTTCCAGAAGAACCGGAAACCAAACTTGAGACCTCCATACTGGCATAATCACCGCCGGCCCTGCCTTCTAACGGCGCAGTTGGCCCGCGTCCGTACCACCATTGAAAAAGGAGGGAACACATATGCCTCCTCTTGACTCCAGTCCTGGAGGGAAGCATCCGTGGCCTCCGCCAGAGGGTCCGGCCTCCATCTGAAGAACCGAGGAAGCTGATGATCCAAGCGGGACGCAAACAAGTCCACTGAAAAAGGACCCCATAGTTTGTTCAACCAATGGAACACCCATACATCCAGTTTCCACTGGCTGGAACCCTGCAGATGTTTGGAGTGCCAATCTGCTACTTGGTTGGCCCGGCCTGGTAGGTACTCCGCTGTCACGGAGACATGGTGAGCCAGACAGTAGTCCCAAAACTCTTTCGCCAAATCCGCCAGAGCTCGGAATCGTGGACCGTCCAGATGGTTGATGTATCGAACCGCCAAGATATTGTCCATCCGCAGAAGAACGCAAAAGTGTACTGAATCTCTGGTCCAGCAGCGCACTGTGAAAGAACCCGCCAGTAACTCTAAACAGTTTATGTGCAATGCTTGCTCCTCTGAAGACCAGGCGCCGCCTGTGGAGAAATCCCCGCAACGGGCAGCTCAACCCAACCTGCTGGCGTCAGATTCTATTACCAGATCTGGAATGGACTTGAAGATCGCCCGTCCGTTCCAGGCCTCCATGTGGGTGAGCCACCAAGACATCACGTCCTTCACTTCCGTGGAAAGGGGAACCAGCTGATCGTAAGTCATACCTCTCCTGAGGTGATGCCACTTGAGACGCTGGAGAGCCCGATAATGGAGGGGTCCTGGAAAGATTGCCTGGATGGATGAGGAGAAGAGCCCCACCACCCTGGCAATCTGATGGAGGGAGGTGTGTGATTTGACGATTGTCTGACGTAACACATGCCTTATGCTGGCCATCTTTCGAGACGGAAGGCTCTAGGAGGTTTGGAGTGAGTCCACCACGAAGTGAAGAAAGACCACTCTCTGGGAGGGAGAGAGGAGAGATTTGTCTTTGTTGATGACAAAACCAATCCCTGAAGCAGGGAGACTGTCTGTTGAAGTTGAAGGCCCAGCTTCATTGGACTCTGGGCCATCAAGAGGATGTCGTCCAGATAGACGATCATCCGAATACCCTGACTCCGTAGAAATTCCACCGCCGGATGGAGTAGCTTGGTGAAACACCAAGGGGCAGAGGAAAGTCCGAAAGGAAGGGCCGTGAACTTGAACACCTGTTCTCTCCAGACGAATTGTAGGCATCGCCAGTGAGGAGAATGGATAGGAACCACCAAGTATGCGTCCTTTAGATCTAGGCGCACCATCCAGTTGTTCGGGAGAAGAACATCCCAAAGTAGATGGATTCCCTCCATCTTGAAGTGCCGGTAGACCAACCACCCGTTGAATTCCTTGAGGTTGACAACCGGTCGTTTGCCTCCGTACGTTTGTTCCAGCAGGAAAATGTTGCTGAGGAAACCCGCGGGATGCTGAACCGATCGACAAATGGCCCCTTTGCAGAGCAGCTCCGAGACCTCTCCGTCGATCAGCTGCGCATCCGCCTCTGAGATGACTATAGGACGTGGGGGCCTTGTTTGGTAGGGGCGACCGTAAAACTCTATGTGGAAACCGTGGATCGTCTGCAAGACCCACGCGTCTGCCCTTATCACTGCCCAAGCCCCTGAAAAAGCTGCTAGCCGGCCGCCAATGCGCACCAGTTCTGGAGGAGTAACACTTACTGCCGGAATTGGTGTTGCCGGAGTTGTTCTTGAAGCCACCTCGGCCTCTGAAACATTGACCCCTGGTGGGGTAAAAGTTGTTGTAGTTGGCAGAGGTGTTGTATTGCCCCCACCCGGAGCCTTGACACTTGGTTAAGTTCTGACCGCCACGGCCGGTAGCGAGGCCCCTACTGCAACTGGCCCCTCGAGAGAAATGTTGCTGGGAAACCCTCTAAATACTGGATTGGGCCTTGTCTAGGGAGGTAAAGGTCGACACAAACTTGCCTAGTTCTTTGATAAAAGGGTCTCCAAAGAGCCCCCCTTGGGCCACCGCCCCAACCTCGGAGGAAGCCAAATCTCCCAACTTCGGGTCCAGTTTGATCAGGAGTGACAGCCGGCGTTCGGTCGAGAGAGTGCAGTTGGCGTTCCCTAGGAACATGACCACCCTCTGCGCCCAAGTCAACAGGACGTCCGGAGAGATTGTGGCCCCCATCACCTTCGCCTCTTCTGCCATGTGAAGAATCTTAGTAATGGGCCCTATAGCGTCTAGCAACTTGTTCTGACAGGAACGCCAGGAACGGTCAATGCCCTTGTGGGGGTCCTTTACAAACTTCACGGGGAACGTGGCCATCTTGGAATCTAACTCCGGTGTCATAGCCACCTTTCCCTCCAACGTTGGTCGAGGGCACTCCCCTCGCAGACAACTCCTCGCCTCCTTCTCTAAGGGCTTGCGGAGGCGTCCCGCACAAACTTCGCCACCTTGTCCTCAGGGGTCAAGGCTGCGTACCGCGGATGGATGATCTCATCGGGTCCAACATATCTGAACTGTCCTGGGGCAATGCGGCGGCAGAGCTGGATGGCCTCCAAGATCGCACCGACTCCTCGTCGTCGTCTGTGTCCGCCGGTGACACCCCTCCAGGTGAAGAGGGAGCAGTACCCAAAGAAACCGAGGGTTCTAGGCCCGACGGTGGTGCAGGGGTGGAAGTGGTCGCCTTGGCCAAAAAGGCATCGCTCAGACTTTCAAAGCCATCCCTGTCAACACCCTGCGCCCCCGCAGGAACCCCCTCCCTACAGGGCCTCTTCGTGGCAGGGGGCTCCTCTCCCACAGGAGCTAGGTTGGTACTCGGCGAACCTGAAGGGGCCTGCGCCAACTTTGTGCACTTTTCTACAATGCGGGTGGACAGGCGGTCCTCCATGGGGCCCACTATCTCCGTGACACAGCGGTAGATAGAGCTGTCCACCGCATTGTAGAATTCATTGTTATTCAAATATTGATACTCCTCCTCCACATAAAAACCCTCCTGTTCCATGCCTGCCAGCGCGTTCACTGCAGGACCAGGCCACAGGTAGTTGTAGGAGGAATGCCAAGCTCTACAATGGACTGAGGAAGGCTGTTTAAAGCACACAAATTACGTGGAGGCTGAAGCCCCACAAACAATTAGGTCTGGCTGAAAACCGGAATAAAAGGCAGCACCCCCTGTGCAGCACGCAGACCTTCTCAAGGACCGGGTCGTAGCCGCCTCCCAGCGCGCTGCCTCAAAGAGTCTCTTGATCCTGCCACCACTGACAGGCCTAATGCGGTAAAACCGCTACTTGTGCTGTGAAAATTCTCCCGCAGGCGCTTAATGCGGTAAAACCGTGTTACGAACCCCACACCGGGCTTCTGTTTAAATTGGGGCAAGTACTGATCCAGAAGCTGGGCGTTCGGATGGGGCGGTGGGAGTCAAGGCACCGGCGTGACTCGCTCCTCAGCGCGGCTCCTCTCTGTGAGGAAAGACCGCGCCGAGGAGCAACAAGACGCCTTAACACCCCCTAGTGGCCACACAGACCGCAATCACTGGCAAATCGCTTGAGAAACACTGTAACGTTCCCGCTATTACAATGGGCTCTGTGGGGGCAAACACTAAGCAAAACAAGCAGATAACGCCCCACAGAGCCCCCCCATAGTGCAAAATCTCGCTAAGAATCAAAGTTAATCCATGCACTAATACACCATAAGAGATGAATAAACTGAGCACTTAACTGGCTGCGAAGAAAGAGGAAGAGGGCTCAAGATGGACGGCCTATCTACATGTTATGGACACTGTCAAAGGACTAACGTTGGACTCTATCTCTATGGAATGATGGGAGTTGTAGTTTCTTGGACATTGGAAAACTGTATTTTTTCAGCGTTTAATGCGTTTTTCCCTTTGTTTGAGGTATAGAGGCATTTGTTTAGCTTTTCTGGGATGCTGTGAGTTTTGTATAAAATAAAGAGCGAAGAAAGCAAAAGCATAATCTGAAGCCTCCGGTCCTGACATAGAATCCATGATCCATATTCTCCGGTGCCAGTATCAGGGCCTTGAGTTCAGCCAGCTGCGCTGTGCAGTCACTAAGATACTGTGTGTATGTTTTTTCAGGATGTAATTTTCCATTGTGCATGCGCCCCTTTACAATTGCGCATGCCGCCAAATATTGGTGCTTTGTCCCTGCATCAGGTTGGGCAGACACATCATTGTAAATATTATAATGATATTGATCATGAGGCCCTAATTCATTTGACAGAGAATATTCTTGTTCACCCTAAAGAAAGGCTTGTGTTTGAAATGTAGAGTCAAATCTGTATTCTACACCTGTTGCAGTGAAAACTTTAGCCCATTGTATCCAATTTGTATGTAAAGCTTTGGCATTTGGAATGCTCAATTTGGTGATGGACACTAAGGTCGGCACCAATCTTACAATTATGTGTTTACCCCGAGCTAGTGTGCTCTCTTTCACTACAGCAATATTTCCAGCTGTGAACATTTTCTCAGTAGGTCAAAAACGCATTTCAGCATTTGTGTAGAAATGTGATTTGTATGCAACTGGTACTGTATCACCTTCGTTGAACGTCCTGTAAGTGTACCCAGATGGTCCAGCGACTACGAGGATCACCGTAATTAAGGTATTTACACATGTGTGTTAATGTTTGAAAGCTATCATATCAGCTTGTACTGAACGCTAAATGTTTGTGCGTTCCTGTGTTAAATGTGTGCTTGGAAAGTCTGGAATTATCAAGTCGTAAAACTGTTTTACCCGTTCTGCACAATACAAAATGTATATCCTGCCAAATGTTTTAAATCTTAAAATGGATTGTATTCTTTTCAGAGTCGGAAGTTGGAGCATCACACATTTTTCTAAATAATGGGTCGCTAGGCTTTTGCCTTCACTTAACAATTTGTGTCCTAAAAACCCAGACACTGACATGGGCACATTTTTATTTTTTTAAATAAACATTTGTAGCCTATGTGAGCAAACCCCAGAACTATGTGGTCCACTCTGTTCAAGTGTCCAACTAATTCACCGTCCGTTAGATATATATCAACAATATACGACAAAGCCTCCTCATCAAAGTTTTGAAGTAACTCTGTTAATCTAGCTGAAAACAGCCCAGGGCTATTATTATGTCCATGGGGCAATCAACAGAATTGTCTCTGAGTGCCCAGTTAAATATCTCCTATCAGGCGCTATATTTTGGAAAAAAATCCATTTGGGATATCTAGTGTTATTTTGTATTTTTTCCACACAATGTTATTCATTAGTGCGGCACTGTGTGCATTTTGTACTGTGAATGTGTGAGTAGATGTGTTCAGATGTCTGTAATCCAATATAGACGTATTAATTGTCCAATTTCATTAAGGGAAACAAGGCATTATTCATTGATGAGGTACAATTTTCTATTACACCTTGGTATTCAAGTTGTTCTAGGATTTCCCAAACTTTTTTTAGCCTCATGTTTTGTTGGATATTGTCTTTGGGGTTGAGTAGTCGATCTCAACGGTATCTCGTGAAGAGGTGACTCATCATCCCATTCTATATGATTGTGGTATACCGTTGGAGCTTGCGCTAAAGCCCACTCCTTGGCGTAAGAATGTTTCACTGATTCTGGAATGAGGTCAGAAAAAACTGGTACAATTTCCATTTCCCCATTTGGGCATTCCATTATTAAAGCAGGTGGCAAGTCTTTTTCAGCCAAAAGAATGTTGTAACTAAATAGTAAGTTCTCCCAAAAGAGAGCCTTGATGTTTCTGGATAAGTCCCCCTCCAAATGGAGTATAATTTTGTATAAACAATGGGAGCACTTACCATAGTATCCAGTGTTTCCACCGTGATATGCTCACTCAGTCCTACTGCTGACAGATAATCCATTAGGTTCTGGTGAGCTATTGTGGCTTCTACCATGCTGTCCGGAACCATCACTGCCCACTCCCCGTTCAGAAGCAGAGTCCCCAGTTTTCTGCGCATGCCTGATTTTAATTCCGGCTACGTTTTGTTTTTTAAATTGAGGTTTAGGAGGCTTTGATTTTTCTTATTTATTAATGATGTAATCAGGTGAGCATTGTGATTCCTTCTTAGGTTTCATGGGTCTTCTGATGTGTGCTCTGACAGTCCACTTCTCTCCGAATGTGTATCGGATGACTCCTGAAAGGAACGAGGGGAACTTGTATCAAGATCCTGATACCTGTCAGGCTTTCTAATGTTATCATGATTTCCAAGTTTATATCTTTTTTCAGGAGCTTCCTGCTGAGGAGACCCACCTCATGAGCGTGTCTTGTCTTTATTATTTTGTTTATTATCACATTTCGTCTGTGTCGAAGAATTGGGTGCTTGCCTAGAGTTATCCATTTCAGGATTACTCTTTACTTGTGGTTTTTCAGGTCTGGCTCCCACGTTATCTCTACATAGTATAGCATAGGTTTTGTCGATAATTTGGGAAAATTCCCACTCCTGCTGCACAGAAGTGAAATCCAGCAGGCGATGAATGTACAGCCAACGCAGCTGCCTGCCCTTTTATGTTGCTTAATATAATGGCAGACACTGCAGCAATATTGCCCATCAGTTTCATCCCAAAGCCCAGGGCAGGTGCTAGCAGGTGCTCATTCTGAAGCTGCTTCAATACCTCAGGTGAAACAACCAGAGAAAGGGTACCATGTGTTCTTGTATAAACAGCAGTAAAGACTGTACCCCAAATTGTGCAGTCTTCCACCGGGAGAGAGATCCCCATCAGCAAGCAAATAGCAATTTTTTCTGTCTTTTTCCTGTGGGCCCGCATGGGGAAACACTGCTTCAAGCTGGCTTGCTTTTTGTGCTATCCAGAACATAATTTGCTCTTGATTGGTGGGAGTCTTTCCCATAACGGCATTCAGTGTTTGTGGGCTGATGCTAGTAGTAACCAATTGTAGTTGTGTGGCTTGAGTAGTCTGCGCAGGATTTTTTATGGGTGTTCGCATTATGAACAATGTGAGATTTCTGTATATTTTTTCTAAATCTTTGTGTAATGTGCACATTTCTGCTGCAGTTAAATTAGCAGTATTAGGATGCGGTGAGCATGCAGCTAAGACAGGCCATGTTGCTCTCTCTTTACTGAGCGGACCGAATCTCACGTTTTCTGTTGTGTGTGTGAGAGTGCCTGTAAGGTTTCCTGCGGCAGCTCACCTCTATTGACTATCACACTATACCGGCATGACTCATATCATTCCTCTGCACTCTTGTAAATTAACAAATATCTTGTACTCTGACTTTTGACCATATTACATGCTGTTGGTAATAGCTAGCTGCAGGTGGTGTTCCCCAGTTTGTTTGAAAACTCTTAATAGCTTTTCCAAATGTTTTACCATGCATATGCAAGGTCAGGTTTAAGGCTCCACAGAAACATCCAGAACGTCCACCAGAATAAGCATCAAGCAACTGGCATAGATGTGAACAACATTAACTTTTGGTGAGGTGCCTAGACTGATTCTGGCACCCTGTAGTATATGTTGGCCTAGAGACCAGCTAGCTCACAGTGCCACCACAAGCCCTCTTAACCCAAACAGGGAGCAAATGGTTTCTGGCAACCACTGAACATGACAACCCTGACCCCTCAGGATCGTGGTAACAGATCTAGAACCCTTTCTCTCAGTCACTTATGCGCTCTTGTTCTCATAAAAGTTTACAGAGAATACATAATGGGACGTTCTTCAACATTTTTATTGAACCAAAGTTATGCTTGTACAGAGTACAGGTGCTGCAATAATCAGTAGACAGAAGCATATGAACGTGATTATAAGCACCAAAATAGTAAATAGCAGGTATAGTTCCACCATGGTGCTAACAATATTTCATATAAGCAGGCATTTAAAACAAGGTAGTAATCAGACCTACTCCTATTATGCAATCTCTACCCTATAGGTGTCTGGTATGTGTGTAGCCAAGAATCCCCCCCTGGGGAGATCAAACCTCATTACCTGGCAGGACAGAATGTAGGACCCCGTCCTGGCCACAAACTGGACCCTCCTCATGGAGATGTTCGACAGCTGTTTGGAAAAGCATCCGCATGCAGAGACCCCTCGATGTCAGCAGAAGTGTCTGCTCTGGCCAACCACCAGAATGCTTATTTATTTATAATAAAAAACATCCTTGCAATGTAAATGTAGATCAGTATTGTTATGGATTGTAGATAGCACTGTCGTCCTGAGGACGACGATAAAACATCATTGCATCACATGTGCAAAGCAGATTCAGAGAAACTAATCTAACACTGTCACACATGTAAATATGTGCAAAAGGTCATCGTAAAATGTTACAGTGCAAAAAGAGGTCAATCTAAGAAAATGTGCAGCATTGCTACAGGGGACTAACTCAGGCACATAACAGTACTGTGCCTGTAGAGTACATGGATATAGTTGGCTTACGGCGCTGTCCCAGGGGGGGTTCCTCAACTTGAACCTGCCCTTCCGTTCTGTCTGAACTAGGATTAAACACAAAGGTCGGTTCCTTAATTAAGGCTTTTAACGAGGGTTTTATTGGAATGTAAGTCTTCTTCTGCATAACAGTTTAACGAGTTCTGAAAGAATGCACTTCAGTCTCTTGAAGGGGTTGAAAGTAAAGTTCAACAACCAGGTGGTTTGGGTAGTCTGTTGATGATACGGAGGGGTCCCATCCAAATCCGAGGAAGACTTCCGGTCGGGGCTCTTCCGCCTTTGGCTCCGAGGAGTTGCTCGTCCGGACCACGGGTACCCAGAAAGCAAAGAGGGAGAAACTAACGGTTACTGGGACGTTCACAATGAAAAAATATCAGGGAAGGGAAGTGAAGGAAACCAAGTGACAGTGAGTTTTGCTAACGTCACGAAGTGCTCTCAGTGCTCGTGAAGGAAGGGTCACAGGGAACGCTATGTACACTCGGAAGCGGACTATTACTCGGTAGGGACGCTACTTCGTCCGACCCACCCCGCAATCCGGCCCCGTACCTTGTTAAGCCACGTTCCTCCCTCGGGACCGTGGCAGGGCGAAGCACCGAAACGTTGGCCTCCAGGCTTGTTGATCTCAGCTGGGCTCGTCCGCACTCCGTCCTCCTTCAGGTTCACACTCGCGTCGGTCCTCCTACTCTCCACACCGTCTTCCTCCTGGGAAACGCCGTCCGTCGATGGTGAAGTGCTTCCGCCTTTTGACGTCGTTCCGTAGAGAAGGGGCGGGGCTGAGTCGATCGGATCACTCCAGTTAAAGGCGCCAGGTCCCGTTTCAGGTGGCACCCAGCAATCGTCCTGTTTCTCTCTCCACTCGTTCTCGGGCAGCTGTGGGGACAAGGTGCAAGGTGAGAGGGGAGCGGTGGACCACCACTCCGTGACAGTACGGGATTCACCCAGCACCCCGTCACATACCTCCCCCCCTGGCTTCTCCCGATCGAGGAGAGGAAAGACCCTGGATATGAAGTCTGCATTCCCATTGTCTTTGCCCTTGCGATGTTGCACAGTGAAGGAGTAGGGCTGCAGTGAAAGGAACCATCTCAGTACTCTGGGGTTCTGGCTACTGTTCTGGTGGATCCATCTTAAAGGGGCATGGTCAGTGTGAAGAATGAATTGCGTGCCTTCTAAATAGTATTTCAACTTATCTACGGCCCATTTGATGGCCAGTGCCTCCTTCTCGATAGTGGAGTAGTGACATTCTCGTGGGAACAGTTTCCGGCTCACATACAGGATTGGATGTTCCGTCCCGTCATCTCCCAGCTGGGATAAGACTGCCCCTATCCCCACATTAGAGGCGTCTGTAGCCAAAATAAAGGGTTTTGTGTAGTCGGGAGATAGCAATCCTGGAGCTGTGGTCAGGCACCGTTTTAGAGATTCAAAGGCTTCCAGTGACTCCTGAGATGGATGCGTGAACCGTTTCACTGGGACTTCTTTCCGCAGGAGATCGGTTAGGGGTGCAGCTGTCTCCGCAAAGTTAGGAATAAACCTACGGTAGTACTCCACCAGGCCGAGGAATGCCCTCATCTCTCTTTTGGTGGCAGGAAAAGGTACCTTCTCTATTGCCGTGATTTTTTCGTTTTGAGGGGCGATGGCCCCGTCACCCAGAACATATCCCAGGTAGTTGACCTTAGTAAAGGCTACCCTTGATTTCTTTGCATTAATATGCAATCCGGCGTCCCATAAGGCTAAGAGGATGGTCTGCAAATGTCTCATGTGTTCCTTCCAGCTGTTGCTGTAAATGACGATGTCATCCAAGTACGTCGAGCTGAAGGTGGCATATGGTCGAAGAACTTGATTCATGAGACGTTGAAAGGTCGCCGGTGCTCCATGTAGGCCAAACGGGAGGACCGTGAATTCATACGAACCTTCGTCTGTGACAAAGGCGGTCTTCTTCTTGTCCTCCTCACGAAGAGGCACTTGCCAATACCCCTTCGTGAGGTCGATGGTGGTGATGTAACGGGCGTCACCTATCTTTTCCACCAACTCATCTACCCGGGGAATCGGGTATGTGTCGAAGTGGGATACTGCATTTAGGGCCCTGAAATCCATGCAGAATCTCTTCGAGCCATCTGGCTTGGGGATCATAACGATTGGAGAAGACCAGGGACTCTGGGACGGACGAATTACTCCCAATTGCAGCATGTCGGAGACTTCTTTCCTTACGGCTTCACAGCGAGCTGCTGGAATTCGATATGGCCTTTGTTTGACTATCTTCCCAGGTAATGTGTCAATCCGGTGCTCTACCAAAGTGGTCCTTCCGGGAGTATCCGAAAACACATCTGAAAAGGGGGTCAGCACCTCATGTAACTCTTCTTTCTGTCCTCTGGTTAATTCTTCGTTCACTACAAGCTGTTGTAGCGAGGACTGTGCCGTTGCTGAGGGCATGACCAGATGATTATCTTTAGGCGGAGGCCCCAGCCACTCCTTGAGTAGGTTGATGTGATATGTTTGTGTTTTCGTAGCTGTTATCTGTAATCGGTAAGTGGTTTGCCCAATGGCTTCAATCACTCGATAGGGCCCTTGCCATTCACTCTTGGAACTGTTACTGATGGAAGGAAGAAGTACAAGAGCCCATTTTCCTACAGCAATCTTGCGGAGCTTCTTCCCCTTGTCATAATTCCTTTTTTTTTTATTTATGTTTTATTTTTGGTGCAAAACAGAGATAGCATCGACATCATCATCAGTCACATATTCATACACATTCGTAGGGTCTTCTGAAACTACATAGTAAACGTAAAAGGATAGAAGATGTAACAGCCCTCTGAGGTCCTGGCGTGAGTCCAGCCATCTTGGTGACATGATGAAAAGGAATATACATGTATCGTAAAAATACAGTTTGCATTTTTTTTTTTGTTTTTTGTTTTTCGTCTTTTGTCTGTGTTTTGCCTTTAAGAAACTTAAACAGTAAAAAGAGCACACATAGTTCGGCACATACATGAGGTAGTTTCAACAGTATCTCGCATCACAGTCCATCTACAAAGGGGCCAATCAGTTGTTCCTAAACCCCCTGCCCTATACCCCCCCCATACCATCTTCTTAATGTAGGTCCCGCCCGCATCCGTGTACATCACCCAGCAATCATCCACACACCCAATCAGAGGTCCTCGTCACTCTCAGATCCCTCGAGATCGTCCTCTTCCAATGGTTCACATATATCCCCCCTATAGGAGTTCCAGGGCCGCCATACCCCGTTTCATTTGCGTGGATTATCCCTCAGTTTGTACACCGCCCTCTCAGTCAGCATGAGCATGTCCATGTTGCGGATCCACTGGGCTAGTGTGGGGAGTTCAGCCGACCCCCACTTCTGGGCTATATCTCGTTTCGCTGTCACCATCCCCACCGTAACCCAAGTTCTTGCATAAAAGGTGAGGTCGGTCGGCCCCCAGATATTCAACAGGCACAGTCGTGAGTCTAGAGTGAGGGAGGTGTGTAGTGCTTGGGCCATGGTGCGTAATACCCGTTGCCAGTAACTCACAATCAGTGGACATTCCCAAACCGTGTGTAGGAAAGAGCCTTCTGCTCCGCAACCTCTAAGACAGTACGGATGATCAGCCCTGTGCAGTTTGTGTAGCGTCGTGCGAGTGTAGTAAATCCTGTGTAGAATTTTTAACTGCACCAGGCGGAATTTGGAAGGTATGCCTGCTTCACGTGGGGATGCCATGGCTGCGTTCCACTCGGTTTCGTCTAGATCACCCACCTCCAGCATCCATTTGTCTTTCAGTTTCCCCAGTGGATCAGGCATATTGTTAACCAATTTGCGGTATGTCATCGATGTCGCCCCTTCCTGCAAGTAGTCAGTGAGTAGACGGTCCTCCAGCGGGGAGGATTCGGGTGGGGATGTGTCGGGCGGGATCGCAGCTTGTAGTGCATGTCTGACCTGAATGTACCTGTACAGCTCTGTGTCCCCCAGCTCATATTGCTCCTGCAGAGTCGCAAAGGAGATTACTCCCTCCCTCGTCCACATGTCCCCCACTGTGGAGATGCCGATGTTGTCCCACTGCGTGAAGCCCTTGGAGCGCCGCAGGTGGCCCAACGCCTTCGCGTCCCACAGAGGTGTGAATTTCGTGACGATCCCATCCCATTTCAACTTTGCCTGTGCCTTGTACCATACTCGAACTGTGTGTTTTGTAGGCCCAGTAAGTTTTGCCGCCACACCACGGTGGTACAGTGGGGCCAGTAAACTGTTTGTACCCAGTTGCGCCCTGTCTGCCTTGAATGCTGGATCCTCTTGCGGGGCGTGTATCCACTGATTAATGATTTTGAGCTGAGCCGCCCAGTAGTACAGCTGTATGTTGGGTAGCGCAGTGCCCCCGTCATACCACCCCCGGTTCAATTTAGCGTGTGAGATTCGGGCTGGCTGGTTGCCCCATAGCAGGCCTGAGATCTGTACCGTTATTTTCTGGAGGAAGCTATCCGGCACCAAATGCGGAGCGTTTTCAAGGACGTACAGGAAGCGTGGCAGAGCCATCATTTTAAAGAGCGCTGCCCGTCCTAGTAGCGTTAGGGGGAGTTCTTTCCAATGTTGTACATCACCACAGAGACAGACTAAGGGAGGCTGCAAGTTCAATCGTGCGAACTCGGCCTCGTCCCGGGTGATATGAATCCCCAGATATTTGAAGGACGTGCGTGCTAGTTCTAACGGACAGGAGTCCGGGAGTGGCGGAAGTGGTCCCCGTAGCTCAAAAATTATGGACTTAGCCCAATTAATGGTGTAGCCCGAGATTCGCCCATGTGCCGTACAGAGAGCCAGGAGGTTAGGGAGGCTCTCTCCCAGGACTGTGAGATAAATCAGCATGTCGTCCGCGTAGAGGGACACTCTGTCCTCCCATTGCGGGGTCCATTGAATTCCTTTCAGGAGTTGCGTGGTGCGAATCGTAGCCGCCAGCGGTTCCAAAACCAAAGCGAAGAGAAGGGGTGAAAGCGGGCACCCCTGTTGCGTGCCTCGGCCTAGGGATATGGTTCTGGAAATGTGGCCATTGGCTACCACTTTGGCTACGGGGTCTCTGTATAACATGCGTATCCATGAAATGAACACCGGGCCAAAACCCATACGTGCGAGCACTGCAAAGAGATAGTTCCACTCCACCATGTCGAACGCCATCTTGGCGTCCAGTGAAAGGATCGCGGCCGGTTCCCTTAGCAGTGGGACTCGCGCCACTACACCATGCACCCTGCGGAGATTTAAAGCAGTGCTACGATGTGGCATGAAGCCGGATTGGTCCGGGTGGATCAATTGGGGTAAACACGGCAGGAGCCTGCTCGCCAACACCTTAGCGATAATTTTGGCCTCCGGGTTCAGCAGGGAAATGGGTCTATAAGACGAGCATTCGCTGGGGGGTTTACCAGGTTTCGGTATTGCTACGATAGTTGCCATCCGTTGATCCGGCGGCAGCGTACCCTTCACTCTAGATTCTTCGTACATGTTAAGTAGGGGTGTGCTCAGGGACTCCGACATAATTTTAAGCCATTCAATGGGGATCCCGTTGGGGCCCATAGCCTTGCCCGGATGAAGGGCGCCGATAGCCAACTGAATCTCCTCCACCGTCAGCGGCGCATCTATGTCTTTTGACGCCTCTGCCGTTAATTCCGGCAGGGGAACGTGCTCAAGGGCAATCCGGACCTCATCTTCTCCCACCACCGTCTCTGGGGTATACACTTCGGTAAAATAATCCGCGAGGACTTCCACTATCTCGTCGGGGCGGGTGTGGTTGTTGCCATGTGGGTCAGTAAGTTGTAGGATGTTCTTCCCTCCCCCCTGCCTCTTGTCCAACCATGCCAACAGTTTACTGGCCTTATCCCCGATGTCATAGACCCTATGTTGCGTTGCCGCAATGTCCGACACCGTGATCCTTCGCAGGTGGTCAGTGAGGCGACGCTGATGGACTTGGAGATCATGGAGAGTGTCATCCGAGGGATTAGCCATATGGGCTGTGTTGGCCCTCTCGAGGCCCAATTCTATGTCTAAGGCCTCTCGTCTGTGCGCCTTTTTATGATTCGCAATTACGGCTATGGCCTGACCCCTGAACACTGTCTTGTACGCTTCCCATAATGTAGAGGGGGAGTCCACCGAGGACCGGTTTTCCTCCAAGTAGAGCCGCGTTGCCTTCTTCAGGTCTTTATTGATCTGGGGAACTTTTAGATAGCCAGGGAAGATCGGAAATAACCTTTGTCGTTTCGTGGACGTGGTGGTGATCGTCAGAGTGAGTGGTGAGTGATCTGAGACACCCCGTGGCTGAATACTTGTCTCGGCTAAAGTAAGATGTCCGTTAATCAAAGCGAAAAAATAATCTATCCTAGAGAGGCTGTTGTGTGTGGCCGAGTAGTACGTGTATTGCTGCTGGTTAGGGTGTAGTGTACGCCATATGTCCACCAACCCCTGTGCATTCAGAAATGTCTGGAGCCTGTTGGGCCCTTCTATGTGTGCGCGTGGGGGGAAACGGTCTAAAGTGTTTGTGAGTGCCATGTTAAAATCCCCACCTATGATCAGGTCTCCATCAGGGAGGGTCAGCAAGAATTTGCCAAGATCTGGCAAAGCCTCAGAATGTAGTGCTGGTGGTATGTAAACAGAAACTACGTTTAGAAGTTTCCCCTCCCACTGGCCATGAACTGCCGCAAATCGGCCATGAGCATCGGTTTCTGTAGACTTTACAATAAATTGGGATGATTTCTTCTGCAGGATACCCGTGCCACGGGACCCCGAAGTAAACTCAGCGTGTACTATCATGTGATAGCCTCTCCTATCTAGGGCCTTTGTGGCCGCCCCCGTCAAGTGTGTCTCCTGTAGGAGAATGAGAGCCGGCCCCCGTCTCCTTATCCCCTGCAGCACCAGCCCCCGCTTAATCTTATCCCCTAGACCTCTGACGTTCCAGGACATGACAAGCAGTGGGTTCGCTGTGGTGTGACTATCCGTTGCAGCCATAAGAGAAACAGTGATCTGCCATGAAGCCCCCTCGCCGTTGGCGAGGTGGCAGGTAGAGGCAGGTGTAGGGCAGGCGTGACTGTATCTCACAGTCCATTCCCCCAGTGCCCCGAATAGACCAGATGCTCTCAGTTACGTAAAACATGCCTAGAAACATACGTGTGCTTAGAACATGAACCTGTAGGACCAAAAAGTCCCGTAGTGCAAACTTACCCAACTCCTGTTCCCCCCCTCCCTGCCCCCCTGCTGCACGGACTCAAAACTGCCCGCCCCCCCAACTGAGCAGAGTGCATACCCCATCCCCCAAACAGTGTACTTGCGCGTTGGGGTGAGGGACTCTCCGCAGCCGGCAGTCTCTCATTCACACCCTCGGAGGCCCTTCACCCAGTGTCCAATGGCGGGAAGCGAGTAAGCAGCATTAAAGTCTCATTACCAAAACAAATATGAAAGTTGTCCAGATGGTCATTGTTCCTCGAACTCTTCCCTGCCACCTTCCGCTCCCAAAGAGTCACTGTTGTCCGGTCCCCCTCCCGAAGCCTGGGAGTCCTGGCGTTGGCCTCCAGTTCGATCTTTCTTGGAACGGTTTGTCCGTCTGTGGTTCTGACCCGGTCTCCATCCCTCGAGCCACTCCTGTACGTTTTCAGGGTTGTCGAAGAACCACGTTTTGTTCTCCGCCACCACCCGCAGTTTCGCAGGAAAGAGCATTGAATATGGCAGTTCTCTGGACCTCAGTTCTTTTTTCACCTCAAAGAACGTTCGCCGCCGACGGGCGACTTCCGCTGTGTAGTTGGGGAAAATGGCAACGGTGGCGTTTTGGATCTTGAGAGGAGGGGAGGTTCTGGCTGCCTGCAAGACTGCGTCCCGGTCACGGAAATTAAACAAGCGTGCCACTATGGGCCGTGGGGTAGCCCCCGGTTTCGGTTGACCTCCCGGGACTCGATGGGCCCTTTCCACTGAAAAAAAGTTGGACAGTCCCTTCGGCTTTAGTTCATTCGTTATCAGGCTCTCTACGAAGAGATCCATAGCTTTTATGCCTTCTGATTCCGGCACCCCTATAATGCGGATGTTGTTTCGCCTAGAACGCCCCTCCTGCTCATCCAGCTTCTCCCGGAGCATTCTATTGTCCTGCGCCATCTTCCCCATTTCTCGTTGAAGTTCTGAAACGTCCTCTACAAGGGATTTTGTGACCACCTCCATGCTCTTAACTTTCTCCGACATTTTGTGGAGGTCCGCTCTAAGTAGGGTGACATCCGTGGAGATTCCGCCGACGGTCGTTTGTAGTTGGGCCAGTGCGAGCATGACGTCGTCTAGTGTCGCTTTCTTTCCTCCCGGAGAGTCGGCCGCCTTGCCACCCTGCTCCTTCCCCGCTGGGGAGACGGTAGGCTTGTCGGAGGTAAATCGGTCAATACGGGTCTGTGTGACGCCGCCCTTGGGGCCTTTCCCCGCCATGCCGCTAAATGTCGTGCTCCTCGTGCCCCTACGCTCCAGGATGTGAGAAGCGGTGTGGACCCCCTGTCCAGTCCGGTTTGGCAAAGATTAGGTCACAGCGGCGTCCTCCGGGAGGCGAGAAGCGTCGATTGTCGCCAGATGCGTAGCGACGACTCCGATCAAGAAGATGGCGGACGCCCACTTCGATCCCGTCTCCTGGACTCTCGGTGCTGCTGGTGACGACCGCAGAGTCGGTCGGGGTGCCAGAGACCACTTCGCTAATCGCCACTCCCTTGGTCCGTGCGGATCTCTGCATCCGATTCTCCAGGACGAACTAGGTCTATCGGCTCCTCCGCCTCATGGGCACTTCCGGTCTGGATCCCCCGGTCAGCGTGCACTTCCTGCTGGGTCGACAGCCAGGGGAGGTCCCGGCTCAGGAGGTTGGGGCAGGCCGATCCGAGGCTTCGATGTATCTCAGGCAGCGGACGTCGGATCTTGTCGCCGCTTGTCGCTGCTTACTCCACCCGGTCCTGGGTTCTGGTACCTGCCTGTAGGGCTTGTAGAAGTGACGGATTTTGTGTCGGATTGACGAAGAGGCCGCTTCAGCCGCGGAGCTCGTCCCTTATGCTGCCGCCATGATCGGCTGCTAGCCACGCCCCCCATAATTCCTTTTGATTTTCTCTTGGTGTTGTTCGAGGGAGGAGTGGGCCAACTCCCTAAGCTTCCCCAGTTTAGTTCTCAATTGGGTTGTATACTCCAGCATCCCTTTCTTGTCTAGTTCTTCCTCTGTCTCCCACATTTCTTTGGTCATTTCCAACAGGGACCTGGGAACACGTCCATACAACAATTCAAACGAGGAACATCCTAGGCTGCTATGTTTTTGGGATCTGGTCACGAAAAGGGCCAGGGGTAGTAACCTGTCCCAGGATGGTCCTTCTGCGGTTAACATCTTTTTCAAGGTTAGTTTCAGTGTCTGATTGTACCTCTCGACGAGGCCATCCATCTGTGGGTGATATACTAAAGTTTTCAGGTGTTTGACGTTTAATACTTTGCATACCTCTTTCATTAGGTGAATGGGGTTCCCTGGTCTGTGAGGACCTCCTTCGGAAAACCCACCCGGGAGAATAGCTCCACGAATTTCTCTGAAATGGCTGTAGTTGTAGTGGTACGTAATGGAAAAGCTTCCACAAACCTAGTGGCGTAATCGACCACAACTAAAGCGTACAGGTGTCCCCGGGGAGTCTTCGGAAGAGGGCCTATAAGGTCCATGCCTATTCTTTCGAAAGGGGTTCCAATGATAGGCATCCTCTGGAGAGGGGCGGCCGGTGGTCTTTGAGTGTTTCTCTTTTGACATATCTCGCACCGTGCACAGTAGTCCTGGACGTCTTTATATATACCGGGCCAAAAGAAATTACGAAGTATGACATCTGTGGTTTTCTCCTTGCCGGTGTGTCCTGCTGTTAGATGTGCATGGGCAAAGAACAAGACCTGTTCTCTAAAGGACGACGGAACCAACAACTGCAGATCCCCATCACTCTGGGCTTGTCGGTACAATAACTCTTTCTTGATCACGAACCTTGGATATGTCGGACTTGGGGTGCCTTCGCTAGCGTGTGCTGCTTCCCAGGCGTTATATAATGTCCGGTCTTCCGCCTGCGCAAATCGGAAACTCTTGTCCAAAACCCACGGTTCGGAAGAGAGGTAGGTGCCCTTGTGAGAGGGAGTCGGGGCCAATGTTTCCTGAAAAAGGGAGAGGAACTCAGGATTATCTGTCCCCAGTATCATATCTTCTGGTAGAGACTCCACCACCCCCACCCTGACCTTACAAGGCTCTCTTTGTGGCATGTATAGGGTTAACTCGGCTACCGGGTATGGTTTTACATCGCCATGTACACAGCGGATGTATACCGTGGCCGGGGTAGAGAATTGTTCAGGCTTAACAAAGCGTTCCTGGACCACCGACTGTCGGCACCCGGAATCTAGTAGAGCTTTCACTAAAAGTCCATTAAGCTTCATACTCACGTAAAAGGTGCTACCGAGCTCCGCCGAATACATCACGGTCCTGGGGAGATAGCCCACTTCCATGGGTTCCTCTGGAGGTTTTTTTCGGGGGCACATTCTTGCTATGTGGCCCCATTCTCCACACTCAAAACACTGGGGTCCCCTATTCAGGGGAGAAAGCATTCCAGCCGGACGGGACCGCAAGGGTTCAGTCCCTACTTTGGGTTTCTTGTCCTGCTTCGCTGGGACCATCGACTTTTGTGACTTCTCTGTCTTATCGGTATCCCATACAATTGTACGTGGTTGGGCTCTGGAGAAATGAGAGGCCATTTCAATGGCTTGGTTCACGTCCAAACTGGCGGGTTGACGCAACCAACGTTGAGTTGCATAAGGCAGAGCCTCCATAAACTGCTCCAAGTAAATCTTATTTAGTATTTCTTCCTTGGTACATGTATCGGGTCGTAGCCACTTGTCGGCGGCCATCCTTAGTCTGAAAAACAAAGTCTTTGGATTCTCTCCCGGGGCTCCCCACTCTTTTCTGAACTTCACTCGATAGGCCTCCTGGTCTAAGCCTAGATGGTCAAGGATGACTTCCTTAATCGTTTTGTAGGCGGTGTTCCCCAAGGGGTTTGCTGCTTGATAGGCGGATTGGGCCTCTCCAGTGAGGAGGGGAGCGAGGAAAAATGGCCACTTCTCTTCGGGCCATCCCATAGCCCTGGCCGCCCTTTCAAAATTTAGCAGAAAAGCGTCAGGGTCCTCACCGGTGATGTATTTTTGTAGAGCCACACCTGCATGGTGAGGCGAGATTTGGCGTACTTCTCCCGTTCCCGTTACAATCTGTGTGGGAGGCGGCACATTCTTAAGGCCTTCGAGTTGGGCGGTCACTGTGGATTTAATCAAATCCCTGTCGGCTTGGGCGCATTGTATCTGTTGCTGTACCGCCCATTCGAGCTTCCCTTGGCCTTTTATGATGTGGTCTATTAGGGTTTCCATCTCTTTTGGGCAGACGGTTGTTGTTTCTGATCCCACTTCTGACACCAGTTGTCCCAGGGGGGGTTCCTCAACTTGAACCTGCCCTTCCGTTCTGTCTGAACTAGGATTAAACACAAAGGTCGGTTCCTTAATTAAGGCTTTTAACGAGGGTTTTATTGGAATGTAAGTCTTCTTCTGCATAACAGTTTAACGAGTTCTGAAAGAATGCACTTCAGTCTCTTGAAGGGGTTGAAAGTAAAGTTCAACAACCAGGTGGTTTGGGTAGTCCGTTGATGATACGGAGGGGTCCCATCCAAATCCGAGGAAGACTTCCGGTCGGGGCTCTTCCGCCTTTGGCTCCGAGGAGTTGCTCGTCCGGACCACGGGTACCCAGAAAGCAAAGAGGGAGAAACTAACGGTTACTGGGACGTTCACAATGAAAAAATATCAGGGAAGGGAAGTGAAGGAAACCAAGTGACAGTGAGTTTTGCTAACGTCACGAAGTGCTCTCAGTGCTCGTGAAGGAAGGGTCACAGGGAACGCTATGTACACTCGGAAGCGGACTATTACTCGGTAGGGACGCTACTTCGTCCGACCCACCCCGCAATCCGGCCCCGTACCTTGTTAAGCCACGTTCCTCCCTCGGGACCGTGGCAGGGCGAAGCACCGAAACGTTGGCCTCCAGGCTTGTTGATCTCAGCTGGGCTTGTCCGCACTCCGTCCTCCTTCAGGTTCACACTCGCGTCGGTCCTCCTACTCTCCACACCGTCTTCCTCCTGGGAAACGCCGTCCGTCGATGGTGAAGTGCTTTCGCCTTTTGACGTCGTTCCGTAGGGAAGGGGCGGGGCTGAGTCGATCGGATCGCTCCAGTTAAAGGCGCCAGGTCCCGTTTCAGGTGGCACCCAGCAATCGTCCTGTTTCTCTCTCCACTCGTTCTCGGGCAGCTGTGGGGACAAGGTGCAAGGTGAGAGGGGAGCGGTGGACCACCACTCCGTGACAGTACGGGGTTCACCCAGCACCCCGTCACAGGCGCTCTTTCGATTCCCTGCCAACCCCTCCTTTCTTTTATAAGGATTTCTTTAAGTCTCACTTGCAGAATTGTAGCACGCTAGCAGGGTCCTCAATACTCACAGTCCCATCCGCTTGCTTTAAAAGGCTAATCACATAGGTCAGCCAGGGTATTCTAGCTCTGTGCTCCAAAATAAGGCAATCTGCTATTACCTCCCTAGTGGATTTAGTGCCAGCCGTGCTCCATATACTGTGCCATATGGTGATCGGGCTGATCTACAGGCCATCCTTTAAGTAGGGTACTGCTAGTGTTGCAGCGCATCTCCAGAAATAATTTCCAAAACTACTGTTACCTTTCCCTGAAATAGTCAATCATACGCTTATACACCAGTGGGGCCCCTAACACTGCAAATCACTCATACACACTAACCTCTATTTCATGGATCGGTATGAATCAAAGGAGACTTGCTGCATTAGTAGAGTGTCTAAATTTTACTAACTATTTATAATATGTACATCTGCAATTTAATTCATCTACCTTGGTTTATTTTCAACAAGAAAATTATTTAAACACACCACCATTAATGGCGATAGATCTGCTAGTAAAAACTTAGGCTAAGGATGAACAAGACCAGGTTAATTCTTCATTTATCTGATTTTTCTTTAAAGAAAATTCTCCCAGGATAATCAATATTTATTCATTTTAAATTCATTTTTATTATAGTCAGTGAAAAGAAGAAAAGGAAATTTAACTCATACATTTATTCTTATTTAATTCTACTTTAAGTAATAATCAGTACAGAGTTTGATATTCAAAAGACATAAAATTTAGAAAGACAAATTGGTCTCAAAGTCCATTTTCTTCATCCTCTCTAGCTATTTTCCCTCATCTAAAGACTCCATATTCACTTAAACAAAGTTTAAAGTCAAAAAGTCAGAAATCTTTCGCTCCAAGGAAATTCAGCATTCCGGCAGCATGTCAGGATACACTATGACTACAGAATATCCCAAAGGGAATTTTCTCAGACTTAAGCGTCTTTTTGGTGTCCTGTCCCTTTGGGTTGTTGGACCCCTCTCGCTTTATTGAGTTCTCAGGATACACAGATGTAAATCGAAAAGAGAGCCCTTTTTTCTAAACTCCGAACCTATTCTTTTATACCTTTTTCTCTAGGTTAAACTGTCTAATTTTTGAAACATTGGGGTGTCCGATGATTTCTATTGGCCAGTCCAAGGGGTGGATGAGCATAACCTCATCATCTTATTACTTTACTTCCGTTGAGTCAGCTAAATTAATTTGACTATTGTCTTTTAGTTAACCGGTTCCTACATGTCCTTTAAATCGTTAGTTTGGGATTCTTTCCCGTGGTTCACAATGATGAAGTCCATTTTGTTGGCAGTCATTCAGGGTTTCAGGGCATCTCGACCTTGACCCATCCCATTCAGCATAGTCAGCTTGTGCGCTTCTGTGGCTCACTCTATGAGCTTGTGCGTTGTTCACATTTTTCTTGGAGTCTCGAAATCTTCCATCTTTTACTAGGCCTCACAGGCCATAACGAAAACTATTATAGAAAAAACACAATTTCACGTTAATTAATGAATTATAGCCCTTCTGTTTACCTCCCCCCTTACTAAGGTATCCCTGTTAGCAATTACCTAGCAAATAAAGTCACATATATGCGTGATTTTCTCACCTGTCTTCCTGTTTCTTCCACAAATAGACAAACAGTAAGCACATTTATGCCGCTTTTAGTTATTTTATAGCTCTTGCATTAATTTCAGACATGACATTGTCACTCAGTTAGTTGATTATGGTTGCAACACGAGCAATTTTAGTATCCCACATGTATTTGTGTGTGCATCTTATTCTATGTTGGTTAGTTTTATCCAAGCCACACAATTAGTTCCTGTTACCGTTATGAGAAAGTGACTTCACGAGGGGTATACAAAATGTTGTTTCTCACCTCGCTCCATCAACTCCCTCCTTTGGTGATTTATCACCAAATATCTCCCAAAATGTAGAAAATTTTCCCATCTTAACATGTTTAAAATTCTTGTTTGATTAGTATGACATCTATACTCTACTTTCTTATATCTTTCTTGTATCTTCGTATGCTTTTTCTTGAAACTCTTCCATTTCTATATCTATCATCTCTCTTTTTCTATCTTTTTCTTCCTGAATTGCTTTCTTTATTGATCTCTTAACATCCCTTCTCTTTCTGTTCATGCAACATAGTCTTAATATTAGAATTATTACTGCTATCACTATCACTGGAAACATTATTTTTCCTATAGTAGAACTACCTAATTCCTGAAATCAATGTTTAACTGCTGAAAAATTTCTACCTATCCGCTCAAGAACACCATCAACCTCTAGTGGTTCAATTCCCTTGTGCAACTCTGTAATGTTTTTAAAATATTTTTCACAGTTTTGACTTTTGTCTGGAATGTATGTACAACAGTGTTGTACATGTAATATTCCACAAACTCCTCCTTCTTTTGCCCAGATTATATCAAGGGCAAGACAATTCTGCCTCACCATAGCCCTCATAGCAACTAATTCAGTATTTAACATTAAAACTCCACCTGCAGTGTCTGTTGATAAACGATCTACTATCGTTGATAATTTCCGAATTTTATTTGCATTAAAAGATATCCCCACGATTTGTATCAGTGCTCCAAAAATATCACTGTGGGGACTCCGGGGGATCGCCAAACAAATCTACGGACAAAGGGGTTATAGGAAGTGAGGGTTTTATTATTTTGTATAGTCTTCGCTTTTGAACAGGTATCCGGTAGTATGGAAGCGGATTGGCAGCCTCCTCTGCAGCCTCCCGAGTGCCTTCCCGTCGTCTCGTCTCCCGGTGTCATCTGGGAGGTGTATTCCGAGCTTCCGCCGTTGTCGCGTGGGGTCCGGGAGTTGATACCAGAATGAAAAACAGAAAACTAGTATTACTCGGCTGTTCAGCCGAACAGCGCTAAGGGTGGGGTGGCGAGGACACACACGTGCAAACTATCTACCCCGCTAATCGTGTGGGACAGTGAGGGGAAGGGGGATAGTTGTAACTTTTGCACCGTATGGGTCAAGGGGGTTTGTCCCATTTACGTCCCGCCCAGCCCAGGAAACGAGACCGTACCTGTCCTAGCCACACTTCCCGGGAAGCGTGGCTGGGCGATGCGCCTTCTCGGTGGCCTCCTGGCTTGTCGCTGCAGTCGCGCTGCTCCGCAGGGCTTACTCTGCTGTTCTCCGCTCCTGGGTCGGTCTGGTCTCTCCTTTTTCCGCTCCGCTCGTCGATCTCTCTCCCCTCCGCTCCGTCCTCGATCTTCCACCACTCCTCTCCGTCCTCGCTCCTCCTCCACTCCGCTTCGTCCTCGCTCTTCCTCCACTCCCCTTCGTCCTCGCTCTTCCACCGCTCCGCTCCGTCCTCGCTCTCCAGTCTCCACTCTCCTCCTCCGGGTGTAACACACACCTGTGCGGTTTCAGGGCAGGGTTTTACCGAGGTGCCGAGGGCGGGTCCCAGATCCGGGTCCGCCCACTTAAAGTAACAGGGTCCCTCAGTGTACAGCACAGAATGGCAGCTGACCATGTCCGCGGTTTTCCATGAGTCCGTGTGCAGTGTAAAGAGAGGAAACACATGAATAGGCAGGCCAGGGGGGCCCGAGTCCAGGTCCCCCTCGTCACACACCTCCCCCCTAGGATTCTCCCGATCGGGGAGAGGAAATCTGGACAGGAAATCCACGTTGACATTGTCTTTCCCTTTTTGTGGCGGACCTGAAATCGGAAGGGCTGCAGGGCTAGGAACTATCTCATAACCCTCGGGTTGTTGGAGATGTTCCTACTCATCCATAACAGAGGTGCGTGGTCCGTATATAAAATGAACGGATGCCCCTCCAGGTTATAGCCAGTTTGTCTATCGCCCATCGTATGGCGAGACACTCTTTCTCGATAGTGGGATATTTCACCTCTCTAGGGAACAATTTTCGGCTGATATACAGTATGGGTTTTTCACCCCCCTCCCCCGAGTCCTGTGACAATACGGCCCCAATGCCAAAGTCAGAGGCATCCGTGTGTAGGATGAACGGCCTCGAGAAATCCGGGGACGTCAACACAGGGCTCCTTGTAATGGCTCTTTTAAGCGTCTGGAAGGCCTTCCACGTAGCAGGCGATGGATTGAGGAAGTCGTGTCCCTTATCGTGCTTTTGCAAAGTATCCGTCAAGGGGGCTGCCACATCTGAAAATGAGGGGATGAATCTCCTGTAGTATCCCACTAGCCCCAAGAAGGCCCTCATGTCTTTTGTGTTTTTGGGGAATGGTGTGTCGGCGATCGCTCTTACTTTTTCGATCTGGGGTTCTATGGCTCCGTGTCCCAGCAAGTATCCCAGATATTTGACCTTTTGAAACCCAACCCTGGATTTCTTGGCGTTGACGTGTAGTCCGGCGTCTCTTAGCTGTTGGAGTACGGCCTGTAGGTGTTGTAGGTGTTCCTCCCACGACGGACTGAAGATTATGATATCGTCGAGATACGCCGAGCTATATCTCTGGTGCCCCCGTAATACCTCGTTCATTAGTCTCTGGAAGGTGGCCGGGGCACCATGTAAACCGAACGGGAGGACATTGAACTCATAAAGCCCGTCTGGTGTCGCGAAGGCAGTCTTCTTTCGGTCCTCTTCCCGAAGGGGCACCTGCCAGTATCCTTTGGTCAGGTCTAGGGTGCTGATGTATTTGGAGTCCCCCAGCTTTTCAATGAGCTCATCGATCTGGGGTATAGGATACGCGTCGAAGGTGGACACAGCGTTTAACGCCCTGAAGTCCATACAGAACCTGCTGCTGCCGTCGGGTTTTGGCACCATCACAATGGGCGAGGACCACTCACTTCGGGACGGTCGGATCACTCCTAATCTGCTCATTTCGTCCACTTCTCTCCTTATGGCTTCTCTCTTAGCTGCTGGTATCCGGTACGGGTGCTGCTTGACAGTGGCGCCTGCAGGGGTCTCTATCCGGTGTTCAGCCAGTCGGGTTATGCCCGGAAGGTTAGAAAAGATCGGTTCAAAAGGGCGTAGGATCTCTTGTAGTCCCTCTTGCTCGTTTTGATACAACTCATCATTGACCACCAATTCACCCAGCGTGGTCTCCATGTTATTTCCAACAGGGGTTACCAGATTGGATGACACCGGGGTTGTACCCAGCCATTTCTTAAGAAGGTTTATATGAAATATCTGGGATTTCCTCCCACTCGGGCGCAGGCGGTAGGTGGTCTTCTTGATCGTCTCAATTACTTCGTACGGGCCTTGCCACTCGTTCTGAAATTTCTTGGAGGGTGAGGGTAGGAGTACAAGGGCCCAGTCGCCAATGAGGAGTTGTCTCCACTTCTTCCCCTTATCGTAGTGGACTTGTTGCTTTCTTTGACTCTCTTCCAGGTGGGCGAAGGCCAGCTCGCGTATCTTCCCCAGTTTATTCTTTAAGTTTTGGCTATACTCCAACAGGGTTCTGGTCTCTCCCGTTGGTTCGGCCTCCCACACCTCTTTAGTCATGTCCAGGAGGCTCCTGGGTTGCCTACCGTACATCATCTCGAATGATGGGCAGCCTAAACTGCTTTGCTTCTGGCCTCGGATGACATATAGGACCAGAGGAAGAAGCAGGTCACAATCGGTTTCGTTCACTGTTAACATCTTCTTCAGTACGGACTTTAATGTACCGTTGTATCGCTCCACCAGGCCATCCGTCTGAGGATGATACACCGATGTTTTTATCTGGTGTAGCCCAAGAAGGAGGCATACTTCTTTCATGATCCTCGACATGAACTGGGTCCCCTGGTCAGTGAGGATTTCTTTGGGAAATCCCACCCGTGAAAAAAGTTCCATAAACTTATCTGCGATGTTCCTGGAAGTGGGGGTTTTCAGGGGGAGCACCTCAGGGAAACGCGTGGCGTAATCCACGATTACAAGTGCATATTTATATCCCTTCCTTGTCTGAGGTAACGGGCCGATTAGATCCATGCCGACCCTCTCAAAAGGGGTTCCAATTATGGGAAGGGGTTGGAGTGGTACTGCTGGGGGCCTCTGGGTGTTCTTCCTTTGACACAGATCGCAGGTCTGACAGTGTTTTTTTATATCATGGTATATACCAGGCCAATAGAAGCTTCTCAGCACGTTCTGGGTGGTCTTTTCGCTCCCAATGTGGCCTGCAATCAAATGCGTGTGAGCGTAAAACATTATCTGTTCTCTGAAACATGTTGGTACGAGCAGCTGCATGGGATCATCCTGTTTGGCTTGTCGGTATAGGAGGTCTTCTTTAATCAGGAAGCGTGGATAGCGGGGTTGGGGATTGTTCTGCTCATGGTGGGCTTGTTCCCATGCGTTGAATAAGCTGGCATTGTTGGGCTGAGCAAACCGAAAGCTCCGATCACCCTCCCAGGGATCAGGGGAGGTCAGGGCCGGGATGGCTATGTCATCGGTCACCCTATCCTGTTGAAGTCGGCCCTTAAAGAGATCAAGGAAGTGGGGATTTTCTGTCCCTAATATAAGATTTTCGGGAAGGGCGTTCAATACCCCCACCTTCACAACCAAAGTGTCCTTTCCCTCTACCGCAATGGGGATGTAAGCTACTGGGTATCCCTTGACGTCCCCATGCACACATTTGATAAACACTAAGGCCTCTGGCATTACCTGGCGGGGCTTCACGAAACAACCCTGTATAACTGATTGCTTGCAGCCCGAGTCCAGGAGAGCTCTGACTACCGTACCGTTGACTGTAATACTCACGTGATAGGCTCCGCCCAGCTCCGTGGAATACATGACGGCCTTGGGTAAGTAGCTGACGTCCATGGGTTCTTCTTGAGGGTGTTTCTGGGGGCAGAGACGGGCGATGTGGCCCCACATTCCACAGTCGAAACACTGTGGACCCCGGAAGGGGGGGTCTCTGATGCCATTGGTCTTGGTATGGGTAACCCAGGGGGAGCTCGCAACCTACGTTCAGGCCTGGGCGCTGTCCTGGCTGGTTTCTCAGGTTCAGTTGTATGCAGGCGGGGTTGTGCGCGGACATATATGGCCGCCATTTCCATAGCCTGGGTGGTCGGCAGATTGGAGTGTTGTCGGAGCCACCTCTGTGTCCCAAAGGGTAGGGCTTCGAGGAACTGCTCCAGATAAATCTTGTCCATTATCTCCTCCTTCGTACTAGAAGTAGGGGCAAGCCACTTGTCTGCTGCTGTCTTTAAGCGAAAAAACAAAGTCTTCGGGTTAACCCCGGGTTGCCCTCTTTCCTTACGGAAGCGTACCCTATATGCCTCCGCGTCCAATCCCAAGTGATCTAGGATGATCACTTTGATTTGTCCATAGGGGGTCTGTCCGTTACCATTGGCGACTTGATAGGCCGCCTGTGCCTCGCCAGTCAATAGGGGCGCAAGAAAAAACGGCCATTTTTCTAGGGGCCATCCACACGCCAGTGCCACCCTCTCAAAATTAGTGAGAAACGCGTCTGGATCATCCCCGGTAACATACTTCTGTAGGGAAATACCCGCTGGGGTGGCCGGTGGTCGACTCTCTCTCACCGGATTGCTGGCTGGGTCACCTGTGGGGCGCATCCCCTCGAGCTGTGTCACCACTGTGGTTCTGAATGTATCTCTGTCCAATTGTGCGGCGGCTAGCTGCTGTTCAACCGCCCATCCCAGCTGCTCCTGGCCCTTCACGAGTGCCTGTAGTATTTCTTCCATCGTTGTGTCCCTGATGGATCCCTCCGTTATGCCTGCATTCTCCACCACTTGTGGGGACTCCGGGGGATCGCCGAACAAATCTACGGACAAAGGGGTTATAGGAAGTGAGGGTTTTATTATTTTGTATAGTCTTCGCTTTTGAACAGGTATCCGGTAGTATGGAAGCGGATTGGCAGCCTCCTCTGCAGCCTCCCGAGTGCCTTCCCATCGTCTCGTCTCCCGGTGTCGTCTGGGAGGTGTAGTCCGAGCTTCCGCCGTTGTCGCGTGGGGTCCGGGAGTTGATACCAGAATGAAAAACAGAAAACCAGTATTACTCGGCTGTTCAGCCGAACAGCGGTAAGGGAGGGGTGGTGAGGACACACATGTGCAAACTATCTACCCCGCTAATCGTGTGGGACAGTGAGGGAAAGGGGGATAGTCATAACTTGTGTACCGTATGGGTCAAGAGGGTTTGTCCGGTTTACGTCCCGCCCAGCCCAGGAAACGAGACCGTACCTGTCCTAGCCATACTTCCCGGGAAGCGTGGCTGGGCGATGCACCTTCTTGGTGGCCTCCTGGCGTGTTGCTGCAGTCGCGCTGCTCCGCAGGGCTTACTCCGCTGTTCTCCGCTCCTGGGTCGGTCTGTCTCTCCTTTTTCCGCTCCGCTCGTCGATCTCTCTCCCCTCCGCTCCGTCCTCGATCTTCCACCACTCCTCTCCGTCCTCGCTCCTCCTCCACTCCGCTTCGTCCTCGCTCTTCCTCCACTCCGCTTCGTCCTCGCTCTTCCACCGCTCCGCTCCGTCCTCGCTCTCCAGTCTCCACTCACCTCCTCCGGGTGTAACACACACCTGTGCGGTTTCAGGGCAGGGTTTTACCGAAGGTGCCCAGGGCGGGTCCCAGATCCGGGTCCGCCCACTGAAAGTAACAGGGTCCCTCAGTGTCCAGCACAGGATGGCAGCTGACCACGTCCGCGGTTTTCCATGAGTCCGTGTGCTGTGTAAAGAGAGGAAACACATGAATAGGCAGGCCAGGGGGGGCCGAGTCCGGGTCCCCCTCGTCACAATCACCTATTATTTCTGCTGCACTTTCTCTTCTTCTACGACTTAACGTTTTACCTATCTCATGCATTCCATTAGTACCCCTATCTACATGAAACATTTTAAGAAAGACCAAGCCTACATAACAAGTACCATACCAGTGGTCCGGTAATCTGTAATAAGCCTTGTTCCCACAAATAAAATATATCCCAGGAAAAATTAGATCTCTTCCGCCTTTAAATTCCCATCCCCCTATTATACGATAAGTGTCTTCACATTGACTTGCTCCAACAAAATAATTGTCATACACAGTATTATCTCTACAAATACAAAATTTCCCTAAAGATGGAGTGTCAATATTTATGGCAACATTGACATTTCTGTCCTGTGTCTTTTTTCTTTCCCCCTAACCCCATGTACTATGATCAAGGCTGAGATAATTGGACGAGGGTTGAGCGGAGGGGCAGATTTCGTAGGTACGAAGCAAGACCGGCCCTGCTTCCCCCGGAGACCCCTTTTTGTGACTATAACCGATTTAGCTGTCTCAATGGTTTAGATGGAGTTGACTGACTACCCACGACTTATGTCTTAACCCCCCCTCCTCTGCTACTGGTAACAGTTTAGTAGATGCTATGGGCAAAAGTACTTCTAACGTTTCATCACTTGTAATGCCCCCAACCCCTACCCCTGCACATTCACTATTCCGGGGAGCTGACCCACTTGCCACACTTCACCCTCCAGCATCTATGGTCTCTCCTGTTGTTATCATGCCGCCAATAGGACTTACTAGTGCACCCGAGGCTACAGATTCAACTACATGTACCCCCGGCTTCAAATTTGCTAGCTGGAATATTGCTGGCTGGAGTCGGCAAATGTTGTCCGTGGGCTGGAGTGAAACCCTATCCCAGTTTGACGTCTTATGTTTACAAGAGACTTGGGTAACAACTGACATCACCTTCGATGGATTTGTGTCACATAACAATCCGGCACAAAGGTCCAACATGGGTAGGGCTAAAGGTGGGTTAGTAACCCTACTTTCTGTGAAACTCCCTGTTCGTGTGAAATTGCATCAGACTGTGGTTTTCACTCGCAAATTTTAAGCTTGGAACACAAAAGGGGTCATGTAACCCTGCTGATTAACCATTATAATAACTTGTTCGATGCTACAAATACCTCAGTCATGGATGAGCTGGACTTAGCAGTGAGGAATATCTGCCTAGATACCCATAAACCCTTTGATATCATCTGGGGAAGGGATTTTAATATTCGTACTTGCCCTCACTCCTTTACTAAAGTATGTGGGTATGACAGGGATAATGGGGAAAACCGGGCACATTTTTTACACCCACCTTATGGCAACTCCCTCAATTCCATTATGCTTAATCTGGATGTACTGATACATTTCCCGGCTACAGATAATGAGGGTAACCCTGTACCGACCTTTGTAGGAATGAACACGGCCTCTGTTATTGACCATTTATTGGTCTCTGTACATATTGTTCCACTCTGTTTGGTTCCAATTGTTGTAGATTTTGGAAGTAGCGACCATAATGCCATCACTATGTCGACATCTATTTGGGGGTCCCCGGCTAACGCCCACCGCACGATAGTAGAAGCTGTAACCCCCTGTAGGCAGAATGGTATCCGCATCAAATGGTGTGGGGATAACTCTGAGAAATTGCAGCATAAAATTGTGGGAACGGGGTCTGTAGTGATACTTAAATGTTTGGACCCTGAGGCTTCTCCCAGTGCATTGTAGCTGATTTTGAGGAACTGGGCACCATTATAAAAAGACCCCTTACTATCACCAAAGGCATATCGAAGAGGGCAGCTGCCGGTTGGTTTGATAGTGCGTGTACTAAATCCCTCCAAGAGCTTAAGCGGGCTCTTTCTAAACAACCCAGAGACAGGGAGGCCATTACATACCTCTGGCAGACATATAAAAAGCACCTAACACGGAGAAAACAAGAGCTAAGGGAGCTTGCCTGGGACAATTTGACCAAAGCAGCAGTACTGCGTGACAGTAAGCTCTTTTAGAACACGGTCAATAGCCCTTTTCTTTTTAAGGAAGATTTCCCTATACTATCAGCACAGGTTAGCGAAGATAATTGGGTACTATATTTTACAGAAATTTTTGACCCAGCCGGGAAGGATTGTGCTAGCTCTTTTACCGCCCTCTATGAACCTAAGTTACCCCTGGGGATTACCCTCCAAGAAGTTGAAATTGCCATCAGTAAGTGCAAAGGGGGGAAGGCACCGGGCCCGGATGGGGTCCGGGTTGACCTGTATAAATCCAACCTGGCACTTTAGAGCCCGCTCCTGACTCAGGTGTTTAATGCTTCAGTCAGGGTTAGTACACCATCTACCTGGAGTGAATCCATAATCCTACCAATCTATAAGAAGGGAGATAGAGGAGAGGCTAAGAACTACCGCCCTATCTCCCTCCTGGATTCCTCACTTAAGATTATGAGCAGGGTCTTACTAGCGCGATTGGAGGAATGGGCGGAAGATAATAAAATTCTAGCAGAATCCCAATATGGCTTCCGTAAGGGTCTTGGGACAATAGAGCAGTGCATTAACCTCGATCTCATCATAGGGAAATACACTAAAGCGAAACAGGGCTCCTTATTTCTCTGTTTCGCTGATCTCTCAAGTGCCTTTGATCTAGTGGATCATACTTTGTTATGGTCCACTTTATTGGAAATGGGAGCCCCACCAGCAATAATATACTTCCTGGCCAGACTCTATAATAAACTATCAGCCCAGATCCGTTTTGGCCAGGCAGGGGAATGTACCAGGAAAATCAGGGTTAAATCAGGCATAAGGCAAGGTTGTGTGTTGGCCCCGTTACTTTTCTCCCTTTTTATAAATTCTATGGAGTCCGATTTGAAGAGGGTACACGCAGATCCTCCACAGGTTGGTGGCCACCCCGTCCCGGTTCTGCTATATGCAGATGACACAGTGCTACTCTCGCGAACTCCGAATGGACTCCAAAATCTCATGAATTATTTTTATGATTTTATACAGGGGAGAAAATTAAAAATAAATAACTCTAAGACCTTCATAATGGCCTGCGGGAAACAGATGAAACTTTTCAAACCATTCCATTTTAATAACCATAGAATAGAGGTAGTGGACAAATTTTGTTATCTTGGCATAACTTTTAACAATAGAGGGACTTGGGCATCTGAGATTCTAAATGTGAAGGCCAAGATGGGCAAAAGCTCCTCCGGAGTATTCCGCTTTGCATCTAAATTAGGTAGTCGTCACATCCCTGATATGTTAAACATCTATAGGCATAGATGTGCTTCTATTGCCCTGTACGGCTCGGGTGTTTGGGGCTACTGCAACCACAGGGATTTGCAAGTTACAGAGAACCAGTTCCTTAAAAGACTCCCTTGCCTTCCCTCCTCGGCATCCACTGAACTGAGTGATAGAGAGGTGGGGTTGGACTATCTTACAGATCTAACGGGCCTGAGACCCCTTATGGTCTGGAGGTCAATTTGGGCAAAGGATGAGACGGGATTCACCAGGCGAATCATTTTAGACTGCCTTCGATTGGACAATGCCCGTAAGATCCCCTGGTTGAAATATGTTTTATCATCCTACAATAAAATTTTTAATCTTAATATTTCTGATGAGCCTTTGAGTGCTGTCACTGTACCTAAAAAGGAGCTCAAAAACGTTTTTCTGGGGACCAAATCTAATTTGCGCAGTGCCCAACCCATGTTTCTTACCATTCTAACATGTCGGTTGATCCGGGCATGCCTATGTACTTAAAAGCTGTTACTAAACAATCTCACCAGTTTGTTCTCACCAGGTTGAGATTAGGCATTGCCCATAACCTGGTGGCCTTCCCACAGATGAAAATTTATAGCCCAACCCCATGCCCTCATTTAGCAATCTTATGACCTAAGTATTGCACTTATTTCTGACAGAATTGTAATTTTGATGGAGACACTTTATGTCCTTCTTCTGCTAAATGGTTCAACAATGCGACAGTATCGAAAATGCATTCATCTTTTGTCTTTGATGCCACTAGAAGGTCATCAATATATTGAACCAATACTGACTTTCCAGGCATGTTTAAACTTTCTAATGATTTCTTCAGCAACTGATTAAAAATAGATGGACTTTCAGTATACTCCTGAGGAATGCGGCATCATGCTAAAATGTGATCTCCGAACCTGAATGTAAATATTGGCTGACTTTCTGGGTGCAGTGGAACCGTAAAAAATGCATTGTACAAATCAATCACGGTATGCCATTCTGCATCATGTGGAATCTGGTATCGAATTACTGCTGGATTTGGTACAATCGGGCAGCATGGAACAACAATTGTATTAACCTTTCTCAGGTCTTGTACAACCCTAAATGTTCCATTTGGCTTTTTCAGTCCCATTATCGGTGAGTTACAAGGACTACTCTCAATTTCCCTTAGAATACCTTGTTCAATCATTTTGTTTATCACTGGTGTTATTCCTTCAATCACTTCTGCTGTCATTTTATACTGAGGAATGTTTGGATAGCTAACTCCTTCTTTTATTGATACTTTCACAGGATCTACTCCTTTCATTAATCCAATATCTTCTCCTGTAAAATCCCACACTTGCTCTTTCACTGTTTCTATGCCTAATAGATTCACAGGACTGCTGTCACACACCACAAATCGGTGCATGTCTTTGAAATTTCCAATTTCTACTTCAACTGGTTTGTTAAAGGAAGTTTTAATTTGCCTATTCGCTACACCTACAACCTGGATGTATTCACCCGAGAGAGGAAGATTTAGAATTTCCACTGATCTAACAGTAGAACGGGTAGCACCAGTGTTCACTAGGAAGGTTACTTTTACATCATTTACCTTTCCATTCACAAATGGACCAGACTGATCTACCTCTAGAGTGGCTCCAAGCACACACTCTTCTTCCTCTCTCAGGCACCGTCAGAAACTGTCATCCGACTCATTCCCACCTTCATCTTGCAGCCAATACTGGGGGCTCACACTCACTCTGGGCGATCGGTTTACCTGCTCGCCTCCGCTGAATCCTGTCTCTGCACTGTATCTCTGTAGATTTACACTGTGTGGAAGTGGCAGTTGTGGCACCTGACTTTGCTGGTTAACTACCTGCTGTTGTTGCGGTGACTGTGGAATTACCTCATTCTGGACCTCTGGATTCAATGACGTATTTTCAGGAAAAATTCTTGGTGGATATTTACACTCTTTTTTCCAAAGCCCTATCCTGCCGCAATTATGACAAGGGTATTTATTCTTAAGCTCATCTATATTCCCTACCAATTTGTTTTTAATAAAAGTTCCTTTTGGTTTTCCTTGACTTCCATCAGTAATTTTATTCTCTAATTGTGCTACTCGATGTTCTGTTACCTTCACTTGTGCCCACATTGCTTTCTTTTTGAGCTTTTTCTGTTTAGTTTCAATCTCATCACTACAGTATTTGGCGTGTCTCAGTACTTCATTGACTGAGGATGATTGCCATCCCATTAAACTGTGTCTAATCATGTCTCCTATTTCCGGTCTCAATCCAAACACAAATCGATAAACAAAATGACTCATATCCTTTTCAGTCAATTCTTCATATCCACTGTACTGCTTGAATACTAACAACAATCTCTCATAAAATGAATGTGCAGTTTCTTTTGGTTCTTGCACAGTCCTGTCGATCTTTACCCAATTAACCACAATATTACTTGATCATATTTACGCATCACTTCAGGTGAATGAGCACCTGTCACTCTATCTTGAGGATATTCAGTCCTCGGCCAATCCACTGTCACTTTACATTCAGTCCACAGATCTGCTGGTACTACTATATCAAACAATCCATCTAAATCTACCCACAATACTTTTGAAACTTTTACAAATCGATCCACTTGTCGATACCATTCTACTGGCTTTTCTGTCAATCTAGGGAAATCATTTGTAAATGATAATATATCTTGTCTAGTCCAAGGAACATGCACATACCCTCCTCCTGGTATTTCTCTCATTGGGAATTCATTTACTACTGTCTCTTTTTCTCTCATTGGAAATGCTAATATGGATTTATCACTCGATTCTTCCTTTTTCTTTGACCATTTCACTCTCCACTTATTCACATCTCCCCATCTTCTCAATAAAACAATTAGTTCTTTTATCTGGGTCAATCTTCCGGCTGTGTTCATATTCTCGATGTCTTTTTCTGAAAAATCTACTCTGTATGATTTCTGTAATGATTTATGTTTAGAAAAATCTACATCCAATTCATTAGCTAATCCTTCCAGTTGGTCATATACAGATTTAGCTTTCCAAGTAATACTTTTGCACAGAAACATTAACTCATCGTCTTGATATGCCTTTAATCTATCAGTTCCGATTGTTCCAATAATTAATTCTTCCATATCAACGTTTAATCTAGCTACATCTAATACTCTGGGTTCATTGTCTCTCACTTTTAAAGTTGTAAGCCAATCACTTAATTCCTGTTTTGAAGGTCCAATTGGAGTTTTAGTTAAATCTATTCTTTCTACACTCATTTCAGGAGTCGCAGAATCTGATTCTGCTCCGGTTGGAAACTTATATGGCAAACTTTGATTAAAGGTCAAATCAGGTGGTGTCACATTACTTATTCGCCTAATTTCAGACAAATCTGGATAAACCTTTTCTTTTACTTTTTGTAAACTCTGATTCAAAGGGTTTGGTAAAGTTGGTTCTTTTATTTTCTGATTTTCAAATACCGGAATTACAGGGCCTATTGTTACTGGAAAGTTCCTGTATCTTTTCTGTTAATTCATTTGTGGAACGTATATATTCGGAAGTATTTGCTTGTTCTTCGGATTGTCTCTCTGTTCTGGCTATACTCATTTGCATTTCCTTATCTTGTTTAGGAGTACCGGTAAACCTAGTTTCCACCAACGGGGTGTTTGAATCATATCTCATTTCTGTTCTTTCTGGAAGATCCCTAAAATTTGAAAATCTTATAGGGGTTTCATTAACTCGATCTTCTATTTGTGGGGCATTTGGAGTGATCCACATAGAACCTGGTTAATATGGTGGTGGTCTCCTATTTAATATTTCCTTCAGCACCGTATCCTCTGATTCATTGTCACCATATTCTTTTCTCGCTATCTCCACATTATTCCTTTTCTCTGTGCATTTTCGTCTTTCTAATTCATCTATTAATCTGACTGGATACATCCCATCACACATGTCTGCATTTCTCCATCTACGCATTCTGGCTTCATGCGTTTCTCCCCACAGTCCACGTAATCTGCCTCTAGCTCCTCAAGGATTTTCCATCCTTTCTCGCTCTAACTCATGCTTCTCATCTTCCCATTCCGTTAGTGCTTCAAATTGAGTCGGTCTAGGTCTCGGTTCAAGTCTCATCATTTTTTCTCTAAAATTTCGTAAAACTGCCTGATTAAAAGATCCTACCTCTGGGAATGCTAAAGCACCATCATTTTTGGTATATCTAGCCCAATTCTCTAACCATATACATGTATGATAGCCACCTTTTGTCATCATATAAGAAGCAGGCGTTTTCGAGGGGGCAATAATTTTCCCTTCCTTGTTACTATCGCCTTGTCTGTTTTTTTTAATACATTTTTCAATTTCTGAAACCATGAAGGCTTCTTCCTTTCCTCTCCATAATAGAAATCAATTTTTCAGATTATTTCCTGTCTTTCAAAAGATTGTGCACTCTTCCGTATGCTGCTTCGTAACACCAACCCATCACAGCGCGGTTTGCACTATCGTACCAATTAGAGCAAGATACGTTATATTAGTGCTTAACCAATAAGCTCACTGCTTTTCGTGATGCACCAATCAGCCTTTACTACGTCTTGGTCAGGTAGACCAATCCCTGTGTTACACTTTTGACGTCAGCAGTGCTCTGGCTTCTGCAGCTCCGACTGACCCCTGCTTTACAAGGAATATCAAGAAGCCGTATTTACAATTTATACAACTGAATCCGTTAGTAACTTACACATAACAACTCAATTTCGTCTGTTTTGCTAACCAAAGTGATAGTTTTCTCAATCGTACAAGTTTTCTGTATTTTTGGTAGACAGCGCTTACCTCTTGTCTACCACAAAATTTTACACTAGCCGATAAAGCAGCTCTTACCTCTACCTTTACCCTTCTCACAATCTCGGGTAAAGCTCTATTACTCTCTCAGCAGTAAGTTTTAACTCAGGATACGCAATGATCCTTGTACTTGAAGGCTAAGATTTTATAGTCTGTCCTCGCTATACATTTATCCTTTCACACGTAGGTTCCCTATACTTGTGATGTACGACAACACTACTTGTGATATACGACAATACCACTACTTTGAAACAGACTATGCGATGTGTGACTTCACTTGCCACACTTCCTCTGCCTGCAGACAGAGGCACCAGCTTCTCGCAATACTCAGAAGCCATTTCCAGACTACATATAATATAACACAAACTCAACTGGTGTTAGTCATAATTCTGTACACCAAATCTTTTATATATTGACCTATACATTATCCTAGCTAATTCTATAGCAACCAATGCTCTGCTACAAGCAATTAACTGTTGCAGCACATCTCCGGAAATAATTTCCAAAACTACTGTTACCTTTCCCTGAAATAGTCAATCATACACTTACACACCAGCGGGGCCCATAACACTGCAAATCACTCATACACACTAACCTTTATTTCATGGATCGGTATGAATCAAAGGAAACTTGCTGCATTAGTGAAGTATCTACATTTTACTAACTATTTATAATATATACATCTGCAGTTTAATTCATTTACCATGGTTTATTTTCAACAAGAAAATTATTTAAACACACCACCATTATTGGCGATAGATCTGCTAGTAAAAAATTGGGCTAAGGATGAACAAGACCTGCTTAATTCTTCATTTATCTAACTTTAATTTAAAGAAAATTCTCCTAGCATAATCAATATTTATTCATTTCAAATTCATTTTTATTATAGTCAGTGAAAAGAAGAAAAGGAAATTTAACTCATACATTTATTCTTATTTAATTCTACTTTAAGGGATAATCAGTACAGAGTTTGATATTCAAAAGACATAAAATTTAGAAAGACAAATAGTTCTCAAAGTGCATTTTCTTCATCCTCTCTAGCTATTTTCCCTCATCTAAAGACTCCGTATTCACTCAAACAAAGTTTAAAGTCAAAAAGTCAGAAATCTTACACTCCAAGGAAATTCAGCATTCCGGCAGCATGTCAGGATACACTGATGGAAATAGAAAAGAGAGCCCTTTTTTCTAAACTCCGAACCTATGCTTTTATACCCTTTTCTCTAGGTTAAATGATCTAATTTTTGAAACATTGGGGTGTCCGATGATTTCTATTGGCCGTCCAAGGGGTGGATGAGCACAACCTCATCATCTTATTACTTTACTTTCGTCGAGTCAGCTAAATTAATTTGACTATTTCTTTTAGTTAACCGGTTCCTACATGTCCTTTAAACCGTTAGTTTGGGATTCTTTCCCATGGTTCACAATGATGAAGTCCATTTTGTTGGCAGTCATTCAGGGTTTCAGAGCATCTCGACCATGACCCATCCCATTCAGCACCTTCAGCTTGTACGCTTCTGCGGCTCCACTCTATGAGCGCGTGCGTTGTTCACATTGTTCTTGGAGTCTCGAAATCTTCCATCTTTTACTAGGCCTCACAGGCCATATTGAGAACTATTATAGAAAAAACACAATTTCACGTTAATTAATGAATTATAGCCCTTCTGTTTACCTCCCCCCTTACTAAGGTATCCCTGTTAGTGATTACCTAGCAAATAAAGTCACATATATGCATGATTTTCTCACCTGTCCTCCTGTTTCTGCCACAAATAGACAAACAGTAAGCACATTTATGCCGCTTTTGGTTATTTTATAGCTCTTGCATTAATTTCAGACATCACATTATCACTCAGTTAGTTGATTATGTTTGCAACAAGGGCAATTTTAGTATCCTATGTGTATTTGTGTGTGCATCTTATTCTATGTTGGTTAGTTTTATCCAAACCACACAATTAGTTCCTGTTACCGTTATAAGAAAGTGACTTCAGGAGGGGTATACAAAATGTTGTTTCTCACCTCGCTCCATCACTAGTTCTTTATGGACAATAGAAGAGGTTGATCGTGGTATCGCCAGGAGTATGCATAAAAACAGATTCTCCTGTGTCTGTAAAAGGGAACAATTTGTCGTGCCACAGAGAGAGGCTACATAAATGACACTGGGGATACATTTACTTTTGTATAGGGTCAAGAGTTCTCTAATGGACAAGAAGGTCACAGTATTACTTCACCTTGCCACATACCCAATTCCATAGCATACTTTGTGATGGCTCAAAAAAAACTTTATTGTTGCTGAGCCACTGCCAGTATAAAATTCATTTCCCGAAGTTACAAGCCTACCTTTGATCACAAGAAGCCCTCATTCACATAATAGCCCCTGCAAATGTGTGCAAGCATGCTCCTTATGAAACCTCACTTTGCTATCACCAAGGTCACTGGAATTATGTATAAAAGAGCAACAAATTAAGAGACAATATTGACTAAATTATGCAGCTTAATGCTGTGCTTTTTTATAGTATTACTTAATCTTTTTTTATTCGTAAACTCGTAAACATGGTAATACTATCTGGCCAAACATTTCAACTCATTAGTACCAGTTTAGCAATCAAATGCAGAAATAGGCATCTGAAAGATGACCAGTCAACCTTTGTGCAGTCCCTTTCACTGTGTGCCAAAACATATATACTGTTTATGCCACATAAATCTACCATCTGATGCATAATCTGCAGCTAGTAGACTGATATGGCGTATTCAGTATTTATATACCTGTTTTTAGAAATCTGTTTTCTCCTGGGTGGGGGCACTGGCTGCCCCCAGGGGAAAACACACATTTAAAACAAATATAAACAGGCCCCCAAAGGGAATCAACCCCTCTGCAGAGGGTAGAGCCCCCCCACACACCTACTTTTCCCTATTTGTTTTACATTGCCTCCAACAAAAATTTGTGAGGCCCAAGGGGGTCAGCCCGTAAACAAGGGTGGCCGCCCCCTCTCAATTTCATTTTGAAAAAAAATGTTGATTTACATTTTTCTGGGGGCGTAAGAGCACCCCCATTGGAAAACACCATTTAAAAAAAATCCCTCTGCAGGGAGAGGGGGTTAGATCTGTAACTACGAGGGCTGACTCCCCTCCAAACACACATCTCTAGGTGGTCCAGTGGTTTCCTGACTGGATCGCACTGCGACTGCGATTCACAATCGGGAACCAGTTTCAGGAAGGCCTAATTTGAAAGGGGAGACGCTCCCCTCCCTAAAACGTGGGGAGGCTGTTTTCAGCTTTTTTTCCCAACCAGAGCGGGAGGTAACACTCACCTGCTCCTACCTGCCGCTCCGGTGGGGAGTCTGTGATGTCAGCGCGTCTTGCGGTGCTCACACCGAGGATTCCTTGGAGCCATCCCCACTGACGGACAATGGCAGACACCCACACTGGGAAAAGAGTGCGCCTGCTGGCCCCACCCAAAGGGTTAATAATCCTTTTATTTGGTATGAGTATCACTCCTGAGATAGGTATCCTTAAGTCAATTTCTATATCTACATCACCTGCACATTCGATAGATCAAATAAAACCTAAAGTTTCATTTATAGATGCTTCAGAGGGGAATTTTACATAAAATGTTTATTCTATATTAGTGCAAGAGTACACACATGCTCCGGATGCTAAGGATTGCTATGTTTGCGCACACTTACCTGCTTCAACTGCTGAGAATGTAACTTACCATCATATTTCACTTTCATATGCAATAACTTATAGTATATTGCTTAATTTATTTTATAGGCAGAAACATTTTGAGTTTTATTTTTCCTATTATTTACCCTTTCATAAATTCCTCATTCATAAGAGAGTGTATCCTAGATTGAAATTAGATAGTCTACAGAAGGGAAAGCTATGCATATCCAAACGAAGGCCTACACTACAACTAGAACATGTGTGATAAGTGGATGTGAGCACACATTTAAAGATTTTGGAGGGTCTGTTCAGATTCTTACTGGAGAAGATCCTGGTATCCCCAGAGTATACTTTGTGTGTCAATAAGATGATTATTTTCAACTGCCCCTGATTGGGAGGATTTACAAAAGAAGGCCTACATTAGAACTTGAACATGTGGATAAGTGGATGTGAGCACACATTTAACATTTTTGGAGGGTCTGTTCAGACTATTACTGGAGAAGATCCTGTTATCCCTAGAGTATACTTTGTGCATGGACAAGATGCCTATTTTCACCTGCCCGCTGTTTGGGAGGACACATGCTATTTGGCTTTAGCATTCCCAAAAGTTATAGCATGTGAATAGTTTTGAGGCTTTTGATAAGAATTTACCAGATATATTGAGGCGTAGTATAAATTATGGTTCACAATTAGTGAGAGGTTTTTTTGGTCGCATTATTCCTTCAGTAGGAGTAGTCTTAAATGATTTTCTTTAAACAGAGTTTTATTGATTTTGCACAAAGCCAGCCGGGGGTCCGGGGACGCCTCCCAGTGCAATGCAAAGTTACAATCATGAAATTTGAAATCCATTGGCAGAATAGAGTGTCCATGCCAGGCAAATTATGCAACTTGCTCAATGAGAATATACAACTATTGCAGTAACTTATCTCAAACTACCCCCCCATCACCACCCTTCCCACCCCCCAGGCGTGTCACTAAGTCAAGTCAGCAAAAAGGCCAACGGGCCAGAGCCTGCAACGATCCACATGTTTGTATGGGATATGGCTACGAATACGGTGGTCCAAAAGATTTGTCTTGGGCCAACCCAGTTCCCGAGGTTGCAGGTCATGAGGATCAGAGGGCTATTCCCATGTTAGGCTTCAGCCTCCCCGGGTGCATCTAAGAGGTCATTATCATCGGTCTATTCAGGAGATTTGAGTGCAAAGACCAGTGCTTTCCATGCTCTTGCCCCTTCAAGGGTCTTATCACTCCAGGCTCGTTTCGATAGCTGTAACCTGATCACTCCCTCACATTCAGCCCATGTTATAAATTCTGTTTTCCACCTTGCTACGTTGGGACCTTGTTTCTCCTTCCAATGTGTAGTGATGTTTCATTTCGCCAGTAAAAGACCCAGATCAATAAACTTACTAGTGATTTTATTCTTGGACGTGTGTGGGAACCCGTATAAGATCCAGTGTGCCATGGTCGGTTTGATCCCTCTGTCAGTGAGGTCTGAGAGGACTGTCGTTATCTCCTCCAAATAACTGTCAAGGAATGGGCAGTCCCGTAACATATGCTTGGAGTCTGCACTGTCTGCATTACATCTCGGGCAGGCCGCTGTGTGGGTCGGGAAATACTTGTGTTACTTTTACGGGGTGAGGTACGCTCTGTGCAATATATGGAAATGTACTAGCTGCATTTCTAGTGCTCTTCCAGGCTCTCTCCACTAACCCCCAGGCCTAGGCTGGGATGTCCTCACCAAGATCAGTTTCCCATTTGGTCTCTAGGTCAGTCAGGGGAAGAAGAGTTTCTAGTATCATGCGTCTGTACAGGCATGTGACTGCTTTAAATGTTCTATCAATATGGAGCTGTAGAGGTAACAAAAAGAACAGGTCGCCATCCTTTCAATTTATATCAAATACACAAAAGACCTGTCCCCTCAGGCTCTTACATTCATAAATGAGGACGTGGAATTTTTTTCATTTATCTACGTCGGTCACTCCTCACTTTTTATGAGGTAGTGTCCCTCCCCTTCATTTGCCTTCTTTTTATAAAATAGTGTTTTTATCAAATGACAGTCATATCCCATCTACTCTTAAAGATGGGCAACAATGGTGTATATAGCAAAAAACACACCTATAGATATGTTTAATTTTACAAAAATTGTGAAAAAAGCAAAATGGCACCTTACGTGCGCACCACCAGTCGAGCTTGCTGATTGGTACTCACCAGCTATGCTCACTTTTATCATCATCTGTAATCATTTTGCTTAAAAATTATAAGTGTCAGAAAAAAGGTGATCAAACAATTCAAAAAACACCCTATGTACTTTGCGACTACCAAACAAACAAGACCCAGTGCAATGTAAAACTGAAATAAAACCACAGTTTGCCAATTTTATTATTTTCTTGTGCGTTTATTCAGAAATTTAAAACCGGCTGCATATATGCAGACCACTTCCTTTCTTAGCCAACATGTTTCATTGCCATTCAATCTTTTAGGCAATTTCGTCAGGGCAGGGTCATTTGTCACTAGTATTGGACACTGGTGCAATTTTCTTAATATGACATAAGGGAGCCCAAGTCAGCCGTACCAACTCTCCTTATTATCAGAGGAAAAACTCCAACCATAAGGTCCTCTTCTCATAGGCATATCCTAAATGAGGTTTCGCCCGTCTTGCCTCCGGGTGCCTCTTCTCATCCCTCGGTCACCAATACTATTAGAAAAAACATGTTTTGGTGGATTTTACAATGTTTATAGGCTACTTACAGAGAACATTAAAGGAGGGTTTAAAAGAAATGAAGTAACATGCAGTTTGTACACATTTCAGTTCAAAGCAAATTACACTGGTTTTCATAAAGTTATTTCAAAATGTTGGCTAATTCTCTGCCATTCTTTTCTTGGGTGGATAACAAGCTCAACAGTATTTATAATTGCATGTCCAGATAGTGCTCTTGCCTGATTGTTGACCAAAGGTATGATTACAGTCTGCTCATCAGGCTGCTGCAACATATACTGAGCTTAGTGGGTTAACACACTTTTATTTTTATTTTTTATTTATTTGAGTTTTATATAGCGCTGCCTAGACTCGGAGCTATCAGAGTGCTTTATATAAGGATCCCCAAAATTACAAAAATGACATCAGTTACAAGTTACATCAGTTCCAAGAAAACATTTCAAAAGTGTAGGTAGACAAAGTAAATGGAGCTTAGAAGGGTAAGGGGGTGGGGTAAAGATATAGGAGGGAGGAAGGATGGAGATAGAATGGATGGAGAGACGAAGGAGAGTCTGCCCACAGTCTGGCTGGGTAGGTGACGGCCGAGGAGGAAGTCCACAGCCCATCTCCTCTATAGCTAACAAGTAGCTCCACCGGGCATCAGTCAAGCGGCTAGGTCTCAAGGAGAGAAAAAAAGTTAGAGAGCAAAGAGGAGGTATAAAGTGAGAGTAAAGGAGAAAGGAATCTCTGACAGAATATCGACGGACATAATATCGACCTACAACACATCGACGCTGGAATATCGAAGGCAAGTATATCGACACCCTATCTACATGGTAAGTGCAAAAATATCGAAACCAAAATATCGATGTTAAAAGTATCGTAATTGAAAATATCGTTTTTTTTCTCTTAAAAAAAAGTCAAATAAAGTAAATAATACTTATAAATAAAAGAAACATATTTAAAGATATTTAATAATGTTTAAAATTAATAAATAATACCTATTGAATAATAAAACTGTAATAAAAATAAATATAACATATAATATATACTTACTTAATAATTCATTTTATTAATTATTTTATTTACTTATAAATTATTAAAATATACTATATATTACACATATCTACACACCTAAAATATTAACATAAATACAAATAAACAATTATATTTAATAAAATGAAAAAATAAAAATATAATTTCAATATTTTTAAACTTAATTAAATACAACAGTATCTAAAATAATACAAAAAATATTGAATACATAAATAAATAAAACTACTATTTAAAGTCCAAAAAAAACTACAGTAATGAAAACATTGGATAGCGTAGAATGTAAAATTACTATTCCCACTCCAGAAAATTAAACAGTAGGGAAAGCGTTAAAAAGCGCAGGGGTAAAAATTACTATTCCCACTCCAGAGAGTGCAACAATAGGAAAAACGTTGGATAGCGTAGGGGTAAAAATTACTATTCCCACTCCTAAGAGTGCAATAGTAGGAAAAGCGTTGGATAGCAAAGGGGTCAAAATTACTATTCCAACTCCAGAGAGTGAAACAGTAGGGAAAACGTTGGATAGCGTAGGGGTAAAAACTTACTATTCCCAGTCCAGAGAGTGCAACAGTAGGGACAGCGTTATATAGCGTAGGGGTAAAAGTTACTATTCCCACTCCAGAGAGTGCAACAGTAGGGAAAGGGTTGGATAGCGGGTGGGTAAAAATTACTATTCCAACTCCATAGAGTGAAACAGTAGAGAAAACGTTGGATAGCGTAGGGGTAAAAATTACTATTCCCACTACAGAGAGTGCAAAAGAAGAGAAAGCGTTGGATAGCGTAGGGATGAAAATTACTATTCCAACTCCAGAGGGTGTAACACTAGGGAAAGCTTTGGATAGCTTAGGGGTAAAAATTACTATTCCAACTCCAGAGGGTGTAACAGTAGGGAAAGCGTTGGTTAGCGTAAGGGTAAAAATTACTATTCCCACTCCAGAAAGTGCAACAGTAGGGAAAGCGTTGGATAGCATAGGGGTAAAAATTACTATACCCACTCCTAAGAGTGCAAAAGTAGGGAAAGCGTTGGATAGCGTAGGGGTAAAATGTACTATTCCAACTCCAGAGAGTGAAACAGTAGGGAAAACGTTGGATAGCCTAGGGGTAAAAATGACTATATCCACTCCAGAGAGTGCAACAGTAGGGAAAGCACTGGATAGCGTAGGGGTAAAAATTACTATTCCCACTCCAGAGAGTGCAACAGTAGGGAAAGTGTTGGATAGCGGGTGGGTAAAAATTACTATTCCAACTCCAGAGGGTGCAACAGTAGGGAAAGCGTTGGATAGCGTAGGGATAAAAATTACTATTCCAACTCCAGAGGGTGTAACAGTAGGGAAAGCGTTGGATAGCGTAAGGGTAAAAATTACTATTCCCACTCCAGAGTGTGTAACAGTAAGGAAAGCGTTGGATAGCGTAGGGGTAAAAATTACTATTCCAACTCCAGAGGGTGCAACAGTAGGGAAAGCATTGGATAGCGTAAGAGTAAAAATTACTATTCCAACTCCTGAGAGTGCAACAGTAGGGAAAGCGTTGGATAGCGTAGGGGTAAAAATTGCTATTCCCACTACAGAGAGTGCAACAGTAGGGAACGCGTTGGATAGCGTAGGGGTAAAAATTACTATTTCCACTCCAGAGAGTGCAACAGTACGGAAAGCATTGGATAGCATAGGGGTAGAAATTACTATTTCAACTCCAGAGGGTGCAACAGTAGGGAAAGTGTTGGATAGCGGGTGGGTAAAAATTACTATTCCCACTCCAGAGAGTGCAACAGTAGGGAAAGCGTTGGATAGCGGGTGGGTAAAAATTACTAATCCAACTTCATAGAGTGAAACAGTAGGGAAAACGTTGGATAGCGTAGGGGTAAAAATTACTATTCCCACTCCAGAAAGTGCAATAGTAGGAAAAGCGTTGGATGGCGTAGGGGTAAAAATTACTATTTCCACTCCAGAGAGTGCAACAGTATGGAAAGCATTGGATAGCATAGGGGTAAAAAGTACTATTCCAACTCCAGAGGGTGCAACAGTAGGGAAAGCGTTGGATAGCGTAGGGATAAAAATGACTATTCCAACTCCAGAGGGTGTAACAGTAAGGAAAACATTTGATAGCGTAGAGATAAAAATTACTATTCCAACTCCAGAGTGTGTAACAGTAAGGAAAGTGTTGGATAGCGTAGGGGTACAAATTACTATTCCAACTCCAGAGGGTGCAACAGTAGGGAAAGCGTTGGATAGCGGGTGGGTAAAAAAAGCTATTCCAACTCCATAGAGTGAAACAGTAGGGAAAACATTGGATAGCGTAGGGGTAAAAATTACTATTCCAACTCCAGAGGGTGTAACAGAAGGGCAAGCGTTGGATAGCGTAAGGGTAAAAATTACTCTTCCCACTCCAGAGAGTGCAACAGTAGGGAAAGAGTTGGATAGCGTAGGGGTACAAATTACTATTCTCACTCCTAAGAGTGCAACAGTAGGGAAAGCATTGGATAGCGTAGGGGTACAAATTACTATTCCAACTCCAGAGAGTGAAACAGTAGGGAAAATGTTGGATAGTGTAGGGGTAAAAAGGACTATTACCAATCCAGAAAGTGCAACAGTAGGGAAAGCGTTGGATAGCATAGGGGTGAAAATTACTATTCCCACTCCTAAGAGTGCAAAAGTAGGGAAAGCGTTGGATAGCGTAGGGGTAAAATGTACTATTCCAACTCCAGAGAGTGAAACAGTAGGGAAAACGTTGGATAGCGTAGGGGTAAAAATTACTATATCCACTCCAGAGAGTGCAACAGTAGGGAAAGCATTGGATAGCGTAGGGGTAAAAATTACTATTCCCCCTCCAGAGAGTGCAACAGTAGGGAAAGCGTTGGATAGCGGGTGGGTAAAAATTACTATTCCAACTCCAGAGGGTGCAACAGTAGGGAAAGCGTTGGATAGCGTAGGGATAAAAATTACTATTCCAACTCCAGAGGGTGTAACAGTAGGGAAAGCGTTGGATAGCGTAAGGGTAAAAATTACTATTCCCACTCCAGAGTGTGTAACAGTAAGGAAAGCGTTGTATAGCGTAGGGGTAAAAATTACTATTCCAACTCCAGAGGGTGCAACAGTAGTGAAAGCGTTGGATAGCGTAAGAGTAAAAATTACTATTCCAACTCCTGAGAGTGCAACAGTAGGGAAAGCGTTGGATAGCGTAGTGTAAAAATTACTATTCCCACTACAGAGAGTGCAACAGTACGGAAAGCATTGGATAGCATAGGGGTAAAAATTACTATTCCAACTCCAGAGGGTGCAACAGTAGGGAAAGCGTTGGATAGCGTAGGGATAAAAATTACTATTCCAACTCCAGAGTGTGTAACAGTAAGGAAAGCATTGGATACCGTAGGGGTGAACATTACTATTCCAACTCCAGAGGGTGCAACAGTAGGGAAAGCATTGGATAGCGGGTGGGTAAAAATTACTATTCCCACTCCAGAGAGTGCAACAGTAGGGAAAGCGTTGGATAGCGGGTGGGTAAAAATTACTAATCCATCTTCATAGAGTGAAACAGTAGGGAAAACGTTGGATAGCGTAGGGGTAAAAATTACTATTCCCACTCCAGAAAGTGCAATAGTAGGAAAAGCGTTGCATGACGTAGGGGTAAAAATTACTATTTCCACTTCAGAGAGTGCAACAGTATGGAAAGCGTTGGATAGCATAGGGGTAAAAAGTACTATTCCAACTCCAGAGGGTGCAACAGTAGGGAAAGCGTTGGATAGCGTAGGGATAAAAATTACTATTCCAACTCCAGAGGGTGTAACAGTAAGGAAAACATTTGATAGCGTAGAGATAAAAAATTACTATACCAACTCCAGAGTGTGTAACAATAAGGAAAGTGTTGGATAGCGTAGGGGTAAAAATTACTATTCCAACTCCAGAGGGTGCAACAGTAGGGAAAGCGTTGGATAGCGGGTGGGTAAAAAAAACTATTCCAACTCCATAGAGTGAAACAGTAGGGAAAACATTGGATAGCCTAGGGGTAAAAACTTACTATTCCAACTCCAGAGGGTTTAACAGTAGGGCAAGCGTTGGATAGCGTAAGGGTAAAAATTACTCTTCCCACTCCAGAGAGTGCAACAGTAGGGAAAGAGTTGGATAGCGTAGGGGTACAAATTACTATTCCCACTCCTAAGAGTGCAACAGTAGGGAAAGCATTGGATAGCGTAGGGGTACAAATTACTTTTCCAACTCCAGAGAGTGAAACAGTAGGGAAAATGTTGGATAGCGTAGGGGTAAAAATTACTATTTCCACTCCAGAGAGTGCAACAGCACGGAAAGCGTTGGATAGCATAGGGGTAAAAATTACTATTCCAACTACAGAGGGTGTAACAGTAAGGAAAGCGATGGACAGCGTAGGGATAGAAAATACTATTCAAACTCCAGAGGGTGCAACAGTAGGGAAAGTGTTGGATAGCGTAGGGGTAAAAATTACTATTCCAACTCCAGAGGGTGTAACAGTAGGGAAAACATTTGATAGCATAGGGATAACATTTACTATTCCAACTCCAGAGTGTGTAACAGTAAGGAAAGCGGTGGATAGCGTAGGGGTAAAAATTACTATTCCAACTCCAGAGGGTGCAACAGTAGGGAAAGCGTTGGATAGCGTAGGGGTAAAAATTACTATTCAAACTTCAGAGGGTGTAACAGTAGGGAAAACATTGGATAGCGTAGGGATAAAAATTACTATTCCTACTCCAGAGGGTGTAGCAGTAGGGAAAGCGTTGGATAGCGTAAGGGTAAAAATTACTATTCCCACTCCAGAGAGTGCAACAGTAGGGAAAGCGTTGAATAGCATAGGGGTAAAAATTACTATTACCACTCCTGATTGTGCCGGTGCCACTTTGTGCCCCAATCTTGTCCTGTTTTCGGTTTTTCTTTCGCTGCCATCTTTGTTGTTGTTCCTCGTAGCCAGCCTCTCCACCCCGCTCCCGCCTCCCAGCTGCTCCTCCCTCCCACTGACTGATAAGGCTCATTCCGTAGGCAGAAGCGCTGTGACCGTCCTAACTCCTTGTGAAGCGGTCGCTCCCCACGCTCCCTGGCCTGGGTATCGTTGCACTTTGCCCGCATTGCTAGAATTGAATTGGTGCCTGCTTTAGCTTACTACTGCCAAGCATTGTTTTGCCCATTGCTCGCTTTTAAATCTGCGCAAATTTGAATTTGTACTTTGCCCGCATTTTAATCTGTGTAATTATCGGAGCGCTCGCATTGCTTTACTTGATTTAATAGTCATTGCCTGATTGTGCCGGTGCCACTTTGTGCCCCAATCTCGTCCGGTTTTTGGTTTTGCTTTCACTGCCATCTTTGTTGTTGTTCCTCGTAGCCAGCCTCTCCACCCCGATCCCGCCTCCCAGCTGCTCCTCCCTCGCTCCGCCCCCTCCACTTTCAACTTATGTCAGAACAGCTTACGCGCAGCGGACGCGCCCCATGCACGCAGAAGGCGCGCCAAAGGTAAGCCCATCTATGCCTGTCCGCGCCTGGACCGCGCCCAGCGCCAGACCCCCTGGCCCTTGCAAACTCCACTCCACCCGCATAACGTACGACACCGCTACCCTCTCAGCGCTTAACCCCGGAAGACCATCAAACTCCTGCAAGTTCGACTGCATCAAGACCCACACCAAATCCACAACCTCCCAACAGAGCTCCGACACTAACCACCTGAAGTGCATCCTGCTCAACACCCGCTCGGTCCACAGACACTCCATTCAACTCTGGAACCTACTCGACACCACATCGCCGGCCGTCGCCTTTCTCACAGAAACCTGGATGAACGCCTCATCAACGCCCGACATCGCCATAGCCATCCCTGACGGCTACAAGATCATCCGAAAGGACCGCATCAACCAAACAGGAGGAGGCATCGCCATTGTTCATAAGAACACCATCCGCATCACGACCAGTTCCGACGATCACCTCGCAGGCGCCGAACAACTTCACTTCCAGATCCACACCGACCCCAAGACCACACTCAGGCACCCTCATCTACAGACCACCAGGACCCCGCACACAATTCAGCAAAGACATCACTGACTTAATCAGCCCACACGCCCTCCCTTCCGAGGACTACATCCTACTGGGAGACCTCAACTTCCACCTGGAAAAGAACAACGACAGCAACATCGCCACCCTTCTGGACAACCTCGCCAATCTCGGACTCAAACAACTTGTAGACACCCCCACCCACTATGCCGGGCACACGCTCGACCCAATCTTCACTTCCAGCAAACACATCTCCTTCAATCACACCACAGCTCTCCATTGGACAGACCACTGCTGCGTTCACTTCAACTACAAAAAGACTACCACCCACAACCAACGCAGAAACTGGAACAAAATTACCACCGACCAATTCCTCACATCGCTTCACCAAAACCCTCCTATAAAATCATCGGACCCAAACCTTGCAGCCACCAACCTCACACAATGGATCACCCACAGTGCTAACGAATTAGCACCCTTGAAAAAACATCAAATCAAGCAAGGTGGCAAAAAAGCCCCCTGGTTCAACGAAGACCTTAAGAAATCCAAGAAGTTCTGTCGCACCCTCGAGAAAGCCTGGATAAAAAACCCAATCACTGACAACCTGGCCACCTTCAAGCAAGGAACTATTCAACATCGTCAAAGAATTTACCAACCCCACCGCCGGCACCAACGACATCACCCCCTCCCAAGACCTCTGCTACTCCCTAGCCTCATTCTTCCACAACAAAATCGCTGACATACATAACAGCTTTGAAAACCAGTCCGGAGACCAGTCAACCCCACCCACCTCCGAAATAAAACCCCCCTCCAACAACCTCTACACCTGGAACCCAATCACCACTGAAGACACTATCCGCCTGATGAACTCCATCCACTCAGGATCGCCAACCGACCCATGTCCCCACCACATTTTCAACAAAGCAGACTCCATTATCGCACCCCATCTCCGAGACGTTATCAACTGCTCCCTCAACTCCGCCACCTTCCCGGAAAGCTGGAAACATGCCGAACTCAGCGCCCTTCAGAAGAAACCCACAGCAGACCCCACTGAACTCAAGAACTACCGCCCCATCTCGCTCCTCCCATTCCCTGCCAAAGTCATTGAGAAAGCCGTCAACAGTCAACTCGCCGCCTTCCTCGAATCCAACAAATCCCTCGACCCCTCACAGTCCGGCTTCCGAGCCAAACACAGCACAGAGACCGCCATCATCGCAGCAACAGACGACATTTGAACACTACTGGACAACGGAGAAACAGCTGCCCTCATCCTACTTGACCTCTCCGCAGCCTTCGACATAGTCTGCCATAGCACCCTTATACAACGCCTCAGCAACGTCAGAATACAAGGAAAAGCATTGGACTGGATCATCTCCTTCCTTGCCGGAAGAACCCAGAGAGTCCGCCTCCCCCCTTTTAGATCAGAGGCCACCGAAGTCATCTGCGGTGACCCACAAGGATCATCACTCAGTCCCACCCTCTTCAATGTATACATGAGTCCCCTCGCATCCATCGCGCGCCAACACAACCTTAACATCATCTCCTACGCAGACGACACCCAGCTGATCCTCTCCCTCACCAAAGACCCAAGCACTGCCAAAACCAACCTACACGAAGGAATGAAAGAAGTAGCCGAGTGGATGAATAACAGCCGTTTAAAACTGAACTTGGACAAAACAGAAGTCATCATCTTAGGTTCATCCCCCTCCGCCTGGGACGACTCATGGTGGCCACCGGCGCTGGGAAACGCACCCACACCTATGGACCACACACGTAACCTGGGCTTCATCCTGGACTCCTCCCTTTCGATGACCAGACAAGTCAACGCCGTCTCATCATCATGCTTCAACATCCTATGTATGCTCAAAAAAATCTTCCGTTGGATCCCCACCGAAACAAGAAAGACGGTCACCCACGCATTGGTCACAAGCCGACTGGACTACGGAAACACCCTTTACGCCGGAACCACAGACAAACTACAGAAAAAACTCCAACACATCCAAAATGCCTCAGCCAGACTCATACTTGACATCCCCCCCCCCAAGCTCACATTTCTGGTCACCTGAAAGACCTCCACTGGCTCCCCGTCAACAAGAGAATAACGTTCCATCTCCTCACCCACGCACACAAAGCCCTCTACGACTTAGGACCCGATTGCCTCAAAACGCGCCTGTCCTTTTACACCCCCACCCGCCAACTTCGATCGTCCAATCAAGCCCTCGCCGCAGTTCTACGCATCCATAGATCCACCATGGGGGGGAAATCCTTCTCCTACTTGGCGGCCAAAACCTGGAATTCGCTCCCCACCCACATCCGCCTTACTCAGAACCACCTTTCCTTCAGAAAACAACTAAACACTTGGTTATTCGATAAGTAAAGTACCCCCCTCCCTCAAGCGCCTTGAGACCCTCTGGGTGAGTAGTGCGCTATACAAATGTTATACTTGAACTTGAACTAAGAGTGCAACAGTAGGAAAAGCGTTGGATAGGGTAGGGGTAAAAATTACTATTCCAACTCAAGAGAGTGAAACAGTAGGGAAAGCGTTGGATAGCGTAGGGGTAAAAATTACTATTCCAACTCCAGAGAGTGAAACAGTAGGGAAAGCATTGGATAGCGTAGAATTTAAATATAACAAACTTATAAATATTTTTTATATTTAAAATAATGTATAATAACATTTTAAAATAATTCTACATAATTTACAAACAATTAATACTTATTAAAAGCAATTACATTTGAAAAAATATTTAACAATAAATCAACAACAAATACCAATAAATATTAATTAATAAATATTACTCACCAAATAATAAATATTAAACAATAAAATATTTTTCATTACAAAAAAATATTATTTAAAATTAATTCACAATTAAAAATTCTTAAACAATAAAATTATTTTTTATAACAAATAATACTTTTTATAAAACATTGATTACCAATTAATTACAAATATTTTCCAAGTTATAAGAAATAATTACCAATTAAAAATATTAATTGCCAATTAACAAAATGATTTCCTAATTAAATAATTAATTACCAATTACAAAAATTATTTCCCAATTAGAAACATGAATTACCAATTAAAAAAATTAAAGAACAATTAAAAACATGATTTACCAATTAAAAAAATTATCAATTTAAATACTTTTTTTTTTTACAAAAGTTTTTTATTACAAGCCGTAGGTAAAGACAATACATTGGTACATAAATTTCTTCATAATTAGACACATTTAAATCCAAGAGACAACCCTAGACAATAGAATACCACAGTAAAAATAAAACATATTTTAAAATTATCCAATCAGTAGACAATAGACAACTGGTGATAAAAGGGCAACATCACGAATAATATTGCTATTATTATACCGAATAAAGAGTGCAAATTCAAAGAGTAGAACGACCGACGCTTGAAGGTGTTGTTATGTGCAACATGTAACCTTAATAAAGTGACTAATGCATTAAAGCGCCAATATATAATTACACAAAACATTTTGTTCAAAAAGTGCTAATGCAAAAATAAAAGGGAAAGAAAAAAAAAACAAATTAAAAATAAATAAATAAAAACCCGGCACTAGACAGTGCTAATGTTGTTGTGGGCTAATAAAAAAAAAAAAAGGAGAAAAAGAAAAAATAATTTTTCTCTTTCCTATTCCTTTCTTCTTCCGCCTGTATAAAGTAACTAGTGCCATAAAGTACTGGTATATAGGAACAGAACTGTTAACATAATAAAGGTACTTAGCAATTAGATATAGCATAGCATACAATTACTTATATTTCCTCTTATATGAATGTAATGCCATCTTTTAATTAGCTAGTATATCACAATCACCTTCCTTTTAATAGTTCAAGCTGGTCAAGACATTTCCAATTCCTTTCGAATCTTGCAGTTGCACCCACTCTACCTGCATAGGCTCTCTCAAAATTATAAGTTCTCTTCATTTTGTTAACCCACTTAACATGGCAAGGACACACCGTGGATTTCCAATTTTGCAGAATCAGAGACCTTGCTACGACAGAGGAAATAAAAATAAACACTTCCTCTGATTCATTGAACTTAGTCCTGTCTTTACTAATGCCAAAAAGGGCAACTTCTACTTCTGGAGGAAGAGTTTTCCCTATTGCCATCTCCAGATCTGTGAAAATCTCCCTCCAGAAGGGTTCTAACTTTGGGCATGAGAAGAAAATGTGATGCCAGCCACCCTGTCCCCTAGGTTTGCATCTAAAACATTTATTTTCGTATTCGGGGTACATTTTTTGAAGAGCTTCCGGGGTATAATATGCCAGCCAACGACAAAAAAAAGACATCCTCTTGTAATTGGCTGCTCGGAGTGCCCTATTTCCTAAGTAGCTTATTGTCTCCCAGTCTTTGTCAGACACCACACACTGTGTTGTGAGACTTATTTTCTCCTGATGGTTGCCTATTATATTGGTTGAACCCGGAAGAGGTAACTTTTTATACCAAAATCCAATACCCTTATGTTTCTCCCCATATAACGCTGTTAACAAAGCATTAGGTGTTCTATCAAGATTTCCTATAACTTTTTTTATAAAATAACTCAATTGTAAATATTGAAAAAACATAAGCCGATTCGGATGCCTTCTATCTCTGACCATTTGCCAACTAATTAACGTATTTTGCGTGAGAAGATGCCTTATTTCACAAAAACCGGCCAATTCCCATTCTGACAAATGGTTTGAAGAGATCTTAAGACCCATTTTAGTACATTCCGAAAGTTTCAAATGGATGAATCCATCTGGGCCATGTTTTTCAAATAAAACCCGTAGTCTTGATGAATACCCCACCAGTGTCTTATATCGTGTTCTCTTTGGAAGCTTTGCCGTTTTTAGAAAAATAGAAATTTGAGAACCTGATTCCTCAAGCATTCTATTAAAAAAAAAATTGTCTCTTGTCTGTCTAGTCTTTAATAATCCTGCCATTATATAAAAAAAAGCTGCCTCGTAGTATGTATAAAAATGGGGAAGAGCAAGTCCACCTTGGTTAACTGGAAGTTGAATTGCCGCAAGTTTGACTCTATTGGCCTTTTTATTCCAAATAAATCTTCTTATCATGGAATCTAGTTCATTAAAAAAAGCCAAATTAACTTTAATTGGGATATTACTAAACAAAAATAAAAGCAGAGGTGGTATGTTCATCTTAATCAATGCCACTCTGCCAATCAATGATAGGGGCAGTATATCCCAATGTTCTAAAAGGCTCTTGATTTTATCCATAGTTCTTGCGTAATTCAATTGAAAAAGTTCTTGATAGTCTCTGGTCACGTAAATCCCTAGATATCTTATTGGGTCCCTTTTTACAGCTTGAAACTGTAAATCTGATGGAAGGAAGTCTAAATCGGTATTCAAAATAAGAACCTCAGTTTTCTTTTCGTTGATTTTGTAACCCCCTACCTTCTCATATTTCTGTAGCTCTTTCATAAGATGTTCTATATTTTCTTTATCGGGAGCCATATAAAGGATAATGTCATCTGCGAATAATTTTAACTTCGACATTCCGGCGATTGGGGCAGATATTGCATTATTATTTCTTATTTTTATTACCAGGGGTTCGATAAAAAAGGTGAAAAGCAGGGGAGATAAAGGGCAACCTTGCCTTGTGCCTCATTTTATTCTAATCTTCCCTGCTTGCTTGGCGTTTATTATCACCTGGGCAGATGCCCCCTCATAAATGTTTTGTAGCATATTAATAATAGGGGCGGGGAATCCAAAATAGCCCAAGGAAAAAAATAACGTTGACCAATTAACTAAATCAAATGCTTTTTCCGCATCAATCATCAGAATGCATGCAGAAGTAGAATTAAGATTAAAATAATCTAGTGCCTGCAATAAATATTCTGTATTAGCAGCCATATAGCGTCCTGCTATGAAACCCGTTTGATCTTGATATATCACCTCCTGGGCGGCCAATACAAATCTTTGAGCCCAAATTTTCATAAAGACCTTATAGTCAGAGTTTAAAAGGCTAATTGGTCTATAGGAATTTACGTCCTCCGGGTTCTTGCCTTTCTTAACAAAACTAATAATTGTGGACTCTTTAAACTCTGGGGGGACCCTACCACCTCGTTTGATAAAATTAAATAAATGTTTCAAGGGATCCTCCAGTTCCTTCAGAAAAACCTTATAAAATTCAATTGGGAATCCATCAATCCCTGAAGCCTTTGCTCCCGCTGTGGCTTTTATACTCCGAAACCCTCCCTCTCTAATTCATCACAGCCCTCTTTGGTCTCTCACCCTTTGGATCCTCCAGCCTCTAAGGAGTTATCTAATGACCCTGACATGACAGCATCTCCATCTCCATCTCAAACCCAACCTTCTTCAGTAAATGCAACAAACGGTGCGATTCGAGATGGGGGATGTATACAAGGGATGGCTCCCGGGAACGAAGAAATTCTAGGACTCGATTCCAGTCTGATAGACAAGGAAGCGAGATCGGAGGTAAAATTCCAGCTAGATATTCGCGAGATGCTCAACTTAATCCTCGATGAGATCCACGAAATCAAAAACAATCAGCAAACGGAACTTGCTGCTATTCACGCTAGAATAGATAAGCTCGAGGAATTAACATTGGCGCTCCCTAACAGGGTCCTGGAAGCTGAGTCAAGGATAGCAGTCCTTGAAGACCAGATGAATCAGGCATCAGGAGAAACTAAAGAGGCTGCAAAAAAAAGGATTTCTATGGAGAACAAACTCGAGGAGTTGGAAAACCACTCCCGTCGATCTAACCTGAGGATCGTAGGGGTTCCGGAAGGAACGGAAGGATCCGATACAGTGCAATGGGTTAACTCTTTTATTTAGAAAGTAGTTCTGCCAGATTTTGAAGGAGACTTGACAATAACAAGAGCCCACAGAGTTCCGGCTCAGCGCTTTGCGAATTCTCCATTTCCTAGAACTATTCTATTAAATTTTGCGGATTTCAGAATGAAGGAACGGATACTTTCTAAGGCATATCAACAACGCCAGTTTTTCATTTCTGAAACTACAAAATGCAGGATTTTCTCAGATATGACAGCAACTGCGGCTAAGAGAAGGAAAGAGTTTGTAAAGATGCTACAGTTATTCAAGGCTAATGAAGCCCAGGCCTCGATTGCACAGCAATCAAAGTTGAAGGTTATCGTTAAAGGAAAATTCTTTCTATTTACTGATTTAGAAGAGGCACAGACCCTTCTTGATGAAATATCAACAAGGGCCTAGGCGCTGTTGCTTGGCTATATTGAATGTCGAATGTTGAATGATTAAATATGAGGCATTAAAATAATGAGAGTTTTGAAAATAGGCGGGGGTCCCTGGGTACAGGATCACACCAGGACACACCGGGGTGTAACAAGAAGACACCCGAAGTAGAAGAAAGGGTGGGATGTGGGCAGCGTGGTCAAGAAGGGGGGTCCTGCATCCTTGGGGGGTCTTTGGTGGGGGGGTGAATGCAGTAAAAAAATACAAGAGAAGTAGGTTTTCTATTCTTAGCTTTGGTTGGTACAGAAGGAGCTTAGAATTTCACAGCCTTAACAATGACAATTGACTTATGTAATATCCTGTCCATTAACGTGAATGGACTGTTAAATAAACAGAAATATGGAGCACTCTTGAAATGGGCAATTGCTATTAAACCTCACGTAGTTTTCCTACAGGAGACGCACCTGAAATCAAACTCCCCAAAGTTGTTTCTTCCTAGACATTTCTCCCATGGGTTCTTTTCCTCTGCTGGTGTTGCCCAGAGGGGTGTAGCTATTTATTTCTCAAAAAATTTACCCTGGGAGATTCTACAAATCCAAAGGGACTCTAAAGGGAGATGGCTTTGGGTGGCAGCGAAATTGTTGGGAAAGGTATACAATTTTGTTAACTATTATGGCCCAATTTTTGATGACACCTCGGCCCTGACTGAAATTAGTGAAATTCTAAGGAGTACTGCTGGGCAAATTATAGTAGGAGGTGATTTTAATTATATTCAGGACTTAAAAAAGGACACCTCTAATAAGAGTAAGAAACAGCTAAAACCAAAAACAAAAGGGGTATTAGAGGCTTTTATGTCAGAATATCAATTGCAGGACCCATGGCGCTCCCTAAATCCCAATCTAGAATCTTACACGTGCTATTCTAATAGGTTTCATTCAGCCTCTAGAATAGATTTCTTTTTATCCTCAAGATCGCTCCAAATTTCCAACGCATTGATAGGCTGCAATCCATTTTCAGATCATGGGAGGATTGAGGTTGAATTAATATTGGAGGGCACGGTAGGGGTGCGACCTAGGTGGCAGCTGGATCGCACCCTTTTACAGAATATGATATGGGTTGAGGGGTTTAAAGAATGGATAAGGGAATTTTTTTTAGTAAATAAGTATTCAGCAGAACCCTTCGCAGTATGGGGAGCATTTAAAGCAGCAGCTCGGGGGCAAATCATAGCATTTTCTTCCAACAAAGCAAACGAACGAAAAAGAAAAATATCTGCCCTCCAGGATGCTGCAGAAAATGAGTATGCCTTGAAACTTAAACAAAAACCAAACAACTGGGAACAAGCTAAAGTATTACTTAGGGACTTCTTCATTTTGGAAGAGATAAATAGCTCAAAAGCCTTCCAACAAAAGCTTTATGAAGATAGTCAACTCATGGGCAAGCTGTTGGCAAATTCGATTAGGAAAAAACAAGAATCTTCCATCATCGTAAAAATTCAAGATCCATCAGGTAGGATAAATAATAGAAGTGAGGAAATCGCAAAAATATTTCTTGATCATTATGAGAGAATATACTCGACTGATATCCAAATTGAAGAAAATTTAATCAGGGAATATTTCGACAACTTGAATATCCCCAACATTTCTAAATCTAGATCTAACCAAATAAGCGGCGATATAAGTTATTTGGAAATTCAAAATAGTATCAATTTAAATACTTAATTGCGAATTAATAATTAATTATAAATAAAATAATTATCCATAACAAAAAAATATATAAATCATTAATTAATTTCAATTAAATTACTTCCCACCCAATTCCCCTATAAACCCAAAACCCACTACAGAAATAAAACAAAAAATTAAAATTAATTTATAATTCCTAAAAATTATTAATTAATTTAGTAATTTAAATTACTTCCCACCCTATTCCCCTATAAACCCACAACCTGCTCCGGTACTAAAACATAACATTTACTTAAAAAAACCATTATTAATATATACATATACACATATAATTTAAAAAAATTAAAATACTTAACAAAAACATATTACACATACATAATTAAATACATAAAAATAATACAAAAATCGATATTAGTAACATCGATATATATGCTATCGATATTACTAACTTCGATATCACTTAAATCAATATAAATAAATTCGATATTACTTACCAAAGGGTCGATTTTCTGTCCAACGATATTCTTGACATCGAAATTCTGTACCTTTGATATTTCCAACTCGATATTTGTGTAGGTCGACAATTAGGAATCGATATTTAGACTCTGTCCCGGAGAAAGTGGGTGGAGTAAAGGGGTAGGAGGGAGAGTAAGACGGAGAGATGAAACACACCTTGTTGAAGTGTACAACTAGCCAATTGACAAGTTTGATTCTAGATTTATCGTTCATACCTCTTGAGATTAAATTAATGATCTTCAACTGGCAATACTATAACATATTAATTGCTTTGCCGTGAATCTAAGCTATCCTAAAAACTAGATTGTTGATGTGAAGATCCTACGTTGAGCAGTTTTCTTATGCAATATATGATTGAACTACATACATGAAGGAAACCACCAATCCGGTTGCTCCCCTCTGTCCTCCTGGGTATCGTAGCGCTATCCCTACGCTGCTTTGCTCTGTGCTCTGTGCCTGCTTTCATCCTAAACTTTATCACTGCGCCGCATTGGGATTTAATTGTGCTCTGACCTTAGCGCTGCTTTGTAATTGATTTGCACTGTACTAAAATCGTAGCGCCGCTTTCTACCCTTCACGTGCTCTGCTCATAGCGCTGCTTTGTGCTGCCCATCATAGCGTCCTCCACTCAGCATTATTATTTTTTAATTCCATTTTGCAGTAATAGCGCTCCACTGCTCGCCCCAACCTCCCCCTGCTTAAAGTTGTTATTGTTGCAGCCATTTGCTTAGTGTGACGTCCAAGCCCGTCCCTCCAATCACGCTCCCGCCTCCCAGCTGAGCCTGCCTCGCCCCTCCCCCTCCACTATCCATTTATGACAGTTGCTCCCGCGCGCAGCGTCCACGCGCAGCGACCGCGCCCAACCCGCGCCGAAGGTGCGCCAAAGGTAAGCCCGTCTACGCCCGTCCGCGCCTGGACCGCGCCCAGCGCCAGACCCCCTGCCCCTCGCGCTGCCCAGCCCCCCGCGTTACCTACGATGCCGCCACCCTCCTAGCCCTTAACCCCGGTCGCGCCCCCAACTGCGTCCAAGCCGCTCCTGGACGCACCCATGGACCGTTCTCCTGCTTCTCCTGCAAATTTAGCGGCACCGACAACATCTCCGCTACGACCACACCACAGATTCCCGACCCCAACCACCTAGAATGCATCCTTCTCAACACCCGCTCGGTCCACAGGCACGCCATTGACCTTTGGAACCTACTAGACACCATCTCTCCTGACGTCGCCTTCCTAACGGAAACATGGATGAACGCTTCCTCCGCCCCTGACATCGCCATCGCTATCCCTGATGATTATAAGATCACACGCAAGGACCGCACCGACCATACAGGAGGTGGAATCGCTATCGTCCATAAGAAAACAATCCGCATCTCAACCAGCTCTGATGCCAACCTCGCCAACTCCGAACACCTTCACTTCCAGATCCACATCGACCCCAAGACCACACTCAGAGGCACCCTCCTCTACAGACCACCAGGACCACGCGCAAAATTCAGTGAAGACATCACGGACTTCATCACCCCACACGCGCTCCCCTCCAAAGACTACATCCTTCTGGGAGACCTCAACTTCCACCTTGAAAAGATCAACGACCGCAACACCGCCACCCTCTTAGACAACCTCGCCAACCTCGGACTTAAACAACTGGTCACTTCCCCCACCCACATCGCAGGTCACACTCTCGACCCCATCTTCACCTCCAGCAACCATGTCTCCTTCAGCCACACTACAGATCTCCTCTGGACTGACCACAGCTGCGTTCACTTCACCTACAACAAGCCGAAACCCATCATCCACCTCCAACCAACTCTACAAAGAAACTGGAACAAAATCACCACAGAGCAGATCTCCATATCACTCCTTCAAACCTCCCCAGCCCTCTCTTCTAACGCCAACGAAGCCGCCTCCAACCTCACCCTTTGGTTATCCAACACCGCCGACACCTTAGCACCACTGAAAAAACGTCAACACAAACTTGGCATCAAGAAGGCCTCATGGTTCAATGACGACCTCAAGAAATCCAAGAAACTGTGCCGCTCCCTTGAAAAGGCCTGGAAAAAAGACCCATCCACCAGCAACAAGGACGCCTTCAAAAGCGCCATCCGCACTCACCACCAACTGATCCGAAAAGCCAAGAAAACAGCATTCAAAGATCGACTTGACAACAACGCCCACAACAGCAAGGAACTTTTCAACATCGTCAAGGAATTTTCCAACCCCTCGGCCAACTCCAACGACATCACCCCCTCTCAAACCCTCTGCGATTCCCTAGCCTCTTTTTTCCACAACAAGATTGCTGACATCCACAACAGCTTTGACAACCAACCCAGAAACCAACCCACCCTACCATCAACTGACCATCTTCCCCCCGTTAACACCCTTAACGCCTGGAACCCAATCTCCACTGAGGACACCATCCGCCTGATGAATTCCATCCACTCTGGATCCCCCACAGACCCATGCCCCCACCACATCTTCAACAAAGCAGACTCCGTCATAGCTCCGCACCTCCGAGACGTCATCAACTGCTCCTTCAACTCCGCTACCTTCCCAGAAGATTGGAAACACGCTGAACTCACCGCCCTTCTGAAAAAACCAACAGCAGACCCCACCGAACTCAAAAACTACCGCCCCATCTCGCTTCTTCCATTCCCGGCCAAAGTCATCGAGAAAGCTGTCAACAACCAGCTCGCCGCCTTCCTCGAAGCCAACAAATCACTCGACCCCTCACAATCTGGCTTCCGAGCCAAACACAGCACTGAGACCGCCCTCATCGCAGCAACAGACGACATTCGAACTCTACTGGACAATGGAGACACAGTCGCCCTCATCCTCCTCGACCTCTCTGCAGCCTTCGACACAGTCTGCCACAGCACCCTTTTACAACGCCTCAGAAACATCGGAATCCAAGGAAAGGCACTGGAGTGGATCACCTCGTTCCTCACCGGAAGAACCCAGAGAGTCCGCCTACCACCATTCAAGTCCGAGGCCTCTGAAATCATCTGCGGCGTACCACAAGGATCCTCACTCAGTCCCACCCTCTTCAACGTATACATGAGCCCCCTCGCGGCCATCGCCCGCCAACACAACCTCAACATCATCTCTTACGCGGATGACACTCAACTGATCCTATCTCTCACCAAGGACCCCAGCACCGCTAAAACTAACCTACACGAAGGAATGAAAGAAGTCGCCGAATGGATGAAACAAAGCCGTCTGAAACTGAACTCAGACAAAACAGAAGTCCTCATCTTAGGTAAATCCCCCTCTGCATGGGACGACTCCTGGTGGCCGGAAGCCCTCGGAAATGCACCCATCCCGACAGACCACGCACGGAACCTTGGCGTCATCCTGGATTCTTCACTCTCAATGAACAGACAAGTCAGCGCCGTATCCTCTTCCTGCTTTAACATTCTTCACATGCTCAGAAAAACATTTCGCTGGATCCCCTCCGAAACAAGGAAAACAGTCACCCACGCTCTAGTCACGAGCCGACTGGACTACGGAAACACCCTCTACGCAGGTACCACCGCTAAACTCCAGAAGAAACTACAACGAATCCAAAACGCCTCAGCCAGGCTCATATTAGACATCCCACGCAACGAACACATCTCTGGTCACCTTAAAGACCTCCACTGGCTACCCGTCAATAAGAGGATCACTTTCCGACTGCTTACCCACGCACACAAATCACTCTACGACATCGGACCAGATTGCCTCAACTCCCGACTGTCCTTCTACACCCCCTCCCGCCAACTTCGCTCTTCCAGCCAAGCCTTCGCCACTGTACCTCGCATCAACAAGACCACCATGGGAGGCAGATCCTTCTCATACCTGGCTGCCAAAACATGGAACTCTCTCCCCGCTTACCTTCGCCTCACCCAGAATCACCTAGCGTTCAGAAAGCAGCTTAAAACGTGGATATTTGACAAATAATCCACCTCCCCTTCCTAAGCGCCTTGAAACCCTCTGGGTATGTAGTGCGCTATATAAATGTTTTGACTTGACTTGACTTGACTTGACTGTCCTGTAAGGAATACGGCTCCAGACACCAAAGATAACCCTCACTGGACAATGCTTCTTCACCAAAAGACAAGAGCCACAACCCACTATTCCTGCTTAATGTATTCCAAAATTGGCAGCAATCCTGCATTTAGCACCTGTAGGCATCCACTGACCAATGAAAACCAAACAGGCCACGTATCACCACAGATGACCAAAGCACAGAAACAACACTCATCTCCATGACAGATGACTGTGTATCTTCTGTCCAGGATAATGCATCAATCACCCTCATTCTCCTTGACCTCTCTGCAGCATTTGATACAGTGTCCCACCCATCCTTATCCAATGTCTATAGGATATTGACATTCAAGGACCCGCTCTCCAGTGAATATTTTCCTTTGTCACAGGCAGAACACAAGCAGTCAACCTGGCCCCATACTCCACGGAAACCTGTAAAATGATCTATAGAGTGCCACAAGTTGTCTCTCACATCCACCCTCTTCAAAGCTTCCATGATCCCTCTAACCATGGTCATCCAAGCCCACATCAACATTCTCTCCTATGCTGATGACCTACACCTCATACTCTCAGATAGGACTCCCAACACATGGAACAAGTTCACAGCATACATGACTGAAATCACCTACTGGATTAAGTTGAACTATCTCAAGTTAAACATCAAGAAGACAGAAGTAGTAATTATCAGCAAGAATACCTCACCATGACACTCCACCTTGACGCGGGTCGATCTTGGACCTACGCCCACCACAGAACTACAGGATCATTGACAACAAACGGGGCATGAGAGCGCAAGTCAATGCCATCACAGCTTCCTGCTTCCACACTCTCAAGATGTTGAAGAAAATCTTTGTATGGCTCTTGGGCAACACCCGATAGACAGTCACACACACTGCAGTGACCATCAAGCTAGAATGTGGGAACGCATTCAATGCAGGAATCAGCAAGCAACTCACCAGAAGACTTCAAACCATTCGGAACGTGGCGGCAAGGCTCACCCTCAACCACTAATGCAGAACCCATATCAAACCACACTTCATGGAGCTCCACTGGCCACCGGTACACCAACAGGCTCAGTTCAAGCCCCTCACTCACACTTTAATGGCACTGCACAACAAAAACCTTGCCTACCTATACAGTTGTATCTCCTTCCACAAACCCCCCAGACACCTGCGCTCAGCTTAACTCCTACTCGCACATATCCCACACATACACAGAAATATATTGGGAAGCTGGGCCTTCTCCAAGAAGCTGCGCCTCTTGTGGAGCTCGGCAAGAATCTAAAAACATGGCTCTTTGAATAGTCTCACCTGCCCTAGGCTAGGCTAGACTCTCACCTGCTTCGTGTCCCTCCGAGGTGATTGTGCACTCTACAAATCCACATAACATAACACAACAAAGGAGAAACAGGGGAACACAGATATATGTAGAACTTCAGTACACATATACTCCAGGGTGAGAGGGCCTATAGGGAAGTGTCACAATTTCAACAATTCTCAAAAAGGCCAGTTATGCATAATTTTAAAGACAATAATCAGGGATGGTTGCAGGTTACAAAATATAGACATTTATGGTTTGGTAACATTTCCTCTGAGTCCCGGGGCTCCAGTATTCTGCTGTCACCCTATACTAGCCCTTAGTCCAGAGAGATCATCAGTAAGAGATGAACTTCAAGACTGCACTTCTGCTCAACTTTCTTCTGAAATTGTCCACCTGTGCTGCATCTAGAGGGTGTCAATGGGAACCATGAAATCTGTGAAAAAAATAAATGCCAATAATTGCTACAATTAGGAGGTGTAAGTTAACCAACCACCTCCACTGACTTGCTCTCTTGTGAGAGGCCTAGGTGATACATGCCTCCTTTTTCTGAATCAACATTTTCTAGAGTTTTAATATGACAATTACATCAACTGACACACTAAATTCTCTCAGCCACATTTCTTTCCAGTAATATGTTGATATAAAGTTGCAATGTGGAGTATGAACTAATATCGGGCTACATTTACATCCCTAACTTCATTTTCTTGAACAACCTACCCCCATGCACACTCATGGTGTAGTCCATTTATATCATACACGAAGTACCAATCTGTTCCAAACCAACACCTAATTTACAATGCAATAATAGCCTATGCCCTTTTTTCAAATAAACTAAGTGCTCTGTGACAGTGGGGATAATGCCCAAGTGCTTCATCTCAGATAGGTATTGTAGCAAAGCATTCCAAATCTTATAACATTATCTATTTGTCTATGTAAAAGTGTGACTAACTTTCTCTAAAACAAATTTCTGCCAAAGATTGTGGTGAATCTAGTGAACAATGTTTAAATCTTTATTTGAGTTTAAAAAAGATAATTAACCAAAACTAGGATGCAAGGGGTACATTTGTGCTGTAAAGTAAAATCACATTGTAGAGGTCTCTTGACAATAAGACAGTTGTTTACAATTGTAAAGCATATGTAATATGAAATGGCAATTCTCCTAATTACCATGCCAAGACAATCTAGATTTCATTAAAGACAGAGGCTCACATTATGCAATAATCTTTTAATGCCAACTCCACACAGCCACTTTTAAGTATGACATGAAAGTGTGTATTGTTTTAGAACATAATACAGACAGGATATAATCGGCATGTGGCCAGTCTCGGCTGCCTCTTTTAAATGTGGATAAAGTACTTGGCATGTAAAATGAAGGTTTTCAAACATATGGTCAGATGAGTGATCTTGTTGAAGAAAATGACAGGAAATGGAAGATCCTTGGAAGGTGGCTAAGCAAAGAACTAGGGTGAAGGAATCCGCTTAAACTGGGCGGTAGGCTCAGCACACATGGAGTCTTGCAGACTATTGCATCAGAGGCTCCTGTATAACTGGAAGTTGTCTGAAATAAAGGATTACTATCAGAAAACATTTTTTACAAGTAGGAAAACTAGAGTAAGTATTCTAAGAGATTTTTGGTTTATTTATATTTTATTTTTATTTACAATGATCAGTGAGAATACAGAATTAAAGATATTACCTTTAAAATCTTCATTCGGTTGATCATAACAAATATCTGTGTAATCTTTAAAACCCAATTGATATATATCTTATTTATATTTCACCTCCTTTTTGAAGGGGGTTGGGAGGATAGGATTATGTTATCCTTCGTGCCTTTAATGAAATCTAAATTCTCTTGGCATGGTAATTAGGGGAATCGCCATTTCATTAAAAGACCGGAGGATACCATTATGCATGTTGATAGCTCTGCAGAACTACATCTGACGTGTTCTATTGGCTTACAGTAGTGCTTAGCAAAGGTAGAGGAGTTTGACCAATCTGTGGCTCTAAGGATGTCCTCTTTTTTACATACATTGAATTTAAGGTAAAAGATTAAGTCTGACACAGTCTTGGTTCTTTGAACAATTTAAAATTTTACTCAAAAAGAATCATAAACTCTTTTGCTTACCTCTAAGGCTTTAATATCTGCCTGACAGCGCTTGATGTAAATGTGGTCCTGTTGCTTGCAAATCGTTACTTTAAAAAAAAATTGTATATTGAATCTGAAGCTCATTTTTTTAAAATAACTCACCGTTAATCCTGCCGAACTCCAACCTCTAGGCCTTAGCCAATCGGCGGTAAGGAGGAGGAGCTAGAGGTGGGCCAGGCATCAAATGCACGCCATCACGCGTGGGCGCGCCAATGGCAAGCCCATCTGCGCCCGTCCGGGCCCAGGGGCTACGGACTATGGCAAAATCACCAACTATTCCTCTAAAATGTTAAGATCACTAGTTCCCCCCCTTAGACCCCGTTGTTTATAGTCGCATTTTGGCTAACGGTATCCTTCAAACTCAGTCGGGCCACGTCCCCCTACCCTCCCCCATCCCTTACTTTCCCCCAATCACCGCTCCCACAATAGCGAACCAAATCTCCCTTTTGTATTCTTTACCTCAACACACGCTCCCTGCTAAAGCACCAACTCGATATTTTTCTGCTGCTCACCTCAGAAAAACCTGATGTTCTCTTGATCACCCACACCTGGTTAACCCAGGATTCCACGCCAGACATTTTAGCAGCACTCCCCTCAGATTACTATATCCTGTTGGCTTATCGGCCCCTAGGAAAGATGGGTGGCGGAGTTGCCGCCATTATACATAAAGATCATACATTTATCACCATGACCTCCCTTGACCTTCCGGAGGTAGAGAACATTGTTATTAAACTCGACACTGATACCGGGTCGCTTGTACTAGTGCTTATTTACCTATCCCTCCAGGCAATGCCTACTTTCCCTCTCTCCCTAAGCGAACAAATGGCCAACCTTGTCGTGAATCACACCAAGGTCCTACTTATTGGGGATTTGAACTACTGGTTCAATGACGCCTTGGGCGGGCCACATGTAGCATAACTCTCCGAGCTACTCTCTAACTTGAACCTGGCCCAGCATTTATCCTCCCCCACTCATGAAAAGGGACACACCTTAGACCAAATCTGGTCCCATAACCTCACACTGTCGGTGCCCATAATCTCCCCATGTATATAGTCAGATCACCACTTGACAAAATTTACAGCTACTATCAACGGTAAGATCAAGCCCCCCACACTGGCGGGAGGCATGATAAGAAAGTGGAGAACCCTCAATAAATTGGAATTCATTAATACCTTGACTAGATCATTATCCACCTTTTAACCCTGATGTCAACTCCATGGAAGAGAACATCTCGGATTGGCTGCTGTCGGCAAGTAATGTACACGTCCCACTTGCTAAATATTCCTGCGCCCACCATTCAGACCCCCATAAATGGTTCACCGCCGAACTCAAAAAACAAAAACTCGAGCTCCGTCAAAAAGAGAGAAAATGGAGGCTAACATACTCCACAGAAGACAAATAGCAGTTCTCGCTAGCTCAAAGAGAGTATAAAAAAGCCATCTTGGATACTAAAGCGGCTTACTTCTCTACCAGAATACTGAATGCCCACAACAAATCTAAAGAAATCTTTATGATTATGAATGGCCAGTGTAATGAAGAGAGAACATTGCCCAAACAGGCACCTACTCAAGAGCTCTGCAATTCCTTGAACAATTTACTCTTGGACAACATTTCTACCATCAAAACCAGCATCCCCAACACTGCCAGCACGGAACCACTGGATGATGTATCCAGTAATCTATCCACACTACACCTCCCCCCACCTATCTGTCCCAAAACATTATTAGATCTAATGACTCACATTAAATCAGGGTCTCCTAATAACAGTTGCCCACCTTATGTCTCGAGGGACATTTTCTCCGTCATGCCTCACAGTGTACTCCCTTTCCTTAACGAGTCACGAGTCACCCTGCGCCTTCAAGAACGCTGCGGTAGTTCCGCTTATACAAAATCCGGGGGCCGACCCCTTGAACCCCTCGAACTATTGTCCTATATCTCTCCTCTCCTTCCTGGCCAAGATCTTGGAGGCCCACATGCCCAGGTGCTTATCCAACTTTATTGAACAATCAGACTACTTAGAGCCTAATCAAGCTGGCTTTCAGCTGGTGCATTCAACTGAGGCAGTGATCCTCGCAGTTCTGGACACTCTCAGAGCAAATTCCACCAGGCTCTGGTGTTCCTGGATCTGTTGACCGTGTTCGACACGGTCGACCACAACATCTTGTTGAACCGTGTTGAACAGGCAGGTTTACGAGGGTCTGCACTCAATTGGATTAAATCCTTTCTCGCTGACCGAATCCAAGCAGCAAGACTTGGAATTTTCACTGCCCCCAAACTCACTTCCACATGCGGGGTCCCACAGGGCTCATCTTTATCCCCATTATTGTTTAATCTTAACCTCAGGCCCCTGATCCACTCGTTAAAAAACAGAAAGATCACAATTTTTAACTATGCAGACAACCTTCAGCTCGTATTTCCACTGGACTCCCCTGATTCCGCTGTTGAATTTCAAGCTATTATGCTTCATATTCAGCGCTGGATGGATCTGAACCACTTGAAACTCAACCCGGGCAAGACGGAATTACTGTTGCCTGGGAAGAGCGAGATCTGCTGGTGCCCGCACTACTGGCCAACCGAACTCCGACCACCCCCTACTCCCTCCCCCTCGGTGAAAACCCTAGGGGTCACCATCAATGCAAACCTCTCGCTCAGAGGACTAGTGGGAGCAGTGGTTTCCTCCAGCTTTTTCCAACTGCGTAAAATTAGGAAAATCGCCCACTTGCTGACTGACCCTCTCAGCCCTCATACAAGTGGTGATAGCTTTGGTTCTTTCGCGTTTAGACTTCTCAAATTCGATCTACCTCGGTTTGCCTTTGTTTTTACACAAACGCCTACAAATTGTACAGAACCAGGCAGCAAGACGAATCCAAAAACAGCCTAAATGGCTGTCTGCCAGACCTGGGCTGCTTAAACTCCATTGGCTACCGATGGCCCAACTGGTAGCTTTTAAGACAGGATGCTTAGCCTTTAAGGACCTGCACTGTAAAAGCCCCAAATTCATCAGCAGCATGATCATAAAGCATGTACCACATCGAAGTCTACAATCGTCTCACCTTCTTCTGTTAACCACCCCGACCATCAAAGGCAAACGGCAAGGAGGGTGCTTTTTCTCTTACCTTGCCCCTAAATTCTGGAACTCCCAACCCCTGGCACTCAGGAGCTGCGACAACCTCCTGGGGTTCAGGCAGCATCTGACAACCTGGTTGTTCGAGCAAGCCTACACATAGTTCGATACGCTGCGACACTACCCATGATTAGCGCCATGAAACCTCCGGATGACCGTGCGCTCTGGAAATTTTTGTTAACATAACATAACATAATATCTGACACTCTTCTGCAGGAAATCAGGCATAAAACATAAAAGAGATGTTAGTTTAATTGAAAGCATCCTATTGTTTAACAATCTATTATTTGGCCAGGAGTTGAAAAGCGTCAAGACTAGGTTGACATCACAGAGAGACTCATATTTAGGTGGTCTTCGTCATCTTATACTTCTACATTCTACATATCATCACGTTTTTCGAATGCTTCTGCTGTGAACTAAGTTGTGACCAGCTGAGATTGCCGATCTGTAGCAATTCAGAGTTCTATGAGTAAGGTATCTGACAAATTGTTCTACTAAGAAGTTAAAGCCTTGAACTATGAGTGCCTCCACAGGATCCAGGTCCCTTTCCAGGCACGAACAAAGCCATTTCTTCCAAATTGAGTTGTATCTCTTGTGGGTTCTCGAAAGACCTGACATCTCACTGGATTTCCTGATATTTTCCAGGCAAGAAGGTTGAAAGTCCTTGCCAAGATAAAAGGGTGTTCCGCCCCATCTGAGTCGGTTAGGAGTCCTTCTTCAGGGGGAAGGAAGAAGGGTATGTCGCATGCCAGTTCCAATATCATTGGAAACCATGCTTGAGATGGCCAAAAGGGAGTTATTAAAATTACAGAGCAAGTCTCTTGCCTGACTTTGTGGTAGAATCCCTGGATCATGGAGAAGGGAAGAAAGATATAAGCATGACGACCCTTCCAAAGTTGAAGGAACCCGTCCACCGCCAGAGCACATGGGGCTGGCATCCAGCTGAAGTATTTCTCTAGTGGTGAGTCTGCTCGCAAACAGGTCTAAATTCAGTGGACCCCAACACAGCTTTATTGATTCGAAGATAGAAACTTTCAGGTTCCAATCAGAGTAGTCCTTTGGGTATCTGGAGTTCCAGTTGGCTGTGATATTGTCTTTCCCTGGTAAATATTCAGCTTTGAGTGAGATTCTGTGTTCTAAGCAGAACATTCACAGTTTCTGGGCCAGGTTTGATAGGTCCTAGAATTGTGTGCTACCTTGGCCGTTTATATACGCAACTGCTGAGACATTGTCCATCTTCAGTAGAACTGATCTGCCCTGTAAACAGTGTTTAAAACTCATCAAGGCATGAAGAGCCCTGGTCAATTCTGAGAAGTCTATGTGGTGGGCTCTCTGTGTGTGTGTGAGAAGTTGGCCTGATATATGATGTCTCCAATTCTGGGGGTACCTTGTATCAGTCCAAACAATCCCTTATGGTGATGGTTGTAAGTCAACCTTATAGACAAGCTATCCCAATGGTAGCATGGACTAAGCAGCCTTAAAGGCTTAACTCAAGAGGTCGTGTTAAGCGAGCTGTTTTACCAATCACAATCCTGTAATATCAAATGAAAGGACACCACACAAGTTATATATTATAAATATATATGTATTTATTACTAGAATAATCCTCGGTACTCTTTATGAGTGCAGAGGCACAAGCGTTTAAACAAAAGCACAGTTAAACATATGAAAGTTGCACCATTATGGATAAGGCCCAGGGGCCACGCAAACCATATATTAAAAAAGTGGTATAAGAGATACCAATCAAACAGTGGTTAGGCCTAGGGCCTAGGGAATGGCTGGGAGCAATCAAGACTAGCAATGCTGAAGTCGGGAAAAGCCCGCGGGATTCGGGTGCAGCGCTTAAAGCACACACATGCACCAATGCAATGTTAATGGTGCGTAAAAGTTATAAAGTTATAGGTAAAGGAGACTTCCGCTTAACCTAGCAGGATGAAACTTTAGACACATACACTAGAGGTGAGTACCAGTGTAGGAACACCGGCGTTGCTGAGTTACCTCACCCACAGGAAGCGGGTGCACAGGTGCGAAGTAGTGTCGGGTTTTGTCACGCTGGTTGATTGTGCTTGGAGCTGAAGATGCTGCAGGGATCGAGACGAGAAGTGTCCGGTGTGATCCAATGGTGGATCGAAGTTAAATATGATCTGAAAGCAGAGGGGACAGAGTCTGGGTCACTCAGCAGTGACCAGGGTGGAACCAGGAAGGAACCAGGCAATGTCGGGCGCTTTCAGGTCGCTGTCGGGAAGCTTCTCTCCGCTGCCACGTGGACTCTGGGGCACCGAGGATGTTCATGAGAGGATCACGAGCTGTCCCACGAAGGCTTTCGCTGTCGGTGGTGTTTCAGGTCGCTGTCGGGAAGCTTCTCTCCGCTGCCACGTGGACTCTGGGGCACCGAGGATGTTCATGAGTGGATCACGAGCTGTCCCACGAAGGCTCTCGCTGTCGGCGGTGTCGGCTTCCGGATTGGAGGAAACAACCTTTGGCAAGCACAACCCACGTAGGACTCGAAGATGGCTTAATACTCGGACCAGGAGGGTCAGAGCGGGTGCTCCTTTTCAGAGGAGCGAGTGCAAGTCTAGAGCAACCAGATTCCCAAGTTAGATTTCAAGGTTTGTCGGCACAGGGGCCACAAGCCAACGGGCAAGTGACCGGGCCAACGCGTTGAGCCAAAAGATGCAGAAGGGCCCCACACAGCACTCGGTGAGTGTGGAGGGGTGAGCTTTGGTGCAAGAGAGGCTCAGGGCAGGAGCTTCTCAAACCCCAATGCACAGCTTCGAGGGTCACTCATGGGCCGCACGGTCAGCGTCTTGTGGTCTTTCCAAGATGGCGGGCCCCACGCTTCCGGTCACCTCCACGGGTCTCGGCTCTGCAGGAACTGTGGATCGGGCTGTTAGAAGGCAGGCACGCTTCGTCTTGTTGAACTCTGTCGCTCGAGTTCCGGCGGGAACTGCAACAAAGCAAACGTCGAGGTGCTGGATGGTGCCTGTTTGCACAGGGTGGTCACTCCTTGACCACAAGGGAGATTCTTCAGTCTTCTACGTCAAGTAGGATGTCGAAGGGTCCAGAGTTTCATTTCATAGGTTTCAGTCAGGATAATCTGAGTGCGTTGGCACTGCTCCCATTCTTATACCAATCTAGGGGGCTGGATTACCTGCTAGGTCCCCTCCTATGGGTGGGACCCAGGAAGGGGGTGGTTACACCCCTTTCCCTTTGGCCAGGGTCGCACTGGGACTGGGGCTGGTGTGCCCCAGAACCGGTTTGACCGGATTATGCAAGGGAAAGCCTTGTGCTCCCCAGTCACTGTCTGGTTTCTTTCAAACCTCCCTGCTACAATCCACTATCTCCTGTCTGGGGTGGTGTGACACCTCCCTGCAACAGGAAAGCCTTTGTCCAGGCCTCCTCGGCTGAGTTTCGGTCAGCAGCAGGAGGTCAGACTCTTTCCTCTGGGGGGAAGTCATTCCCCTTTGAGATTCCCTGGAGGCACTAGAAATGTGAGAGTCCTTGGAAGGTGATCTCACTCTTCTATTACCCAAGGGAATGATGTTATAGGATCTGGGGAGGTGCTGGCCCTCTCCATTCCCATGTAGGTCCAAGTTGGTCTGGTTAAGCCTGCCAACTAGTACCTGGTTACCCCTCTGATTCTGACCTGACTCATCCTCTTCTGAGTCCGCTTCTTCCTCCTCTTCTTCCTCTGGGGTGTCCTCATTCTCAGGGGGGTTTACTCCATCTCCTGCATCTAAGGGAACTGCACTCACCTTAGCTAGGTCATCCTTTTCCAGGATGGCTATCAGGGAAGGAATAGTGGGGTTGTGACCCCTTTTTAGGCCTCTTGCAATACATAAGGCACTCAAGTCTTTATGGCTATGTTTGTCATAGCTGGAGGGTGCCCTGGTAAGGTCAACCACCACAGGTGAAGAGCCTGAAGCTCCCTCTGTGCCAGCCATGACTGCTAGTGAGGTGCAAGTGGTGCACTTACCTACACTAAGTGTTTGCCTACTGTACCTTGCTAGTGAGTTGTCGGCAGGGTGTGCTAAGCCCTTTGATCTACAACTACTAGGTTCAGTAGAACTTAAATATGCTAAGCTTTGTTTATATGTACCTAAGGTACTTGATGTGATCTTTCAATTTGATAAAAAGATTGCAATGGTAAAACAACAGCAAGCTCAAATCCCACCGCTGCCACCAATGTGAGAAGTTGGCCTGATATATGATGTCTCCAATTCTGGGGGCACCTTGTATCAGTCCAAACAATCCCTTATGGTGATGGTTGTAAGTCAACCTTATAGACAAGCTATCCTAATGGTAGCATGGACTAAGCAGCCTTAAAGGCTTAACTCAAGAGGTCGTGTTAAGCGAGATGTTTTACCAATCACAATCCTGTAATATCAAATGAAAGGACACCACACAAGTTATATATTATAAAAATATATGTATTTATTACTAGAATAATCCTCTGTACTCTTTATGAGTGCAGAGGCACAAGCGTTTAAACAAAAGCACAGTTAAACATATGAAAGTTGCACCATTATGGATGAGGCCCAGGAGCCACGCAAACCATATATTAAAAAAGTGGTATAAGAGATACCAATCGAACAGTGGTTAGGCCGAGGGCCTAGGGAATCGCTGGGAGCAGTCCGGACTAGCAATGCTGAAGTCGGGAAAAGCCAGCGGGATTCGGGTGCAGCGCTTAAAGCACACACATGCACCAATACAATGTCAATGGTGCGTAAAGGTTATAGTTAAAGGAGACTTCCGCTTATCCTAGCAGGATGAAACTTTAGACACATACACTAGAGGTGTGTACCAGTGTAGGAACACTGGCGTTGCTGAGTTACCTCACCCAGAGGAAGCGGGTGCACAGGTGCAAAGTAGTGTCGGTTTTGTCACGCTGGTTGATGGTGCTTGGAGCTGAACATGCTGCAGGCGTTGAGACGAGAAGTGTCCGGTGTGATCCAAGGGTGGATCGAAGTTAAAGATGATCTGAAAGCAGAGGGGACAGAGTCTGGGTCACTCAGCAGGGATCAGGGTGGAACCTGGCAATGTCGGGCGCTTTCAGGTCGCTGTCGGGAATCTTCTCTCTGCTGCCACGTGGACTCTGGGGCACCGAGGATGTCCAGTAGTGGATCACGAGCTGTCCCACGAAGGCTCACGATGTCGGCTTCCGGATTGGAGCAAACAACCCTTGGCAAGCGCAACCCATGCAGGACTCGAAGATGGCTTAATACTCGGACCAGGAGGGTCAGAGCGGGTGCTCCTTTTCAGAGGAGCGAGTGCAAGTCTGGAGCAACCAGATTCACTAGTTAGATTTCAAGGTTCGTCGACACAGGGGCCACAAGCCAACGGGCAAGTGACCGGGCCAACGCGTTGAGCCAAAAGATGCAGAAGGGCCCCTTGCAGCACTCGGTGAGTGTGGAGGGGTGAGCTTCCGTGCAAGAGAGGCTCAGGGCTGGGGCTTCTCAAACCCCAATGCAAGCTTCGAGGGTCACTCGTGGGCTGCACGGTCAGCGTCTTGTGGTCTTTCCAAGACGGCGGGCCCCACGCTTCCGGTCGCCTCCACGGGTCTCAGCTCTGCAGGGACTGTGGATCGGGCTGTTAGAAGGCAGGCACGCTTGGTCTTGTCAAACTCTGTCGCTCGAGTTTTGGCGGTAACTACAACAAAGCAAACGTTGAGGTGCTGGATGGTGCCTGTTTGCACAGGGTGGTCACTCCTTGACCACAAGGGAGATTCTTCAGTCTTCTACGTCGAGTAGGATGTCGAAGGGTCCAGAGTTTCGTTTCATAAGTTTCAGTCAGGAAAATCTGAGTGTGTTGGCACTGCTCCCATTCTTATAGTCCTGTCGACGGGGATAGCATTCCACCCCTCTAGAGGGAGAAGACATGTTACTTTACTGAAACGCAGTTGATTTTAAAAGAGCCTCAGCATCACAAAATGGACGCTTCTGCCACAGACACGAGTCTGACCTCGCAGACCCTACTCTCCTACAGTGTGGGACCAATGTCCCCCTGTATTCTCGGATCCTCGGCGAGCAACCTATCCTTGGAGACTCACATCGGTCTCGAGAATGTAATCCGGCAAAGACCCAAAGATTGCTCGTCCGTTCCATGCATCTAGGTTTTCCAGTCACCAAGACAGTTCTGCTCTTGCCTCCTGATACAAGGAGATTCTGTCTCAGTACCACAGGCCTGCTCTTAGAGCTTTTGAAATTATTCTCTAAAGAGCCCTGTAGTGGAGGGGACCAGGGAATATTACTTGGATGGAAGAAGATAGAAGGCCTAAGAGTCTGGCCAGTTCTCTCAGGGTTAGAAAGCGATGTCTCAGGACGGAGCATATCTCCTTGCGAATTTTGGCCACCTTCTTCGATGGTTGAGGAGAATTGATTTTTCTGTATCTATAATTCTGTGCATCTCGAGGGTGTCAGGACAAATTTTTTTTGGTTTACGATGAAACAAAGGCCTTCCAAGAGTGAGATTCTACTGTCTAGGTCTTTGCAAACTTGCAAATGACATTGCGACATTATGAGAATGTCGCCCAGATATATATTATGATGTATTGCCCTCTCTCTGAGGAAAGAGATGACTGCTCTATTTACTTTGATAAAGAACCAGGGGGCTGATGCTAGCCCGAAAGGGAGTGCTTGAAACTGGAAGAGATGATGTTGCACAAAAAAGTGGAGGTAGCATTGATATTCTTTAGCCATTGGGACAGTGAAATAGGCGCACTTTAGGTCACGTTTTACTAGCCAGTCTCCTTCCAATACGATGCTCTTAGGAGGTATAGGTCCTCCATCTTGAAATGCCTTTAGACGAGGAACTTGTTGACGTTTCTGAGGTTTTTGACTGGTCTCCAACCCTTGTCCTTTTTTTGTAATAGAAATAGGGCACTTATTAAAACCTGGTGGCTTAGTGTTACTTCTATTATTGCGCCGTTCATTAGCATGGGGTGAATCTCCTCTTCTATTACCCTCTGTTGTTCTGAGGTCAAGCATAATTCTCCGGGGACATGGGATTGGAATGGAGGTTGAATAAAATCCATCTTGAACCCTTGAACAGTATCCAGGACCCACGGATCCTGTGTTCTTATCAGAGCGTGTCGGGAGAGGCCGTATGAAGGAGATTAGAGGAAAGATCCTTGGGCTACGCTACAACGCAAACTGCTACTTCATGCAGCTATTCTCTCGAGCAACGCTGACAGTTCTCCCTTAGCGAACAGCTGCCAATCAGTTCTCATTTGGGACCTTGAAGAAGGTGCGCCTGGGGCTGTTCACATGTGCTTAGCAGGGTGGGGAAGCTGGATCGAAGTATTTGTGCAGCTGTGCCCGGTAACGCTCATGAGCAGGCCGCGCTGAAGGCTAGTGGGAGAGAAATCGACAAGCGACCAAAAATTGAAAGCTCTGCGCTTATTGTAAGGTGTATTAAAGGTCAATTACTCAATACAGAGAAACTAATACAACATATTTCTAGCCTAATAAAAAAAGCAGTAACTTAAATTACAATCATACAACTATTATGAGGAGAATTTTTACTGCAGTCGTAAAGTCTTCAGCCTCGATAGTTTAACTGCAGGTAAGTGAACCATGGTCATATTCCACTTTTTGCTTTTGTTATGTATGGTTGGCTAAATATCGGAAGCGTTAAGTGCTGTACACAAATGTCATCCCTGCCTCCTGTGCTCCCCTGCTCGGCCGCATTCTTGGAGTTCTCAGTCAGCCCCTCGCTTCCAGCCTTGGACACAAGCATTTTAATTAATTCTATATCGAGCATGCACGCGAGGCATCGGGCCTGGATGCAACCCGACTCCCGAAAAACTAACTAGGCCAGTTCCTGGCGTACGGTGTCGGAGCTCTGTCTCCTACTCTCTGCTCCTCGTCTCTCTTAGCACTCTGAATTTTTCTTTCTTTCTCCCATCCCCCTCTATATATTTTCTTCTTGTCCTCCTTTCTTATCTTGTCTTCTGGCACTTCTGTGTCCATTTTTCTTGTTCATCTGTTCTTTTTTATGTCACCCTTCCTTCTCTTTGTGTGTTTCACCTCACTCTTGTTTTCCGTCCCCTCGACTGTCTTTCTCTCCATGTCTGTCTTTTCTCCTCTCGCTCTCCCTTTCTCAAATTGTCTCTGATGTGGAGACTGGGCTCCCGCTGCCAAAGTACGTAAAAAATGCAGCTGCTCTCCTGAGACTAGGGGGGCATTAACCTGGCCTGTAGAGTCACACAGGCTGATGTAGTGTTTCATCTCCCTGCTCTTGCTGTGTCTGGCCTAACGCCATCACTACAGGACAGAAAAATGGTGCACTAGGGAGAGGGATGTACCACCAGGAAGAGGGGTCTGACATTACCTGCTCCATGCAGAGACCTGCATTGTTGTTGGAACAGGAGCCTGAGACCTCTGACCCCGAATGAACGATTGTTACAGCGGTACAGGAAGGGCCTGGGCCCTTAAAATGGAGGATTGTCGCCGGGGTGCCTCACAAGCTCCCCTGAAGTAAGAGCACGCTTGCTGATGGTCCAGCCGGTAGGTACGGGGCCTGTTCTGGAGACTGTGGGTCGACTGTTGCATTTCGCTGCATAAACAATCGCCGTGAACGTGCCCCCAGGATAGCAGAGCCCCGTCTTCTTTGTCCTGTGACCTGCAGTTTAGCTACTGGGGGTGGGCGTGGGCTACAACTGAGCTTGGGGGACTGAAAGCAAACGTGCTTAATTTGTGCTGGCACAGCAATGAAGCACGCTGAACAGGGGTCTGAGAAACAAATAGAAAGTGAGTGGGAGACAAGGGGGGTAGAGAAAGAGATAACTGGAGAGTGGAAGGAAAGGGAGGGGAGGTGACTGGGGAGGGATGGAAAGAGGTGATGGAACGGAATGGAAGTGAAGATGGGGCAGTGAAATGAAGATGGGGCAGTGAAATGAAGATGGGGCAGGGAAGATGGGGCATGGAAATGAAGATGGGGAAGGGAACCTTAAACTTCAATCCACCTTGGGTGCCCTGATACCTCCAACTCCCGCCGAACCACCTGAACAGGTTTCCATGAATGTGGATTCACCAAAGTGGCAGGGTAGAATAGGTGACATAACTGACATTGACCTCACTTAAATTACATGAATGCAAAGGGGGTGAACACCTGTTTTGCAGTTTGTATTGATTTGTTCTTGGGGAAGGACTGGCTTTTGCAGCAGGGACTTACGTTGAAGGTGTTTGACAATTGCAAGGTTCTGTACTGAAAAACACTGTCATTCAGACCGTCTTACGTCATTTCCGCATTCCCACAGCCCATGATGTCCCAGACATACTGCCATGACGTGCTCCTATACCACCTGCCCTACCCAGATTTTTTTAATTAAAATGCCCTGCGTAAAAGAAAAATATGTTTTTTTTTAAAGATTTGCATTTCAAATAATACTAGCAAAAAACTGCATTTGTTTCAGGGTTTCTGATGGGAAGTTTTTCTTTTGTCAAATTGTGTTTAATTAAAAAAAATAGAGATGCAGTAGCATTTGCTTCAGTCTAGGGGAGGAATAATACGGAGTGGATCACAATAAGGAACTGTAAAAGGGGATTGTTTTATTGTCAAGTTTGGTGCTAAACCAGGCAGCTCTGCCATTTTAGCTCACATCATCTTGCATTCTACCACACCTAATTTTGGGATCATTTAAACTAAAAGCCCCATAATGCAGATGAACATATCCCAAACAGCCAGGGATTCATGAATAGGAGACAATGTAAAAACTGTGCTGTTTTTGAGTATTCCCTCTGGAACTACACTGGTACAGAGGGTGGTAGTGGCATGGTCTGTAAGGAAGCAAACAGACACTTGGACTCTTTCCGCCATCTAGTGCTGTGAGCTGTGAAACAGTGAGCTCACAGGCAGGTTAATTTAAAAGTGGGTGGTAGGAATGCTGGCTGTGAGTATCATCTCTCTTTCTCCCCACCTGTCTCACATGCCATTCTAATAATTTTAGATCAAAACAGGAACTAACATATGAGAAATGGCAGTGGAGTCACAGACATTACTTGCAGTAATATTAGTGAGCTACTGCTTTGTTACAACATTGAAAACACTGTTACTAGCCATGATTATAAAATGTAAACACATTGAGAATTTAGGCGAGTGCACCTGTGCACTTTCATTGACTGGGCCAAATTACGGCATCAAGCTCTCAATTCATTGCAATCTTGCCAAAGCTAGACCTTTTGGCTTTGCTAATGCTTGCTTCCTTGTTTGTACTTTCAGCTAGCTGGAGATATTTAAGGAGCTGCATTGTTGAATTATATAATGTAATAAGCTGTAACTGGGCAATGAAATGCCAAACAAATACTAACAATTCGGATGTTTTGCTCTTTCTGGCCACACCTGACTCTGCCCCCTGGCACAATCTTCTGGTTATTCATGCCTTCTGATTCTCCGCCTGCTCTACTAACCCCCACCTGAAACCTGTCCCCTCCCCTCGCCCATCCCTTCTCTACAGACCTGACCATTGTATCTGAGCCTTTCAGATTCCTTTAGTTTGGCAGGTGCTTCACACCAAATAGCGCTGTCCAGATTAGCTCCTTCCATATGTTTTCTACTCTGTATCCTTGTACTGTGGGCATGCCGGGTCTGGTGGCGCAGTGGACTAATGCGCCTGCTGCAGGGGCCTGTGTTCTACCTCATTCTCACAGGTTCAAATCCTGGCGGGTCGTGCCTTTCATCCATCTGAGGTAGATAAAATGAGTTAGGTAGCAATAAACATCTGTTATTCAGCACCAAGATACCTATGGGTGGACTTGTGCTTGTATATACATGTGTGTATGCCATTTATTTCAAATCCCTATTGAGTGACACATTTAATGCATAAACTTCTGGCTTTAGGAAAGCCTCCTGTTTTTCATTACTTTGTATGTTTAAACAAACCATTACTTTGGTGTTGCTCACAGATCTATTGCGAGAAGTGAGTAAGTAAGTAAGTAATGTTTATTGTTTAGTTAGTTAAAACCATAACAATTTAAAACAAGTAGCCAAAGCGCAATTTTACGATAAGCAGTTAAAAGCAGAAATGTAAGTATAAAATCTTTTTGTTTCTTAAAAGTTCAATGCAGAAAGTTGGACCTCGTTTGCCCAGCTTCCGACCCTTTTAACAAAGCTTTTTAAAGGCTTTAAGAAATTTGTCAATGTCTGCTATGCAGTGGGGGGGTCTGATGGGCTTAGGCATGCCATTATTGCGGCTCTGCAGGATCTAATACCTCTTTCGTTGAAACTTGTCTTTAGAAAGATTACACGTTCAGCCCGCAGTTGCGAGAAGTGGTGTTGGTCCATCGGTCGTGACGTGGTGTCTGTCCAGCGGTCGTGACGCAGTGTCGGTCAATTGGTCGTGGGACGTGGTGGTCCATTGGTCGTGGCGGTCCATCGGTTGGTGGGGGGTGTCGGTCCATTTGTCATCCGATGGAAAATCAGATTCCTGGTCTTTGTTACTTGTTGCATAGTAACAAACTAGCTGGAGAGCTCCGCAATGGCCTACAGTCCAGTTTCAAAGCCTTGCAAACGACCCAGATCGATACAGAGCGAACGCAGGACCTTCCAGGAAGCATGGGAAGAAGAGTACTTGTTTGTAGAATGTCCAAAAGAAAAAGTCACCTGTTTGCTTTTCAAAGAAAAAGTAAATGTTCTTAAGAGGTATAACCTGGAACGGCACTACAAAACGCGGCACTCTGGATACACTGCAAACTCCCACTGAACTCAAAACTGTGTTCTGCAAAAGTGGCATCGTTGAAGCAAGCTCTTCTTTCCCAGCAGAAGATCTTCCATTGCCAGATGAAGGAATCTGAGGCTGTAACCGAAGCATCTTTCAAAATATGCTACTTACTTGCCAAACATAAAAAACCATTCTCAGATGCAGAGCTGGTGAAGCAATGTTTCCTTTCAACAGCCGAAATTTTATTTGACAACTACTCTAATAAAGCCAGCATTTTAAAGGAAATCGGTGCATTGCAGCTATCGGATTCCACATGTGCACGCAGAATAGAGGCAATGGGACAAAACGTCCAGGAGTAGGTGAACAAAGCAGTGGGAGAGTCACCGTTCTTCAGCATTGCCATGGATGAGTCCACAGACATAGGCGATGTGGCCCAGTTATTAGTTTGGGTGAGGTATCTGGACCAATCACTTCATCCCAAAGAAGAGCTCCTGTGCCTTCTACCACTGCAAGTGCACACAAGAGGAGAAGATGTACTGGACAGTATATGCAACTACTTTAAAAGAAATGACATACCACTGAACACTCTTGTCGGCATAACAGATGGGGCTCCTCCCATGGTAGGCCATGACAGAGGCTTTGTATCTATGCTTAAAAAGAAGCTCATAGGACAGACTGTGATAGACTTCCACTGCATTATTTACCAGGAAGTGTTGTGTGCAAAATTAAAGCATGGAGATGAATAATGTCCTAAAAGGTTCAGTGAAAATTGTTAATTTTATCCGTGCCAAAGCTCTGAACTAAGCATGAGCGAATTTTGCGGATCTCGCGTTCGCGAATTTTGCGGATTTGCGGATTCGCAATCCGCAAAATCCGCGAATTCCCGCGAATTTGCGGATTTTTTTTTTTGTGTTCGCCCGTGTTTCTGCCAGTTCGCGAGGGTTTTTACAATTTCGCAATTTGCGAACTTACCTGTCGGGTCGCAAGTTTTGCGAACTTGTTGTTTCTACGTGTCCAGCCTGTTTGGGACACTCTTCTTCATCACTGCCACTCTCTGTCACCACTGCCACTCTCTGACTACTCATGCCACCCTCTGGCCCACCCATGCCACCCTCTGTTTCATCACCACACCCTCTGGTTGTCCAGTGTACATTATTTTCGGCAAAGCAAAGCACACCTTCCCTGCCTCAAGTGACCTGAATTAATTTGGGGCTGATTAATGTGTCACAGAATATTTTTTTAGCTGGCACCTGCTTCCTTAGTGCGCCCTGATTAGTGATCTTTTGCACTTGCTAAGTGCTTTCATTGTTGCAAAATTAGTTACAACACCTGCCCTGCCCCAACTGACAATAATGAATTAGGGGCTGATTAATGGATTTTAACTTCCAGCCTGGCTCCTGCTTGTCTCCCTTAGCTGTAATTCAGGACCTTTGTGGCATATGTGTAACTATTCTGAGGTTCAGAGCAGGGTCACATAATAGTTTCAACTGGCAACTGAACTCTGGAGGGGCCCCTCAGGAAGCACTACAGGAAATGGCTACTAATGATGAGCCTGAACTTTTGAACCTGGTAAGTAGTTACTTTCAGTTTTGCTAAGATCGTATTTCTGCAATTTTGCACTTATTCGCGGGGCGCGAACTCACGCGAACAGTGCGAGCAGTGCGAGCAAAATCCGCTGCTCGCGGATTTGCGGATTTTGCGGGAGATTCGCGAATCTCGCGGATTGCGGATTTCCCGAAAATCCGCAAAATCCGCGAGCGGAACGGATTTTCCGCCCATGCCTACTCTGAACCATAGACTTTTTAAAGCAATGCTGCAGGAATCTGAAGCGGAACAAACCGACGTCTTGATGCACACTGACATGCGTTGGCTAAGCAAAGGGAAGGTTCTGGAGCGGTTCATCACATTGCTTCCTGAAATTGAACTCTTTGTGAACAGTAGAGGCCAATCGTTCCCAAAACTAACAAATGTGAAATGGCTTGTTATGCTCCATTTTCTTTCAGATCTTTTCACACATTTTAATTCTCTCAATTTGACCCTGCAAGGTAAACAACAGCTTGTGTGCTCCCTCATGAATGGTATTTATGCTTTTTAAAGAAACCTTGTGCTATTCAAGGAACAACTGGATGATAGTGACTTTACCCACTTTCCAAAACTGTTGGCTGTGATGCAGAGGTTTCCAGATGCACAAGAAATTCTGGCGAAATTCTGGTGCATGTCTTGAGGAAATTTCTGGGGAGATCAAACGACGATTTTCGCAATTCAGAGCCCTCACCCCTCTGTTCAGGCTGGATGGTGAGTGCACGGAGTCTTGATGTTGTTGCAATTATTGGCATGGAAAGGGCTCAAGCAGAACTAGAGCTCATTGACATGCAGCACAATTCAGCCCTCAAAGAATCTTTTTTGGGGCAAGCACCAGAAGACTTCTGGAAAATTGTGCCCTCTGACAAGTTTCCTCTTCTTTTAACAGTGGTCCAGAAGGTACTTTGTATGTTTGGGTCAACATATGCTTGCGAATGTTCATTTTCCACAATGGGACTGTTGAAGAGCAAACTTAGAAATAAGCTTACAGACATACATCTGGAGCTGCTCTTAAGGCTTGCCGTTTCCAACTTGGTACCAGATTACAAAAAACTAATTGGTGACATGAAATGTAAAATAAGTTCGTAGTGTTTGTCTTTAACATTTCTATTTTTGGGACTCTGAAGCCTGTGCTGCACTGGGCATGTGCTGAATATCCGGTTGCTGCAAATTGCCATTCAATCCCACTTAAGATTGCTCTTGTCTGCTAATAAAAAAATACTATAAACTTGTGCTGCATGTAGTTACATCTGCTTTGGAAATACAGCACTGTCTAGTAAGGTTTTGAAACGGCAGTGGTCTTTTTTTACCCCCATCTCTCCCTGCCCCCAAATGACCCCGCCCCAAATGACCCCGCCCCCACCGGTGCGGCCCTCTGCCACAAACCACACTGTAAATACAGCCCCAGAGAGAAAGTTTGTGAGCACCCATGCTCTAAACAAAGGCTGTCTCAGATACCAAATGCATTAGATTCAAATATATGTAGCAACCGTATAATCTAAAGGCATGAATCAATAACTGAGCAAACTGTAATACTGATTAATAAACAAGCAATAACTGATATAAGATAAGATACACTGGACGTCCTGCAAGAGATCAGAAAGATATATATACAGGTACTAGTCAGCACTGCCATAAAGCAAGGTAAAGTCAGAAAACATAATGGTCAAAACCAATAGTAAGAACTCCTAATTCTCACCAATGCCCAATACAATACACATTCCTGCACAACTGCACACCTTCAAATACACATCCCACACGCTCTGCTCTTGGCAAGACTGTTCCACTCCGTAACAGCTCCCACTGAAGGACAGCAAGATTACAGAACAGAAGAGAAGCAGGCAAATGCAGGACGAACCTACATTAAGGAACATACTAAAGTCAATTAAAATGGTGGTGGTGAGGGTCATTATAGGGTGCCAAAATCACAAGAGTGCCTAATTTATTACACCACCAGCCTTTCCATGGTGGTATCACCGCAATGTAAAGGCCTCTACAACACCCACATCCTAATATGGCGGACGGTGTCTGCTAGGCACCGCTACCATATTAGTAGCCCAGCTCAGGCAGGCAATTGTAACGATTGCCACTGGCGGAAAAGTGGCGGACGGACTTTGTGTCTGCCACAATACCCACCACCATCCTAATATGGTGGTGGGTAATTCTCATTACGATGGCGGAATGATCACCGGCCCGGCGGTGGCGATCGTTCCGCCATCGCAATGAGCTCTGTCATTGTAACTTATGAACAAAGATATGGGGATTTAAACCCTGATTCTGAGTTGTGCAGAATTTAGGTGAATATTACAGCGCCTGGTGTGTCTTATTTAACAGACAATGTCATTTTCTGAGTACCCCACCTCAGCGTCTCCTTGGGACGCTGAGGCTCGCTGCTCGGTGAGAGTGCTTTAGTTTGAGCGTGTTTGTCACACACTCTACAGAGGTTGTGTATATGTTGTGCCGAGGATCAGAGTTGTGCTCTTGCCATGTTTTGTTGCTACTGTTATGCATGAATTTAAAGTGAAAAGGACTGAGAAATAGCTGCACTTGACTGAGTTGAATATATATATGGATGGATAGAAGAGTGTGAGTGCAATGTGGCCTATTTTTGGAATGTTTTGGTATGGGATGACATGTTCTATCCTTCAGAGCTGCAAAGACAGTGATTCCAGCAGTTAAAGGGCATGTAAGTTTAACCAATTACCCCCAAAGTAGCTTTCAAAGATGTAAAATGCCAGATACACTTCACAGTTCACCCAAACCTACTGCACTGTAGAAGAACGGAGGGACATGGAGGGCTAGGCCGTTAATTTAAATCATTGATAGAACCTCATGACAGAATGCAGTGTTTTTAATTCAAGATTCCATTTGAGGACGTTTTTAACCCTTCTCTTTCATACTGTTTTGGCACCTGGAACATACTAAAATCTAGCGACAGAGTATTGTGGCCCCCCTTTTGAAAAAAGGTTCTAGATTGAATTAAACTAATTACAGACAAATTGCTCTCCTTGACGCCACTAGTAAGATCTTTGCAGCATGTGTATTGGACCATTTAAAAGACCGGGCATTCTTGAAGAAGACAACATTGCTATCCTTCAGACTGTCCTTGGTAAGTAAGTAGTCCTAAAACCACAGTCTATTGTGCATGTATTGACTTTTCAACCACTTTTGACAGTGTAGATAGACCAAGGCTATGGAAAGAGCTAGAGAGTCTAGGGATGCCCTACGAGTTCCTGACAATAATTATATCTCTGCACTCAGCAACATGGTTTAGAGTCAAAATGGGGGGAGAAAAGGGCCTAACTAGTCCAATCCCCACGATGAATGGTCTGAAATAAAGTTGCCGCCTAGCTCCTTGTTATTTTCCATCTATATAAGTGACCTACTGGGGTACTTCTCCCAAATTAATAATTTTCCTCCAAAGTTAGCGCAAAGTGAAATCCACGCCTAATGTACGCAGACTATTTTGTTATATTGTACAGCACCCCTATTGCCCTATAAAGAGATTTAGTTGAATTAAATAGATACTCGAAAGAGAATTTTCTGGTCCCTAATATCTCCAAAACAAAAATTCTACCCTTTAGAGGAAGAAGGAAATGTTCGCTTTTTACCTGGTCACTATGAGGTTATCCGATAGAGATAGTGAAAGTATTTTGGCCGAATCTTTTCGTATAACCTTCAAAATGCGTCCTATTTTCAGCACCTTGGATGAAAGGCAGACTCCTATGTCGGGGCATTCTTCCTTTAACCCCTTCGATGCTGATGACAAGCTCAGCTCGTCATCAGCCACGGGGGGCGTGTGCGGATGACGAGCTGAGCTCGTCATCTAACGCGGCTTTTTGAAAAAAGCCGCGTAGCGCAAAAATTACCGCCGCAGCGATGCGGTTAAAGGTTTACTCTTACAGATGAAAGCCCCCTGAACATTACCCAAGTATCTGTGATTTGTGCAACCGAGGAGTACAAGATCTCTTCCAGGTTCTTTTTGTTTGTCCTAATCAGACTTTAGTGGAGGCACAACAATGTTTTATAAACACGCTAGACGTTTTAAATACAACGTCATTCCAACTCAAGATTTAATTATGCTGTGCACGTCTCCTCCTTTTTTTTTAATTCTGTTTTTATTATTTTATAAATCCACACATGGTCTTCATACAGCAGTTAATAACATTACCCAACACATCATATCATCAATGGCTATATCCCAGATAAGCTCTTCTCGTTCAAAGAATAATACAATATAAGGTAAATCTCGAAACTCATCCCATCATGTTTCTAACTACCTTAACAGGGGCACAATATTGACAATTGATATATATACAGAGTAGAGGATCACTCTGGATGTGCACCTCCCACACAACAAAGAAAACACCTCAAACGATCACAGCCACTGGCTCACATCACAATGGCATTAATCACAAAACTCAATACAACACATGATGCATATATTGCCCACTTCTGGCCAGGGGAAGTCTTCACACCGGGGATCAGAGCTCAGCAATCAGGGTTCAATCCGAGATATACACGTCTGCACTCACTCGGAATCCAAACTCCCAAACTTCCACTTCCACCAGACCAGTGGAGGCTCCCCCTTTTAATACAAGTGGAAATGTTGATTAAAGCTTCTAGCAAGCCTCGCCTCTTTTTCCCATCAGATTCTGTACCACTCCGTGCCAAGGACACAGCATCGTGTGATCAGGCCTTTGCTATGACTTCGAGAAGGAGCCTGTACATTCCTCCGATAAGAACCGGTTTCTACTAGCACAAAGAGTGCAGAAAACAAGTGAAAGCAAAACATGCCTTCTTCAGCTCTGTAGCTTTGTGCAGGACAGAAAGGCCCGAAGCAAGATGGAATTGAAAAGCAAGATGACATGAGAGCATGTCAAAGGTACTAGTCAGCACTGCCATAAAGCAAGGTAAAGTCAGAAAACATAATGGTCAAAACCAATAGTAAGAACTCCTAATTCTCACCAATGCCCAATACAATACACATTCCTGCACAACTGCACACCTTCAAATACACATCCCACACGCTCTGCTCTTGGCAAGACTGTTCCACTCCGTAACAGCTCCCACTGAAGGACAGCAAGATTACAGAACAGAAGAGAAGCAGGCAAATGCAGGACGAACCTACATTAAGGAACATACTAAAGTCAATTAAAATGGTGGTGGTGAGGGTCATTATAGGGTGCCAAAATCACAAGAGTGCCTAATTTATTACACCACCAGCCTTTCCATGGTGGTATCACCGCAATGTAAAGGCCTCTACAACACCCACATCCTAATATGGCGGACGGTGTCTGCTAGGCACCGCTACCATATTAGTAGCCCAGCTCAGGCAGGCAATTGTAACGATTGCCACTGGCGGAAAAGTGGCGGACGGACTTTGTGTCTGCCACAATACCCACCACCATCCTAATATGGTGGTGGGTAATTCTCATTACGATGGCGGAATGATCACCGGCCCGGCGGTGGCGATCGTTCCGCCATCGCAATGAGCTCTGTCATTGTAACTTATGAACAAAGATATGGGGATTTAAACCCTGATTCTGAGTTGTGCAGAATTTAGGTGAATATTACAGCGCCTGGTGTGTCTTATTTAACAGACAATGTTATTTTCTGAGTACCCCACCTCAGCGTCTCCTTGGGACGCTGAGGCTCGCTGCTCGGTGAGAGTGCTTTAGTTTGAGCGTGTTTGTCACACACTCTACAGAGGTTGTGTATATGTTGTGCCGAGGATCAGAGTTGTGCTCTTGCCATGTTTTGTTGCTACTGTTATGCATGAATTTAAAGTGAAAAGGACTGAGAAATAGCTGCACTTGACTGAGTTGAATATATATATGGATGGATAGAAGAGTGTGAGTGCAATGTGGCCTATTTTTGGAATGTTTTGGTATGGGATGACATGTTCTATCCTTCAGAGCTGCAAAGACAGGGATTCCAGCAGTTAAAGGGCATGTAAGTTTAACCAATTACCCCCAAAGTAGCTTTCAAAGATGTAAAATGCCAGATACACTTCACAGTTCACCCAAACCTACTGCACTGTAGAAGAACGGAGGGACATGGAGGCCTAGGCCGTTAATTTAAATCATTGATAGAACCTCATGACAGAATGCAGTGTTTTTAATTCAAGATTCCATTTGAGGACATTTTTAACCCTTCTCTTTCATACTGTTTTGGCACCTGGAACATACTAAAATCTAGCGACAGAGTATTGTGGCCCCCCTTTTGAAAAAAGGTTCTAGATTGAATTAAACTAATTACAGACAAATTGCTCTCCTTGACGCCACTAGTAAGATCTTTGCAGCATGTGTATTGGACCATTTAAAAGACCGGGCATTCTTGAAGAAGACAACATTGCTATCCTTCAGACTGTCCTTGGTAAGTAAGTAGTCCTAAAACCACAGTCTATTGTGCATGTATTGACTTTTCAACCACTTTTGACAGTGTAGATAGACCAAGGCTATGGAAAGAGCTAGAGAGTCTAGGGATGCCCTACGAGTTCCTGACAATAATTATATCTCTGCACTCAGCAACATGGTTTAGAGTCAAAATGGGGGGAGAAAAGGGCCTAACTAGTCCAATCCCCACGATGAATGGTCTGAAATAAAGTTGCCGCCTAGCTCCTTTGTTATTTTCCATCTATATAAGTGACCTACTGGGGTACTTCTCCCAAATTAATAATTTTCCTCCTAAGTTAGCGCAAAGTGAAATCCACGCCTAATGTACGCAGACTATTTTGTTATATTGTACAGCACCCCTATTGCCCTATAAAGAGATTTAGTTGAATTAAATAGATACTCGAAAGAGAATTTTCTGGTCCCTAATATCTCCAAAACAAAAATTCTACCCTTTAGAGGAAGAAGGAAATGTTCGCTTTTTACCTGGTCACTATGAGGTTATCCGATAGAGATAGTGAAAGTATTTTGGCCGAATCTTTTCGTATAACCTTCAAAATGCGTCCTATTTTCAGCACCTTGGATGAAAGGCAGACAGAGGCATTACAGAGATTCTTATTGCTCAACTGGGAATAGGCATTTTAAATCCATGCTGGAGGTTTACAGCATGAACATTCCACCCATCTCATCTGTAGGAGAGTAGGGTCTGCTATCCTATGGTCACCACAAATTTTTGCTTTTTGCTTCACTGGTTTTCGACTTACTGAGGCTGTGGGCCTGCTAATCAGACCCCCAGCCTGCTGTTCTCTCTCTAAATTCACAGACATGTACTATAGGTACATAACCCAATTGGAAATTGACTCATTGTCAGCCCCTGTACCATGCACTATAGGTGCTCAGGGCATAGGTGCCACCAAGGCCTACTAGGGGCTGAAGCATAGCTTTTGCCACCCCTGGCTGGTTCTTAAATTGACACAACTGGCTGATCACTCAGCTGGGGTAAGTGGGTGTAATCACCCCTTGCTTAGATATAGTATACATATATCTAAACCTATATCTGGGCACATATAAACCTGTGAGCCACTCCTATGGAAGGCCTTATCAATCCTGGAGGCAGAGTGCGTGGTTTAATGTGAGATGGTGCTCTGGCATGAGCTGAGCCTGTCTGCAGCTGTTGGGAAACACTCCCTAAGCTGATCCGGGATAATGCCATACCATATACTATTAAGTGCCTTATAATCCTCGTGGTTATATAGCAACTTTGGTTTGGTTTTATCAAAACATGTCGTGTAAGGTGTCATACGATTTGGAATACTATCCCCTCGACAGTTCTGTCGACGGGGATAGCATTCCACCCCTCTAGATGGAGAAGACATGTTACTTTACTGAAACGCGGTTGATTTTGAAAAGAGCCTCAGATCCACACAATGGATGCTTCTGCCACAGACACGAGTCTGACCTCCTGCTGCTGACCGAAACTCAGCAGAGGAGGCCTGGACAAAGGCTTTCCTATCGCAGGGAGGTGTCACACCACCCCAGACAGGAGATAGTGGATTGTAGCAGGGAGGTTTGAAAGAAACCAGACACTGCCTGGGGAGCACAAGGCTTCCCCTTGCATAATCCGGCCAAACCGGTTCTGGTGCAGACCAGCCCCAGTCCCAGCGCGGCCTGGATCAAAGGAAAGGGGTGTATCCCTTCCTGGGTCCCACCCATAGGAGGGGACCTTGCAGGTAATCCAGCCCCCTAGATTGGTATAAGAATGGGAGCAGTGCCAACGCACTCAGATTATCCTGATGAAACATTTGAAACTAAACTCTGGACCCTTCGACATCCTACTCAACGTAGAAGACTGAAGAATCTCCCTTGTGGTCAAGGAGTGACCACCCTGTGCAAACAGGCACCATCCAGCACCTCGACGTCTGCTTTGTTGCAGTTCCCGCCGGAACTCGAGCGACAGTGATCGATGAGATCAAGCTTGCCTACCTTCTTACAGCCCGATCCACAATTCCTGCAGAGCTGAGACCCGTGGAGGCGACCGGAAGCGTGGGGCACGGCATCTTGAAAAGACCACCAGACGCTGACCGTGCAGCCCACGAGTGACCCTCGAAGCTGTACACCGGGATTTGAGAAGCCCCAACCCTGAGCCACTCTTGTACCGAAGCTCACCCCTCCACACTCGACGAGTGCTGCGTGGGGGCCTTCTGCTTTCTTTGGCTCGACGCGTTGGCCCGGTCACTTGCCAGCTGGCTTGTGGCCCCTGTGCCGGCGAAAATCTAAAACCGACTTGCGATTCTGGTTGCTCCAGACTTGCACCAGCTCCTCTGAAAAGGAGCCCCTGCTCTGACCCTCCTGGTCCGAGTGAGAAGCAATCTTCTAGTCCAGCGTGGATTGCTCTTGCCAAGTGTTGTTGACTCCGATCTTGAAGCCGACAGCGCCGACGGTGAGAGCCTGCGTGGGACAGCTCGTGACCTGCTCCTGGACGTCGCAGATGCCCCAGAGCCCACGTGGCAGCGGAGAGAAGCTCCTCGACAACCACCTGATTGCGCCCGACATTGCCTGGTTCCACCCTGGTCACTGCTGAGTGACCCAGACTCTGTCCCCTCTGCTTTCAGGTACTTTTCTACTCTGATCCACCCTTGGATCACACCGGACACTTCTCCTTCACATCGCCTGCAGCATTTTCAGCTTCAAGCACCAAGAACCTGAGTGACGAAACCCGACGCCACTTCGACCCTATGCACCCGCTTCCTGTGGGTGAGGTAACATTGCAACACCAGTGTTCCCACACTGGTACACACCTCTAGGGCCTGTGTCTAAAGTTTTGTCCATCTAGGTTCATCAGAAGTATCCTTAAACTCTATTTGTGTAACTTTTACGCACCATTGACTTTACATTGGTGCATGCGTGTGTTTTAAGCGCTGCACCCGAATCCCGCGGGCTTTTCCCAAATTCAGCATTGCTTGTCCCGACTGCTCCCAGCGATTCCCTAGGCCCTAGGCCTAACCACTGTTCGATTGGTATCTCTTATACCACTTTCTTAATGTATGGTTTGAGTGGCCACCCGCCCTCATCCATAATTGTGCAACTTTGTATGTTATACTGTGCTTTTGATTTAACGCTTGTGCCCCTTTGCTCATAAAGAGTACTGGGGATTATTTTAGTAATAAACACATATATTTTTATAATATATACTTGTGTGGTGTCCTTTCATTTGATATTACAGGATTGTGATTGGTAAAACAGCTCGCTTAACACGACCTCTTGAGTTTAGCCTTTAAGGCTGCTTAGTCGATGCTACCATTAAGATAGCTTGTCTATAAGGTTGACTTACAACCAGACACCATAAGGGATTGTTTGGACTGATACAAGGTGGTTCCAGAATTGGAAACCTCATACATCAGGCCAACTTCTCACATCATCTTATGCCTTGAATATATATAGATTAAAACCCGGCGACCAATAAAAGTGAAAGAAGGGACTATCCTTCGAAAACAGCTGAAAGTTTCCCAATCGGTCGCCGTAGAAGCCTTACGCCTCGAGCTTTCTCTAACGAGTATTTACGCTCGAGCGATTTCTAATATTATACGGTGGGCCTTTAATCTTTTACATGCGACCCCTGGCTCTTTAAGACATATATTAAAACTCGAGACTTTGGGAGAAGATTCGGCACTGCACACTTTTATTAGGAATCTCAAAATAGCCCTTGAGGTATCTCAATGCACTGTTGCACTTTTGCAGGCTTGGACTCCAGCACATCTGAAGATTTTTTTTAAACGCATGGCGTCAAGAATAAGCTTTAACTAGATAGGGAGCAGTGCAAACAATTAAAGAACTTTTTTAAGAAGTTTGCAGAAAACTCAGTATATAAAACTCCTGAGCATTATCTACAGTTTCAGCTAGAACATTTGCGATTAGGAATTCTTCCTTTAACCCCTTCGATGCTGATGACAAGCTCAGCTCGTCATCAGCCACGGGGGGCGTGTGCGGATGACGAGCTGAGCTCGTCATCTAACGCGGCTTTTTGAAAAAAGCCGCGTAGCGCAAAAATTACCGCCGCAGCGATGCGGTTAAAGGTTTACTCTTACAGATGAAAGCCCCCTGAACATTACCCAAGTATCTGTGATTTGTGCAACCGAGGAGTACAAGATCTCTTCCAGGTTCTTTTTGTTTGTCCTAATCAGACTTTAGTGGAGGCACAACAATGTTTTATAAACACGCTAGACGTTTTAAATACAACGTCATTCCAACTCAAGATTTAATTATGCTGTGCACGTCTCCTCCTTTTTTTTTAATTCTGTTTTTATTATTTTATAAATCCACACATGGTCTTCATACAGCAGTTAATAACATTACCCGACACATCATATCATCAATGGCTATATCCCAGATAAGCTCTTCTCGTTCAAAGAATAATACAATATAAGGTAAATCTCGAAACTCATCCCATCATGTTTCTAACTACCTTAACAGGGGCACAATATTGACATTGTTTCGTCTACCTTCTAATGATGTGAGTCTAAAAAGGAACAATAGAACCACCCAAACAAACTCCCTGCCTCCCTCCCTCTGCCTTCGGTGCGCCCAGTCTTCCAATCGCAGACTCCAGTATACATAGCAAATACTCCATATCACATATCAGTATATCTTGGAGCCCATACCCGCCCTTCACCCTGCATTACCCGTTCTCCCATTCACCCATCATTGGGCCAAGCCTCCACCCTCCTTCCCTACTCCAGGTTCAAACAAGGTAAACCCTCCGGAGTCTCCTCAGCAGAGCCCACCTTCGAATCAGTCTCAGGCATCCAAAGTGCTACCACTAACGTTTCCTAAACTCTGGCTGTTTCCAGAGCCTTCTCATTATTAGTACGCTTAGCCTGCTGCAATCTAACTGTACTCTCACTTGTGGCCCATTTGGGTAACTCCGATTTCCACCTCCCTACCGCAGGCCCCCCTTGCGACTTCCATTGGGCCGTAATCTCTCTCTTAGCGAGCAGCAATCCCAGGTCCAGAAACTTGCTCGTGATTTTTGTCTTGGGGTGTGCGGGAACCAATGTAATATACAGGTACCCATGTCAGTGTCTATTTGGCACTCTGCAATACCGCATAGCAGTTCGACTACCTCCTCCTGACAGAGGGTCTATTTTTTATCATGGGGTACCCCAGGCCCGTTCTGCCCACACCTGAAGTATGAGCCCCTACGTAGGCCCTGCCAGCCTAATTTCTAGGACTTTTGTTAAGTTGACCAAACTTCTGCACCCATCTTTACTGAACAGCAGGCTCTGAGCTTGTGTGATCAAGAATCACAGCCAGCCTCTCTCAGCGAGACCTCCTGCTCCAGTCTCAACATCCCCCCTGTTCTTTTGACATAAAATAGACACATCCTGGGTCTGTGCATGAGATTAGGGAACTTCCCCACCGCAGCTACATCAAACTGGAGTGATGAATGTTGCGAAATAGGGCGTATAGATTTGTATATACATATAAACAAAATCCCTCTACAATGACACATTTTTCTGCTGTCCCATGCAAATTTACAACAGGCGCCTAGTTTAACATATGAACTTTCACCTAGCTTACGTGCCACAGTTACAGGAAAGGGCGGCACAACGTATGGAGAAAAAAGTTCGAACCAGGCCATAAGTGGCGCAGGTAGAAGTGGCATGGGGTGGCGTGAGATGACGTTACTATAGGCGCTTTTCGTAGCCTTAGAGAGTATAAAAGGGGAGCCCACACATTTCTCCACCCGCATGATGCAAATCTCAGCTGTTTGCGGTCTCAGGAGCGGTTCCGAGTCCCAGAAAAAATGTGCCACTCTACTTCTTGTGACTGGCACATGAGGATTTATGATACACAGTTATCAGACTTCCTTGGCTTTTGCGAGGGACTGTCAGTATATCTTTTTATTTCCAACATAAGTATTGTGTGATTATGGTTTGTGAACAAAAGGCTTTCTAATGTGTTTTTCTGTTCTCTTCCTGTGTTAAAATGAAACTTAAAGAAGTTAATTTTTTTCTATGTTATTTTAAGACATCCTTCTGTGCGCATTTAGGCCAGCAGAGAATGCTCAAATAGTTCTCTGGGCTTGTACATAGATAGACGTGTACATAATATGCTTCAAATTTTGTATAATTGAAGTGCGAATATTTCATGGTCAAATTATCTTTTTATTGTTGCCTTTCAGTGACCACCGCGCCTTCCTTAGGCCTGGTCACCCCCTCCTGTCCCCGCTGACACTGACCGCCGCAGAAGAGCCTCAGCCACCCGAGACCCGGCCGCCAGAGCGCCCCAGCCACCCGAGAACCGGCCGCCAGAGCGCCCAGCCACCTCCGAGCCGGCTGCTTGCTCCGATTTTCCCGCTGCTGCCTCCCTGCGGCCCCGCCCCCGCTGCCCATTCGCCGAGACCCAGCCGACCCGCCCTCCCGGCTGCCTACTTATGACGCCCACTCCCACGCGCAGCGTTGACGTGCAGCGTTCGCGCCGATTGTGCGCCGAAGGCGCACCAAAGGTAAGCCCGTCTGCGCCCGTCCGCGCCTGGACCACGACCAGCGCCAGGACCCCTGGTCCCCACCGCCGATGCAAGACTTCACGACAGACCTACGACGCCGCCACTCAACGCACTCCATGCCGGCCGGAACCCTGCCTGCTACCGAGCCACCCCGAGACGCACCAACGGACCCTTCGCCTGCAAAGCCTGCCGCTTCACCTGCTACCGGACCTGCAGCGCCCCCGCCGACTCCAACACTAACAGCAACCACCTGAAGTGCACCCTGCCTGCTACCGAGCCACCACGAGACGCACCAACGGACCCTTCGCCTGCAAAGCCTGCCGCTTCCCCTGCTACCGGACCTGCACCGCCCCCGCCGACTCCAACACTAACAGCAACCACCTGAAGTGCATCCTGCTGAACACCCGCTCCGTGCACAGGCCGCCGTGGAACTCTGGGACCTGCTCGACGCGTCAGCACCGGACGTCGCCTTCCTCACCGAAACCTGGATGAACGCCTCCTCAGCACCCGACATCGCCACAGCCATCCCGGACGGATACAAGATCACCCGGAAGGACCGCGTCCACCAGACGGGAGGAGGCAGCGCTAAGCATGGGCGGAAAATCCGTTTCGCTCGCGGATTTTGCGGATTTTCGGTAAATTCGCAATCCGCGAGATTCGCGAATCTCCCGCAAAATCCGCAAATCCGCGAGCAGCGGATTTTATGGCTTGCTCGCACTGTTCGCGTGAGTTCGCGGCTTCCCAGTAAAACTTTGCGAACCGCGGTTAAGCGCAAAATTGCAGAAATACGATCTTAGCAAAACTGAAACTACTTACCAGGTTCAAAAGTTCAGGCTCATCATTAGTAGCCATTTCCTGTAGTGCTTCCTGAGGGGCCCCTCCACAGTTCAGTTGCCAGTTGCAACTATTATGTGACCCTGCTCTGAACCTCAGAATAGTTACACATATGCCACAAAGGTCCTGAATTACAGCTAAGGGAGACAAGCAGGAGCCAGGCTGGAAGTTCAAATCCATTAATCAGCCCCTAATTCATTATTGTCAGTTGGGGCAGGGCAGGTGTTGTAACTCATTTTGCAACAATGAAAGCACTTAGCAAGTGCAAAAGATCACTAATCAGGAAGCACTAAGGAAGCAGGTGCCAGCTAAAAAAATATTCTGTGACACATTAATCAGCCCCAAATTAATTCAGGTCACTTGAGGCAGGGAAGGTGTGCTTGCTTTGCCACAATAATGTACACTGACTGGACAACCAGAGGGTGCTGTGATGAAACAGAGGGTGGCATGGGTGGGCCAGAGGGTGGCATGAGTAGTCAGAGAGTGGCAGTGGTGACAGAGAGTGGCAGTGATGAAGAAGAGTGTCCCAAACAGGCTGGACACGTAGAAACAACAAGTTCGCGAAACTTGCGACCCGACAGGTAAGTTTGCGTTTGCGAAATTGTACAAAACCCTCGCGAACTGGCAGAAACCCGCGCGAACACACAAAAAAAAAATCTGCAAATTCGCGAAAATTCGCGGATTTTGCGAATTGCGAGTTCGCAAATCCGCAAAATTCGCGAACGCGAGTTTCGCAAAATTCGCCCATGCTTAGGCAGCGGCATCGTACACAAGAACACCATCCACATCTCGACTAACTCCGACAAAACCTTCTCCGCCGCCGAGCACCTGCACTTCCAGATACACACCGACCCCAAGACCACCCTCCGAGGTACCCTCATCTACAGACCACTGGGACCACGCACACAGTTCAGCGAAGACATCGCAGACTTCATCAGCCCGCACGCCCTTCCCTCCGCCGACTACATCCTCCTAGGGGACCTCAACTTCCACCTGAAGAACAACAATGACAGAAACACCACCGCCATGCTGGGCAACCTCGCCAACCTCGGACTAAAGCAACTGGTGAACACCCCCACCCACTACGCCGGACACACGCTTCACCCCGTCTTCTCATCCAGCAAGCACGTCTCCTTCAGCCACGCCACCGGACTCCACTGGACAGATTACAGCTGCGTCCACTTCAGCTTCAGTAGAACTACGACCCACCACCAACCGCAACAGGTCCCCCACCGCAGCTGGAGCAAGATCACCGCCGAGCAGCTCACAGCCTCCCTCAGCCAGAACACTCCCACCAGCACAACGGACCCCAACGAAGCAGCCAGCAACCTCACCAAGTGGCTGACCACCTGCGCCGATGACCTCGCACCACTAAAGAACCCTCCAAGCAGACCCGACAGCAAGAAAACTCCCTGGTTCACCGACGAACTCAAGGAATCCAAGAAGAACTGCCGCACCCTCGAGAAAGCCTGGCGGCTCGACCACACCAGACAACTGGACCGCTCTCAAGCACGCCACCCGCAAACACCATCAGCTGATCCGCGCCACCAAGAAGACGGCACTCAAAGAACGACTGGACAACAACGCCCACGACAGCAAGGAACTCTTCAGCATCGTCAAAGAGTTCTCCAACCCCAGCGCCGGAACCAACGACATCACTCCCTCGCAAGACCTCTGCGACTCACTCGCCTCGTTCTTCCACCGCAAGATCGCCGACATACACAACAGCTTTGACTCACAGACCGCACAGCCTACCACCGAACCAACGCCCGTAACCACCACCCTCTGCAACTGGACCCTGATCAGCACCGAAGACACCACCCGCACGATGAACTCCATCCACTCCGGATCACCAACCGACCCGTGCCCACACCACGTCTTCAACAAAGCCGTCGCCACCATCGCACCCCATCTCCGAGACACCATCAACTCCTCCTTCCACACCGCCACCTTCCCGGAGAGCTGGAAGCATGCCGAGCTGACCGCCCTCCTGAAGAAACCAACGGCGGAACCCACCGACCTCAAGAACTACCGTCCTATCTCGCTCCCCCCTTTTCCGGCCAAAGTCATCGAGAAGACCGTCAACAAACAGCTTGCCGCCTTCCTCGAGACAAACGGATCCCTCAACCACTCGCAGTCCGGATTTCGGGCCAACCACAGCACCGAGACCGCCCTGATCGCAGCCACCGACTACATCAGAACCCTGATCGACAACGGGGAAACAGCGGCCCTCATCCTCCTGGACCTCTCCGCAGCGTTCGACACGGTCTGCCACCGAACCCTAGTGAAGCGCCTCAGCAACATCGGAATCCGAGAGAAAGCGCTGGAATGGATCATCTCGTTCCTCACCTGAAGAACCCAGAGAGTCCGCCTCCCTCCGTTCAGATCCGAGGCCACCAAAGTCATCTGCGGCGTACCACAAGGATCTTCTCTCAGCCCGACCCTCTTCAACGTCTACATGAGCCCCCTCGCAGCCATCGCACGCCAACACAACCTCAACATCATCTCCTACGCCGACGACACCCAGCTGATCCTCTCCCTCACCAACGATCCCACCACCGCCAGAGCCAACCTACACAAAGGGATGAAAGACGTCGCCGACTGGATGAGGAACAGCCGCCTTAAACTGAACTCAGACAAGACGGAAGTCCTCATCCTGGGATCATCATCCTCCGCCTGGGACGACTCCTGGTGGCCCCCGGCCCTGGGCACCGCTCCCAAACTAACGGACCACGCACCCAACCTGGGCTTCATCCTGGACTCCTCCCTGTCAATGACCAGACAAGTCAACGCCGTTTCTTCCTCGTGCTTCAAAACCCTGCGCATGCTCCAAAAGATCTTCAGATGGATCCCCACTGAAACCAGGAAGACTGTCACCCAGGCACTCGTCACCAGCCGACTGGACTACGGGAACGCCCTCTACGCCGGAACCACAGCCAAACTCCAGAGAAGACTCCAACGAATCCAGAACGCCTCCGCACGACTCATCCTGGACATCCCCCGACACAGCCACATCACCGGACACCTGAGAGAACTGCACTGGCTCCCCGTCAGCAAGAGAATCACGTTCAGACTCCTCACCCACGCACACAAGGCTCTCCATGACCTGGGCCCCAAGTACCGCAACGACCGCATGACCTTCTACACACCCACGCGCCAGCTACGATCAACCAGCCACGCACTCGCCACCGTACCACGCATCCGCAGAGCCACCGCCGGAGGAAGATCCTTCTCCTACCTGGCAGCCAAGACTTGGAACTCCCTCCCCATTCACCTTCGGCGAACCCAAGACCATCTCTCCTTCAGGAAGCAACTCAAGACCTGGCTGTTCGAGCAGTAACATACCCCTCTCCCCCAGTGCCTTGAGACCCTCCCGGGTGAGTAGCGCGCTGTATAAATGCCGTGATTGATTGATTGATCAGCATGCATTGTGGTTGTCTTTTTAAGCGTCTGTGCCTGGCGCACCGACCTTTCATGTATTTAGTGAGACCAATAATAACTAGAATTATAACTCTATAGGAAAGTGTAGTGTTGCATATCTTTGGAATATAGAAGTTAGAATGTAAGAATTGTAAGAATGTCTTGTACATGATTCTAAGAGTGTTGACCAGACCTGATCTCTACTTCAAGCTGGCAGCACCTTTCATACCTGCTTCCTTACTTTTCTTGATTAAACTACTAAACCAACTTTCCAGTTGTGGAGGATTCACTGCAGATTTGTCGACGAGGGAAACTCTATGAAATTCAAGCATTACCAAAATTCGGCTATTTCTGGATTTTCATCAACACCTTCAATTTTACTCAAAAAAGGAAGATTAGCAGTTAAAACTCACAGCGGTACCATCTTTACTTATTTGAAAATCAATTGCGGTGAGAACCTATTATTTCTTTGAACTTTCCAAGACATTTGGATATGTACATGCCGTTTCTACCTTTGTGCATTCTTTAAATGTTGCCCGTTCTTCCAACTGCATCGGCAGCGCTTCAACAGTGCTTCTTTTGAAAAACGCGGCATCTTCGTGACAACGATACCCCGTCACTCACCGAACCTTCTTTGTTCAATCGCGTCACTTGCCAGCGTCAACTTTGGGCTTCATCGAAGTGCACTCTGGGTACGGTGTACGTAACCTGACGTAAGGTCACGTCGGCGGCCATTTTGAAAGACGCAGTTTTGCCGATTTTGATCTGGTTCACAGCATTTTACATCGTATCTGAAGAAAAATATGGTATCTGAAGAAAACGATCATTTTATGGTATTTAATGGAAGCATTCTTATGGTATTCATTATATTGTTAATATTTATTTTGTCAAAAAAAGGGTGCTGCCTACATTTATTTCAAGCACTTTATAGTAATATTTTTTTTTCTTCTGTGATTTATTCAAGTAACACTGACTCTTACCACTACTATAACTACTACTGTAATATTACTCAGTGTAAAGAACGGTAAGCATATCATCACCATACCTGACACTGGTGAAGGCACTTCAAGTGCAGAAAGAGCTTTACATGGATTGAACTTAAATGCACCCAGAGAATTCTTGGTTGTACCTGGTGATCCTCCTGTGGCATGGCTAGATTGGAAGGAATATTTCCTCAACTATGTGGCCAATCTTGAGGATGTTAGTGGTTTATTTTCCCCGGAGAGAAAGAAAAGAATTCTTTTATTAGGTCTTGGTCCTGAGGGGTTAAGAATCTATAATCAACTGGACAAACAAGATAGATCTGGAGGAGATGTGGGTGTTTTTAATGCAGCATTATTAGATATGGATGATTATTTTTCTCCGTGTGTTTGAATTGCTGTCACCAGACATTCTTTCTTCCAGCGCAAACAAGAAAAAAGTGAATCAGTTGAAGACTATGTTTCCGCATTAAGGAAATTGGCTGTTAAATGTAAATTCGCCCAACTCCATGATGATCTCATATGTGATCAAATCGTGATGTACACCAAAACCAAAACAATCCAGAACAAGTTATGGGTTGAAGGTGATGGAACTTTAAAGGAAATTATTGCCATGGTTAAAAAGGCGGAACTATATGTGAGAAAAAAGGGGTATCCCCGACTAGAGTTCCTAATTCGGGATAGGTATAGTATGTGGAAGAAGGGTAATTAGGAACTGGTTTGAAAAGAAGGGCTGAGGCGGACAATTGACAGCAAGAACTATCAGAGAACAAGATGTGTGATACAAAATTGTGACTTTTATTTTATTCAAATCTTATTTTAGTAAAAAAACATCATTAAGTTATTATGAGTATTTGTCATGTGCATATCTCCACTATACATGTGACTTTTCAATCTACATATATACACATATTCTTACAACCTATATACATTTTAAAGTAGTTCATTTATACTAAGGGGTGGAGAAGAAAATTGTTTCAGCACACTATACATAAAAACATGGCTAGATATGACTTCTACGCGCGTTTCGGCTGAGGGCCTTCATCAGGGAGCCATGTGAGTATCCAAATGGACCTGAGTAAATGGATGGGGCCGATTTTCACAACGAGGGAAATGGTAGAGATATGATGGAACTCCGGAATGCTGTGTGTTTTAAAGCTAGGTTGGAGTCTTTTGGACGTTTCTTGTTGTGTTGACAATCTTTGAACTGCGTCCACTGTAGTTTGCAATCCTTGACCCCATTGAGATAGATGCCAGCAGACCCCACAATCGGAATGCAAACAAGAGACAACGCTTAGCTGCGCAGATTGTCCCCGCACCGCCGCCTAGATGACGGTAAACTAAACCCTAGAAGTTCACAGACCCCCATTGAGAATGTAATGGACGCGGCTTAAAGACTGTCAGCGCCATTAGAAGTACACAGACCCCCAATTACAAACTACAGTGGACGCAGTTCAAAGATTGTCAACACAACAAGAAACGTCCAAAAGACTCCAACCTAGGGAATCTATGAGCCCATTTTGCAGGTTACCGGCGCAACATCTCTTGTACGCCCGGAATAAGCATACCCTGTAATATCACATGACCATCTCCACAGCCCAATAATATTGAAGCGTTTACCGAATTTAACAAAAAGTCCACGGAATAGAACAAACAAAAAAGCCCCCAAGCTTTAAAACACACAGCATTCCAGAGTTCCATCATATCTCTACCATTTCCCTCGTTGTGAAAATCGGCCCCATCCATTTACTCAGGTCCATTTGGATACTCACATGGCTCCCTGATGAAGGCCCTCAGCCGAAACGCGCGTAGAAGTCATATCTAGCCATGTTTTTATGTATAGTGTGCTGAAACAATTTTCTTCTCCACCCCTTAGTATAAATGAACTACTTTAAAATGTATATAGGTTGTAAGAATATGTGTATATATGTAGATTGAAAAGTCACATGTATAGTGGAGATATGCACATGACAAATACTCATAATAACTTAATGATGTTTTTTTACTAAAATAAGATTTGAATAAAATAAAAGTCACAATTTTGTATCACACATCTTGTTCTCTGATAGTTCTTGCTGTCAATTGTCCGCCTCTGCCCTTCTTTTCAAACCAGTTCCTAATTACCCTTCTTCCACATACTAAAAAGGCGGAACTTTCTGAACGGTGTGATAAAGCATCTCTTGTTTAGTTTGTGGTGTGATGGGACATTTTGCGAAGGTGTGTAGAAAAAAAATGTAGAAAAACTACAAAACTAAGATTGCGTGTTTTCAAGAAACAGAACAAGATGTTAGTTCTTCATCTGGTGATGAGGTTTTACAGGTACAGAATATAGTTTAAAAAAAAGTTGTCTTGAACATTTCTGATGTGGATTCTAGCAAACCTTTTTGTCAAGTTTCCTTAGGGGGAGTTCTTACGCAGCTTGCTGCAGATACTGGATCACCATATACTATTGTTAATAAGCATTTATGGGAAGAATAATTTACTGGCCAGATTGGTGGATGGCTGGAACCTTCTGAGGATTTAGAGTTTTAATTTTTAGATTCAAAGGGAGGCATGCTACATGCAAATTATATGTCTCTAGGGATGGACCATCTGTTTTGGGTTGGAGGGATCAGAGAAGTTTAGATATAATTCTTGATCCTAACAGTAAAGAGCAAGTCTTGGTTTCTTGTACCAGTGAAGACACTAAGAAGTGGGTTATTAATGAATTTCCATCTGTGTTTTCAGGTGTTATGGGTAAATTGAAAGGTTTTACACACCAAATCAGGTTAAAAGACAATGCTGTCCCCAAGATTCATAAGGCTAGAAGTATTCCAATGATCATTAGGGATGAAGTGAAGTCAGAGTTGGAGAAACTACTCAACTCTAATATTATTGAAACTGTAGAAGCTGCAGAATGGGTTTCTCCGTTGGTCGTCGCACGGAAGGCCAACGGAAAAGCCCGTCTGTGTGTGGATTTGAGATATCTGAATAGCCAAATGTTGGTTGACCAATATCCACTTCCACGTATAGATGAAATGCTATCACTTACCAAAGATGCCAAAGTGTTTTCCACCTTAGACTTGTCTGCAGCCTATCATCAGGTAGTCTTAGACCCTGATAGTAGACATTTAACTTCATTTTGCACTCCATTTGGCTGTTTTAGGTTTAAACGCATGCCTTTTGGCTTAGCATCAGCCGCCGCAGTTTTTCAAAGGTTAATGTCTAATTTATTTGGGCACATCAAAGGAGTTATTTTTTTCCAAGATGATATTTTAATCATGGGAAAAGATAAATCTCATCATGACGGTTTCCTCAGAGAAGTGTTGAAGACTCTAGCAGATAATGGACTAGTGGGTGAACTTAGCAAATGTAAATTCTCTGAGAAGTCAGTTACGTACCTTGGACATGAAATCTGTGATGGTGGTATTAAGCCAAAGGCGAAGCTAGTGGAGGCTATTGTTAACTCTCCAGAACCTAAGTCTAAAGATGAACTCAGATCATTTTTAGGATTAGCTGAGTTTTACTCAGTTTGTCAACCAATTTTCACAGAAAACATTTGATATGCGTGTCTTGATGAAAAAAAAGTGACCTTTTCTATGGAGTGACAAATGTAAGAAAGCGTTTCAAGAAATTAAGTCTGCAATAGTCAATGCACCTATGTTACAAGGATTTGACCATTCTGCAAAAACTTACCTTACCACTGATGCTAGCGGTACTGGTTTGGGAAGTGTGTTATCTCAAGTTTCTGAGCAAGGCAATGAGGTTGCAATTGCGTTTGCATCTCGTTCCTTATCGCCTTGCGAAGAAAAGTATTCTGTTATTGAACGTGAAACACTTGCATGTGTTTAGTCGATGGAAAGTTTTTGCAAATTTATATGGGGAAAACAATTCATTTTACGCTCTGATCATAAACCCTTAACCAAGCTTCTTACCACTGAAGGATTAAGTAGGGCGTCAGCCAGGATTGCTAGGTTGTCAATGAGGCTTCAAGAATATGTGCCTGGAGCAAAAAATGTTGGTGCTGATTTTTTGAGTAGACTTTTGTTGCCCATGAAGGAAATTGATCAGAATTTGTGGAATGATTATTGTGTTGCAGGGGTGTTTTCTAGTTCTCAAGTTTTATCGAAAGAAGAATGGGAAAATGAATCTAGCAAAAACATAATTCTTGAAGCAATTAAAAACAAAGTTTTCCAAGGTTGGTTCACTCAGCCTAAAACTGAAGTCCAGTATAAGCCATTTTGGGAAGTCAAGGATGAACTGAGTGTTGATGGTGGGTTTTTGTGCCATGGTGAAAAACTCATTCCACCTGCAGGGGTTAGTCAAAAAATCATATCACTAGGACATGAGGGACATCCTGGGATCTCCAGAACTAAAAAAAAATGTAAAGGCTTTATATTGGTGGCCTGGGATTGATTTGGAAATTGAAAGGTCTGTTCGTGATTGTATCAATTGTGAGTGTTCTGACAAAAGTCAAAAGACACTCAATCCTCCAATGTCATCTCTTAGTTGTCCCAAGTTACCCTGGGAGGATTTAGCTTTAGACATTATGGGACCTATGACATGGCAGAATGATTCTGTGATGGTGGGGGCGTGGCTTGAGCGCCGAGGGAGATGGTGGCGTGAGCCCGGAGCTCCGTGCCTATTCCCCACAATACTCCTGAAAACGGGGCCAGAGAACCCGCAAGTGCCCCGGCGCCGGTAGCGGACCTGAAGGAGACTGGCTGGGCGAGATCTGAGCTGCTGGCAGCACTGCAGCGCCGAGATCGGCCGCCGATCGCAGCGGCCGCCTGAGCAGAGGGAGAGACGGCGGCGCGCAAGATGGCGGCCGCGACGGAGCCTTGACTGATCGAGGGCTGCGCAGCGGTTCACACACCCGAAGCACACGGAAGGGGCGCAGCCGCCGTCTCAGACGATTCCGACGGCGATCCCCCCGCAGCGGGAGAAGCTCCTTGACCCTCGGCTGCGGTGCGCAGCGACCGCGACCGCTAGAAGAAAGGGCCGCCAGGTACGCCACCGCAGGCGGAGCTCCCTGGCGGCTTCAATAGCCAGGAGAGCGGAGAGACGAACTGCGACCCAGCCCTGGGCACCGAACTTGATGACGGGTGAGCGGGGGCAGCCCTGAGAGGTGGACCACGGGGGACGGGAACTAGTGCAGCACGGCCAGGGCCCCCCCCGCCCCCACCTCCTTTCTCTTGTTGCCCCCCCGCCGCGAAGGTTCGAATGGTGGATGGAGACATAGCGGAGACGCCCTGCAGGCCAGCGGAGGTCCCCCGGCAGCGCCAAACTCCCGATAGCGCGACACACTTGAGCCGCTAGCCCAGGAGAGGGAAGACGGTATACCTCAGTCCCCAGGGGGCGGGCTGCACGGCAGGCGCTGCTTCTGGAGTGCGGTAACAGCGCAGCGAGTTTCCGTGGCGCACAGGAGCCGGCCACGTGGCTGAGGCCCGAGGGAAGAAAGAACGATCATCCACAGATCCTGGGGGCCGAGAATTACGACAGGCGCCACTTCTGGGGCGCGACGTCTGCGAAGCGCGACCCCATAGCGCACAGGGACAGGCCGCGAGGCCGTGGCCCGGGGGGGTCTCAGCCAGCCGGGCAGGCCGAGTAGGACGAGGTCAGCCACAATGGGGAAGCCGAGGACCAAGGCGGAGGAGGCAGCGACGTCTGATGCGGCGGAGGGGGGCCCCACCGGGCAGACGGACCTGCAGCGATTGCAGGACCGGATTCTGGAAGCCATAACGGCCACTCGAGACGCGCTCCACAACGATATAGCGCAAGTGGCGTCAGGACTGGGCTTGCTCCGGGCGGACCACGATAAATTAAAAGACAGGGTCAAGGACGCTGAAACGGTGATCAAGGACCTGGCGCCGGCTCACAAGGTGATGGAAGGGAAGCTAACGGAAGCCCTGGACCGCATACGCACCCTGGAAAGGCGGGCGGAGGACGCGGAAAATAGAAGCCGGCGCAGCAATGTGCGGATCGTAGGCGTACCGGAGACGGAGGGGACGAGGGACATGGTTGCCTACATGGAGGAATGGCTGAAAACAGTGGTGGCGCCGGAAGGGCTCTCGTCATTCTTCACACTGGAGCGTGCACATAGAGTCCCCTCAGGGCCTCACAAGCCCGGGCTTCCACCCAGACCGATCATAGCCAAGTTGCTTCATCACAAGGATAGGGATTTGCTCCTGCGGAAAGCTCGAGAGGATGGCCCCTTCCAGATTGCGAACAGCAGGGTCACACTTTTCCCAGATTTCACCTTCGAGACACAGAAGCAGCGGGCCTCCTTCCTTACAATCAAAAAGGAACTGCGGAATGAGGGGATAGCCTACTCGTTGCTTTTCCCAGCCTGGCTCCGAGTGGTGGTGGACGACAAGGCGAGCTTCTTTAACACATCAGCAGAGGCCTGGGACTGGTGGGAGACATACAGAGCTGGGACGGACGGCGCCAGGGCACAGGAGGAGCGGGAGAAGGAGCGGGAGCGTTCGCCACAGCGGCCGCGGAAGTCGAAGAGGCTGAGGAAACGAGGGCAGGGGAAGCTGGGACCAACGGCCTCCCAGACTGAGGCAGAACGGCAGGCCGCGCTACTGGAAGTGGGGAAGCTGAGTCGAGTGGAGGGCCCCGGTTCTGGGGGGGCCACGGACTCGGACACTCTTATATCGGCCTCAGGTTCAGAATCGGACCTTTCTGGGATTCATCGGACTGGAGGGCCGCTGGTGACGCCGCAGACGGCGGACAAGACCCTGAATGTCTGAACTGCTGGCAGAAGACTATGGGTAATGTTTGGAAAGCTGGGAGGGAGACCCATGCCTAAGTATATAGCGGGGGCCGGGGCACACCGGGGTGCTCATAGCAGGGAGGACATGGGAAATTGGGGAGGGAGCGAGGAGCTAGGCGGCGCAGCCCCCCTCTGGACAAGGCCGCGCTCCGTAGGCCCTTAAGGCACCCACGGCTACGGCTGTGTAGTTAAGACCTGGGTCAATCAGGTGTGGGAGTTTGGATGGGGACTGATATCTTGGTATTGGGGCCTGTTCTGGGGGAGGGGGGGGGTTCCACAGTTGGGGATTGTTTACCTTTTTGAAGTTATTGACCCTGGGTACACCACGGGTAGGACTGTTGAGATGCTTTGTTTTGTTAAGGGGGGGCACCACCACCATTGAAGGGCGGGAACTGGAGGAAATGTGTCGACCGGATCACTGGGACAATGGCTAATGTGAATAAATTGAACTGTATTACCTGGAATGTGCGGGGCCTACATACCATGCAGCGCAGACACAAAGTACATGCCTATTTAGTGCGGAGGGGAGTGCACATCGCCATGCTGCAGGAGACGCATCTTACACGGCAGGAGGGGGCGGCGCTACAGAGAAGATGGCGGGGACAGGTTTTTCATACCAGCTACTCAGCATATGCTAGGGGGGTACTAATCTGGATTAGAGCAGGCACACCTTTCCAGCTCACGCGCCAATGGGTGGACCAGGAAGGGAGGTATGTGGTGGCGGAGGGGAAGCTGGAAGGTAGAGATGTTGTCTTAGCTAGCATTTATGCCCCGAATTCGGACCAGCTGGCTTTCCTCACGACACTATCAGGAACGCTGGCTCACTCCCTGGCGGGCCCGGTCCTGCTGGGGGGTGACTTCAACTCCATTGCAGACCCCTTGCTGGATAGGTCCCATCCCCCCCTACACGATTCCCCGGTACACAGGCTATCTAGAGGTAGAAGGGAGTGGCAAGAGAGTTGGGAACTGACGGATGTCTGGAGAGGGCAACACCCGGCTGACCGAGATTACTCATTCTTCTCCGGACTGCATGACTTGCATGTCCGATTGGACACGATACTCTGCTCCCGGGGGGTGCTGCCATACGTCACGGAATCGGAGTACCTGTCGAGAACGATCTCTGACCATAATCCACTCCTGATCCGGTTAGCTTGCATGGCGGAGAAACCCAGGATCCCGTTCTGGAAACTACGGCCTGAGACCTTAGAAGACCCCCTATTCGAGGCGGCCCTGGCGGAGGGGGTGGCCTCATATTTCGCGGAGAATGAAGGGACGGCGACCTCCAGGGCGATGGAATGGAACGCCTTTAATGTAGTGGTGAGGGGTATCTGCATCAAAGACTATGTAGGCGTGCGAAAAGTGTTGCTGGGCGATCTGGCTAAGGCGGATACTAAGCTGAGGGAAGCGGAAAGGGAGCGCCCGGACACCCTGAACTCCAGGAGACACTCTGCGCGGCTAGGGAGGCGGTAGCAGTTGAGGTGGAAAGGCTTCGGGCCTTTGACTTCAAGAGGTATGTGCTGCGCTCCCATGTGGACGGCGACAAGGCGGGCACCCTTCTGGCGTGGCTTTCGAACCCCACTAGACGGTACACTCCCATACTCCAACTGAGAGATACGTCGGGCGTAGTACAGCACACTCAGTTGGGCATAGTTGACGGCTTCCGGGAGTATTACGAGGGCCTATATAAGAGTGCCCCGGGTGACCGGCCGGGGCTAGCAGAACCCTTCTTGACAGGTCTACCTCTACGACGGCTGGAGGCAGAGCAGGCGAAGGACCTGGGCTCGGACATTGAGTTAGGGGAGATCAGGTCGGCGGTGCGACGCATGGCACGAAACAAGTCGCCGGGAATAGACGGGCTCCCCATAGAATTCTATGGCAAATATCTAGATGTCCTGGCGCCAAGACTGTTGACCGTCTATAAAGAGGCCAAGGCAGCGGGCCAACTACCGCAGTCAATGCGGGAGGCATTGGTGGTTCCACTGCTGAAGCCCGGTAGAGAGAGTAGTGACCCGGCGTCCTATCGACCACTCTCTATGCTCACCGCAGACTATAAGATTTTGAGCTCCATACTGGCAGCGAGGCTCCTGCCACACATGACGGACCTCGTGCACGAGGACCAGAATGGTTTTATACCAACGTGCAACACCACAATCAATATCAGAAGGCTTGTCCGTCTCATGGACGGGTTGAACAGCGGAGCCGGGACGGAACTGGTCCTTTCGGTTGACATTGAAAAAGCCTTCGTCAGTCTAGAGTGGGACTACCTCTATGCAGTAATGGAACGGTTTGGGCTGGGGGCTGGCTATATTCATTGGACGAAGGTCCTTTATGCGGAGGCGATAGCGAGAGTGAGGGTGGGATCATCGGTGTCCCTCCGATACCCGGTTGAACGAGGCACTCGACAGGGTTGCTCTCTCTCGCCGCTGCTATTTGCACTGGCTATAGAACCGCTAGCGGCACAGGCCCGGACTGGGCAGCACTTCCGTGGAGTGCGGGCCCGAGACGGGCAACATTTCATCTCGCTATATGCCGATGATTTACTGCTATTCCTCCATGACGGCGTTGAGGACTTGCAGGGAGCGGAAGCACTACTAGAGAGCTTCGGAAAGATGTCGGGCCTGAAAGTTAACTGGCCCAAGACGAGCTTGTTCCTGCTGCAGGAGGGCGCTGCCCAGCCGCAACACCGATCGGAAGCAGCTTGGGAGCCGGCCTGTATTAAGTACCTGGGGGTCCAAATTTACCATAAGGCGGAAGACTTGCTTGAGGGCAACCTGGGGCGATGTGTGCGTGGATTGAGGGGCTGCATGACCTTCTGGGCCACATTGCCGCTATCGGTGGCTGGCCGGATCTCCTTGCTGAAAATGGTTGCACTGCCAAGATTATTATATTACTTCCGGACGCTCCCGATCTGGCTCCCTAGCTCCTTCTTTAGACTACTTAAATCTCTGATCACGACGTTCATTTGGGGAGCGGGACGGTGTAGAGTGGCGCTGGCCACGCTCTCTCGCCCGAAAGATGAGGGGGGATTAGCGGTTCCGGACTTCGAGCTTTATTACCTAGCGGCCCAACTGCAGATCTTCACGCAGGAGGTGGCAAGGGTGTTTCGGGGTCCGGAGGATGACATCTTGCGGGGAACGCCCAGGCACGTCCTGGCATATATTACTCTCCAACAGCGGCTGGACAATAGGGATTTATCGCTGGAGCAGCGCACGTACCGCCAATGCTGGAACCGGGCACAGAGGAGAGCCGGAATTCGGCGCCCGTATGCACCGGAGATCCCTCTGGGCATGTTAACAGCCCTACCACATGGCGGGGATTGGTCGCATCTGCAAGGATGGGAAGAAGCGGGAGTGCAAGTGGTGGGGGACCTATACGAAAATGGCGCGCTGCTCCCGTTTCAGGAGTTAATGGAGCGCTTTGACATCCCGAGAGGGGGATTTTTGCTTCATGCAGCGGTAACCAGGGCAATGCAGGCCCACTGGGGCACGGGACTTGAGGAGCCTGAGACGGCAGCAGCGTGCCAGTACACTATGATGGCGGCGGGAACACTCAAGGCGGTAACATGCCTTTACAATCGGATGATAAGAGGGAACATTCCTCCTCTTGCATCTCTGAAAGCCAAGTGGGAGGCGGACCTGGGTAAGGACATGCCAGACACGACATGGGCACAGTTGATCCGAAGGGCCCGCAACAGCACGAGAAACGCTAGATTCCAACTAATCCACTACTACATATTACATAGAGCATACATGACCCCGGGAAGGATCAGGCGATATTTTGGCGCGGAAACAGCGTCCTGTCCCCGGTGCCTAGATGAGGGGGCCGAATTAGTGCACATGCTGTGGGCGTGCCCGGCCCTGCGGGGTTATTGGCAGGAAATAGGGGTGGTGCTGAACGAGGTGACTGAAAGGACCATAGACTATGGACCAGCGGAATGCATCCTGCACTGGTTTCCCCATACCCCCAAAAACAAACTCACGAGCAAGTTCATTGATATGGGACTGATGGTGGCTAAGAGGGAGATCACTAGGAACTGGAAGGCGAGGGTGGGCCCAACTCCACGGAGGTGGCGGCAGGAATTCTTGAAGTGGGCGGCGGCTGACAGCTCATACAGGTACCAGCTTGCGCGCAGGTCCCCTAGCCAGACAGCGGCAGATACAGCGACCTCATGGGAAGTGATGGTGCAGGCACTCAGGGACAACGAGGCAGATGAGGATGAAGAGGCCCCCGGGGCAGGAAGGGCGACAGTGACTAGCTGAGGCCCCGAGAGTATCAGATAAACAGGGGGACAGGCACTAGTACTCCAGGAACGAACGCTATAAGTGCCTTAGATGGGTGGTGGTGAATGGGGTGGGATAAGGGGGGGAGTTCTAGGTTTTGCGCAGGGGGTGGGAGTTGGGGGTTAGCGCATAAGTTAAGTAGGACTGTAAAAGTAGTCATGCACACGATCCGGACACCGATTACTCCTTTGAACTGAACGTCGGGCATGTGAGCGCAGAGATATCATCGCCGCCCGACCCCCGGGTTGTGGGCATAACGGCTGTGTACTGACCACCAATTAATATTGTATACCTGCTCAATTTTATGAAGCTACTTGCACATGTATGGGCCTGTACAGGCATGACTGCAATAAAAATGATTTAAAAAAAAAAAAATGGCAGAATGATTCTGTCAAGTATATTCTTGTGTAAGTCGACTTATTCTCTATGTGGATTGAATTGAAAATCGTTGATAGTCAATACTGACACAGTTTTAACATTTTTGGATGAGTGTTTTATTAGGGAAGGTTTACCGGCTTCAATATTAACTGACAACGGCGTTCAGTTTAAGTCTGATGCTATGAAAGTTTTTATGGAATGTACTGGTGTTAAACAACATTTTTCAGCTTTATACCACCCACAGGGTAATTCAGTTGTTGAGAGAGTTAATAGAGTCATTAAGGGAACACTGAACTCGCCAACAAAAATAGGAAAGATTGGTACAACGAATTGGATAAAATGTTATGGTCTTATAGAATTACAGTACATGATACTTGTAGTGAAAGTTCTTTTGGTTTGATGACGGGCAGGTTTCCTTATTCTAAGTTGAATCCTGTGTGGATGGGCAGAAGTAGGAAATATAATTGGGAGTCTGAGAAGGTCATGGATAACATTTGTAAAGCTCAAGACAAGTGTAAATTATATTATGATAAAAAACATGGAACTAAAGAAACTCAGGTTGATGTAGGTCAATTAGTTAGAGTTAAATTGACAAGGAAGGTTGGAAAATTGCAACCACGTTTTTCAGATCCAAGGACCATAACTAAAGTTATGCGCAACACAGTAATGTTGGATGATGGTTCTATTCATCACATGAGTAAGATTGCTTTAGCCAGAATTTCTGATCCTAAAAAAATAAAGGAGAAATTGGTTGATGTTGGTGAATTCAAAATTTGCAAACATTCGTGACAAGAATTTTCAATTCTATTAAGGACTAGGAGGCGAGGATTATGCTTTCTCATTTCTTTAATGAAATGCTCAGCAGCCAATCAAAAAACAAAACTACAAATCCCATGAACACTTGGGAATGACCCTAGAGGAAACACTATATAAGGTCCAAATACTAGTCCTTCTTCCTCTTTCTTTGGGTAAGCAGATCCACATCAAAAAACAATCCCATGTAGAGTAACAGCAAAAGTTCCCAGCAAGCCGCTGAAATCCAAAGGATCTTGTAACAGAAGATGGAGGTATCCTGGATCCGGGCGCAAGGAGACAGAGGAGACTCTCGAGGCATAGCAACCACATAATTTCTGGTCTGAACCTGTAAAAGATACAGAGCCGTAATATCCCAATAATGGAGAAAATTAAAGCAAGATAGGGGGGGGAAGAAAATAAGGAAAAATACAACTGCAACAGTATGCAAAATGTCATATAGTACATAAAAATGCAACATATTTACAATCAGGGTGGGATAATCCTCGCCTCCTAGTCCTTAATAGAATTGAAAATTCTTGTCACGAATGTTTGCAAATTTTGAATTCTATGTCAGGACAGGAGGCTCCGATTATGCTTGTTTAAAGCTCATCCACCACAACAGAGGCAACAGTAACAATTGGTTTATAATAAAATTGTTTGAAAACAGAGTCTGAAGACCAGTCTGCAGCTTTCATGATGTCAAACAAAGTAGCACCCATGGAGTAAGCTTTTGAGGCCATTGCCCCTCTAGCAGAATGTGCACCAAACACAGAAACATCAATGCCCGCCTCGGACATGAGCCAGCGCACCCAGCGGGCTAAAGTAGCCGGTGCAACAGGACGGAAAGGCTTCTGTAAGGCGATCAACAACTGACCTTGCATGTCAGCGCGTAAAGAAGCGGTACTCACCTCGTAATCCTTCAAACACTGGACAACCCAAAGATTGGGATGATCCGGAAAAGAAGGATACGTTATGGAGGAAGTGTTGGTTTTAGTCCTCCTAGAGAGAGTGAAAGTAATACCCTCAGGGGTGAAACAGCGACCCGCAAGATCTAAAGCACGAATATCCGAAACACGTTTGCAAGAAACTAGACACAGTAACATGGTCAGTTTTGCAGACAACTGTTTACGAGATAACAAAAGATTAGAAGGCCAAGCCTCCAAAAATTTCAGGACAACCGAAACATCCCACAAAGACACATATTTCGGTGTGGGAGGTTTCGCAAGGCGAATTCCTTTCAGCAGTTTGGAAAGCAAATGATGTTCACCAACAGGCTTACCATCAATGTGGACATGGCCAGCCGAAATGGCTGAACGAAAACTATTAACGGTCCGATAAGCCAAACCAGAAGTGGCCAAGGAAGTCAAAAAATTAATGACTAGACTGATATCCGCCGAAACAGGATCAACCTCCTGTTGAACACACCAATCACTCCAGCGTTTCCAGGCTCCTCGATACCGCTTGTGGGTATTGGGAGACCAGGCGTTACTAATGAAGTTGGCAGCTTCGCTAGAAATGCCTGGGACCGACCAACGATCCCCGAGATTCGCCATGCTAGCAACTGGGGAGTGCCTGTGAGAATGAGGGGATGCGGATCTCCGAAAGGATCCTGCAACAGATTCCGCTTCAGGGGAAGAAGGAGGGGAGGTGCACAGCACATTTCCAAGAGAACCGGGAACCCACTTGAGCTTTCCACAAGGGAGCAATCAGAATCAGCTCCGCTCGAAATCGTTTGGTGTAAGCAAGGACTCTGGGAAGCATCATAAACGGGGGAAATGCATAACAAAGAGTCGATGGCCACTGTTGGAGAAAAGCATCCGTGGCCAGAGCTAAGGGGTCCGGTCTCCAGCTGTAAAACTGGGGAAGCTGTGCATTGAGGCGAGAGGCGAAAAGGTCCAGGTGACACTGGCCCCAATGTCGAAGAATGGCGCGGAAGACTCGAGGGTGAAGTCTCCAGTCGCTGAAATCCCGAAGATGTCGGGAGTGCCAATCCGTAACCTGATTGTTGGGGCCCGGGAGATACTCTGCAATAACCGTGATCTTCCGGTGGAGGCAAAAATGCCAAAAATCCTTGGCAATCTCCGCTAATATCTTGGACCGTGTCCCGCCCAGTTTGTTGACATAGCGGACTGCCGACACATTGTCCATCCTGAGAAGAATGCAACAATTCGCCTGTAGGGGGGAGAAACACCGAATCGCAAAGGAACCCGCCAGGAGTTCCAGACAATTGATATGGAGAGACAACTCCTGGGGAGACCAACGACCCCCTGTCGAGACTGACCCGCAACGGGCTCCCCAACCCCATCGACTGGCATCCGATTCGATCACCAGCTCCGGAGACGACCCGAACAGGGCGCGACCGTTCCAGGCCTCCATGTGGTCTAGCCACCATTGCATCTCCATCCGCACCTCCTCTGAAAGAGGAATTTGATCCGAGTAGCGGAGGCCTTTCCGGAGATGCTGAATCTTTAGGCGTTGCATCGCCCGGTAATGTAGAGGACCCGGAAAGATTGCCTGAATGGAGGACGCTAGAAGACCTACGACACGTGCCAACGACCTCAATGACACAGTCTGTTTGGAAATAACAGACGTCAACTCTCTCCTGATGTAACAGAGTTTCTGATTGGGCAAGAGAAGTTGGCAGGTCAACGAATCTATCTGAAATCCCAGAAAATCGATAGACTGAGTGGGAACCAAAACCGATTTCGGAACATTGACTAGAAAACCCAGAGACTGCAAAAGTGTGATGGACCACTCCAGATGTTGCAGAAGCTTGAGAGGGCAATCCGCCATAAAAAGAATGTTGTCCAGGTAAATAATCAGCCTGACCCCCCTGGAACGAAGATGTTCTACAACTGGCCTCAGCAATTTCGTGAAGCACCATGGTGCTGACGAAAGGCCGAACGGGAGAACCTGATACTCGTACCACTGATCCAGCCATTGAAACTGGAGGAATCTGCGATGGGGCCTGTAAATCGGGATAGACAAATATGCATCTTTCAGGTCCAGACGGACCATCCAATCCCCTTCCCGAAGGAGATCCCGCAGAAGATGGATGCCCTCCATCTTGAAGTGCCTGTAGACCAACCCGCTGTTGAAGTCCTTCAGGTTGAGAACCAGGCGAGACCCGCCTCCCTTTTTCTCGACCAGAAAGACTGAGCTGACAAAGTCCTGTGGATGGCGTTCGGTAGGAACAATCGCCCCCTTGCTGAGGAGCACCTCTATTTCCTCCGACAGACAAGCCTGAGAGTGACTGTAAAAAAGCATAGGGGTCGGCAGACGGGTTTGATGTATTGGGTGATAGAACTCCATCTTGAACCCTTGAACGGTTTCTAGCACCCAAGCATCGTTGGAGATCATGCGCCAATTGTTCAGAAAAAATTGCACTCTGCCCCCCAACATCACATCGCATGCTTGAATTAGGCTCACCTGTAGCTCCGGAATCTTGATATTGGCCTTGGTGGCCACAAGATCGTCCCTTGCCGTATTGACCTTTTCCTTTACGGGAAGGATAGAAATTGGCGCGGGTGGAGTAACCAGAGTCGTATTGACCACCACGTTGCTGCGAGGCACCCCTCTGGGACTGATGTTGAGATCCACGGCCGAACGATCGTCCCCGTTGTCGTCCGGCCTTGGTGAAAACCGGACGCATGGCCCGGCGCAAGGACGCCTGTGCTTTATCGATGCCGCTGAAGGCGGACACAAACTTAGTCAGCTCCTTTAAGAAGGGCTGTCCAAACAGAAGGCCCTGTGCTTCCGGACCGGCCTCAGAAGTTGCTAATTCTGCCAGTTTTGGATCCAGTTTAAGGAGAATGGATCTACGCCGTTCTGCTGAAATGGCACAATTAACATTTCCAAACATGCAGACGGCTCTCTGAGCCCACTCGATGAGTTCATCAGGATTAACAGTCGCTGAGGCTTCCTTGGCCTTGAAACCCAGGTCTAGGATTTTGGAAAGGGGGCCCAACATGTCCATTAATTTATCCTGGCAAGACCGCCAGGAACGGTCCAGGCCCTTCTTCGGATCCTTAGAGTACTTTTTAAGGTAGGTAACCATCATAGGGTCCACCTCCGGAGTCTCAGCAATATGGTCCGCAAGGTCCGGTCTCGGGCACTCAGAGCGAAGCCTAGCCCGGACTGGCGCCTCAAAGGGTTGGCAGACATGCGCCTCCAGGTAAGCCGCCACTGCTGGAGCAGGTAACCATGAAGTCGAATTCGGATGAATAATGTCCTCCAGTTCGAAATTCAAAAGGGGGGGGACGCTCAGGAGCGTCAACAAAGTGCTCCTTGCGAAGGCGCTTCTTTGGAGGGGAAGTGTCGTGACCTGAAGAGGCCTGAGCATGATCTGAGTCCTCCAAGTATTGTGACGCAGAAGTTTTTGACTTTTCCGAAGACAATACCTTCGCCAACCTCTGAAAGTCTGATTTATGTGGGTTGTGAGGTGACTTCGCAGACTTCTGGGAAGGCGGTAACCAGCCCTGCTGAACAGCATACTCATTCAGGTGACGTTTGAGGGGATTAATAGCCCGAACCAGAGCCTTATTCACTGAAAGTTGTACACCTTTATCTAATTCCTCCACTAGGTTGTACTCAAGAGAGTCATCCTCCTCTTCGTCATAAAAGCAGTCATCATCTGCGTCATAGTAATCAGCCATCGCACCAGAGTGCAGAAATTCAATGCCCACAAGATGACTGAACAATTATTGAGTATCAAGGATACAAATAAGGGGGAGTGACAACCCCAAAGCAGGCTAACAGAGATTGGAAGGACCAAACTCAATGTAACAAATTCGAATGTGGAGGGAGATAAGCCTGCCAACCAAACTCACTCTAGGCAGAGCCTATGCACAGAAATAACTACCACAGCACTTTCCTGTGCTCCGGCGTCGACGGGGTCGAAAGTTCAGGGCTGTGGGCGTGAGCGCTGGTGAGAAGCGTTCCTTCACTCGACCGGCGTGAGGCGAACAGCCTGAAACCGGAAAAAAGCAGTGACGCTGCTGCCGCTGAAACACCGGCTCGAGAGCGCTCGCGCTCTCCCAAGAAGCCGACGACCCCTGCTCCCACTCCACTAAAGCAACCGGGCACAAAAGCGGCCAGGTGCAGGGAGGTGAACACACGCTCCCAGGAAGACACGCCGCAACGGACGCACAAAAGAACGGCACCGAAGCCGAGAGAGAGTACACAAGCGCTGCGCACAGAATAATTAATACAAGCAGCTGATTATAAAGCAAGTGTACACCACAATTATCAACAATAATATCAGCAAATGCAATGCAAGAAAGGTAAAGAGACTTAACTGGCTGCGGAGCAGCAAAGAAAGAGGAAGAAGGACTAGTATTTGGACCTTATATAGTGTTTCCTCTAGGGTCATTCCCAAGTGTTCATGGGATTTGTAGTTTTGTTTTTTGATTGGCTGCTGAGCATTTCATTAAAGAAATGAGAAAGCATAATCGGAGCCTCCTGTCCTGACATAGAATTTTGGTGGTTGTCTCCAGTTGTGTTGTCAGACACTGATGGTCGTGTTTCAGACAATGATGCTGGTCATGACAGTTTGGCTCTGTCTAAGAGTGTAGACCAGACCTGATCTCTACTTCAAGCTGGCAGCACCTTTCATACCTGCTTCCTTACTTTACTTGATTAAACTACTAAACCAACTATCCAGTTGTGGAGGATTCACTACAGAAAGCTGTTGCCTTTTTGTGAATATATAGTATTTTATAGTTACCCCTTGCCCCCGCCTAGCCCCCCAAATTTAAATGTGTTATGATGATACTAAAATTTGAATACTTGATGAATTAATAACCTGAATGAAGAGTTAATTAATCCTTTTAAACTTCCAATAATCCTGCTTGTGTTTCCTGTGGAGCCCCGTTGATCTTTTCTGTTTATGGCAATGAATGTAAATGATTGCTACTACCGTATTTATTTAAAATGTTTTATATAGCGCTGGCTGGACCCAAGAGTATCAGAGCGCTTTACAGGCTTTGGTAATACAGAATTACAAAATAACTTTTGTACATAACGTACTAGAATATGCGTTTTATAAGGTGACTGTACCCCTAAGTGTTCGATTTATGAACCCCAGCTCTATCAATGTTGTCTGACTGTAGCAGTAGCAGCAGAGAGCGAATCGAACTGCAGTCACGTGTAACAAATTGAACATACAGTGCAAGTAAAACGACACGACAGACACCTGCCCGCCGCACATTATTGTGCACTCAAAGTCCTCCGAGCACCATGGATGTGAGCAGCAGACGCAGACCACATTGGACTGTCCACTGACAGGGTACTTGGACGAAACCGCTTGAATATTCACTCAGGGACTCAGCATTATGTCTACTACGCTAGGATTGGCTGAGGTGCCGAAAAATGCGCCAACCATATGACCCCGTACACATTCCCAGTTTCTCCCACTAGTAGAAAGTGTTCAACCTTAGGATTGGTTGTGAGGTTACCCGGAAGTGCTGAAATCACGGACAAATGACATCCGTTAAAAGATCTGCAACTGGCAACGGATCTTAGGCTGAGTTCACGGACGATTCCGTGTAAGTATCGGACATTTTTCTTTACAGTAAATCTCTATAAGCAGTGGATCTGAAACTGGGGTGTGACTACTACCCAGGGATTGAAAGGCATCGGATTTAGCTAAGGGAGGCCGGGGAAACAAGCTATAGCTTAGTGAAAACATATCCGGCAGCCGGACCGCTGTGAGAACTGAATAACACCATTGACTGGTGGTTTAAAGGAGTCCCTCAAGTGGAAGTTCCGATTAGGGTGGCGGCTCCTGCAACCGGTCTGTACTGGATTTTATATTCCTCGCTCGTTGACTCGGAGTGCCACGAACATGATTTGGGTGATGGGTGGTTTGTGCGGATTGTGGCGGGTCAGGTTTCTAGTGATTGTCGGGAATATTTTAAGAACCCCTCTCCACCCCAATTGCCACCAGCTCATAACTTAAGGCGAAGACTTCGCTTCTTACGTGGCAGGGACAGATTTCACTGAATTCTTCTCGGTGGCCCCACCCATTGCCTTGATTGGCTCCCTTAAGCGGTGATTGGGTAACGCCAGTCGGGCGTCACTCTGTGGACTTTAAATGCCTGTTGGTCTACTGATGGCGGAAGGTGCTATCAGCACAGCATGAGTTTGCGGTAACAACTGCCCAGTAGGTGTCGGGACGTGTACCCTGCATCGAAGACCTAAAGTGAGACCACTGTTTATTTCAAGTTGTGTCGGAGAGCAGTATATTTTCCGTAACTTGACGAGTTATGTCAGACGGTCCCCGCAGCCTACTTGACTTGTGTCCAGCAATCAGAAACGAGGCCGCTAGGTTGAGAAGGGTCACAAGGCGTCCGGATCTGCCCGGATAGTCCGGGGTTTTGACCAGCTGCCAGGCAGATTTTGGAATTGTTGGCTCATGTCCCGGTTTTCAGAATGGGTCGGCTGAAAAAGTGAGAGATGAGTTTTAACGGGGTTAACCACGTAAAACTACCCAATCTGGGTCAGGATTACAGTACAATAGAATGGCGGTCACGGTAGCAACTGTTTTATAAAACCTGAACAAAAAGAATGCATTGTGTGCCTTCTTTAAAGAGGGTCTACCTTCATCTAGAACGGTTGCTCCCCCCACCTCCTCTCTGCTGGTATAGTGCTGATTGATATTGTTCTCCACGTTACTGCTATTCATTTATGTGTATGTGTATTTGTGTAGCGCTTTGAAGCGCTCGCCACTGCTGGGCATCACATAGCATTTTTGATAAGTTTTGCTTGTGTGATTTAATCTGCCTACCTGCCGCCTAGCGCGTAGCGCTTTTCCACTGCTGCCTTAGTATCACTGTATCGTAGCGCTTGATTGGCATTATAGCCCCTCGACCCTCGCAGCATTTGTTTGTTGCCATTTTGTTTAACTTCTTGCTGGCCCCTCCCAGACCCTCCCTCCATCTCGCTCCCAGCTGACCCTCCCACGCTCCGCCCCCTTCACCATCCATTTATGGCCAATGCCCCCACGCGCCCCATTCGCGCTGAAGGTGCGCCAAAGGTAAGCCCGTCTACGCCCGTCCGCGCCTGGACCGCGCCCAGCGCCAGAGCCCCTGGTCCTCGTAAAGTCAACCCCTCCCGCATTACTTACGATGCCACCACCCTCCTAGCCCTCAACCCCGGCCGCTCCCTCAACTGCGTCCAAGCTGCTCCTGGACACACCCATGGACCCTTTTCCTGCAACTCCTGCAAGTTCGACGGCACCAAGAACAACTCCTCATCTACGAACTGACAACAGATATCCAATCCCAACCACCTACAATGCATCCTGCTCAACACACGCTCGGTCCACAGACACGCCATTGACCTCTGGAATCTACTCGTCACCATCTCTCCGGACGTCGCCTTCCTAACAGAAACATGGATGAATGCCTCTTCAGCCCCAGACATCACCATTGCCATCCCGGAAGGCTATAAGATCATTCGCAAGGACCGTACCGGCCACACAGGAGGAGGCATCGCTATCGTCCACAAGAAATCCATCCGCATCTCAACCAGCTCAGACGTCAATCTCGCCAACTCTGAACACCTTCACTTCCAGATCCACATCGACCCCAAGACCACACTCAGAGGCACCCTCCTTTACAGGCCACCAGGACCCCGCGCACAATTTAGTGAAGACATCACGGACTTCATCACTCCACACGCGCTCCCCTCCGAGGACTACATCCTTTTGGGAGACCTCAACTTTCACCTTGAAAAGAACAACGACCGCAACACCACCACCCTTTTGGACAACCTCGCAAACCTCGGACTTAAACAACTTGTCACTACCCCCACCCACGTCGCAGGTCACACACTCGACCCTATCTTCACCTCCAGCAAACATGTTTCCTTCAGCCACACCACAGCTCTCCTTTGGACTGACCACAGCTGCGTTCACTTCTCCTACAACAAGCCCACATCCAACAACCACCCCCAACCCACTCTGCAAAGAAACTGGAACAAAATCACCATCGACCAGATCTCCTCATCGCTTCTTCAAAAGCCCCCCGCCCACTCCTCAAACCCAGACCAAGCAGCCACCAACCTCACCCAATGGTTATCCAACAGCGCCGACATCCTAGCACCACTGAAAAAACGACAAATCAAACTAGGCAGCAAGAAGGCCTCCTGGTTCAACGATGACCTTAAGAAATCCAAGAAACTCTGTCGCTCCCTCGAAGGCCTGGAAAAAAGACCCAACCACCAGCACCAAGGACGCCTTCAAAAACGCCACCCGCATACACCACCAACTAATCCGAAATGCCAAGAAAGCAGCCTTCAAGGACCGTCTAGATAACAACGCCCACAACAGCAAGGAATTATTCAACATCGTCAAGGAATTTACCAACCCCTCAGCCAACTCCAACGACATCACCCCCTCTCAAGCCCTCTGCGACTCCCTAGCCTCATTCTTCCACAACAAAATTGCAGACATCCACAACAGCTTCGACAACCAACCCGGAGACCAACCCACCCAATCCCCTGCAGGACCCCCACCCCCCCTGAACATCCTCAATGACTGGAAGCCAATCTCCACTGAGGACACCATCCGTCTGATGAACTCTATCCACTCAGGATCCCCCACTGACCCTTGCCCTCACCACATCTTTAACAAAGCAGACTCCATTATTGCACCGCACCTCCGAGACGTCATCAACTGCTCCCTCAACTCCGCAACCTTCCCGGAAAGCTGGAAACATGCCGAACTCAGCGCCCTCCTGAAGAAACCCACAGCTGACCCCACCGATCTCAAAAACTATCGCCCTATCTCACTCCTTCCATTCCCGGCCAAAGTCATTGAGAAAGCTGTCAACAACCAACTCGCCGCATTCCTCGAAACCAACAAATCCCTCGACTCCTCACAGTCCGGCTTCCGAGCCAAGCACAGCACCGAAACCGCCCTCATCGCAGCAACAGACGACATTCGAACTCTACTGGACAATGGAGACACAATCGCCCTCATCCTCCTCGACCTCTCCGCAGCCTTCGACACAGTCTGCCATAGCACCCTTCTACAGCGCCTCAAAAACATCGGAATCCAAGGAAAAGCACTGGAATGGATCACCTCGTTCCTCTCCGGAAGAACCCAGAGAGTCCGCCTTCCACCATTCAAGTCAGAGGCTACTGAAGTCATCTGCGGCGTACCTCAAGGGTCCTCACTCAGTCCCACCCTCTTCAACGTTTACATGAGCCCCCTCGCGGCCATCGCACGCCAACATAACCTCAACATCATCTCCTACGCCGACGACACTCAACTGATCCTATCACTCACCAGAGACCCTAACACGGCCAAAACCAACCTACACGCAGGAATGAAAGAAGTAGCCGAATGGATGAAGCACAGCCGTCTGAAACTGAACTCAGACAAAACAGAAGTCCTCATCTTAGGTACCTCCCCCTCCGCCTGGGACGACTCTTGGTGGCCAGAGGCCCTTGGAAAAGCACCCATCCCGACGGACCACGCACGGAACCTGGGCGTCATCCTGGATTCCTCACTCTCGATGAACAGACAAGTCAACGCCGTTTCTTCATCTTACTTCAACATTCTTCGCATGCTCAAAAAAACATTTCGCTGGATCCCTACCGAAACTAGAAAAACAGTCACCCACGCTCTGGTCACGAGCCGACTGGACTACGGAAACACCCTCTACGCCGGCACCACCGCAAAACTCCAGAAAAAACTACAACGCATCCAGAACGCCTCAGCCAGGCTCATATTAGACATCCCGCGTAAAGAACACATCTCTGATCACCTGAAAAACCTCCACTGGCTCCCCGTCAATAAGAGGATCACTTTCCGGCTCCTAACCCACGCACACAAATCACTCTACGAAATCGGACCCGAATGCCTCAACACACGACTATCCTTCTACACCCCCTCCCGCCAGCTACGATCCTCCAACCAAGCCCTTGCCACTGTACCTCGCATCAACAAAACCACCATGGGAGGTAGATCCTTCTCCTACCTAGCAGCTAAAACTTGGAACTCACTTCCCACTCACCTTCGCCTTACTCAGAACCACCTAGCATTCAGAAAGCAACTCAAAACGTGGATATTCGACAAGTAACTCCCCACCCTTCTTCAAGCGCCTTGAGACCCTCTGGGTATGTAGCGCGCTATACAAATCTTTTGACTTGACTTTCTGTAAGTTCTTGGCAATATGCCTGCAAACTGCTTCATAAGCGGTTATAGTATCCGTACCTAGTGTGGCTCCATCAAGGCAGATGGCTAAGTTATCCCCAGCCTCCCTGGCTAGGTCCTCAAAGAAAACCTCTGCGAATACATCGTTCCATTGGATCCTCCTTTCCTGATCTCTAGTAGATAGGTGTTGTGGGCCCCTTCCCTTCAATTCTGTGCTCTAGGTGTGACCTCCCCACGTCAACCTCTAGAGAAAGCGGGTTGTGATCACTGAAGGTCGCTACCACCACTCTGTAAGCCGTCTTCGCAAGAATTAGGGGGGACACGAAAATGTCGTCGATAACCGACTTTGCTCCCCTTCCTATAAAAGTTGGGACCCTCTCACTCCCCTCCTCCTTGCTTGGTTCAAATACGTTTAAGTTGGATAGTAGTTCCTCAAGGGCATCGCACTTCCTGCTGTGTTCAAAGTAGGGTAGCCCCCCCCCCCCCCCCCCCCCCCCTGGCAGCCCACCATGATCATCTCCATAGCAGTCCCACAAACAGGGATGTATATTAAAATCTCCCATTAATAATGTTTCTGGTGCACAGGAATCATTGTGTTTATAGAGTGACAAAAATGTTTCTAAATTACTAAAATGCTCCTTCTGCTGAGAGCCTTCCATTGCGTTATTCCGTAGTCCGTTTTTTAAAGGTGCCGGCAAGATTTAAGGAGAAAAGGAAGAGCAGGCCTCCCTTTGACCTCCCCACATGTCCTTGGGCCACAGCGTTAGTGAAGCTAAGGTAGCCGTCAAGTGCAAAGCTAAAGGCGGCATCCCAGGTTTCCTGGAAGGCCAAGATATCAAATTGCCTTATAAATTTCAGCCATAGGGGGTCTGCGCTTTTCGAACGAATCCCTGCCACATTCCAACTTAGGAGTTTACAGGATACAACCTGGCTAATAACTGAGATGCTTGTAGTACCCAAGACCCCACCCTGCCCTGGATTTTCCGTGGGTAGTCAATCAATTGACACCATCCCTAACAGAGGGGAGAAGCGATTGGAAATGCTTAAATCCCCCATAGAAAGCGAACCTGGCTGGGGCAATGTTTGTGGTTAAGGCTATGGTTGAAACTCCCCCATGTAAATGCCCCTGAGCAGTACTCAACTTTGCAAAGTCCATACCCTGGTGTGGAGCCATGTGCAAAAGGTTATGGGGTGCATATACCCCCCTAGGTGGCTGAGGGGGTCTATGCTGAGTTACTGGGGGGTAGAAAAATCCCAAGGGAAGTGGCCTGATACCCTTATTATCAAGATCTGAGGCGTCCCAGAAGTCTTTCCGCACTGGCCCTATTATTAAAGGAAACCACCACACAGTCCCCCGGAATACTCTTGTGACTCCGCCCTACCCACCCAACTCTCCTTGCCATTATTACTGTGTTTGAAATATCAACTCCTCCAGTGCTAAATTCCGCTGACCACTGCCTGGCTTGGGACATGAGGTCAGGGATTGATTCATATGAGCCCTCCCTTAATGGCGGTACCTCTGTAAAGACCGCCATTAAAGGGGCGGCCTCTGGTGGCAGATCCAGGGTTCGGCCATATGATCTATGCTGCCTAGAACCCCCTTGTGACAGGTTCTCCCTAGTGCTCACTTCCAGGTTACTACTCCCACCCCCTGCCCTTGTGGGTGAGTGAGACTCTATGCCTACAAACCCAGTGTCATGACAAGGTTTGCTAGGTGTGGGGCCCGTTGGCATTGCTCCTACCAAAGGCTTATTCCCCACGGTTACTTGTGGCGGAGTTGCAGGCACCTTCCCCCCTGGTTACGGTTTAAGGAACAAGTCTATTTTCTCATATTTAGACAGGTTCCCACCACACAGGTATTAAGTGTGTCCACAATGTCTTTAGTAGTAGACAGTAATGCAGGTTCCAGTCGTGAGGTGAACAAGTCCTCTATTAATTCCTCAATTTTGTCTTTCAGGCGTTGGTCAGGTTGACTACCCTCAGCCCTAGGTTTTGTCCTCCTGCCGGCTGTTTTAACTGGCTTGCGCTTTCTATGCCGCTTGTGTGGTTGCACACCATGTGGGGTGTCGCTCAATAGCCCAGGACTGCCCAGTGGGGTTGGTAATGCTGGTTGCTGTAAGGCCAGACCTTGGTTAGGGTTCGTGATCACGATAGATGGTTCCAGCGGTATGACCCTAGAATGATTTGTGCCTGCTGTGGGGTCATTTTCTGTCTCCCCCCCCCCCCCCCCCTCCCTCCCAGACCCAGTTCTTTCTCCGCCTTGGCAATCTCTTTAGACAGAACCCCCACCGCTGACGTTAAATATGATATTATAGACTCAGACTTTCTGGGGTGCTTTGCTCTTTTACCTTTGGCGTCCCTAGCGCAGACCTGCTTCCTCATCCCCATGGCTGGACTTTAGGGGGTGGCCCGTCATCTGCTGGCCCCTGATGGCCACAGATGGCCCCGCCCTTGTCTCGGGCAGCTCCAGCGCGCGACTCGCGGGGCGAAAGGCGTTCCGTTCTTTTCAAACGCCTCCGGGCGCTTGTGCTGGCATCACAGGTGCGCCCTTCTCCCCGGGGCACCTGGGTGTTGGTCATCAGCCGTTGCCCTCGTGGCTTCAGGAGGACAGAAGGACGCGAGGCACAGGAGCCGTTTCCCTCACGGCTGGTGCTGCGGCATGATGTGTGTTGCGGTTTCCGCTAATGCCCCCAGTGCCTCTCAATTTTGGAATTAAATCTGATTCGAGCTTCACAGAAAAGCAAGAGTGGCAAATGACTTTTTTTTTTGGTTAATTTTTTTTATAAGTTGTTGCTACCGCGATCGCCATTCTATTGTACTGAATAAAGTGAGAGACGCTTATTTGGTGTTCTAAAGTTGTGCTTGTTGGCAGCGGTTAGAAGTAAAACATTTAATTAACAGGTATGATTCTGGTTTTAGAAAATACATTTTATTTCCCTAGTGCTTCTTCTGTGTTGAGTTCTCATTCTGCGCACCGTTGATGTAAAATCTGAGTCCGCTGCAAAAACAACAGTTGATGGACAGAATGCAGAACAATGTCCTACATTCACCCCAGTACAGAGATTTCGGCCTAAATCCATCATTTTTTTGCTCACCATGCCATTCCAGTTTGAACCCAGCCACATGCAAATCAGTCTTGACCATGTGCTTCATGGGAACAGTCCAGCCCAAACTGCCAAGCCAGGGCCTCACTGGACTGGAAACAAGCATCCTAGGACCGGTTTCGGGGTTTCACTCCTCTTCAGCCAGGATAGCTTGATTCCAGAGGCATGGAGAGCACGGGACCCACGTCTGGGACTGGGTATACCCGCCCCACTCTGGGTGACAAATGAAAAAACAACAGTTGATGGACAGAATGCAGAACAATGTCATACATTCACCACTGTACAGAGATCTGGACCTAAATCCATCGTTTTTTTGCTCACCATGCCATTTCAGTTTGAACCCAGCCATATGCAAATCGGTCTTGACTGTGCCTCATGGGAACAGTCCAGCCGAAACTTCCAAGCCAGGGCCTCACTGGACTGGAAACCAGCATCCAAGGACTGGCTTCAGGGTTTCACTCCTCTTCAGCCAGGTGGCTGGGCGGCCTGGTCCGGTTCTTGCGTGTATCCTCTGCCCCGCCTAGGGGCGTATCCCCTTTGAGGACTGATATTCGAATAGCGGCCGGTCGAGCGTCCTCTGCCACGGCCGGCCCTATTAGAGACCTGGTGCAACACACTCTTCAAGGAGGCTTGAGATTTATCCAGGGACGCGAAGGTATCAACAAATTTTGCAATATCTTTCACAAAGTTGTCTCCAAACAACTGTCCTTCCGCCAAAGGACCTGGATCTGAAGAAGCCAACTCTACCAACTGAGGGTCAATCCAGAGCGAGACTGACTTCCGTCTTTCAGAGGCTAAAGCGCAATTGGCGTTCCCCAGCATGCAGATGGCACGTTGCGCCCAGCCCGCTAGGACCTCAGGGTGAATGGCATCCCCTGTTTCTTGAGCTCGGAGGGCCAGTTCCAAGATCTTGGCCAACGGCCCCAAAAGGTCAAGGACCTTATCTTGGCACGCTCTGAGCGCGCGATCAGGACCTTTCTTGAGGTCTTTCTTATATTTCTTGAGGAAAGTAGTCACGGACGTGTCAATGTCTGGGGTAACGGCCACCTTGTGGGCCAAATCGGGACGGGGGCACTCTGACTTAAGGCGGGCTGTCATCTCTTTGTCAAAGCCTTTACGGAGGTGAGTTTCCAGGTATTCCGTCACAGCAGGGGGAGGGACCCAATCAGAGGATCTAGGGTGAACAATGTCCGATGGGTCAAAGGAGAAGGGTGAAGGGTGGACAGGGGAAGCATGCTTACGTTTCTTAGTGCGCTTGTGAGGAGCAGCATCTGAGGAATCCGTGTCAGTGTCCGTAGTGGTGTCCTGTAGGGGGGGAGGGGGGCGGATGGGACGGTAAGGTCTTGTCGCCAGCAGAAGACTCCCTGGTAGCCACACGCAGCACCCTCCTCTTTGCAGAATTCCGTGTCTGCCATAGTCACAAGGAATTGTCAAATTCCACTCTTAAGTCCCCAGAGGGAAGCGCAGTTGTCAGCCCAGGTGAGGGCGTCTATCAGGGGAAGTGCTAGACGCAGGAGCCGGAAATACCAGTCAAAATTTCGGTTGCATAAGTCCAATTCTAGGACAAATGGAGGGAAATAACCCTTATCTATCTCAGAGAAGGGTTTTCAAAAATTAGTCCCGCTTCACCACTCACTGGGAAGCAAGGGTTAATGCTAAAGAGCTCCGATGTAAATTGCGATGGAAACACTGCTTTTTAGTGTCGAAAACAGCCCCTCGGCTCCTGGCCAAACTGCGTGATTCCCCACTTCAGCCAGGGGCAGAGCGTCGTGCAGGCACTAATAAAGGGCTGCGCGCGTACACTGACCTGCGCCTCCTTCCCCGAGGGGGGGGGGGCTAAGTCCCTCGTAATTGTGGACCGCAACTCAGGCGGCCGCGGCTCAAGCAGCGAAGGTAGGGTGAGAATGGGCCTACGGGCGCAACACGCGCTCCAAGAACTAATTAAGGGGACACGGAGTGGTCCAGAGAAGCCCCGCTCCGAAGTCGGGAAAGAAACCGAAGTCGCCAGTGGCGTAGACCCAGGAACCGCGATAGCGGTATAAGTATCTCATACAAGGAGAGAAAAACAATGCAAAAACAAACACAGAATCAATAAATATAAGCAAATAATCTCGCCAGAGGCGATATCTAACACATGAGGCTTGCAATGCAGTAGAACAAGCATATAGGTAAAGAGCACTTATCTGGGCTGTGGAGCAGCAAAGAAAGAGGAGGCCAGATTAGTGTCTCTATACTTTACTAGCAGCCCGCCCCAGCGTTGCCTGGGGCAGAAGGGGGCTGGGGGCAGCATTTCAGGCTTGCCTGTCCCTCCGCCCGTCCCTCAGCCCGTCCCTCCAGGTTCACTTACCTTACTCGCCGCTCCTCCTCGCGCTGCTGATTTTACTGCTCCACTGCTCCTCCGCTTCTCGCTGGTCACATCCCTCGGCCCGTCCCTCTAGGTTCACATACCTTACTCGCTGCTCCTCCTTGCGCTGCTGATTTTACCGCTGGTCATTACCGCTTGTCCGCTGCTCCTCCCCGCCTGTCCGTAGCTCCTCCCCGCGATCATGTCCTCCGCTCTTCCTGTTGCTCCTGAACGCCGCTCCTCCCCGCGCTCTCGATTGTCATGACGCAGACGTCGCAGCCGGCGCTTCTTTCAGGGGACTACTTTGTTTTTAAAGTTCATTTTTTAAATTTTACGTTTTATTTTAGTTTTATGTAGCCTATGTCCATCTACACACCCTGACAATTTCAAGGATGTGTCGGGTGTGTGGATTGGCGCTGTGGTTCCAGAGTTTACCTTGCCAAAAGGGTTGTATTCTCTCTTTATAATAGTAGTATAGATATGCTTGTGACTACTGTGATTGGTTGTAAATATTGGAGGCGTGGTTCAAAGCCTCATGCGAAATGTTGTGTTTTACCATTGTAGTTTTACTTTCATTGGCTGCTGTTTGTGAAGTAAAGAAATGAGAAAGCATAATCCTGCCATAGAATTAAGAGACCGGTTTAGTCCTGGCCAAGCTATGTTTGTTAGCAGCAGGTCTGTCTGACTGCTGTGCTTTCAAAATTCGTGGAGATGTTGAGATGTTCTTGTAGGAACTTTAACAGAGGGAAGAGTTTGGTGTTTGGTGGAATAGGTATACTCTGTATTGGTGGTATTTTTATTATGTTATTTTTATTTTATTTTTATTATTTTTATTATTTTTATTAATGATATTATTATTATTGATATTATTATTATTGATATTATTATTATTGATATTGTTTTTGATGATATTGTTGGTATTGATATTACTATTATTATTAATCACTATTATTATTGATAATATTAATAATGTTATCATTATTGATATTATTATTATTGTTATTATTATTATTGATGATATCAATAATAGTATCAGTAATATTATTATTATTATTGATATTATTATTATTATTATTATTGATATTACCAATAACAACATCATTATTATCAATAATAATAATAATAATAATCTTATAAATGATGATATTGATATTACCACAGCCTGTTGTGTACTGCCTGGCTGGTTAGCGTGGTTGAATGGTGTCCAGGTGAGACATTAGGATAGACAGATTGGAGGCTGTTGCAGTAGTGCAACATGCTGAAGAGGAGCATGTTAAGTAAAATCAGATGGTTTTAATAGTTGAGCTGGTAGGAAAAAAAATTGCGCCCCTGCCTAACTGAACTTTAAGAATAGATTAAGTCTGGGCAGTGGAAAAGGGGCAGGAGTAGCAATAATGTTACTAGCTCTCCTAGTTGACAAATTTAGATTACTCTGTAGTAAGGTGAAATTACTTTAACAAAACAAGGTAAGGGACACTTTCCGCCAGTGCAATTACCATGTGTGGTTAAAACTATGTCTCCATGCTGAAGTAAGTTGGAAATGTTTGAGTGGGTGGGGTGTGTGAACAGTTACACAAATATTCAAAAGTATCCGTGTTCGGAAAAATATGCACCCATAATTGCAGGTGAGGAGAAATTTGGGCCTTCCCCCTTTTGGAAATGCAAGCATTTTAGGCTAGTCCCTTAATTATTATTATTTTTTTTTTAAAGTTTGTTTGTCGGGTATTTCTTTTTTTATTTAACCCCTTCGCTGCTGATGACGAGCTCAGCTCGTCATCAGCCACGGTGGTCGTGTGCTGATGACGAGCTGAGCTTGTCATGTAACGCAGGTTTTTGTAAATTGCCGCACAGCGGAAAAATTACCGCCGCAGCAATGTGGTTCACCCCTTCGATGCTGATGACGAGCTCAGCTCGTCATCAGCCACGGTGGTCGTGTGCTGATGACGAGCTGAGCTCGTCATGTAACGCAGGTTTTTGTAAATTGCCGCACAGCGGATAAATTACCGCCGCAGCAATGTGGTTCACCCCTTCGATGCTGGTGACGAGCTCAGCTCGTCATCAGCCATGGGGGGCGTGTGCAGATGACGAGCTGAGCTCGTCATCTAACGTGGCTTTCTGAAAAAAGCTGCGTAGCGCAAAAATATGCGCCGCAGCGATGAGGTTAAATATATGTAGTCACATAAGCCACGTATCCAGTTTTGGCTGTTCTTTGTTTGGGGCAATACAGTTCTAGTCTGTAACCCTTTGCAACAAGGCAACTTATGTTGTAGACCTAAGGGTTTAGGATCAACAACATTATTTGCTTGTTAGCGGGGATTTGAGCGTGAGAAAATAAAGCAGACTCTGATATGCATTAATGTGTAGAGAATGGAGCACCGGATGCGACATTTGGATATGCAGGGTAAGGCAGAAGGTTAAATGGCAGTAGACTTGACTTCGAGTTTTTTTGTTTTTATTTTTGGGGTGATCATTGTTTTCAATTCCCAGAACTGGTATAGTGTGTAGTGTTCTGTATTACAGAAGATTTATAAATGGAATGAGCATCTAGGTAAGAAGCTAACCGTAAAATCCTCACTCCTGTATTGCTAATAATTGCTCTGGTTATTCTCACAATGTTGTGATTGATCACAATTCGGGGACTACGAGCTTGAGTAAGGAGAAATTATGGGTTTGTTCGGAAGTTGTGGAGACGTTTTTAAAGCGGACTGTCCTGTGGGAGCTGTCCCCACTTAAAGTTTCAAATTTACAAGTTGTTCGACAAATTTCACTGTCTGTTAGTTCCCACTCCATTTATAAATTGTGTCTATCTGACTATTAAGTAGTTTTTAGCATTTTTATTAGAACGTTTTTATACTGTTGAATTGTGATTTGTAAATGTCTAAATGTTTATCATGAGATGTCATTTTATTGTATATAAAAAGCTTTTTTTATTTTTCTTTGTGATATGATCCATTAAATTTGCATGTGTGCTTATACACTCCGATTGGAGGTGTTTTAATCTTGATCTTTGGGAGTATAGTGAAACATCATATGTCCAGTGGTATAACTGATGAGTGAAAGCTTAAGTGTTAATAAGGAATTCCAAAGGGAACATATTTGGTTTTAACTATTCAGTTACGTAGGAGCTCTGTCCCTTTGGACTCTTTGAGCCTCTCTCCGTTTTTTCAAGGATTAAGGAGAGACGCCGGAGCAGATGTTAGGAGGCAGGACCCATCTTCTTAGTTGACAGCTTCTTGTACTGTTTTGAAGCTTTGTTATTGCCTGCAATCTTCTGTCCCTGTTTTTTTCCAGAGTGGTGGCATTAAAGGGCTGCATTCAATGCCTTGTAACAATAGCTGGATTGATTGTTTGAAAAAGATTATTTAATCGAATTTCTAATTTGATTACCACATTTGTGATAAGCATAGTCTTCTGATTTGCATGTTAATGGTGCAGCTTCTGCTCTAAGTTGGGGAGCACAATGAAATAATTCAACATCCTTTAAAATGGAGCTCTCCAACTCCCCACAAACCTATAGACTGACTTAGTAACATTTGGAATAATAACTGTTTTTGAATGTGTGCATTCTATTATACACTCACAACATACCCATATTATCGTACTCGGGCATAAATCTGCAAGTTTAAAGCAGGCTGTCCATTTGCTTTCAACCACGGCGAGGTGAAATAAACAAAATATTTTTATATTGACGCATTTGCCATCCGAACAAGGACAGAGGTCAAATGTCAGTTTTTTACTTTTCATTAATTGTTGCTTATGTTATCCTGGAAAATTGTTTGCTTTACTTTCTCTTATTACAGTTGAAGGTTTTGTCAAGTGAGCGTTCTGACATTCATTGTTAAACAAAAGGCTGTTGGATGTCACACAACAATTCAACAGCTTGTAATTGACTAGACAAAACCAATCGGAACACTACTTCGTGATGTACAAATATTTGCAGAAACTCTATTTCCAAACTTTGCATAATTTATAATTTTATCTGTAAAACCACATCAGTGGGCAATTTTGTGGCCATTTCAATGGAAAATCTGCTGATTGCAAATAAGTGTGCCACCACTTCATGAATCAGGTATGTATTTATTAAAAGTTTAAAACCTGATTTGAGAAACATTCCAGCCCCCGCCCTGATGACAATGCGGTTAATGAATTAAGAGGCTACTCGGCAGTCTTGTTTATCCTATATGTGGCTAGATTTGTATTATATGTGGAGCAAAAGTTTAGTCTATTAAATCAAACAGGTGTTTTTGTACAGCAGACCTGCTGAGTCAACGTATTTGAAGATGCTTTTTATATGTGATAAAGAAGAAAATGGTGGATGAGTAAATTAAAATATTTTCCCAGGATCACATAATTTGAAACCAGTGTATGGGTCGAGCATTATAATTGGGTTGATTAAATTATTTTAGTCACTAGACCTGTAGGTCTTGTAGCATTTTTATGATTTTTCGGGGCCTGCACTCTACTGCATTCTATGCCCCTCTACCCTGCCCCACTGCACTCTATGCCACACTACCTGTGCACCACTTCACTCTAGGCCACTGCACTGTACTTGGCAACACTAATCTACGCCAGGGCATTCTACAATGCCACATTGTATGCCACTAAAATTCTATGCTGCTGCACTCTTCGCCATTATACTGTGCAACACTCTACACTAATGTACTCCACATCAATCCGCTCTGCTCTACGCCACTCCATGCAACTCCAATTTATGTCACTCTATGCAACTCCATTCTTTGTAACTCTACTCCACACTTCTCCATTCCACTCTACGACACTCTCCTCCACACCACTAACTTTTAACCCTGCAGCTACCCTGGTGTACAACGTGGCTAAAACACATTGGCAAAGCCAGTAGCTCTTTCATAGGCAAGATCTATTGGCTTTGCCTGTGCTTGCTATAGAAAGGGCTGTCCAACTCGTCCTCCAGTAACTCCCTGTCACTCCTTTGGCATCCCAGTGCTTTTGACTTGGGGATTCGTTAGAATACGGTTTACTTTTTAGGGCTGGTATTAGCTTTGACCTTTTTGATTTTTATATATATGTATGTAATATACTTGCAAGTAGGAGAATTCAGCCAGGCCCCCATCTTTATCTGGTAGTCTAGTGTTGTCATTCATGTTTTCCTTTTGCTCCGCATTCTGCATGAGGCAAGTTGGCTCTCAATGACTGCATTCTGGTTTTTGAGGAGCAGCCTTCCGCATAGAAAATAGTTTCCTTTAATGCAAAGGAGTACGTTTTTGAGATCAAAACCTATATTTCTGCTTTTAGCCAATGTTTTTTTTATTTTTTTCTATCAGTAAGGGCCCAGCACCTCCTCAAGCATAGCTTTTACAACAATGACCAAGCATTGCCATACCCAAAAGGCTTGGGGTCATCTCCAAACTTTGTGTGCTTTGCCAGTGCTTGTTTTCTTTCCCTTTCAACACTCACAGGGAGAGCATGTTTGCCCTCTCTATATGCTTATTCTGAATCCTTATTCCTTCCTGTGCTCTTATTTAAGAACTAAAAAATGTTGTCTACCTTACAATGAAGAGCTCAAACAAGCATATCAGCCTGTAGGTTAGAAAATCGTATATAGACAATTGGTGGGTTATAAAAGAAACATATTTGTTCTGTGTTGATTTTGCACTTCCGTTATTTTACTTGCATATATTGTGCAATAAGTATAGGCATTTATAACACAAAATTGTATTAACCTATTTAATAAATAGGGGTCTGTATATTTTCATTCACTTTATTTCAGCTGGGTAAGACATCACGGAGTCCACCATGAACGGACAGTTGGACTTGAGCGGGAAACTCATCATTAAAGCCCAAATTGGAGAGGACATTCGTCGAATTCCAATTCACAATGAAGACATAACTTATGACGAGTTGGTGCTAATGATGCAGAGAGTTTTCAGAGGGAAACTGTTAAGCAATGATGAAGTCACAATTAAGTATAAAGATGAAGGTATGTGTACATTGTTTGTTGAAGACTTCAATGACTGGGTACTTGCTGTTGAAGCATCGAGAGTCATTGAACTGAAATCGTGGTCGATTGAAATCCATGGTTGCTAACCCAGTACTTTACCTGAAGCTTTTTGATGGCAAAGCCCAGTGGTGAGCAGGCCTGCTTTCCAGGTTCTCGTTTTGACGTGGGCAGAATTTCAAGGACTCTGAAGTGCATGGTCTTTCTTGTTCTAGGATGATGTGCTGCAATGAAACAGATAAGACTAGTTGCTCCGATTTGAAAGATGGCTCTGGTCTACTGAGACAAAATCTTTTGTTGGCTGCAAATAAACTAGGGATTGCAAATCCCTTTGACATTTATTTTCAATTTTATGAGAATACATACAAATATACAATATTTTGTACGTGTGCCCATACTTCTTTTTATGTCTCGGCTAGCATTGCGCACATTTGTAGCGCGCTCGGCACGATTTATTGCAGATGAGTACTTGGAGAAAAGGGCTTGAAGCCCGCCCCTTATTCCCATTGGCTTGCGTCACCGTTTATGTTAAACGGTGGGTTGTCATTGGAAATACGGTTGGCCGGCCCACCAGGACTGGCTCGCGTGCTTCACAGCTGTTGTGAAGACTTTTCTTTTCTGGTTGTTTATTTAACAAGCAGATTAGAAAACTCTTCACGACATCTGTGAAGCATGCTAGCAAGTGCTCCGGGCTTCTTGCAACCATGCTGCCTTCACGCTTGGAGCATGCACCCGTTGGCTCTGTGATTGGTTGGCGGCAGGCAGGCACGGAGCTCAGAGGCGCAAGGGGTCACAGGAAGGACAGGGGTATTCCGGCAGAACGCGCATTTCCGCTGTGTGTCATTTTCTTTGTTTTTGATGTGGAATTCAGTCTTCCAGGCGTTCTGCTTGGGGGCTACAAACACCACAGCTTTCCAGTATTCACATGCGTAGACTGTTACACATACGTATTCGTGAATACATGCTTAAATATGGTACAAACGTTAATTTTAGATTAAATTATGTTGTTTCTCCACAATTATATTTCCTCTTGAAGTAGCTTTTCCCCCTACAATCATGGTGGTCAGACACCCTGGATTTGCCGAGAGGGTCCAGGATTTTTGTTGCCTGTCCGGCATTACATTCTGATTCAAACACATGTCTTGGTTTTGAAAAGAGTGGGTAAGCGTGCACATTAAAATGCGAAAATGTAGCGCGTGCAATCTCATTTCCACTGCTCGGCGCTACAGCACAGCAGGGCCGCGAGATAAATGCTTTGAAACACCTGGTTGCCTTGTAAAATCATTCCTGTCTCCAGTAGGATGCAATTAGGGGTGACTCTGCATCTCAAGAGACCCCCAGCTGACGCCCAGGATCGTGGGATGTACTCAGCTTTATTAGAGCATGTGTGTGATAGAGAGATGGGTCCATTAAAGAACACTGGATTTTGCACCATCTTTGTGTGACGTGGAGCACAGGTTGGCCCACTTCTGTTGCTATATTAAATTTGAAAATGCGACCCTGCATGTTGCGTTTCATAATACACAAAAGTAAAATCATTATTTATGGACTTGTGGGCAGGCGCCTCCCCTCCCCTCCTGATCCTCTTCCCCCACCGCCTAGCAGGCACATACTTATGCTTACCAGGCCTAATTGCAAACTTTGCTCTCTGGTACTTTTAGTCCTGTTTTCATCTTTGATTTACATGAGTATGGGACGGATTCCTCCGGGTCTCAGATCTGGTAGCATTTTATTGCAGACTTTGAAACTGGTCATTTTCGAGCCTTATATTCATGCCTCTAGCTTTACAGGGAAAACGCTGCTGATTTCTGAACAATTAACATGTTCAGGTATTTATCAATGATAAAGTCCCATTTGTGTTTCACATTTTACTGAATTTTGCCTCAAGTTCTCAACAGGTTGTGCTTTTGTATTTGTTCAGCATTTTACTCTTGTATTGTGCATACTTTCAGCTGTTCAGGTTCAAGCCTCTAGAAGTTTCTTGCAGTACCTTGTGCCAAAAAGGTGTTCAGAATACATGACCATCCAATCTTTGGCCTCTCCACTACGCACACAGAGAACCACTAACAATAGTCCAGGCTGGTTTTCAGTGTATGGCAGTTGTGTTATTGTATCTGGATGCAATTACAAAAAAGCTACTCGTGGTGACTTCAGATTAAGACACTTACGTCCTAGCTGCCATTACCAGCTTCAGGGTTTGCTCTGACACCCTGGTTATGAACGATTACCAATATTCACAGTCCATGCAGAGCCAGTGATGTCACAAGTGCGCACGCCGGCGTACTGCACCTGCTTGGGCCCAAACAGCTTTAGTTCGAAATGGCACACATAAAAATCGGTGCAATATGGGCTACATACATAACTATGTAACATGCTGTTGCCATGGCAGCGATGCTCCACTTGGATCTCCTGGAAGGGGACGCTGTGGCGATTGGTCCCTGATGCCCTGTCGTAGGCAGTAGGAACAGGAAGAGATCCCATTAGGGCAGCTCCAATTGGGGGTTCAGGCTTGTGCTGGCAGGGGGTCAACAGCCGAGGGGCGCTCCAAAATGTTTGTATAGTGTGCTGAAATTGGTCAAGTCAAAATGTTTATTATGACCGTGGTCTTTAAACAATGCAGTGACATAACGCAGAATGGAGTATGCACCATAGATTCATACACGTATTTTTTTTAAAACTTGTCCATTAAAAGATCATATACACCATTATCAAAAGTACAAAATTCAGTAAAAGTTACAATTATCTTAACTTATTTTTGTATATTAAAACCTATTCACATTCTTACTACTCCAGGCGATTTCATTCCGCTAAAATCCATACAGTACTACACATTATTCTTTGGCTCTCAATGCACTCAAGGCCACCTTTATAAATTTCCCAAGGGCAATTGCAATATCGATGTAGGGGATTTCTGTTAAGAGGCTGGCCGCCTGCGACCTTGTTTTTACATCATATTTTATAAATACTGGGCGCAGCCAAAGTTTTCTATGTTCTAGGAGTGTCAAACAATCTAACATGATATGCTGCAGGTCTCCCTTAGTTCCCAGATTACACCTACAGCGACCTTCTTAATCTAACATTTTTATTTTAAGGTCTCTGTGTATTAGCCATGGGTTGATCCCAATTCGAAGTCTCAGGATCTCTTGCCTGAGTCCACGATTGGGTAATCTATCAAGGTAGGGGAACCAGTTTTCTTGAGACCAAGCATTTAGCATATGCGACACTGATTTTTTCTTTGTTAAATAGCCTATATGAAGCAGTTTGGAAACTACTTTTCCCGTTTGTTTCAGATTGCCTTTGGTACTAGGGATTTGGTATGTTACCAGGTCCAAGTCGATCTCTAATGAATTGCAGATTCCCTTCAATTTTTCCCTACTGGCCTTCGCCCATTTTAGCTCGCTTTTCTGAATTTCATTGCGACACCAGTCTGCTACTTTTTTACTTTTAGGGTCTTCTAATCTCTTCCAGAATCTGATCACAGCCATCTGGGTTAGTATCACCCAGGACTTTGTACCTATTTCGGTTCTGATGGCTTGTATCATGGCAGATTGGGGAAGAGATAGTAGCCTTTTTATGCAATTACCCTCTATCACGTCCCAAGATCCCTTACCGCTCAAATAAAGGACCTCTGCGCCATATAAAACTTGGGGGGGGGGGGGGGATCGTTGCATCAAAAGCTCTAAGCAGTGGTCGGTGAGACATCTCACCATAGTCCCCATTAAACCTTTTTAGGCCACATATGGAAGAAAGTGCCTTTGCCTATTGAGTTTCCAAATGGGTATTCCAATTTAGAGACCTATCGAACCATATACCCAAATATCGGTACTCATTTACTGTCTCCAGTTTGAGATCACCTATGTACCAACTGAATCTGCTTAACTTTCTCCCAAAGCGTAGGGTTTTGGTTTTATCCAGGTTGATAGTAAAAAATTTGCTGGCACAATATGTATTGAAGGCGTTAAGCTTCCTTTGGAGGCCCCTCTCGGTCTGATCTACTATTACCAGATCATCCGCGTACAATAGGCAGGGTATCTTGTTTCCATCCATTTTAGGGCTGGCACTACCCTCCACCTCTAGATATGCCGCAAGATCTGACAGGAAGATCGAGAAAAGCTGGGGGGCCAGCACACAGCCCTGTCTTAATCCATTTGCAATTGGTATTTTTGGTGTCAAGGAGCCCACCGTATCTTTAATTACTTGACCCCAGTTTTCCCTGTGTAATTCTTTTATTATAGTAAGTAAGTCTTTTGGAATATTTAACTTCTTTAGGGTCTCCCATAAGCAGGCCCGATCCACAGAATCAAAGGCTGCTTTGAAGTCGACGAAGCAACAGCATAACTTGCCATTTTGTTCCGTCGACTTCCTCGCCATCGCCCATAGGGCGAATCCGTGGTCTATTGTGGAGTGGCCCGTTCTAAAGCCACCCTGTTCTATGGGAATTATTTGGTACTCGTCTACCCATGCATTCAGTTGTTTCAATACAATTTTAGAAAACCCTTTCTCACCTATATCTAGGAGATTGATCAGCCGGTAATTTTTTGGCTCCTCTTTGCTCCCTTTCTTGTGGATCGGCCTAATTACGGCCCCCTTCTAGGTTGGAGGCATCACCCCTTCTTTTAGTACTACCTGGAACAACTTGGCACCACCATTTAAGCTCAGTCTTCAAAATTATTGCAGGGGGATTATCTGGGCTTGCTGCCTGGGTTAACTTAAGTTCTTTTATTGTGAGCTCAACTTGTTCTTCATTAAATTTGAGTAAAAGGTCTTCTGAGATTTCTTGATCTCTATCTCCTCTCTGGGAGTCCTTGTCCCGTACAATTCCCTTATGTACTCTTCCCATGCTGCCTCACTCACCACACAATTTAATTCACCATCTGTTGTTCCAGCTGCAGCCTTTACTAGTTGCCAACATTGCCTTAGGTTTTTCTTCTCTATGGCTTCTAATAGTTCTAACCAGAATTTTTCTTTATATGACCTTTTTGCGGAGAGTACCATTTGCTTGAGTTCTTTTTTCTGCTTGACTAACTGTTCCTGTTTCTCTTGTGTAAAGTTCTTTTTTTTGTTTCCTTTGTGCTGCTCTTATCTCCCTTTTCTTATTTTGGCACGCCACTGAGAACCCTTTACCACGGTTTGTTTGTTTTACCCTTATGGGATTATCCCCTTTTAATTTTATCTTTAGGCATTGCACAACTTCTTCTAATTTTCTAATAAACCATTTCAGATTTTTATTCTCACAGTTTTCAGGTGCCATTTTTGTTTGCATAGCCTTCAGTTTTTCCATATTCCTCAGTTAAACGTGTCGTCACGCGTTTGGGGTACTCCACCTCCTGGGTGATCACTATTTCTCTCTGTAATTTCCTTCCCCCCGATATTACTATGTGTAGGAGTTTGTGATCACTCACCTCTTTTAGGTCTAACTTAAAGTCTCTTATTAGATGAAAGTTCCAGGCCTGCAGGAATATATAGTCAATTGGGCAGTTCTGTTGCCCTGGGATAAACGTTTTTCCTGCCAGTGAGTCTGACTCTGTTCTCCCATTTACGCAGTGAAAACCTCTGCCACCTAGGGTGTATATTAGTTCTAGGTCTTGTTTCGAAATTTCCCCAGCTGGGAACCTTGCCGGGTTTATTCCGTATACCTCTAACTGTTCCCTATTCCAAAGGTCAGCCTTTTTTGGGTTTAGTTTGATTGAAAACCCCCATTATCATTATTATGTCTGTGGGATAATTTTCTAGAGTACTGTCTACATCCTCTTTAAAACACCTCATTTCCCTTTCATACTCCTCCCCATTGTCCCACTGCATGTAAACATTCATTAAAATCAACATTTTATAGTTTAGATCCCATGTCATGAGTTCGATTCTGCTTGATTGTACCCATTTACATTTTGTATTCAACAGTTTAATTTCCCTCATTACTTTTGTTGATATCAATGTCATCAGCCCCCCCGAGGGCCTCCCACGATTTTTCTTTATGGCAGGTTTATGTATCTGGGCATAACCGTCAAGGGTTGGGGTATCGTCGCATAACCAGGTCTCTTGCAGGCAGGCAATGTCCACTTTATTTATGGATTCCTTTACATATTCCCATTTTTGCTCGTGGCCTATCCCATTTACATTCCAGGTTAAGAGACCTAGTTCTTGCGAACCCCCTCCATCCTATTCAACGTCACTCAGAGCACCTTCTTCGTCTGTATCCACCGAATTACTTCCATTGCATTCTCCCGTGTGATTACTATGTAACGACCAGTTGCCCCATGAGGAATCATTCCCTGTGTTGTCTATTACAATGTTCAGAGAGCTTCGATCTCCTTTTGTTCCTTTATAGAGAATCACTTGTCTCTTCTGTAGCCCGGAATGCTGTTTTAAGAAGTTGTTATCTTTAGAGGTTTTTATATCACTCTCTGGGATAATCCTTATTCCCTGTTGCGTTATCTCATTTGAGGCTTTCAGGATTGCCCTCTTTACCAGGTCTGAATAAAGGGCGATTTTTGTTATTTCCTTTCCATGCCTGTTTTCTACAAAGCCAACATGCTGGAGGTCTTTAGAACCGATCCCCCTCAGACTGCCGCATTTGGCGAATGCGGCCAAGATCAGTGCTCTATTCAGGGGATTAATTTTTCTTGTCCGCTTCTCTTTCCTCCCTGCTGGTATCGGGTCCAGAAATAACCAATTGTTACCATCTCTCTCATATAAGTTTGTGTTTATTTCATGCGCTTGTTGGCTGGTAAATGTTCTCCCTCCTTTCCGACCTTTATTTCTCATGTTGGGTTCTTCGTGTATCTGTGATCTTACGGACCTTTGTTCAGTAACCCGTTCATCCATTAGCCTTACTTTTTGTCTCGTCGTATGGGTGGAGGGCGGGTTCTCGGTTTCCTCCCTGTGAGTATGCTTTTTCCTAGGTGCTCTCGGGGTCTTTGGGGTCATTGAATTTTTTGCCTCTACCTGTATAAGTCTCTGTGTTATAAATGTTGGGGCTGAGGCATTTAGTCCTGACTGCACCCCCCCCTTCGTTACTTCCTTCCCTTTTCTCATTCCTACATGTTTCGTTTGCCTGGGCATTCCTATCCTGTTCCTGGTCCCGAGTGTGACATACCCACCGCGCCTTTTTATTAGCATAGGTCTTTTTGATATGTACACATTGTCCATAGATTCTGCAGCATCCTTTGCTGTTTGTTCTGCGGGTTTAGGCGATCTTTCAAGTGTTATCCTGTCTCTTTCCTCATTTGGTGGGGGTATATCAGTTGGCTTTACCCTGCTTGGCAGTTGGCTCTTTATTTCTCCGAGTTCTTCTTCTATTTTCTTTAGATGTTGTTTCTGAGCTTTCAACACTCCGTTGTTTGAGAGGGTTACTTCCAGGATTCCTTGAAGTGCCTTCTGCATTAACAAGATTAACTCCATCAGCGAGGATGTTGGCTTTTCAGAGAGCACCGAGTCCTGTGTGGTTTTTCTGACTGGGTTTGCTGGGTAACTAGTCCTTAGGCTCTCTTGGTGTATTGGGGATTTTTGCAGTGGATGGTGCTGCTGGAATTGATCTGGTGCACCTCCCCAGATAACGCTCTGGTTCTGGCCTTCGCTTCCCCTGTGATCTTCTTCAATCCCTGGTGACAACAGTGAGAACATCTTTGGCGATGATAATAGACGAGGCGCCGAGATTTGGTTATTTTGGCTCTGCAGTGTCTGGTTTAACGATTTGAGGTTCACCCCATCATCCTCGTTATCAAGGTTAACCTGGAGTTCTCCCTTATTTAACGGTCTTTGATTTTCATCTAGCAAGCCTGAGTTTTCACCAATTTCTCCGCCAATTACCACTATTTCTCCATCTATATCCGATGTTATTGCGGGGTATAATGATTTATAATGTTTGCCTACAAACTCCTTTATGGACTTTGACGCTGCCGTGTTGTATGATTGCACCCTCTTTTTGCCTTTTGGGCATTCTTCGTTGCTCTTTTAACTTTTCTTTTCTTTCGTCTCCCCATACTGTTTTCCATAGATGATGCATGACTTTCCTCCAGTGATTTTGAGCCCTCCAAAGATTTGCTCCTTCCTAGATCATCCAATAGTTTTTGCCCTCTTTTAGGTGCCATTTCTAGTCAAGAAACTGATGTTATACTAAGGGTTGTAATTCTTAATTATTAAATATACTTATAGTGAAAGTTATTCACTTACCTCTGTTCTGCCTTTGTTGCCTTCCGCCTGCTGCCTTGCCCCACTGATGCTTATTATCGATTTTAAAGTCTGCGCCTTCTCCGTGGGTGTTTTGGTCTTCTGGGGGCTGGTGCTTCAATTGCACGCCCTTTCTTGCCTGCTTATAACTCAAAGTTATCAAGGTATTTCCTAGCAGACTCAGCTGGATTCACTGAACCAGCTAATGGCTCGAGACTGCAGGAATGGGGCTGAAAGGGGGCTGAGTTGGGGCTGGCGGTCAGAGGCGCTCTCTGCCTCCGCTGCGTGTGCAGGGGCTCGTTGTGCTCGGGAAGCCCTCCTGCTCGCGCTGCACCCGCACCCGCTCCCCGCGTCTCTCCCTGCCTCTCCCCAAGGGCTCCGCTGTTCTCCGAGGCAGGGGAGGAAATATTTTACGTTTTGCCCGTTTGCCCGCCTGCCGCTGGAATCCGGCAGACAGGGGCTTGCTCCGAGCTCCGTGCTCCGTGTCCTCCTTGCTACGGGTCTCCACGCCCTGGGTTTCGGTAATCGCGGCGCTTGGTCTGGCGGGGCGTGGCTTTGGCAAGGCACGGCGAGGCGGCAACACTAGGCGAACAGAGTCTGGAAGTCACCAGTCGTGAACAAGCGTATCTTGTTCTGTTCTCAAATTGGTCGTTTTAAGGTCCATTAATGTTTTAGGGTAATAACACACGCATATACCCAGGTCACAAGTCCTATAACAAGCATTTGCAATGCACTAGGTCTCCTGTTTATGCAAATTTGAGCTATTGGCATCATAAATGACAATGCCTTTTATTTAGGTTTTATGTTTTTAGAACATAAATAAAAGGCATTGTCATTTACAATGCCAATAGCTTAAACTCGCGTAAATGAGACCTATTGCATTGCAAATGCTTGTTTAGTGCAGCAGTTCAGATTGATTGTAAACTTGTCAATACTGAATCACTTGTCAAATGATTAGATCACTATCGCCCAATTTCTTCCCTATAGGGATACTGGCATTAGAACCCTGTGCCTTTTTAAAAACATTTTTTTTGTGGAGGGGGGAGGGGTAGGTACTTACTGCTTTACATCAGCATTCTCTTATCAACCCCGTTCTTGAATTTCTTCTTTCATTTATTTCGGCCTTCTTTCTTCCTTAGCCTTAATCCTCTATTTATTCTTCCTTCACTTCTTTACTTATCTAAAAAAAGAAATAATTATTGCGTAACAAAGGGCATGTGCTGTCTGTTGCAATATATTGTTAGCCTACAGCGGCCTTGGAGCCCACCCTTTGCTTACAATTCATTGGCATTATTGTCACTGATTTACTGTCTTCTTATTATTCTTCTTCTGTAGGCTTTCCTTCCTCTTGTGTTTGTCCGTCCCTTGGAGCATGAATGCATTTCTTGTCCTTCCAGTGCTCTTTTCAGGTGCTGGTTAGTCCATGCATGCATTGTCTGTTGCAAGGCATATTATGGCTTACGAATAACATAGAAGTCCTTGGAGCTTGCTCATTTCTTACCATCAGTTGGCTCTCCTTGTCACTCATTTGCCGCTTCTTATTCATGCCCCAGCTCGTCCGTCTTAGGCCTGTCTCTCCCAGGTAGCATTGCCTCTTTCCCATTTCTTTGATTTGCATCTCTGCGTCCACTGATTGTTTTTCATTTACCTTTTACGCACTCCATGAGAGTGCATGTTTTTTAGGCATATCTCCCATGTACCTCCTGGTAGGAAGCTGGCTCAGTATATAGTATATTAAAGTAAGGTATAGCGTGCACAGAGTCCAGTGGACACCCAAAGGGAGGTTGAGGTAAAAGTAGATAGCACCTTACTCTATAATATGGTAGTGTGGTCGAGCAGTAAGGCTGTATCGGAGGGCATTGTAAAGCATGTGTTGTACACACCCGATCAGCAAATGATATCATTCACTCAAAGACTGAATTTCAGACCAATTGGTGTTGTACACACCCGATCAGCAAATGATATCATTCACTCAAAGACTGAATTTCAGACCAATTGGTGTTGTATAAAAATATTCTTTTAGTTATCTTATTTTCTAGAACCAATATTGCCTGGCACAGATAAGTAATAAATACATTACTGTAGTAATGCATTTTATAAACCGTTTAAATTGCAATTGGATATGCACTTAGATTTGATTACAGTGGAGTTAATAGTAATGCAATTCTTTTGATCTCCTGTACATATACTTCGTATTGGCTTTTTAGTAGAATGTCAGGTAGATTACTTTTCTTACACAGTGCACTGGATACTGCACTGACATTTCCTGTAAACAGGTAAGTGTTTTTGTTATTTAGTTACAGTTTTAAAGGGTTTCATTGAATTTCCAACTCCATGCTTAACATTGTTTTTCTGTGAAAAGTTTTTATCATATGGAGGAAAATAGGGTTATCGGTTCAAAGGTAAGTATTCAGTTGTGGGAGTTTGTATTCTGGGGGTAAACTCCAGAGTCCCTCAGGGTCAATGATGCACTCTGGTTTCACCCCCAGCAGCACTAAACTGAAACTGAAAAGATTTTGTTTAGTTAAGTAAAACCAAAACAAGGTTCCAAAACATCAGATACATTGTAGCGTTAAAAGCACACCAACATATATACACACGTTAAAACTTAGTTGCATCCATTTCTTTAGACTTTCAGTTTGAAGTATAAAATTGATATGAGTGGGTAAGACACCACCTTTTTATACAATTCATTAAAATGAATTGATATTTCTTTTTACAGTACAATTAATGTTAAAAAGGCAGACCATGACCACTAAACGACTCTGTGACCAATTTCATTGTGTCAAGACTATTTTATAACTGATTAAAATCTTTGTTACGTAGCTACTAAGTTGCGGATCATTCAAGTTAATGCATTTTAATTTGGCGGGTCATTTGTGGCACTAGGGCGGCCAGGTGCAGAGTGTTGAGGCCCAATGTTATCCAATGAGGGATGGGGGCCTCCGGTTGGTGGCTGCTGACTAGCAGGCCGCTGGGTTGTGGGAGCAAAGCTCCTGGACTTAAGCTCAGGGCAAATGGGGCGTTCAAGCCAGCACAAACAGTGCGCACTCAGCGGAACTGGGCAGCCGTGTGCAGAGTGCTGTTTTAGCGTCTGGTGCCCTGTAGCTTTCAATGAGGAGTCTCTGGTTTGCAAACACACAGCAGGCTCGGGGACAAAAGTCTTCTTGGTGCAACCACTACTTGGCGAGATAAGTTGGGATGCTGGGGGTTGGTTAGGCACCGTCTGTTTGGCCATCTAAGGCTGTGGGGCGTCTGGTGCAGGGGTGCCTTTTAGGGTCGAATCTTCACACCAGCTCCTGGTTGTGTTTGAGTGGGGGGACATTACCATTTGAGTCTGTTGGTGAACAAATCCGGTGTTCAAGGGAAGCAGTCCTTTTCTTTTGAAGGCAGGGCAGGTCCTCAGGGTTCTTGAGGCTGATGGCTGCAGGACACACCAGAGCTTTGCTTCTGCAGGTTCGAGGTGGGGACCTTCCGGTAGGGCTGGGGCTAAGTCAGTGGGCGTCCTCCTTCGTAGCTTCGGCGCAGCTGTTCTTTTCTTCTTGTAGTTGCTTGTCTGGGGAAGCAAGGTTCAAGGGTGCCCCTAAATACTAGATTTATAGGCGTTACCGGTAGGTAAAAGGTTTGGACCAATTGGTCCCTTCCCTGGGTTGGGTACACCCCCTATTATGCAAGCCTCCAGTGGAGGGGGCATAAGCCTCACCCTGGTTGGCTGGGTCTCTCCCCCCCCCCCCCCCCCCCCCCCCCCAATCTGCAAGATTGCATGGGCTGCGAGTTGTGATTCACCTGTCCTCCCCTACCTGAGGGGTGGCGTTGGCAGAGGTTGGCACACCTCCCTTACTCACTTCGTTTTCCCGCTGGTTCTCCTGCCCAAAGTGGGGGTCAGAACCAGTGGGGACCAGGTGTTGGAAGCAGCTAGTGGCCTAAGGTAACTCACAAAAGCAGCAAGCCTTTGAAGCTTCCCCTTCGTGGACCCTGCCCATCCTTGGGGAGGAGGCTTGGCACCTCGTCCCAGGATGTGCATTTTTCAGGCCCCCCCCCCCCCCCCCCCCCCTCCCGAGAGCAGCAGGTGCTCGACCCAGGGGTCCAGAAACATGTCTGGTTGTAGCAGGTGAAAGCAGCCACTCAGCCTGGACACTAGTGGTAGGTCATTTTCCGGGGGCATCTCTAAGATGCCCTCTGTGTGCGTTTTTCATTAAATCCCACACTGGCATCAGTATGGATTTAATGTGCTGAGAAGTTTGATACCAAACTTCGTGTGTGTGTCCTTTTCCGTGTCCATGCATGTAGAAAGAGGACACTTTCTCACACCTCTCTCCCCTGTGTTGCTCTGTTGTATACCCTACTCCATGTTGTGCTTACTTGCGAGACTCCCTGTTGCATACCCCCTCATGCGCCCTACATGTTACTTCCCCGTCCGACTGGCTCAGTAAAGCACATAACTACCTGGAACTAAAGCCGGTTCTCCAAGATTTGAAAGCATTCCAGGTGCACTTGAGGGGATTCTGTGCTTATCCAAACAGACAACACAACAACTATGTTCTACCTCAGACAATGGGGCACACCAAGTATAGACCTATTTGTGAGTCCCGAAAGCGTCAAATGTCAAAACTTTGTGTCCAGGTTCCTACACCTCCAGTCCGAGGGAAAGGCCCGGTCAACAGACTGGTCAGGGAGATTTGCATACACTTTTACATTGGTCTTTCGTCTGGATTCAGAGTCTCCGATCAAAAGGGCTCTACACACCTTGGTTGTGCGAAGTGCACCTATGTAGTACCTACATGAGACCAAAGCAATTCGGAAAGGGAACCAACTCTTCTCATTTCCTGTAGCCCGATGGATAATGGAACTTATCCAAACATGCTACACAAAGGCAGGAAAACTCTACCCACATACCCCAGGGTACTCCACCAGGACGAAAGCTCCTACCTTAGCGTTCCTATCGGCGAAATCTGCATGCCCGCAACATGGTTATCCTCTCTCACCTTTACGAACATCCAGTTAAACAATGATGTACAAGTGAGAGAGTGCTACAATTCCTGTTGCAAATCCTCCACGTTTCAGCCCGTTCTTCCCAAGGGACCAAATACTGCTAAGTAATCAGAATCACAGTAGGTGAACCCAGAATAGGCTTCATGTTGCAAAAAGAAATTATTACTTGCCAGTAGGAGTCGTTTTGCAGCCTGAATAGTTTTCTGGATTCACATGCGACCCGCCTGCCTCCCTGGAAATGGGGGCTAAAGCAGCAGGTGAGGTAAACCGCACTTCAAAGCAAGGAAAGATCCAAAAAGAACAGACTACGCAATTAAAATTCTGGGGCGCCGTTGGGCGTAACACGAAGGATGGACCTAGCACCAAATCCCACCATGCCCACACTGATTTTTATATAAAACAAACGAAATGGAAAAATGACGACATTATTCCAGACCCAACCACTGAATCCAGTATGCCCTGATACATGCCCACGATGCGGGTCACTGAGGTGAGCTTGTTCATTCTTCACTCCCTACTGGTACACAATATTTGCTTGTCTAGAGGAGGCTTCTGGTTGCGTTGTTCCCATGGAGATCCGACCGGTATGGCTTGGTCTTCCACCCCCCCCCCAAAAAAACAAGGAACTAAGTGTTTTTTGTACTAGGATTGGTACTAGCAAAGAGACTCATTGCTATTGCGTGGCTTCGGCTTGCCCCAAGCCCCACCTCCTGCCTGTTGATGCGTGGTTGAGAGACCTGTTTGAATGGGCGACTGCAGAAGCGAAGTGAACGAGACATCCGGAAAGATGAAAAATTTGAGTATGTTCTTTGGGCATGGTGTTGCTTATATGTTGGATATCATGAGAGTTACTGATTTTGCCCCGTCCTGTAAATTTGTATTTATGTAGGGCTGGTGGGGAGGGTACAAACGTTTTTTTTTTTTTATGGAGAACCCCTATGGAAAAATGCTGGCTGTGAATCTCAATGTCAATTTTTATTTTTTTATCACTGAATCCAGTAAACTCTTCAGGCTGCAAAATTATTCCTAATGGTAACTAACCATTTTTGCTTTCTCTTCTAATACCACAGAGGAGATTGTGTTCAGATTTTGTGTGTACATTGGCATGTTCCACTTAATTTGCCTGTATCCCATTTTTCTTGTTTGTGTTTCTTTTCATTTTAGATGGTGATCTTATAACAATTTTTGACAGCTCGGATTTGTCCTTTGCTATCCAGTGCAGTAGAATACTTAAACTGACTTTATTTGGTAAGTTCTGTCTCGTATTCTTAAGTCCAGTAGTGTGGTAATCTGTTGCAGGGTCATATCTGTACTGCTGCCTACTTTTTGAAAGTGCTGTGATATTTCTCATATGTAGGACTTTTGCATATGCATAAAGGTTTTTACCCCACCTCTTACCATGTTATTAAAGTTTAATGATACCGCAACAACAGCTACTGCGAAGTTTAAACTCCACTCTGCCCCCTCCACTCTACCATATTCCACTGTATGCCACTCCACCCTATCCCACTGCAGTCAACTCCACAACACTGAGCCTGTACTCTATCTATGCTGTTCCACTGTATGTAATTCCACTTCTTGGTATACCACTCCACTGTTCCCCTCCCTACACCATTCCACTGTATGCCACTCCACGATATTCCACTCTGTCCCTACACTATACCCTATTCCACTGTACTCAACCACACTTTGCACTGCTCAACTCTATGCCATTCCACTGTACCCTCCTCTACTGTACCCTGGCAACTGTATCATACTCCACCCCACGCTACTCCAAATATATGCCATCCCTTGCTACTCCACTACATGCTATTTCAGTGTATGCTACTATCCTGAACGCTTTTCCACAGTATGCAACTCCACTTTACACTATTCCACTCCATTCCCCTCCGCCACTCCACCCCACTTCACAACATTATGCCCCTCCACTGTACCACACTATACTCTACTGAATAGCACTATACTGTACCAACAACTCACTTGTCTCAATGTAACTTTAAAGCACTCTGACACTCTACGCAACTCTGTGTACGCTGCACCACCTCAGTTAATATACAGCACACAATTCCCTTGAGAACAGCATCGGGCTGCCAGATCATATATTCGAAAACACGACGATTGTGAACATTAAATACCCAGATTTGACGTGTTAAGGACTTGGAGCAAGCTTAACGGCAGCTGCGTTTGAGCCTGATCTTTTGGACTTGCTTAGCCCAATAAGTGAAAATCGTATGGGCAGATATAGAATTTTAGAACACTGTTGGATTTCCCTGTTACAACCGCGTCCTTACAGTCTGACAAAATATGGTCGGTTAATACCACAACCATTAAAGTTTTTTCGAGAGCCTTGAGGAAGTCACTAAATGTGACTAAACATGTGTTGGCTGTTCTCCTGCAAGCTGATCAGGTCTGTGTTGTGTTACGATTCTTGTTAACATCTCTCCATCTTTACCGGTTTGCGAATAGGGGTACTCACAGTCCCAACCGAAATTGTTATGAAAAATACCTGTATAAATTAAAGGAGAGCATTTTTGTATGAACTCCTCTCTGGTGTTCACCTGTGATGACTTTTTTGGTTTCATGATATCAACTTATCAAGGTAATACACTTTGATTTCTAAATGTTTATAGTGCTGGAGTATAATCATGTTGTAACTTATTTCACTACGAAAGTTGTTGGTTGATTTGATTATACACTTATATGCGCGTACTGTCACCCTACGGGTATCCTGGCGCTTTTGACTGAATTATGTGACCAGAATGGAATCAAGTCCAGCCCGGTGAGCAGATAAGGGGAAAATTTAGACTTTTTGAAAGAGCCATGTTTTCAATCTCTTTCGAAACTCCAACAAGGTATCCATTTGTCTAAGACTAGTCGAAGGTTATTCCATAGGTGAGTTCCCACCACATTGAATGCCCTTCCGCCAGGTTCCTGTGTGTCTGTGCACCCAAAGTAGGAGGGTACACTTTTACCCTTAGTGGCACCGTTAGAATGTTCTTGCTGCTGGATATATTTGTAACATTTACCACAAATTTGGTTGCCCAGTTTATATGTAACTTCTTTGAGGTGCGACTTCTCTGTACACTACTATCGATTCTTGAATTGTAAAAGATCTGCATTTGCGATGGGCATCTTTGAGAATCTTCTTCAGGTGTCCGTTGTTTCAACCACTCTATCCTAAGTTGTACTGCTAAATGTTCCACGTGCAACACGTGTATCTGTCTGTAGCAGATTCTCTATACACCGATTACTATATGGTAGAGTTATGCATGGTATGTGGACTTAAAACTTGAGTATATTTACAGAACGATTGTTACATGCGTTTAAAGTTTTCTTTTGATCTCAAGTTGTGTTTTAGTTTTGATACTCGCACATTTCTGAAATAAAACGTTAATGGCTAGACGTCATTTTGTCTTTGCCTGTAAAAATGTGATTATGCAAAAGCATATTTACGGCTTAAATTTCGCTTCTTAAACTTGATTCAACATATTTTTTTGTAGTTAATGGTCAACCAAGACCTCTAGAATCCAGCCAAGTGAAATATCTCCGACGAGAGCTTATAGAACTTCGAAACAAAGTGAATAGATTGCTTGATACTTTAGAACCTCCTGCTGAACCTGGATTTTCTGCAAGCCTTCATGAGAATGGTAAGTCTTTGCTTTTGAGTATTTGTATTCCTAATTATGTCATTCCAAAGTGCTAAACAGTAACTTGTATTTTTTTCTGAAATGCTTATTTAGTGGCCCAGGTTTTTTTCCCTATTAAAAAAAAAATGTATGCTTTCAAAGAGTGAAAACTTTACAAAATCTTCCACTACTCTAACCGGATATTACTGTTGAGGAAACTGGGCCTTTCCTTATGGTGTAGCAAAGACATCTGCATGACGTTTCAGCATACCTTCTCAAATGTCATCAGTGGTTAAATCCTATACAATGGAATACTTTTATCTCTGATAAAATGTGCCAAAAGGAGGTAAGATCAAAAGAAAATTGCCCACATTTGAGCCCTTACAGTTAAAATTAATGTGGGGACAAATGTAAGCCAGAAGTCAATCCCTTATAAACATTTGTATCTTATCCATGCATATTGTCAAGTTTAAGGCATGCACAATTATTTGGACAGTAGGCACCTTCTTGGACATCTGCATGATATGGCAGAGTGCTACTGTGATCCTTACACCTCCCCCACCCCACCCCAACTAGAGCAGGTTATTGCCCCCTATTGTGAAACAGTAACATGGAAAATCTCTTTAACACTTTGGTAGAGTTGTGACAGCTGGATAAATATTGTTGATAACCTTACGCCAGTGCCCTTTCTTCTACTACTACCAGAAGATGGCATGCTGAACCAGCAAAGAGTAATTACTCTGTGGTTCTACATCTGTCTTATTTCTTTCCCCACATTATGCCAAATATGGTGTTGGAAGAGAATGTGCATCTTCATCATTAAAAGTATGTATCATGTACCAGTCTAGGAGACACCAGGAAGAACCTGGGTTTAACATCAAGCCAATATTAAAAGTACAGGATGCTGCCATTTGATCTCCATACCAACTCCTACTAAGATCCTGGCCATTGCACTGGCCTTTGTGCGAAAATCGAATGTCCATTGCTATCCATTTCTAGAATGCAGCAGGGTAGCATCAAAGAAAGATGGAGAACTGATCCAAAGATCACTTTGTGTGATTCGGGATGACCGCTTCCACAGAGGGTAACTCTGTGGTGTATATACTCGGAGGTTGGGTAGTTTATCGGCCAACCTGCGCTGTCTAAACCGAGGGGCCTCTGTTTTCACAATCCCGATTTCCTACTCCGCAGTGTGATCTTGGGCAGATAGTTCTATCTACCGCAGCATTTATTTCCTTTTAGCAGAAAATGGGGACCACTTTCAGATTGGTATTCTATGCGGTCTCTGGACGTTCACTTTGTCCTACTTTGAAAAAGCGACCTTCACGCATGTCAAATAAGCTATGACAGCGCCTCACTCTGAACCTACAGTATTGGAGTTTTCTGAAGTGGCAGAACTGTGTGTTTAGTTTTAAGTTGATACATGGCTTGTCTGTGTGTTTGTAAATGGACGGACTTTAAGTGGGATGAAAAAACTGGGGCATCTAGAGTCCGAGAGCATGTGCTTCTCTGCGAGGCACGCTATATTCTGTGAGGTTTGAACACGCCAACTTATTTAACAAATATTGGCAAAACCAATAGCTCTAGCTAAATACTTCTAAAGCCCCAAAGGCGAGACCTATTGGCTATGACAATGCTTATTATTTGCTTTGTAACAACTTGAAGATTTACTCATGTATTAGTTTTACACATCTGAAACTATGTAAAAAATGTTTATAATATTTCACCCTGACCCCAAAAAGGCATTCATTGATGAATGGGTTGAAAACAGTTTGGGATGTTCCTTAAATATGATGCGCATTCTAATCAAACATGCTAAAATTGACATAGGAGAAATTATCAACAAAATTAATGAAATTGAGGATATCTTAAAACCACAAACTAGTAAAGATGATGTGGCGAAACTGCGAAAAGACACGGATAGCAGGCTGGAAAAATGAAATTGAGATTGAGGAACGCAAACAGAGGAAATTCAAAACAGATGCAAGGGATAATGCTCAAGGTAGAATCCTTACATTAGTGAAACTATTTGATACACTCAAGACGAATTTCCGATTTCAACAGCCGACAGGAATTCCAGTGAGCACAAGTGAGTCTGAAATAAGTGAAAGCAAATTAAATGATGGAGCAAGAGGCATCACTCCATGCAATATTTTTATTTATTTATTTTTTGAGGTGCAACTCATGAATTTGGACAAGAGCTTGTCCGGAGGAAGGGGTCGCAGAAGAGAGAGAAACCAAAGCCGAGGAAGAGTACCAAAGACTGCCTTATAAAATCTAGAAAAAACAGAAGAACAAAAGAAAAGATACTACCCACTAAGAAGTCGCAAATAGAGAGCTTAATAATTAACCTCTCACAACATGTACTAACAGAGGATGAAACATCACTACTAATTAAACAAAGGCGTGTCATTTTGCCCAGAAAAACATTTTGATCAAACGCAAGTCAGAATTGACTTGTATAAATTTATACGGAAACTAAAACTCTCAAATTCATGCATGCAAAGCTAATAATGTACTGATCAATGATTAGGGACCACAAGTAAGATGTAATGCTACTTGGACAATCGAGGAGATACCAGATATCCAAAACATATTTGGTATTCTCTACGATCGCAATGAAGAAGAATTAACAGGAACTCAGCTCATTGAACACCTAGATGTAAGAACGGACCAAAGAGTCAACAGCGGCTTAAAACTGAAATCCAGATTCTGCCCAATGCTGTCTCCAGGCAATCGATTTCATCTTTTCCTAGAAGCCATCATTGAAGAAATTGAAAAAATCCTGAACACACGGAACATCGGTAAAAGAGAAAATTTGACGAGCAAAGAAAGAAATGCAATCAAAACATTGAAAGAGGATGCAAATCTAATAATAAAGCCTGCTGACAAATGGGGAAACCTAGTCCTTATGGACACCCAGGACTATGTAAACGAAGCAATGCGTCAACTGAATGACTCCAGAAATTATTGCAAATTGGACAGTAACCTGATCAATAAAATTACATTACAATTAAATGAACTTCTACAAGATTGGAAAAGCGAAGGACTGATAAATTATGATGAATTTAAGTTCCTTGTGAAGGATTTCCAAGTAACACCAACCATTTACTTCCTTCCTAAAATACACAAGACACTCATCAACCCTCCGGGCAGACCAATTGTCTCGTCTTGCGATAACCTTTATGAAAGAATCTCTCAATATGTTGATATATTCCTGGCACCTATTGCCAAAAATATTAGTTCACATAGACACTGGTGAATTTTTGAGAATTTTAAATGGAATCACATGGAATGACCAATATCTATTAGTGACCATTGACTTGGTATCCTTATGCACATCGATTAGACGTGAAATTGGGCTTAATGCGTGCAGCTATTTTTTAACACAACAAAACATCAATGAACTGCAACACACCAGCATGCTTCTTGAAATGAGAACTTTCTCACCAATAATGTTTTTATATTTAATCATTAGCTTTACAAACAGGAATCTGGCACCGCAATAGGCATATCTTTTTTGCCAAACTACGCGAATATAACGATGGGATGGTGGGAGAAAACATTCCATGGGATCCAGCAAACCAAACGGACCTGGATACAATCATTCTATGGGTCCTTTACCTAGATGATTTGTTTTTAATCTGGAATGGAACACAATACAAATTCAATCTATACTACTCAAAACTTTGCCAGAATGAAGTGGGTCTGGAATTCACATGTGCAACCAGCAAAAAAGAAATAGACTTTCTAGATCTCCAAGCGTATATTGAAAACAAATACACTCAACTTTGTTTTGAAAGAACCTCAAAACCGCGTACTGCTTGGAACCAGTTTCCTTCCAAGACCATTACTGTCAAGTATACCGTATGTCGAGTTTATTCGCATGAAGCGAAGCTGCTCGCAAATCTCTGATGCAGATGAGAAAACACAGGAGACAATGACCAGACAGAGAACAAGGCGATACAACATGAGGTTACTTGGAAAAAGCAAAAAACGTGCCACAACTAAAACAAGAGAAGAAACACTAACTTTAAAAACCATGATGCAGAAGGAGAAACCAGGTCTGCCACGTTTTATAACACCCTACAGTAAAGAGTGGAATAATCCCAAATAAAATGAAGAAATATTGGCACCTGATATCAGGGGATCCAGAAATCTGCAACATACTGGGTGAAAGACCAATGAGCAGCTACAGGAAAACAGTCACTTAAAGATCAACTTGTTAAGAGCCATTTCAAAGGATCACAAAGAAAACTGGCTCACAAGTCAACAGAAAGGTTTTAAGAGATGCAGTGTCTGCAAGGCGTGCAAAATTGGACAAAGTAAAAGTACCTTTAGTGAACCCAATGGCAAACCAATTCCAATTGAGGAAAAAATAACATGTACATCAACCCACGTTGTATACATCATTGAATGCAAATGCAGATTGCAATACATCGGCAGCGCAATGTGCACACTGAAAAAAAGAATCCTGGAACACATCAGGGCAGTGAAAAATAAGGACATGTCGTATTCAACAGCCAACATGGAAGCCTGTCAGAACAGCTAGTCGAAGGCAATGTCATTCTATGGAATTTACATGGTGAAACAAGAAGAAAGGGGCGGAAATAGACAAAAGGAATTAAGAGCAACAGAATCCCGTTCCTTCATAAGGCTGAAGACCAAAATGCCAAGAGGGATGAATAACGCTGAAGAACTCGATGTGCATTTAGTGTAATAGAAAAGATTTAAAACTGAAATGAAAGATCTTCTTGCTTGATAATTTCGGACTCTGAGACTCTAATTCTGTGCTTTTTTTAGGTACTATACCTTTAAAGAAACCGAAGTATCGTAAAGGCTTTGACAATTGATATGTTAACTTTGTCATGCAATACAATATGGATACTATATCTCTGAATTGGAGAACTTAGAATAGTTATTGTAAATAGAATAACTGTTGACTAAATGCGGAGAGAGTCTAGACCAGTCATTATAGAATAACTGTTGACGAAATGCTGGAGCAATTTCTGCTCAGGTACTATACCTCATTGAGGAAATATGAGTAACCTTGTTAAACACACTGAATGTTATAAACTTATTTAGAACACGATGGCTGGCGCTACAATGAACTGTAAATATGTATATAATAATTGTTGAACTACATATCCCAGAATGCCACTTCAAGGCAGAAATGGGATTTAAGTTAAAACTCCAACAATGGCTCACTTACTGTGAAAGCCAAGGTTAGGCTGAACCGCGTTGGTCCGAGCATTGAAGTTGAATAAATCAAGCTGAAAATCCAAGTCTGGAGTGCCGCATCCTCCGGCAGTAGAGTACGCGGGATCTGAGGGTCACTATATATATATATATATCTCTTTTCCAAATGCAACAAGGGTCCTTCCGGGATAGTCTCCCGTCGTCAGTTGGCGCGTTATTCGGCAGACCCCAAAGCCGAACTTGTTCATGTCCAAAAAACCAATTTGCCCTTACGCAATAAGCGCACTCGGGAGTATGGATGCTATATTTTATTCCTTAGAAAACGTCACGCGTTTCGGCACCAGTTGTGCCTTGATCACACGTTAACCAAAATGACACAATGGCACATTTAAATAAAGTTTCAAAAAACCTAGACAGCGAAGAGTTAACTTCTGCAAAGTAGGTAAAGCAGGTCATGAGTGCAAGTAAATGGGTCGGCCATTTTGTAGTGTAAAGCCGCATAAAGTAAAACATAGTAGACCCATCAATGTAATCTGAGAGTGTATTTCTTACCACAATTATATGTAAGCCATACAATGGACAACATAAGTAATGTCGTGTTGTTCACATCTGCATGGCTCTAATGACAATTGGATTCGAAGTAAAGGCAAGTGCCCCAGCAAAACGAAAAAGTAAAAAATGGTGTAATCCCTGGTATAGGGGATACACTAAAAACAAATATTTCATAAACCCCCTACGTGTGCTAGGGTTGTTCATAGTACCCAAATTTAATTGGTACTTGTATGTGTTATTCAAATAATAACACCCTACATCGATCCAACTCATTGATTTCCTTCGGTCTAGTGCCAAAGATCGACTTGAACAGGGGACAGCCCTACTGCTAAGTAATGTCTCCCACTAACCAGGTTATTCTCTCTGTACTCATGGTTATGTCGAATTCTCTAATAACGTGGGTCCCAAATTGTACTTTGCAACAATGGTGGCCTGCAAGGTCAAATCGCCTCTATTCAAAAACTCCTACAAAAATTAGAGCCAAGAAATGTCAAAAGTGCAAAAAAGTGAAAGTCTTATCTCTAAGTAGTGCAGTGATCTTCTTTTGAATCGTTGAAGAAAAAGATGGGGGAGAGTGAGGTGAATAAAAACAGTGAGTTCTCCCTTCCTTTCCTCCTGAAAGAAACATATGAACAAACTATTAAATTTCACACATTTAAAATATCATACATCAGGATATCAAATTCTAAACTAGTCTATTACAGTACATTTCAAAAAATGGCAGATAGTAATTCATGGAAGTAGAATAAGCATGCTTAATAAGGCACTATATAGAACGGATCTGACCCCTTATCTAGGCCACTCTTCGTGAAGATGGGTTGCGAATTCCTCATCTAAGTTGTGCCCTCCAGGGAATCTAGTTTCAAATTCCATAATCCATTTGGACTCTCTTTCTCAGTGCCAGATCTCGGTTGCCACCTCTTCTACCAATATGAACCTGTTCCAACGCAAAAAATCTGAGCAGAGAATGATCAGATTGGTGAAGTTCTTGAAAATGTCTCGCTACAGGGTAGCGAACATCTGCATGTGTAACTGCTCTCAAATGTTCCTGAATACGTTTTTTTAACCATGCATTGTGTACTACCCTCGTACTTAAGTTTGCACGGACATTCCAGCACGTAGATCACAAAGTTGGAATTGCATGTAAGGAACTGTTTGATCTCATGTTTTTTATTGCGTCCTGGAATTTCTATCTCCTTAACCATAAAGCTTGTTTTACAAGCCCTACAATGGCCACAGAGATAGAAGCCTTTTAGGCCTTGGATGTGTTGTTTGGTGTCAGATAGATCACCTCTCACTAAGATCTTAGATTTTTACCTCTCCCTTAGGTAATTTGGGGCCTTACTTCCAAATGGGTGCCTATTACATGAGCAGTCTGTAAGATTTTCCAATTGTCCGCCAACATTTTACGAACTTTGTCAGACCTCTGGTTGAAAGTAGTGATAATTCTAGTGGGATTTTTGTCATTTTCATCCATGGGCTTAGATTGTAATGTTTCAGAATACTCCACCTCTGAAATCTTTTTGATAGCTTTGATGAGTACCCACTCGGGATATCCTCTCTCTCTCTCTGAATCTAGTCAGCATGTATATTCCAAACAAAGAGGGTCCTTCCAGAATCGCTCCCGTTGTCCGGTGGCGCATGTGCCGGCGAAACCCCAGCGGCGGTAAAGATTTCGTCAGTCACAAAGAATTCAAATGCGCACTCAGAAGGAGAGTAGATCACCACCGAGTTTATTCCTGGCGGTCTCTTGATCACACGATCGTGTGATCAAGAGACCGAGGGGTATATATATATATATATATATATCTATCTATCCTACTGGTGGTCGCCAGTAGGTAGTTATAGTTAGGAATTTTTTTCAATGCAAAATCTCAAAATTCTATTGTGAATAACTTTGGCGCCGGTTGACGAATCTGCCTGAATTTCCTCAAATTTGCCTCGCGCAGCTCCGGTCCTTCCTTGAAAGTTTGGGGGAGATTCGTCAAGCGGGGGCCGAGATAAAAGGGGGGGTCCCAAAACGTGTTTTCCCTATGTTAATTTCTATAGGGCGTTCGACCTCACTTTTAGCCCGAACGGCTGAATGGATTTCCACCAAACTTGGCAAAATTGTAGGGACTGGTACCCCGATGTGCCTTTGCTATGTCTCAAGATATATGCTCCAGTGGTTATTACGAAAATTAACTTTGAAAAAATATATATTGGGCTATATAGATGTTGGAGCCTAAATGTAGCCCAAAGATGGCCACCAGAGACAAAAAAAACACATGTAGCCCAATGACAGAATGCCCCAGAGTGTTCTAAAGAACAACTAGAGCGCTAACAGTCTTACTTATGACAAAAGTATGGCACACCTGAAGTCATCTTGATTGGAATAAAGTGTTAACACTTAAAACATTTAATTTGCAAAGGAACAAAATGAGGGGGTTCATTTTGCCATAGAAATGATGATTAGTGCTGAAAAAAGAAATTACGGCACATTTTGAGTGACTTCTCAAATCCTCTTATATTTCATTAAAAAAATTCTGATATGCAGTCTCCCAAGATGGCCACCAGAGACAAGAGCCCAAATGTAGCCCAAATATCAGCCAGATGTAACCCAACTATAGCCCAATGACCGAGTGTTCTAAAGAACAACTAGAACGCTAACAGTCTTACTTAAGACAAAAGTATGGCACACCTGAAGTCATCGTGATTGGAATAAAGTGGTAACACTTTATACATTGAATTTGAAAAGGAACAAAATGAGCGGTTTCATTTTGTGTATATATATATATATATATATATATATATATATATATATATATATATATAATAATAATCTTGAAAGCACACTCTACAGGAAGGCCACATCTGGCAACATTACTTTGCACGCCACCAGTTCGCATCCCAAGCACCTCATTGCGAGTATCCCATATGGAGAAATCCTAAGGATAAAAAGAATCTGTAGCAATGAGGAGCAATTTGAAAAATGTAAATCTGATTTGATAACCAGATTAAAAAGCAGAGGATACTCTACTAAAATAATAAGGGAAGCAGAAGAGAAGGCCAAAACCAGATCTAGAAGTAGCCTTTTCTCTGAAGAGGAATGCCCTAACATTACCACCCCTGAAAGCCCTGTTCAGATAATTGATACTCCTAGGTTAATCACAACATACAATAGAGAGGAACATCAGATCCATTATTAATAAACACTGGCCAGTGGTACTGACTGATAATATCCTACAAAATAGGATAGCTGCTAAACCAATGATCACTTTTAGAAGAAGCAGCACTATGGGCACAAGGTTAGATAAGGTATCCCCTGAAATCAAAAAAGTCATCACTTGGATGCCAACCAAGAAAGGTTTTACTAAGTGCACAAGTTGTAGAGCTTGCAATTTTGGGTGCAACATGTCTTCATACCACACTCCTTTCAAGACTACTTCCAACCCGATAAGAGGCAATTACAACTGCAAAACTGAATTTGCTGTGTATGCCCTGACGTGCACCTGCCGGCTACGCTAAGTGGGTAGCACGAAGCTACAGGTGCACGTCAGGATTTTGCAGCATATCAGGGCCATCCTGCACAGCGACGCAACATATCCTGTTGCCAGACATTTTAAGAAAGTGCATGCTAATAATATCAACTGCCTTTCTTACTATGTAATTGACGCTGTTAGCAGAAAGAGGAGAGGGGGCAATAGAGAACGGCAACTAGAGACCAAATACATCTTGGACCTAGATTGCAAATGGCCCAATGGGTTGAACACAACTGAAGACATGCATAGTTTTCTGTAAAACTAGCTGTATATAGCATGGGTATAACACGTTGGTTCAACATTTCAGTTTTGTAAATACATGAATTTGTCCTTGTAAATATGATTGTATATACATTTTGTATGCATATTTTCCCTCATCAAGAATTTCTCAAAACATAACAATGAAATTTTAAATTGTTTTTTTTATATATTCAAATGTTCCCGGGATTTTAAAATACTGTTGATACCTATACTATCCAGGAATTAATTAATTTTTTGTTCTTGTGGTATACAGTAAAAATGGGACCCTACATATACATTTGATTAATTTGAGAGATTTACACCATTTTGCACTTGCACTTTATAAACTTTTTATGGGATGCACTTTTAGCACTTTTCTAAGCCTCTCCATTACTTCCAAGTATGTAATGTGTGAAAACCAATGAAACTGTTTTGAGTTATATTAACTTCTCATGATAAATTATCCAACATGTGGGTTTTTGATAAAACTGATTTAGCCGGTTATTATTTCCCCTCAATTACTGTTTCAAACATGGCGACTGGAAAGGGATTTAGCCTTTCGATAGAAATAGTTTTAATTGACATGAATTATATTTATTATTTTAAATATGTTCAGTGGTACATTGAGAGCATGCAAACTCAAAAGTCATATATTATGGCAATAGAAATATATAATATTTCTTTTTTCATGTGCCTACAGTAAATATGCCTATTGAAAACAGTTGTAAGGATAATATAGAAGAAAAACTATACTTACAGGATTTTTTCTATGTTTTCTACACATGTGATGTGTGATGTAAACAGTGGGAGGGGCACTTTTGCACTTTAAATTTGAATGATGGTGTTTTCAATCTGTGACACGTGATCAAGGGCTTACGGGCTTGAAACGCGTTGTGTTGGGTCACTGAATAAAATACTGCCCACTTGAAAACCTCGGAGGTCTGTGTCTCTTTCCTCGCCTGACTGCCATTGGGAGAACTCAGGAAGTGGTTTGAGGGTTTCTATATATATATAATATATATATATTTAACACTCCTTCGTCTTTCGAATGAAAGTAATGGGCGCACTCCCTTTAAGTTCCACAAGTTGATTTATTACAATCCCCCAGCCATGATAACAGACTCTATCTACGCGTCACCTTGCTCACGATCACTTTCACAAGTTTTTTCACATCATTTAAAGCGACCTTAGTGTTTGATGTTACATCACATCCTGTTGTAGTTCGCTAGGCATTCTGGTATTTGTGGTTTTTTACAATCTAATTTTATTTAAAAAAAGGGGGAGTTTCTCTGAGTGAAATTAAACCATTTAACAAGAGAAATTAATCAAACTTTTGCCTCAACCTTTATTGTCCTTTTCCATCCCTCAAGTGGGATTAGTCAACTAATTGATGAGGCTAACTTCTTTGAACATCCAGTCTTGTTGTGGGATGGTTATCAAATTCAGCAATTCACTCATTTTGTCTCTACTTTTGTCCATATTAGAGATGAATACATAACTCTTCCGATTGGTTCAGGCCATGAGGACTTAAAGTTCTGAAATTTAGGATGTGGCGTGACTCCCTTTGTCTAAGAATTTTTTCGCGATCTCCACCACGTGTATTTTTTGGGATAGTTTCTATTCCAAAGAATTTCAATTTGAGCCAATGTCCATTGTGCTTTAGCTCCATATGCTTTGCCACTGCGTTGGCTCTGTCCTTATGTACTGTGGCTCTCACATGTTCCATTATTTGTTTTTTTAGCTCTCCTTTTGTGCTGCCCACGTACATGAGGGGGCATGGACATTCTATCCCGTAGACTGTAAATTCAGTTTTACATGAAATTAGTTGTCGTATCTGCCATTTTTTGTTGTTGCGTAATGGTATTTCTTTGGTTTGTTTGGCAATTTGGCACATTTTGCAACCATAACATTTCACAAAACCAGTGGTTTTCAGCCAGTCTTTCCTTTTGTTTGGTTTGCAGTGACTGTGAATCAACCGATCCTTCAAGTTTGGTGCTCTCCTGTATGTTGCAACTGGGTGTTGTCCCACTAGTTTGCCTAAAGTGTCATCCAGATGTAGGATCTTCCAATTTTTTCTCATGATTTGAACCAGTTTCTTACTGTTTTCTGAGTAGTCAGTGATAAGTCTAATAGGTTCTTGATCACTTTTGTCTTTGTTTGATCGTTTTAGACATTCCTGTCTGAGTTTTTCGTTAGCTCTGTTCCAACATTTTTCTATGTTCCCTTGATTGTATTTGCGATCTTTGAATCTTCTTTTTGTTGTGGCGCTATGTTTTTGCCATTCAGAGTCTTCGCTGCATATTCTTCGAATGCGAAGAAACTCCCCATACGGGATGCTTGAGATCAGGGAAGCCTGGTGGAAACTGGTCGCTTCCAACGTTGCATTGGTTGCTGTTTCTTTTCTGTGCAGCGTAGTGTGGATCTGATTATCTTTGATATAGATACGGGTGTCCAGGAATGTAACTTCTTCGTTGTTAATTTCGTATGTGAAGGTTAACCCTGTCATACTGCTGTTAATCTTGTAGTAGTCCTGGAATTGTTCTTTGGTTCCGTCCCAGATGATCAAAAGATCATCTATAAATCTGATCCAACACATGATTTTGCAGGTGAATTGATCATATTCAGGTGCCCAGGCTATTTCCTTTTCCCAGTATCCCATGGTGAGACACGCATAATTTGGGCTAAATGAAAAACCCATTGCAGTTCCACTGGATTGTCTATGTAACTCTTCACCAAACAGAAAAATATTCTGAGATAAGCATAGTTCAATCATGTCTAGCAACATTAGGTTGTGATTTTTGTATTTAATTTCTCTGTGTTGCAAGAAATAGTCAACTGCCTTTATTCCGATGTTGTTTTGTATGTTCGTATATAGAGATACGACATCCATGGAAATCAATTGGTAATTTTCTTGCCATGGTGTGTTTTCCAGTCTTCTCAGTAAGTCATTGGTGTCTTGGATGTATGAACTTAATTGTGTGACATGTGGTTTGAGAAAATAATCTATATAGTTTGAGACAGGTTCCAAAAGAGAGCCCTTTGCGGATAAAATCGGTCTTCCTGGGGGTTTGTTTCGGTCTTTGTAATATGAGTTTGAGTTTAAAATATTTGTATAGCGCTCTTTCACCAGCGGTTTCATGGCGCTGTAATAGACAGATCTCCAAGGTAGGAGTAGGGGAGCAGAAGAGGGAGGGGGAGCTTCAAGTGGTTTAGTTAAAAACATTTGGCAAATAGGTGAGCTTTGAGTTTCTTCCGAAATTGAGGGTACATAGTTGTGGATCTGAGCTCAAATGGAAGGGAGTTCCACAGAAGTGGGGCAAGAGTGGCAAACTTTGATCCTCCCCATTTCTTTCTCCGGAAACGGGGGGCAGATAATAGGAGTTGCGAGGAGGAGCGCAATTCTCTGGTTGGGACATAGGGAACAATTTCAGATGTTATAAAGGCCGGAGTCGCACCCAGTCGTGCTTGAAAGATGATGGAGGCAAGTTTAAACTGGACGCGTTCACGGACAGGCAGCCAATGTAGGGATCTGAGAAGGGGAGTTACATGATGGGATTTCGGGAGATTGAACACTAGTCGTGCCGCCTGGTTCTGGACTAATTGCAACCGCCGTAAACTATATGCGGGAATCCCCGCATATAGGGCATTGCCGTAATCCAGGCGGGAGATAACCATTGCCAAAATGATCAGTTTCAGGGCATCGAAGGTAAAGAAGCGAGATACCTTGCGGATGGTGCGAAGAGACAGGAAGGAGGAGGATACCACGGCGCTAACCTGGGAGTGGAGGGTGAGTTGAGAATTGAGTTTGATACCTAGGGTTTTAACTGAGGAGGAGGGAACCGGGGGTGAGCCTAGGGAAGGGGGCCAGAAAAGTGAAGACCAGGGACTGGAGCAACCACCTGTTAATACCAGCTCGGTCTTATCCGGATTAAGTTTCAGGTGGTTGTAATTCATCCAGTACTGGATGAAAATCATAATAGACTGGAAATTTGAGATGGAGGTAGGGGAGGAAGACAGATTGAAAACGAGTTGGAGGTCGTCCGCATAATTGTATATGCTGACGTCCATTTGTTGTAGTGAAAAAATAAGAGGGGCGATATAAAGGTTAAACAGAAGGGGTGAGAGGGAGGAGCCTTGGGGGACCCCGCACTGAACTTTCTGGAAGTCCGCAGAAAACTCACCCAGTCGAACAGCCTGGGTGCGGTCCCTCAGGAAGGAGGATAGCCATACCAGAGCGGAGCCTCCGATCCCCGCCGCCCTGACACGGGAGAGTAAGATGGTATGATCAACCGTGTCAAAGGCGGCTGATAGATCGAGGAGAACCAAGGCCTGGGTCCGGTTGGTATCCAATCCTTCCCTGAGGTTGTCTAGGACCGAGAGAACTACGGACTCCGTAGAGTGTGCGGGGCGGAAACCGGCCTGGCGGGGGGCGAGGATCCCATACTCCTCCACAAAGGTGCTCAGGGACCTGGTGACATGGCGTTCGAGCACCTTCGCCAGGAATGGTAGGAGGGAGATAGGACGATAGTTAGCGGGGATCGAAGGATCCGCGCCAGGTTTTTTTAAAATGGGGACAATAACAGCAGTTTTCAGTGGGTTGGGAACAACCCCCTGAGAAAGTGAACTGTTAAGGAAGTGGAGGGGGGGGCTGGACAAGTGGTATAGATGTGGCGAAGGATGTGTGCAGGACAAGTGTCCTGTGGGGATCCGGATTTAACAAGCGGAATAATTAAAGCCAATGAATCTTTAGTCAAAGGGGGAAAGGCATCAAGTTGTCCTTTGGGTGGGGGGTACTGAGGGTCAACAAAAGTCGGGGAGGGTAAGGGAATATTGGTTTTAATAGTAGCAATCTTCTCGATAAAGAAGTTATTCAAGGAATGGCAAAGGTCCTGGGACGGGGAGGGTTTGAGAGAAGTCCTGTCGGAAAAAGCCAAGTTGTGGACAATCGAGAAGATTTCCCTCGGTTTATTCTCAGCTGCATGGATCTTTGCAGAGAAATAGGCCGTTTTTGCAGCCAGGATGGCGTTTTTATATTGAGCGAGGAGAGTAGTAAACTCAATTTTAAGTAAGGGGGAGTAGTTCCTCCTCCAGGCGCGCTCGGCGCGGCGTACTGCAAGCTTGGTGGTTTTGAGGTCCTCATTAAACCATAAGTTGGCATCTTTCTCCCGTTTAGAGGATACCCGCTTCAGCGGGGCGATTGAGTTGCAACTAGAAGAGAGCCAATCTTCAATCGCAGCGGCCTGGGAAAGGGTGGAAAGGCCTTGTAGGATAGGGTAGGAAGAAGCTAATGCCGCAGAGAGGTTCTCCGGAACTACACGGTTCCATGAGCGGACCCAGATGTTCTTTGGAAGCGGGGGCCTGGTAGAGGGATTGATAAGAAGGGTAAACGAGATCAAGTGATGGTCTGACCAAGTGCATGGCAAGATGGTCAGAGAGTCTATAGGGCAGTTCATGGACCAGATCTGGTCTAGAATGTGTCCTTTGACGTGAGTGGGCGAATGGACATGAGATAAAAAATTGAGGGATAGTAGTGTATCTGAGAATTCCCTAGAGGAAGGGCATTCCGCAGGGTCTGAAGGCCAGAAGTTAAAGTCTCCCATTAGTAGAATGGAGGAGTTGTTGACCGTCAGTGTAGATGGTACTTCCTGAAAGTCGGGGAGGAAGGATAAGGGTGATTGAGGGGGCCTGTAGGTAAGTATGCAAGTGAGAGGAGGAGTGATAGAGGTAGTGCGGATAGCTAGGTACTCGGTTGTAGCAATATCTGGCAGGGATAGAGTTTGGAAGGGAAGGTCAGACCGAGCGATCACTGCTACTCCGCCTCCATTTCTGCCATTGGAACGGTCTGCTCGGAGAGCATAATATGGGAGAGGAAGAGTGGCCAGTAGGGTGGGGAGAGAATCCTCGCAAAACCAAGTCTCCGTTAGAAAGAGGAGATCGGGTGCGTGGAGGTCTAGCAGCACCGACCATTCGTGTGAGTGGGCTACTGCTGACCGGGTGTTGAGGTAATAGGCCGAGAGTTTTAGTTGAGGCTGAGCTATTGTGTTCTCTGGGAAGGTGGGAGGGAGTGAGGGTTGGGAGATGATGGGGTAGGTTGAAGGTCATATGTAGATATGAGAGAGCTGGTAGAGGCAGGGAGAGGCCAGGGGCCCTGGAGACTGCGGAGTTGTACAGCAGAGTATGAGATTATTTGAGCAGAGTTGCGTGCCCCTAGCCCCGGTCGGCCGCGGCCTATATAGTTAGTATTTTTTCTCTATGGGACTTTTTTTTTTTTGGTGCAAGACGTTTATTAAGTACCGTTAAGTGTACACAGCATTCTGCCACAACCCGGAGGCCGGCTGCTATAGTGCAAATCAGCAATGAAATAAGAGTAGTCAATCAAGAGTCCCCACATGCAGTGCTGTAGAACGGCGCATCAATTCATTAACAGTACACAGATATTAAAAGCACATCAATTTGTCTCACTTTTGTCATTTTGTTGATGAACTAACAGAACAAACCATAAGCATGTGCAACACATTATTCACAGTAGGGGTGGATCCGTGTGGCAGCCGAGCGGCCGGTGGACAGTCACAATTCACAGTAAGATGGGGACAGCCAGGGCAGCGGGCATGGACTAACAACACAGAAGGAATAAAGTGCTATATCGGGTCACGGGTGTCACTTAAGACTCCGGACCATCCCTACTTCCCCCCCAGGGCCGCCCCAACAACACACCAATTCTATCTCGTACATCCTCAAGTGAAGACTCTGTTATCAAATAGCATTGTAGCGGGGCCCAGATATCCGTGGGCCTGGAGGAGGGAGGCAGCAGTTTGCATATGTGTGCAGCTGTTCCTGGCAATACACCAGGTCACCCATCCACTCCTTAAACTTGGGTGCCCATCCCCTTCCCCATCGACAGGCCACCCTGCGCTTGGCCAACAACAGAGCCATCGCCACGTACTTGCGGTGGGCCGCCTGCAGAGGTTCGACATACCCTAACAGAGCCATTACAGGGGAGGGTGTTACCGTTGTGTTCATCATTGTGGAAAGTGCCCGAAACACCTGGTCCCAGTATCGAAGTACCCGGGTACAGCCCCAAGCAAGGTGCAGAAAATCAGCCCCAGGCGTCCCACATCTGTCACAGGTGTCATTATCCCGCAGCCCGAATTTGTGTAAGCGTGCCTTGCCAAGCTGCGGGTGACCCACCAGGGCACGCAACACTTCTTTTTGAACCCACAGCAGGTCGAGGACTACCTTAAAACTTTGCCTAAACGAGACCGGAGAGCTGCAAATGTGGACGGCGGACACGAATCTGGGTCGGAATGAACGATATTTGCGTTGATACTCCCTTCGCTGGTCTGTGACGATTAATGCTTCAATGTGGGATGATTGCAACTGGCTCCCCCGGGGAGCTCGGGTCAGGGTGGACCTGCAGGTGACAATGCATGCCAGGCCCCCACCCCCATACTCCCTCTCCCGCCTGGACAGAGACGGTAAGAGTGGATGAGAACGGAGGGGAGAGGACTGGGGGTGGAAGACGGTGCACCTCTGATGACCCCGAACGGGTGTACCCCACAGACCTTGCATATTGCACTTTTGATGTTTTACTGTTGTGGGCTTTCTAGGGGAGGGGGGTGGGAAAGGGGTGCTGGCGAGTTGGGGGTGCTTCAGTGGGAGGGGGGTGGGAAGCGCTGGATTAGAAATGCGGGTGCTGCATCTGTGGTGGACTGGAGTACAGCAACGGCACTGAGCGTTTGGGGTCTACGACCTAGGTTGCTTGCTATGTTTGAGACTGTTCTTTACCTTGTCCTACTGTTGGGGGGGGGGAGGGGAAGGGGTATTTGTCGGATGCCCTGCTAATGTTTGGGGCATGTCGGATGAGCTGTTTGCTAGACGAAGGTATCTACGAATCAGTGGATGGGAGACCTGGGATTGTTCTGACTTAACAGTTTGGTTTTGTTGCTTAGCATGTGCACTACTACTTATTAGACCGCCTACCTGCTTTGGGGTGTGGTGGTACATTGGAGGTACTACAGTGGGGGGGGCTATTGGCCGCAGAGAGTGGTCGGAAAGGCTGACACACGACGTGCATGCTGACGGACGCATGGATTGTCCTTTCACATTGTTTCTTCATTTTATACCGTAGACTCTCGGAATGGGGGACACTTGTCTGAATATACTCACATGGAACGTGAGGGGGTTGGGAGATCATAGAAACAGGAGGCACATTCTGGGCTATCTGGACCGCCACAACATACACATAGGCTTTTTACAGGAAACCCACTTTGCACCTAACAGACCTCCTGCATTTGGTAGCAGGTGGGCTTCATGTGCTGCGTTCTCATCATATTCCTCTTATGCGCGGGGCACAGTGATACTGGTAAAAAGGTCTACGCCCTTTTATATGGCTGGCTCGAAAACGGATGCACAAGGGAGATACTGTTTGGTATGGGGCAGATTGGGGCGCATGACCGTGACACTTGCCTGCTGCTATGGGCCTAACGTGGATGACCCACATTACTTTGAAACTCTGTGGGCTGCAATAATAGAGACGGGTACGCAACACATAATATGGGGAGGAGATTTTAATGTGGCCATTAACCCGACTCTGGACCGCTCACACCAGGCTCCACATCACTACACGAAAGGGCGGGAGGTCCTGCGTGCCATTGTAGAAGAAAATCACCTCGTAGATCCATGGCGCGCACACTGCGGGCCAAAGGGGGAGGGCACACACTTCACTGCACAGACGAAATCTTGGGCTAGGCTTGACTATTTTTTTCTGACTGTTCACCTCTATGCCTCACTGACATGTGCGCGGCACCTCCCCAGGACATATTCTGATCATGCCCCGGTTCATATTGCCCGGAGAGGGACGGAATTGGGCCCCCCTGTTACAGCATGGCGTATGCAGCCTGCGATGCTTTTAGACGAGGAGTTTCGGGAGGAGCTCCGGGAGGAATGTTTAGATTTTTTTAAACGAAATAAGGACTCTGCGAGGGATGTTGAGACCATATGGGATGCATTTAAAGTTACACTGCGAGGATTCTGCATTGCGAAAGGCTCTGGAGTCCTTAAGGCTATACTGAATCGACTGAAAGCTCTAGAGGATCGGCTGGGGCGAGCGGAGGAGGCCCTCCGTATACACCCGGATGGTGACACTTACTGAGATACGGGATTTGATAACTGAATACTCAGATGAGGCTGCGCGCGAGGCGAAGTTCAGGCACAAGTATTGGGTGGCACGAAGGTATGGGGAGGGTGAGAGGCCTGGTAAGGCGTTAGCTACTACAGTTAGGCTTATGCGGACGCCCACAGTCATACTGGAATTGGAAACTGCCGAGGGGCTGCTGCTCAGATTCCACGCAGATACTGAATGAATTTGTCCACCATTATAGCACATTGTACACCTCAGTTGGGGCAGAGAGGCTGTCCTTAGACGACTACCTAACTGATGTGACGCTGGGGTGGTTAAGTGATTCTCAAAGAGCCTTCTTGAGCGCCCCGTTTGAGCTGGATGAAGTCCGACAGGCCATCATGAGCATGCAGTCAGGTAAAGCTACGGGGCTCGATGGCATCCCTATTGAATTTTATAAAACATACATAGACTTCATGGCTCCGGTTCTGCGGGAAGTGTATGAAGATGCCTTGGAAGTGGGTCACCTCCCTGCATCCATGAGAACTGCGCTGATTATCTCCCTGCTTAAGCCCGGGAAACCTGCTTCGCACTGCGACTCTTATAGGCCCCTCTCGTTGCTGACATGTGATGTGAAGATCCTTGCCAAACTCATCGCCACGCGCATAAGTCTTCTGTTGCCAAATCTTATCCTTCCAGACCAAGCTGGCTTTGTCCCGGGCAGGGCGACATCCCACAACCTTCGCACCTTCTTCTCAGTGTATGACTCTGTCCATGAGGATTTGCCCATGGCAGCCATATTCCTCGACGCCACTAAAGCTGGAGTGGGAGTATGTCTTTGGAGTGCTGGGACGCATGGGTTTTCCAGCGATTTTCGGTTCATGGATAAGGCTGTTGTATACGCGCCCTACGGCCAGGGTCCTTATCAATGGGCAGCTTTCCCCAGAATTCACTAACTCCCCCCTCCTCTTTGCCATAGCCACAGAACCTCTCGCTGCTAAGCTGCGACAACACCATAAGGATAGTGCATTGCGATGCTATCAGAGACAGATCCTCATCTCCATGTACGCAGATGACATCACGCTCTATGTTCGACACCCAGGCGATAATTTACACCCATTGCTTAGGGAATTTATTAGGTTTGGGGCCCTCGCAGGAGTACAGATCAACTGGTCTAAGTCTTGTATCTTCCCACTCACAGCTTCCACCCTTGCATTCCCACTGGACTATCCACTTACATGGTGTGAAGGGGACTTTAAGTACCTAGGTATTCACATTGAGAAGGATAGGGAGGCGCTCATGAGGGCTAATTATGGTACGGCAATGAACAGGATCAGTGATCATGTTTCCCGGTGGATAACACTTCCCCTTTCTATGGCGGGGAGGGCCTCCCTTGTTAAGATGATTGTGCTCCCTAAATTGCTTTATCTGTTTCTTAACATACCCTTTTACCCTGGTGCATATTTCTTTAAGCGGCTTCGCTCAGAATTGCTTAAATTGGTGTGGGGGGGGGAGACACCCAGGCTCCGATGGGAGGTGCTGACCAGGCCTTATGCTCAGGGCGGATTTGGAGGGCCTGATTTTGAACTATATTTCCGGGCAGCCCAGGCACATTTCGCCTATTTCTGGGTGAGACAGCCTAGGTACATGCCACAGCTGGCAGCTGAACATTGGCTAGCACACCCCACGCCTATAGAGGGAGCGCTGTACACCATAGTGGAGGGAAGGGATAAGACCCCCAACACGCTGTCTAGCACGGTCACGGCTTGGTTGCGTATTAGTGAGATGCTGGGCCTGCAGTTGCTTTACGCCCCCTCCTTCCCCTGGCATATCACCCGCAACTGCCGCTACTGCAGGAAACTGGCTTTCAGAAATTGCTGACCAATTCATGTGCGCACGTGGGGGGATTTATATAGCAATGGCACGTTTCGCACCAAAGATCACCTATATGAGGGGATACAGCCGACACCTCTAGAGATCTTTTTTTTCCATGTCATGAATGATGTAATGTGACATCATCAGCAGTGGATTGCTGGTGCGCGATATATAGTTAGTGCAAATTTCAATGGTTTTGTGCGAGTAAATTAAGGTTTTGTAAATACTAATCCCGAACTATATATGGTCTATAACCCATGTTTTTTTCAGTGAATTTTCAAGGTTTTGTAAATGCTAATTCCTAACTATATATGGTCTATAACCTATGGTTTTTATATATATATACAATACATTCACTAAAAAAACCATAGGTTTCACACCAGTTATAGTTAGGTGGAAATTTTACTCTCATAAAACCTTTGAAATTCCCACGTTATAGTTAGTTGGACTCACTATAACTTGCGCGTGCAATGCACTGCTGGTGACGTCACATATTACATCACTCATGACATGGTCAGTGACATCACTCATGACATCACTGATGACCTCTCAAATGACATCACTGATGACCTCATCCAGTGAATGTGTATCTTTCTGAAAAATAAATATTTTTTATATATGTATATCTAAAGGTTGATAGAATAAATAGGTAAATGTCTAAATGGATGTTTTTTTGTGTAAAATTGATTGGTTAACTGACTTATTAAATGTATCTTAGTGAATACATATATTAGCGAGTAATGTTTAAATATTTAAATATCTGTATCTGTCTCACTTTGTGTATGTGGCTGCATGGGTTGGTGAGTAGCTACATGAGTGTGTATATGGGTTATTAGTTGTTTTTTTGAGTATCGGTGTCTGTATGGTTCGGTGGGGGATATTACTTAGAGCACAGATGCATGAATGAGTGACTCACTATTTGTATGTATTTTGAAGACTGCATGTGTGCAAGACTGTATGGGTGGATGATTGTGTGTATGGGTGGGTTAGTGAGTGTTTTTATAATTGATTGTTTAACCACTTGGCTGCTAGGCGTTTTCCCGTCCTGCGCTAAAAAAACATAAATCCTATACACCATGACGAGCTGGCCTTGTCATCCGCGCACGGCAGGTAAGCGCCATGACGAGCCCAGCTCGTCATTAGCCTCGAAGGGGTTAAGAGTAAATATGTTTCAGTTTCTGTAGAAGTATGTGTAGTGGTGTGTATATAGTAGTATAATCAAGTAAATGTTTTTTTGATAGTTTATTTGCATGTGTGAATTTGTGTGTGAGTAACTATATGGATGAGTATTAGTGTGTAACAGGATGTATAGGTGTATGATAAGTAAGTACATGCATGAGTGACTATATAGAACTGTTGGTGAATGAGTGGATGTGGATGTAGATGTTGGAATTACCTAATAAGTTGTTGTAATTGGTATTGGTTTCTCCTTTTTTAAGAAAATGTTAGTTTATATTTTTGAATGTGTCAAAGGTTATTTTATGCTGATAGGAGGTCTGCCACTTTGTCACAAGGATGTTGTCATCGTTGATGTCATTTGAGATGTCATCAGTGATGTCATGAGTGATGTCACTGACCAGGTCATGAGTGATGTAATATGTGACGTCATCAGCAGTGCACGCGCAAGTTATAGTGAGTCCAACTAACTATAACGTGGGAATTTCAATGGTTTTATGCGAGTAAAATTTCCACCTAACTAGAACTGGTCTGAAACCTATGGTTTTTTCAGTTTATATTCACTGAAAAAACCATAGGTTTCAGGGACGATCTAGTTAGTTGGGCATTTCACTTGTACAAAACCAGAGAAATTCCACCGTTATAGTTAGTTCAGTTAACTATAACTTGTGCCCCTGAAATGCGCTGCTGATGAAGTCCCATATTACATCATTCATGGCGTGGTCAGTGACATCACGGATGACATCATCCAGTGACTGTGTGTTGTGTAAAGTTTAAATATGATATATATATATATATATATATATTACTAGCAGCCTGTGATATTCTGTGACCAGGTGCAGGCACCAGAAGAATTTTAGCCTAGGTCATCACATTGGAGAATGAGGGTCTGGGTAAATATCTAATCTGGTGAAGAACCATCCCTTTAAACCCCATGGCGACCAACTATAGTTTATTCTCTTTTTCGTTCCCTTGCCATAACAAAATAAAAGCCTTGGGTTATTTATGGAAGGGAAGACTTTTTGTTTGTTCCAATTTTTTTTTAAAAACAGAGGTTTAAGGAAAGGCAACCCTTAATGTGCATGTTTTCCACAGAAATTTGCCTTTGAAAACTAGATGCAATAAATAAGGCCGAAATCTGTATTATGTTTTTGGATACACATGTTATTTGTGTCTGTGTATTCATTTTTATGCGTGACTTTATATGGAATGGTTAAAATAACTTATGATGCAACTTAACAGGAGGGGCTCGTCTGCTGTAGTGGGGTGTCCCTTTACCGTTTCAGTTGCCATTCCGCCCGCTTTTGCTACACTGTGCTTCTTCCGCCATTCAGCTGTTTACCGCCCGCTCTTGCGGCTACAGCGTCTCGCTCACCATGTAGTTGAGTTGCTCCCACTCTTGCGGTGCAGCGATAGGCGGCTACCACAGGACTCTTAAAATGGCAGCCAGCTCTTCGGATTTGGGCGTGGTCCACTAAAATGGCCCTGGGACACCTTGGAACTCGGACGCTTGTCTGCTAGGGCTTGGGCCCCATTCTCGAAAGCGTCCCCTCAGCCTTGAAGATTCTACAAAAGTCTTGGGGGCCCCCGACTCCCGCAGGCTTCCGGTGGGGAGCGGCTGCCATGATTGCTTGCAGAATGGCCACGACGGAGCTACGAGACGGTGGTGCTCTCATGCTGACGCCAGCTTCAGTCTGAAACATCCAGAAACACTGTAGACTATCAATTCGATGACTTCCGGTGGAGCCCCAACGTGACCCGGTAGGGAAGAACTTGCCCTCCCCTTTTTGAGTGATGGTTCTTGTTGCCTGTCCCCTCCGTTATCTAACGGAACCTTTTTTGATTGCCGAGTGAGAAAAAAAAAGGTGGGTCTTTCATCGTTTGGGGAAAAAAAATGTTTTAATCCAACGAAGTGTTATTTTTAGGTCATATGATCAAGCCTTCCATCATTGGGAAACCAAAAGTAAAATGAACCAATGAAAAGTTTTATTAACAAGTCACATGACCTGTTATGCGGCTTTGGGCTATAAAAAGCGAAGAAAATCCGTTGGCCCATGAGGCGGCATCAGTAGCGGACCAGAACCAGAACTATAACCATCTACTTCCAATAATATAACTTTTATGCCCAAATTACGCAAAGATTTAGCTAATCTGCTAAAGGGGGAAGTCGCTAATCCTTTGATTTATTCACCCATCCGTAGCCTCTCTAATCTCCATTACAATGTGTTTGTTTCTGTCGCTAGCTGATGAAAAAACTAAAGTGACAACTTCCTCATCCTTAATTTGTCTTTCTTTGTTCCTTAAGATGTCATCTTCGTCAACCTCTTCCGAGAATGCAGATGCGTTAGGGATTTCCTTGTGTTTCTGAATTATCTGTTTCAGTTATTGAACATCCTAAGGTTTTATGACATGGGGAACAGTAGTGATATCCTGGGCGGGTGATGGAACTGGGATTGTTAATGGAAAAACATCTACAGAGAAAACTATTGGTGAATTATACTTCTCCGGAAATTTAAAACTCACATGTTTCATTTGTGTAATCGTTTCATAAACATGTACATTAAAAAACTAAATACGCTCCACTGTTTTAGAAAATCTTTACAGCTTGCTAGAACACCCTTTAAAGTTCCAACTACGAAAACCTACTTACTTAAGCTGTTGAATTTGGCTTCAAATGTAAAGCATAAGTTCAAGCTAGCATATCATATGTCTAAAAGGTTAAACATAATTGATATGCAAATTTAAATACTACCCTTTCTTAATGGTGACACCTTATCTCTCCTATATCCCACAATTTCCATGAGCAATGCAAAAGAAATTCTGAGGCCCTGAAGAAATAAGGCTTACTGTGGGGTTCAACTCAATCTGGTGTTTGGGCGCTTCCATGTTTTGGGGTGATATTCTGTGACAGGGTGCAGGCACCAGAAGAATTTTAGCCTAGTTCATCACATTGGAGAATGAGGGTCTGGGTAAATATCTAATCTGGTGAAGAACCATCCCTTCTTTAAACCCCAGGGTGACCAACTATAGTTTATTCTCTATTTCGTTCCCTTGCCATAACAAAATAAAAGTCTTGGGTTATTTATGGAAGGGAAGACTTTTTGTTTCTTCCAATTTTTTTTTTTTTTAAAACAAAGGTTTAAGGAAAGGCAACCCTTAATGTGCATGTTTTCCACAGAAATTTGCCTTTGAAAACTAGAGGCAATAAATAAGGCCGAAATCTGTATTTTGTTTTTGGATACACATGTTACTTGTGTCTGTGTATTCATTTTTATGCATGACTATATATGGAATGGTTAAAATAACTTATGATGCAACTTAACAGGAAAGATCACAAACATTCCAATGAGTGTTATGTCCCAGGTTTTACATAAAGTAGTGTTTACCTAGAGTGGTGCTGTGTAGGACACTGAATGGAAATTAACCAGAACTATAACCATCTACTTCCAATAATATAACTTTTATGCCCAAATTACGCAAAGATTTAGCTAATCTGCTAAAGGGGGGAGTCGCCATTTCTTTTGATAATTTATTCACCCATCCGTAGCCTCTCTAATCTCCATTACAATGTGTTTGTTGCTGTCGCTAGCTGATGAAAAAACTAAAGTGACAACTTCCTCATCCTTAATTTGTCTTTCTTTGTTCCTTAAGATGTTATCTGTGTCAACCTCTTCCGAGAATGCAGATGCGTTAGGGATTTCCTTGTGTTTCTTAATAGCATTGGTGTCTGCACACTTCTTTGTCAATTTGTCAACGCAGGTCCAGAATATAGTCAAAATGTCTCCAGCAACCAGCGGTCGGAATACAACCCCTTTCAGCAGTCCAAAAAGTTCTGTTAAATGAAGAGAAGGGACAGGCAACAAGAGCCTTCAGTCAAAGAGAGGAGGGCAAGTTCTTCTCTACCGGGTCACGTTGGGGACCGGAACTGATCGAATTGGTAGTCTACAGTGTTTCTGGATGTTTCAGATTGAATCTGGCGTCAGCATGAGAGCACCCAATTCTAAAACAGTAAATGCTTGGATAACAATCAATCAAATGTAGAGGGAAGCAGGCACGACTGGTTACAACGGGGGCAAAGGCTTACGTTACCTACCCTTCACTATCTGCAAAGAGAGAATACTCCTAAATGAAAAGAGGAGGGGGGGCAGCGTTCAAAGCACATCAGCGTGCATAAATACGAAAATGTTTTTACCTACCACGTACTTGACATTTTACAGCTATTCATATTTGTTATTAAAAAACCATTGAAATTCACTGAAAAAACCATAGGTTATAGACCATATATAGTTAGGAATTAGCATTTACAAAACCTTAATTTACTCGCACAAAACCATAGAAATTTCCATATATAGTTAGTTGCAATAACTATATATCGCACACCCGCAATCCACTGCTGATGTCACATATTACATCATTCATGACATGGTCAGTGACATCACTGATGACATCTCAAATGACATCACAGATCACATCAATCATGTGATAATACGATTAACCTCTTCAGACTCTAATATAACCTTAGATACACTCATAGTAAACACACTCACAGATTGTCACTTATCCATGGAGTTACTCATACACCTAGTTAGTCATGCAAAGAATCAATCACACCTCCATTTCCTCAACTATACAGTTATACACACCTTACTTATTCAAACATATTCTAACACATATTTACTCTCCTATACAATCACTGATACAAGTTTTCAATGATCCATGCAGCCACTCACACATTGACTAGCTCTTATACACAGTAATTTATATATGTCAACTCTCACATGTACTGTGTTTTACATATGTACTTACTTTGACATGTAGCACTGAGATATCCATTCACTCACCAATACACTCATGCACACAGTCAACCACCCATACAGCTGTTTCCACATGCAGTTTTGAACCCATACATCTAGTGAATCAACTGTTCACACATCTATGCACAGAGTCACACACCTCCCAGCCACCCACACACACCCACTCACTCACTCTCCCATACAAATTATTGGGCAACCAATCAATAACCCATATAGTTACTCATATAGGTACTGATCAACACATGCAGCACTTTACAGAACAACAGATATAATGATGCACAAATTAAGACCGTTTAATCACTAACCCATGCACTCAGTGAGACACATTTAATCACTCTCTCATACAGTCAGTCATGCACCTCCTAAATCCTTCATCCAGACACATACATCCACTCGTTCTTCAATATGTAAAATATATTTTAACTTTACAGAAACATACAGTCACTGGATGATGTCATCAGTGATGTCATCAGTGATGTCACTGACCATGTCATGAATGATGTAATGTGACATCATCAGCAGTGGATTGCGGGTGCGCGATATATAGTTATTGCAACTAACTATATATGCGAATTTCTATGGTTTTGTGCGAGTAAATTAAGGTTTTGTAAATGCTAATTCCTAACTATATATGGTCTATAACCTATGGTTTTTTCAGTATATATATATATATATATATATATATATATACACCGAGGTGTATTGAAGCATGAGTGGGTGTATAAGTGTCTAAATGGATGATCTAGTATGTGCGTGACTGTATAAGTGAGTTGAATGTGTCTTACTGAATGCATGGGTTAGTGACTCAACTGTGTGAATGTATGTATTAGTCAGTCTGTTGTATAAGCTGCTGCATGGGTTGGTCAGTAGCTACATGAGTGTCTATATGGGTTATTGATTGGTTGCCTAAGTATTTGTATGGGAGACTGTGTGTGTGGCTGGGTGGTAGGTGTGTGACGCTCTGCATAGATGTGAGTGGTTGATTCATTGGTGTATGAATTCACGAGTGCATGTGGAAACAGCTGTATGGGTGGGTGAGTGTGTGTGTGTATGTGTGTGTTGGGGAGTGAATGGATGTCTCAATGGTACATGTCCAAGGAACTACTTCTGTAAAAGGCAGTTTATGCGAGATTTGGAGTATATAAATGGCTATACGTGAGAGTCGGTGATTGTGGCTGTATAGTTGAGTGTGTACTTGTATCAGTGATTCTATAAGAGTAAGTATGCGTTAGTATCTGTATGAATAAGTGAGGTGATTGGTGTGTGTGTGTATAACTGTATAGGTGAGTAAATGGGAGTGTGATTATTTGCATGACTGACTAGGTGTGTGAGTAATTCCATGGATGAGTGGCTTTGTGTGAGTCTGTGTAGGTGTTTGAGTGCATATGATAGTGTTGTATTGATGAGTGACTGCATGTATGAGTGATTGTATGAGTAAATGTGTATGTGTATGTAGACCTAGGAATAGTGTAGACCTAGGAATCGGTAAGTGCGTATGTAGTAACTGGTATTGGTGTGTCGATGGTTTCGAAAATTGTAGTCTGTATTTTACAGTGGGTGTATCAAAGTTTATATTGGAGTGTGAGGAGGCACATTAGATTTTTACGTGGATGATGTAATCAGTGATGTCATCAGTGATGTCAGTGACCATGGCATGAATGATCTAATATGTGGCTTCCTCAGCAGTGCGTTGTGGTGGCGTGAGTTATAGTTAGGTGAATTAACTATAACGGCAGAATTTCTCTGGTTTTGAACGAGTGAAATGCCCAACTAACTATAATGTGCCAGAAACCTATGGTTTTGTCAGTGAATTTCAAAGGTTTTTTTAAATGCCAATTTCCAACTATAACATAGCAGTCGCGTTTGCAGAGTGGTGGAGAAAGGTGAGCGTGGCCTTCAAACACCTCTTAGCATTCCCACTGTGTGGAATTTACTGGAGGTAACAGGAGGAGTAGTTAGCCCCCAACGTCAACCTTGGGGGGCCAACTACTCCATTTATTACCACCAGTAAGGCCCACACAGCAGGATTGCTAACTTCTCATATCAGGCCCGCCCCCTCACTACACCACTGTGCAAACGTGCTTCCTAGCACGTTGTAAATTGGGGCATTAAGTCTGCTTGAACCCTGAGGGTCCCTGTGGGCCAACTAGCCCACCAGGTACCTCCATTAAGCGCCTCTGAGCTGCTTTGCAGAGAGGTGGTCCATGGCCACGTCCCTTTTGACACCTCTCTGCAGTGCAGCTTGTGGTGCTTACTGGAGATACCTATTGGGCTAGTTGGCCCCAGCGACCCTCTGGAATCCAGGGGAGTTAATCCCCCAACTTAAAACACGCCACAGGGCTTGTCTGCACACATGTCACATCAGGCGCCACCCCCCTCCCTTCACCACTGTGCAAACTTGCCTGTGGCGCATTTTAAGTTGCGGAATTAAGTCCCATTGACTCCGGAGGGTCCCTGGGGTCCAACTAGCCCACCAGGTACCTCCAGTAAGCGCCACAGAGCTGCGTTGCAGTGAGGTGTAAAAAGGGGCATGGCTTCGGAGCAGCTCTCTTCAACGCAGCTCTGTTGCGCATACTGGAGGTACCTGGTGGGCTAGTTGGCTCCCAGGGACCCCCAGTATTAAAGGGCAATTAATTCCCCAACTTACAATGTGGCACGGGCGCATTTGCAGAATAATGCACTGAGGGGGCGGGGACTCTGGTGCAATGTCGTCATTTTTTAATTGTATTATAGCGGTTGAAAGGGGTGCTGTGGCCCCCCTTCAATTTTTTCGGCCCTGGGAACCCCATTGCCCTGACCCTATATATACTTTTTTTAAATACGGGAAGGGGGCTGCGTGGCCCCCCTCCCGAGGCAGTTTTCTGCTCTGTGGACCCCATCCCCCTGGGCCTGGCCTCTCCGTTGGGACAGTGGAGGGAACCCCAATGCTCCCACAGTCCCACTGGCTCACCACCTCCTGCGGGAGCCAGCATTGCTTTTCCACACGGGGAGCTGCTGACCAGCGCTCCCCTTGTGGAAACAATCTATCACAAAAGACAAGGGAAACCCTACTCACAAGGAACCAGGGCAGACAGTTATATCAAGAACAATGGTTCCAGTGGTGCAATCGAAAATAATAACACTTAATTTGAATGGCTCAATGGCGATAAAAATTACTACTGAGGATTGAGGATGGCTAAAAGAAGAGGCATACACACAATTATCTATATTCCTCTCTCGTTTTTACTTTATAATACAATTATATTGAATTATGTCATACAGAGTAGTTCATACAAAAAGACATAAACAATACATAAAAGTGCAATGTGTCCCAAGTGTATCAAAACAACCAAACTAACAATACAAAACACATAAGTACTCTAAAGGCACAGTGGTTTCTTAAATGAATACATATACTGGAAAAAGACCCAAAATAGATATATAATTATTCTGAGTGAATCTACACAATCGTAGGCACTCTGTTTGGGGGTTCTATTCCACGTAGCGTCGACGCCGTTTCGACCCCTTAGGGTGGGGGTCTCGTCAGGACAGGAAAATGAAGGACATCTAAAATTAAAATTACAAGGGGGCTGTGAATAAACTGTATGACAGTCGTATATATTTTGATATCCGTCAATCCGACAAGGGGGCAATGTCTTTCTTTGGCCTCGTTCTCTCTATCTGGAGGAGGCTTACCGCCAATTGAATAATGTACTCTGCTACAAACTATGTGATGTGTGCACTGTCAGAAAAGCTCAGGCAGAGTTCCACACACTACTGATGGGTTGGCGGAGTGCGGGGTTGCTGAGCCAGGACGGGTGTAGATTCCTTAAAAAGGATCATCCGTGTTCTACTTGATTTCCAAAGTCCACAAAAATCTTGAAAAAAACCCTGGTAGACCGATCATCTCTGCTCGTGGTGGTCTGTTGGAAAATACTACTGTATACATTGACTCTTTCCTTCAAGAACTTGTTAAAGGTTTGCCAACCGATGTACAGAATTCAGGTGATTCTCTAAGGAAATTGGACTGTGTATTATGGGACTCGCAATGTTCCAGCACATTAATGGGCTGAGAGCCATTCAATTCTATTTGGGAAGTAGACCTATCCATATGGCTGTACATAACAAGATGCTGATGGCTATGATTTCTTATTGCCTGCACAACAACTTTTTCATGTTCAACAACCAGTATTTTCAGCAAATCGGGGGTGTTGCTATGGGGGCCTGCTTCTCTCCCAATTATGCCTGTTTGCAAATGGGCTACTGGGAGTAGCAGGTCCTCCATGGCACATACCATGACATATTTGTTGAACATGTGGTATATTGGTACGCTATATTGACGCCATATTTGTTATATGGCGTGGTACCAAACAGCAGGCCAGTGACATCATTGAAATGACTAACAACAATGCATTGAACCTTGTTTTTACTTCTAACATCAACCAGGACAACATTTTGTTTTTTTGATGTGGAGGTTATAGTTAATAACAGCAAACTAGAGACGGTACTCTATAGGAAACTCACAGCAGGCAATACAGTGCTGCACGCCAAGTCACCATCCGCCGCATCTGATACGCAGAATCTCCCCATAGGGGATTCTGCGTATCAGACGCATTTGCAGCACTGAATCTCAATGTATGCTAGCTCAGGAGGCCAGTAAAACACGATTTTTGGCCAGAGGATACACAAAGATAGCAGTGGATACTGTTATCCAGAAGGCAAGCTCTATCCCTGGAAAGGATGCTCTGCTTTTTATTAAAAAAAAACTCTGGTAGCAGACCCCAAGACTACCAGACAACCTGTCTGGCTTATACTGACATATAACAGACAGCACCAAGCTCTCTGTAAAATTCCTAACCGAAATTGGAACTTGGTATGTAATGATCCGGTTATAGGTAGTTTGATATCAGTCAAACTTGAAATTTCTCTCAGAAAAGCACGCTTCATGAGCGATGCTCTGGTCAAGTCTAGTCCGGAGGTGGCAACAAACACAACTTGGTTGCAGGCCAATAAGGGATTTACCAAGCGCGAGGCTCGACGAGCGCGCATTTAGGGCCCGCAGCGCCATAGGTCAGAGTAGGGGGCCGGCGGCCCTATGGGAGGCCGGCCCAGACAAGTACTTCCGGGGCGGTGGTGACGCACGTCTGGGGGGGGGGGGGGTGCACTGGGTCAGAGGCCGTGACCTATTTAGGGCAGGAGCACAGGTGTCTCGGGGGGGGGTGCACTGGGTCAGAGGCCGTGACCTATTTAGGGCAGGAGCACAGGTGTCTCGGCCTCTTTCCCTCATCTGCACCGGACCTGCTCTCACCTCGCTGGACCCCGTGACTTCCTTAGACATTATCATTTTAAACTCTCTCCCTGTTTTCGGAATTGACTTCTTCGAGTTGTTGGCCCGACGGTTGTGAGAGCAGAAGCGGAGCATCCGTGTCGAAAGGAGCGACGGCGTAATCCGGCGCCTGGCTCGTCAGGTAAGGTGTCGGGGCTGTGTGGACTGTAGGCGGGGGTGGCACTCAAGAAGGAGCTTCATTTGATTGCCCGGCCCCATTGGCCTCTCTGGGTCCCATGCCCGACTGCAACATCTGGTTTGTAGAGCTCACGCTTCGGCATCTTTCCTTTCGACCGGATGGTGGTCGGTGGGGAGGGGCTAGGGACGGTGATTAAGGGATTTGAGAACGTGATCGCGCCAGCATGCCAGGGAAGGGACCAAGTCATAAGCGCAAGGATAAGGATCCAGATGTAGCGCAGTTACTAAAATTGGTGCTAGCGAAGCTCAGTAAGGATTGGGGCAGTAGCGACTAGGGAGCCGGGGGCCAGCTAGCTGAACCGGAGGAAGAGCCGCAGGTCATTGTAGACCGACCCCGCAGGCAGGTTGTTCCCCCCCCCCCCCCCCCCTAAGGCGGCCTTCATGCCTTAGTCAAGAAACCTAAGGTTCAGCAGCAGAGAGGGAGGAGTAAGAAGAAGAATGGGACGGGCAAACCAGATCAGGATAGGCGTCCCCATACTGGTGTCCCCCTTGAACCAGTAATCAATATAGTGCCAACCCCCTCGCAGCCCCAGGCGCCTGTAGTGCCGCACAGCAGCATCCCCGCAACTCTGGTGGGACCTACTCCTAATGATGGTTTGAGGCCATATTGGCGGAACTTCGGGGGACGTTGGCGGCAATGGCTCCTTCCCCAGCCGCCCTCGATGCAAATGCAAGCGGCAGTCCAGTAGGGGGCAGCGTCCCCTCCACCGCGCCTGTAGCGCAGCCAGTAGATGCTTATTCGGGGGGTGCAGTAGCCGAGATTTTGAGTGCCATAAGGGCATTGGTGGCAGGGCCGAAACCCCGGGAAGCTGAAGGGGTAGGTGCTTTGCCGGTAGTGGGGTCCCTCCCCTCCCCCCTCGGGACCGCTACAGCGGCTGTAGCTCCTTGGGCGCCGGGAATTCCAGAAGGGGGCGCGCTCGGGGAAATTAGCAGGCAGCTAGCCATCCTGGTTAAGGCACAGGGCAATAATCCAGCAGCGGCGCAGAATGTGATCCCAACAGTACAAAAGGCTCCTGAATTGTCAGGAGGTAAGCCTGAGGACGCTGGTAAGGGGGCGGACTGTGTGGCTAAGGTAGCGGGGAGCCAGGGCTATGTTCTATCTAAGCCGGGTAAGTTGGCGACCCATGTAACACTGGACGCTAAAGAGAAAATCTGGAAAGGGGAATATGTTGATATGTTCTCTTGAATAAGGCCAAAGCTTTGGGAGGTAGAAAGCAAGGAAAAGGAGGGGAAGGACCACCCCAGTAGGGACAGGAGACCGAGGTTGGAGGAGTCCATCACACATTGGCTCTTCTGCCTTGAAGTGTTCATGACGGTCATCATTGAGAAGAAGCCTGAGTTGGCTGCCTCCTTGATATATTACATGCATAAGATTTTGAAGGCTCACACGACGCATGGGGGTACTGCGTGGCTCGACTATGATAATGGGAAAAGGTGCAAGATCCGGAGATAGGATGGGACCAGGTCGAAGGCAACGTCTGGCTAGAGAGCGCGAATGGGAGATCAGGGGGGTCCCAGTCGAATAGGCAGCCCTTTCGACCATCCCAGGGAGGACCTGGGGAGAAGAGGGGTACATGCTGGGCCTTTAATAAAAAAGCCTGCACTTGGCCCACAGGCCAGTGTAAATTCAAACATGCGTGCTCCTTTTGCGGGCATTCCCCCCCCCCCATTCAGAATTCAAATGTATCCAGAAGTCCAAAGAAAAAAGGAGGCGGTGGCAAGGAGATTAAACCTCCTCAGCCCTAAGCTGCCTACTCCCGTAGATATTGATTAACTGATTTATTGGCTGAATCAGTATCCAGACCGGTCAGCAGCCAAACTTTTGTACTTGGGGTTTTCAGAAGGTTTCCGTATTCCTGCACAAGGGGTTTCCCCCTGTAGAGTATTATAAAAATGTGTTGTCCGCACGATTACAGCCTCAGGTAGTGGAACTGAAAGTAGAGAAAGAGCTGGCTTTGGGACGTGATGCGGGACCTTTCCCGGTCCCGCCACTGCCCGGTTATGTGTGTTCCCTCCTGGGGGTAGTGCCCAAGAAAGAACCGGGCCAGTTCAGAATGATTCACAATCTGTCTGCGCCGAAAGGGGCCTCAGTTAACGATGCGATTGACCCTGCCTTGTGTTGTGTGACTTATTCCTCATTCAACACTGCCCTGAACAAATTGAGAGAATTGGGCCCCAAAGCGTTGATGGCCAAAACAGATATTGGGTCCGCATTCCGCCTGTTACCAGTTCACCCTGAAGATTACAAGTTGTTAGGCTTTCAGCTGAATCAACAGTTTAATTATGACCGATGTATGCCGATGGGGTGCGCTTTCTCTTGCAAGTACTTTGAAACCTTTAGTTCCATGCTTCAATGGTTGTTCTCTTACAGGACTGGGTGCAAAGAGGTAGTGCATTACTTGGACGATTTCATGGTCATGGGTTCTGCTGGGTCAGGAGCATGTGCACAGGCGTTAGAGCAGCTGGTAGCCATGTTCAGGGAATTCCAGATACCTTTGGCCCCTGGAAAGACTGTGGGTCCTGAGACGTGCATGTCCTTTTTGGGCATAGAAATCGACACAGTGGCGGGCAGGTGTAGACTGCCGCTGGACAAAGTGCAGGCTTTCTCTACAGCAATTGATTCTGCATTGTCAAGCACCAAAGTTACGCTACATCAATTGCAGGTGATTGGTAGGCCAGTTGAATTTTTCCCTTAGGATTATGCCAATGGGTCATCCCTTCTCGAGATCAATAGCTAGGGCCATGGCGGGCTTAACACAGAAGCATCACCGGGTGCGCCTTCGGGCGGAGGTGAGGGAGGACCCAAAAGGCGGAATGGGAAAAAAATAAAATCAATAGTGAGGAAAATTTCCCGGCCCCTCTGTAAACATAAGCCCTCAGCGAAGGACGTTTGGTTCAAATTTAGATTGGCCAAACTGATATATAAAATACCCAACCACCTGACACCATTACCATCTAGTCTGGTGGCATCTCGACAGCCAAAAGAGCCACAGGCAGAAAATGTAATAGCCAGTACAGACCAGACAAGTCAGACTGAATTATCAAACTTAAGTGATAACACACTCCTGACCCAACTGGAACATCTAATAAGGTCCCTCCTGTTGCCCATATGCGAAAGAATCATTAAGCTGGAGGAAACTGTTCAGAAATTTGAAGTGTCACAAAATAAAAATACTGCAACAATGTTAAAAATACTCAGATCACCGTTACCAAAAGAGAACCTCACGTCGGCCAAATGTTCATCAAAGCCGATTAGCAATAAGAACGTACGAGCAAAGAAACCACCACATAGCGGCAACACTAAACAGACACTGACCCCTTTTTCTGCAGCAATAGCCCCGAATGACACAAATAAAAACTCCAGCGCTCGTGAAAATACTGCACTTGTAGCGGTCTCAGACCCTAACATAGCTCCTGAGTCTCCTACAACTGAAAACGATGAGAGCGAATGGGCTGCAGAGGGCTTATGTACTGATAAACACAATGCCCATAAATGATCGCCCCGAGAAACCCTCAAATCGGATACCAGCTAAAAAGCCCATCTAGATCATCCTTCCCCCTGAATCTCACCCCTACACCATAGTAATGATAGGCGTCCCGAAATTGGGTGAGGGGTAAACAGAAACGTATGAGGGGGCGGAGCCGAGCCGGGCGGTCCTGCTCCATCTCGGCTCCCGGCTCCGGCGCTGCTCGGGAGCCTGGTTTGGCGGTTCCCCAGTGGCCCGTGGGCTGTTCTCGGCACCCATATGAAGCGGAAGATGCAGGGCACCTGCGGGGCTGCTCCGATCGCCCCCTGGTGCCGCTGCAGCGGCTGGATCGGTGAGGAGACGCGAGGAGAGGACGGCCGCGGGAAAAATGGCGGCCGGAGCCCTGATGAGAGCGCCGATGACCTCAACTCTCTGTGGGAGGTACGCTTGTCGGGCGAAATCGTAGGGACGCAGGGTCTGCCTCTAGTTGAGGATAGTCTCCGGGGGCCTCGGTAGCGGCAAGACACCTGGGGCGGCCCCGGTCACAATCTGCCTTCCCACGCCTGCCTGACCTTAAAATGGCGGCCGGGTGTGACTTGCAACTATCGGTCGGCGCCGCTACTTGACCATCGGCCCCCAGCGCTTACTGCACAGCGCTCTTTACACTTTTCGACGTTTTGTCACTTCACCTGGAGAAATGTACACTGCCTGCTCGGAATTGCCGCTGATGTCCAGCACTTGTCAAGACGGCTCTGCATCAAGCACGTCAGAGTGTGCCAAAATGACAGATCAGGATGTCTGAATAGAGGCAGCCCCGGGAAAAACAGAACAGATAGAAAATTCATTACTCCAAACTACATCAATGCGACTTCTGTCAACATCATGTCAGGCGTATGGAAAAAAACAGAACAGTTCATTTATGATATGAAAGAAAGGGGGCGGAGCCGGGCGGGGACGCACCTGCGGCTGGCCTCCAACTTCATCTCCCACCTGGGCTTCCACCTTCTCTCCTGGACTTCTTGTCTTTTGTTCTGTCCTGACCGTCACCCTGCTGCTGTTGTCGGACAGTGTCTCTGGACTCTAGCCCTCCTCCCACTCCCCCTGCCTTAACCCTTTTCCTCGTGGATGATCCTCAAATGTTTCTTCCCTTTGCTTCATCTCCCACCTGGGCTCCCACCCTTATAGTGTTTCCAGTCATATCCCTCCTGTGCAGATAGAAGATAACTCTAATGACTAGTATCCTATGTGACTCTTAGATTGTACCCATGTGTATCCCCTCCCTGTGTTTAGAGTTATAGCTGTAACGACTAGTCGCCTGTGTGACTGTTGGAATATAGCCAGAAGTATCCCTTCCCCCGTGTGAAGAGATGACCCTACTCACTAGAACAAAAGAAATGCGCTCCTGAAATGTGTAACGTAACTGACTCTATGTAAAGTGCTTTGATAACATGTAACGGAACGGGTGCTATGTAAAGCGCTGTGATAACCTAATCGGTTCAAGTTCCTGAAATGTGTAACGTAACTGATGCTATGTAAACTGCTGTGATAACATGTAACGGAACTGGTGCTATGTAAAGCGCTCTGATAACCTAATCGGTTCAAGTTCGCGCTATAGAAAACTCTAAAAATAAATAAATAAATAAATTTGTGTGGCCGGCACCACCGGTGTCCAACGCAGAGCTGGGCCTGTTCACGGATGCAGCAGACAGCATTGGTTTCGGGGCAATCCTAGGTCCTCGGTGGTGTGGGGTGGAGTGGCCACGGGAGTGGCACGATAGTGGCTTGACCAGGAACATAGCCTTCTTGGAACTATTCCCAATCCTAGTCTCAGTGACCATATGGGCAGAGCAATTCACGAATAGGTCAGTCATATTTTGGTCTGATAACATGGCAGTAGTGGAAGCCATTAACAGACCGAGTGCGACATGTAGGCATGTTCTGAGGTTATTGAAGAGATTGGTGTTGACTTGTTTGAAACTGAACTTGCTGTGCAGCACACATCCCAGGGGTAGACAATCATGCTGCTGATGCTTTGTCTCGTTCCAAGTTGCAGGACTTCCGGAGATATCACCCTGAGGCGGAAGACCGGATGACTGGGTTTCCACCATCACTGTGGAAGATTGGAGCCCCGCACTAGCGGGGTTGGTAGGTGCCTCATTGAGTGAACGCACTCGGAAAGCATATCAGCAGAATTTTTTGTCTTACAGGACGGTGGTTCAGAAGTCGGGTATTGCGGATTGGTTTTCTAATCAGGCAATGTACATATTTCTCCAGGTGCTCAAGGATCAGGGCAGGCCACTCTCTATTACGCCAGGGCCCATGTATCAGCAGTGGGGTTCTTCGCTAGGTTAGCGGGCGCACACGACCATAGTGCATCATTTGTAGTCAGGAAGGCCTTGTTCCGGTGGGCTAAGTTAGAGGGCCCTAAGAGAGACAGTAGATGTCCTTTCGACGTTAGGAACTTAGAGCATTTTGGCAATCCTTCCTAGGATATGCAATTCGGCATTTGAGGGCACGCTTTTCACGGCAATCTACTCTTTAGCCTTTTATGGTGCCTTTCGCCTGGGAGAAATTGTGGGAACTGCAAGGACTGACCTGAATGGGGGGATCCAGTTTGAGGATACCAAGATTGCCGCAGGGGATTTGGTAGTGGTTCTGAGGAAATCTAAAACAGACCAGGCAGGCAAAGGGGCGGTGATCCATCTCAGCCCCACACAGCGGGACCCGTTTGCCCGGTCGCCTGTATGCAGGCATACTTAGTAATCCGTCCTCATAGGAAGGGTCAGGCCTTATTCATCCATGAGCAAGGAGACTGCGTGTCGCAGTATCAGTTTATAGCAGTGTTGCGAAAGGCCTTGGTAGAAGTGGGACTGGGAAATGCGGGTTACTCGTCTCATTCCTTTAGGATAGGGGCAGCGACATTAGCAGCAGGGGCGGGATTGTCTTCATCCGCTGTAAAGAAAGTGGGACGTTGGTCGTCCGAATGTTTTAAACGCTATGTAAGGCCTGAGTTGCTATGACACGTTACTTTGACTATGCCTGACTTTTCTATTTCTTATCCGATTATTAGTATGCCAAGGAAGGTGGTATGGGTGTTGGGACACTCGTTCGTGCCGCGCGTGGCGGTTGCAGCAGAGGCGAGTGCAGAAACCACTGGGCTTGGAGGCTACCGAATTCTTGTGGCAAGGAGTAGGAGGAATGCGCATTCGGCATTTGCGGCGCCTCGTCGAGGATGTGAGAATGCGAGGGACAGAAGTCCCCAGACCTGATCATCATCCATTTGGGAGGCAACGACATGGTAGACCGTGGTCGCCTAGCAGTCAAAGAATCGCTGCTCACAGAATTCGCTTGGCTGGGGAGGACCTTTCCGCAGCCCAGGATCGCATGGTCCTGCATGATCCCACGACAATCTTGGGGCAATGCAGTCCGGGCTATGGCTTTGAATGTTTCAGTCAGGCGTTTAAATGGAGAGTTGGCTAAGTTGTGCTCAGTGAAGGGTCGCTTAGTTCACCTCCCACACGAAATGATTTCCGGAGCGGCAATGTTTCACCAAGATGGAGTTCACTTGTCGGACTTCGGCACGGACACCTGGATCCGAGGAATTTGGTCCTTTGTGCAGAACTTGCTGGAAGGGGGGCAAAATCTTTTGAGAACAGTCTGGCGCTTCGTCCCGCCTCTCTGTTCCATTGGCTAGCTCCATAAATGGAGGCTAGCCATTGGAACAGAGATGCCTCACTCATTCCCCGATCAGATTCGTGAGCGTTCTGGCTTTTTTTTTTTTTTTTTTTTTTTTTTTTTTTTTTTTTCCCTCTCGCTCTCCACCCCTTTGCGATAGTCATTGAGGCGGTTGGTTTTTTTTTGTCTCGCATGTTTATTTCATTTCCAACGTGTGTTTTGCAGGGGTGGGCTGCGCGATTTTACTTTCCTTCATTTGCTACCAGGTAAGCTGCATTTTGTACTATTTTTTTTTTATACCGTTCCCTCCTCCTACTGTCCGTGTGCCGTTCCCGCCCTCCCTCCGTGTGCCCATTAGCCCGCCCCCCCTCCCGCTGTCCGTGTGCTGTGCCGTCGGTCCATGTGCACGATGTGCTTCTTTCCCGACCATTTGATGGTAATGGTTTTGCTGTGCTGTCTCACAGTATGCCTCCTGTACCCCTATCCGTTCTCTGCTTAGACCGTCATCCCGCATCACTCTGTCCCGTGAATTATGCTTTTGACACTCACATGAGCTGGAGGCTTGTGCCTGGTGGGTGTCTGAGGCAATTGGAGCAGGTAGGCGGGGTGACTTTCGTCAGCTCCCCTGCTAAGTGGGCCTCTAGTCATCACGATGGGTCGGCTTGTGTCTGGAATGGACCGGGGGTCTCAGCCCAGCTCCCTCCGCAGAGATCCGCTTCTCTCTAAACGCCCCCTCGTTATAAGCAGCCTCCTTGGCCTCTCTGCTGACGCAGCCATGGTCTCTTTGGCCTCTCTGCCTCTGAGAAAATAAACATGTTCCCACGATGTTTTTAAAACAAGTGAGACTTTTACCTATCACTTTCAAGTCTGATGACCTCGTAATTACATATGTTCGAGGCATGTGGGCTGCTGAATTCATATCTGTGCATAGATCGCCGCCTAGTGTTGGGTCTGGATGATTGCACATTGTTGTCCTGGAAGAGTCTTCGAAGTATCACGAGATAGGTGGCTCCTCCCATGGACTACAGTGCGCATGGGCATCAACTCCATCCCCAGATTGTTTTTAGCCATTGTGGCCAAGATGGAGTGAAACTTAGTGAATGATGACCATGCCATGAAATTATATGTGAACACTGCAGCTGCTACAGGCGCCGGGGAGGAGGGCAGGCGATATGAATGTCAGCAGCCCTACATGCCAAGAACAGATGCATACTGGTAAGTAGCATTTGCAGTTCGAGGCATGTGGGCTGCTGAATTCATATCTGTGCATAGAATACATAGCAGTCCCTCCGTTAGCGGCGGCCGCCCGTGCCAGCTGGAGCAGTTTGGAAAAGTGTCTTGAAAACAGCCTGCCCTACAGCTGCCTGCTGTTTGGAGTGTACGTCTACACAGTAATGCTTGGTAAACGTGTGTGTGGTAGACCACGTGGCTGCTCTACATATGTCCTCTAAGGAAATGTTTCCAAGGAAAGCCATAGAGGCCCCCAACTTTCTGGTGGAGTGGGCTCTTGGCGGAATGCTAAGAGTGCGTTTTGTCTTTGCATAGCAGATTTGAATACATTTCACGATCCACCTAGCAATACCAGCCTTGGAAATAGGGTTACCTTTGTGATGTGATGTGGTGCAAAGGCAACAAAAAGCTGTTTAGTTTTCCTAAAATCCTTGGTCCTATCAATGTAATACATTAGGGCCCGTTTAACGTCAAGGGTGTGGAGCATCCGCTCCGCCAGTGACTCTGGATTCTGAAAGAAAACTGGCAACTCAATGGTTTGGTTGATGTGGAACTGAGACACAACCTTGGGTAAAAATTTAGGGTTTGTGCGGAGGACCACCCTATTAGCATGAACTTGGAAGAAAGGCTCTTGGATTGTGAGGGCTTGCAGTTCACTAACCCTCCGTAGCGATGTAATAGCTACAAGGAAAGCCACTTTCCATGTCAAGAATTGAACCTCGCAGGAATGTAGTGGCTCAAAGGGAGGACCCATCAGTCTTGTAAGAACCACATTGAGGTTCCATTCAGGAGCTGGTGGAGTCCTTGGCGGAATGACTCTTTTGAGGCCTTCCAGAAATGCTTTGATGGCAGGCACCTTGAAGTGTAAGGTGCTGTCTATTTTGGAGGTATGCGGCCATCGCAGACAGGTGAATGCGAATGGAAGTATATGCCAGATTACACTTGTATAGATGGAACAGGTAACAGATGATGTTCTGAATAGAAGTATCTAGTGGATCAATGTTGTGGTTTGCGCAATAGATGACAAACCGCTTCCATTTCGCCGCATAACAGGCTCTAGTAGTGGGCTTCCTAGCCTCCCGAATGATGTCCATGCAATTGGGAGGAAGGTTGAGGTAGCCAAACTCTAGGACTTCAGGAGCCAGATCGCCAGGTTGAGCAGTTGAACAAAATTAATTCAACCTCTCAAATTCAAGAATGACTAACCCGATTTTCGTGCTTTTCAACAAAAACAAGGAGTTTTTATCGCGCAACACGGGGTACCGATTTACGGATTCATTAATTTGGGTTTTGTCTTTTCTGGTCCTCAACATTTATATTAGTAGCATCTATGGTAACTCAGCTGCCTCCACAAACCCCACAAACAGGCTTTTGGGATTAAACAAACCATCACTCCACGTACTCTAAAAGTACCTCTATTGCGACGAAAGGAAAAAAATGCTCACTGTTTTGCTTAAATATTTTGCTAAATTCAAGCCGGCTGCCCTTCAATGCTATTCAGTAAAGAGTGAGTGCACGCGCAGCAGCGGGGTGAGTTATTCCAGCATCTAACGCGTCGGTCTTCTAGAGGGTAAATGAAGCGGCCATCCTTTCTCAAAGCTCAGTGTGACGGACAGTACTAAAGCACATTCATAGACCACCATACCCCCCCCACCCCCGGTACAACGCCACCACCCGCAAGCTGAGACAAATTTAACATTTGGGAGCTCTGGTGCGACCACTATTCTTTATTCTCTGATAACGCACTTCACTCACTATCAGCAGTTTACCAGATACACGGCACCCTTCTGAGGAGGAAGAGATGAGGCAACGAACGGCAATAGGCCAATTCAAACTGTCCGATAACAAAACCACGTTTGAGTGGAAGAAAATGCAAACTCTCCCATATCGGTATAAGTGAATTAGTTTAAGCTTATTAACGGCTTGGCAATCCGTTTAAATTAAACACTGAAATGAAGTGCGTTCTAAATCGTCGTGTTATCTCTTTCTTGGCTCGTTATCTGATCGTCTCAAACTGCAAAGGGGGTGTTATTTCTGACAGAGTTCCCCCAGAAGGACAAACGGCACTGCAGATGAGGAGTGCAAAATCTGGGCGTGCAAGTAAACACTGAAACAGGATAGCTCCCAGCACGAGACGGGCAGGCTGAGAGGAGTCGGCAGGGTGCTGTGTGTGTGTGAGGGGGGAGGCTCTGTGTGTGTGTGTGTGTGTGTGTGTGTGTGTGTGTATATATATATGTGTGTGTATATATATATATATATATATATATATATATATATATATATAATTACCTACTGGCGATAGCCAGTAGGTATATATAGTTAGGATTTTTTTCCTATGGGACTTTTGAAAATTCTATGTCTAATAACTTTGGCGTTTGTGGACGGAATCGGCTGAAATTTTCAGGAAAATGGCACATTTTGTTTCTGAGCAGCTCCTGAAAATTTGGGGGGGGGTTCGTCAAGGGGGGGCCGAGAAAAAAGGGGGGTCCCAAAACGCGTTTTTCCCATGTTCATTTCCATAGGGCGGTTGGACTCACTTTTAGCCCGAACGGCTGAATGGATTTCCACGAAACTTGGCAAAATTGTAGGGACTGTTAGCCCGATGTGCCTTTGCTAGGTCTCAATATATGTGCTTCAGTGGATTTTGAGAAATTAACGTTTAAATCAAGATATATATCTGTAACAGCGCTCCGGGCAGCGCTCCGGTTCGCGAACTTTTCGCGTATCGGAACTTTGTAAAGCGAAGCTGATTGGCTCTCCGGTGTCTGTCAACATTCTAAACAGTCCGGTGCGGCCGCCATCTTGTCTCTCGGTAGGATCGAGAGACAAGAGGAGGCCAAAACAAAGGGGGAAATGAAGGAAAGGGGGCAAGGTAGACCCCTCCTGACCCCCTAGGATTGATGAGGGGGATATTATAGAGCCACGCCGGGCCCAAAAAAAAAAAAAAAAAAATCCGATTTTTTCGCCGTAGAGACGCGTCTTGGTTCGCGAACCGGGCAGCTAACCGGGCAGCTAACCGGGAAGCTAACCGGCAGTGTAACCCCAAAAAAAAAAAAATCAGATTTTTTCGCCGTAGAGACGCGTCTTGGTACGCTAACCGGGCAGCTAACCGGGCAGCTAACCGGGAAGCTAACCGGCAGTGTAACCCAAAAAAAAATAAAAAATCAGATTTTTTCGCCGTAGAGACGCGTCTTGGTACGCGAACCGGGCAGCTAACCGGGCAGCTAACCGGGAAGCTAACCGGCAGTGTAACGGGAGTCTGAGGAGTAGCTGATTGGCTGTCAATATTGTAAACAGTCCGGAGCGGCCGCCATCTTGTCTCTCGGTAGGATCGAGAGACAAGAGGAGGCCAAAACAAAGGGGGAAATGAAGGAAAGAGGGCAAGGTAGACCCCTTCTGACCCCCTAGGATTTATGAGGGGGATATTATAAAGCCACGTGGGGCCAAAAAAAAACAAACAAAAAAATCCGATTTTTTCGCCGTAGAGACGCGTCTTGGTACGCGAACTGGGCAGCTAACCGGGCAGCTACCGGGAAGCTAATCGGCAGTGTAACGGGAGTCTGAGGAGAAGCTGATTGGCTGTTATCATTGTAAACAGTCTGGAGCGGCCGCCATCTTGTCTCTCTGTGGGATCGAGAGACAAGAGGTGGAAAAAAAAAGGTGTAAATGAATGAAAGGGGTAAGGCAGACCCCTCCTGAACCTCTAGGATTGATGAGGGGGCTATTAAAGTTCCCTGGGGGGTGAAAAAAAAAATAAATTGCGATTTTCGCGGTAAAGGTGCTTCCTGGTACGTTAACCGGGCAGCTAACCCGGTGCGTAACGGGAGTCCGACATATTGTGTTTTTTGAACGTTTGTGATATGTGCACGTGTGGATTTTGTCTAATTAAGGTTAAAAAAATATATATATATCTTTAAGCGTGTTCTGGCGCGCTTACGTTTTGGGTTTGGTTTGCGCTGCAGAGACGATACGTCACGGTTATGCGATGCATCATGAGGCGTCTCACGGGCTACGTGATACGTCACTTAATAAAGAATATATTTTACAGCTATAGATATTAGCTTTTAAAAAACCAATGAAATTCACAGAAAAAACCATAGGTTATAGACCATATATAGTTAGGAATTTGCATTTACAAAACCTTGAAAATTCACTGAAAAAACCATAGGTTATAGACCATATATAGTTAGGGATTAGCATTTAAAAAACCTTATTTTATTTGCACAAAACCATTGAAATTCCATATATAGTTAGTTGCACTAACTATATATCGCGGACCCGCAATCCACTGCTAATGATGTCACATATTACATCATTCATGACATGGTCAGTGACATCACTGATGACATCACTGATGACATCTCAAATGACATCACTGATGACATCACTGATGACATCTCAAATGACATCACTGATGACATCACTGACATCTCATTTGACATTACTGATTACATCACTGATGATATCATTTATGTGATAATACATCTTCAGACTCTAATATAACCTTTGATACACTCAGTGTAAACAGGCACTCACAGACTGTCACACATCCATGGAGTTACTCACACACCTATTCAGTCATGCAAAGAATCAATCACATCTCCATTTCCTTAACTATACAGTTATACACACCTTACTTATTCAAACATATACTAACACATATTTACTCTCTTATACAATCCTTGATACAAGTTCACAATGATTCATACAGCCACTCTCACATTCACTGACTCTTATGTTCAGTTATTTATATATGTCAACTCTCACATGGAGTGTGTTTTACATATGTACTTACTTTGACATGTAGAACTGAGATATCCATTCACTCACCAATATACTCATGCACACAGTCAACTGTCCATACAGCTGTTTCTACATGCACTTTTGAACCCATACACCTAGGGAATCAACCGCTCACACATCTATGCACAGAGTTATACACCTCCCAGCCACCCACACACACACTCAGTCTCCCATACAAATACTTGGGCAACCATTCAATAACCCATATAGTTACTGATATAGCTACTGATTTAAACATGCAGCAGTTTACAGAAGAACATAAATATTGATTGCCAAATTAAGACACTTTAATCACTAACCCATGCACTCAGTGAGACACATTTAATCATTCTCTCATACAGTCAGTCATGCACCTACTAAATCCTTCATCCAGACACTTATACATCCACTCATTCTTCAATATGTAAGACATATTTTAACTTTACAGAAACATACAGTCACTGGGTGTTGTCATCAGTGATGTCATCAGTGATGTCATTTGAGATGTCATCAGTGATGTCATCAGTGATGTCACTGACCATGTCATGAATGATGTAATATGTGACATCATTAGCAGTGGATTGCGGGTCCGCGATATATAGTTAGTGCAACTAACTATATATGGAATTTCAATGGTTTTGTGCAAATAAAATAAGGTTTTTTAAATGCTAATCCCTAACTATATATGGTCTATAACCTATGGTTTTTTCAGTGAATTTTCAAGGTTTTGTAAATGCAAATTCCTAACTATATATGGTCTATAACCTATGGTTTTTTCTGTGAATTATATATATATATATATATATATATATATTCAATATTTTGTGATATTTTAAAGTAACACACCCTCCTAACATGAATACGAAGTCGATTAGTGGACGTTAAATCCTTTTTCGTATGTGGAACAATGTTTGATACATACATTCCAAGATGGCGCTCATGTTGCTTGAGGGGTTAGTCCTATGTTGATGTCATTGATTGTAAAAAACTTTTATCAACATGTTGATCTTGAGTCCCATTTGACACACTGACGAAGGCTTATGCCGAAACGCGTCTGTGCAGTTTCCCCCTAATAAATCATACCGTGATTTTCATAATCCCTCCTTGAGTGCTGCATCTTTTCTTGGAAAACACGAAAAGTTTGAGCGCTATATGTGTATGTGTGTGTATGTATGTATATATATATATATATATATCTATCGAAGAACTCGTCAGGGAAACTCCAGCGCTGCCACAATAGTACGCAGATTTGAAAAGACGGAGAGGAACCCAGAAATGGTGCCAAACAAAGTGCGTGTTTATTTCAGCTCAATTTTCGCTCAGCATGCCCGCCATTACGCGTTTCGACAGTATCCACTGTCTTGATCACATGATGTGATCGCAAAGCCACAAGGGAATTATATGCAACATCAATGACACAAAAGGTGGACTAAACGTAACCACCCACAGGTATAAACAACGTTTTTAAAGGGTTTAAGGAAACAAACAGGGGACTATACAAATAATTCATAGCTTTCCTGGTCTTGAATATAACCCACAGTGGGTAAATGAATAATATGATATATGTACAGTTGTGCAACATAGAGCAAATAAATAAATATATATATACAGAAATTCATAAATATATGCATATAAATATGTCATAAAAACATAGTGTTAATTTCATATTTCAAAGACCATGTTTCTTAACCTTTAAAAAAACATATAAATAGTGTGTGTGTGTGTATGTATGTGTATGTATGTATATATATATATACATATATATATATATATATATATATAATATATATATAATTTCGGCGGGATTCGCAACCCCAGTGCGAATTCCGCCTAAATTATTTAATAAGATTTGTTTAGGCTCTGGGTGTTCTTTGGCAGGCCTAGGGGGTCAGGGTGTTTCTACCCTGCCCCATTTTCTTGTTTTTTTAACATCTTTTTTTTCTACTGTTGGCTGCCAACATTTCCTGGTTTGGAGTGTTGGCAGCCAATTAGAATGAAGCTGGTGGTCGGGAGGGTTTGCGAACCCACTGTGGCCATAGATATCAGAACTTTTTTCTTTTTCTAATTTCTCAGGAACTGTTGAACCGATTTACACCATTTAACAAAAATACTCTTTCTGAACCAAGGGCTACCTTTTTGCCAAATTCGGTGTAATTCCATTCAGTAGTTCGGGCAGTAGCTTTGTCTAAAGTGTCCAACGGAAAATAACATGTGGAAAACGTGGAGGACCCCCCTTTTTTTCTCGGTCCCAGCTTGTCGAATCACTCTGAAACTTTCAAGACCGGAGCTGACTGGAGCAGGCCACTAGTTTCGAAAATTTTGCGAGGATTCATCAACCGGCGCCAAAGTTATTGGGAAAACAGACGCTTTTCCTATGGAAAGTAGGTCCGAACTAGAACTACCTACTGGCGACCGCCAATAGGTTTTCTATCTCTTTATCTCTTTCTCTATCTATCTCTCTACTCCAGCCAACACTGGTTTCTTGGTATCTACTGCTTCCTCGGGGCTACGAAAAGTTTGATGTACTTATTTTTTTTTCCTCTCCAATTCATTTTTCACTAAATTCTTAATCTCATAATTGCAAATGCATACTGAGTACAATTTTTGTCAATGAGAGCCATATGCTAGAATAGTAAGTACTCTGTGCACACGTGCAGGCCATATCCTGGTGCTATTCAAGGCTCCTTGTTTCATAAAATTAATCTGGCAAGGTATTTGGTATATGTAAAGCTTTCCCACCGATACGTTTGCATTAAATTAACACAAAACCAATATACAAATGACTATCTTTTACTTTACAGATGAGGTGGAGGGAAGAGAAGAAAAACCAACTGCACCTGACTCTGCTGGCAAACAATCTACCCAAGTTATAGCAGCAAGCATGTCTGCTTTTGATCCCTTAAAAAATCCAGATGAAATCAACAAAAATGTCATGTCCTCCTTTGGAATTGCAGAAGACCAGGTGTCAGGTTAGTTACTCTATGTATATGTACACACTCTCTTGAAGTATTACTGCCTCTGTCTGAACAAAACAGAGATGGTAGTGGAAGAATCAATGCTGCGTAGCCGGTTTCAGTAAATGCTCACTTATAGCAGCTTCAGGTATCTGCATGCTCTATGTTCTGGTAATCTTGTTAATTTTAATTTTTTAAGCATGTAAATCTATCAAATTTCAAGTGCTGGGGAAGTGAAAGTTAGAAATTTGCATGAAGTGCTCCCTCTTCCTCCGTTTTGAGGCTTCTGTGGTTATCTTGGGAATCGGAGCAGCTTGATCCTCTGTCCATCCACCCAACTGGAAACAGTTTGGGTCATAAAATGAGGCGGAAAGACTGTAAATTGTCTCTGGCCGTTTCAGTGTTATTTGAGTTAAATTAAACACTACTGTATTAACGGACTACAGTGATTACCAGCCTGACTATGGGGAAAATCATGCATGTGAATTTATGAAAGATACCAAAGTTGGGATAACTGTAGTTACTGGTATGTAACTTTTTCTTACTTTTGGCTGTGTGCTTCAACATTGCCTAGTGTTCAGTAGTATCAAGTTCTAGAGTTGGTGAGTATAAGGACAGTTCTATGATGGAGAGGAAGAGGTTATTTACGAAAGGGTTTAATAAAAAAGAACTGGACATATAAGACTAAGTGTTAGAACACAGCATCAAAGATAAATATCTTGAGGGTAAAAAATGTAGATTCTCCATTATTGAATCTTTCATAGATTCCCATGCTTGTATCTTCCCCGTCGTCATGGTGGCAGTCTCATTGTAAATTAAATACATTAGCAGTAAAAGAAAAAAGCATTTACAATGCAACAGTTTCGCCTTCGAAAAAGTTAGCTATTGGCATTGTAAATGACAAACCTTTTATTTATGTGTTGGTTTTGAAAAGAGATAAATGGCATTGTCCTTACAATCCCAATAGCGTAATCTCTCGCAAATACGAGACCTATTGTATTTGCCACACACACACCTAGAGCCACACACACACACCTAGAGCCCCACACATACCTAGAGCCACACACACCTAGAGCCCCACACACACCCCCACACACACACACACACATGCGCGCACACACACACACACACACCTAGAGCCACACACACGCACACACCTAGAGCCACACACACGCACACACCTAGAGCCACCAACACACACCTAGAGCCACACACATACACAACTACGCTTGTTTACCTAGAAAATTACAGCGAGGTGAAGGCCAAGATAATTTTTTGCTTAGTATTTGTCCAAAAGTTTGAATACATCAAAAGAGGGTAATTACGAGCCAAACAGTAAATGCAAAGCCAAATTTTGAAGTGTTTTGCCGGAAACTTACTGAAATCAAAACTTTTAGCAACAAAACTATACAGTGTGCTTAGGAGCCAATATGAGGTCTAGTTTCTAAAAGCACAGAGCAGGAATGGGATGTATTTCGGTCATGCAGAATCTTAATATAGCCTGGATACTAACTGTGCAACAAGCTGTATGGCACAGTCCACACATCTCACCTCCCCAGTACATAGATTTTAAGACTATGAATAAGCACATTAGAACCACAACTATTTACAACCAACTATGCACTAAAATATAATTACTGTAGGGAAAGAAAGTGCCTCATGAATAATAGTTGACATTTCCATCTACTACAAGTCAAGCACTCAAGCCTCATTGGCGTATTTTGTTTATATTGAGATGATGTACACAGACCAACTCAAAATGCATCAGATCTTGCTGCTTCTAGTATTGTAAAGAACATGGCAGAATAGTTGCCCTTAATGAAGTGTGGCCAATCGGCAACCAGGCAATAATACCACACATATAGCCATATAAAAAAGCATTATAAACTATATGGTTTTCAAAATAAGTGTCCCGGCGCATCCTCCAGTCAGGAAAGAATTCTTCAGTCATCTTCAGCTTTCACATTCTAACTGTTCCTTGTGGAAATAATCTCTCAAGTCGGCATTCCAAAGAAGGCATACAATACCAAGCGGAACGATTTAGCAGACATGTGTTGAACTGAAGGCCAGCTCAACACGTCTCTTGCCGTCTGCCAAACTAAGATTGAAACCCGATGTGCTGGTGGACTGTGCACTAAATTCTCTGTGAAGGACCGTCGTTTTTCTGTAAGCAGTTTTAAAAAAAACTACACTGGGAGCACTTCCCAACGCTCCTGATCTGCTGCTCGAGAAATACGTCGCCAGTGAATCGCTGCTTCAGGACACTCAGTCCAATGCCTCGCCTCCTCTTTGCAAGCCCTGAGAATCCCTGGGCAAACCTGAGTTTTAAAAGTATTGAACACTCGTTGCCACAGGAACGCTGCACATCCGCAACACGTGCAGGCACTTGGTTAGTTCTGTATTCTTCCTTGGGAACGCTGCCTATCTTGTAGCACTCACTAATCAGGTTAGGGAGTTACTATATGCGATTAGCATGACACATTAGAACATGATTCTGTACCCAGTATTAACTCATGACCTGCCAATTATCTTTAATACGGTCTCGTCCGTTTCTTACTGTGTGAAATATGCGGGTTATGGATTTTTCCTTAACTTGCAGTGGGACTTTGTGAATGACCTCCTGTGAGGTGGACTGCCTGCGTTCTACAGTTAATGCCCTTTGGATTTACAAACAGCATTCAATGAGGAGAAAGCTGTCACCGGTCTAGAAGGCCTAATGCACATCGTGACTGATCAATGCAATACGCATAAAACGCACACCAATGTCCGAAGAGTGACAGGGGTCTTAGCTGGTCTTGAACATCACATATAAACTACCACAGTGATGTAACTCATCAAACAGTTATAAATTATTTCTAGAGTGCCCCGCGCACTGTAGAGTCCTGAAATGTCAATGTGTGTTTATAATGACTTAAAGGCTGTGTTTGTTATTTCTAGAATGACAACATAAGGGGAGGTTACGGAAATCAAGCACACAGCACATGGACTAATTGCCCCTATAGAAGGCTGTGTTTCAAGTAGAAGCATAATATTAGCTTCTACTGTAGCAAAGATGCGAGTGCGGTGTGTCATCCTGTTCCAGTCAATCACAAGGATCGAAACACTGGGATGTGAACTTTCTCATGAGGTCCTGGAACCAGGTGGGGCGTTATTGAGCCTGGTATTACCCCAGACACTTGTTAGACAACATATAAGGAGACAGAAATTGGACATTTGCCAGCACACCGACAGGTTGGGGTGTATTCGGTACCCCTTGCTTTGAAAAGACATAGCTAGCTCAAAGTATCGACTTCAGATGGCTAGGGTGTCAGCTTACACATATGAGAAGAGATGGTATACACCACATATCAATTCATACTGTGACAGGAGCTGGTGCAAGGACCACGCTAGAATAAAATAAACAGGTGGATTCAGTAAGGTCTGTCCTTACACATGCTATTTTCAGAGACCGTTGTTATAATGCACGCTACAAACTCAACCATATTTGGGGGTTTAAAGAAGTGCTGCTGAAAAATCCTTTCTTTGAGCAGACTGCCAGCAGACACCAACTCAGTATGTCAAGTAAGGAGATCGTCCACAATCAATGTTTTCTCAAAACTAGGCCTCCATACAGAGACACCTTTCATTCAGAAGTACCACTAGGAATTAACAGTAGACGAGCCACATGATGTAATAATATCGTACACAAAGTGTTACTGGCCAGTCTGTGTCTAAGTGGACAGAAGAGTGAACACGGAGTCATCTAGCAGATACTCACATTCACATTTATCAAAACTAATTGTATCTAGAACATACGGTGTGCCTGTACATGAGCACCTTAATTTGACATCCCCGTCCACTCAACCACAACCCTCAACTTATACAGCAGGGTTCTAAGCATATGGTGAGAAATGTTCGTCCAGTTACTTAGTTATCCTTTATTGATCTGTTAGCCCTCGAATCCAAATCGGGGGATGCCAGAATATCGTCAATCCCGTTGATCTTCAAATTGTTGGTGATCAGATAGAGCATAGTTCTACACTTGCCTGTATTTTGGAAATGACAATACGGAACTGCTACTGAGAGGGGCAGTAAACTATAGATACGAAAACAAAACTGGATAAACTACTCACACATCACCTACTGAGTTTACATGTTAAAGAGTGCTAGTGAGGACGTACAATTATACAGAGTTGAAGTGCCTTGCAAGCCTCCTCTCACACTGCACAGTACACGCACAAGGCCCCCTCACCTCGGAGCTGCGGCAGTGGGGAGAGCTCCACCACACTGCCCTGACTGTGGAACTTCGACGAGCCTTGGGAGCGCTTCTGGCGCTGCGCCTTGCGCACAGATTTGCGCGTGAATCCGTCCACCTTCTCCGATGCAGAGATAGCCGACATGGCTGCGGCTATGCTAACGGCTCAGTCACCGGCAGGGGGCGACGCTCAAAAGCTGCTGTCCGCCCCGTTCTCTCGGTCACTTCTCGTCCCGCACATGACGCAGGGTACGTTCATGTCCGCCCGAAGGCTGTTGGCTCTGGCACCCTGGAACCTCCTGAACCGACAACGTTTGTCAATGCGGAGTGGCCCACTCCCCCGGGCGTCCACTCCTGCCCTCTCCAGTTAGTCCCCGACCCCTTGCTCAATTCGCAACCACCACAGACAGGGACCAGCGCTCGAGCACACCCCCAACTGACAACACTTCGAGCAGAGCCTGCGATGTAGACATTGAGAGCGGACTAGAGCCCTGTCTGCAGCCACTGCTCTCCCCTGCGAAGGCGCCAACTTTAACGAGTCAATGATCGACAGCAGACGGAAACGAACATTGTCTTAAATTAAATGTAAACTTCAATTAACTAGTTATATTCGTGTATATAACGATCCAACGTTTATACATTTTAAAAGGTTTCACATTTTTAAAATAGATATCTGCCACTTATCAACGCATATTGATGTGTATACATTATCTAAATTCTGTTTGCATCCAGAAAGGCATGACGACAAAAGGGGCGGGACTTAAAAAAAAAAAGGAAACGCCCCCGAATTGCGCCGTGACTAGGAAAGTGATTGACAACCAATCTCTTCCAATGGCTAGCCTCCATTTATGGAGCTAGCCAATGGAAGAGAGAGGCGGGATAAAGCCCCATACCGTAGGATCATAAGATTTCGCCTGCGCGAGCACTGCTGCGCAGTGCTATGGCCAGGCGAAACCTAAAAACTGCCTAGATACCATAGGTAAGCATAGACTTTGGTAGCCCAATATCATCATTGTGATCCAAATGCCAGCCAATGAGACGCCAGCCCTGAAATCACACTCCCCAGCAGAGCCATCATACCTCAGATTTCCAACCGCCTTTGTGTGAGGAGTCTCCCCGAGCTTGCTCAGTTTTGTTTCCTTGATTGAACTTTTGACCTGTACTTGCAGCTTCGGATATAGCTCCTCTTTTGTCTCATCTGCCAGAGGACAAAAAAGAAGCTACTCTAATATTACAGGATGGAGCTAGAGCAGCCTCGGAATCCATAGACCTAGCTATGGATAGATCAGCAGTGGTGGTCAGACAAATGGCAGGAGCCATAGGACATCCCAGACAGGGGTGGCTTTAGGCTATTTTTCAGACCGGAAGTGCAGACTAAAATAGTGGACATGCCCTTGGACAGAAAAAATCTATTTGGCAGTCACTTGGATGATGCTCTGCAAGATATTAGGAAGGATACGGATACAGCGAGCTCCTTAAGTTCACTGCAGCAAGGCAGATTCCATTCCTTTCGGAGCAGAGGATCAAGAGGACACTATCAGCAAAGATCGTCCTACCAATCCAATAGATATCAACCCTACCATCAGCAAGGGTACGGTCAGTATTCAAATTCACAACAATTTCGATCATCAAATTTGTCTTACCAAAAGCAGTCCAGGCGGAAACCTTCAACAAGAGGAAAATTACAGGACACTGCTTGAAGACAGTGACCCTCCCAAGGCGCCAACCACCTTGTCCTTCCACATCCTCCATCAGACCCACTATCTTTCGTCCTATCTCCATCAATGGTTGTCTGTAACATCAGACAGATGGGTGTTAGACCTCATTCGTCAGGGTCACACCCTAGAGTTCCTTTGCAAACCTCCAGATTGTCCTCCTGTTTGCAGAAAGCTGCTACACCTCTCTGCCCTCTGGGCAGAAGTTCGGACCCTTTTGATAAAAGGAGCAATAGAGGAGGTCCCTCTTCAACAGCGAGGGAAAGGATTCTACTCGTTCTTTTCTTGTATGAAAAAAGAAAGCAAACAAATGGAGACCGTTAATGGATCTCAGAGTCTTAAACAAATTCATCAAGAAGCAATCTTTCTGTATGCTATCCCTTCAGGAAAATCTGATGATGCTAAGAAAAGGAGATTACATGACATCATTAGATCTAGTAGATGCGTACTTCCATATTCCAATATACGTACGTCACAGGCGGTATCTCAAATTCGTGGTGGCGTGGCGTCACTACCAGTTCAAACTGTTACCCTTCGGTCCGCGCCAAGATTGTTCACAAAATGCATGGCGCCAGTGGCAGTGTTTCTGAGACAGGAAGGTCATCAGGTTTATCCATATCTGGACGATTGGTTGATAAAGGGCGCAACGTTCAGAGACATTCAGCAACCCCTGGAATGTTGCATGAATCTCTTCCGGTTTCTAGGTTTGCGAATAAACATAGAAAAATCTAATCTAGCGCCATCCCAGTAGATTCCATTTCTTAGAGCGTCCTTAAAAACTAAGGAAACCAAAGCGTATCCTTCGCAGGAACGGATCATAAAAATTCTGAAACTTACCTCACAACTATCGAAGGTTCATTTCAGTAAGAAGGTTCAAATCCTTGTTGGGGATGTCATCCGGTCTCCACTTAGCCCCAAATTGTCGACTTCACTTGCAGCCTCTACAAGAACTTCTGGATCTTCAATGGGTGCAACATCAAGGTTTCTTTGAGGATCGGATTCTCATAAATCCTCGAATAAAAAAAGGCGCTGTCATGGTGGAGAGTAAGACTAAACTTATCAGAAAGGCTAATCTTCGAACCACTATCACCCAGTTATATAATGACACCAGATGCATCATTACAAGGATGGGGAGGAGCGCATCTTCAAGACCTAGAAATCCAGGAATATTGGAACAAACAAGAGGCTCAATTACACATCAACTTATTAGACATAAAGCCAGTGTTCTTGGGCCTTCAAGCCTTTCTCCCCAGAATCCACGATTCTCCAGTTCTTGTCTGAACAGACAGTACAACAATGTTTTATTTAATAAAACTGGGAGGAACAAAATTAAAGCCACTTTCAAAGCAAGCACAAGAAATCTGGAATTGGCTTCTGCTACACCATATCTCTCTCCAAGTTCAACATGTTCCAGGAATACACAACATAATAGCTGATTCGCTAAGCAGATCAGCAAGTGTTTGTCAAGAATGGGAACTGAATCAGGATCACCTCCTTCGAATTTCCTGCTTATGGGGAACTCCAGGTCTGGATTTGTGTTCCAATCGCAACAACAAGTAGTGCAAACAGTTTGCAAGCAGATTCCCTCAGCCAGGGTCTTGGGGGGGGGGGGGGGGGGGGGGAATGCTCTTCAGCTCCATTGGACGGGGATGTTCCCTTATGCATTTCCCCCATTTAGCTGATTCCGAAGGTGCTATGAAAAATGAGATGGGAGCTGTGTCATTTGATTCTAAGACTCCTGGCATGACAGAGACCATTCTGGTTCTCGGACCTTCTCCACATATCAGTAGCTCCCCAGAGTTCAGTTTCCTCTGCTCCAGGATTTGATCTCCATGAACAGGGGACAGGTTCTTCATCCCCCCAGTTGGCCTCGATGAACTTGTCAGCATGGAACCTCATAAGCTCGAATTTCAGTCCTTAAAGATTAATGATGAATGCTGGGATATCTTCTCCCACTCTCGTGCGATTTCTACTAATAAAACTTATGTAGCAAAGTGGAGAAGGTTTAGCCAATAGTGTGACAGTCTCTTCACTCCTTACACGCTTCTCCGGAGCAGGTTCTCCCTGATTTGTTGCTCTAGCCAAGACCGGTTTTTCTTATGCATCAGTCAAAGTACATTTGGCTGCCATTTCAAGGTATCGCAGGAAGCCAGGCCATCCATCTCTTTGGTCAGAGCGAGTGATAAAGGAGTTCTTAAAGGGATTATTCAGAGTTTTCCCTCCGATTAGACGTCCATCAATTCCATGGCTATTGAACACAGTCTTGGCACAACTCATGACCTCACCATTCGAACAGATTCACAAAGCTGAATTGCAGTTTGTATCTTGGAAAGTAGCTCTCCTGCTAGCTCGGGCGTCAGCTAGAAGAGTCAGTGAGACTGGCTTTTTCCATCACAGAGCCTTTCCTTCAGTTTAAGACCCACAAGTTCATCTTACGAACAAACCCTCAATTCTTTCCGAAAGACCCTTCAGATTTCCATCTTAATGAATTTATTGCTCTGCCAACATATTTTAAAGCTCCATCGACTGCAGCCGAAAAATCTTTGCATACACTGGATGTCAAAGGGTGTTTAAAATTCCTTTCGAAAGACAAGTCAGTTGTTAATAGCTTTTGCTGGTCCCAGGAAAGGTCTGCCTTTTTCAAGAACTAGCATATCCAGGTGGATAACTTCAGCCATTGTCACAAAGCCGGAAATCCTTTGCGCTCGAAGGTGCGAGCTCACTCATCCAGAAAAATGGCGACTTCAACTGCATTGTTTGCGGGAGTATCGCTTCTGGATATTTGCAGAGCGGCAACGTGGAAGAATGCCCACCAGTTTACCAAGCACTACTGTCTGGACACAGCTTGGAAAGCGGATTCAGCAGTGGGACTAGCAGTACTGTCATCTGTTTTGTGAAGGTATTTACCTAACAATGTTTTTGTCTAAAGAAAATGTCTTTGTTGATATGAATATCTTTTCCTAAGAATGTTTTTTGAATATTTTTATTACTATATGACATTGAATTTTATGTAGTATTTGACGTTATGATACAGATTGAAATACACAACCTATTCTATTTTCTAGAGAAGATTGATTAGCTTTACAAATAGAGTAAGAGATAAGTGCTCTCCTGGAAACTCTTCCTTGTTAGTGTACTGCTTTCCATTCTGATACAAGCATGTGAGTCTATGAAAGATTCAATACTGGAGAAGAAACAAGTTACTTAACTGTACACTATGGTTCTCCAGTATTGATATCTTTCATAGATTCACATGCAACCTGCCTGCCTCCCCGTTTTACAGGTGGACCACTTATCTCTGATTACTTCCTTGGTTCAGTCTCAGGGCTGGAAATCTGAGGTATGATGCCTCTGCTGGGGAGTGTGATCTCAGGGCTGGGGTCTGATTGGCTGGCATTTGGACCACATAATGATGATATTGGGCTAGCAAAGTGTATGCTTATCTGTGGTATCTAGGCAGTTTTTTCTTTTACTGCTAATGTATTTCCTTTAACGTGAGACTCCCACCATGACGACGGGGAAGATACAAGCATGGGAATCTATGAAGGATATCAATACTGGAGAACCATATTGTACAGGTAAGTAACTTGTTTCTTACCAAATAGAGACCCTAAAGAGGTTGGGACGTGGAACTGGGTAGGTTCAATGTTCAGAAGTACAGTTCATAAGCTTGCAGCAGTTTCTATGAAGAATTGCTTTATTTAAAGGACATACGAAAAGTATGAACAGGGTATGCAGTGATAGCATAAAGTTAGTTAAAATAAGTAACAAAGAAAATTGTACATACTTATATTTCTTCCAACTAAATGTAATCCTAATGTTGCTAGCTCACACGCAACATAGTTGCTGCATTATTTCCCAAACATGTAATTCTGGGAGTCCAGTTCAGAGCCGATGTTCTATAATGTTCTCTGTTTAGCTTTTAAACAACAAAGGTTTGGTGTATGATTTGAGTGGTGTGTATTTTTTAAGTACAGGTGATAACTCAAGAGGGTTTTAGTAAGAGGAAGTTCTCTTCCAGGGGATCCTCATCAATAGTCATAAGCATTAGAATATTCCCGCCCATGCGCGGGACCCCGGAAACAATATATTATATGTGCCCCACATATACATATATATATAAATATATATATATATATAATCTCTCCAAGAAGCTGCTTACAAAGGTCAAGTCAAAGAATTTATATAGCGCACTACATACCCAGAGGGTCTCAAGGCGCTTAGGGAGGGGAGAGGATTACTTGTCAAATATCCACGTTTTAAGTTGCTTTCTGAATGCTAGGTGGTTCTGGGTAAGGCGAAGGTAAGTGGGGAGTGAGTTCCATGTTTTAGCAGCCAGGTATGAGAAGGATCTGCCTCCCATGGTGGTCTTGTTGATGCGAGGTACAGTGGCGAGGGCTTGGCTGGAAGAACGTAGTTGGCGGGAGGGGGTGTAGAAGGACAGTCGTGAGTTGAGGCATTCTGGTCCGATGTCGTAGAGTGATTTGTGTGCGTGGGTTAGCAGTCGGAAAGTGATCCTCTTGTTGACGGGTAGCCAGTGGAGGTCTTTCAGGTGACCAGAGATGTGTTCGTTGCGCGGGATGTCTAATACGATCCTGGCTGAGGCGTTTTGGATTCGTTGGAGTTTCTTCTGGAGTTTAGCGGTAGTGCCTGCGTAGAGGGTGTTTCCGTAGTCCAGTCGGCTCGTGACCAGAGCATGGGTGACTGTTTTTCTGGTTTCGGTGGGGATCCAGCGAAATGTTTTTTTGAGCATGCGAAGAATGTTGAAGCAGGATGAGGATACGGCGCTGACTTGTCTGTTCATTGAGAGTGAAGAATCCAGGATAACGCCTAGGTTCCGTGCGTGGTCTGTCGGGATGGGTGCTTTTCCAAGGGCTTCCGGCCACCAAGAGTCGTCCCATGCAGAGGGGGATGTACCTAAGATGAGGACTTCTGTTTTATCTGAGTTCAGTTTCAGACGGCTGTGTTTCATCCATTCGGCAACTTCTTTCATTCCTTCGTGTAGGTTAGTTTTGGCGGTGCTGGGGTCATTGGTGAGAGAAAGGATCAGTTGAGTGTCATCCGCGTAAGAGATGATGTTGAGGTTGTGTTGGCGGGCGATGGTCGCGAGGGGGCTCATGTATACGTTGAAGAGGGTGGGACTGAGTGAGGATCCTTGTGGTACGCCACAGATGACTTCAGTGGCCTCGGACTTGAATGGTGGAAGGCGGACTCTCTGGCTTCTTCCGGTGAGGAACGAGGTGATCCATTCAAGTGCTTTTCCTTGTACTCCGATGTTTCTGAGGCGTTGTAAAAGGGTGCTGTGGCAGACTGTGTCGAAGGCTGCAGAGAGGTCGAGGAGGATGAGGGCGACTGTGTCTCCATTGTCCAGTAGAGTTCGAATGTCGTCTGTTGCTGCGATGAGGGCGGTCTCAGTGCTGTGTTTTGCTCGGAAGCCAGATTGTGAGGAGTCGAGGGATTTGTTGGCTTCGAGGAAAGCGGCGAGCTGGTTGTTGACAGCTTTTTCGATTACTTTGGCCGGGAATGGAAGGAGCGAAATGGAGCGGTAATTTTTGAGCTCGGTGGGGTCCGCTGTGGGTTTTTTCAGAAGGGCGGTGAGTTCAGCGTGTTTCCAGCTTTCCGGGAAGGTGACGGAGTTGAAGGAGCAGTTGATGACGTCTCGGAGGTGCGGTGCTATGACGGAGTCTGCTTTGTTGAAGATGTGGTGAGGACATGGGTCTGTGGGGGATCCTGAGTGGATGGAATTCATCAGGCGAATGGTGTCCTCAGTGGAGATTGGGTTCCAGTCGTTAAGGGTGTTCAAGGGGGGAGAATGTTCAGCATATGGTTGGGTGGGTTGGTCTCCGGGTTGGTTGTCGAAGCTGTTGTGGATGTCTGCGATTTTGTTGTGGAAGAATGAGGCTAGGGAGTCGCAGAGGGTTTGAGAGGGGGTGATGTCGTTGGAGTTGGCCGAGGGATTGGTAAATTCCTTGACGATGTTGAAAAGTTCCTTCACGAACCCAGGATATGTGCAAAAAGCAAGTAGCGTTTATTCTTTCATAAGTCCGCCATAACGCGTTTCACCACCGGAGTGGCTTGATCACATGACAACGTTAACAGTTTTTACTGGACCTTTTAAAAGGCTAGCACTTTAAACACTTGATTGCAAGTGTGAGTGACATAAAAGAAAGTGTAAAACAAGCAACATAAAGCGCTATTTTAAAGGATAGACTGCGCTTTGTAAAATACCAGGAACATTTCAAATAATGTTGCTTTGACCAACTGAATAGAAGGGCAAACAATTAAACGTTTAAATTTATACAGAAATGCCAGTAATCTTAAAAAACGATTTGCATTGAGATAAATGCATTTTCAAAAGTGTATACGCATAAATGCACAAATGACAGTATAAATACTTCTAATTCAAGGTTTGAATAAATAATGTCCCATCATGAAAAAATATATGGATATATGTACATCTGAAGTAGAAAAATAGTTTCTCTAACATATATATACAAAAATATATGATCATGTATATACAAGCATTTATAATTCACATATTTACACAATGCGTATTTGGCAATTACTGGTCATGTTAATGAGTAACGGCCTAAATGCCGTTTGATAGAAAAAAAAACTATGTATTGCTGAGCAATCAATTGTAAAACACAGTTGGATAATATTTCAGAAAGTGCATAAAGTGCTCAAAATTGAAGTGAGGATAATCCTGAAAATAAAATAAATTGAATTCAAATAAAAAATCCTGAATAAGCAGGATTGGGTGAGAGGCTTAAGGCAGTTGCACTGGGCTGTTTTCTAAGTCTATTTCTAGGTAGAAAGGAATATAGACTTGATTGTCTGGTACAGTTTTTCAATTGAAAGCACCAGATGCAAATATGAAGAATGAGAACGAAACTGGAAAAGGATACAGAGGGCTGGTTAACAAAACGTATTGGGAGCGACAGAATGAGTAACAGAAAAAATTAATTCATTTCATGGTGGGGGTAGTATGAATCAAAAGAGTAAGTCATAAACATGTATGTAAATCCTCAGTATTGTTCAAACCTCCAGGGCTTTTGCTGTTGAAGTTTAGAATGTATCTGGTCTCCAACATGCGCATCTTGCGTTCCCTGTCACCTCCCTGTTTTGTTTTAGGAATAGTGTCGACGACATAATATCTGAGGTCCTTCAGGTTGTTATTGTGGACCTCACGGAAATGCCTCGCCACTGGGTAGGTGGGGTCAGAATTGGTGATCGCTCTGATATGTTGTAGTACCCGAGCACTTGCTGGTAGTTTTGTGCTCCCTACGTACCGTAAGGGACAAGTACACTCCAAGATGTAGATGGCGTACTCTGTTTTGCAATGGAGGGATTTGGAAATCTTAATTTCTCTGTTACTGAAGGCTGTACGGTAACTGGTTTTATTTATACCGTAAGTACAGGCTTTACATGTACGACATTTGGTAAACCCCCGTGAGCTTTTAAGCCAATCCTTGGATGGGATGACTTCTGGACAGTTGGAAACTAGACTGTTATGGAGAGAAGTGGCTCTCTTGTAAGTTATGCTGGGCTTGGTTGGCATTTTGTGGCCAATTACCGGATCAGAGCTTATTAGTGACCAGTTCTGGTTGATTATCTTGCTGATCGCGCCTTTTTGGATGCTGTACGGCACGATAAGTCTGGCACTTACTGGTTCAACTGGTTTGGTCAAAGCAGAGGTTGGGGGATTTCTAATGGCTCTAGGAACTAGAAGGAGGGTTCTATCCAGTTCCATTGTTTTGTCAATGGCAGTTTGAATAATGTGCATGGGATATCCTCGTGCGAGGAATCGCTCTTGCATTCACGTTGGGCCATGGTAAGATCTACGGGGTTGCTGCAAATCCTTTTTATTCTCAGCATTTCCCCGTAGGGAATGCTTCGAATAAGATGTTTGGGATGCAAGCTGGTGTAATGAAGTATGGAATTGCCAGCCGTTTCTTTTCTGTAGAGCCTGGTTTCAATGGTGTTGTTAGAAATGTACAATTCTACGTCTAGGAAATGAATGTTCGTTGGACTAACAGTACAGGTAAATTTCAGATTGATATTATTGATGTTTAACATGTTGACCCACTCAAGGGCCTCCTCCCTTGTACCATCCCAGACAAATAGGAGGTCATCAATATACCTGTAGTACATTCTAACATGTTTTGCAAACCACTCACCAAGGGTCCCTTTTAGGACCAGCTCCTCCCACCAGCCCATGAAGATGCAGGCATAGCTGGGGGAGAAGCTGGCCCCCATTGCTACCCCCCGCACCTGTTGATAAAAGGTTTGGTTAAAGGTGAAGAGATTGTGATGGAGACAAAAAGTCACCATATCCAACAACATATTATGCTCTGGGCATGCAGGTCTGTTTTTGGTGAGGAAGAAATCCAAAGCCCTTAATCCGTCCCTGTGGTCAATACAAGTGTACAGGGATGACACATCTAAGGTTAGCAGTAGAAACCCCGGATTCCAAGGAAAATCCCTTATTTTGTCCAGAAAGTCACTTGTATCTCTGAGGTATGAGGCCAGTCCAGTTACACAATCCTGCAAAAAAAATCAATGTAATTTGAGGTGTGTTCCAACAGGCTGTTTCTCCCGGAAATGATGGGCCTTCCGGGTGGGTGTAAAGGGTCCTTATGCACTTTGGGGATAAAGTAAATGTTGGGAATGGTTGGATAATCATTTTTCATGTACAGATATTCGTCCTTGGTGATTAAACCCGCACTCTTCCAGGCAAGTAGTTTGAGGAAACAATATATTATATGTGCCCCACATATATATATATATATATATATATATATATATATATATATATATATATATATATATATATATATATATATATATATATATAAAATTAAGCAATTGCAGCCAAATAAAACAGTAGAGCTGGAATATGCTGTGAAGAATTTCCACCATACATGTGTATTAGCATTAGAAACATGAGAAACAACACCAATGCTTGTTTAGAAACGGTTTTAATGCTTAGAAAGCAGTTGAAATTCTTATAACACGCTGTAAGCATATACAGCTCCCAGGCTGCATTGCAAATACCCAGTCTAAAAAGACTGAAAAGCTAACCTGTAGCTGCATGTACTAAAACTGACGCTGTGCCTTTAAGGCACCTCTGCCCCTAGCTCCCCATCATGCCTCAGGGGTTACAGTTAGGTCAGTTGTTCTTTCCGGCTCCTTCAGGAAGGACCCTGGATACACAGCTCCACACTTTTCTGCCTTTTTCAGTCAGAAAATCTTCAAAAGAACAATTTTTTGATTTACTTTGACTTTTAACATCAGGGTCAAGTAAATAACTGCTTAGCAGTCGATTTTTTTTGTGAGGTTTTCCTGTCAGGATGCCCTCATTATTTGATGATTGCCCTTCTTGTGGCCACAAGAAGGCAAAAACGGACTCTCATGAGGTCTGTATTTTATGCTTGCCAGAGGATCATGATCCTAAAGACTGTTCACATTGTAAAAATCTATCTGACAGAACTCTTAAAGACAGAGAGAGGAACAGGCTCTATGGTCTGGCCCAGAGATCCATGAGGGGATGATCTACAGAGAGGAAGAGTTCGAAGAGACCCAGAACTCCCTCCAAAGGCAAGTCAGAGCGTCCATCAACCTCAGCACCGGGCTCGGCGCTGAAAAAACAGCATCTGATGGACAGTTTGAGAGAAAAAGCTCCGTCGACGTCGGAACCGGCGTCGATGAGGAAATCGTCGTCGAAAAGAAGTTCACCGACGTCGAAGAAAGCTCCGCCGTCGTCAACTAGGCGACTATCGGCGTTGAGAGAAGCCACGAGATCACCGTCGACGAGAAGATCGGCGTCAAGACATAAGTCAACTCCGCCGCCGTCAACCAGGCGACGGTCGGCGTCGAGAGACAGATCACACTCGCCGTCTCAACGTCGACAGGCTTCGAAGAGTGTGACACCTCCGCCGACGTCTCCACGGAGGCGCTCGGCGTCGAGGAACAAGAGCCCCCTCGGACGATCGTCGTCGAGGAAGGGATCATCGTCGACGGCGCGTCGGCGCTCGACGTCGAGGATGTCCGATCCTCCGCCGTCGCCACATGCCAGGTTGACGTCGAGGACGTCGACGACAGGACACCGTAGATTGCCGTCGCCGACAGACCAACGTCGGTCGACGTCGAGACCTTCGTCGAAGGCAGGGCAACGCCGTTCGACGTCGAGACCTCCGTCGAAGGCAGGGCAACGCCGTTCGACGTCGAGGGAGAAGACACCGTCATCGGCTCGACGTCGAGAGACCACGGGTCATCGTCGAGGCGTTCGACGTCGAAGGTTATCACTCAGTCGACGCCGCAGAGGCGTTCGACGCCGAGGGAAAGACTTTTGAGACGTCTTCCAACACCGGTGAGACGAAAATCTCCTTCAGTGCCTTCAACTGTTCTAGTGACGCAATCGGCTTCTCACCATTCCTCCTCAAGTACCTCTAGCTCATCGAGGTCCTCTTCCAGGAGTAGAAGTCCGTTTCCCAGCGAAAGAAAACACTCTCGCCAAGATGGAATGCTCCGTTGAGCAAGTGGAAGGATTCTGGAGCGACGGGGAGGCTGCGAAGATATGCAAGCCCACTCCACAGGTCACCTCTTCAGAGACTGATAGAAGAGGCAGACAGAGTCCTATCAGGCACCGATCACGCTCTCGGGAGAGGAGAGCGGAAAGGTCGCATACCCCCAGGGTCTCCCGATCACCACGGAGGGAGCAGCCCAGGTCTCGAACACCGAGAAGGGAGGTACGGACTGAGAGATCGAGATCTCCACGAAGGGAGCATCAGAGAGAATCACGTTCTCCTCGAAGGGAAGAACGACCGAGAAGATCGCCAGTGAGGAAGGAGAAATCTCACCACAGGAGAAGAACGCCATCATCCTCCTCTTCATCTTCTTCTAGATCTTCTAAAGGGGATTACTCTCCAACGCTGGCAGACAGCCCTCGCTCCAGAGCTTCCCTGCTTGACGACGTCAACACATACCTGGACGTATTACAAAGGGGGGCTCACAAACTTAATATAGAGATGGCTGTTCCAGAGGTTTCCACTACTGTGATTTTTGAGACCCTTCGTCACAAATCATATTCACGGCCTTTGCTCCCATTGGTTCCAGGGATAATGGACCCAATCAAAGAGGTTTTCCTCACGCCAGCAACGATCACGGCGGTACCGTCACGTATCCAGAAGAAGCTTAGGCCGGCCGACTCAGATCCAATCTTTGTTAAAGGAGAGCCTGCGGCGGACACAGTTATAGTAGCCTCAGCTAGGAAGAATCACACAATCGCTCCTTCTTCTTCAGTTCCTCCTGACAAAGACAGCAAGACGCAAGATTCTTGGACGCAGGGTATGCAGCACAGCAGCTTCATCCCTGAAAGTCTCTAGTGCATCAGCCCTTCTCGGAAGGTACGATAGAGCCCTATGGGACTCCATGGAACGATTCAAAGAGAAATTGCCCAAGGAGGACCAGAAGGACTTTGAGGAGACCGTGACGGAGGGCTGTTTGGTGGCGAACCAAATGATTAGTTCATCTGCAGATAACGCCCTTTTAGCAGGACATGCCTACTCACATGGAGTATGTGCGAGGAGATCTTCTTGGCTGCGTTTAACTGGTCTCAAACCAGATGCCCAACAGCGCATCCTCAATCTACCTTTTTCAGGATCTTCACTCTTCAGGGAGCATGCCGATCAGGAAATGACCCGCATGAAGACAGAGTTGGACACAGTGAAGGCGGTTGGTCTGGAGAAAAAGAGGGGAGGCCAACAGAGGGTTCAAACCCCTCAATGGACCCAAAACAAGCCACAAGGGAAGGCGCAATACAGAGGAGGAAAACCGGGTAGAGGCGGACATCATCAGTCCTCTACCACGCCTAGAGGAGGCAAGGCCTGAGCAGTGGCTTCCTCTGGCGCCGTTACCCACTCCAGTGGGAGGAAGTGCTTTGCAACAACGGTAGGTGCTGAATATACTGCGCAATGGATATGCGCTACGTTTCCGGAAGAGACCACAACAGATTCCTCCAAAAAAAACTCGCTCGTACCATCTAAAACTCCTCAAAAGGGAGGTGAACGTACTCTTAAAGAAAAACTCAATCGAAGAGGTTCCCCCATCCCAAAGGGGGAGAGGAGTGTATTCAAGGTATTTTCTAGTCCCCAAAAGAGACCAAGAGGACAAGTTCAGACCAATCTTGGATCTTCGAACCCTCAACAAGGTGGTGGTCAAAGAGAAGTTTCGCATGCTGGCACTTCATCAGATATGTCCTCATCTACAAATTGGAGATTGGATGTGTTCGGTGGATTTACAGGACGCGTACTTCTACATTCCTATAACACCAGGTCATCGGAAGTACTTGAGATTTCTGGTAGGGAACAAGCATTACCAGTACAAAGTGCTTCCCTTCGGACTCAAATCCGCACCAAGGGTATTCACCAAGTGCATGGCAGTGGTAGCGGCATGTCTACACAAAAAAGGTCTCTTTGTGTACCCATATCTAGACGACTGGCTCCTGAAGAGTCCATCCCCTCGTCAAGCCACCAAAGACTGTCACCTGTGTCTCCAACAACTACACAGGCTCGGCCTTCACGTGAACACAGAAAAGTCGGTCCTGCAGCCCACGCAAACTATCCACTATCTGGGAGCAATTCTAGACACAAAGTTAGGAAGAGCGTTTCCTTCGCAGGAGAGACTATCTTCCATGGGGCAGAAATGCAAAAAGTTACTTCGGTTTCCTTGTCCAAAGGTGCGAGAAGTAGCGTCTCTGTTGGGCTCCATGGCGTCCTGCATCTTCCTAATACCAAACGCCAGGTTGAGGATGCGGCCTCTACAAGAGTCTGTGGAAGATCAGTGGGACCAAGCGACAGGAGATTGGGAGGATCGAATCATCCTGTCTCAAGCAGCACTGACCTCAATACAGTGGTGGGCTCGCCCTCGGAATGTCCTGCAGGGAGTCCCTTTTCAGTAACCTCTTCCTTCGCTGTCTGTGGTAACGGACGCATCTCTGGAAGGCTGGGGTGCTCACATGGGTCATCTTCAGATTCCGGGTCGCTGGTCGACGAACCTCCAGACATATCACATCAACATGCTGGTACTTCGAGCAGTTCATCTGGCGCTCAAAGCGTTCCTTCCAGCAATAACAACGGACAAAATCCTGGTTCAGACAGACAACGCTACAACTATGTTCTATCTGAACAAGCAGGGAGGAACTCTCTCGCCCTCTGTCTCTGGAGGCCCAGACAATCTGGCACTGGCTTCTGGCTCGGGGACTGTCGGTGGTGGCAGTGCACCTCCCAGGCGAGCTAAACACAAAAGCAGACGCGCTCTGCAGGCACTTCGAAGATCAGCCAGACTGGGTGCTAAACGACTAAGTAGTCGAAGAACTCTTCCGTTGCTGGGGTCGTCCAGACATAGACTTATTTGCGGACGACGAAAACGCCAAATGCCACGCCTTTGCGTCCAGGTTCCACCGGCCAGGGACGCAAGGGAACGCTCTCCTGCTGGAGTGGACAGGAATGTTCGGCTATGCGTTTCCTCCTCTAGCGCTGATTCCGAAGGTGGTGGCCAAGCTCCATCAGATCGAGCATGGGCATGATCCCGATTGCTCCGGATTGGCCGCGACAATGGTGGTATCCAGATCTGTTACATCTGTCGCTGTGTCCACACAGACGCCTGCCGTGCAGGCCAGACCTGTTGAGCAAAATGAACGGGAGGATCCTGCATCCCAACCTCCCGTCGTTGAACCTGACTGCATGGCTCCTGAGGTCTTGCAATATGGACACTTGAATCTACCTCCGGAATGTATGCATATTTTAAGAGAGGCAAAGAGACCTTCCACAAGGGCGTCTTATGCGTTCAAGTGGAAAAGATTTTTCATTTGGTGTAAGGACCATGGCTTTGATCCCACCAAAGGACAAGAAGAGGTAGTCCTTCCATACCTCCTTTACTTAGCTACATCAGGGTTGAAATACGCTTCTATTAGGGTTCAACTATCCGCAATAGTAGCGTACAGGAAATCACCGACACAAACATCGTTTTTTCAAGTCCCAGTGGTTAAGGATTTCCTTCAGGGGTTAAAGAAGGTCTATCCCCCTGTGAGAAATCCTTCTCCTCCCTGGGAGTTGAACCTGGTTCTCTCCAGGCTGATGTCTACACCGTTTGAGCCTATACACAAGGCCTCCTTGCAGCATCTCACTTGGAAGGCGGCCTTCTTGGTGGCAATAACCTCTGCTCGCAGGGTTAGCGAGATACAAGCACTCTGTACCAAGGAACCTTACACTGTGTTTCACCACAACAGAGTAGTAATGAGGGCTCATCCATCTTTCCTTCCAAAGGTGGTCTCGGAATTTCATATAAATCAAACGATTACCCTTCCTTCGTTCTTTCCTAACCCATCGACCCCAGCTGAGAGGTCGTTGCACCCGTTAGATCTTAAACGGGTTCTAAAGTTTTACCTAGAGAAGACGAAGGACACCAGAAAGACAGACCAACTCTTTGTCAATTATGGTCCAATGAGGACGGGGTTTGCAGCAAACAAGAGATCCATCTCCAGATGGATTGTCTCCTGTATCCGGCTAGCATACCAGCTAGCTGGCAAACCTTTGTTACAATCACCCAAAGCTCATTCCACTAGAGGAAAAGCAGCCACAATAGCGTTTTTACATGACATTCCTATGTCAGAAATATGCAAGGCTGCAACATGGAAATCAGTCCATACCTTTACAAGGCATTATTGCCTAGAGTCTGATTCCAGAGCGGAGTCTCAAGTAGGGCAAGCCTCCTTGAGAAACCTATTTGGGTAGAATAAGGCCTACTGTTTGGGCCTACGGATATGAATGTTATCTGTTGATTCCTTTGCCCGCAGGGATGAGGTGAGGCTCGCTACTCTATTCTAATGCTTATGACTATTGATGAGGATCCCCTGGAAGAGAAGGATTAGTTACTTACCTGTAATCCTAGTTCTCTTCCAGGGGTATCCTCATCAAAGTCATAAGCAACCCTCCCGCCTTCCCGGGCAAAGGACTTTGTTTATTAAGTAGGAGATGTTTTAACCTGTTATTACCATGGTTTAGTTTTCAGTCTCCGAAAAGAACAACTGACCTAACTGTAACCCCTGAGGCATGATGGGAAGCTAGGGGCAGAGGTGCCTTAAATGCACAGCGTCAGTTTTAGTACATGCAGCTACAGGTTAGCTTTTCAGTTTTTTTAGACTGGGCATTTGCAATGCAGCCTGGGAGCTGTATATGCTTACAGTGTGATAAGAATTTCTACTGCTTTCTAAGCATTAAAACAGTTTCTAAACAAGCATTGGTGTTGTTTCTCATGTTTCTAATGCTAATACACATGTAAGGTGGAAATTCTCCACAGCATATTCCAGCTCTGTTTTATTTGGCTGCAATTGCTTAATTTTATATATGTATGTATGTATGTGTGTATGTGTGTGGCACATATAATATTTTGTTTCCGGGGTCCCGTGCATGGGCGGGAATATTCTAATGCTTATGACTTTGATGAGGATACCCCTGGAAGAGAACTAGGATTACAGGTAAGTAACTAATCCTTTCTTATGATGGACAAAAGTTATCAAAGGTATTTCCTTTTTTCCCTTACATTTTTAATTCAGTGTATGAATATTAGTTTTATCATTTGCTTTTATCTGTGTTGCTTCTTTTATGTATCATTCTCAAGGTTTTCTTTTCTTTTAGGACCCCCAAGTGCGCCTGTTGAAGAACGCTCAACTACACCTGACAGCATTGCATCCTCTTCATCTGCTGCTCACACATCAGGAGGCCAGTCACAACAGCCACCCTCGTATGCAGGGGCACAGCAGCAAGCAGGTCAGATATGTCCGAAACCTACCATTTGCTAGCACTTTTGAAAAGTACTTAATAATTAGACGTTGGCTCTTCCGAGATGTTACTGGTTAATTTTCCTTTTTAATTGAGCTCAGTTGAGAGCTTTATTGAGCTTTGAACAGAGCCATTGCTGTAATCCATCTGGTTGAATGTTCTTCTTGTCCTGTTGCGTTCTCCTAATATATCAAATGGCTACTGAGTAGTATTTCATATATAAAATAGTCGTTTTGCTGGCATATACTTGTGCTTACAAAGAAAATATCCTTGTAATATTTCTAAATGCAGTAGTATTAAGATTTTATTTTAAATCTTGCAAAGTTTTTAGCTTTTTTGCACATTTAAATAAAGGAAGATTGACTAAGATGACGGCAAGTATTTTGAAAAAAGGGGCCCCCTATATTACTGTTGCACCTGCTATACATAGGGAACAAACTGAGTTAAGGAAGGTCTATAGCCAAGTGATATAATCAAAATATGTTTATATGGAGATCATGGTTGATATAGCTTACATATGAGATTGAGAATGGAAAGTCCAACTATATATAGATAATCTCAAACAATGAAATATTCTCATTTGATTTTATTGGTATATATTATATATATTTATCAATTCTTTTAAGATTTACATATTTTATATTCTTTTTGTGTTTTTCTCTTCTGTTTTCTTTTCTTATAGTTTTTCAATATAACAAAAGTCAGTTAAAAGCATACTAGAAAAAATACATAACCAATAGACATGAGACTGAACAAAATGTTGAAGGCAAAGCGGTAGATGTCACAACGTGCGTTTCGGCTTTTGAGCCTTCTTCAGGTTAGTCTAGTGCTAAAAATTTGTGCCAACTCAAACCTAATTCTTGGCTAGGATGTGACCGGTCAGTCGATATTTAGGGTTTCTTGATATCTTCAAACGCAGGTAGATGAGAGCGAAGAACATTTATGTTGTAGTTGTCGACGGATGGGGGTGATATCTAGGAGTCACTAGATCAAGTCCTGTCCGTTATCTACAGTTTATTGGCACTGGGGTAGTATAGGAATGAACTCGCTGGACATGAAAATAAAAGATGTCTATGAAGTTTCTTCACAATTAAGTTATGAGGCAAGTGGATGACGGGAATAAACGATAATAGCATCAAAGGAATTGTTCATTATCTGGGGATAGCCAGAGAATTGCTTCCCGGAGTTGGGATCTGTGTAATAATTAACGTTCATATTGCCATATCTGCTGAGAATGGCTGAAGGTTTCTAACTCCCGGTATTTAGAAGAAACGACCGCCTGTGACTGAGGACGCTGGATACAGCGTCCTCAGTCAGTCGGTCGTTTCTTCTAAAAAAGACTGTGTTCAATGGCCAACTCCGGGAAGCAATTCTCTGGCTATCCCCAGATAATGAACAATTCCTTTGATGCTTTTATAGTTTATCCTAGTCATCCACTTGCCTCATAACTTAATTGTGAAGAATCTTCATAGACCTCTTTTTTATTTTCATGTCCAGCGAGTTCATTCCTATACTACCCCAGTGCCAATAAACTGTAGATAACGGACAGGACCTGATCCAGTGACTCCTAGATGTCACCCCCATCCGTCGAACTACAACATATATGTTCTTCGCTCTCATCTACCTGCGTTTGAAGATATCAAGAAACCCTAAATATCGACTGACCTGTCGCATCCTAGCCAAGAATTAGGTTTGAGTTCGCACAAATTTTTAGCAATAGACGGTAACCTGAAGAAGGCTCAAAAGCCGAAACGTGCGTTGTGACCTCTACCGCTTTGCCTTCAACATTTTGTTCAGTCTCATGTCCATTGGTTATGTATTTTTTCTAGTATGCTTTTAACTGACTTTTGGTATATTGAAAAACAACTATAAGAAAAGAAAACAGAAAAGAAAAACACAAAAAGAATATAAAATATGTAAATCTTAAAAGAATTGATAAATATATATAATATATACCAATAAAATCAAATGAGAATATTTCATTGTTTGAGATTATCTATATATAGTTGGACTTTCTATTCTCAATCTCATATGTAAGCTATATCAACCATGATCTCCATATAAACAAATTTTGATTGTCACTTGGCTATAGACCTTCCTCAACTTAAGATGACGACAAGACCAGTTTGTAAGAATTTATACAATTGTCCCAAGAATCCATCTATTATATTCTACCTTGATTGTAAAAGTGGAGTACCATTCTTTCTGAATCAAGTGGATCATAATAGTTTAGAATAACTCTTGCTGGCTCTTGAGATTCTTGACTACTGTTAAATTGACTATTAGAATGAAAAAAACAGGAGTCAGGAGTATGACTGATGCTACTTCATTTCTCTACCTTCAGTCTGGATTTGTGGATCTTGCTTGATAAAGCTGTGGAGAAATGAAAGCTTATCTGCCTACTTAGGTTACCTTGCTAGGAGGAGTCCCTTACATCAGAGATCATTAAAGCCCAGCTGCATTGAAAGTGCTGCATGAGAGAACCCACAATGGACTGTTTCTGCCTTCGACCTGAGCTGTCTCCCAACAAGCTACCTAGATGAAGCGATATGGAACACAACATCTGGGTCCAAGAAAGGCTCTGTCGCTTTCATCCATCAGAAAGGTTGAGCCTCCCCTGTTTCTGACTGAACTTGTACCCCTGAGGAGCCTGTACACAAATTCTCTGTACCCTGTGGAGTTGACTGAGTTTCAACTTTGATCCATTGCTTGGAATCCTGTGCCATCGGCTACAGAATATCAGTCTGGTACAGTTGGATTATTCATCCTAGGCTCTTATCCTGCTGGAGAAATCACAAGTTAAAACCACTGGCACTACTCCTAGCAAAGGTGAGTAGAACGGTGTCTACCAGATTCCCAGTGGCCCTTGCAATAATGCATTTCAGGTCACAGGCTGCTACCTCTTCTAAATCTATGGGACATCTAGGCTAAACTGAGACCCTAGCCAGCCATAGTCTCCAAGTAGTCTGGACACAAGCACCTACCTGCCCACACACCCTAAAAGGTGATATGCTTTCCACACAAAATGAACTCTCCAGTTCTTTAGGATAGTGGAACCATTAGGCAACCTGCAACGGGTTTTCTTCGGTTTTGTAGTAGGGCAACTGGTTTAATTCCTTAGCACTTTACTTTCGATCATCCTAACTAAATATGTTCATCCCCAAACCTTAAGAATGGTTAATTTGACCTTTTTAAGACAACTCTAGCTTAAATCTCAGTCTTCCATTTGTGGTGCAAAGCATACAGAGAGGGCACTGTAAAATAAAGAGTTTCTCAATTGTATAACATGGGCTTTGATTTCGAAAAATAAGAAATGTCTTGGCATTGACAGTATCTTTCATTTGATGTGTATATACTGTTTCAGTGTGACTTCTTGAGTCAAGTGCATCCCTTGCTTAAAATAACCTCCAGGCTTTCATCAGTCAACTGGTCTTTCCTCTTTGCCCTGTCAGTCACTGGATTTCTCTCCTCTTTTACCTGATCAGTTGTATAGCTTCTGATCTATGGCCTTCATCATGAGCCGTTAGGTATTTGATGTGATAGTTATTGCTCCCAATAACCTCCGCCGCTACTTGGTTCCTTTCAAAAAGATGTCAGGTTACTGGCCAAATTTCCCAGGGAAATTGTCTAAGTGCTGTGTTTGCTGCAAAATGTATAATTCCTGTATGTGCAGTTAAAGAGTTACTGCATATATAGGAATTTAAAATACCACTCCTAATGAGGATCAGGAGCAGCGCCTCACAAAACTTTTTGGTATTCTCCATAGAATTAAACTGAATATTCTTTATTAGTCACAAGACTTATGTCCTTAATCCCAACATACCCAACATATACTCTGTGGAACTCCACTCCACTCTGCTACACGCTACTCCACTCAAAGACATGCCACTCCTCTGAATCCCTGTTCTGGGCGTCATATTTCAAAAGGTCTTTACCCTATTCTAATCATTTTTCGCGTTATATTTCACATTATATTAGTTATTTTAACTTTCTTTACCAGTCTCTCCTTCACAGGGCAGCCTGTTGAGTGGAGTGCTGGGGTGCTGAACCCTGGTCTAACACTTAAATTTCACATACCTTGTTTCATGATCGCACTGCCAGCTGGTTTATGGTCCGGACCATAAACCAGTCTGCTCCCCCCCCCCCCCCCCCCCTCCTCACATGGAGGAATTTTAAAGCTGCAGGAAGCAAAGCACCAGCTCTACTGCTGTTGTTTCTCCCTAGCCCTCCATAAGGAAAAGCTACACCGGGAAAGAGCTTTGTGCTCTCAACAAAAGTGGTTAGAAATCTAGATAAATATGCATTAACCCTTGCGGTCTTCCTCATGCTATCAATCTGACCTGTCAGGAATGTGGCATCCAAATAGAAAATCATGAGTTCTGGCTAACAGTAGATTAAAGATTGAAAATGTAAGTAAGCTCATTATGAAAGTTATTAGAACGAACAATAAAATCCTTTTGTGGTCTTCAAAATGTGAGATCTTTGTTTGATTTGCATATGGCCAGGCCTAAACTAGGGTGGCATGGTGAGCAAAAGAATGATTGACTTAACCCAGATATCTTGACTGGGGGTTAATGTTATGATTTGTTCTGCATTCCGTCCATCAATTTTGTCTTTTGAAATAAAATAAAAGTAGTCCTATTCAGTAGCTTACTCGCAGCCTGATCATTCCGATGATCTGGCTGCCTTAAATTACTCTGGGTAAATACTGGCCCGGCCCCACTTGGGGTCCTCACCTGCACAGAGGCAAATCTTCTGTGCCATGGTATACAGAAAATCTTAGCTTGCCGAAGCGAGCCTGCAGAAGGCAAGAATGAAAATGGAGAAAAGAGTACAGCAGGCACGAAAAAGAAAAATGTAAAAAAATACAAGTCTTTTCTGCCTATGGAAAAATCTGTTTATTTTACACAAAGCGAACTAAAATTTCTCAAGTTATTTCAGGTAGTGTAATATTCTAAGGTAATGAGTCTACAGCTAAAATTCTCTAGCCGATGAGCTCAAATTCTCTATTGGATGAGCAAGTTACTTGCCTTCGGTAACTCCTTATCTGGTAGAGACTCTATTTAATCGGATTCCCTTACCACCCCACCAAACCTCCCCACTCTGAACAAATTTCTAGGGACAATGCTTCACCTTTCAGGTACCTAGCTTTCTCACCAGTGGTCAGTATTTGTGGCTCTGCAATTCTGGAATGGAAAGTCGCAAAAGTAACTGATAGTGCACTGGGCTGGCACCTTTATAGGCACCCCGCCTGTCACTTCTGGCTTGTACAACTCCGATGGCGCCACCTACCAGCACACAGGGGTAATGCTCAAGAAAAACTTGCGGATCCAGTCAGACTCCTGGGGATTTGGTAGTCTCTACCAGACGAAGTGGTACCAAAGGTAAGTAACTTCTTCATCTACCCCACTCCAATCTGATCTAACACTCCAATCAACCCAGTCAATCCCACTCCACCCCACTCCACTCCACACCGGTCCACTTCAATCTATCCCACTCCAATCTGCTCGACTCCACTCTAATCTAGCACCTCCATTCCATTCTATACCCACTCCACTCCTTTCTATACCCACTCCAATATTCTGTACTCCCCTCCAATCTACTTCAATCAGCTCCACTCCAATCTATTCCAGTCTATCCCAATTTGCCCTAGTCTTCTCCAATCTACCCTGCTCTACTCTACTCAAATATACCACACCCCACTAACTTCTAGCCATGTTAAACCGCAGCCACACTAATGTACCACATGACTGAAGCACATTGCCAAAGCCAATAGCTCTTGCATAAGTGGGACCTATTGGCTTTGTCAGTGCTTGTTTTATGAATATGCCAGAATCAGTGGATTCTTTCAGGTCTGCTTCTGTTTCTGGATTTTATAGTCCTCAAAGGTTTGGTCAAAAGTAGTCCTCTTTTGCTAGATTTGAAATCGGGCTAGTTTCTGATAAGAAATTGTATAATATTCTGGAAAAACTTTGCACTTTTATGTACTGTGCTTATACCCTCCTGGCTGTATTGAATGTGTGGCCCCGTTGATGCATACAGATATCCTTAAAGTGTGCCATGACAGATATCCTTAAAGTGTGCCATGACCACTCTTTTGAGTTCAACAATGTTGTCTGAAACTTAGTTACATGGAAGAATACAATAGCATTTGACACAAGTTATATTTGCTTTTCTTTTGTGGTCTGGTCTTTCTCTAGTTGGTGTTTTCGAAATTTAAACCGGACCAGATTTGTTGGACTAGTTTGTCACATGATGTGCAATTGACTTCTGAAACAAGTAGAGCAAAATAAAACATGTGGTATACACTTCAGTCTCATTCAGTTTGGAAGAGTTCCTTAACATTTTCTTTAATCTGATTTATTAGGCCAGATTTATCAACAGTACCCGCAGCAAGCTGGCTACCCCCCTCAGCCACCACAGGCCCAGCCTCAGCAACAGTATGGCATGCAGTATGCTGGTAAGAATAGTATATGGGCTGTATGTAATTGAAAAGTTAGGAGAAGAATTGATTTTTGGATATTATTTTGTAATTTGTTAGATTAAATCAAAGACCTCTGCTTCAGATACAGCAATACTCTCTAGACCATAGATTCTTAAACCTTGGCTTCTGTGGGACCCCTCTTAATCGTGTCTGGAATTCTAGGACCCCCACTGAGACATAACTGGACGCCAGGGACTGTGGTCTAAGCAATTTCTATGGTTTGAATCTCAAAACAGTACCCAAAAATTCAGAAACAAGCAATCATCAATTTTAATGGAAAGGGTGGAGCTTTTCTAAATTCAATTGAGACAACCAATCATCCATATTATATTCTGATTGATGTATTTGCACTTCTCCCATGGATCAATTTAAGGATTCCTACTTCATTTTTAGCTTGTAATTTCAAATTCCTTCAGAAGTATAGTGTTTTCAAATTTTGAGTTTTACATTGTTCTTTGTTATTTTATAGATGCTTTAGTAACCTGCTATTTTCTAAGCAGTTGTCGACTCCTTGAGTAAGCGTCGCAGATCCCTGGACCCCATATATTTCTGCATCTGCAAATCTCGCGTTAAGAATTGCTGCTCTAGTCAATTAAATGTTGTTTTTTTTCTTTGAACATGCAGAAACCTGGACGTGACCACGCCAAGTTCTGTGTGCTGACATCCCAGCACTTACTGTCAGCTTCTCCTCAGTCTGGGCTCATGTTAGTGCCAGGCCATACCTCCACTCCTATGCAAAGGCCATGTCAGTCTCACTGTTGCTGACTTCGGAGATGCTTGTTCCAGATCCAACCCCCAATACTGATATTTGATCCAGAGCAGGTGTTTTTCTAGTTCATCACCTGGATTGACTTTGTAGACTACTCCGTTAAAACACTAGATGGTTGGTTAACTGGACACAATGCACATGATTTCAATGGACTTTACAATTTGTTTATGAAAACATATTTTAAGTAATTGCATTAATGAAAAGTGACATCAGCATTTGGTAGACCTTGGTCTAATTTCTCCCCAAGAATTGGGAAAGAAGGCAGGCCATTGGGTCAAGACAAGTGTGACAAAAACAACCACTGGAGGTGACCAAAAGAAAGGGGTTACAAAACCTCCCCAGGGGAAAGGTACTGAGAATCCCCAAGATAAAAAGTCTGAGTCTTCAAAAGGGCCCCAAAACCTTGCACACTCTTCCTAATCTACCAACCAGTACAGGGGAAATAACGTTGATCCTGCAAAGGCCTGGTGTAACAACTGTAGAAAGTTGTGACACTTAACTGGAGATGCTACTTGTCCTAACAAGAAGCCCCCTCGTCCTAGTACAGCTACTCCTGGTGTAGCCAGTCTCCAGATGAGAGCAACTGTGTGCCAAGAGCAATTCGAGTTGCACACTGAAGCAGTTTCAGAAGTGGAAGTTGAGTTTGCTACTGTAGCTGTGTGGCCACCCAACTTAAAGAAGAATTTGCAATATCCTTGGATTAATGGAACTAGGATAGAAGTTCTGAGGGATACAGGTACCAGTGTCACTATGGTGGGACATAATCTGGTTTCTCCTGACCAATACTTTATTGGGAGAACTTACCCAGTCACCAATGCGGACAGTGTTACCACTAACCATGCAATGGCTATGGTGACATTAGACTGGGGGGTGGGGGTGGGTCTACTGGCCTGAAACAGGTAGTGGTCTCTCCAAAGCTACCAACTGCATGTCTGCTCGGCAATGACCCGGTTGAACTGAAAACCCATGCAGCAATGCTGGATATCACTGAGATGGAGTGTGTAAAAACAAGAGCACATTGCAGAAAACAGAGTGAAAAAGAAGTGTTGGAGCCTGAATCTTTGGCCCACCTTCCAAGAGAAAAGGTGAGAAGACTGGGAAACCAGCTTCTGTGCGGGAAAAGGATAAGAACCCCTCCCCCCTCAAGGAGAGGACTTGGACACCCCAGAGGGAACTGATCCCATGGAGTTCGACCCATACTAGGTTGAACTCTTGGTGCCAGGGGGACCCTCTAGGGAAGAGCTGTGCCTTGGACAGCAGGACAGTCCAGTTCTTGAAAGCCTGAGGCAGCAGGCTGCTGCACAGGAAAAGGGAGGTGTCAGTGGTACCCACAGAATTTATTGGGAAGAGGGACTACTGTACACTGAGACCAGAGGCCCCAAACCAGAAGCCACAATGAGAGGGGCAGTGTTCCTCCTAAGTTTAGCTCATTAAATCCCTCTAGCTGGGCATCTGTGCCAGACCAAAACCTGGGAAAGGCTAGTTAGCCACTTTTACTGGCCCCAGTTATCTTGGAAAGTAAAGGCGTTTGTCAGCTCCTGTGTCAAGCCAGTGGCAAAACAGGTGGACACCCAAAGGCCCCCTTGATACCACTACCTGTGGTTGGGGTTCCCTCTGAAAGGGTAGGTGTGGACATAGTGGGTCCACCTGAACCTCCCACAGCATCGGGCAACAAATAAAATCATACTAGTGGTAGTGCATCATGCCACTAGGTATCCTGAGGCAATTCCCCTTACTACAGCTCCTGCAGTAGCCAAGGCACTCATTGATGCCTTCACCAGGGTAGTGTTTCCTAAGGAGGTGGTTTCAGACAGAGGTTCCAACTTCATGTCTGCTTACCTCAAACACATGTGGAAAGAGTGTGGAGTGCAGTACAAGTTTACTACACCCTATCGTCCACAAATCAATGGCCTTGTTTAGTGATTCAACAAGACATTAAAAGGCATGATAATGGGGCTCCCTGAAAAACTAAGAAGGAGATGGGATGTCCTCTTACCGTGCTTGCTTTTCGCTTACAGGAAGATGCTACAGAAGGGAGTAGGGTTATCCCACTTTGAACTGCTTGTTGACCATCCTGTGAGGGTACTACTCTGTCTTGTAAAAGAGAGTTGGGGGAAGCCTCTCCAAGAGCCCAAACTAGATATTGTGGACTATGTACTTGACCTAAGGTCCAGAATGGTTTAGTACAATGAAAAGGCATCCAAGAATCTTGAGGCAAGCCAGGAGCTTCAGAAGCCCTGGTATGACCAAAAAGTGGCACTTGGAGAATTTAAACCAGGGCAAAAGGTGTGGGTTTTAGAGGCAGTGGCACCAAGGGCTCTCCAGGACAGATGGAGTGGACCTTACCCTGTCCTAGAAAAGTGAGGTCACCTACTTGATTGACCTGGGCACAAGCAGGACACCCAAAAGGGTGAGCCATGTAAACTGCCTTAATCTTTTCCATGATAGGGCTGACGTCACCATGCTGATAGTGACTGATGATCAAGAGGCAGAGAGTGGGCCTCTCCCTGACCTTCTCTCATGCAGCCCAAAAGATGGGTCAGTGGATGGAGATGTCTTTTCAGACACCCTCTCTGCCCAACAGCAGACTGACTGCAAGCAAGTCTTGCAGCAGTATGCAAAGCTCTTTTTCTTGACCCCTGGTCAGACAAACTGGTGTAGCCATGATGTTGACACTGGTGACAGTTCACCTGTCAAAAACAAAATCTATCGCCAGTCTGATCAAGTCAAGGAAAGCATCAGAGCTGAAGTTGGCAAGATGCTGGAGTTGGGGGATATTGAACATTCTGAGAGCCCCTGGGCCAGCCCAGTCATTCTAGTTGTCCGGTTTAGAGTCTTTCTTACCAGCCTCGAGGCGTTGGGACGGTTTCCGCCTTCAGTTCTTGTAAGTCCTGGTTTGGCCGAGATGTGGGCGACTGGAGCGAGGACACACCAGCAGGAACAAGGAGTGTTGCAACACAAGAAAGGAAAGGTTCTGATCCCTTAAATACAGAAAACAGGAAGTGTCATACAGGAACAGGAAGAAGAGGTGTCGCCATCTCACATAGGGAAAAGAGTGAAGTGCATTACAGAAAGATCGCCATGTTAGGAAGGTAAGTCCGTCACCCCCCCCCGCCTACTGGGAGCCAGGTGAATAGCAACAATATGGCCACCAAGGAAGGGGATCACCAGATACCCACACCAGGTGAGTCTAATGCCCCAAGGTGCCTCAGGACTAAGCGGAGTGTTTTACTGACTACCCCTACTGGACCTGAAGGGGTTGGTAAGTGTATAATACAGTGAGGTTGCACAACCACACCATGTAATACATCCCATTTCCTCACAGCATTCTTCTCTAAACACTCGTGTTTCTGGGAGGAGAGCCAAGTCCTACGTGAGGTCCATTTGTGAAAAATGAGGGGCATGCACTTTGAAAGAAGGGGTGCAGGAACTCACAACAGTTTCGCGTAGTGCTTATCTTCCCCAATTGGCTGCCCATTCACCCCTCCCCATTTCAAATGCTCAACAGTGCACATGGGGTGAATGTCTATTCAGTTCCTCTTCTGCCAGACTGCTATGCTCTCGTCTCCGTGATGTAGCCTCCTTCTGCAACAGGTCCCTCATTACTCTTCTTTCCAGTATCAAGGACCTCCACCTCTCTATCGAATATTCATGGCACTCCCAATAGTATCTCCTGCTATCCATGTTAGGTCTCATAAGCTGGCTGAGAAGCTAATTTTCATAGACTCCAGTTCTGAATCGTTAAAGCGCCATGGGGGTGTAGCCTGGACACTGTTCAGCGAACATTCCTTTGAACTGTGACTTCAGAGGTGGGTGGGGGCAGTTCATCCTTGTACTCTGTTTTAAGCAGTGGCGGCTTCTCTGTAAAGGCGGAGGAGCATCACCTCAATGCTTCAGCTGCAAGCTGAACACAAAAAATTATGCTAGCGCTCGTTATTATAATTTTGTTTTCTGTAGTCCGCTTGCAGCTGAAGCCAGATGGGCAGGCCTGGGCTCCCCACGTGACACGGGGGGAGAGGTGGTAGCATCTAAAGAGCGCATGACTCAAAGTGTCCGGTGTGCTCTGCATGTTCTACACCAAGGTTGCATTACAAGCTTGGTGGAGAACATGCAGTCTGCCAGCCGCTGTCTGAGTGCCAAACCACGGCGCTCCTACTAATCACAACGCTACTAAGGCAACGTTGTGATTGTTTAGGGGATTCAGGGAGGCTGTGCGCTTCCTGCTATGCTGAGAGGAGGACTGAGGAAGAAGAGGCGGTGGTCAAAAGGTAAGGGCGTTTAAAAAAAAAAATCCCCCCCGCCCCCTCCTCCGTTCAGCCCCCCCCCCCCCCCCCCCCCCCGCCCTACCACCCCTGGTCGTAAGCAGCCGCTACTAGTTTTCAGGCATAGCTTGCCGTTTCCACTAGCACAGCTATTGGACTGCACGAATGGATGGAGCAAATGACTCTGTTGAAGGAGACTGTTTTGCCAGTTGGCAACTCAGTTAACTGTATTTTAGAAAATGCACTAACAATCTCTCAATAAGGGTTTCCTAGTGGGAGAAAGCGGAAAAAAGGCATGGTGAAAGACTGGAAAAAAACACGGAAATGCTGTGACTTAAGAATGCAGTGGGAGTGTTTTTAAAGCTTTACTGAAGACTAGATTGTCATTCAGATATTAATGCAGTGGTAGGTTGTTAAGTTGGTAGGGTTTAGCCAGTAAGAAAGAAAAGTTACTGCAGACTAAATGACTTTACCAAACCTTTGTATTTTCAAGACGACTTAAGATCCAAGGCAGGTAAATGTTGAATGATAGCATTTCTGTTCAAGATATAAAATGCCAGTGGAAGACTCAATAGACTAAACAATGGGCCTTGACCTGTGAAAAAAGGAATAGTCAGTGCTGTGATAGGTGAGAAGAAATTAGATCTATACAGGAGATGAACTTGTTCAGTGAAGACTTACGTAAAAAGGCCTGTCCTTCTACCTCAATTAGTCACTGCCACCACTGTCAGTCCTCTGCAGTGTGGTGAACTGGCTGTAGTCTGACTAAAGGAGGGCTGCACATGCTACTCCACTTCAGATGTCAGATCCAAGCTCTCGGTCATGCTGCTGATCTGTGTGCCCACTGCATACAGGCTAACCAGTAACCAGATTCTATTTTTTTGTATTCGCTCTCTAGAGCCATGTAGGGGATGCTCCTGTACCAATAGGTTGTCCTCTGTCTGCAGCAACTATCCTGTCTTGCAACTAATGTTCCTTTGAAAATAATACTGTTGCACCAGTTGTTCAGGTTATCCAAAGCAGCATGCAGACATTTATTTTCGAAGTATTTATAGTGTGCACGCATTCAAATGATCTCCATCCCTATACTAGAGTTATGCTCATATTGTGTATGAGTGTCTCAAAAAGGAGTTGCTGTTGCCCTGTTTGTCAGTAGGCTGCTACCTGGGGTGCACTTTCGAAAATTATCAATACCCCACCGCCAGTTAGATCTTCTGCAAAGATGGTCAATGGGAATGCAAGGCAAAGAGACTCATTGATGGTGTTACTTAGAGTCGCCCTACCCTTAGAAATAAGCCAGTTGGCTGTTTCAAGGGTCCCTTCAGATCAGGGAATGTAAAGGCTGATGAGAAAAAGCTGTTGACATTTTTAGGAAGAAAGGTAAAATACTAGGGTTGGCACAACTACATAGTGCCATTGACCAAATTATTCACATGAGCTCTTGTTGTGTTCTTTGATTATCGTAAATGGTGCTAAAAGTACACGTTGGGTCTCTACCGTTTTCTAAGTGAGTCTGTTTATTGGACATAATGTTTCTTGTGGGTGTTAGAAAGGTTATTAGGTTGGGTATGTTAATTTGTCCCTCACATGGCATCAATCGTAAAACCTATCCATGGTGTAGATTTTAATATTACATGTCAATGTTTCTCAGACTATATATCCCCTTAATGAAGGCACTGGAAATAGACCAGAAGATCATGTACAAACCAAACTAATTCAGTTTCCAATTTTCAAAAAAAAACACCTTCTTTTGGTGGATCCATAACCATGACTACATTGTTCAGGGAGAGTAAAGGGGGCAACCCCGTTTCGGTCTGTTTCTGATCCTTCGTAAAGACTGCAAGCTACTTGAAGACTGTATCTCTCCTGTTTGTTTCTGGCTAATTGAACACCGTCTAGTACACGTGTTCATTGGCGTTTCAAACTATTACATTTTTCATTGCCATTGATGGTAACACAATCTAAAGCTTATATATATATGTGTATGAAATCAATCTGGTTCATTAATCGGTTTCTCCCCCTTAAATTCCAAACCTCCATGTGGAATACAAATATTGACACTAGTGTTTAGTATGAAGGAAACACTGTTAATATTCAACCAGGTAGATTCAAATTTCAATATTTGGCCAGACAGCCTTATTTAGAGGGATTCCCATGTAACAGATCTTCTGTAAACCTGAGGAGCCTTTGTAAATAATTTGTAAACCCACATAAGTGTACGGTCTATAAACTTAGCTATATGCCACCATACTTAATGACATTTCTTCCACTCATGAACTAGGCTCGACAAGGGCCCCTGAAGATTGATGGTTAGAATTATCCAGCAGGCCCTTCAGACATGTGTCACCTAAGAAGGGCTCTGGATTTTCTGGGTTTCCAAAATCTAATACCCAAGGACTTAGTCGTGTAAAATCTATCTGGAAACTCTAGCGCCTGAATCACAGAAAGGGGGTATTTCACACAGCTTAGCATGTTCATTTTTGTTACCAATTCATCCAAACTAGCAGACTTTAGGTTTATTCAAGATGAGATTTAAATTTTGTTTTGTCTTACGTAGACCTGCCTTGTAGCCAGGTACCTCTAGAGACTTCAGCGGATGCCCTGGACCCGCCGATCATTTTAACATCCCCATCCCCAGTAAAAATACTGGAATCCTGCAAAGCACGTCCCAGGAAAAAGAAAGAGCATATCCCAAAGAAATCCGGCAAAAGCAATTTGGTAAATCACAACTTGGTGACCCCAACCGCCAACCCATTAACAGCGTCACCAGGCATTCCCTGTTGGGTCACCAATATGGTGGCTGACCTACAAGCATGCCTTGAGAGGACTATTGTGGCCCAACTTAAACCCTTGGGCTCAAAACTTGACCAATTAATCTTGGTCGTAAACGCTAAGGGGGCTGGAACAGCAGAGACAGCCAAAGGACCGGGATGTGTCGCATCTTCAGCACCTTGCACTAAATTAAACAATACTCTCAAGCGCGGGGAAGCTGGGGGGAAAATTCCTACACCAAAGACCATTAACACAGGAGCCCCGTCTAACACTCCCAAGCAGATACAAGCCACACCTCGCCCCCTGCCCAATACCACCTCCCAGGGCCAAGCATGTGAAGTTGAGGTAAACTTGCCCCTTGTCAAGGACAAGTCTGCCACACTTGCTAAAGAGAGTGAAAAGGGAGGCAAGGCTAGCCCACCAGAGACAAGGAATGCTACACCAAGATCTGCCCCCAATCAGTTTCCGACAATAAATCTACCCCCAGAAGCCCAACTGTACGTGGTAGCACTTGCAGGTGTCCCATCTTTAGGCGAGGGGAAAAGAGAAAGTGAGAGCGAGCTAAAAAAACAAGTGCATTCAATGGCTCTGCATTAACAGACCTCTCCCGCCTAATGTCTCTGGTGAAATCTTATCAGCTAGGAGCGTAGGCTGGGTTGGGAGGGGCCCCAAGTCAGTAGCAGGAGATGTTATAATTTTGAATTTTAGGGACGCCACTGCTGTTGAATATATCTGCAACGGCCGTCTCCATAGTTTTAATACCCACATTTGCCCACTACACCTTTCCTATTTCTACCCTACCCCTAGCCTGGAGCAATTCCACCCCAAAAGAGGATACAATAACAGGGGCAGCTACCCCCCACCCTGTAATATGCATTATCGATGGTCAACCAGAGAGGGCACGCCCTTCTGTAGTCCTTTCTTCCCAATTACAACACTCTGGAATAGGTTCAGTGTGTTGGAAGAGGTGGATTGACTCAGTACCAAGGGAAGCTCCCCCTCCACAAGAGGACAATGAATCTCTGAGCAAGGCAGGGCGAACTGAGGAAAACCCCCCACTGCCCCCACCCAGGGAAGTGTCAAAAACTCATGTTGCATTGAGGGAGAGGTCTACCACCAAGGGGAGCAAGGAAACAAGCGGTCCTGTTAAAACATCCAATGGGAGCTTGAAACTAATCTCCTGGAATATAGCCGGGTTAAAAAATAAGTTACTTACTCCAGAATGGGAATCTTCATGGCGGAACATGACATATGCCTGATGCAAGAAACCTGGGCACTGGAGGAAAGCAGTAGCCAGATTTTTGCAACATTTGATGTCCTGGCAGTGTCCCAAAGTAGAGGCCGGCCTTCGGGTGGGTTATCCATCTGGATTGGACACCATTTGGGTATTCAGGCAACTCCAGTTGCAACTAACTCCCGGGATATCCAGTGCGTTTTATTAAAAACTCCCATCGACTCCCAAGTAGCTATAATAAACGTCTCCTCAAGGAATGGGCAAGAATCTAAAACGATTACAGCCCTGAATTCCTTTATCCAGGTGTTAGACCCCTCCATTGCAATAATCCTCGGCGGAGATTTCAACTGCCAATACGAGCCGCTGGGCAACTTGGAGCTGGGTGAGCAGGACAAAGTGGATGCAATGTGGCACATTCCTGAGCTTAATGCCGCCCGCTTAGGGCATGGACCCCGCTGGCCCTTCAAATAAAATCCCTTCCCCTTTTAACGTCCTTGCGGCGTGCAATGGAAGACTAGACCCAGACCGCCCAGGTTTAGCTACCTATAACCGGGCAAAGCAAACTTCCATCATTGGCTATGTCATGGTGGAGGCAAGCAACTGGGACAAGCTGAAGGAATTCAGGGTGGTGAAAAGGCACGACAGTGATCATAATGCCCTTGTCCTAACCCTAAAACCCGGGTCCTTTGGCCTAGCTAACCCTGCTCCAAACTTTGACACAGCACCACCTCAATTGGTAGTGTCTAATAGAAGAAGGGTCAAATGGCCACACCTAGCTGAATCAGCTTCACAGCTAGCAAAAATATACCAGCTTGCAATCCCTTTTATAATGCAGATGGGTGATTCGACGTTTGCTCAGGACCCAGTAGACATACACAGGCAACTAGCAGTGGCTTTGAGGGAAGTGCTTTACCCTGTAAGTAGGAATAAGCTATTAGTGCCAAGGACACATCCCTGGTTCAATGCTGCCTGCAAGAAATTAAAAAATGAGCTCCTTGCGGCAATCAAATCCGGTGTTCTAGTCAAAACCAGGGCAATCAGGCCGCTGTACAAAAAGGAAATCAGCAGGGCTAAGAGGGAGTGGGAGGAAGACAGGTGGGAAAAACTGAGAGGCGCCTTGCAGGTAAGGGACGCTAAATTATTTTGGGCAATAGTAAGCTCTGGTGCGAGAGGGGGAGGGGAAATTTCTCTACCAAATATCGCCCCCTCTGTCTGGGAGGCGCACTTTGCAGCACTCTACTCAAGCCCCGAGCCTGACACCCTAGAACGTACAAATAGGCCCCAGACACCTGAGTTCGACAGTGCCTCCCAGCCTCCACTGGCCCCAAACCCCTCGCATGAGTGTCGACTGCGGGGGACCTGCGGCAGGGACTGTCTGAGGGGCGAGAAGGAGACTGGGACAGAGGTAGGCCCGGGAAATATCGATCATCTCCCTCAAAGAGGTAGAATCGGCCATTGCCAGGCTGCCTCCGAATAAGGCCCCTGGTCTCGACAGGCTGCCAGGCGATTTATTTCGCTCGCAGCCAAAAATCTGGGCACCGTACCTCGCTGTATTGTTTAATGCGGTTCTTGGCGGAGCCAACCCTCGGATACTTGGCTGGGTGCTGAGATTGTCCCCATTTTTAAAAAGGGTTGCCCTTTAGCCCCAGCAAATTATAGGCCAATCAGTCTTCTGGATACTTCCCAGAAACTAATGGGCCGGGTCCTCCTAGATAGTCTACTAGGGTGGATGGAGGACTTTGAAATATTGACTACCCTCCAGGTAGGTTTTAGAGCGGGAATCTCGACCCTGGATCAAATATTTAGGCTCCAGGTCCTTTTCTGGAAGACAGTTTTGGTAGAGGGTGGCAGCCTCTACCTCTTCTTCGTGGACCTGCGGGCTGCTTTCGATCTTGTGCCGAGGGCAAGTCTTTGCCAGGTTCTGAAAAGTCTTGGCCTCCCGTCTTACCTATTAGACGTCTTGTCACGCTTGCATGTAGGGAACTATGCCTAAGTGAGGTGTGGCAGGTATGGAGACTTATCCCCCCGCTTCCAGTAATGAGAGGTGACCGACAGGGCTGCGCCATAGCCCCGACGCTCTTCAGCCCGTATATTAACGGTCTGGTGGGGGGATCTACTTAAAGTCAGGGATAGTGATGCCCCGTGGTTGTCCACAGGCCGGGTGCCCACTCTGATGTTCGCCGACGACATCTTGTTGCTTTCGCGAACATCAACGGGCATCCAGCGGGTTCTAGACGGGTTTGTAACATTCTGCGCCTCGCGGGGCCTGGAGATCAACCTGGGTAAGACCAAGTTCATGATCTTCGGCCCCCCGAGGCGCACCCGCCCGGTCCCCATGCTAAATGGCACACCGCTTGAGCGGGTAAAAACGTTCGTCTTTTTGGGCATCACCCTAAATGAAGATTTTAGCTGGGGCCCACAGGTTGCCAAATCCACCTTGAGACTCTCGCAAATCACTGGGGGCATTGGCAAGTTTCAAAACAATTTTCTTTAGGCCAGTTACCCCTGCCCTCGAGATCTATGGTGTTCAAGCAAGACCAGCCGTAACATACGGAGCGGAACTCTGGGGTCACGCGAACCTTGCTCAAGGTAGAGCAGGCCTTCATGAGGAACTTGGTGGGTCTCCCCCAGAGCACTCCGTTGACACCCTTGCGATTAGATCTGGAAATTGAGCCCATTACTGAATTACTTTCTGCACGACCGCTGCTGTACTGGAGAAGGCTGTGGACTGTGCCAGAGCTTGAGGACTACAGAACGGAATTCTCAGCTGTTTGGGCTCACTTGAAGAGCAAGCACATACCATGGCTATTGCATATAAAACCCCTTGCTCAACAAATTGGCCTTCCCCAACTGTGGGAATCCCCGGAGGTGAGTTGCCCAGCGGTGCAGAGAAAAGAGTTGCTGGCCACTGTGAGACATTTCAACCTAAGCTTATTATGTAGCTCGGCAAGTATGGGCAGGCTGTCCAAAGAGTTCTTACAGGTAAAACTGGTACATCGGAGGGAGGAATTCCTAGACTTAATACAGCCTCCACTCGCGAGAACTGTATATCCAATTAAGGCATGGCTGTTTACCCATTGGGGCATTGACATCTTCATGGGCAGGGAGAGAAGATGGATCCTGCCCAGCCTGTGATTGTAGCAAAAAGAACATTGCCCACAATCTGTTCTTCTGCCCTGCATACAGCAGAATACGAAGGTGCTGGCTGGTGCCGCTGTGTAAACTTGGGACTAAGGCAATGTGTGCAGGCTTGCAGAATGCTAAGGCACAACACTTTCCCTCCCATCGTCTTCTCGGTCTCCCGCTTTTTATATGGAATGTGGCGAAGAAGGTCTTCTCTGATTAATTAATTAACTAATCATTTTAAAATTGTGATGTGCACTTCAATTTAATAACGTTTTAACTTAAAGTTCTCAATTATTTATGCATTTTATTGCTATTTATGTACATATTTTATCTGCACTTTTATGGTCTATGACTGAAATAGTTATCTTAAAGTGTTTTGTAACATCGATCTGTTTGCTTCATATAGTGTGTGATATATTTGTGCATGTTTAATTATTACATTTGCATTTTTGAGAGATACAGATTCTTAGGGCTTCCCTTCATTTTCCCTAAACCTGGTTCTTCTTTCTTTGCTTTTACTACAGGCTACAATCAACAGGCCACACCTCAACAAGCACAGCAGTTTCAAGGATATAATCAGCCAGGTTCCCAGGTTCCAGCACCTGGATTTTCTGCTCAGTCTCAGCAGCATCCGTCTCAGCAGCACCCATCTCAGCAGCACCCTTCTCAGCCTCAACAGTATCAAGCAGGCACCTTCCCACCGCAGAATTATACAACACAAGCCTCCCAGCCAGCTAATTACAATGTTCCTCCTGCTTCCCAACCTGGAATGGCTCCTAGCCAGCCAGGTGCCTATCAAGCTAGGCCTACTTTCACACCTCCTCCAGGCAGTACTGTTACTCCTCCTCCAACTGGTTCCAATCCCTATGCACGCAACCGTCCTGCATTTGGTCAGGGCTACGCCCAGCCTGGCCCAGGGTACCGATAAAGCTCAATGCGTAACTTGTGGTACAGGCTAGACACTTTCCATCCAAACAGACTCAATATTAACTTTTTAAATCGTGTTCAAGTTAAAGCATAAACCGTTCTTCGTGGTATCACTTACTTTTAAATAAATACAATATCATTTGCGGGGCTAAAGACCAATTTCCTATCTTCCTGCTCTAAATTGTAAAAGCTTCCTAGTTTCTTTTTTAAAAACTACCTTCATATGTGTAAAGTGATTGCCATCCTAGCTTGCGTTGTGTGAAGGGTATATAAAAAGTGCTAACTTGAAGTTTAGCCCATGTAACTGCCTTGTTTTTACCATGAATGCGGTGTACTAAATTTGATCTGCGCTAGAGTAAAAACTAGCTAATTTGTACAAATGTAAGATTCACACTAATTAAACAATGACCTCAATTGTTTTTGTTCATATTTATTGGGAAATCTCCAAATCAGTACACAAAGACTATGCCACATAAGGCTTGGCGCTTTACATTTGATTTATGTAAATTCATGTATTTGCTTTTGATACGGCTTTCATAAAGTGAAGCTAATTTGCTCATACAACAAATGTGTTCAATGCCCCTCTCCAGAACAAATGCAGGAGCGGCATGCTGAAGGAAGGCTTGTCTGGGAGTGTTCAGGCTTAGGGACAATCCATTTTGCTTGAAACACTTTGGACTGCAGTGTATTGGAACAGGAATTGCTGGCTCTTGGGAATAGCGCTGAACTAATAAAGGAAGGGGGTAATGTCCAAGCTCCAGACTATGGTTATTTGTTTATTGGATGAAATAATTGTAGTAGGAATAGGCTTACATTTGTGCAAAGGATGCTAGTAAAAAAGTTTAAAGTCAATCTGTCTCTTTTATGGTATGTCCAGGAATTATGTGACTTGCAAAAGCTGTGCTACCCTAAATGCCTTATCTCACTTTGTTTGCATTCCCCAATGTGTTTTACAATCATGGTAGCCCACTGGCAATTTTTATGCATGCTGTCTTTTGTTGTCCTCCTGGAAATATATATATACCTTGTGTGAGAAAATAGGGTTCTCTTCCAGGGGATCCTCATCAATAGTCCTAAGCACTGAATATTCCCATCCAGGTGCGGGGATTCCGGAAATAATAAAACTTTATGTATGATAAACCTATATATTCACTGAAAAAACCCATAGGTTTCACACACGTTATGGTTAGGAATTAGCATTTTAAAAACCTTTGAAATTCACAGAAAAAAAACCATAGGTTTCACACCAGTTATAGTTAGCTGGTCATTTTACTCATACAAAACCTTTGAAATTCCCCCGTTATAGTTAGTTCAGCGAACTATAACTCGCGCGCCCGCAATACACTGCTCATGGCATCACTCATGGCATCACTCATGGCATCATCCAGTGGATGCGTGTCTTGCTGAAAACTAAATTTTTTTTATATATGTATATCTAAAGGTCGATGGGAAGAATAAATGGGCAAGTGTCTAAATGGATGACTTTTTTTTAATTGATTGTATAACTGAATGATTAAGTGTATCTTAGCCGCATGCGCGCTAGCGGAATTCCGCTCTGTAAGCGTGGGAGGGGTACTAGGAGCAGTTTCCGGTATCGGAACAGGGGTTACAGCAGTAAGAGGCTGACCAGTGTACTTCTTTAAACTGGGTTTTATTTTTATGGTACGACGTGTTCTATACGTAAGTCTCTCCCTCGCAAACACTGAGTTATCCGTGTTGTTGGTCTTCTTGGTCTTTCTAGTGTCCCGGGTTACAGGTCTCCCTCCTGGATCGTCTCTCACCGCCTTGAGGTCTCAGGACTCCGGTCATGGAAAGAGAAGAAGGAGAGAGGGACGCCGTTAGCTACTACTGTCCTTATCGCGTTTGCCCAAAAGGAACCCGGTGTTTGTGCAGGGACACCCGTACTAACTAACGTGCTCTGAGAAGGGAGGGTACGTGTGAGGTACAGGGGTACGGGAAGCAGGGTAACCGGTACGGGTAGCGGAAAGAGGGGGGGGGGAAAGTTGTGGTCGGACGCGCACAGACTTAAGAATCTTTTACGCTAGCAACAGGGGGACCCTTCCCCAACCAGCCCGCCAAACGTCGGCGTACCTGGCTAAGCCATACTCCTCCCTCGGGAGTATGGCACGGCGGAGCGTGAAAACGTTGGCCTCCTGGCTTTCCTCCACAGTCGGTCCCTTCGGTTTCTCTGTCCTCAGCTCGCGTCTCCGTTCTCCTCGCCTCGCCTGCGCCGGTCCTTCCTGTCCCGGTGTCGTCACACGCCGTGTAGAGGACTTCCCCCGAATTCATCCATCCGGGAGAGGAGACGTCATCAGGAGGCGGGGATTCCTCTTCGTTGCAATACGCCCACTTAAAGGAGCCCGAGGACGCTTCTTCGCTCTCCTCCTCCTGAAGCTCCCACGCATCCCTCGTTCTTCCATTCTGTAGAGTAGAAGGGGAAATACCATCAGGTGTCCACCAGTCCTCCCGGCCACCCTTCCCGACCTTGTTACACTCCTCCCCCCCTGGATTCTCCCGATCGGGGAGAATGGGTGTCCTTGACAAATAGTCAGCGTTTCCATTGTCAACTCCTTTTCTGTGCACAATCCTGAATGAAAAGGGTTGGAGGAACAAAAACCATCTTAACACCCTGGAATTCTGAGTCATGTTTCTCTGCATCCACTGCAAGGGCGCGTGATCTGAGAATAGAGTGAATGGTCTACCCTCCAAGTAATATCTCAACTTGTCCACCGCCCAGCGGATAGCCAGACACTCTTTCTCGACTGTTGGGTACTTGCATTCCCTGGGGTGGAGTTTCCGGCTTATGAAGAGGATGGGATGTTCCAATCCATCCTCGCCCTTCTGAGATAGAACTGCCCCTATGCCTACATCGGAGGCGTCTGTAGATAAGGAGAAAGTGTTCTCAAAGTTTGGCGGAATCAGCACAGGGCTTGAGGTAATGGCCTTCTTTAACACTTCAAAGGCTGCCTTGGCTTCCTGGGATGGACACTTCCCTATGCTGTTCTTGGCGTTGTTTTTTAGGAGATCGGTCAAGGGGGCAGCGATCACAGCAAAATTCATGATGAACCGCCGGTAGTATCCGATCAGCCCAAGAAAAGCTCGAAGTTCCTTCTTCGAGGATGGAAAAGGTGTACTCGTGATAGCTCTTATCTTTTCCTCCTGAGGTGCGATGACCCCTTCTCCCAACATAAACCCCAGGTATTTGACCTTGGGGAAAGCCGCCCTAGATTTCTTTGAGTTAACATGTAACCCAGCGGTTTGTAAGTCCAGTAGTATGCGTTCTAAGTGTTCTAGGTGATCCTCCCAGGTCTTGCTGAAGATGACAATATCATCTAGATACACCGAACTGTACTCAGTGTGTGGAGCCAACACCTTGTTCATTAGTCTCTGAAAAGTTGCTGGGGCTCCATGGAGTCCAAAGGGTAGTACTGTGAACTCGAATAACCCATCGTCGGTGGCAAAGGCAGTTTTGTGTCTATCCTTTTCTCTTAGTGGAACCTGCCAATAACCCTTGGTTAAATCTAGCGTAGTGATGTACTTTGCTTCTCCTATTCTCTCTATCAACTCATCCACCCTGGGAATAGGAAATGCATCAAAAGAGGATATAGCGTTTAGCGCGCGGAAGTCCATACAAAACCGGGTGGACCCATCCGGTTTTGGTACCATCACTATGGGGGAGCTCCAGTGACTTCTTGAAGGTCTAATGACTCCTAGTTGAAGCATATCCCTGACTTCTTTTTTCACATCAATTCTACGCGCCGCCGGTATACGGTAGGCCCTCTGTTTGACTATCTTGCCTGGTTCAGTGTCTATGCAGTGTTCTGCGAGATGCGTTCGGCCTGGTACATCCGAAAACATGGGGGAGAACTTTTGTAGTTTAAGTAATAGCTCTTTTTTTTCACCTGATGATAATTCGGGATTAATGGGGAGCATCTCCAGAGTACTGCTTTTATCTGCTATTGGCAACGTTAGGTTTGCTGATTTGGGGGGAGACCCTATCCATTTCTTCAAGATATTGATATGAAAAGTTTGTTGTCTTCCTGGTGAAACCTGTAGGCGGTACGTTGTTTTTCCTATAGTCTCTACCACTTCATATGGCCCTTTCCACTCACTCCTGAATTTTTGAGTGGACGATGGAAGAAGTACCAATGCCCAATCACCCTTTTTCAGGACTCTCCATTTCTTGCCTTTGTCATATTGGTACCTCTGACTCTCTTGGGATTTCTCCAGGTTGGAGTAAGCTAGGTCCCTAAGCTTTCCTAGTCTGGATTTCAACTGGTTTGTGTACTCCAGCAGAGATCTTTGTTCTGCCATCTCCTCCTTCTCCCAGGCTTCCTTTGTTATTTCCAGGAGGGATCTTGGCTGACGCCCGTATAACAACTCAAATGGGGAATACCCTAGACTGCTCTGTACTTGAGCTCTTAGGACATAGAGAGCCAGAGGCAATAACTTGTCCCAATCCCTATTCTCTGCTGTTAACATTTTTTTGAGGGTTGTCTTCAGTGTACGATTGTACCTTTCAACTAACCCATCTGTCTGGGGATGGTAAGCTGACGTACGTATATGTCTGAGCTCTAGGGTCTTGCATACCTCAGCCATCATTTTAGAAACGAAGGGGGTACCTTGATCTGTAAGAATTTCCCTGGGGAATCCTACTCTTGAAAACAGTTCGATTAATTTATCCGCCACATTTCTGGTAGTAGGAGCACTGAGGGCAAAAGCTTCAGGGAACCTGGTATTGTAGTCCACAACAACCAAAGCATAGGTATGTCCCCTAGTTGTACGAGGGAGGGGGCCTATGAGATCCATCCCTACCCTCTCAAAAGGGTGACCAATGATGGGAAGGGGTTGAAGGGGGACTGCTGGTGGTCGGTACATATTTTTCTTTTGGCATACTTCGCATTGTCGACAATATACCTCTGCTGCTTTGTAAATGCCGGGCCAAAAGAAAAGTCTGGTGATATTCTGAAGGGTTTTCTCAGCTCCACTATGTCCTGCAGTTAAATGCGTGTGGGCATAGAACAGTATCTGTTCTCTAAAGTCTTTTGGAACAACCAGTTGAGGTGGTTCGTCTGCTTTTCCTTCTCTGTATAACAGATCGTTAATAATTCTGAACCTGGGGTATCCTTGTCTCTGGGTAGTCTCCCCTATGTGTGCTGCCTCCCATGCATTCAAAAGGGTGGGGTCATTGCTTTGAGCAAATTTGAAACCCCGATCTAATTCCCAAGGTTCTGTAGTTAGGTATATCCCTCTGGTCTGTTCTATCTTCTTTTTGAAGAGACTCAAAAAATCCGGATTATCTACCCCTAAGATAAGGTCTTCAGGTAACGTATCCACTACTCCCACCTTTACAGTACAGGGGTTCCCTCCCAGGGGTTTTATGGACAGTTGTGCTACAGGGTAGGGCTTCACGTCGCCGTGTACACATCTAATGTGTACTACCATGTTGGGACCTATCTGGGAAGGTCGTACTAACTGCTTCTTGACAACTGATTGTTTACAGCCAGAATCTAAAAGGGCTTTTACACATTTGCTGTTCAGTTGTACCCTTACATAAAACGACGGTCCCATCTCCGCAGTGTACATCACGGCCTTCGGGATGTACCCGACCTCCATCGGTTCTTCTGTTGACCTTTTCCGTGGACACATTCTGGCTATATGCCCCCATTCCCCACACTCAAAACACTGAGGTCCTCTTGTGGGTGGGGTCTCGAATCTCATAGGGCGGACCTTCAATGTCTCTGATCCGGGTTTCGTTTTTTTTTCTTGTTTTGCTGTTCCTGGGACACCTTTGAGACCTTTATCCGTTTCCCATGGAAAATTACGGGGCATAGCTCTGTTGTAGTTTGAAGCCATCTCAATGGCTTGTTCAGCAGTTAGGCCTGAATGTTGTCTGAGCCAACGCTGTGTCCCATAAGGCAGCGCCTCCATAAATTGTTCCAGATATATGCTGGACATCACTTCCTCCTTACTCCTACTCTCGGGCTTTAGCCACTTATCGGCGGCCATCTTTAGCCGCAGATATAAAGTCTTAGGGTGTTCGCCAGTAATCCCTTTCTCTTTTCTGAACCTCAGTCTGTAGGCTTCGGCATCAAGTCCTAAATGGTCTAAGATCACCGCCTTAATTGTCACATATGGTGTTACCCCCGCATGGTTGGCCACTTGGTAGGCTGCTTGCGCCTCACCAGACAACAAGGGTGCTAGAAAGAAAGGCCACTTCTCCTCAGGCCACCCACAGGCTCTGGCTGCCCGCTCAAAATTGAGAAGAAAGGCGTCAGGGTCTTCTCCTGGCACGTATTTTTGTAGCTGCATTCCTGATGGATGTGGACCGAAACTCCGTCTTTCCAGTGGAATAGGCACTCCTGGGTTCTGTACCACTTTCTGGAGCCCCTCAATTTGGGCTGCTATGGTGTTTTTAAACATGTCTCGGTCAGCATCGGCTGCCGACATCTGTTGACCGATGGCCCATTCTAATTTCTGTTGTCCTTCTATAAGCTGCTGCACCACCTGTTCCATGGCCGCCTCTGTAACTGAGGGGCAAGATCCCACTTCTGACACCACTGTAAGCGTGGGAGGGGTACTAGGAGCAGTTTCCGGTATCGGAACAGGGGTTACAGCAGTAAGAGGCTGACCAGTGTACTTCTTTAAACTGGGTTTTATTTTTATGGTACGACGTGTTCTATACGTAAGTCTCTCCCTCGCAAACACTGAGTTATCCGTGTTGTTGGTCTTCTTGGTCTTTCTAGTGTCCCGGGTTACAGGTCTCCCTCCTGGATCGTCTCTCACCGCCTTGAGGTCTCAGGACTCCGGTCATGGAAAGAGAAGAAGGAGAGAGGGACGCCGTTAGCTACTACTGTCCTTATCGCGTTTGCCCAAAAGGAACCCGGTGTTTGTGCAGGGACACCCGTACTAACTAACGTGCTCTGAGAAGGGAGGGTACGTGTGAGGTACAGGGGTACGGGAAGCAGGGTAACAGGTACGGGTAGCGGAAAGAGGGGGGGGGAAAGTTGTGGTCGGACGCGCACAGACTTAAGAATCTTTTACGCTAGCAACAGGGGGACCCTTCCCCAACCAGCCCGCCAAACGTCGGCGTACCTGGCTAAGCCATACTCCTCCCTCGGGAGTATGGCACGGCGGAGCGTGAAAACGTTGGCCTCCTGGCTTTCCTCCACAGTCGGTCCCTTCGGTTTCTCTGTCCTCAGCTCGCGTCTCCGTTCTCCTCGCCTTGCCTGCGCCGGTCCTTCCTGTCCCGGTGTCGTCACACGCCGTGTAGAGGACTTCCCCCGAATTCATCCATCCGGGAGAGGAGACGTCATCAGGAGGCGGGGATTCCTCTTCGTTGCAATACGCCCACTTAAAGGAGCCCGAGGACGCTTCTTCGCTCTCCTCCTCCTGAAGCTCCCACGCATCCCTCGTTCTTCCATTCTGTAGAGTAGAAGGGGAAATACCATCAGGTGTCCACCAGTCCTCCCGGCCACCCTTCCCGACCTTGTTACACGCTCGCAAGCTGGGTTTTTTAAAAACTCGCTTTACGTGACGAGCTGGGCTCGTCATCAGCGTGCGAGGAGGCTACGCCATGACGAGCCCAGCTCGTCATCAGCGTCGAAGGGGTTAGTGAATACATGGGTTAGTGAGTAATGTTTAAATATGTAAATATCTGTATCAGTCTCACACATTCTCTGAGCAGGGGTCAGGGTGCTTCTACACTGCCCCCTTTTTGAGTTCTATACGTTTGTTTTTCTGCTTTCTTGTGCCTTAGTCTACATAGGCAAAAGATGTCTGCCAACAATTTCTGTTTTGGAGTGTTGACAGACAATCAGCATGCAGCTTGTGCACGCGAAGGTCTGTGCGCGTACGGTACGCGTACCCGTTCGGTGCGTGCTTATAGATATATACTTTTTTTTCTATTGATTTTCTCAGGAACTACTGGAGGGATTTACACCATTTAACCAAAAGGGTAATCTGCGAACCTAACTCTACCTCTCTGCCAAATTTGGTGTAATTCAGTTCAGCCGTTCGGGCTGTAGCCGTGTCTAATCGTCCGATGGAAAATAACCTAGGGAAAACACGTTTTGGGACCCCCCTTTTTTCTCAGCCCCCACTTGACGAATCCCCCCAAAACTTTCAGGGAAGGAGCGGAGCAGGCCATCTTCTTCGAGAAATTTGCGAAGATTCATCAACTGGCGCCAAAGTTATGCCCAATAGAATGTTGAGGATTTCCTATGGAAACTAGGTCCTAACTATAACTACCTACTGGCGACCATTAGGATATATCTATCTATATATATATATATATATATATATATATCTAACATTCGGGGTAGTGAACAGACACACCTGGTGGGGGCGGAGTTGCTGCCGTCCTATTACAACGCGGTAGGACTACTTAAAGATTGTGACTGTGCAAGCCTCCTGATAACACTGCTAGGCACTGAGGAAGGCCGTCAGGCCGAAATGCATTTGCTGAGAATTAAAGTGTTTTCCCTATCGTTCCCCTGTGTGGCCTCTGCTCTGTCTGTGAGGGAAGGAGTGGTGTAATGTTTTCGCGTCGGCCAGTGACGCGCTCAGAGGCCCCCACGCTGCAAGTTGGCCCCAACATTTCTGGCTGCTGCCACAGCAGCTTCGTGGCAATTTCCAAGGTATTGGATTGTTGGGCCACACCTCTACTTGCTGGATGGAGGGAAGACGGTTGTGAAGTGATCACACTTCACACAAGGGCGGGATGCACGGCCATACCTGCCGACATAGTAAAATGTCCAGCTAACTATAACTGGTGTAAAACCAGTTTTTTTCAGTGAATTTCTAAGGTTTTTTTAAATGCTAATTCCTAACTATAACGTGTGTGAAACCTATGGGTTTTTTCAGTGAATATATATATATATATATATATATATATATATATATATATATATATATATCATTGTCGTCCCCCCCCCCCCTCATACCAATGCAGCCCCCATCTAGGAGGCTAAACAATGTAATAACAAATAAACTGCTTTTGCAAACACATAATATATGCATAAAAACACAGGAGGGCAAGTAGCACTTGAACTCTGTTTTTAATGAGTAAACCTCATGAAAAAAAACTGCAACAAAGCAGACATTGATAGCTTACAGGCCACATTGTAAACCAATAGCATAGAAAATGAAAGCATTTTCACACAACTGGCACCGTGCCTTTAAGGCAGCCATGACTCTTAGTTTCCCATCATGCCTCAGGGGTGACAGGTCAGTTTTTCCGGCTCATTCAGTCAGGACCCTGGATCCACAGCTCTCCCCTTTTTGACTTTTCTGTCAAAAAGTCTCAATTATTTGAGGATTTTTTACTTTCACTCTGTCTTTTAGCCATAGAGTGAAGGTTTAACCTTTTTGTTTTCCAGAAAAGGTTTATTTCTTTCAGAAATGTCTTCCTTATTTGATCCTTGCCCTGCCTGTGGCAAAAAGGCTAAATCGGGGACACATTCTGTGTGTGTACTCTGCCTCCCTGATTCTCACTCTTCTGCCACCTGTCATCGCTGCAAGAAGTTGAGAGGAACCATCAAGGACCGGGAGAGAATTTAACTTTATGGCCTCTCTGAAAGAGGTAGGTCTCCAGTGACGTAACAGATAAAGAGAACATGGTCAGCGTCGGGAGGCAAAGTCCCGACCTGTTCTCCTTTGGTGTCTGGATCGGCGTTGAACCTACCAACGGCGAAGCAGTTGTCTAAGACTACGGTGGTGCAGGCGCATCACTCTTTTAAGAAATCGAGGACAACGTTGACAAAGGTAAAGGGCCCTCCGTTGTCAACCAGGCGACTATCAATGTCGAGGAGTAAATCTCTGTCGACGCTGGCTAGGCGTTTGACGGCGAGACAAATCACTCCTCATCCAGGGGATACTCATCAATAGTCATAATCTATGAATAATCCCCACCCATGTGCTGGATCCCGGAGCACATAGAAAATACATATAAATATATATGTATATATGTGAAACATATATTTGCAGCCTAAAAAACATTTTCTAACTGGCAAAAGTGCAGCAAAATTACATAAATTAGCATACATACAGTAGTACTCTTCCAAACCCTATGAAAGAGAGAGCAGAAAACATTTGTATATAACCATGCTTTATTGACATAGGAAAACCTGTAATTGCAGGCATTTGCCAGTAAGCTGCAGTAGAGTATAAAGCAAACAAAGAAAACTGACACCTTGCCTTTAAGGCATTAGAGTTGGGGTACCGTGCCTTTAAGACCTGAAGGCAACCCCCTGCTCCCATGGTGCACCACAGGTTACAGTTGGGTCAGTTCTTTTTTCCGGCTCCTTCTGTGAGGATCCTGGAGCTTGAGCTCTTCAGTTTTCAACTGAAATTGTGTTTTTGAGAGTTTTCTCAAATATTTCGACATTTTTTGAATAAATAAAGCTTCTGATTTATTTTTCTGTGGTAACCCACAAGAATTTCCTGTCGGAATGCCTGCTCTGTTTCGGAAATGTCCTTCTTGTGACAAAAAGATGGCTCTGACTGACCCACATTCTGTGTGTTTTGTGTGCCTTCCATCTTCACACATTCCTGATCAGTGCCATCACTGTAAAAAATTTAAAAGTCGGACTCTTCGCGACAGGGAGAAGATTCGACTTCATGCCATGCAGGAGATGGACAAAGGTCACCAGGTGGGTGCTTCCACAGTCCCTAGATCGTCTCCTACAAGCAAGCACGGCCAAAAACGGCATCATTCCACCTCTCCTGTCTCCAGGAAGAGGAATGAAGGTCGAAGAACTCCGTCGAGGTCGCCGTCGAAAAGGCCCAGATCATCTTCACGACGTCTAAGATCTCCGCCGCAGTCAAGTCGGCGTCGAGGCGCCATGCTTCGGGCTCGAAGTCCATGGCTGCTGCTACATCTAAGTCTCCGTCGACGTCAATGCTTCCGTCGACGTCGAGATACTCTCCGCCGCCCCGTAAGGGATCGGCGTCGAGAGCTAGGACGGCATCTAGGTCGCCGCTGGCTAGCGGGCCGCCGTCTAGAGGGACTGTCAGATCCCATCCTTCGACGTCAAGGAGGTCGACGCCGAGGCGACGCGACATCGAGGAAGATCATTGTCGAGACGACGTCGAATAGTCGTCGAGTCGACGTCATGAAGTACCTCCACCTGATCGACGTCGAGGGAGATCGACGTCGAAGTCTCCGGATCGACGTCTAGGTTCTCAATCGAGCCTTTCACGACGTGATCGATCACAGTCGAGAGCATCAAGACACCGCTCGACGCCACTAGTCACCCAGACTTCTTCAACGTCGAGGATTTCGCCGTCGAGGGATAAAGTGACAGCAGAGGTGGAGTCACCTGGTTCTAAGACTTCAGGAGGAAAATCATCATCTCCTGGCTTGAACATCGTGCAGGTCTCCCCAGAATCTTCGCCCAGATCTGCGGGCAGCTTGATTTCTCAACATCCTCAAGGGGCTGTATCTGGACAGAGTAGTCCGGGCTCGGATTACTCCCGTACATATTCCCCTTCTAAGGCAAAGACTCCAGCCAGACCAGCTAGATCTCCTCGGAGTCCCAGGATTTCACCCAGGCCGAGATCTCGAGTCAGATCACATTCTCCAGTGCGGCCAAGGACACCTGTCAGACCAAAATCTCCAATCCGGCCAAGACCGAGGTCTCCAAGATATCGTTCTAGGTCCAGGGATAGTCACAGCAGGAATCGTGACAGGTCCCATAAGAGGCGGCGTACAAGATCTTCCACATGGTCGTCCTCTACTAGGTCGTCTTACCGAGATTATTCTCTGACCTATTCCTCTACGCCTCCTTCTCCAATTGATGACCTTGCGACTTTCTCCGATGTACTGGTCAGGGGAGCAAAAAAGCTGAATATCACGCTGCACACTCCAGTGGTTCCCACTTCTGTGATTTTTGATACCCTCTGTAATCGTACAGTGCCCAGGCCTCTACTGCTTCTGGTTCCCGGCCTCCTAGAACCAGCTATGGCTACTTTCCTCACACCAGCAGTGGTGGGGTCTGTTCCATCTCGGATAGCCAAAAAGTACAAGGCCCCTGCAGATGATCCCTTGTTCCTCAGATCGGATCCTCCTGCGGATTCCATCATTGTGGCGGCTGCCATGAAGTCCCATGCAGGCTCTACTTCTTCCTCAGTACCACCTGAAAAAGATAGTAAACTTATGGACTCTTTTGGTAGGAAGGTATGCAACACCTCTTCTTTCTTTATGAAGGTGGCTAGTGCCTCTGCCTTGCTTGGAAGGTACGACAGGTTCCTTTGGGACTCCCTGACTCGCTTTACAGACAAGCTCCCCAAGGAAGATCGCCAAGATTTTCTGGAGACTTTACAGGAGGGAGGCCTGGTAGCCAATCAAGTTATTAGCGCCGCAGTGGATGCCTCTGACCTTGCAGCTCATGGCTATTCAAGTGGTATTTGTTCCCGTCAATCGGCCTGGCTCTGCCTGACAGGGCTCAAACCAGACGCCCAGAAGAAGATTTTGAATTTGCCCTTCAATGGAAAATCTCTGTTTGGTCCACACACGGATGACGAAATGTCCAAAATGAAGGCAGAAATGGACACCGTCAAAGCTGTGGGATTAGAAAAGCGCAAGGAGTTCAAGAAACGCTTTCGTCAAGGAGACAGGAAGTCCTTCGAACAGAGGGTTCAAACCCCTCAGTGGCAATCCCAGTCTCAGCAAAAGACGCAGTTCCAGCAGCGTCGTCCTGGCAGAGGAAGAGGTGGCAATAACAGACAGCAGCCCTCCTCAAAGCAACCTCATAAGCCCTGAGCCATTGCTTCCTCCACGTCTGTTCACCACTCCGGTGGGAGGGAGTGTTTCTCATCTGACAGAGTGGGCATCCATTACAAAAGACTGATGGGTGCTGAATATTGTGCAGCATGGTTACTTGCTGAGGTTCAAATCTCCTCCTCCGCAGGTGTTCCCCCAATTGCATCTTACATCTTCCACGTTACAAGACTCAATTGCTACAAGACGAAGTCTCCGTCCTTCTAGAGAAAATGGCCATAGAGGAGGTTCCCTCAACTCACAAAAATCAAGGAGTGTACTCCTGATATTTCCTGGCTCAAAAACGAGGAACTGTCAAACAATACAGGCCCATTCTAGACCTTCGAAGGCTAAACAAGTTCATACGAAAAGAAAAGTTCTGTATGCTCGCCCTGCACCAGATCTTCCCACATCTTCATCAGGGAGACTGGATCTGTGCCATCGACTTGCAGGACGCCTACTTCCACATACCAGTGTCAATCAAGCATCGTAAGTTTCTAAGGTTTCAGATCGGACGTTGTCGCTACCAATACCGAGAGCTGCCGTTTGGCCTGAAATCTGCACCTCGGACATTCTCAAAGTGCATGGCGGTGGTGGCTGCTTTTCTCCGCAAAAGAAAGATCTTCGTCTATCCATACCTAGATGATTGGTTGTTGAAGAGCTCCACCCCGTCTCTGCTTCAGAACAATCTGTCGTTCTGCCTCAAACTGATTAAGTCGTTGGGTCTTCACGTCAATCTGAAGAAATCAGTTCTCAACCCTTCCCAGCGGATCCACTACCTGGGTGCTTCTCTGGACTCACTTCAGGCAAGCGTGTGTCCTTCGGAAGAGAGGTTGTCATCTATGCTCCTGAAGGGTCGGCTTTTTCTGAACAATCAGGCCCCCACAGCCAGACAAGTGTCCTCTCTTCTGGGATCGATGGCTTCATGCATTTACATTGTGCCCAATGCTCGCCTTCACATGAGACCTCTACAACAAGCCCTCGAAGATCAGTGGTCTCAGAGATCGGATCAGTGGAATGACCGGGTCTTGCTTCCTCAAGAAGCCAGGGACTCGATCAGATGGTGGTTGAAACGATCCAATCTTCTCCGAGGAGTGCCATTCCATTGTCCTCCTCCATCTCAGTCAATTGTCACGGATGCCTCCCTTCAAGGCTGGGGTGCTCACATGGACCAACTCCAAGGCCTTTGGTCCGAGGTGGAGCAAGGCTACCATATCAACTTCCTGGAGCTTCGAGCAGTTCATCTTGCTCTCAAGTCTCTTTATCCTGCTCTGCGCACAGACCACCTCCAGGTTCAGACGGACAACACGACAACTATGTTCTATCTGAACAAGCAGGGAGGCACGAGGTCAAGAGTCTTGTCTCTGGAAGCACAAGCTATCTTGCAATGGCTCCTAGCAAGAGGCCTATCCATCGTGGCCGTTCATCTACCAGGAATTCAAAACGTCCAAGCAGACTGCCTCAGCAGAATCTTCGTAGAAGCACACGATTGGGTGCTCAACGAGGAAGTGGCTCAAGAGGTTTTTCGGTGTTGGGGTGTACCAGACGTAGACCAGTTCGCAGACGCGGCCAATACAAAATGCCCCGTCTTCGCATCCAGGTTCCCCCAACAGGGATCACTGGGGAATGGCCTTTTGATCAGCTGGTCTCAGACGTTACTCTACGCCTTTCCTCCCCTGCCTCTGATCCCGGCGGTGATCCAGAAGTTCTACAGGACCAACACCAGAATGATCCTGATAGCACCAGAGTGGCCACGCCAGTGGTGGTACCCCGATCTTCTTCAGATGTCGGAGGTTCCTCACCGGCGCCTACCATGCCGTCCATACTTGTTGACCAAAGACCAGGGGAAGGTGTTGCACCCCAACCTTCCTTCCCTTTGCTTGACGGCATGGCTCCTGAGGTCATCCAGTATGGACATTTAGACCTCCCAGCAGACTGCATGACTATTCTCAAAGAATCGAAGCGACCCTCCACTAGGAAGTCCTACGCTTTCAAGTGGAAGAGGTTCTTCTTATGGTGTCGTGAGCACTCTCTTGACCCGGTACATGGCCAAGAGCAGGTGATTCTTCCATATCTATTGCATTTAGCGAGATCAGGCTTGAAATACCCCTCCATCAGGATTCATTTAGCTGCCAAGTCTCCTAATCCGACATCTTCTTCCTTATGCCTGTAGTTAAAGATTTCCTAGAAGGTCTGAAAAGTCTTCCCACCGGTGAGGTCCCCCCTCCCCTCTCCAGGAGCTTAATATTGTACTGACTAAGCTGATGAGTGTTCCTTTCGAGCCTATCCATAAGGCCTCTTTGCAGCACTTGACCTGGAAAGCTGCCTTTTTAGTGGCGATTACCTCTGCCCGTAGGGTCAGTGAAATCCAGGCCTTGTGTTGCAAGGAACCTTACAGTTTTTCATGCCAATAGGGTGGTTTTAAGAACGCACCCAAGTTTCCTGCCTAAGGTAGTTTCAGACTTTCATATCAACCAGTCTATTACCTTACCTACCTTTTTTCCTAATCCTTCCACTCTCCTGGAGAGGTCATTACACTCCCTTGATCTCCGGAGGGTCCTGAAGTTCTACTTGTCAAAAACCCTGCCTCTGAGAAAGTCTGACCGGCTTTTTGTTAACTATGGCAGTACTAATACTGGCCTGTCAGCTTCCAAAAGGTCGATTTCTCGCTGGATTGTCTCCTGTATAGCTTTTGCTTATCAACTAGCTAACAAGACCTTGCAGGGTAAACCACATGCATATTCTACTAGAAGGAAAGCTTCCACTGCAGCTCTCCTTCGTAATGTTCCTATTTCTGAAATTTGTAAAGCGGCAACTTGGCGGTCTGTCCATACCTTTACCCGCCATAATTGCTGGACTCAGATACTCTGGCCAATGCCAGAGTAGGGCAGGCCTCTTTAAGGAACTTATTCGCATAAGATGTATTTGCAATATGTCTTACTCATTCTGTGAAGTTTTTATACTTCTTGCTCGTCCGTGAGACTTTGGGTATGAGCTTGCTAATCTATTCATAGATTATGACTATTGATGAGTATCCCCTGGATGAGAAGGATTAGTTACTTACCTGTAATCCTAGTTCTCATCCAGGGGTATACTCATCAAAGTCATAAGCTCCCGCCCACCTCCCCGGACGAGCAGAGTTACACAGTTATGAGATGTTTTATTGTGGATCTCCTCAGGTGTTATGCACCTCCAAAAAGAACTGACCCAACTGTCACCTGTGGTGCACCATGGGAGCAGGGGGTTGCCTTCAGGTCTTAAAGGCACGGTACCCCTACTCTAATGCCTTAAAGGCAAGGTGTCAGTTTTCTTTGTTTGCTTTATACTCTACTGCAGCCTACTGGCAAATGCCTGCAATTACAGGTTTTCCTATGGCAATAAAGCATTGTTGTATACAAATGTTTTCTGCTCTCTTTCTTCCATAGGGTTTGGAAGAGTACTACTGTATATATGCTAATTTATGTAATTTTGCGGCACTTTTGCCAGTTAGAAAATGTTTTTTAGGCTGCAAATATATGTTTCACATATATATACATATATATTTATATGTATTTTCTATATGCTCCGGGATCCTGCACATGGGCGGGGATTATTCATAGATTATGACTTTGATGAGTATACCCCTGGATGAGAACTAGGATAACAGGTAAGTAACTAATCCTTCGTCACCACCTCAATGGCGATCATCGTAGAGGCAGAGGTCTTTGTTGAGGTCAATACAAAGATCTTCGATGTCCAGACACAAGACTCTGTCACCGACGTCGAAGCAGAAATCTCCGTTGATGTCAGCACACCAAGTGTCGACGTCGAGACACTGGTCTTCAGAGCAGAGGTGGTTGAAGTTGAAGCAAGGTACTCCGTCGGTGTCAGGCAGGCGCTCGATGTTGAGGCACCGGGTGACTTTGACCTCCTCTTCGAAGGAGGGCTCACTCTATGTCAAGGCAGGCGTCGCAGTCGCTGACATGACGGTCGATGTCGAAGGCAGTCTGTCAAGAGGGGACGTTCAAGATCGACGTCAAGGCACCAGTCCAAAGGGGCCTCAAATCCGGAAAGCCTGTCTACATCACCGTCCCAGACATCAAGAACAGGTTCTCGCAGCTCTCAGATTTTCAACGACCAGATCTCAGGGAGGTCATGATCTCGATGTCTAGCAGTCCAGTGTTCAAGGGACATCCAGATTCAGCGGACAGGCCTGCGCAGATAGAGGGAGATATATCTCCTCCTTCACATTCTCCTGAGAGGCAAGAAGGGCAAAGATCTCCTTCTATCCATCTATTACTGAGATGGAACCAGCCTTTGCATCACTGTGCCACAACTCCAGCGACAAGGGCACAGCACTACTCTAGCCCCTTCACAGGTGTCTGTTGGCTCTACTGGTGCAGGCTGTGGATAGAGATTGTACTCCATCAAGAGGCAGGGATCGCAGTCGCACTCCTGCACACACTCACAGATGGAGGTCCAGAAGCAGGAGAAGGCACAGATCTCCAACACCTTCCTACTCTTCCACACACACGTCACAAAGAGACTACTCACCGACTCTGCCAGCCCACCGTTGAGGGTCTCTCCGGTGATTGGCGGCACTTTCCAGGATGTGCTTTCCAGCGGGGCAACGAAGCTTAACATCCCTATGTCGACTCGGCAAAGCTCGTTTTCTGTTATCTTCGAGACTTTACACCAGAGAGCAGCATCAAGACCTCTGCTGCCATTGGTGCCAGGCCTACTCCAACCAGTTATGGACATTTTCCTTGCACCGGCGACCCTCAAGATTGCGCCGGCGACACTAAAGATCGCACCGGCTAGGATTTTGAAGAAATATCGTCCACTGGAGAGGACCCACTTTTCCTTAGATCTGATTTCCCCCACCGTATTCTGTTATAATCGCTGCATCAAAGACTCACGCAGTGTCCTCCTCCTACTATTCCACCAGATAAGAAGAGTAAAACACAGGATTCATGGGTAAGGAAGGTCTGCTGCACATCAGCCTCTATGATCAAGGTTTCAAGTGCATCGGCTCTTTTGGGTCACTATGATAGGTCTTTGTGGGACTCTCTTCAAAGACTTAAGGAAAAGCTGCCAAAAGAAGATGGCAAGGATTTTGAAGAAATCCTGGAAGAAGGCAGCTTGGTAGCGAACCAAGTTATCAGCGCTGCAGCTGATGGAGCTACTCTTTCCGCTCATAACTATGCCCATGGGATATGTGCTAGGAGAACCTCCTGGCTTCGTCTCACAGCACTTAAACCGAAAGCACAGTCTCGATCCTCCATCTTCCCTTCTCCGGCTCATCTTTATTCGGTGCACACACAGATGGGGAAATGTCCCAGAAGAAGACACATTGGAAATCTTCCTTTCTACACCGACAGATTTTAAAGACGCTTCAGACCTTACCATCGGGGATCCTCCCAACAGAGGGTTCAAACCCCTCATTTGCAGAAAATTCAGGATCAGCAGGGCCAGCAAAGGTCACTATACCAAGGCCAGCGTTCTTCTAGAGGAAGAGGAAACCAGCTTGAGTTGAACACATCTGCCAAGACGTAGACCAAACAATAAGTCCACACTTGCCCTGTCGCCGTTCACCACTCGAGGGAGGGGGGGGGGGGGAGGGAGTATTGCAAATCATCTTGAAGACTGGCAAGCTATCACAAAGGGGCAGTGGATGTTAACTACTCTTCAGAATGGGTACTCTCTAAGTTTTCTGCTCCATCCCCCACCCCCAATCCCTCCACTTCCATCATCATGCCACCAGATATTGCAGAGCGAAGTTGCCACCCTGCTGCGAAAATCAGTCATCGAGAAGGTGCCAATATCTCAATGAGGTTGAGGGGTCTACTCAAGATACTTCTTGGTAAAGAAGGGTCGAAAAGCAGAATACAGACCCCTTCTGGATCTGCGAACACTCAACAAATCAATCAAAAAGGAGAAGTTTTGCATGTTGGCTCTCCATCAAATATATCCACATCTCAGGCAGGGAGCTTGGATGTTTTCCTGGATCTGCAAGATGCCTACTTTCATGTTCCGGTCAATCAACGTCACAATATCTGAGATTCCGGGTGGGATCTTCGTGCTACCAGTTCAAAGTGCTAACCTTCGGGTTAAAGTCATCTCCCCAAGTGTTCACGAGGTGTATTTTGATGGTGGCAGCCGCGCTACGTCGCAGAGGCATCTTCGTGTACCATTACCTGGATGACTGGCTGTTGAAGGGTCCCTCCCCCCCACAGCGTGAGGAGTCACTTTCTACAATGCCTAGAGCTTTGTCACCGGCTAGTTCTTCATGTGAACTTCGACAAATCAATTTCACAACACACACAGAAAATCCATTATCTGGGAGCTCTGGTAGTCTAAGAGGTAGGATAGGTGTTTCCTTCGGAGGAGAGACAGTTTTCCATAACCCAGATAGGCAGACTAATTCTGGACAACAGAATGCGTCAGTTTGTCAGATTGCCTCCCCGTTAGGGTCGATGGCATCTTGCATTTTCCTGGTCCCCAATGCCAGGCTGTGAATGCGTTCTCTTCAGCAGGATCTGCAGGACAATTAGGATTAGCAAACAACTGCCTGGGACGACACAATAACTCTTAACGCAGCAAGAGCATCCATCCCATGGTGGATGAAGGAGAATATGCAAGTAGGGATACCTTTTCATCAGGCACCTCCCCCAGACACTGATCACGGACACCTCCCTCCAAGGCTGGGGAGCACACATGGGGTCTCTCCAGACGCAAGGGCAATGGTCATCAAAAGAACGCTCATATCACATAAGCATGTTGGAGCTGAGAGCCGTTCCCCTGGCCCTCAAGTCTTTCCTCCCTTCAATTCAGGCAAACTCAATTTTAGTACAGACGACAATGCCACCAGCATGTACTACCTGAAAAAACAGGGAGAAACTCACTCGCCACTTGTCTCTGGAAGCTCAAGCTCTCTGGCATTGGCTCCTGGCATGGAACCGATCAATCCCAGCAGTACACCTGCTAGGAGAACAGAACGCACACGCGGATGCTCTCAGTTGACACTTCGAAGACAGATAAGACTGGGTACTCAATGACTAGGTGGTCGAAGACATTTTGCAGACTTGGGGCATCCCAGCATCGAACTCTTTGCGAACGACAAAAATACAAAATGCAGAGACTTCACCTCCAGGTTCTGCTGGCCAGGGTCGAAAGGGAATGCCCTTTTGATAGACTGGTCAAGGGTATTTGTTTAGGCCTTCCCACCACTTCCTCCCATTCCGAAGGTGGTGACCGAACTCTCTCATTCACACACAATGATGATCCTGATTGCCCCGGACTGGCCGAGACCATGGCGGTAACCGGACCTTCTGCACGGTTCAGAATGCCCGCACAGGAGACTGTCGTGCAGGCCTGACCTGTTGTCCAAGATGAATGGGAGGATTCGTCATCTCAACCTTCCTTCACTGAACTTGTCAGCATGGCTTCTGAGGTCCTCCAGTATGGCCATTTAGGACTGCCACAAGACTGCATGACCATCTTAGAAGAAGCAAGGAGATCGTCCACTAGGCACTCATATGCGTGCAAGTGGAAACTTTTTTATATGTGGTGCGTACAAAATAATTTTAACCCAACCGAGGGGCAGAAGGAAGGCATTTTATCATACCCGCTTTACCTTGCTAAAGCAGGCTTGAAGTTTCTTTCCATTAAGGTACTTAGCAGCCATCACTGCATACAGGCGCTGTCCTCCTCAGCCATCTTTCTTTTAGTTGCAGGTTGTGAAAGACGTCTAAAAGGTCTAAAAAAAGGTCTACCCTCCGGTACGGCCTCCTTCACCGCCCTGGGAGCTGAACCTGGTGCTATCAAAGTTGTTGGATCCACCTTTCAACCTATCCATAAAGCAACCTTGAAACACCTCACATAGAAGGTGGCTTTCCTGGTAGCGATCACCACAGCTCGCAGAGTGAGCGAAATACAGGCCCTCTGCTCAAAGGAACTTTACACTGTTTTCCATCTCAATAGTGTGGTATTGAGGACTCGCCCCTCCTTCCTTCCGAAGGTAGTGTAAGATTTCCACTTGAATCAGACCATCTCTGACCTTTTTCTGATCTACTGACCTTTTTCCCTCATCCATCCACTCCAGCTGAGAGGACTTTACACTGGCTTGACCTAAAAAGAGTCTGATAATTCTATCTGGATATGTCCAAGTCCATGATATAATCTGATCAACTATTCGTTAACTATGGGTCGATCAGAACAGGTTTTCCAGCTTCTCAGCGGCCCATCTCCAGATGGATAGTTTCATGCATCAAGTTAGCTTATCAATAAGCGCAAAAGCCCCTTGGGCCTACTCCCAAGGCGCATTCCACGAGAGGAAAAGCGGCTACGACTGCTTTCCTTCATAACATGCCTATCTCTGAGACCTGTAAGGCGGCAACTTGGAGGTCCGTCCATACATTTACAAGGCACTATTGTCTAGATTCAGACACCAGAGCAGACACCCAAGTAGGTCAGGCCTCCTTGAGGAATCTGTTCAACAGCTGATTGAATGACCCAAAATACAACAGCTGCAATCTCATTTGCCTGCAGGTGGAAGATGGGTTTGATATTCTATTCAGTGCTTATGACTATTGATGAGGATCCACTGGAAGAGAAGGATCAGTTGCGTACCTGTAATCCTAGTTCTCTTCCAGGGGTATCCTCATTAACGTCATAAGCAACCCACCGCCTCCCCAGGCAAATGAGATTACTTCATTATTAAATGGTATCTTTGTGCCCTGATCTTCATGGTTGCTCTAAGAACAACTGACCTAACGGTCACTCCTGAGGAATGATGGGAAGCTAGGGGTCATGGCTTCTTTAAAGGCATGGCGCAAGTTTTGTGTGAAAATGCCTTCATTTTCTATGGTATTGGTTTACAATGCAGTCTGTAGGCTAACAATGTGTGCTTTTTTATGCAGTTTTTTTTCATGAGGTTTACTCATTAAAAACAGAGTTCAAGTGCTACTTGCCCCCCTATGTTTTTAGGTCTCGGCCTGCGAAAGACTGCGCACATGCGCAGTCGAGCTGGTGAGATTTAATGAGGTAGGATATTTTTCACTAGCGAGGTTAAGCCCCGCCCCTCTTTTCCATTGGCTGGCGTCACCGTTCATGCTAAACGGTGGCCAGCCATTGGAGAAGAGGTCCTAGTGACGTTCTTCTTTCTCTGTAAGCCTCGTCCTTTTCAGACTGGCTTACTTGACTTACTGCTGCGGTAAATCCTCTTTATGGGGCCATCTGTTTCACCCCATAAAGAAGATAAGGAACCATTTACGTCAGCAGGAAGTTAGTCTGAAAGGGACGAGGCTGTGTCATGGCGAGCGCTTGTTTCAAGTGCTTGTTTTTTCATGTTTTAAAAACTTCCTCTGTTGCTTCCTCGCCCGCTTCCTATTGTTTATCCGTTGTTCACTTCTCTTCCATTACTCTCCCACCCTCCAGGCCTTTTAAAAATACATGTTTTTTACAGTCTTTTGGACTTCTCAAAAACTTCCATTTGCTGTGGCTGGTGTAAAATTCCTCCCAGGACACGGTTGATCACAGCGGCCTCTTTGTGGCGTGCTCGACTGGTCGGTGAGTGGAGCGTGTCCCGTGTCTTCGAGAAGGAGTGATGTTTAGGGGTTCCCTTACCTACGCATGTCTGTCTCTCCCGTGCCGGTGAACCGCTCACCCGGCTGGCAGCAGAGACGGCGCTCTCACCCCCAGCTCGTCAGGGGTTAACCCTGCCTGGGAGGGGGAGGGATGTGCTCATCACTGCCCCCCTGCTCCTCTCCCAGTTCACAGTAAGGCACAGCACGCTCGGGTGGCTGAGTGAGCGGTCCCAGCAGTGTCCGGCAAGCAGCTCCAGACTTCCGCCCCACACGGACATGGCAGAGGGGAGAAGAAGGTGTCCGCGTGCAAGTGACCTTCTGCCCCCTCCCCAAGACCCCCCCCTGGAGTTTTTGACCTAGGAAGCCGCTGGCCCAGAGACTGCGCAAGGTAGGCATCAGCCACTTAGAGTTGCTATCCGATAACTTGTTTTTCATGAACCTGCTTTTGTCCTTCCACATACCACAGTGGCAGGCTGTAGGCAAACTACCCAGCGGGTTCTCCCATTCCCTGGCGCTATTTTTGTGTTAACCAGAACAGCTTTGCCAGCGTGTTTGTTTTGATGACAAGACACATTTTTACTACTGCCTGTCTTGGTTTGCAGCAGCCCCCTTGCTTTCTTCTGCTTTCCCGCCCGGTGGAGTTGTTCGCTCCGTGCACTCCTTTTACTGTGCTGGGTTTATTTACCATATAAAGCCATGTGCCCTGGTAACTCTTACTCCTACAGGGAGCAGAGCGCCCGGGACTCAAGCAGGGTGCACACGACTGTACACACCCACCCCTGCCCCTCCCAGCGTCCTGCCCGGGACGGTGACCTTCAGCGGGCAGTTGACATGGATTAGGGGATTTGGCCGATAAGACATTTGCTTGGCTTGTGTTCTTTAGGGAACCTGCATTCCACCTTTTCCCCTTGGCTTGTGTTTTTTTTGTGTCCATTTGAGCCTCCTTGAAGCCATGAGACAAAACAAACACCCCTCGCTCGCAGCACTGCCAGGCTGATCTGCCCCCGTGGGCTTAATCCGGTTCAGAGGTGACCTGGTTCACCCAGGCACTAATGGCTGAAACTTTACTTTGTTAATTTAGAAGTTCCAAATGTGTAAAATACTACAAAAATGGTTTTTTAGACAAGGAAAATTGGTTGGCAGTGAAGGAACCGGTATAGAAACGCGCTACTTGAATTGTTCCTAAGGTTGTCTATAAAGCACTTTAACATAACTTTTTATATGCAGTTTTTTTAAACCAAGTAAAGTTTGTACTTATTTTAACAACATTTAACAGATTAAATGGCCGTCTTTGTAGAGATTTGAATCTGTAACCTGCGATTCTCGTCGGCGAGTGCTTAGTTTGCTGAGCTACCTAATTGGGTAGTCCAAGCTGTTTCCTTTAGTTCGCCCCTGTGGGTGCCCAGGTGTAGCAGCCACTTACATTCATGAGGGGGTTCTTCTGCTTGCTGCCTGTTTCCAGTTTCAGCCTGCAGACCTTATCTGTGATTTGTGTTTAAATGTGCGCTCTTGTGACAAAGTTGTAAACCTGATTGATTTGTTTTCTTTGTCTGAAGGTTTTTACACGTCATTGTTTGGCTTTGATTTGATTTGCGGCCTTTGAGACCCGCCTGGGCCCCCAGGCATGTATCTCCTGGCCCGGGCCTCTGCCTACAGTTCACAGGGGCGCCTTTGTCTCTCAACAATAGCCCCAGAAGGAGCCCACGTGGGGGGCAAACAACCTGAAACGTAATATAGTCGTCTGGCGGCCGCGCTTTCGACCACAAGATGGAATTGTGAGCACATACTGGGTGATGTCACTTGGTGAGGGGCCCCCAATCTGTGTCTTGAGTGGTGCAGACGTGTGAGACGTGGGTGTCTGACTCTGGGCTACAGGGGGCAGTGTGCAGGTGCTGAGCCAAGGTAGATCCTATCTGATCCTGGCTGCTGCAAACACTCAGTGTCTCACCTTTGTTATTGTGTGTGGCTCTATGCATGGCTGTGTGTGTGTGTATCTGTGTGTGTCTCTCTCTGTGTGTGTGTGTCTCTGTGTGTGTGTGTTTCTCTCTCTGTGTCTCTGTGGGTGTGTCTGTGTGTGTGGCTGTGTGTGTGTAGCTCTGTGTGTGGCTTTGTGTGTGGCTGTGTGTGTGTGGCTCTGTGTGTGTGGCTCTCTATCTCTGTGTGTGTTTGGCTCTGTATCTGTGTGTGTGTGTGTGGGTGTGTGTGTGTGTGTGGCTCTGTGTGGCTCTGTGTGTGTGTGCAAAAGCAATAGGTCTTGCATGTGCGAGAGATTAAGCTATTGGCATTGTAAATGACAATGCCATTTATTTGTCTGTTTTCAAAACCAACACATAAATAAAAATTTTGTAATTTACAATGCCAATAGCTCTAACTTTTGCAAAGGCGAGACTGTTGCATTGTAAGTGCTTGTTATGCATTTATTGTGTTTGCAAAAGCAGTTTATTTGTCATTACATTGTTTAGCCTCCTAGATGGGGGCAACATTGGTATGAGAAAGATATATATATATTTTTATTTATATTTATATATATATATATATATATATATATATATATATATATATATGCTACAATTATCCAAGCATTCACTGCCTCCACCATACCGAGAGTTGCGTCGTCACCATAAGACTCCTTGGATCGAGTCTCGCTACTTCATCATTTAAACGACCACGCCGTGTGAGATTTCAAAATTTCTTTATTGCGCCGCTGCCAAACGCGTTTCGACTACACAGTTGCCTTGATCACTGGTTACGGTTTGAAGAGCGCACGGCCATTTTTAAAGAAAAAAAGTATTCACAATACGTCATTGGCACTACCTGTCAAACGACAGGAAAGACAGACTTAAATTTCACTGTTCTGTTATATGTTCTTTTTACACATTTGCTTCAACATAATAAAATACATGTTTGAAAAAAATGCATAGCGAGTGTCAGTTAATTCAATTCATGCATAACTGAGTGTTTTAAATAAAATATTTGGTGCGAGCATTTCTAATATTCAACTCATGTCAAAAAAACTTTATTGACAATGACACGCAGTTTAAAAGCTGTGAGCTGTACATATGTATTATATACCCACTGTCAATTCATTTTATAAGCTGAAGAATAATGCCCATGTGGGCCTGCCGACTCGTACATTGAGTTATGTTAATCAATATTAATTTATCTTTTCGGCTACATATTACTCAGAGTTGTTGTCTCATACCAATTTCATATAATGCAAAAAATAGAGCTCAAGTGAGCAAACACACAGGTTATAACATTATTGTAAATACACAGATATTATACCCGATCATTCAAAGAAATGTTGACTGCCAAGTGTAATTAACATTATTAAAAGCACTGTCCACAAAATATTAATCCTGATCAAAATCGTTGTCACCTTTGTTTATAGCAGAAGCTACTTGTTAATTACCGAATAACTAATATCATAGATGTCTGTGCAAATCTTCTTCAATATTAAGGCCGTTTGGTTGCTTGGTATTTAACTTGATTATGTATCTTGATTCAAGTTTCCTTAGCTTGTTCAGTCTATTGCCCCCTCTTTGACTAGCTGGAATCGAGTCAATTACACAGTATGTCAGCCCTTTAGCATCCTTATTGTGCATTAGTTCAAAATGCCTGGCTACAGGATAAGCCCTGTCTGCATTTTTAATTGCTCGCAGGTGTTGTAAAATCCTTTTGTAGGCTTCATTGATTGTACTGCCCACATACCGAAGCCCGCATGGGCACTCGAGAATGTAGATAGCATAATCAGTTTTACATGTATATTTGTTTTTAATCTTTTCCATTCTGTTGGAAAGGCCCAATCTGTATTTACTACAGTTTACGCCGTGATTACATGCCTTACACTTTGTGCATTTCACAAAGCCATTGTTATCAAGCCAAGTTTTTTTGGGTTGGGGTTTTTTAAGCACATTGCTTACTAAACAGTCTTTGAAGGATTTTGCTTTCTTAAAAGTAAGTTGTGGTCTCTTGGGGACTTCTTTCCCAAGCACGGGGTCGTTCTTAATGATATGCCAATGCTTGTTGAGTATTCTTCTCACCTCAACATGTTGGTTACAAAAACCTGTTATAAATCTGCATTGGTTTTCATTACTGCTGACTTTTGTATTACCGAAGATGATTTGCTCTCTCTTCAGTTTTGAGGCTTTTTGTATTCCCTCTGCTATCCACATAGTGGGGTAGCCCCGTTCTTTGAATCTTGTACTCAATATTTCTAGTTCTTTCTCAGTTTCCAAAGGAGTACTACAATTACGCATGACTCTGAGACTTTCCCCATAGGGTATACTGCTCTTGAGGGCCATCGGGTGAAAACTTTTTGCGTGCAACAAAGTGATGCCACTGGTAGGTTTTCTGTAGAGTTTAGTTTGAATTTTCCCATTTTCGACATACACTGTTAAATCTAAGAAGTTGACACTGTCTTTACTTATTGTACTGGTAAAGGATAGGTTTAACTCATTCTTCTGGAGGTTTGATATAAAAGCATTAGCCTCCAGTTCAGTGCCTTTCCAGACCAAAAATAGATCGTCGATAAAACGACTCCAATGAATGTTTTCATCCCACTCCTTCTGGTACTGCGTCCGGACCACCTGCTCCTCCCACCAGCCCATATGCAAATTAGCATCGCTGGGGGCGAAGCAGGTGCCCATGGCAGTACCACACGTTTGATGGAACAGTTGACCATAAAACAGAAAGTAATTGCTGGTTAAACATTTTTCCACCCTTCTCAGGAGCATTTGTGTATGCGACCACAGGCTGATTGCTCTTGTACCCAAGAAATGTTTAACGGCACGAATTCCATCCATGTGCCTCATACTTGTGTACAAACTGGCCACATCAATAGTAATCAACAAATAATCATCTTCCCATGGTGTCATATATTTTTTTCAGGAAATCTCCAGTGTCTAGCAAAAACGAAGGGAGTGTTTTTGCCAAAGAATTCAAAAAAGAGTCAACAAATTTGGAAGTGTGTTCTAGTGCGCTGCCTATTGCTGAAATAATAGGGCGTCCTGGGGGGTTTGATAAATCCTTGTGCACCTTTGGAATTAAATAAAATACAGGTGTAGTTGGTAGATCGATCTTCAGATACATGTATTCATCATGTGTCAAAAGTGAAGAGTCATACCATTGTTTAGCCTCCTAGATGGGGGCAGCATTGGTATGAGAGAGATTTTTGTTATATATATATATACAGCTTGATATATATATATATATATATATATATATATATATATTATATATATAAATCAAGATGTATATATATGCTTTTCATATATAATTTTTATTATTTCTGGGGTCCCCGCACATGGGCGGGAATATTCAGTGCTTATGACTTTGATGAGGATACCCCTGGAAGAGAACTAGGATTACAGGTGAGTAACTTATCCTTCTGTAGGAGAACTGTCACCCCTGCCAAAACACACCCACACCCACACCCACCCACCCACCCACCCACTCTGCATTTTTGACAAGAGTACTTGGTCCCTGCTGTTCAGGGTCTCGGTGCCAATGTTCTTTCACTACAACTATTCCACAATTGGCCCTTCAGGCCCCCTGTAAGTCCCTAGTAAGTGGTACATGTGTATCTTGGGCATTGGGACTGAAGAGATTCACCCAGGGACCCCGCATCTAGGCCAGGCAGACTGCCACTGCAGCATGCATGGAGAAATGGTGCAGATAAAACAGTCTACATGACACACTGCCCATGAGCCATGCCAGCCAATACTGCCTAAAGGTAAGTCACCTCTCTACCACGCCTTAAAGCCCTAAGGTAGGGTGCTGTATACCACAGGTAAGGGCCTATTTGCATGAGTAGATATGCCCCTACAATACCAAATCTTAAATATTGTAAGTGCCAGGGAAGCCATAAGTAGTCCATGGTTGGAGACAAGACAGCTCTAGTTTCCCAGTACCATCGTAGCTTCACTAAAACCAGGAGTGTTGGGTACCAAACAACTCCTTGTAATAAATCCACACTGATGCCGGTGTGTGATTTACTAAACCTTGTACTCTGAGGGTGTCTCAGAGGTTCCCCCTTGAAAACCTACTGACCCTGGTGTGGTCACTAACTGGCTTTAGGCTGCCTGCCACACACAGACTTGTTTCTGGACCCATGGACGAAGAGACTGTTTTCTGAGTCCAGAAACAAAGCACATGCTGGTTTGAGTTGTCTTGCCTCGTACCCACAGGATGGGTACAGTGTTTGAAGGGGAGGCTTCAAAGGCCTACTGCCTTTGTAATGTGATGCCCCAGCCTCTGCTGCTAGCAGCAGATGGCAGCCCCCAGTTTAAGCCTCCCACTTTGGGTGGGACACTTTGAGGGAACCTTTGACATGACTAGGATATCTGCCTACCTTTGCCCACTCCACCCCTCAGATGGAGGAGGCGAAGTTAGGCACACTTTTCTGTCCCCTCGGTCTTGAGGATGAGGGACTCCTCCAATCAGGGCTAGGACCATGCCCACCTCCACAGTAGGGTGGTATATTAGAGGGTGTAGTCACCTTGGGTGAGGTGCCCATTGGTCCTACCTGTTACGCCCTTAAAACTCCATTAATGGGAGGTATGTCTGCTGTTGTAGCCGTTTACCTTTTCGTAACCCTCACCCCTTTGGGGAATCTGGAAAAGAAGGGTAAGAGACCACACATGAATTATGGAAAGTAACTCCCTCCATAGTAAATACCCATAATGTCCAGTGCTTTGACATCCGATACCCTTCAACATGAGATGGTAGCCAGCTTGGCTGATAACTCCTTCCTTGAAAGGTATTTATTGGTTTGCCATGACAAAAAAAGATTGAGCACTTACTCCAGTATTGGAACCTTAGTAGATTTGCATGCTTGAATCATTCCCCGTTGTCAAGATGGTAGTCCCCGGTACATAACAATAGCAATGCAAAGTTATTAGAAACTAGGCCTAGGCCCATTTCAGTTTTGTAACAAATCTGCCTCTTTTTGTAAAAGAGACCAAATAAAACACACAACTAATTGGATTAGCCTCACCTTCTAGAACCCTCGAGAGAACCTCAGACCTTCAGATTTTCTACCGCACGTTGTGCTAGGGCGTCTCCACTGAGCTCTGCTCAGCTATATTTTTCTTCTCTTACTCTTGTGAGATTTTCAACTCTTTTATCTTCCAGATTACTCTCCAACTTGGTCATCTCAATTTTTATGGCAGACAAGAAAAAGGGCCTTTTTAGAGATTGTACCACCTGCTCTAACAAGAAGCTTTATGTGGATGACCCGCAAAGGACTCTATTTACTGCCTGTATCCTGACTACAGAGCCAAGTATTGTAAGGTGTGTCATATCTTCTCCACTAACACCATGAGGGACGTCTCCGTACCCTACCTAGAAGGTCTGCTAAAAGGGGGAGATCTGCCCCCTATTCTCCAAAGGAGTGCCCTCCCAAAGCCTCAAAAAAGACCACCAATAGGTCTGACAGGCTTAGTCCTAGTAAACCTCACTGTGGTGAAAAGGAGAGGAAAAGACTCATGGCTGGAGAGGGTGGAGTAAAGATGGCAAGATCTGTTCCACTTCCTCCTCCTCCTGAAGGAAGGAAAACTTGATCTGTTCCTCTTGCGGAAAAACTGTCAAAGAAATGACCGTCGTTGACGAAGCGGTCGATAACATAGTCGACGAAGAAACCATTGACCTAGTCGACGTGGCATAACAAAGGCCAGTCTCCTCAACTTACAACAGTTTCGACGACTGGATCGTTGCTGAGAGCTCTACTGGTGTCAACGTATAAGGTTCCAGCACAATCGACGATGGGGGCGATGACGGCAGTGACAATGAAGCTGTCAACAGCAACGACGAAGAAGGTGACAAGAACTACGACGGCAGTGGCGTCCATGGTATCGACCATAGTGCAGTCCATGGAGATATCATAGTCGTCGATGACCTAGGTAACGGGAGTGAAGATTTCTGGAGATGAAGTCGGAAAGCGTCCTGTAACTCCTGAAGTCACTTCATCTAGCAAGGGGACTCTTCTACTGCCTTCTCATTTCCTGGAAGAGGAGGATTCAGATGATGAGGGACCTTTCGGTTATGCCCATAGCCCTTCAGATTTGCACGTTAAGTGCCAGGAGGACAATTCTGAAGAAGGATACTAAGGAGAACATTGCTATGATCTTCCCCAGGAATACCATAAGGAATATCAGGAGGAGGTGGTCTGTATGCCTTCCTCTTTGATTTCTGACTTGCATTTCATGCAGTTGCACTACAAGAGAAGGTTTCCAACTCCATCCTCTATTCCGGAACAGGAGTCCGTTCCCCCAAGGCAACACTCGGTGCCTTCCACTCCTCAGGCACCACCACCACAGTTGCAAACAATAAGGGAACCTCCACCAATGCCATCTTTTGTCCAACATCAAGATACCTCTGATGACGATCAGGGGGACACATATCTTCCAGACCCACATAGGGAATGGGATGACTATTATTCCCACTCCTTCCCCTTCAGTGGTTCTTGTGGATTCTCCACCAGGGGACATAGGTGGTTTCCACAATCTACTAGAAAGAGTGGCCAATAGGTCTGATCTGCCAATGCCAAAGTCGCAAACAGAGTGTTTTTTTATATGAATTTAGGGGGCCCTTTTAAGAAAACTGTGCGGGCCATTCCCATTGTCAATTATTTATGGGATGAATGTCTTGAGGTCAGAAAAACCCCGGCCACGGTGGTCCCTGTTCTTCAACGATTGGAGTAAAAAGAATATAAGGCCCCAGAAGATAGGCCGGCTTGCCTGATGAGTCATCTAAAACCAGACTGTTATATCATAGGCAGCACAGCGGAAGTCAAAGAATACGGCAGCTCCTCTCACTACGCCTCTGGACAAGGAAGGCTGATGCTTAGACAACACAGGCAAGAGATTCTCTTCTGTGTCTGGTTTATTGGTCAGGGCAGCTAATGCTTTAGCTGTTCTGGGTGCTACGGCCGGCAGATGTGGTGTGATTTATCCACATACATCAGCTGACCCCCAGAGGAGAGTAAGACTGAGGACAAGTAGATCCTCCAGGAAGGTGAGAGGGCTTCCTCAAGGGTTATAGATAGTGCGATGGACATGGCTACAGCAGCTTTCCGATTTCTGATGCACAATAGAACGGGGTTTGGGGCCAAACACAATTGCACCTATCATTAGTGAATCTTTTATCTGAACAGGTTAGATGCTATGGATCAGAGATCCAATAACCCCTAAATCTCCTAAGACACAAACTGTCTCAATTTCCACAAGCAGCACACAATGGTCAAGCACTCCAATTTCAATTGTAGTTCACAGAAGATAACTGATCTGTATATATACATTTCTAGATCTAATTTCATGAAAGCAGTGGCGGTTCAGCAGAGATGTTTTCAGTAAATTCTTTATTCATAAATTCTTTTCCAGCAGGATAAAAGACCGTAGCCAGCGCGTTTCGTCCTCTCGGACTTCTTCAGGGCTACAAATGACATATATTTACAACAATTATTATACAATACATGCAAACATCCTGAACAATACAATGCATAACAGCAGTGTAGATCCATCCATTTCACTTTGAACATTAAGTTCCAGTAATTCTAGACATTTCAAATTACATAGACCCATATTACACAAGGCCCCTTTTCCTTGGTGAGAATGGTTATTTATCATTTCACGGGTTTTAACATTCTGCTGATTTGTGCCAAGATAGCGTTCCCAGAACATTTATATATGTTACACGGTCTAGTCAACTGATGAGATCCATTAAGCTAGCATTCAAGGCTATTGCTATCAAGTTTTTATCCATTTGAATTCCTCCCTAGGCCATTGGAGAGAGAAGGTGGAACATGCACCCGCCTTTGGCCAATTGTGTGCTGTCTTTCTTAGAAAGATGCACGCAAAGGCCAATAGCGTGCGAGCAAAAAAAAAAAGCACACGCACGAGCGTGTGGTCGGAGTTGGCAGTTCTTACTAGAAGCCTCGAAGTGCAGCGCATGCGCGCTGGCGAGACCTAACAATAAGACCGAAACTGCTAATTAGTTTGGGATGCTCCAGTACCGTAAGGTTCCTTTTCAAGGAGCCCGGGGAAGAGAGCTTCCTTTGTACAGAGGAGGTTACCAACAATATAAGTACTCCTTCCGTACACCTGCCGCACAGACTTATCACCCGCAGTACAATTGACGACAAGGTCAATCTGCAGCCTATTCTAAATCGACGCCCAGAGGGAGAGCAAGACGCCAGGGGAAGGATCCTTCAAGACGTCATTAGCGGCTTGCCGGCCCTGGTTACTGTTCCTTCCCTAGACCAGACACCTGTAGGGGGAAGGATTTCTTTATGCTAACAAAATTGGTAAAAAATAACGACAGATCAATGGATGCTCAACATAGATCAATTTGGCCATACATTAGAATTTGTTCAACTGCCTCCGCCCACCCCTCCTCGCAGGCACATGACAAAACCTCTATGTCTCCTGCACCTAGAAGTCAAATTACTGTTAGAGAAGAGGGCAATAGAACCAGCCCAATTATCCCAGAGAGGAAAGGGGTTCTACTCCGTTCTTTCTGGTTCGAAAGACTGTCAAGAAGTGGCCTCCTATCCTAGATCTGATGGAGCTCAACGCCTATCTCATCAAGCAGTCATTTTGATTGATCTCCTTACAGGACATACATCTACTTCTAAATTTGGGAGATTTCATGGCCACTTTAGACCTCGAGGACTTCTATTTCCATGTTCCCATTCATCTATCGCACATTAAGTTCCTTCGCTTTACGGTAGCCAAGAGACACTTTCAATTTAAGGTTCTCCCTTTCGGCCTCAGATCGGCACCAAGGATCTTTATGAAAATGCTGTCTCTGGTAGCGGCCTTCCTCAGAAGACCGCAGCACCAGGTATTTCCCTACCTAGACTACTGGCTGATAAAAGCGCCTTCCAAGGCAACAGCCAGGAATTCTGTGACAGCCTGCACAAAGCTGTTCAAGGATCTACGTCAAGTCAAGCTTGCGTCCTTCCAGGAACGCTGTTTTTCTGGGAGCCATATTGGACACATCCCTGAACAAAGCGTTTCCATCGCTGGAAAGACAAGCCAAGCTGGAGTCAATGGCTCGACTAGTCACTTTAATTTCGCCTCTACAAATCCCTTCTGGGGTCCATGTCATCCTGCATTCCTCTGATACCACACAGCAGGCTACGAATGCAACCTCTTCAGGAGCAACTTGGCTTACAGTGGTGTCAAGTTAAAGGATCTTTCGAGGACATGATCACAGTAACTTCACCAATGAAGCAAGCCACTTCATGGTGGACTCACAGGGCAAACATTTCACAAGGTCTCTCTTTTCTGGCTACCCCAGCTCCTCTGATACACTTCATGGTGGACTCACAGGGCAAACATTTCACAAGGTCTCTCTTTTCTGGCTACCCCAGCTCCTCTGATAATTACAACAGATTCAAATCTAGAAGGTTGGGAGTGGTCTCACAGGACCTTCATATAAGTGGCCGATGGCAACAGCATCATTGTCTCCTGCAACCTATCCATAAAGCAACCTTGAAACACCTCGCATAGAAGGTGGCTTTCCTGGTAGCGATCACCTCAGCTCGCAGAGTGAGCAAAATACAGACCCTCTGCTCAAAGGAACCTTACACTGTTTTCCATCTCAATAGGGTGGCATTGAGGACTCGCCCCTCCTTCCTTCCGAAGGTAGTGTCAGATTTCCACTTGAATCAGAACATCTCTCTACTGACCTTTTTCCCTCATCCATCCACTCCAGCCGAGAGGACTTTACACTCGCTTGACCTAAAAAGAGTTTGATAATTCTATCTGGATAGGTCCAAGTCCATGAGAAAATCTGATCAACTATTCGTTAACTATGGGTCGATCAGAACAGGTTTTCCAGCTTCACAGCGGCCCATCTCCAGATGGATAGTTTCATGCATCAAGTTAGCTTATCAATTAGCGCAAAAGCCCCTTGGGCCTACTCCCAAGGCGCATTCCACGAGAGGAAAAGCGGCTACGACTGCTTTCCTTCATAACATGCCTATCTCTGCGATCTGTAAGGCGGCAACTTGGAGGTCCGTCCATACATTTACAAGGCACTATTGTCTAGATTCAGACACCAGAGCAGACACCCAAGTAGGTCAGGCCTCCTTGAGGAATCTGTTCAACAGCTGATTGAAGGACCCAACATACAACAGCTGCAATCTCATTTGCCTGCAGGTGGAAGATGGGCTTGTTATTCTATTCAGTGCTTATGACTATTGATGAGGATCCACTGGAAGAGAAGGATCAGTTGCGTACCTGTAATCCTAGTTCTCTTCCAGGGGTATCCTCATCAAAGTCATAAGCAACCCACCGCCTCCCCAGGCAAATGAGATTACTTCATTATTAAATGGTATCTTTGTGCCCTGATCTTCATGGTTGCTCAAAGAACAACTGACCTAACTGTCACTCCTGAGGCATGATGGGAAGCTAGGGGTCATGGCTTCTTTAAAGGCATGGTGCAAGTTTTGTGTGCAAATGCCTTCATTTTCTATGGTATTGGTTTACAATGCAGTCTGTAGGCTAACAATGTGTGCTTTATTTATGCAGTTTTTTTCATGAGGTTTACTCATTAAAAACAGAGTTCAAGTGCTACTTGCACCCCTATGTTTTTAGGTCTCGGCCTGCGAAAGACTGCGCACATGCGCAGTCGAGCTGGTGAGATTTAGGGCCCGATGTAGGTCACCAAATACCGGTCGGTAACGGCCGAATTCGGCCGTTACCGACCGGTATTTGGTGATTGAGATGTAGGGGCCATTATTTTACAGAATCTGTAAATTTACCGAATCGGTAAATTTAAAGATTTTGTAAAATACCGAATCGGTAATTTTACCGATTCGGTAAATCCCAGATGTAGGTAGCACTGTTCACAGTGCTACAGGCCTTCAGAATTCGATATTTTATCACCCAATACAATTGGGTGGTAAAATACCGAATTCAGGTGTACATGCACATCTGTGCATGTACACCTGTGCCATGTGACACACAGACATGTCCTTAGGGCATGTATGTGTGCCACATGGCACACAAGCCTGGAATTGGGGTGCCACAGGGTGTCAAAGTGACACCCCGTTCACCCTTGCAGGATTCAGTATTTATTGATTTCGGTAAATACCGAATCTGTATTTCCCATTGATTCCTATGGACTTCAGGGCCCATAGGAATCAATAGGAAAGACCGATTCGGTATTTACTGAATCGGTAAATTCTAAAATAAGAATTACCTACATCTGCCCCCTTCCTATTTACCTACTCTTAAATACCGAATCGGTATGATTCAGTATTTAAGAGTAGGTAAATAGGAATTACCTACATTGGGCCCTTAATGAGGTAGGGTATTTTTCACTAGAGAGGTTAAGCCCTGCCCCTCTTTTCTATTGGCTGGCGTCACCGTTCATTCTAAACGGTGGCCAGCCATTGGAGAAGAAGTTCTAGTGACGTTCTTCTTTCTCTGTAAGCCCTGTCCTTTTCAGACTGGCTTACTTGACTTACTGCTGCGGTGAAAGGTTTTATATCTTCTTTATGGGGCCATCTGTTTTGCCCCATAAAGAAGATAAGGAACTTTTTACGTCAGCAGGAAGTCAGTCTGAAAGGGACGGGATGTGTCATGGCGAGCGCTTGTTTTTCATGTTTTAAAAACTTCCTCTGTTGCTCCCTCGCCCGCTTCCTATTGTTTCTCCGGTGTTCACTTCTCCTCTTCCATTACTCTCCCACCCTCCAGGCCTTTTAAAAATACATGTTTTTTTACAGTCTTTTGGATGGCCCAAAAACTTCCATTTGCTGCGTCAGGTGTAAAATTCCTCCCAGGACATGTGCGATCATAGCAGCCTCTTAATGGCGTGTTTGACTGGTCGGTGCGTGTAGCGGGTCCCCTAACCTACGCACATCTGTCTCTCCTGTGCCGGTGCACCGGTCACCCGGCTGGCAGCAGAGAAGGCGCTCTCACCCTCCAGCTTGTCAGGGGTTAACCCTGCCTGGAAGGGGAGGGATGTGCTCGGCACTGCCCCCTGCTCCTCTCCCAGTGCACAGTGTGGCTCAGGGCTGCTGAGTGATAGGTCCCAGGAGTGCCAGGCGAGCAGCCCCAGACTTCAGCCCCACACGGGCATGGCAGAGGAGAGATGAAGGTGTCCACGTGCAACGTGACCCTTGGCCCCCCCCAAGACCTCCCCGGGAGTTCCTGACCTAGGAAGCCGCTGGCCCAGAGGCGGCGCAAGGTAGGCATCAGCCACTTAGAGTTGCTATCCGATAACTTGTTTTTCGTTAGCCTGCTTTTGTTCCTTCCACATACCACAGTGGCAGGCTGTAGGCAAACTACCCAGCGGGTTCTCCCATTCCCTGGTGCTATTTTTGTGTTAACGAGAACAGCTTTGCCGGCGTGTTTGTTTTAATGACAAAAAGACAAATTTTTAATTTCCCGCCCGGTCGAGTTGTTAGCTCCGTGCGCTCCTTTTACTGCAAGGGTTTATTTACCATATAAAGCCATGTGCCCTGGTAACTCTTACTCCTACAGGGAGCAGAGCGCCCGGGACTCAAGCAGGGTGCACACGGCTGTACACACCCACCCCTGCCCCTCCCAGCGGACTACCCGGGAACAGTGACCTTCAGAGGGCAGTTGACGTGGATATGGGGATTTGACCGATAAGACATTTGCTTGGCTTGTGTTCTTTAGGAAAACTGCATTACGCCTTTTCCCCTTGGCTTGCATTTTTTGTGTCCATTTGAGCATCCTTGAAGCCACGAGACAAAACAAACACCCCTCGCTCGCAGCACTGCCAGGCTGATCTGCCCCCGTGGGCTTAATCCGGTTCAGAGGTGACCTGGTTCACCCAGGCACTAATGGCTGAAACTTTACTTTGTTAATTTAGAAGTTCCAAATATGGAGGAGCTAAGTCACCAACCAAGATGGCCGCATAGTCTCCCGGCTCCGCTGACCTCCACCCTACGCTCGCTTATCCTGTCGAATATCCTGAACTCCTGCCCCGGATTCGTGTGGGTGAACTAGTCGGCACCCCGATGGTGTGATCACGGAATTTATCTGATGTTCTGGGATGGAGTAACATTGAAAATGTTTTGAGGCCTACCCCAGACTGGAAGCCGGGGTCTCGATTGCTGGTCTACCCGGGTCCAAAGTGAACAACAACGGACTGCTGAGGGTGGTTGGGTCCGGTCCTTGAAACTTTTGAAAATTTCTCTGGACTACTTTGCAACCATCTGGTGCTGTACCCGAGGTGAGGCGACGGGTGGCGCGCTGTACTGCGTCGCGGGGGGCCCCGGCCCGGAGGCCCGGCACTAGCACCGTTGGCGTCCCGGAGTAGAGGTCCCGGCCCATCCGTCACGGCTTGTTTCTGCTCCGGCTTATACTGCCCCGGAGAAGGGGGTTGTGTTTGTGTGTGGCTCTGTTTGTGTGTGGGGCTGTGGCTGTGTGTGTGTGTGGCTGTGTGGCTCTGTGTGTGTATGTGGCTCTGTGTGTGTATGTGGCTCTGTGTGTGTGTGGCTCTGTGTGTGTGTGGCTCTGAGTGTGTGTGTGTGGCTCTGTGTGTGGCTCTGTGTGTGTGGCTCTGTGTGTGTGGCTCTGTGTGTTTGTATGTGGCTCTGTGTGTGTGGCTCTGTGTATCTCTGTGTGTGTGGCTGTGTGTGTGTGGCTCTGTGTGTATTTCGGTGTGTGTGGCTCTGTGTGTATGGCTCTGTGTGTATGTGTCTCTCTGTGTGTGGCTCTGTGTGTGTGGCTCTGTGTGCGTGTGTGGCTCTGTGTGCGTGTGGGGCTCTGTGTGCGTGTGGGGCTCTGTGTGCGTGTGGGGCTCTGTGTGCGTGTGGAGCTCTGTGTGGGGCTGTGTGTGTGGCTGTGTGTGTGTGGGTGGCTCTGTGGGTGGGTGGCTCTGTGTGTGTGTGGCTCTGTGTCTGTGGCTCTGTGTGTGGCTCTGTGTGTGTGTGTGTGTGTGTGTGGCTCTCTGTGTATGTGTGCAAATGCAATAGGTCTCAAATGTGCGAGAGATGAAGCTATTGGCATTGTAAATCACAATGCCATTTATTTTTCTGTTTTCAAAACCAACACATAAATAAAAATGTTGTCATTTACAATGCCAATAGCTCTAACTTTTGCAAAGGCGAGTCCATTGCATTGAAAGTGCTTGTTATGCATTTATTGTGTTTGCAAAAGCAGTTTATTTGTTATTACATTGTTTAGGCTACTAGATGGGGGCACCATTGGTATGAGAAAGATATTTCTCATATATATATATATATATATATGTATATGTAGATTTGCATGCTTGAATCATACTCCGTTGTCAAGATGGGAGTCCCCGGTACATCACAATAGCAATGCAAAGTTATTAGAAACTAGGCCTAGGCCCATTTCAGTTTTGTAACAGAGACCAAATAAAACACACAACTAATCAGATTAGCCTCCCCTTCTAGAACCGTTGAATATTGACAAAAGCTAACGCCTGCTAAAAGCAGTTCTTAGCCATGTTATCCAATGGAAAGTGGATAACATGGCTAAGAGCATTGTCACGATAATGCATGAATAGCGCTGATTTCTCAGCTATATTCATGCGTTTCGCAGGATTTTTACCGCTTTTGAGATAAACCTTGATAATATCAAGGTATCTCAGCGGTAAAAATCCTCGGTGCTCGGCGATATTTTTTTCCCGCTAACCAAGCAATAGCGATAATTATCGCTATTGCTTGGTAATATGCCCCTCTATTTACTGCCTGTATCCTGACGACAGAGACAAGTATTGTAATGTGTGTCGTACATTCTCCACTAAGGCTGTGTGGGACTTATCCTTACCCTACCTAGAAGGTCTGCTAAAAGGGGAAGATCTGCCCCCCATTCTCCAAAGGAGTGCCCTCACAAAGCCTCGAAAAAGACCTCCAATAGGTCTGACAGGCTTAGTCCTACTAAATCTCACTGTGGTGAAAAGGAGAGGAAAGGACTCATGACTGGAGAGGGTGGAGTAAAGATGGCAAGATCTGTTCCTCCTCCTCCTACTGAAGGAAGGAAAACTATCAGGAAACCTTGTTCTGTTCCTCTTGAGGAAAAACTGTCAAAGAAATGACCGTCGTTGACGAAGCTGTCGATACGTCATCGAAGAAACCATTGACATAGTCGACGTGGCATGACAAAGGCCAGTCTCCTCAACTTACAACTGTTTCAACGACTGGATCGTCGCTGAGAGCTCTACTGGTGTTCCGGCACAATCGACGATGGGGGCGATGACGGCGGTGACAATGAAGCTGTCGACAGCAATGACGAATAAGGTGACAAGAACTACGACGGCAAAGGTGTCCATGGTATCGACCATAGTGCAGTCTATGGCGATATCATAGTCGTCGATGACCTAGGTAACGGGAGTGAAAATTTCTGGAAATAAATTCGGAAAGCGTCATGTAACTCCTGAAGTCACTTCACCTAGCAAGAGGACTCTTCTACTACCTTCTCATTTCCTGGAAGAGGAGGATTCAGATAATGAGGGACGTTTCGGTTATGCCCATAGCCCTTCAGAGTTGCACGCTAAGTGCCAGGAGGACAATTCTGAAGAAGGATACTAAGGAGAACATTGCTATGATCCTCCCCAGGAATATCATAAGGAATATCAGGAGAAGGTGGTCTGTATGCCTTCCTCTTTGATTTCTGACTTACATTTCATGCTGTTGGACTACAAGAGAAGGTTTCCAACTCCATCCTCGATTCCGGAACAGCAGTCCGTTCCCCCAAGGCAACACTCAGTGCCTTCCACTCCTCAGGCACCACCACCACGGTTGCAAACAATAAGGGTACCTCCACCAATGCCATCTTTTGTCCAACATCAAGATACCTCGGATGACGAATCAGGGGGACGTAGATCTTCCAGGCCCACATAGGGAATGGGATGACTATTATTCCCACGCCTTCCCCTTCACTGGTTCCTGTGGATTCTCCACCAGGGGACATAGGTGGTTTCCACAATCTACTAGAAAGAGTGGCCGTGAGGTCTGATCTGCCAATGCCAACGTCGCAGCTTGAGTGTTTTTTATATGAATTTAGGGAGTCCTTTTAAGGAGACTGTGCGGGCCATTCCCATTGTCAATTATTTATGGGATGAGGGTCTTAAGGTCAGAAAACCCTGGCCACGGTGGTCCCTGTAGTGGTGCATGGGCATAGTCTTTCTCTGGGGTGTCTTGAATTTAAACATCATTGAGGGCATGGATGGCATGGGATTGTGGTGATTTGTGAGGGTTTTTCGACTTTTTGAGGTGTTGTTGGGGCCTGGCCATTTGGGTGGGGGCCATTTTGCGGCCTGGTACAGGCAGGGCCTGGCCATGTGCTGGGGGTCAAGGGGTCATTTTGAAGCCAGGCAGGGTGCTCTGGCCTGCACCCAGTTTGCCTTGCTTTTAACCATTATGCCCAGGGGTACTCAGTGGTGCATGGGCCTAGTCTTTCTGAGGGGTGTCTTGAATTTCAACATTATTGAGGGCATGGGATATTTCTCATATATATATATATATATATATATATATATATATATATATATATACATATATATATATATATATATATATGTTCCCAAAAAAGCCTCCAAGCTTCAAAGCAGCACTCCACAGGAAACTGTTCAAACCGAACCTTTATTCACAATGAGGCATTTGTGCAAGCTGGTATTTCACAGTCCCCAACGCGTTTCCGTGCACACCTGCACCTTAATCATGGGGTAGGCACACTGCAAAGTCCGGGCTGGACTTCCACGAATTTCTCCCATCTGTAGCTTGCTGTTTCTCCAGTGAAATGCAGGCTGGGTGTGGCAGTCCAAATTTTTCCCCTCTGGTGGGGTCCGTTGTTTGCAGTTCATTTTAATTCACCAATGTTGATTTCATTTTGTTACAGCCCTCCGGTGGGCCCCAGTTTGTCTAAACACCTCCAAACTTTTCAATGTTTCCTGCGCTGGAACAGGCTGTGAAGGTCACAGCCACACAGACTCTTTCTAGTGTTAATGGCGGTGCTGCTTTCACGGTTGGAGCAACCGTAGATTAAATGTTCCCAAAAAAGCCTCCAAGCTTCAAAGCAGCACTCCACAGGAAACTGTTCAAACCGAACCTTTATTCACAATGAGGCATTTGTGCAAGCTGGTATTTCACAGTCCCCAACGCGTTTCCGTGCACACCTGCACCTTAATCATGGGGTAGGCACACTGCAAAGTCCGGGCTGGACTTCCACGAATTTCTCCCATCTGTAGCTTGCTGTTTCTCCAGTGAAATGCAGGCTGGGTGTGGCAGTCCAAATTTTTCCCCTCTGGTGGGGTCCGTTGTTTGGAGTTCATTTTAATTCACCAATGTTAATTTCATTTTGTTACAGCCCTCCGGTGGGCCCCAGTTTGTCTAAACACCTCCAAACTTTTCAATGTTTCCTGCGCTGGAACAGGCTGTGAAGGTCACAGCCACACAGACTCTTTCTAGTGTTAATGGCGGTGCTGCTTTCACGGTTGGAGCAACCGTGTATTAAATGTTCCCAAAAAAGCCTCCAAGCTTCAAAGCAGCACTCCACAGGAAACTGTTCAAACCGAACCTTTATTCACAATGAGGCATTTGTGCAAGCTGGTATTTCACAGTCCCCAACGCGTTTCCGTGCACACCTGCACCTTAATCATGGGGTAGGCACACTGCAAAGTCCGGGCTGGACTTCCACGAATTTCTCCCATCTGTAGCTTGCTGTTTCTCCAGTGAAATGCAGGCTGGGTGTGGCAGTCCAAATTTTTCCCCTCTGGTGGGGTCCGTTGTTTGCAGTTCATTTTAATTCACCAATGTTAATTTCATTTTGTTACAGCCCTCCGGTGGGCCCCAGTTTGTCTAGCGCAGGAAACATTGAAAAGTTTGGAGGTGTTTAGACAAACTGGGGCCCACCGGAGGGCTGTAACAAAATGAAATTAACATTGGTGAATTAAAATGAACTGCAAACAACGGACCCCACCAGAGGGGAAAAATTTGGACTGCCACACCCAGCCTGCATTTCACTGGAGAAACAGCAAGCTACAGATGGGAGAAATTCGTGGAAGTCCAGCCCGGACTTTGCAGTGTGCCTACCCCATGATTAAGGTGCAGGTGTGCACGGAAACGCGTTGGGGACTGTGAAATACCAGCTTGCACAAATGCCTCATTGTGAATAAAGGTTTGGTTTGAACAGTTTCCTGTGGAGTGCTGCTTTGAAGCTTGGAGGCTTTTTTGGGAACATTTAATACACGGTTGCTCCAACCGTGAAAGCAGCACCGCCATTAACACTAGAAAGAGTCTGTGTGGCTGTGACCTTCACAGCCTGTTCCAGCGCAGGAAACATTGAAAAGTTTGGAGGTGTTTAGACAAACTGGGGCCCACCGGAGGGCTGTAACAAAATGAAATTAACATTGGTGAATTAAAATGAACTGCAAACAACGGACCCCACCAGAGGGGAAAAATTTGGACTGCCACACCCAGCCTGCATTTTACTGGAGAAACAGCAAGCTACAGATGGGAGAAATTCGTGGAAGTCCAGCCCGGACTTTGCAGTGTGCCTACCCCATGATTAAGGTGCAGGTGTGCACGGAAACGCGTTGGGGACTGTGAAATACCAGCTTGCACAAATGCCTCATTGTGAATAAAGGTTCGGTTTGAACAGTTTCCTGTGGAGTGCTGCTTTGAAGCTTGGAGGCTTTTTTGGGAACATATATATATATCTATATATCAAGCTGTGTGTGTGTATATATATATATATATATATATATAGTATTTAATGTGTTGCCAGCGAGCTGCTGGGACTTTGTTTGCAGCCAGTGATCAAGGGCGGAACAGCCCAAAACCGGTATGGCACTGTACTAAGGAGAAAGCGCGACTTTCTGTATCCCGCATCAATAAAGATGGTAAAACTCTCTTGGTGAGGCGTTTTTTGCATGGCCAACCTTTTTGATGATATATATATATAGCAAGCTGTATATATATGTTTTTATATATAATTTTTATTATTTCCAGGGTCCCTGCACATGGGCGGGAATATTCAGTGCTTATGACTTTGATGAGGATACCCCTGGACGAGAACTAGGATTACAGGTAAGTAACTTATCCTTCTGTTGCAGAACACTGTCACTCCTGCCACCACACACACACTGTCTGCTTTGCTTTTGATGCAACTTTGACAAGAGTACTTGGTCCCTCCTGTTCAGGGTCTCGGTACCAATGTTCTTTCACTAAAACTATTCCACAATTGGCCCTTCAGGCCCCCTGTAAGTCCCTAGTAAGTGGTACATGTGTATCTCGGGCATTGGGACTGAAAAGAATCACCCAGGGACCCCTCATCTAGGCCAGGCAGACTGCCACTGCAGCATGCATAGAGAAATGGTGCAGATAAAACAGTCTACATGACACACTGCCCATGAGCCATGCCAGCCAATACTGCCTAAAGGTAAGTCACCTCTCTACCAGGCCTTACAGCCCTAAGGTAGGGTGCTCTGTACCACAGGTAAGGACCTATTTGCATGAGTAGATATGCCCCTACAATACCAAATTCAATTCTTAAATATTGTAAGTTCCAGGGAAGCCATAAGTAGTCCATGGTCTCCTCAGTCGGACCTGCCCTATGGAACAGACTGCCCCTCGAAGCCAGAACAACTACTAATCACCTATCCTTTAGGAAAATACTAAAAACTATCCTTTATCAAGAGGCATTCCAGTCCATCTAATTAATGTTCCTTATTCACCGACTGAGTTTCCTACTGCTGGCACAGCGCGGAGATACCCTTACGGGATTGATTCCTGCGCTCTAGAAGAATTTAAATAAATAAATGGTAGGAGACAAGACAACTCTAGTTTCCCGGTACCATTGTAGCTTCACTAAAACCAGGAGTGTTGGGTACCAAACAACTCCTTGTATTAAATCCACACTGATGCCGGTGTGTGATTTACTAAACCTTGTACTCTGAGGGTGTCTCAGAGGTTCCCCCTTGAAAAACTACTGCCCCTGGTGTGGTCACTAACTGGCTTTAGGCTGCCTGCCACACACAGACTTGTTTCTGGACCCATGGACGAAGAGACTGTTTTCTGAGTCTAGAAACAATGCACATGCTGGTTTGAGTTGTCTTGCCTCGTCCCCACAGGATGGGTACAGTGTTTGAAGGGAAGGCTTCAAAGGCCTACTGCCTTTGTAATGCGATGCCCCAGCCTCTGCTGCTAGCAGCAGATGGCAGCCCCCATTTTAAACCCCCCAGTTTAGGTGGGAAACCTTGAGGGAACCTTTGAAATGACTAAAATGTCTGCCTACCTTTGCCCACTCCACCCCTCAGATGGAGGAGGCGAAGTTAGGCTAACTTTTCTGTCCCCTCTGTCTTGAAGATGAGGGGACTCCTCCGATCAGGGCTAGGACCATGCTCACCTCCACAGTAGGGTGGTATATTAGAGGGTGTAGTCACCTCGGGTGAGGTGCCCATTGATCCTACCTGTTACGCCCTTAAAACTCCTTTATTGGGGCGTATGTCTGCTCTTGTAGCCTTTTACCGTTTCATAACCCTCACCCCTTTGGGGAATCTGGAAAAGAAGGGTAAGAGACCACACATGAATTATGGAAAGTAACTCCCTCCATAGTAAATACCCATAATGTCTTGTGCTTTGACATCCGATACCCTTCAACATGAGATGGTAGCCAGCTTGGCTGATAACTCCTTCCTTGAAAGGTATTTATTGGTTTGCCATGACAAAAAAAGATTGAGCACTTACTCCAGTATTGTAATCTTCACAGATTTGCATGCTTGAATCATTCTCCGTTGTCAAGATGGGAGTCCCCGGTACATCACAATAGCAATGCAAAGTTATTAGAAACTAGGCCTAGGCCCATTTCAGTTTTGTAACAGAGACCAAATAAAACACACAACTAATCAGATTAGCCTCACCTTCTAGAACCGTTGAATATTGACAAAAGCTAACGCCTGCTAAAAGCAGTTCTTAGCCATGTTATCCAATGGAAAGTGGATAACATGGCTAAGAGCATTGCCACGATAATGCATGAATAGCGCTGATTTCTCAGCTATATTCATGCGTTTCGCAGGATTTTTACCGCTTTTGAGATAAACCTTGATAATATCAAGGTATCTCAGCCGTAAAAATCCTCGGTGCTCGGCGATATTTTATTCCCGCTAACCAAGCAATAGCGATAATTATCGCTATTGCTTGGTAATATGCCCCTCTATTTACTGCCTGTATCCTGACTACAGAGACAAGTATTGTAATGTGTGTCGTACCTTCTCCACTAAGGCTGTGTGGGACTTATCCTTACCCTACCTAGAAGGTCTGCTAAAAGGGGAAGATCTGCCCCCCATTCTCCAAAGGAGTGCCCTCACAAAGCCTCGAAAAAGACCTCCAATAGGTCTGACAGGCTTAGTCCTACTAAATCTCACTGTGGTGAAAAGGAGAGGAAAGGACTCATGACTGGAGAGGGTGGAGTAAAGATGGCAAGATCTGTTAAACCTCCTCCTACTGAAGGAAGGAAAACTATCAGGAAACCTTGTTCTGTTCCTCTTGAGGAAAAACTGTCAAAGAAATGACCGTCGTTGACGAAGCTGTCGATACGTCATCGAAGAAACCATTGACATAGTCGACGTGGCATGACAAAGGCCAGTCTCCTCAACTTACAACTGTTTCGACGACTGGATCGTCGCTGAGAGCTCTACTGGTGTTCCGGCACAATCGACGATGGGGGCGATGACGGCAGTGACAATGAAGCTGTCGACAGCAATGACGAATAAGGCGACAAGAACTACGACGGCAATGGTGTCCATGGTATCGACCATAGTGCAGTCTATGGCAATATCATAGTCGTCGATGACCTAGGTAACGGGAGTGAAAATTTCTGGAAATAAATTCGGAAAGCGTCATGTAACTCCTGAAGTCACTTCACCTAGCAAGAGGACTCTTCTACTACCTTCTCATTTCCTGGAAGAGGAGGATTCAGATAATGAGGGACGTTTCGGGTATGCCCATAGCCCTTCAGAGTTGCACGTTAAGTGCCAGGAGGACAATTCTGAAGAAGGATACTAAGGAGAACATTGCTATGATCCTCCCCAGGAATATCATAAGGAATATCAGGAGAAGGTGGTCTGTATGCCTTCCTCTTTGATTTCTGACTTACATTTCATGCTGTTGGACTACAAGAGAAGGTTTCCAACTCCATCCTCGATTCCGGAACAGCAGTCCGTTCCCCCAAGGCAACACTCAGTGCCTTCCACTCCTCAGGCACCACCACCACGGTTGCAAACAATAAGGGAACCTCCACCAATGCCATCTTTTGTCCAACATCAAGATACCTCGGATGACGAATCAGGGGGACGCAGATCTTCCAGGCCCACATAGGGAATGGGATGACTATTATTCCCACGCCTTCCCCTTCACTGGTTCCTGTGGATTCTCCACCAGGGGACATAGGTGGTTTCCACAATCTACTAGAAAGAGTGGCCGTGAGGTCTGATCTGCCAATGCCAACGTCGCAGCTTGAGTGTTTTTTATATGAATTTACGGAGTCCTTTTAAGGAGACTGTGCGGGCCATTCCCATTGTCAATTATTTATGGGATGAGGGTCTTAAGGTCAGAAAACCCTGGCCACGGTGGTCCCTGTAGTGGTGCATGGGCATAGTCTTTCTCTGGGGTGTCTTGAATTTAAACATCATTGAGGGCATGGATGGCATGGAATTGTGGTGATTTGTGAGGGTTTTTCGACTTTTTGAGGTGTTGTTGGGGCCTGGCCATTTGGGTGGGGGCCATTTTGCGGCCTGGTACAGGCAGGGCCTGGCCATGTGCTGGGGGTCAAGGGGTCATTTTGAAGCCAGGCAGGGTGCTCAGGCCTGCACCCAGTTTGCCTTGCTTTTAACCATTATGCCCAGGGGTACTCAGTGGTGCATGGGCCTAGTCTTTCTGAGGGGTGTCTTGAATTTCAACATTATTGAGGGCATGGATGGCATTGGATTGTGGTGATTTTTGAGTATTTTTCGACTTTTTGGGGTGTATAACTGATGTTCCTCTGGCTTCCATTGCTTTTAGGTGCACAAGAGAACCACCAGTGCCAGGAAGAAGTCCTGCAGCGGTGTGTGCAGCACAACATCACGTGACATCCCTTGTGGCCACAGACAAGACAACTCTGCAACTCGTGCAACTGCGGCCTGCTGTTCTGACATCTCAAGAAGATGGCCCCAAAGAAAGTTGGCCGTAGCGCCTCAGCAAAAAAAGTTGCCAGTGCCACTGCCAGTAATAAGGAGCAGAAGAAGCAAGTGGCACCTCCTACCAAGGAGACTGGTGCGCCCACCAACAGCTTTTTTGGGAGAAAAAAAACTACGCCTGCAGCAGCAGCGGTGTCCGCCGGGGACCAAGCTGGAAGCAGCACCTCCACTTCATTGGGCTCAGTGCCACCACGCCAACTTAGGTCCAAGAACATGAGTGCTGCTTCGGCAGCCACTTTGGTTGTTCAATCACCATCGACCAGTGATCTTGGCTCATCACAAGAAAGTACCATCCAATCAACGCCGGGTGTAACTCAGCTGACGAGTGTTCAACAACCACAGCCACAAACACAGGTGCAACTAGTACAAGTGCAAGTAAATGGGCAAGGAGAGGCGCAAGTAGAGCCGCAAGGAGAGGCGCAAGTAGGAGCACAAGTAGAGCCGCAAGGAGAGGCGCATGGACAAGTGCAGGGAGAGGTGCAACTAGAGGTTCATGGAGCAGCACAACTGCCTACAATGCTTGTTCCTCCAGAAGTAGGGGCACATCAGGAAAATGATATTCAAGAGGAGGTATCATCCGAGGAAGCCACTCCTCCTGATGATGATTATCCATTGTCTTCCAGATCCCCAGCAAGAAAAAGGTCAAGGAGGGATACTACTACTACTACAAGTTCTTCTTCAAGCCCCCTTCATTCTGATGACCTTGATCGTGATTGGAACCCAGTCATGCAGTCTGATAGTGAGTCACGCCATGAGCCGACAAAGGTAGCTAAGCCTAAAAGGAAGGCTCCCGCAAATCTTCGACTTATGGGTGATGACGACGAACAAGAAGTGGTGTCTTCTGCTGCTGATGAACAGTCTGACCACGACCCAGTCATCACAGTCGTCACTCCAGCCACAGCGGGCATGCAGCAGACACACATTTTGACCCTATCCCAAATGGCTGCTGAGCGGGATATGGGCGGTGTGGCACTGGTACCACCACCGTTAACTACAACACCAACACTACCTACAGCTTCCATCTTTTTTAGTCAGAATGGACCTCCATCCAGCTCAACCTCAAGTAGTGGTGCTGTAAGTGAACAGCAGAAATGAATTCAGCCACGCCATCCTCCACTTTATCTGGCATTGAAAGTCAAAGAAGCACCTCCACCTTCAGCAGACATCACCAGTCCCCAGTTTAGGACTTCTTTACTGTTAGCGTAAAGGCAGAAAACATGGTCGTTTGTTCGATTTGTAAAGTATCCGTTAGTCGGGGTAAGCTTGGTACCAACTGTGGTACCGGAGGCCAGAGAGGTCATCTCAAGCAACATCACACTATCATTTGGGAAGCACACATGAGGAAGATCGAGGAAGGCAAAAGAAAAACAAATCCAAATGTATCCCTTGATATTGCATCTGATGATGACGAGAGGCTGATCGTGCAGGGGGGAAGTGAAGAAGCGACAGACATTTTTTCTGGTACACCCAGTTCTGCTGGCAGCAGCACTGCAGTGGTATCGCCCACACCCTCTACCCCTGCAACATCTATGAGGCACACGAGTGTGGGAGAGACACCAATGCGAAAAACTACATCACTGGGCCTAACTGGTTGGAAGACGTCATCATCATCGCGTAAAATGATCCAGCCCACCATTCGCGGAATGTTGTGGTCGGAAGCGCCATTTGAACGCAACCACTCAACGGTACGTCTGTATAACGCAAAGCTGGCTAAAATGCTAGAGCTGGACCTTCTCCCTTTTTCTTTCGTGGAAGGGGTGAGGTTTCTAGAATTAGTGGCAACAGTCTGCCCTAAATGGAAGGTTCCTAGCCGGTCCTATTTTGACAGAGTTGCGGTTCCAGCACTACATCAAGATGTGCTGGAGGTGATTGGGGCAGCTTTGCAGAAGAGTGCTGTTCACACTATCCACTTGACAACAGACATGTGGACCAGTTGCCAAGCCCTTGATTACATGTGCATCACTGCACACTGGGTCGCTTTTGCAGGGTCTTTTGCAGGGGTTAGAGACAAGTCAAGTGCAGTTGTTGACCTGGACACAGTTTTTCAAGCTACTCGCAAACATGCAACATTAGCCATGTTTGCCATGGAGAAAACTCATACTGCAAAAAACATTTTGGAGGAGTTTAACAGTAAGGTCTCTGAATGGCTGTAACCAAGAAATCGCATAGTTGGTTATGTTTCCACGGATAATGGAAGTAATTTAGTTAAGGCCATGCAGGAAGGTGAATATTTCAGAGTGCCATGTTTGGCGCACTGTATAAACCTGGTTGTTGAAGATTTCTTGAAAAATGAAAACACAGTCAAGAAGTTACTGACCACCTGCCGAAGAATCTGCACACATTTCAGCCATTCTTTTAAGGCCCGGAAGGAGCTGAGGAGCATTCAACATAAACGTAAAGTGCCAGTTAAAGGACTCATCCAGGAGGTGGCAACACGTTGGAACTCAACCTGTTACATGCGTGAGCGTCTGTTTGAGCAATGCATGGTAATCATTGACTATGTCTTTCAACTAGGTTCTACTATGAAAAACATGAGGCTAGAGTTAGAGGAATGGCAGCTAGTTAAAAGCCTGACAGACATGCTTCGTCCTTTTGAGGTCTTCACGCATGAAGTCAGCAGGGAGGACTGTTCTTTGAGCAAAGCTATCCCATTGTTGGTCATGCTAGAGCACCAACTGAAGGCGGTGTCTTCAACGTTCAGAGATGATGTTGCAAAGCAAGATGCATATCTGTTGGCAGAGAGGTTATTAAGCCGCCTAGATGCCAATGAAAGGCTTAAAAATGTACATACAGAACAACATTACATTTGTGCCACTATTCTGGATCCACGGCGCAAAAAGGCAGTGGCCAGCAAAGCATTCATTCCTTTTAATGAAGCAGATGCTTCAAAGTACAAACATTGGCTAGCTGTGTCAGCCAGTCGGTTAGAAAAAGATCGGCAGAAAATTCAAGGAGCCGTCAGAAGTCCAACTGAATCAGCAGGTCATCCAGCGTCAAGTTCCACTTCTGAATCTGTGGGCGAAGGAAGTCACTTTCCCTCACAGCCGTTAATGACACCAGCAGCAACCGTATCATCATCCTCACCTGCACCATGCCCAGCTATAATATTGTCGTAAGCGGATTGGCTAACTCATCAAGGGTTCGCTCGTTCCAGTGCTGAGAAGGCCACAGATGGTACGCAAAGTCGAGCAACCGTGGAGAACCTTGAGTTGATGGTGCAGACCTATCTGGATGACCCAACACAGGTCTTTGTTAATACGTACCCATTGCTGTATTGGTACAGGAAAATGGCTCTATGGCCACTGATCACCAACCTGGCTATAAATTATTTGTCTTGCCCACTCGCAAGCGTGTCTTCTGAACATGTTTTCAGTGCTGCTGGTTTGGTTGTTTTGATACAGAAAAGGGGGTGGTGATGAACAGAGTGTCTGAATTAAGCAGACCACTCTTACCCAGTGCAAAGATCAGGGCTTGATCCATCACCGTTTTTTAGCTCACTGCACCATCCCAGCTCAGAACTTGGCTATATGCAAGTTAGTCTGACCCTGGCCCAGTGCATTATTTATTTATTTATTTATTTCGCGATTTCTAAAGCGTCTGGTGACCCGTAGGCATCCCCGCGCTATAACACCTGTCGCTATCCAAAGAGGGGGGAGGTAAAGTTTTAATTGGGAAACAAGAATGTTTTGAGTTTCCTACGGAACACTATGTGGGAGGGTTCCAAACGTAGGCTGAGGGGGAGTAGGTTCCAGGCTGTGGAGGCTTTTACCGAGAAGCGGCGTCCGCCAGAACGAGCCTTCCTGAATTTGGGCACCGTGGCAAGATGTTCGGCATCGGAGCGAAGGGATCTTGAGGCTTTATATGGGGTAACCATCATGGGAACCATCATGGGAACAGGGCAGACCAAACTACCAAGCCAATTCTTATGCTGGGAAGGAAACAAGCTACCGGGGACCGGTTTCTGGCATTTCAGCCGTCTTCGGCCCGGCTTGCTTGAATCCTGATGGTGCAATGAGCTAGGGACTCACATCTGAGTATACCCTTCCACGCTTATGGTGGACAAAATTGATACAGAAAAGGGGGTGGTGATGAACAGAGTATCTGAATTAAGCAGACCACTGTTACCCAGTGCAAAGATCAGGGCTTGATCCATCACCGTTTTTTAGCTCACTGCACCATCCCAGCTCAGAACTTGGCTATATGCAAATTAGTCTGACCCTGGCCCAGTGCATCATGGGAACAGGGCAGACCAAACTACCAAGCCAATTCTTATACTGGGAAGGAAACAAGATACCGGGGACCGGTTTCTGGCATTTCAGCCGTCTTCGGCCCGGCTTGCTTGAATCCTGATGGTGCAATGAGCTAGGGACTCACATCTGAGTATACCCTTCCACGCTTATGGTGGACAAATTTGATACAGAAAAGGGGGTGGTGATGAACAGAGTGTCTGAATTAAGCAGACCACTCTTACCCAGTGCAAAGATCAGGGCTTGATCCATCACCGTTTTTTAGCTCACTGCACCATCCCAGCTCAGAACTTGGCTATATGCAAATTAGTCTGACCCTGGCCCAGTGCATCATGGGAACAGGGCAGACCAAACTACCAAGCCAATTCTTATACTGGGAAGGAAACAAGCTACCGGGGACCAGTTTCTGGCATTTCAGCCGTCTTCGGCCCGGCTTGCTTGAATCCTGATGTTGCAATGAGCTAGGGACTCATATCTGAGTATACCCTTCCACGCTTATGGTGGACAAAATTGATACAGAAAAGGGGGCGGTGATGAACAGAGTGTCTGAATTAAGCAGACCACTCTTACCAGGTTTGGTTGTGGCGTGGCGCACGGGCTGTTTACTGATTTAGTGTTGAATTGATAAGTTTTTATCCGTTATGTAGAATTTAAGAATAGGTTTTGGGTGCACCAACAAGTGACATGACCGTCCATGCACGTCGAAAGTCTATAGTAATGTAGTGCGTTACAGAGGGCGTAAACGCATCCTTGATTTTGGGCACACACTCGGGTTTAGTCTAAATAGACCGACTCCATGAGGATTTGAATATTCACTTTATTTCTATATTTTTTGAAAGTTCATTATTTTCATGGTTTTCAATATAGTTCACATATCACATGTTCCCAACTGTTGCGGAAATATTACAATCGCTTTTGTAGATTACACATAATGCTCCAATGCATTTCGGGCGAGATGCCCTTTTTTCTAGGAGCTCTGAAAAAATATGAAAACAAAAACACATTTACCATCTCGAGCCGAGATACTAGTGTCAAACAACAAAGGATAAATCACATAACCAGTTACAAGTTTGCAAGCTATGAGTGCGTAGGAGTGTGGTACCTTATAAACCAGTGAGTGGAAGGGGATGGGGGTGGGTTGTGGCGGGGGGAGGCTTATGGATCAAAAGCACTTACGTGTCTGAATCCGAAGCGGGTAAATAAATCCCTGTGGGAAACAGGTAAACAGCGTGTTAAACGGACAATGAGGTCCAACGTTAAACTAGTTAACGTAGGTCTCGGGCGGAGCTCCGACTTACTTCCAAGGGGTGATCTGTCAGTGTTGTATTTCCATGGCGGGAGCTTGCGGAGTTACCGCGGAGTGGGAGGAAATGGTCCGAGAACTACGCGGAGTTATCGGCTGGGAAAGTGAGAAATAGACAAAGGACTCTTGTTACTGGGTTGGTGTAACAGCCATCTTGGAGTGGATGGGAGGAGTGGGTGCACACTGGTTAAACAAGTAACAATAGAGAATCGTAAACATCGTAAACATTCTCAAGCAATTAGAACAAAGGAAAGGCTTCAAATCAAGGATGCGTTTACGCCCTCTGTAACGCACTACATTACTATAGACTTTCGACGTGCATGGACGGTCACGTCACTTGTTGGTGCACCCAAAACCTATTCTTAAATTCTACATAACGGATAAAAACGTATCAATTCAACACTAAATCAGTAAACAGCCCGTGCGCCACGCCACAACCAAACAAGCATATTGTGTCTTCACCGCCCACTAGGCAGGCAGCACGCCAATTGAAGTTTTACATCATGCAATATGAGGAGATTGCCAAATCAACTGAAGCTCGAGCGAGCACTTTAGCTTTTGGAACTGAGGAAACAGAACGCATTTACGCCCTAATCAACGAGGACCTAACCCAAACCACCTCAAGCCGAACAAAGGAACAATGTGTGAAACAATTACTATACCTTTCAAAACGACGAATCAACCAGAAACTCCACGCGAACACACTTATCAAATACCACCGGGCCCTACGCATTCCTAGAGGACTACGGATCGCTTTAAAACCTTCATTGTGCAAAAATTCAAAAATATTTCAAGAGCGATGGAATGCGATTTTGAATAAGTGCAGTCTAGACCTGATTCTCCTCATAATAGAAGACTCTCTACCATCCTAGTTGAACTAACCAATGAGATCACCGAAATAGAAGATAAACTGAAAGGATACATCACATCAGAGGAACTAACCAGCACACTCGAGGACATCAACAAAACTCTTGATAAACATACTAAAGAAGTAAACGAACGAAAAATTCGCAAATTCCGTCGAGACACCCTCGACTATAAATTAGGAGAGGTATACACCTGGGCAGACGGTTCCTTTTTTAGAGTCTGGCCCGGAAGAAGTAGACGACCCCGGAGGGGAAAAAGATCAGGAAAAACAACTAGAAACACAACCCCAAGTGTCAAAGAAAGTAAAAACGAGAAGGAATCGCTATTCATTAACATCTCCGATGTTACCTTGACTGCACAAGAAATCAAATTACTCCAAAAGGGGACTTCTTTTATCCCCACTACCCCTACGAACCTTCTTGAACTAGAACTCAGTACTTTCAAATTAACCCGCAAACTACGCTTGAGGCACTTTTTTGAAAACGTACTCCCACCGGCTATTGACAATAAACCTGACCAACTGCTGGTTTAAAAACCACCAGCACATATATGCCACCATGCAGTCACAAAAGCATCGACACCTTTGAGACTCTTGTAAAGCAAGATATATCTAAAATCAATTTCAGAAAAAAAAAACAACAGAATATTACTACGAAGGACAAAGACGCTCTTAAGCGAATTGCAAGTAACAAATCCATCAAATGCATTAAAGCAGATAAAGGCGGAGCCTTAGTCGTTCTAAACACCAGCATGTATGAGACAAAAATTAAAGAACATATTAATGACCCAGAGACATACACCCTACTCAATGGCAATCCAATGGAACAGTACAAAAGTGAACTATCGAATTTGATCAAAAAATCCCATGAGGAAGGCATCATCGATGACCGAACAAAAAAAATTCTTATCGTAGAACACCCAAAGAGTCCATCGTTAACCATGCTTCCTAAAATCCACAAGAACTTAATGGACCTTCCGTTCCGACCAATTGTGTCCACAAGAGGATCAATACACGAACCAACAGGGAAATTTCTGGATCACTATCTGCAACCACTTGTAAAGAACCAGCCAAGCTACATAAAAGAAACCACGGAATTCCTTAAAAAGCTTTCTGATCTCAACATACCTGCAGAAGATCATCTCATTTTATGCACCACCGACGTAAAGAGCCTCTACACCTCGATCCCCCATGGTGGAGGAATCAAAGCCATAGAGAATACATTACTGAACAGTGACCTAACAATCCCATTACAGACCTTCCTCATGGAATTGTTAATCTTTACGCTATACCATAGCTACTTTAAATCTGACAAACAGTGGTACCTCCAGATGTCCGGAATGTCCATGGGCAATTGCGCAGCACCGACCTATGCAAACATCTACATGGCCGAATTTGAATCTACCCACATTTACGCCAATTCCACCTGGTCTAACAATCTGTGCGTTACATCGATGATCTATTTTTTATTTGGAAAGACACCCGCGAAAGTCTCATACTGGCCCTCACAGACCTCAACACTAAGGACAATCGCATAACTCTCACTTGGAACATTAATGAACATGAGATAACGTTCCTTGATGTACTGGTAAAAATTACTGAAAATGGATTACAAACAGACCTCTTTAGAAAGGCCACAGACCGCAACAATACAGTACACTATACAAGTTTTCACCAATAATCGCTTAAAAGGAATCTTCCATTCAGCCAAATGCTCAGAATCAAACGCATCGTGTCAGATCCCGCAGTATGCATCGCCAAAATGGAAGAAACAGCAAAAAGATTTGCTGATAGAGGATACCCCCAAGAACCGATCATGGAAGCAATCAAAAAAACATCTACCATCAGCCGCCAGGAAGCCCTCAAAGGCTCCACTAAGAAAAAGGATAATAGAACTGTACTTGTTTCCAAATATTCTTCTGCAAGTAAAATTTACAAAAACATCATCCTTAAACATTGGCGCATACTCTCATGTGAACCTGACTTTGGCAACCTTTTCAAAGACCCTCCCATCTTCGCATACACCAGGTCTGAAAACCTAAAAGAAATTTTGTCCAGGGAACCCACTGAACAAACCTCCAGTACTGGCACACAACCATGTCACAATTGCAACAATTGTAATAACGTCATAAAGGGCAACAGCATAAACCATCCAATGAAAGGATTCAAAATCAAATTGCACGTAAATGCTACCTGCGATTCTATCAACTTGATATACCTTTTGAAATGCCCATGCGGCATGATCTACGTGGGAAAAACCACCAGAAAAATTAAAGTTCGTCTCAACGAACATAAATCCAACATCCGCACAAAAAAACAAAAATCGAGCATTGCAATACATTTCAATGAACACAACCACAATGTGGCTCAGCTCAAATTCTTGGTTCTAGAAATTGTTGACAGACAAGAAGGAAAGGACAACAACAAAACTCTCCTCCAGCGTGAGACCGCCTGGATATACAGACTGCAGGCGTTGAAGCCTTTCGGTCTCAATGACCGCACTGAACTAAGTTGTTTTTTATAACACCGTTTTGGTATTGATGTTTCTCCTTGTATCCTTTGTTCTAATTGCTTGAGAATGTTTAAGATTCTCTATTGTTACTTGTTGAACCAGTGTGCACCTACTCCTCCCATCTACTCCAAGATGGCTGTTACACCAACCCAGTAACATCAGTCCTTTGTCTATTTCTCACTTTCCCAGCCGATAACTCCGCGTAGTTCTCGGACCATTTCCTCCCACTCCGCGGTAACTCCGCAAGCTCCCGCCATGGAAATACAACACTGACAGATCACCCCTTGGAAGTACGTCGGAGCTCCGCCCGAGACCTACGTTAACTAGTTTAACGTTGGACCTCATTGTCCGTTTAACACGCTGTTTACCTATTTCCCACAGGGATTTATTTACCCGCTTCGGATTCAGACACGTAAGTGCTTTTGATCCATAAGCCTCCCGCCGCCACAACCCACCCCCATCCCCTTCCACTCACTGGTTTATAAGGTACCACACTCCTACGCACTCATAGCTTGCAAACTTGTAACTGGTTATGTGATTTATCCTTTGTTGTTTGACACTAGTATCTCGGCTCGAGATGGTAAATGTGTTTTTGTTTTCATATTTTTTCAGAGCTCCTAGAAAAAGGGCATCTCGCCCGAAATGCATTGGAGCATTATGTGTAATCTACAAAAGTGATTGTAATATTTCCGCAACAGTTGGAAACATGTGATTTGTGAACTATATTGAAAACCATGAAAATAATGAACTTTCAAAAAATATAGAAATAAAGTGAATATTCAAATCCTCATGGAGTCGGTCTATTTAGACGAAACCCGAGTGTATGCCCAAAATCAAGGATGCGTTTACGCCCTCTGTAACGCACTACATTACTTCAGTGCTGCTGGTGCCATTGTAACTTCAAAAAGGACCCGCCTCTTGGCCAAAAATGTGGAAAGGTTAACACTGATCAAGATGAATTAGCACTTGATACCACCAGATTACAAAGTACGTGAATGCACGCAGGAAGAAGAGGACACCGACTTAGGTGACGGAAGTTCTTCTCTGTTACCTGACCTACTCCCATCTCAATTCATGGAGTTTGAGGACGAGCTCAACTTCCCTGACACTGAACCCTGAAAATGACTTCCTTTTTTTCGTCCTTATTCACTTTTATTCCTGTGTGTCTTTCTTTGTTTTGCAACTTTTACCACAACAAAACTCTAGTCACCTAATCACAAGTCCATCAGCAGCACTGTCTTCAACTTATATTCCTTATTGATTTGAAGGTGCCACAGTCTGCATTCCTGAGGTTCACAAGTTCACAATTCAATCATGCTCCTTTATACTCCTCCTCCAGACTCCCCCTATTCATTTCCCTCAAGACAGATGGATGGATTACGACGAGTCCCCTCAAGTGGGACTGAAATTACTGACAGACTACATGCTTGCTGATTGCTGACAGAGTTACTTCTGATATTAACAGGAGAGGCTGCCCTGTGGACCCTCACTTTCCGAAGAAGATGCGGACAAAAAGTAGAACAGGTAATGAATAATTGAGAAGATGGCATGCAGTGGACATCAATGGCTGTCTGGCTCTGATGAAACCAATTGCTGTTTGTTTTTTGGGTATGAAATGATGATTCATATTTATTATTTAATCTTTCACACAGTAATTGTAACTCATGTCAACAACTCTGTTTTTTATACCTTGTTTCATTAAAATTGTACTTCAAATTCAGGGGCCACGATATTGCATTTCACAAAATATGCAAAATGTCCTTGGAGTGGACTCACTTGCCAATATACCATGATCATTGATTAAATAATATATCTTTTTTTCTTTACAGTCACTCGCTGGGATGGGTGGATCATCAGCGTCGGTTTACGGAAGAACTATGGCCAATTCGTGAGTGGCAAACAGGTAAACCAGTCTACAACATTTACTACAGCAGGACTACATGTCTGTCTATTCGTGGTATGTATTGGTTGAGGGGGAGGCAGTGTGCTGTTGTTGTTATGCCAGGCAGAGTCCACTCCAGACAGCAGTTCATGTAAAATTGGGGCTATGTGGCTAGCTGCATACAATTAGATATGCTTTGTCTGTCTGACAAAGAGCCTAGGTATGATACATCAGGTTGCTTCACTCAGTGGTGCCTGCCTTGACCCTCTGCATGGCACTGCCTCAAGCTTGGGCCAAACATCCGTTAAGTTTGCAAAATTTGCTGTTTTTCGGTATTTCGCAAATCTCGCAAAAGTACAGAAAAATCGCAAATTCTTGAGCGGAACGGATTTTTGGCCCATGCTTGCGGCAGGGCCATGAAGACGGTCAAGGCAGGCACCACTTAGTGAAGCATCCTCCTGATGTAGCATACCTAGGCTCTTTGACACAGACAAACAAAGCATATCTACGGTTTAGGGTTCAGTGCGATTTACTATGGTTTTTGGGTTTAAGTTGGTATGGTTTATGCTGATTCTAGAGCTCGGGGCCTGATGCAGGCTCGTTCATAATGATGTTGGCAATGTATTAGGGGGTTTGGTGTTCTTTGGTCCAGAATTGGCAGAATTTTGGCCTTTTTGGGTGTTTTGCGGGCGCGTGTGTTTGGGTGAAAACTAAGTGAAAACTAGTCGTAGACCTTCTTCTTCTCCAAAGAGCGCAGTGGTTCGATTTTGTTCTGCCTTGCTGAGATTCTTGTGAATCGCTGGAACAAGTGACTACCCAGGTAAGTTTCAAGAGGATCGAAGTAGTGAAAGTGCTGAAAACAGCAATGTTTTGTGAACAGCCAATTTGCCATGTTTTGACTATACCAGTGTTGCATGTTTTTGGGGGGCTGTTTGGGGGTGTTCTAGATTTGTGGGGGAGGGTGTGGGGGTCTGGGAGCACTGCTGGGATAGCATAATTTTGATTGGACGTGATTTGAAGGAATCCATGGTGAGAAAGAGGAGTTAGGGCCTAGCTGCAGAGCCTATTTGGACTGAATTGAAGGTAGGCCCATTTTTGCTTTTTGCCTGTTTGGGGGTGTTCTGCTTTTTGGCGGGTGGCTGCAGGGGTCTGGGGGCATAGCTCGGAAGGTCTAATATCGGAATCAAGTGTTTTGGACCAAATCCATGGTGAAAAAGTTTTTCAGTTTTTGCTCACTTGCCTGTCTTTGGTGTGCTGTTTGGGGGGCTTCTAGGTTTTTATGGGTGGGTTTTTGGGTCTGGGAGCACTGCTGGCACAGTCTAATGTTGATTGCATTTGTTTTTCAGGAAATCCATGGTGGAAAAGGGGAGTTAGGGCCTAGCTGCCCAGCGCATTTGGACTGAATTCCAGGTAGGCCCGAAATTTGCTAAGTCTCACTTTTTGCGGTTTTGCTTTTTGGCTGTTTGGGGGTGTTAAACTTGTTTCTGCCTGAGTTGACAGGTCTGGGGGCATTGCTGTGAAGGTCTAATACCGGATAAAAGTGGTTTGGAGAAAATCAAAGGTGAAAACGTTTTTCCATTTTCAGACATTTCGCTCACGTTAGCGTTTTCGGGGGACTGTTTGGGAGGTTTTTGTGGGAGGGTTTTGGGGTCTTGGAGCAACACTGGGTATGGATACTTTCGATTGCAAGAGGTTTGAAGAAAATCCATGGTGGCAAAGGGGAGTTAGGGCCTAGCTGCAGAGCGGGCACGGAGTGATCTGGGAACTAGGCATAAATTTGTCAAAGTCCCCATTTTTGCATTTTTGCCTATTTCGGGGGGTTACACTTGTTTTAGCCTGGGTTGACGGGTCTGGGGGCATTGCTAGGAAGGTCTAATACCGGAGAAAAGTGTTTTGGATAAAATCCATGGTGAAAAAGTTTTTAACTTTTCAGAGTTTTCGCTCACTTTCGTGTTTTCGGGGACCTGCTTGGGGAGGTTCCTGGTGTTTGGGGGGGGGGGTTGGGGGGTCTAGGAGCAAAACTGGGTATGGATACTTTTGATTGCAAGTGGTTTGGAAAAAATCCATGGCGGCAAAGGGGAGTTAGGGCCTAGTTGAAGAAAGCGTTTGACACTATTTTTAACTTAGGGCTCGTTAGGGTTAGCAGTATTGCATGTGTTTGGGGGTGTTTGAGATTTTGGCAACTGGGTTCTGGGGTCTACTCTTGGAGCACTTGTCGAGAAATGTCTAATTTTGGTTGCAAGTGGTTTGAAGAAAATCCATGGTGGGAAAGTGGGGATTTGGGCCTACTTTACTTTCAAAGTACGTTTTGTCACCATTTTCCACTAGGCCTCAGACAGGTAGCATTATCACATGTTTTTTGGGGTCTGATTGGGGGTATTCTACATTTTAGCATCTGGGTTTAAGGGTCTGGGAGCACTGCTGGGAAGGTCTAATTTTGTTCTAAAATCGTAGTTTACAGTACACCTAGCTTGAGGGGAAAGACCCGCAAAATTCGCCCATACTTATTTATCCTTCAAAAGGAGACTCGGAGTACGCCCTTTTGAAACTATTGTACTGTTGATTCTGAAACTGAAAGTGTGACTTTTTGCACTACACAGCGTACGTACCTTATATTTTTTTCTCAGTGGTGTTTTAATATCACTTACTGTGTTTCCATCAACATTTACAGGGCGGCTTTCACCCTGTGCAATGGAAAAAAGGATGAAGTCAGGCTTCACATTAGCGAGCCGCAATTCAGCATCCGCCAGGCAGGCAGTGGACAGGGTGTCTTCTGGTCATCCAACATTGATTGACGGAGCATCAGATGGAACAGAGGAGCACCGCAAATAAGAGGAATGGCTGGATGCATGCAACTTCCCAAAATCAACAGGACAAGTACAACAACAACATACAGTAACAGTATCCATTCTTTTCTACTTATCTTGTAAGTAATGTTATTGCTGTGAACTTCTATGAGTGTGAGACTGCATTTCTTTGCTCTCTGCTTCTAAATTCATCCCTCCAGCCATTGCATAGTTTTACTTTGCTATTTTTCAAACTAATTTAATAAACAAAGTGTTTCTCTGAGTGCAGAGATAGGCAAGTGAAAACACATAATTACTGCAGCCCTGTACTGTCGCATTCTTTCATTCATTAGAAAGTACTACTTAGTTTAAGTAACCTAACCATCCATTTAGCAATCAACTTCATGCCTGCAGTAGTGCATGCACTTCCTTTATGTCCCTTAAAAGATTTATGGATATCTTCGTATCCAATGATGTGTTTATCTTCATTTGTTGTTTGTCCATGCTGTGTTTTTTTTCCTCTCTCAACAAAACTTTCCCAAATAACCCCATTCCCATCCAATTTCCAAACCCTAACCCTCTTCCCCCGGGCTGTGTGATTTTCATTGATGTGTGAGTAAATGACAGCAATAATTCCACACACTTGCTGGGGAGGATAAGGTCATAGCAACTGAAAATGAATTACATTTCAAGGCTGGTGAAGGAATCTGAGGATATATTCTTACTCAACTTGACACAGACCCATGACTATTGGCAAATCAAAGCAGATTTTCATGGGCGCCATCAACTGGATTGATCATGAAGAACATCCTCCTCCTCCTACACGTGGCAAATGATTACGCTGCTGTGTCCTTCACCTTCAGTACTATTTCTTGTAGTAGTAGCCAATGTCAAATTCCACGCAAGTAGTAGTTATACTTTCAATACTTTAGCATTTGTAAGGCTACATTATGGCACTGTTCTAGTGAACTGTCACATGCTATAGTATCTATCATACCGTTCTAATGCTCCGCTCAGGCCAATCAAGATTTCATTTTCTTTTCTTTCATATGGTACAGCTGCCACTGTGTACACTAGTACCACCACAATGATGCCATTTCATCCTCCCAGGATTGCCAACCTTAATCTCCATTTGCCATGCAGCCAGACCTGTGCCTAGCCCAATTTTCAAACACGAATTACAGGTAAGATAAGCGTTTGGGAGGAGGAAGAATAATGGAGTAGTAGGAGAGACAAGAGACTGATGGTAGTACTAGTAAAGTCCTAGGACAATTGAATTCACTAACTCTGTGAGAGGCACTTACTTTTGTAAACATTTGGGCAATTACTTACACAATTTGAATCAAGAAACCACTTACGTTTCAGGAAAACAAACTTACAGTTAAACCCCCCCCCTCCAGCCTCAACAGCAGTAAAAACACGTATGCTATGTTTAAGTTGAAAGTAATAATTATTTATATCCCTAACAAAAATAAACTATCCCGCAAGAACGGACCCACCCCCCCCCACCTAACCCCAAAGAATGTCCGTTAAATAAAAAGTCCCCAAAGTCCAAAAAACCCAACTCCCGATTCCCACCCCCCAAAAGTCTTTAAAAAAGGGGCAAGGGACAGTCTCTCCTCCTCTAATGCCGCTGGCGGTGCACTTTTTGGGCCAGGTGTTCATGCTCCTTGCCGGGGTTCTTGAGCAGGATTTTAATTTTCTTCTGCTCCTGCTCAAGGTAGGACACCCTGAGGGTTAGGCGGTGCACGCGTGCCTTGCACCTGCTGTGGGGGGGGGGGGCAGCTGCTTTTTTGGCTGCTTGGTGGTGGCGGGTGGCTACGGTACCACGGCTTCGTACCGCTGGAGGCCTGCACTGACTGGCTGACCCAGGGAGCGAGGAGGAGGATGCAGCTGTCGCTGTGGATGTTGTGGAGGTCGACTGCGTGTCCTCCTCCTCCTGGGCCACCAGCCGCCGATATTCGGCGACAGTCGCCTCTAGTTTCCGTTGCCGGGTCTGTCTAGCCAGCTCCTTCTGTGACAGTTTTGAAGGAGTATCTATATGAAGAAAGAAAAACATAGTCTGTAACCAATGCTCTTTAAGATTAACACAAAATAATTCAGCAGAAAGTTGTGTCACAGTAGAACTAGCAACTTGCAAGCACGGTACATAACATTCGTGGCCTGTATCTATCTAACCTCCCACTTCTTCAGCCTTGCTCTAACATTAGTGAGAGTTTCAGGAATCAATTCTACGAGCACTATGGACTCACTACATTAGAGTCGACTATGACAGTACACCAGTCTTATTCTTCTTCTTCTCTCTTGTTTTACGACATAGGTACGTAAACTTCTGGAAGCCGGCATAATGCCAGCACAGTCAACTTGCACCCGAGAAAAACAGATGCACGCCATGATGACACAGGCTTGCGTTACTGTACCAGTCCAGTACATGCAGGTGGTGAAGCTCTTACTTTTCTATTACGGGTGGCACTAAGAATACTCTGTTACAAGGACTACTGCTTAATTAATTTAACTTTCACCCTACAGTGCCAATGACTACTAGAAAAGGAAAATGAAGAAGATAACTAATATGATTATCTATCCCTTCACAGGATATGTATTTGAATTACATATGGGATGACTTTAGGTGCTTTGTTTTTTATTGAGTGAACACTGATAGGCCACACATGAATGACAGAGTTGTACTAAAATTATTAACAGAGGTAGTGAGTGGCCCCCGTAATCTCCGGAAATATGCTGTGCTTGCAATACAAACTACTGCTACTATTCATGGTAGTATTCGGAAAAATTACAACTTCTTTTCCTTGCCTTTCCTACACTGGAACGGACGTGCGGGTGCAGTGTTACATGCTCTTCAAATTAACACTTAGTTCATCCAGTTACCGTCTTCTCTCTCTACATACACATATGCTATCTATGAGTCAGATAGTACCATGATCCAGGCATCCATCCATTCAAAGTAAATGTCAATCATTCTTCTTAATGTCTCAACTGGACAAACCTTACTTTTTCTCACGGGAAAACAACATTTTCATTTTATTTTGAAAACCGCAAGCCATATATCCGTGCTTGACTTGCATTTGAATTTCAACCAAAGGATATATTGCGCACACATACAGTTTCTGTTTCACCCACCCAGGCAGTCCTCTTCCCTTTCTAATTCCACCCATCCTTGCTTCATCCTTCAACCGGCCATGCATCATATTCCCAGCCACCTTGGGCAGCATTCAAAAACATGTATCATTCTTTGCCAGTCATCATTACTTTTAACTCGCTCGTCCTTCCACACTTACTTACACCCTTCTTTCCCTTTTCATTCATCCCATCCATTAAGTTCATCTCTGATCTGACTTGGATTCTCGAAAAAACTTTCACAGCTGAGTTGAAGTCAATTTAGAGGAGGCTACTACCTGGTTGATAAAAACTTAGTTCTAAACTTGTAAGTCTTCTTAACAGCATAGTATACTTGTACTGTACAACATATATACCCATGCAAAGAGCACACTCTGCAGTCTGCAATCTCAATAAGTAAGGAATATAATAGCTTACCACTGTCTGCCACTACCGTGGCATGCCCCACAGCAGTTTCCGCTGGCTGTTGCACCCCCTCCGCCCCAGGAGTGCCCACCTCCGCGCTGGCCCCGGCACCGGTGGATGGTTGTGCCGATGTTCCGCCTAGAAAATACATTTCAGATTCTTAGATGCCATATACACCACTCCCTAGTATTTTGTCTAGGAATGAAAAAATGTCACTACGACTACACAAACAAATTAAATAATTTGTGACTGTCTAGTCAAAACTAAAAATTGCACTTTTTTGAGAGAAGGGTGTTGTCTTGCTACACTTTTTCTCACAACTGATGAATGCTTGTTTTTTAACACCCACCGTTTTTCTCATAACAGACAGAAGCTTCCCTTCTAAGAACAAGAGCAAGATCAGATCATCATCACTAGGACGGAGTCAGCAACAATTCAGCACCACAAAGACGATTTGAACGAAGTTCCAACCAGGTGTGGGCTCGCCCACAATTAATGTGTGAAATCACTAAGCACTTTTCCATTTTCAATCCACCGTTTATGTTGTATGATGAACTTGATTTTAATAAATGTTTTTACTTTTAATAATGCTTTAAAACTTACATAGACTCTGTGGTTTTTAGTCATGAGTGAGTGAGCGAAAGGGTTTGCAATTTGCAAGCATGAGTCCGTGGCTCTGACAGTTCTGGACTCTGACTTCGTAGTCTTATGTCCTGGGTTGGATAATCATCATTGGGGATCAATCATCGATGAATTAGGGAGCTAAATGACTCTGTCACACTAGCTAGTCAGTAAGGAGATTGGGGGTTCAAATTTTGTTATGACTGAGGTATGTGGAAAGTCTAACTGCGCCTATTATAATTGATAAACAATGCACTATTTAGTGTCCATAGTTCTGTTTGTGCAGAATTGTCCCTGCAACAATAGTAGTATGGATTGTCCTCCTTTCCAATCAAAAAGTAAACTAGTATCTTATTCTTTCTTGGTGGGCATTGACAGTTTATTGTTGGGAATTGAGAAAGCATAAACATTTAGAAGACTTCAAAAGACATTATGGACAACCCAGAGGACTGCACTCTGTGCATAGAGCTATTGCTGAATAGAATGGGAATTGTTTCGTTTAACACCTTTTGCCAACTGTGCAAGCTTAGTTAGGTACACAGACATACTAATAATAATAATCTAGTAGTACCACAGGGAGCCATAGTAGAGGCAGGATAAGAATTTAGAAACAGTCTACAAGAAGATTAACGACGATTTAGAAAAAATCGAACGAGGAACGTTAGTAAAAAATAGGTACTCTAAAAGATAGGGAAGTATAATTATTAATATTAACATGAAAACTTACTGGGGCCAGCAGAGGAGCCCTCGCTGGACCGCTCCTGGCCTTCCTGGTCCTCCGCCGCTGGCGCCACTACCTCCTCCTCTGTCCTCTTGCCCCTGGGGGAAGCTGATGTACAACATGAAAGAAAGACCCAAACATGGATGATTGTTGTCAACCAAATCAAACATTTCAAAAGAACAATAACACATTATTTCGGGGAAATAGCAAATAGACAACAATTGCACTACATTTATTGACCTATCTGATGTGGTCTACTAGGATAGTAGTATTGCTGGATTCGCGGACCGTCGACTTGGAAAGTTATGTAACTCACTAAACCAACTACAAAAAGGTTCGACTAGGACTGGCAGGCAGCACTACGCTGCACGCGAAGTGACACACAAGTCCATCGTGATTGCAGACCAGTGAGAACACTAAAAAGTAAGTTTCCTACTACATAACCAGTCATTAAAATACTCAAACTATCATTCCACCACCACTATCTCTTCTTAGTGGCAGGTGTACAAAGGAAGGACTGGAGTTGAGTCTCTAGGGGCAGATTTACAAGTCCCTTGCGGCTCTTTTGCTCCGTCATTGCGTGACTTTTGTGATGCAGCGCAAAAGAGGGGCCATGGTGCGGGGTACATTAACAACGTGACTCATCTGGGCGATGCATCATGTTGTAAAGCCCTGCGCCATCAGGGGGCGTCCGGTGCAAGGGAGTGCGTTCCTGCGCAGGAATGCATCCTAAAAGTGGCTGAGTGAAATCTACAAGATTTCACTCAGTCACTTTTAGGCCAATGCTGCGTCACTCAAAACCCTGCGCCTGCTTGAAGCAGACGTACGGCTTGACTCAGCATTGGGGAGATAGGGCACCCCAGAGCATTGCTGGAGCTGCGTCGTGGTTGTGACGCAACTCCAAAAATGTGCTGCCTTTAGGGCACAGATACGTGACGCTTCTGTGTCATATTTACCCATGGTGCGCCACATTGTAAATGCGGGGCATCATGGGTGGTGGAAGCGTGGCGCACAATTACTGGCGCATCCCTGCTAATTTGGAGGGATGCGCCAGTAATTGTAAATCTGCCCCTTAGTGTCTAGCATTACGCAGTTCTGTAAAGTACACTCATACATAATTACTCAGGCCAATGAAATGAGCAAAAAAAATCGAAAACAAATAAGCATAGTAGCACTGCCCCTGAGCAGGAGGGCAGTGCACCTGAAATGCAATCACAGAACATTTTGAAACATAATTTACCTACAATCTAATCGGCAGCATTATTGCTCTTCGGAAAAAAACAAAATTTGCAATATGATAACACATAGAGCAGGAGAAAACAGAGTAGTGATTAAATAGCTAGTACTACTCACCAAGCCCGGGGATCTCGACGCCTAGAAGGTCGAGCAGGTCGTGTTCACGGTCCAGGAGGTCGGACCACCGGTGCGTGGCCTGGTTGTAGGTGCGCCGGACCCGAGAGTGTTTATACATAGCCCGGCACACCTTCTCCCACAGCTTCTGACGCTCCCGGAGCCCGTACCCACTAGGGATCCTGCCGCGATGGTCTTGGGGAGGTGGCGCTACACATAGTAAACCAGTGTGGCCACCTCCTCCGTGCTGAAGATCTCCCAGGCTGTGACTTGCTCCCCCCGCAATCGCCAGCATGGGAGCGGGGTACGGTGTGCGGGACCCTTCCCCTTCTCCTTCCCGGCTCCCTTTGCCATGGTCCTGGACAGGAATGGAAATAATAAATACGAAAGAAAATAGGGAAAAAGTAAATAAAAGACGAGGCAAAAAAGTAGTGTTAAAGCAACCAAAAGTAGAAAAAAACACAAAATATAGATCTAGAAAAATAGAGGGATAGATAAGTAAAAAAGATTAAAAAAAAACTTCAAACAAAGGATGGCAAAGATTGAAGCTGGATAGGAAAAGCATGCTCAGAACCATAGCAATGAATGAAAAAAAAGATGGCCGCAACCATTGAGGACCGCGTGGGTAAGTTTGCGCGATATTTTCCCCGCGAGTACGCGAAAACACACGTGAACTCATAATATCGCGCCGCACACAACGCGAGATTGCCAATAGCGCCCGGAAACGGAAATACGCAACGTGCACAAGATGGCCGCGCCCATGCATGACCGCATGGGTAACTTCGCGGTCATTGCGCTGAAGGCGGCCCGCGAAGACTCAAAAAACCCCGCGAACCTGCAAAAAAAAACCAATCTCCAAATTTGCACGAATTTGCGGATTGAGAGTTTGATTTCACGCAAATTCGCGCCCCGCGAATCTCGCGAAATTGCAGAAAAAAGAATTTTGCAAAACTGAAAGCCCTTAGCAGGTGCAAAAGTTCAAGTTAATTTGTAACCATTCCCTGTAGTGCTTCCTGAGGGGCCCCTCCAGAGTTCAGTTGCCTACTTGCAACTATTCTCTGACCCTGCTCTGACCCTCAAAGCAGGGTCAGAAAATAGTTACACGTATGGCACAATGCTCCTGTAAAAAAAATTAAACTGCAAAGGAAGCACTTACAGCTAAGGAAGCAGGTGCCAGACTTGAAGCTCAAATTCAGTGACACATTAACCAGCCCCAAATTAATTCATCTCAGTTGAGGCTCGGCAGGTGTGCTTTCCCCCATAATCTACAGTGGTGAACCAGAGGGTGCTGTGATGAACCAGAGGGTGGCAGTGGAAAACCAGAGGGTGGGAGTGATGAACCAGAGGGTGGCAGTGATGATCCAGAGGGTGGCAGTGATGAACCAGAGGGTGGCAGTGATGATCCTGAGGGTGGCAGTGATGATCCAGAGGGTGGCAGTGGTGAACAAGACAGTGGCAGTAATGAACCAGAGGGTGGCAGTAATGAACCAGAGGGTGGCAGTGATGAACCAGAGGGTGGCAGTGATGAACCAGAGGGTGGCAGTGGGGAACCAGAGGGTGGCACTGGTGAATGAGAGGGTGGCACTGGTGAACCAGAGGGTGCTGTGATGAACCAGAGGGTTATAGTGATGATCCAGAGGGTGGCAGTGGCGAACCAGAGGGTGGCTGTAATGAACCAGAGGGTGGCAGTGATGAACCAGAGGGTGGCATTGGTGAACCAGGGGGTGATGAACCAGAGGATAGCAGTGATGAACCAGAGGGTGGCAGTCTTGAACCAGAGGGTGGCAGTGGTGAACCAGAGGGTGCTGTGATGAACCAGAGGGTAGCAGTGGTGAACCAGAGGGCGGTAGTGGTGAACAAGAGGGTGACAGTGGTGAACCAGAGGGTGACAGTGGTGAACCAGAGGGTGACAGTGGTGAACCAGAGAGTGACAGTGGTGAACCAGAGGGTGGCAGTGGCAAACCAGAGGGTGGCAGTGATGATCCTGAGGGTGGCAGTGGCGAACCAGAGGGTGGCAGTAATGTACCAGAGGGTGGCAGTGATGAACGAGAGGGTGGCAGTGATGGACCAGAGGGTGGCAGCAGCGAACCAGAGGGTGGCAGTAATGAACCAGAGGGTGGCAGTATTGAACCAGAGGGTGGCAGTGATGAACCAGAGGGTGGCAGTGGTGAACCAGAGGGTGATGAACCAGAGGATAGCAGTGATGAACCAGAGGGTGGCAGTCTTGAACCAGAGGGTGGCAGTGGTGAACCAGAGGGTGCTGTGATGAACCAGAGGGAGACAGTGATAATCCTGAGGGTGGCAGTGGCAAACCAGAGGGTGGCAGTGATGAACCAGAGGGTGGCAGTGATGATCCAGAGGGTGGCAGCGGCGAACCAGAGGGTGGCAGTAATGAAGCAGAGGGTGGCAGTAATGAACCAGAGGGTGGCAGTGATGAACCAGAGGGTGGCAGTGGTGAACCAGAGGGTGAAGAACCAGAGGATAGCAGTGATGAACCAGAGGGTGGCAGTCTTGAACCAGAGGGTGGCAGTGGTGAACCAGAGGGTGCTGTGATGAACCAGAGGGTGGCAGTGGCAAACCAGAGGGTGGCAGTGATGAACCAGAGGGTGGCAGTGATGATCCAGAGGGTGGCAGTAATGAACCAAAGGGTGGCAGTAATGAACCAGAGGGTGGCAGTGATGAACCAGAGGGTGGCAGTGGTGAACCAGAGGGTAGCAGTGGTGAACCAGAGGGTGACAGTGGTGAACCAGAGGGTGACAGTGGTGAATCAGAGGGTGACAGTGGTGAACCATAGAGTGACAGTGGTGAACTAGAGAGTGGCAGTGGTGAACCAGAGGGTGATAGTGATGAACCAGAGGGTGGCAGTGGTGAACCAGAGGGTGGCAGTGATGAACCGGAGGGTGGCCGCGATGAACCACAGGGTCGCAAACAGGCTGGACACGTAGAAACCACATGGTCGCGACTGTTGCGACCACACAAGTAAGTTCGCGTTCCCGAACTTGTAAAAAACCCTCGCGAACTGGCAAAAACCCTTGCGAACACGCAAAAAAAACAAATTCGCAAATTCGCACGAATTCGTGGATTTTGCGAATTGCGAGTTTGCTTTCGCGCAAATTCCCGGAACGCGTGTTCGCAAATTTCGCCCATACTTAATTGAAAGCTATCCTATTGGTAGCTATGTAGAGCAGTCTTCAGGCTTAATCTTGAAAGAATGTAAAGCAGCTTGTTTTACCAGATTATCACCTCCTAAATGACTTAATGAAAGGAGAACTACCCAGTGTTTATATAAAAATATGTATTCATTAATATAACACTCTCTACACAAGACTAGGGCACAAAGCACACAATACTGAATCAATAGAACATTCGTAAATAGCAAACTACACAGCGGGCTTCAGGGGGAGACTGAACCATATGCTAAAAAATGGTATAACAACAACAACTTAACTAGACACAGTGCCTAGAGCACGTAGAATTGCTGGGATCCCAAGGAACCACCCAGAGGAGTGACACAGGGAGCCACGGAGGACGGGTGCAGTGAGGAAACACGGACGAGGTTGAAAATGTACACATTAAGGACACTTCTAAGACAACTTTGAGCAAACCCTTTATAGCTTAGGAGGTTCTAAGGCCAACCCACCAGTGAAGTACCAGAGTACCTGTGTTACCTATCCCAGAGGAGCCGGGTGCATAGGGGTCAAGTGGTATTGGAAACCTTCGTCGTTTTCAGTGGAGAGCTGCAAAGAAGTCCCGCTGCCAGGTGGGCGAAGAAGAATGTCCGGTGGAATCCAAGCCTGGATTTGAGGTGAGAAGAACCTGAAAGCAGAGTGGACAGAGTCTGGGTCACTGCAGGTGACCAGGGGCTCAGTAGTCGAATGCCCACCAATGTTGAGTGCTTCAGGAGGGAAGAAGGGTTGCTTGACTCTGCAGCCACGGGGACCAGGAGATGTCGAGGATGACATCTCCTGGTCCGGAGGTGAGCTGTTCCATGAAGTATGTCGAGAGCTGAGGGGTCGAAGTCTGGCTGGAGCACTAACAAGCCTTAGCAAATGCAACCCACCCGGTCAGAGGAAACGGGTTATGGTGAGGACCAGCAAGGTCCAGGCGACTCTCCAAGCAATGGAGATTCAGGGCACGTCTGGAGCAACTCGGTAAGCCCAAGAACAAACACAGCAACCCTCACCAGGACCCACAGGCCAACGGACCAGGGATCGCCAGGAGACCTCAAGCAAGTTTGCAAAGTATCAACCCACAGGGCACTCGTGGAGTGGAGGCTGGAAATCTTTAGTGCAAATACTGCTCAGGGTCAGGACTACACGGAGTCTAATGTACAAGCTCGGGAATTGTCACTAAGCATATGCAACTGCACGTGATGCACAGGGGTTTGGGTTGCACGATACCCATGAGAGATACTGGTCTCAGAAACGCTTAGAGGGCAGATTGACCTCAGGGACCTTTGGGAACCCACCTCCTGTGTTGCTGAAATCTTCGGAGGCCTCAGTAGCTCAGGAGAAGCAAACCGGTCAGATGCGTTTAGGTGCCTGCTTTTGCAGGGGAGTAACTTCTTTACTCCAAGGGAGATTCTTCAGTCCAGCGTCGTGCAGGCAGTCAATGGTTTCTTCTTAGCAGAATCCTGTCCAGGTAAAATCTAAAGTCCTGTGTCCGGTAACCCACTTTATTCCCATGGGAAGGTATTGGAAAGATTCTGTGAACCCTCCGAGGGGAGGGGCAGGAAAGAGGGGTGGCTACACCCATGTCCTTTGTCCAGTTTCATGCCAGAGCAGGAGCAAATGGCTCCCAGAACTGGTTTGAGCTGGACTATGCACAGGGACACCAAATGTCCCCCAGTACAGACTTTCTGGCACTCTGAGTGCACCCACCCATCCCCAATACACTAAACCCTGCCTTGGAGTTGGTTACACCTCCCTGTATTAGGATGCCTATTGTCATGCCTTCCTCTGCTTGAGCTTGGCTCAGCAGCAGAAGAGCAGAATCGTGTCTGGCAGCGTCCATTTTGTGCTGCCCAGGTCGAGAAAGCTGGTACTGAGTAGACCGGTGCCCACATATGTCCCTTTGGAAGGGTGGAATCATACCAGTTACTGGTGTGGAGGTATGATTCCAAGGTATTTGATACCAAACATAACATGTTTCTAAGCATCCATTTTAAAGTTAGCATTTACCACAAGGTTATAATGCACTTCAACATATATGTCTGGCTGCATCACAGACAACCCCGGAGAATGCTCTCCGAAGGCTGCAGAGGGACTCTGCTCATACAGGGGCACCCTCATGTAAAATCCAGCACCCTGCCTCTAGGATTGTTAAGGCCTGCCATAGGGGTGACTGATAGGTATTTAAGTGTAGTGATTTAGATAGATATAGTGAACCTATATCTTAAGTAAGTGTGCAAGCACCAGCTTGCACAGTCTGCTGTAACAAGCTGGTCATGTCAATTTGGATGGCCTCTCAGGGGCTGCGCAATACATGCTTCAGCCCATGGGAGGCCTCTAGGGTGCCTATGCCCTGGGTAAATGGTGTACCATATACTAGAGCCTGATAAGGATACCCCAGAACCCAATCTGGAGTGTACCTAAGGTACATGCATATCAATCTAAGGGAGAAAGCAGATAGACTGGGGTCCTGGATTGCAGGATCCCAGTCAGACTAGGGCAAAAACAATGTGACATCAGCAGAAAGTGTGGGTAACCAAAAGAAGCAGATAATACCTTCTTACGCTTATCAGTTTGCTTGCTCACTTGGATAACGCCGTGGATGCTAAAATACCAGTCATATAAATTAATTGAGTCCATCCATTGTACATTGGAGATACAAGCTACAGTTGCAATAATGCTATATACTCAGAGCATAAGCAAACTATAATCAGGACCATTGGAAATATGTGGCAGAAGAGGACCATATTATTTGGCAAGTTTGACTAAATTATGCGGCAAGAAGTGGAAAAATATTCAACCAAATGTGGCACATTTTTTGTGTGCTAGTATTACTTTAGAGTTTTGTAATTTTTCACGTTAACACTGTCTTGGCTCATGCTTCACCTCATTAGTACCAGTTTAACATACAAATACAGTAATATGCGCCTGAAACATGACCAGCCAATTTTTGCATAGACCCTTTCGTTTTGTGGTTGAACTTGTTGTAGGAAGGTGGATATCTGACTATATGGTTACCCCAACTTCCTGGTTCCTTCCTGGTCACTGGCTAGTGACCCAGATTCTGTCCTCTCTGCTTTCAGGTTCTTCACATCTCCGATAAACCCTTGGATCCACCCGTACACTTTTCTCCTGGTCGCCTGCAGCACTTCTTTGCAGCTCTCCATAGGAAACAGCAACAAAACTAAGCATGGGCGGATTTTGCGGATCCACGATCCGCGGATTTTGCGGATTTGCGGATAGTGGATCCGCAAAATCCGTGGATTTTGCGGATTTGCGGATCCGCGGATTTGTGGCGGGGCTTCCATGCGAGTGCACATGCCTCTTGTGTGCATAAAAGGTCAGAGAAAGATCAGTTCAGCAGATGAAGAGAAAGAAGCCCCTGCCGGTCACAAGAACAGCACGGGTATTGTGCTCGTGAAAGTCAAGGATGCAAAGGCCTCTATACAGCATCACAGCTGATTTTCCACGGTAGAGTTGGGAAGAAGGCACACCTGTCCAGCCTCGACGACGCTCACGATTGTTTTTGGGCTAATGAATGAGTCACTGAATTTGAGCATCAACTAGTTCGAGCGACCATGTGTGTGTTACTATGCAATCGCCCCGAAGGGCGCAGGGGTCCCTTGAGTGAGCTGTCCATCATAGTGGGTGAATGGCGGGAAGACGGTGCAAACCGTGAGTGTGTGGGCGGGGCCAAACATGCGGGGCTTCCATGAGAGTTCACATGCCTCTTGTGTGCATAAAAGGTCAGAGAAAGATCAGTTCAGCAGATGAAGAGAAAAAAGCCCCTGCCGGTCACAAGAACAGCACGGGTATTGTGCTCGTGAAAGTCAAGGATGCAAAGGCCTCTATACAGCATCACAGCTGATTTTCCACGGTAGAGTTGGGAAGAAGGCACACCTGTCCAGCCTCGACGACGCTCACAATTATTTTTGGGCTAATGAATGAGTCACTGAATTTGAGCATCAACTAGTTCGAGCGACCATGTGTGTGTTACTATGCAATCGCCCAGAAGGGCGCAGGGGTCCCTTGAGTGAGCTGTCCATCATAGTGGGTGAATGGCGGGAAGACGGTGCAAACCGCGAGTGTGTGGGCGGGGCCAAACATGCGGGGCTTCCATGCGAGTTCACATGCCTCTTGTGTGTATAAAAGGTCAGAGAAAGATCAGTTCAGCAGATGAAGAGAAAGAAGCCCCTGGTCACAAGAACAGCACGGGTATTGCGCTCGTGAAAGTCAAGGATGCAAAAGCCTCTATCCAGCATCACAGCTGATTTTCCACGGTACATTTGGGAAAAGATTAAAGAAAGCACACCAGCCTGGCCTGTTGTAACTATTTTAAGATGGCGCCGGCAAGCTGCCAGCGCCATCCTAAAATAGTTACTAAATTAGCTTCAACAGGAAGCTCTAATAGATAAAATCGAGCACCTGCTTTATTTTATCTATTAGAGCTTCCTGTTGAAGCTAACTTAGTAACTATTTTAGGATGGCGCTGGCAGCTTGCCGGCGCCATCGTAAAATAGTTACAACAGGCCAGGCTTAAACTTTTGCCCCCGGATCCGCCGCTCGCGGATTTGCGAATTCTCGGTAAATTCGCGGGAGTTCGCGGATTGCGAATTTACCGAAAATTCGCAAAATCCGCGAGCGGAACGGATTTTAAGCTCATACTTAGACAAAACCCGACACGAAAGAACACCTATGCACCCGGCTTCCCTGGGTGAGGTAACTCGAGTACTACGGTCCTCCAGTGGGTATTGACTCTCGAAGTGTCCTAGTTTAAAAGTGTCTTACCGTAGTCGATCCGAAAGTGTCCTTAATCAACTTCTTTGTAACTTTTATGTTCCCATTATAACTCTATGGTAACTCGCGACTGTGTTTAGACACTGCACGCGTCTCCCGTGGGCCTCCTACTTCCAATCCTTTGGTTGTCCAGTGTAGCCCTAGCGATTTCGTAGGCTCTAGGCCTATTCACCATTCCTGAAGTGGTTCTTATACCACTTACTTAGTATATGGTTCGTGAGGCCCCTAGGGTAGAATTGTATTTGTGCAACTGAAAGTATGCTTAATGAGTAACTTGTAATGTATCTCGATCTCTGACCTCATAAAGAGTTCAGAGGGGTTGTGTTAGTAATAAATACATATATATTTTGTATATACCTTGTGTGGTGTCCTTTCATTTGGTATTCAAGGGATTATAATTGGTAAAACAGCTTGCTTCACATGCTCTCTGGAGGTTTAGCCTAAGACTGCTGGTCTATGCTACCACTAGGATAGCTGATCTGTATGGTTGACTTTACAACCACCATCATAAGGGTCGTTTAGACTGGTGCAAGGTGCCCACTAGAATAGTGGACATCATATACCAGGATAACTTTTCACATTGGCGTGCAGCGGTTGGGATAAGAGCTTGCTGTTGTTTTACCATATAATCTTAAGATTTCATTTGAAAGATCACATTAAGGTACCTAGAGGTACATATAAATCAAGTCATATAATACTTAAGTTCTACTGAACTTAGTTGTTGTAGAGCTAAGGGCCTAGCACACCCTAACTACAACCCCTAGAGAGGTTCTAGTAGGTAACACCTAGTGTAGGTAGGTGCACACACCACACCTCACTAGAAAATGTCCTTGGGTGGAGAGCCTAGTGTGCCTCCCCTTACAGAAGTTGACCCTCCCAGGGCACCTTCTAGATATGACACATTTACCTTTCATGAGCTGAGAAGCTTATGTACAGCTAGAAAGCTGAAACCAGGATCAAACCCTACTCTTAAGCACCTGATAGAGATACTAGAGGGATATGATGTAGCTAGAGCATCTAACCCAGGTCCATCAGGAAGTACAAAGGGGGGCTATCCCTCAACAGATGATCCCACTAGTGAAAACCAAGGGGATGCTGATGCTTAAGTGGATAATAACCAGGTGCAAGTTAAAGAACTGAACCAGGTTTACCTAAGACTACCTTGGACTGGAGAAGGAAGGATCCAAACCAGACCCCTAAGTAGGCCTAACACTGAGCCCAGAAGGAGAAGATCACTTTCCAGTGTTTCTAACCATTCTGAGGACTCAATAGGGTCAGATGCCTCAGCTCTCAGGAGAATGACTTCCCCTGGGAGAAGAGAACATACGGCTAGGATGAGGGAATCCAAGCTTAGAATCAGCATGCAAGAAATTGCCCTTGAGAAAGAGACCCTGGCTCTTGAGAGAGAGAGAGAAAATTGTGTGGACCAGAGTCCACTGGTGGCAGCAACATCCCTAGAGATTGGGAAAGTTCAAAAGACCATAGAAACCTAAGTAAGATTGTCCCTCCCTACCAAAGCGGGGATGACATCCACAAGTGGATAACTGCTTTGGAGAGGGCCTGTAAAGTACAAAAGGTACCTCAGTGTCAGTGGGCTGCTATACTATGGCCCCCTTTTCAGATAAAGGCAGAGATAAGCTCCTCACGGTTAGTGATGAGGATGCTGATAATGACACTGTCCTGAAGAGTTCTCTAATAGATGGGTTTGGCTTAACCACTGAGCAGTATAGGTTGCTGTTCAGAGACACCCAGAAGACACAGACTCAGGACTGGACTGATTTTGTAGATTGTGCTGCTAAGGCTCTGGAGGGCTTGTTACTGGGCAGCAAAGTACATGACTATACAGGATTGCATAATTTGATTATGAGGGAGCAGATCCTTAGTAATTGTTAAATCCAGCTTCTACACCAGCACCTGGTGGACTCTGATCTGACCTCTCCCCAAGAATTGGGTAAGAAGGCAGACAAATGGGTCAGAACCAGGATTAGGCCTAAAAAAGAAATATTCTACCAAACCTCAAGAGAAAGGTGGGGATAAATCTAAGGACAAATCCACTACAGGGCCCCAAAACTCCTCTGAGGGGGGTGGGTCCCAAACTCCTTCCTCTACTATCAAGAAACCTTATTGTCATATATGTAAGCAACCTGGCCATTGGAAAACTGACAGCAGTTGCCCAAAAGCCAACAATAAGGAAAATAGTCCTCCAAATAATACTCCAAAACCTCCTGCCTGTTGCTACTAGTAGTAATCCCCCAGGTGGTGGGAGTACCCCCAAAACTGTGGCTGGGTATACTTGGGGAGCTCAGGTGGACTCTGGCCTAACCAGGTCCCCTACTACAGAACCTCTAGTCTGTGAGAATGGCATGGGGTTTGCAAACTTCACTGCTTGTCCCAATACCTTGGGCAAGTACAGACAGGAGCCCCTCATCAATGGTCAGAAAGTTGAGGCCTATAGGGACACAGGGGCTAGCATCACTATGGTGACTGAGAGACTAGTCCCCACAGGACATCTTTTACCTGAGTTCACATACCAGGTGATCAATATTGATTGAGTGCAGAAAGATAATGCCATGGCAGTAGTAAATCTCAGCTGGGGAGGTGTCACTGGCCCAAAGAGAGTGGCAGTGTCTACAAACTTGCCTGTATATTGTCTACTGGGAAATGATCTAGAAATCTCAGCCTGGGCTGAGACAGAAAAAGAAATCCATTCCAAAATGGTAGGCCTTCCTGAAAAGGTTGGTAGGGCTGTGATGGTCACAGCCCAACCTCAAACAGATTTTTGAGTTGTGAATCCTGAAACTATGGATCACTCCACTCAGACAGAGAGGATTGGTTAGGAAGAAAAGTCTCCCTCCCACCAGACATTAGGTGAGGGTCAGCCTCCTCAGGGAACTGACCCTACACCTTGTCAAGGAACTGCCCCAGAGGTAGTCAGGCCTAGCCTGGCAGAGCCCCTGGTGTCAGTGGACCCTTCCAAAGTGGGACCCAGTCTGGAGCAGGTAACCTGCCCCTCTCTACCCTGCAGCAGTCAGCCCAGGGCTGTAGAGGTCAGGGAGGCCAGTGGACCCCAAAGGCCCCCCTGCCCAAAGGAACCCTCCATCAGCAGATTAGGGGCACCCAGGCTAGCAGCCCTAGCCAGGTGAAAATTCCCAAAAGTTCTGAAGGATCTCCCTTACCCTTAGGTAGGAACCTTCCCCAGAGGGACTCTGTTGGGCACAGACAAACCTGGGACCTAGTGGCCCCAAACCTGACCTGTCCCTCCAGTGGTCCAACAAAAGGGACCCAGCCTCCAGCTGTAGGTAGCCAGAGGCTGACCCTGAGAGCACAGTGCAACTCAGTCATGGAAAGAAAGGCATACATGGTGGAAAGTGATTGGAGGAAGCTGAGCCCTAAATTAGTGGAGCCTCACTTCAGTACTCCTTCTCAGCACCAGCCTTTTACTTTGCCAAAACACACCACAGGTAGAGATTCCCTATGGTGGAGACCCTCTAATATCCTTAGGGTGAGGGATTGCTTAGTGGACCATGAGACGGGGTAACCATGCTAGTGCAGGTACTTCCTTATATGACCACTTAGGCAATATAGGCTTACCTGGTCAAGGATAGCCTTATCTCCTTTCGTTTGGGGGGGGGGGGGGTTGTGTAGGAAGGTGGATATCTGACTATATGGTTACCCCAACTTTTTGCCTAGTGTTTAGCTGGTTTTTTACTTAGTTGGCCTGGGATCCTGCTATTCAGGGCCCCAGGCTATCTGCTCTCTCTGTAAATCATGTACGTTGGATACATACCTAATTGGGGCTTGGGTCACCTTTGTGAGCCCCTGTATAGTGTACCATAGGTACCCAGGGCATAGGTGCATCCAAGGCCTACCAGGGACTGCAGCATGTATTATGCCACCCCTGGCTGGCCATCCAAACTGACACCACAGGCTGATCACTCAGCTTGGGCAAGGTGGTGTAATCACCCCTTGCTTAGATATAGTATACCGATATCTACCCTTATATAGATACATATATACCTATAAGTCACTCCTATGGAAGGCCTTGACAATCCTGAAGGCAGAGTGCTTGGTTTTATGTGAGAGGGTGCTCTAGCATGAGCTGAGCCCTTCTGCAGCTTTCGGAACCATGTCCTTGTAGCTGTTCTATGATATAGCCATACCATATACTCTTAAGTGCACTATAACCCTCGTGGTTAATGCTAACTTTGGTTTGGCTTTATGAAAACATTTTGTGTAAGGTGTCAAACACTTTGGAATACTATCCCCCCTCCAGTTCTGGTGGCGGGGGTAGCACTCCACCCTTCTAGAGGGAGAAGACATGTAGTTACTGCTTTACCCAGTTAAAGTTAAACAGAGCCTCAGCATTACAAAATGGATGCTGCTGTCACAGACACGAGACTGACCTCCTGCAGCTGGACAAAACTCCGGCTAGGGAGGCCTGGACAGTAGGTTTCCTGGTGAGGGAGGTGCTGGCACCTCCCCAGATAGCCTGCAGTGTATTAGGGCAGGGTGGGTTCAATGGAAAGATGCTTTTCCAGACACTGCCTGGGGCACACAAGGTGCTTCATGCATAGCACGGTTCAAACCAGTTGCTGGGGCACTCCAGCCCCAGCTCTGGCACGAAACTGGACTAAGAGAAAGGGGTGTAACCAACCCCTTCTCAGGGTCCACCCATTGGAGGGACCTAGCAGGCAATCCAGCCCCTAAAATCAGTATAAACATAGGAGCTGTGTCTAGAGAAATTAGATTATCCTGGACTGAAACTCTGAAACAAAACTCTTGGACCTTCGACGTTCTATACTGACTAGAAGACTGAAGACATCTCCCTTGTGGTCAAGGAGTGACCACCCTGTGCAAACAGGCAGTACCAGTAACTTGCCGGTTTGCTTTGTCGACGCTCCAGCCGGAACCCGAAGACTCAGCGACTCAGGAACTGGACTTCCAGACTTCTCTGACTCTGATCCACATCCAGAGCAAAGCTGAGACCTGTGGCGGACACGAGAGATGTAGGACCGGACACCCTGGACTACCTGCTCTTTGCTAACAGTGGAACTACCGAGGCACCCTCGCAGTTGGGCATTGGGGTTTGAGAAGCCCCAAACCCAAGCGCCATTTGCACCGAAGCTCAGCCCTCCACACTCCACGAGTGCCGCGTGGGGCCTGCTCTTGCATTTCAACTTGACGCTTCTTCCCGGTTGCTAGCTTGTTGGCTAGTTAGCCCTCTGAAGACTTTCTTTTAAAACTACACTGCTTGCCTGGTTGCTCCGGGCTTGCTCCAGCTTCCCTGCAAAGGAGAAGCTCCCCAGACCTTGCTGGTCTGACCTGAAGCCAATCTTCCCCTCCTGCGTGGATTGTATTTGCCAAGGCTTGTAGGATCCAATCTGGATACCAACACCGCAGTCAACTAGATCTTCCTTTGGTTGTCCAGTGTAGCCCCAGTGGATCCCTGGGCTCTAGGCCTATTCACCATTCCTGAAGTGGTTATTATACCACTTACTTAGTATATGGTTCGTGAGGCCCCTAGGGCAGAATTGTATTTGTGCAACTTAAAGTATGCTTAATGAGTAACTTGTAATGTATCTCGATCTCTGACCTCATGAAGAGTTCAGAGGGGTTGTGTTAGTAATAAATACATATATAGTTTGTATATACCTTGTATGATGTCCTTTCATTTGGTATTCAAGGGATTATAATTGGTAAAACAGCTTGCTTCACCTGCTCTCTGAAGTTTTAGCCTAAAACTGCTGATCCATACTACCACTACGATAGCTGATCTATAAGGTTGACTTTACAACCACCATCATAAGGGTCATTTAGACTGGTGCAAGGTGCCCACTAGAATAGTGGACATCATATACCAGGCTAACTTCTCACACTTGTTGCAACAATTTTAGTAACATTTGATCCGTTAGAGCTAGAAACAATTGTATTTGTTAAAATCTGCAGATTATGGATTGTGGGTCAAATCCATAACTATGCACAGAATGCTGCTGCTCCAGAATACCATAATTCTATTGGCTTTGCCTATAATGTCAATCTTTTGATTATGTCAAGTGGGACTACTTTTGGGCATTGAATGTAGGGTTTTTTCTTTTACTTCACCTTGTAGACTTATCGCAACTGTCTGTGTTGTACGCAAGACCAGTTTCCTATCTGATAGTTTTGAACAGATAGTTTTTTTCTATCTGCTCAGTTCATTTTTGCTGCACTATTGCAAGAAAATGTCTAATGTTCTTATTCTGGCAGCCCATACAGATATGCAGTTGGTGAATTTGGGACTTGTTGGAAGTCCAGATGTACATTAACCCTGCCCCTGTTATATGAGATCCTGGGTATTTAGCCAGACTAATGATGGCTAAGGACTGAAATGGTGGCCATGGTACACTTTTCATAACTGGCTGACTGAGTTGAAAAGGTTTTTCAATTGAAATTATATCGACTCATTTGGTGAAGGGCACCTGAGGTGGCAGCTTCTTGACACACTTATTTGCGAGTCTTTAGGGTTATAGCATGGCGTCTTGGTACATGGCAATTTACTTTGACTGATACAGTTCCTTTTACTCAAGGGATATTTAATGATGTGGGGCTTGGGACCTGATGCCATTTGGTGCCACTGTTTTATTTTGTCCTAGGATTCAAAGCCCTGCTGAATGTCACTAAACAAAGTGGTCCCTGACACAATTTAATCTCTCACTTAATGTAACTCTCGTTATTTAGGGTAAACATTATAAATCTGAAAGAGGAGATGTATTATTTACAAAAAACAATAATTTTTGCACAGTGCACAAGTGAATTGAAAAGAAAGGTAGATTAAAGAACAAAGTTAAGATATTTATGTACAACTAAAAATAAAATGTTTCAGTTGGACAACCAAAAAGCAGGCCTACCCATAAATTAATATCTGTACAATTTGATCATACAAAAACGGGAAGGGACAGGGACAATGACAATTTAATGGTGTAGGCCTCAGAATGATGGGGCGTTATAGTACTTTAATCTACCTTTCTTTTCAATTCACTTGTGCACCCCCTTTTCTTACTGCAGGTTGCAGTTCTTCCTTTTTCCCTATTTTATAAACATGTAAATAAATTTGCTATTATACTAAGAAGATACTGATTAAAAAGTGGCCTTTTATATTGTTTGTGTTGGGTTTACTGTACAAAAATTATTGTTTTTTGCAAATAATACATCTCCTCTTTCAGATTTATAATCTGTTTACCTTAAATAACGAGATTTACATTAAGTGAGAGATTAAATTGTGTCAGGGACCACTTTGTTTCTACATACAAACTATTACTCAGGTCCTTTGACTGATTGGGTTAACCCCATTGGTTTCATGGAATGTCACTAAACGGCAGCCATGGGTGAGTGCCCTGTGTAGGAAGCTGGTTCTATATATACAATGCCAAAGTGAGGTATAGTGTGCATAGAGTCCAGTGGAACCCCAAAGGTAGGCAGAGGTAAAGTTAGATAGCGCCTCACTCACTATTTGTGGTAGTGTGGTTGAGCAGTAATGCAGTATCAGAGGACAGTGTTAAGCATTTGTTGTACACACTCAGTCAGCCAATGAATTCACACACTCAAAAGACTGAATTTTAGACCATTGTTTTTGTATAAAAATATTATTTTAGTAATTTGTTTTTTAGAACCATTCTGGATTTAGGCCATCAATTGTGTGTTTTTGCTTTCTCGCCCTAAGTGCGCCGGGTATGCCCATACATGGGTCCTGGGCTCGCTGTGCCACTGGATTCAAGCTATCCTGGCTGATGAGGGGTGAAACCCCGAAACCAGTCCTAGGATGCTTGTTTCCGATCCAGGGAGGACCTGGCTTGGCAGTTTGGCCTGGACTGTTCCCATGAGACACAGGGTCCAGACTGATTTGCATATGGCCAGGTGTAAACTGGGTTGGCATGGCGAAGAAAAGAATGATGAATTTAACCCAGATCTCTTGACTGGGGGTGAATGTTTTGATTTGTTCTGCATTCCGTCCAACAATTGTCTGTCTTTTGCTTCTGGATTTAGGCTGCAGGCATCGGCTTGAGGCAGGTCAGGGGTCGCCGGATCTCGGGTTAGGATCGTCGGGAGGACCTCCTCGTGGTATTTGCTCACTTAAGCTCGGGTCTTGGATAGCAGGTGCAGAGTGGGGCGGATCTGCGGTGTCCGACCGGAAACAGAGGTTGCAGATGAACAATTCTGGTGTTTCCGGGCAACATAGTCTTTGAGGTTGAAGGCAGGCAGGTCCTCCGGGGTTTTAGAGGTGGCTGGCTGCAGGACACACCGGGATTTCACAGGAGCAGGTCCTAGGTGGAGACAGGCCGGTAAGGCAGTGGCCAAGTCAGTGGGCGTCTTCCTCTTACTAGCTTCTGCATGGCTATTCTTCTTCTTGTTGTTTCTTCTAGACTGAGGAAGCAAGGTTCAGGGTTGCCCCTAAATACTAGATTTAGGGGAGTTACAGGTAGGTAAAGTTGGGAACAACTGGTCCCTTCCATGGGGTGGGTACATCCCCTATTCTGCCACCCTACAGTGGGTGGGGAGCATAAGCCTTTCCCTGGTTGGCTGAGTCCCCCCTGAGTCTGCAAGATGGCTGGGACTGAGAGTTGTGCTTCACCTCGCCTCCCACACCTGAGGAGTGGAGTTGGCAGAGGTGGGCACACCTCTCTTCCTCACTTGTTTTTCCCGCCGGTTCTCCTGCCCAAAGGGGGGTCTGAACCCATGGGAACAGTTGCTGAAAGCAGCAAGTGACATGGGGAAGCTCAAAAAGGCGCAAGCCTTTGAAGCTTCTCCTTCGTGAATCCTGTCCATCCTGGGGGAGGAGGTTTGGTACCTCATCCCAGGATGTCCATTTTTTCAGGCCCTAGAGAATAGCAGGCATTCGACCCGGGGGTCCAGAAACATGTCTGGTGGTGGCAGCTGAAAGCAGCAACTCAGCCAGGACACTAGTAGAAGGTTGTTTTTCAGGGTGCATCTCTTAGATGCCCTCTGTATGCATTTTTCATTAAATCCCACACTGGCGGGGGAGGAGCCTAGCCTGCAGCCGTGATGGCCGCCTGATCCCTCGGCTCCGCCGATCCTTCCGTCTTCCTCCCGGCCCGCACCTTCTTTTGCTATCTATCCTGTTTGTTACCAGCATCATCGGGACCGGGAGGCGATTCTGCTTCCAGCGGTGTGTTTCTTCGCGCAGCCCCAGCAGTGGAAGTGCGGGAGCGCCTTCGTCCTCATTCAGGCGCTGGCTACAGCAGATCGGGTCTTTGTCCTGACGATGGCCGGCCATGTTTTCACTCTCGTCGGACACTGAAGCGGGCAGAGGAAACCGGCGGGACCAGCTGCTCCGATGTGTTCACAGCCTCGTGGATTTGCTTTGCTCTTCTCAATTCTGCGCTTGGGGGAATTTCGAGTCTGGAGTGCAACATTGTGTCTCCGATTTCCTGCAGGCACTGATTGATCGCCTTCCTTTCCAGGGTCCCGGATACTGCCATCTTGATGATTGTTCCCCCGGCTGCTGTGCTCACTCCGGGCTGCTGCCGGTGACGAGGTTCGATTACCCATATCGCTCTGGCCTTGTGCATGGGGTCGACATGGGTTGTGCTGCCCCAGTGCCCCCAGTCATGTTGTTTTACGCGGAACCCAGATTGGGAGACCAGCTTTGTGGCGGTGATGGTGGAGACCAGCCTCAAGGACTACGACACCTCCGCGAACCTTGCATGCAGAGACCCGTTGCTCCTCTTCCCTCTACTGCACCACTGACGGAGGTAGAAGTACTGTGTGCCTTGGGTACTTTGCGATCTGCCCTACAAGATATTGTCCGGGACTTAGGGGACCGGCTGGACGCTATTTCCACCTGTAGGCTCCCGGTGGGACGGGTTGTCCCTCGATTGCAGAACGCTGTGCCATATCCTGTCCTTGATTGCGGTGGAGTGTCTACCCAGGTGTGTTCGGAGACATTGAAGGTGCGTGAGCCAGAGGACACTTCAGTGTTGATTGGAAAAGTGGCGGAATGGTCTGAGGACGGCGGGCCGGCTGTTACATCCTTGGAGAGGCTTGCAGTTTCTGGAGCTGCGATGTGGCTGGAGGGAAATGTCCGGGCGCCACGTTTAGCGACTCCTCGCGGAGTTACTGACATGGCTTGCTTTTCTGTCCTGGAGTGGCTCTTATTGACTGGGCTTGCTGACTTTGCTGGTTCACTGAAGGACGTTGCATCTTCCTGTACCATTGTCATCTACATGGCTGTGTTTCGGATGGACTTTGATGGACACCCCCCCGCTCGGATGTGGTCACTTTGCTCACTCGCCTCTTCCACGATGTCTACCATGAGGCTGGACTATGTCGCTGCTTCGCATCGCAGGGGGCAAGGTTGAGGTTGTCTCCTCTTATGTTCGGACTGTTTTTGCTTGTACTGCTGGGATATTGATGGACTGCCGGGGTCATTGAATATAGGTATTGTGTTGGTGGCGGGGCCTGGGATCGGGCGGCAGGGGTGATATGTGCTGGTAATTTTGGTTTTATCACTGTGGCCCTCCTCCGGTCTTCTGTGAATTACATTACTTCTTTTCTTTTCTTCTTTCCCTTTTTTGTTTTAAATTTCGGGTTCTATTTCTGGGCGACAGGCACACTGCTAGGGGGGGGGTAGGCCGTAGCCTCCGCATGCGTGCAGGGTGGGGGGTTGGGGGTGGGGATTTTGTTTAGTTTCAGTTTCTATGGGCCTTAATTTTTTCCTTTTCTTGGTTTCTCTTCCTTTTTCCCCCTTTTTCTTTGGGTCAGACGGGTTTTAGGGGTAGCGCGGAGTATTCTTTCTGCTGCTCATTCTTTTATTATTGTGGATTTGGGAGTACTGAGTCCGTGGGGCGGGCGATCGCCAGCATGTACTGTTTGTTCGTGGTATCATCCTTAAGCGTATTATTTTTTGCTGCTTTTTCAATTATTCTCTCTCGTACTGTCGTTGATTTGCTGGTTCGTTGCCTGCCATCTGCTTTGATAAATTGTCCGCGTCTGATCCTTCTTCTCTACAAAATATAAAATTAACCTAATTCCTCCTTTACCCGGCGGTCCCTCTTTCCATATGCCATATCCTGGACACTTCTCGCATTTTGTTGTTTGGGACTGCTGGACTGCCCTATCCTTACTTTTTGTGCTATTACTTGCTTCGAGGCCGGCCCGTGTGGTTGTGGGCCCGTAACTGTATTTCTCTGATGCACAATAAAGGTTTAAAAAACTTTAAAAAAAAAAAAAAAATCCCACACTGGCCTCAGTGTGGGTTTAATGTGCTGAGAAGTTTGATACCAAACTTCTCAGTTTTCAGTGTAGCCATTATGATGCTGTGGAGTTTGTAATGACAAACTCCCTGCACCATATACTCTTAATGGCAGCACTGCACTTACAATGTCTAAGAATGGACTTAAACACTATAGGGGTACCGTGCTCATGCACCCGAACCCTCACCACTGGTATAGTGCACCCAGCTAGAAGGGTGACTGATCTATGTCAGGCCAATGGGTTGTAGGCATGGCACACAGGGCTGTGTGCAATGATGACTCTTCACTTTGTTCTGCACCACAACACGCAGCCTGCAAAGGCAGTCTGTGTGTGTGTAAAGGTACAGGGCCTCTTAGGGTGGCTTAATAGGTGCTGCAGCCCTTAAAGGTCTTCCCTGGTCACAGTGCCCTGGGTACCAGTGGTACCCTTTACCAGGGGCCGACATGTGGCCAGACATGCCAATTGGGTTCGTTTTGGGGAAAGAACACAGGCCCTGGGAACCTGATTGGCAGAGACCCAGGGCACATCAAGTCACAAGTGCATCAGTAGTCTGGCAAAAAGTGGTGGGGTTACTGCAACAGAAACCCACTTTCCTACACTCTGTTAATGGTATCTCCGTTTTGGTTCATGTCTTTCTCAGTGATTTCACAAAAAGTGAACTAAAGGAAAATAAACAACCTAATCACTAAGCTGTGAATGCTGCATCACCAGTCAGGTTCATTTGGATGTTTTTTTGTTTCAGATTGTGAAGTAAGTACTCTGAGGCGGGTAGAAGTTACTTCTCTAGATTTATTGTAAAATGCTACATGGTTGAATAGCCGCAGGACAAGCGCCTCCGCTAGACACTCAGTACCAACTGCTCATTTCAAAGTGTCACATTCCATGCTGCCTAGGTTACAAAGGAGTAGAATCCCTAAGTGGAATTCCATTATATCACACATGAATACATTGGTAAAAGCTGAAATGAAATAGTACTGTAAAGTACGAGCTATACACAAATACAAAACATCAAAACTACATATCTCCCCTTCTTCACAAAAAAAATAATAATAGAACAATAGGTAACAAAATAACTAAATGTGGAACCGACTTGGAATAACCCTCACTCTGGAACCTCTTCTTGGAAGCGCACACACCAGGGTACACCTTAATCTCATCCTTCATACCTATGTTTTGTTACGTAACAACACTGTCATCACCCCCACATAGTCAGAAGGGGGTTTCACTTTGACAGTTTTAAAAACATTCCACCAATGTCCTACATCCACCTGTACAGCCTTTACCTTGATGTTCAGAACACTGACAGGTTTACCAAACTTGCTTTCACCTTTCTTGACATGTATAGGAGACTTAATCCTGACCATGTCTCCAGGGTCCACTTTAGCTTCCACTTTCTTATCATGCCACTTTTTTTGTCCTCCTGCAACTGACATGATTTCCCTCACAATAGACATCAACCGATTAACATCAGAACCGGTTTTAAGCCACTTGGTCATCTAACTACGCCTTAAAGTGGTGTTTGACTGTCGTTCCATCAGTAGTCTGAAGGAGTCACCTTCATAGATGAATGGGGAGTAGTTCTGTAGAACCATACAATGTTGTTCAGAGCATTACACGCACCACGATTACCCCACCCCTTTGCGCACTTTACGCACTCGCCCACAACTTTGTTCATCCTTTCTACAAGGCCATTGTTTGTGAATGATATAAGAAGCTCTTGAGATGAGTAATCACACATCTTGGTACTTACAAATTGTGTATCATTGTTTTTGATGAGCACTTCAGGGAACCTCTCCCTCATGAAAACTTCATTAAGGAATTTATCACATTACTGTCATTGGGCTCTCTCACCTTTATGACCTCAGGCCATTTAGAGGAGTAATCCTTGATTACAAGAATATACCTGCAACCTCCAGGCACAGAGTCCTAAGGTCCTATGACTTCCATACCAAGTTTAACCCATGGTCCCTCAATAGGCGTAAGGAGAGGCTTATTCACCTTCAGCCTCTTGTCAACCAAACCACACACAAAGCAGTTAGCTACCTCCGCATCAATCTCAGCATCCATGCCTGGCCACCAGAAAGTCTCCTGGACACGACGCTTGGTTAAAGTCACCCACAAGAGGCTATCATGGGCCTTCTTAACAATGATATGTCTGAAACAATGAGGTGGTATGAGTTTATCTTATGGTAACAACATGCCATCTTTTTAAGGAAATCTCATTCTCGACCTTGCAGTATGGTTGCATTAGAGGAGACAAAACCTTCTTTCTGGGCCAACCAGTCTTGACTAACTCACACGTCCTGTAAAACCTAGTAGTTGTTAAAGGCAGGTAACCAATCCTTTTCTGAACCTAATTTTAGTTCTGGTATCTCCAAGGTCACAACCAAACAATCCTCGCAAACTTCACCAAGACGATCTCACAACTGGACCTCATTGTGATCATTGATTCCAAGAGGGAAACAGAAAATTAAATCTGCTCTCCCATTGTTGGCCCCTGAAATATGGGTCACATCAAACTGATTCTGTAAAAGCCTAGTAACCATCCTTAGATTCGTAGGGGTGCACACCACCTCCAAGAATGCTGACTAGGTGCTTTAGGTTTATTTGTAACAAAAAACACCTACCCCATACATATGGATGAAATTTTTCAATGGCCCACAAACATGCCAACAGTTCCTTTTCGATTACAGAGTATTGCAGTTCAACATCTCTCAACACTCTTGAAGCAAACACAAATGTATGGTCAACATTATCTATCTCTTGTGTCAAGGTTGCTCTTAACCCAACTTGGCTAGCAATAACAGTAACGAAACATGGATAATTCGAAATAAAGGTTTTAACGGCCTTGCTGCTTGCCAACATTAACTTGAATAAGTCAAAAGCCTCTAAACACTCATTGCACCACTCAAATGTGACACCCTTCTTAAGCAAGTTGCTGATGGGACGTAGTTTTGTTGCAAAGTCGGGAACAAACACAATCTCAAAAGAGACTTCACACCAGTTTTATTGGTTGGGGGTGGAGCATTACCAATGGCCTCTACTAAATCAGCTCTTGGGCTGATATCGATTTGGGAGATTAAATGACCTAGATAAAAAACTTTGTGATGGAAAACCCTGCTCTTTTCAGATTTGACAAAAACTCCCTTTATCTCAAAAATACTGTGGCTTTTCTGTACGACTATATCATGCGATGTACTATCCCTAGCAAAAATCAAGCCGTCATCTTGAAAAATCAGGATACCCTCCACATCTTTGAGCAGATTGGACATTACTCTTTGAAATACAGAAGCGGCTGAGGCCAACCCAAACAGCATGTGATGGTACTGAAAAGTACCAAGGGGAGAGGTGAACACCGTTAAGATGCTGTGATTCACAATGGAGCTCTACCTGATGACAGGCACTGGCAAAACCTGACTTACTGAAATACTTTGCCCCTTTTATGCCAGCAAACAAATCAGATATTTTGGGAACTGGATGTGAGTCCACCCAGATTTCTTTGTTGGGGGATCTCAAATCAACACAGACACGCCACTGCCCACTTTTCTTGTGTTCAACTACAAGAGGAGAAGGCCATAAAGAAGACTCTAGGCTCAATTTTACATTTAACACACAAACTCTTACATTTGTTATCCAAGTCTTCTCCCACTCTGAATGGCACCCCTTTGAGCTTGTGTTTGATTGGGACTGCACCTTCTTTTAGGACTATTTTGTGCTTGAAACCCTGAATTCTACTTAATCATCGCTGAATACTGTGGGAAACTTACTCTTTCATCTCTGCCCATCATCATCACAGTCTACTACGAGAACCTGTTCTTCAGCCCCTGTTTGTAAAATCGTGCCAAAAAGCCCCATGTGAAACCTTTCCAGGATATTGAGGCCCTTTGCAGCCACACAGAACTTACCTCTGATATTTCTGCCCTTTATTTCTAATTAATCCTTAAAGTAACCCAACAATTCCGTTCTGCGACCCTCCTACGACACAGGAGAACGATCAGGTGGCAACAACTGTCTCTCACCCTACGTTTCCTCAAAAAGCTTTTAAGTTATCATATTAATTCTGGTACCCAAATCTACTTAAAGTTTCAAAGTTTTACCCCAACAACAACTTCTACAATAGGATCTGCACAACTGGATGTATCACCCTCAAATGGTGTGTGACGAAAACAATCCTCTTATAAAGTGACCAATTTCTCATCCAACACCATGGAAACAACCTCTGTGTCAGATTCGTCATCAGACTCACTGCCGTTGTGCTTTTGGCAGTTGCCAGATGGTTGCCAACGGTAGCAGTACCTGGTCGACAGATTGAAAATTCTCTTCCTGGAGCAACAATGAGTCCTTAAGTGGTAGTCCAAGGGTACAGGTTGCGGAAGAGCCACCTGTAGCTTTTTTCAATTTTGCCTCAGTTTTTCGTTACTGGATTACTGGATGGAGCTGTTGGCTTTGAAGCAAAGTCGCTGGAGCATTATATTGAAATATTGAACAGTTATAGCCCTCATGCTCTATCAGATCTTTACCCATGGCAGGTGTCAACTCCTGTGGTTTTTGACACATTCTCAGAATTACCAGCTGGTAAACCTGGGAATGCACCCAAAATATACACCTTTCCAGGGAAGGCATAACAAGGAGAAATATCTTTATTTCTTCCAGTTTCGTTACGCCACTGCGAATAAATAAAAAAATACAAGAAAAATAAGAAATGTTGCCATCTGTAATTTATGTTTTGTATAATAATATGAATATATGTTGATACTAGCGAGTGCTGGGGGAGATATTAAATGCACAAGCCCTGTTGCCTCTTCGGTGAACCCATATTTCTTCACCATTTCATGTGTACAACACGTAATGTTCTCAGGAGCCACAGCTCTTTAGTAAACTCAAGCGCAGACCTCACTGTACTGGAAAAGCCTACGTGGAAGTAAAAGATACCAAACAAAATGTCAATAAACCGGTAGACTTTAAATGTCGATCTAGCTTAAAGTAGATCATAGAATGTACAATCCGTTGGTGGGATATTCGCCAGTTTCTAATTAAAACAATGAAATCCATGCAGCAATTTCCATTTCTTTGGATCGTGTATCCTTTATTATATAGAATCAGTAACCATAACAAAACATGAGAAACGCATCACAACACGATTTCTCCTGGAATACAGTATCCTTGGTATTGAATAATTCGGTGGCGCGCTCAGCGAAGGCACTTGGGTGACGGCGTCCGAGTCTTTTTGATGCAATAACTTAGAATCTCATTGGGGACGATCCACGACCTTGTAATTATAGAACTTCCTGTACACATAACATATAACACCGAGACTATACAAATACACGCTGCACCTGCCTGGACATCGGCTTTGCCACATCTGTGCTTCAAAACGTTTGTTACAACATTTGTGATAAATAATATACAAACTGTATCACTCAAGATACCACGAACAGGGAGCCAGCTTCCCGACACTTTAGCCTGTGAACATCTTTTTTTTCTCCAAAAGTTGTACTACAACACGATAAATACAGTAAGCAGACTATGGAACTAACGAGTAAACTCTGTAATAATCTTGTTGGATAGAACTTTTTGTAATATTTTTATACAATAACAGACGGATTTAAATGATAACTGGCCACAGAGATGACACCCGTGGTCTAAGAGGTGGTTGCTGTGGTGGTGACGTGCTCTTCTCTTCAGCTGCAACACCCCTTCACCATTTCCCGGGTATTGTTGTTCCACATTCGTACCACTGCACGTAGCGGATGTGTGTCTGAGACCCTATTTTGCCAAACTCGACAGGCTGCTGGCGCACAGATCTGTAAAAACCTGTTAAGAGAGGAAGAACATATCACAAAAAACTGTGAAAATACTTCTGCAATACAATCCCCCCCCAAAGTAAATTATACATTGTCATTCCCACTCTATAGTAGTATAATTGTAGGAAGATGTCTCTGTATATACTATACCAAAGAGAGGTATAGTGTGCACAGAGTCCAGTGGAACCTAAAAGGTAGGCAGAGGTAAAGTAGATAGCACTTCACTCTCTATTTGTGGTAGTGTGGTTGAGCAGTAAGGCTTTATCAGAGGACAGTGTTAAGCATTTGTTGTACCCACCTAGTCAGCAAATGAATTCACATCCTTAACCCCTTCGATGCTCATGACGAGCTCAGCTCGTCATGAGGCACGGTTGAGCTGTGCTGATGACGAGCTGAGCTCGTCATGAACAATGGAAACTCTGTGAGTTCAGCCCCGGGGGGGAAACCTCTAGCAGCCAAGGTGTTAAAGACTGAACTTCAGACCAATTGTTTTGTATAAAAATATTCTTTTAGTTATTTTATTTCTAGAACCAAGCAAGCCTGGCACAGGTAAGTGATAAATACTTTGCAATAAATATACAGTTGTAATACAGTTTGGATTGTAATTGTATAAGCACTTTGTTTTGACCTACAATATTGTTACTGAGAAATGCAATGCTTTGTAAATACAGTACATATACTTTGAATGAGATTTTTAGTAAAATGACCAGTACATTACTTGCAGATTACTTTTCCTATCCAGGATACTACACTGGGACAACCTTGTGTGTTTTCCTGTTCGCCCTATGTGGGAAGGGTATGCCCAGACGTTGGTCCAGTGCTCACTACACCACTGGAGTCAAGCTATCCTGGCTGATGACGGCTGATAGCCAGAAACTGGTCCTAGGATGGTTGATTCCGGTCCAGGGAAGACATGGCTTGGCAGTTCGGGCTGGACTGTTCCCATAAGGCACAGGGTCATATAGCCATGTCTGTACTGGGGTGGCGTGGTGAACAAAATAATGATTTATTAAACCCAGATCTGTGACTGGAGGTTTTGCCAATGTGCAACATTCCGTCCATCACCTTGTGTGTTTTGCTCCTTCCAGATAAACTGTCACTTGTCTGGAGGAATGGACCCATGGTTATCCCAGTTTTTTAACACTTTTCCCATGATAGATGTGTGCTTTGGTTTGAGGATGTGATGAAGTTTGGAGGCCTGGTGACCTGACTTATTGAGGGAGAGAACAATCCTCATGATGGAGGGATCTTTGTCCGGGCAGCTGATCTTAGACTGACTTTAAGCTTAATAAAGTCATAAAAGCCCATGTCTCAAAGATTGTATTTTTGTTGGGGTACACTGAAGGAGATCAGTGATTCTGGAGTGCCCAGTTGCTTTAGAAAGTGGATGCATTTTGACACCCATGATTCCCAGAAAATAGATTTCCCCTGGATTTTGATCTTTGAGTTGTGCCAGATCGATATCATGTTTGAAAGGTTAAGTGGAGTGCCTAATATTTTATCAATTTCTTTCAGGGCTCTTTTAATATTGTTAAAAATTATTTTACCGGATGATGTGGGAATTCTATTACCAGTTAAAAATGTGACAGAATGAAGTACACCTAAGATTTATTTTTCAATTATAAGCCAAGAGGGAGTGTAGTCAGGAGGGTGTGAAAACCACAATGAGCCTTGTCATGCCAGGAAGGTATATTGATATTTTTTAAGTCAGCAAGGTTTACTCCACCAAGGTGAACAGATAAACACAGTTTTTTTTAGATTGATCCTATCATGTTTATTCTGTCAAATGAATTTTGATAATAGCAGGTCCAATTTTTTATGGAATCTTCTGATAGAGCGATGTGTAGCATACTGATAAGATAATTAACTATCAATTTTACCATCATTTTGATGGTCTCAATGCGGCCCCTCCATGTGAGAAATGTAGCGTTCCAGCCCTCCAATAGGCTTTCCACCTTTTTCAATTATACTTTTTCATTATGTCAGAGTGATTCTAATACGTCGGCGTTGAATTCTAAGCCCAGATATTTAATGAAGTGGAGTTGCCAGGTTAAATCTGTAGATTTAAAGAGATCCCTCGAGCAAAGATTGTTTAAACCCATGATTTCAGACTTGTGTTTATTGAGTTTGTGGCCAGACACCCTAGCATAGCTTTCGATTATCTCTAATAGAGAGGGAATTGAGCGTGTCGGGTCCTCTGTCATAATCAAAATATCATTGGCTTATACTGCCACCTTTATTGTCTTTTTGTTGAAGGTTACACCATATATGGGGGGGTTTGAGCAGGTCCTCTGGAGGAGTGGTCCAGTGTCAGGATAGAGGGGGACGGAGATAAGGAGCAGCCCTGCCGGGTGCCTCTCCAGTTTGAAAGAAGAGGATAGGAGACCATCAGAACGGACTCTAGTAGAGGGGGCGCTGTAGAGGGCCATGATCATCCTTGTGAAGGTCTCATCCAGGATGTAGTTCAACAGAGTTTCTCAAAGGAAGGACCAAGAGACCCTGTCACATGCTTTCTCAGCATCGAGGGGGACAGCTCCAGTATCGGAGATGGAAAGTTTGGCTTTCTCAATAATGTGACAGATAAGACGAGTATTGTTCCTGGATAGCCTGTTTTTCATGAATCCTACCTGGGAATGATTAATACAGGATGGCAACAGTTGTTCTAGTCTTTTACAGATGATTTTGGCATATATTTTTGCATCTATATTAATTAAATGAATTGGCCTATCATTTTTTACCAGTAGGGAATCTTTACCCTCTTTTGGGATAACCACTATGGTGGCTTCGCTGGTCAAACCAGTTATGGAACTGAGACTAAGAAGTGTTGGAATAAGTCCAGTAAAATAGGATTAAGTGCAGAGGCAAATAATTTATAGAATTTTGCTGTAAGGCCATCAGGGCCCGGTGCCTTATTAAGTTTGAGGGAGCTTCTTCCAGTGTTATTGGTTTACTAAGCAGCTTTTTTTCCTGGTCAGTGATGAACTGGAGTGTAGACTCCCCGAGACATTTCTGACACTCCTATACTGTGGAGGCAGTCTTCTCTGTAAAGAGATACATAGAAGTCCCTGAGAATCTCTATGATTTTATCAGGGTTTGAGGTAGAAGCATTAAAATTGTCTTTAAGAGAGTTAATGCCCCTTCTGTTTAGTTTATGTTTTAAGTATGAGGCCAGGATTTTTCCTACCTTGTTGGCTTCAGAGTTTCTAGGGACTTGTATTTATTGATCCAAATCCCTGCCCTTTCACTCAGAATTCTATTGCATTTGTATTTTTTGTTGGAGAGAGTGGAGAGGATTTGGGGGTCCGGATGGGAGATGTACACTGTTTCCAAAGCTTTAATGTCTTTCTCCAAGGAGTCGAGATTCCTGCAGTGGGATTTTTTTCATTTAGATTGAATTTCTATTAAGGTGTCCCTAACAGTGGCCTTGAGAGAGAGCATACCAGTGGGCAAACAGGAAAGTATCAGAGATCATATTTTCTTTCAGATAGTTTTTAATTGTAGACTCAATTGAGGCCCTAGATGCAGCATCTTTGATTGACTCCTCACTGAATCTCCAGATCTTTTTAGTGGGTCTTGTATTGGTGCCCGTGAGCGACAGGGTAATCGCCGAGTGATCTGAAATCAGTCTTGGAAAGATGTCTGTCTGGTCTATTAGATGTGCATGCGAATTAGTAGTCAGAAGATAGTCAATCCTAGAGTAAGAGTTATGGGGATTGGAGTAAAAAGTATAGTCCCCAGTATCTCTGTGCTGTAGCCTCCAAGGGTCAAGAAGATTGAATCTGGTGGAGAGTTTGAGAAGCGATTTATGTGACCTAGTGGGGTGGACGCAGTTCTGGTTTAACGGTCTATGGTGAGGTCAATGGGGAGATTAAGATCGCCACCCAGGATAATAAGATCAACAGTGGGGATCTGATTCAACTGAGTGACTAAGGAGTCCCAAAAATCTGAATAGTTGTTATTTGGGCCATATACATTGAGAATGTGAAGGCAGTTGTTATTTTTGGATAGTTTTGTAAGGCTTCATCTACTGTTGTCATCTGTGGCATGAGAGTCATCGGTGAGGCCGGAGTATTTAGAGAATAGCATGAGTACTCCACCCTTTTTATAGTTGACCGGGGAGCAGAGGATATTCGAGAGCCAGCTACTCCCAAAGGAGGCCACCTCTCTATGGAAAACATTTGTTTCTTGAAGAAGAATCACGTCTCCTTTGAGTTTGAATGGGTAGTTCTCGTTTTTTTTCGTTTAACCGATGGTTGAGACCCCTGACATTTAGTGACACAATTTTCAGATTCATGTCGACTGGGTGTTTATTCGTATTGAAGGTGACAACCTATGCAGAGGTGGTGCATAAATGTGTTGAAAAGCGAGTGACAGAAAACTGTTCGGGGGTCACTAGGGTCAGCGTCGAAAGAGTCATTTACCAACAGGTGACTCTGTGTACGCAGGAAAGCGCGGTGTTGCATGAAAAAACGGTACAGCAGGTCAACCCAGGAGGTCTGTAACCAAGGTACAGTCTGGATGGTCGGTCAGGTGCAAGTCAAAGGAGAGCACAAGAGAAACAGAAGGAAAAATAACTAAAAGAAGAGCTGAGAATAAAACAAGGGAATCAGTATCAACAGAAAGAAACTAGGGGCCATATTATCAAGAAAGGGCGATACATTATCAACGCTTTTATCGACAGGAAACTGCCGCTAAAGCGGCAATAATGGGCTTGATAATATGCCCTTGTGAATTCCCAAAGAATCCCAGGTTCTGGTGTTAACCTCGGCTTCTATGGGAATTCACAAGGTCATATTATCAAGCCCATTATCGCTGCTTTAGCGGCAGTTTCCTGCCGATAAAAGCGGCGATAATGTATCGCCCTTTCTTGATAATATGGCCCTAAAATCTTAAACCAAGCCCAATCCCCACCCTCCCATCCCACTCCCTCCCTCCCCCACCCCAAACATTGACTGTGAGCGTGACGACAGCGGAGTGAAGCTGCTCCATGGTGTACAGAAGTGCTTACAAATAGTGCGGCAATGGGTAGGTCATAGTTGGGGATTAATATAGAGGGCCATACCCTAATTATTGAAGATCTTACTAGCTCTTCAGTGCTAGGTTTCATCTGAAGCAATCCTACACCCTTGAAAAGAAAAGAAGAGAGGCCTAATGACCCATTAGGGCAATTCTAATTTATCGGGACTATTTTAATTCTTCAGGAGATTAGTGACTGGAGTGACTAAAGATGACTTATAAAGCATCTCAGGACGGCTGGATGTTGACGTGCAGGGAGGTATGTATCAGGTATGTAACAGGCAAAGTGACAGGCAAGTATATAGAGTAGCTGGTTAGTAGTAACATAACTGTGCTTGGTAGCATTGTACGTATTGAATATAGTGTTGTGCGAGGGGACAGTAGAAAACTACGGGAAAGTGCTGACGATTGTAACAACCTATCTAGGAAGCGGAGGTATAAGCCAGAGTTTTCAACAGTGTTCCATGAGTGAGTTGGAAAGATCAGTGAAGGCCTTTAGAGTCGAGACTTGAGGCAGAAGGTGGAGCAGGGTGAGTGTCCATTGTGGATCCTTCCCTTTCGTTTAGGAAATCTTGCAGGGCTCTGTGGTCGAAGAAGACATGATCTCTACCATCAACTTCAATTCTGAATTTGGCAGACGCAATGAATGAGAAGTGTATGTTTGAGTTTTTCAGCCTCGAACAAAGTGCCAAGAAGCCCTTTCTAGTCTCAATCATGGGTTTGGAGTAGTGTTGTGATATCAAAAACTTTCGGCCATTCCACATGATGTGATTATACTTACGAACATAACTAAGAATCAGCTCTGTGTGTTGGAATCTCAGCAGGCGACAGACAATCTGACGGTTCTGTTTTTTATGTGGAGAATTGAACGAGGGGAACACGATGAGCTTTTTCCAATTCAAATTCTTTTTTAACACAATGCCTGTCATTTGTGGAATCCATTTCTCCAGGAAGCTGATGCAAGGATCTGCTGAGTCCTCTGAACCTTCTGGAATGCCAAAAATACATAGATTCCCTCAGTGATTCCTGTCTTCCAACTCTGATACATCTCTCTGAAGAGTTTTGGAAGCATCAATAAGTTTTATTCTGACTCTGGAGGAGGAGGTGGCATTGTCTTCTAAGGTGCTGATACTTGATTCTGCCTTTGTCGCTCTATTCTTGATGGCATTTATATCTGTTCTGATAGAGGAAAACTCCTGTTGCATCACATCTGTATTGACTTTGGTTGATTTCGCAAGGTTAAGGACTTCAGCCAGTTTTTTTAGGGTCATATCCATGGCTTTTCCCTTGATGGGTAATTCAGGTAGAGGGGATTCAGCTTTGGTTAGTTTGTTGCTCGCTTTGAGCCCTTTGTCTGCCATATTTTTAGTAGTCAGTGGATTACTGCGGCAAAGCAGAAGCCAGTTTACAACCCCTTTGTCTGGTCCCAGTAGTCTTATGGTGAGCTTGTAGTGTATTGCTGGGCTTAGAAAGATCGGTACGTTGATACAGCTGAGTACGGTAAGGTGATCAGTTATGGGTGATAGCGCTGAAGTGACAAAAACCGATGTTCTAAAGCGACAGTCACACTCTCGGTCTGGTGAGTGACAGTCTTACACTCGGTCTGGTAAGTCACACTCTCAGTCTGGTGAGTCTATTCTAGTCTGGTGAGTCTAGAAAGGCATACACCTCTGGCAGACTTCTGATTGGGTTGATGCTGGAGTGATGGTGGCAGTGAATCCCCACTGTCTTGCCACAGTCCTGCGACCAGTGAACTGAGTATTGGATTCTCTTGACTGAGTACTGTTTTCTGCGATCTGTGTCCTGAGACTGTTGGTCTATCCTGTGGACTGTGCCCTTGAACACAATCTTTATGCTGATAGGGAGCAGGAAGGGCTGCTTGAATGAGGATCAACACTTGAAGAGAGAGCAGCGTTAATGAGCATCAGATTAGTGTTGTCCCAGATCAACAAGCCCATGGGAAGACCCCGATGCTGATACCATGCGCAGCGAGTTGTACACCAATGATCGCAAGCAGTAGGACTTTGTTGCAGTTATTGCCTGCCCAGCGCAATTTTAAGGTCTGGCAAGAGACCCTAGAGGATGCAAGACTTTAGAACCCAGCGGGCATCTGATTCCGCAAAATACGGGATCACAGCATTTCCCAGCAAATTGGTGGCGTTGCAGTCATATACACCTTCACTGTATCGTGAAGTTGGTGGCCGTATGCAGCAAAATACAATCTAGATGACTGCATAGCATTGGATCACACCCGGACCAGCTCTGCTGAGGCACAGCACCTAGGGACTTGCAGGTAAGTGGATGAGATCCTTCGTATCTTTAAAGCAGCATGGCGTAATGGACTATGGTAGTGGAGCTCCACAATCAGACAGCCCTGTGCTGCGCTGTCCAAGCCACGCCCCCCTAGGGTTGGATCTTCTTACCAGCTCCTAGTTGCGGTTGGGGGACCTTCCGGTTTGAGGCTGCAGGCGCCGGCTGAAGGCTTGAGGCAGGTCAGGGGTCACCAGATCTCGGGTCAAGATCGCCAGGGAGACCTCCTCCTGGTGTTGGGCCACTCTATCTCGGGCCGTGGGTGTCCGGTGCAGAGTGGTGCAAACTCGCGGATCCTTGCGGGCTGGAGTCTGTGTGCATTTTTCATTAAATCCCACACTGGCATCAGTGTGGGTTTAATGTGATGAGAAGTTTGATACCAAACTTCTCAGTTTTCAGTGTAGCCATTATGGTGTTGCGGAGTTCATAAAGGACAAACTCCCAGCACCATATACTCTTAATGGCAGCACTGCACTTACAATGTCTAAGAATGGACAATGTAGGGGTACAGTGCTCATGCACCTGTACCCTCACCACTGGTATAGTGAACCCAGCTAGAGGGGTGACTAATCTATGACAGGTCAGTCGGTTGTAGGCATGGCACACAGGGATGTGTGCCGTGTCAACTATTCACTTTGTTCTGCACCAAGACACGCAGCCTGCAAAGGAAGTGTGTGTGTAATGGTACAGGGCCTCTAAGGGTGGTACAATAAGTGCTGCAGTCCTTAGAAGTCGTCCCTGGTCACAGTGCCCTGGGTACCTGTGATACCATTTACCAGGGGTTGACCTGTGGCCAGGGATCCCAATTGGGTTTTGGTTTCAATGCAGATTTTGGGAAGGAATATAGGCCCTGGGTACCTGATTAGCAGGAGCCCAGGGCACACTCAGTCAAAGCACATCAGCAATACAGCAAAAAGTGGGGGCAACCATGTAGAAAGAGGGCACTTTCTCACAATAATGAAATGTACTGGTGCCCGCATTGAGAAGTTAGCTAAAGTGAGCTACTTAGTTACGTATCAGACACAATGGGTGAAGGTGGATGACTGGCAGAGAGTTGGATGTTTGTCAAAATAACACCTAGGTTTCAACCCTGATGGATTTCACTTAGGGCTAGAAATGGATAGTAGTGTATCCCCAATTTGTGCTTTGGTACCCCTGGCAGTGCCTTTGTAGCCAAAGGTAAACGTAGCTGTAAAGTCACCTTTACTTTTTGTAGCTTCCATTTTTGCCAGAAGACAACAAAGGACTTTGGAGGGGTCGATTGGAGACAAATAGCCAGCTCTCTAGGGACGTATGTTGGGCAAAGTGTACGGAATGTTACTTCTAATACCCCCGGAATTTTGTTGCCTTCATATCCACGCACACTGGTTTCACATGATGGCTGAAACAAATGGGGAGAGGACGGCTTATAAGCTTTAAGAGAAGATGTATTACAGCTGTGCTGCATGCTGCAGATTTACCCAGGACTGCTTCAGGTTTGTACTGGTTCTAGTGCATCTGGCTTGTGACCATTGTAGATGTCTTGTGCTACCGGAACAAAAGAAAGGCTTTAAGTATCCATTGGTATGTTTTATTTTCTGAAATGGTGGCTGACTTATTAGGAGGGAGGGCTTCATTCACAGGGAAATAGTAATGTCCCAGCTCAACGTGGTGCCTGCAGAGATTGCGGAATAAAAACATAGGGCCTCATAAAAGAGGCCCCTTGCGCCGCTGGAACGTAATATTTTGTGGCGTTCCATGGTGGTGCAGGAGCCTGCTCCATGTTTACGATGCAGCACTTAGCCCCGCTTTTGGCTAAATGCTGCCTCGTAAATATGGTTCCCTTTAATGCAGCTGTCTGCATTAAAGGGGCGTGCAAAGGGTGTTGCTGGGGGTGCTCCTAGCAACACCCATGGCTTTTTGACACTGCCCCAGATTTATGAGAAATCATAAATCTGAGACAGAGCAAAAAACGTACGCCTCCCCAGGGGAGGCATAAGGGAGGCACAACAAGGAGAAATATCTTTATTTCTTCTTGTTTTTGTTTTTTCTATGTGTGCTGTATTTTGCTGAACACATAGAAAGTGGAAAAGCCTCTTGTGATTATTTTGTGCAGGAAGGTTTCCCTTCCTGCACAAAAAGAATCATCCCGCAATGCAGATATCTTTGCACCGTGGTGCAAAGGTACCTGCGTTGGTGCACAACAGCCCATTGTGTGCTAGAGCAGGGGAAAAGGACAGAAATGCACTGTATCTGATAGAAAACGGCGCATTCCTGCCCTTTTGTTTTGCCAGGAAGGCCTGCAGCCCTGCCCAACAACAACATTTCATAAATGAGGCCCGTAGTGTAGAGTGACAACACATTTTTAGGTGCACGTCACACAGCTATCTGAGCACCTATAAACTTCCAAAATAATTTGAAGCAGAAAGTGCAATACGATAGGGACATGGCCCACTAACGTGAGTTCTGAATGTACTCCTAAATGAATATTAGTAACAACTGCGCTGTTCAACTCTTTTTTTCCTGGAAGGTTGTAGTCAGAGCTCCAACTCTGTCAAATTAGTAGTCGTAGACTTTGGCTGTTTCAAGACTCTGCCTGCTACTCTGGGATTACCCTGTGCTCACCTGGAACTCTGGCCGACTTGGGGCTGACGTTTGGTAAAACATTCCGGGCGCAGGACTGTGAGGACCAGTGTTCTTTGCGGCTTGCCATCTGCCGCACCTGGGGCCTCTTCCCGCCCCCACCTCCCAGCAGTACTTAACGACTCGCGGCCACCTCTTCACGGGAGCCGCTCGTAGTCGTAGACTTTGGCTATTTCAAGACTCTGCCTGCTACTCTGAGATTACCCTGTGCTCACCTGGAACTCTGGCCAACTTGGGGCTGACGTTTGGTAAAACCTTCCGGGCGCGGGACTGCGAGGACCAGTGTTCTTTGCGGCTTGCCATCTGCCGCACCTGGGGCCTCTTCCCGCCCCCCACCTCCTCTTACTTAGCTACGCCCATACCCGCGATTCGTGGGACGCGCGCGGGTGCCCCGGGCAAAGCCCGGGCCAAGGGCGGGCCCGTTTTAGCCAGTTTTAGCCCGTTCTAGACCGGGCGAGACCAGACCGGGCCACCCCGCTTGGATTTTCATCTCCACATCGTGAGGTGACCAGGGACTGGTGTAAAACGGATATAAATAATACTATTTTAGGTGTGGAAAATGCCGGGACAGGAGACAAGGAGCAAACGAACGACTTCGGGAGGCTGTGTATCAGGTACACTGGATAATTTTCTAACTAGAGCCAGCTCTCGTTTAACTCATGAAATAACTATTATCGAGCGCCGGCTATCGCAGGAAATTGCTACTGCCAAAAGATCGTCATTAGGACACATAGCAAATGCAAACACCCCAGGGAGGGATTCAGAAGTGCACGCCATTGAACTGATCGAACGTGGTGAAGTTCTATCAAATATGAAGATGCCCGGCTCTGGGGGCCGCATCTCCCTATCGAGTGACTCTATTCTTCCACCAATACCCGAGTCTAACCTCTTACCCATTACGATTGTTAATTCACTGGCGGATAGTACTGAAAGATCCACCACTCTACAGTTACGGGGGAATCGGGAAGGGGCTGTCCCAAAAAGAAAATGGGGGGGGGGGGCAAACCTTATGTGGCAGAAAGTCTAAACATGTTAAACATGCTAGTGCATCAGACTTAAGGGGTCAGGTGATTCTTAAGGAGGTCCCTATAGCTGTTACCGAATCTGCTCCTTCCCTGGCAACTAGTGTACCTTTTCTAGATCTAGAAGAGCCAAGTACAAGTATTGAAGCACCAGTAGGGCATGATCCATTGCTGTTAAATATGTCCGATATCTTAAAGTCTGTGTTCAAACCATTGGAAGCTAGACTTACACGGATAGAATTGAGGTTGACAAATATTGAAAATGTTATTGCAGGGAAGCCAGATTCTGGGAAAATTAACAAGCATATGCAGAGGGGGGCTAAGCCGGTGACCGATCAGGGGGATACATCAGTAGCTAACACTCCCGTCCCCCCTCCTCTGAACCCCATAGTGCATTGCAGCTCCAACCAAAATCTCCTGCCTCACATCCCCGTTAATGATCCAATAATATCCAATAAACCCACTCCTAACACAAAGATAGACACACAAGAGGGCTGCATTCAAAGTAAGAAACTGGTAATAGATTTACCCCCTGAAGCAAGCCCCCTCATGGTAGTCCTAACAGGAGTCCCTCAGTTAGATGCTACAGGAAAGGAATCATTTAAATCACTCAAAAACAAGGTAGCCGACTGGCTTAATAAAAATAGACCCTTACAAGCTCGAATCTGTAGCGAGATTTTGATGGTTAGAAGAGTTTCCTGGGTGGGCAGCACTGTAAAAAATCTTAGTGGAGATTGTGTGCTTGTGAATTTTAGCAACCCGAGGACCGTTGCCCACATATGTGACTGGCCAAACCGGGATCCTGATACAACCATCAAGTCCCTTCCACTGTCGTTCTTTTATCCACCTGCCCTGCCTTGCTCTAACCTAGGGACAGAGGATGACTTGGTGAGAGTGGAAGCAAGGGGGGTGAGGAGGTAGAACAGGGTCACATTCAATAACATCCAACCATCCAGGCAATACTTGAGCAACAACCGGTTCAGTTGCCTGGATATGGTTGATTGACTGCAGCCCAAGCTGGGGGCGGCATGTGGTGTTGGGCCAACCTCTGAAGTAAATACCACCCAGGCAAAGACCACAGGGAGTCCCGCAGGTAATGAATCACCCATGATACAGGGCAGTAACCAGGCATCGGATAATCAACCAAGGTCACTGGCCGGTGTATTTCCACCAAACACCCACCAGACTAACACATTAAATGGATCAAAAACCGTACCACCTATCTCAGGTAGTTTGAATGTACATACAGGCTCCAAGCTCCACACGGGGGGTAGTACAACAAAGCATGGCACCCTGTTGATATTGTTCTGGAATCTGGCAGGCTTGCCTAATAAAATGGCGTGCCCGGATTGGTGATCGTTTATTGATAACAGCGATATATCTCTTTTTCAGGAAACTTGGGCCAGAGAAACCCAAACATGCATAGGCTTTGCTTCTTTCAACATACCAGCGCAATGGGGGGCAAGGGACGCCCGTCAGGGCGTCTAATCATCTGGGTGGGAGCTCACTTGGCCTGTATGGCTAAGCCTATGCTTACACGGTCTGAAGATGTGCAATGTGTGATTCTGGAGAGGCCTAACGACTTCAAGTTAGTTCTAGTCAATGTGTACTCCAGACATGTAAACATAACATCCGAGTTCAGAACTAGCGAGGAACTATCTCTATTCCTAGATACCATCCCATCTGGCACCTCGATTGTGGTAGGGGTTGACCTAAATTGTCAGTTCGAACCATTAACTGGCTTAATGGATGGTGTGGAAACCGAAGAGGATAATTATTGGGCAATCCCACCAACTGTGGCCCCCGCACCCAGGGAATGGTCACCCTTAGCTGTTCAAATTATGGCCTTAACCCTTACTCACTAAATCAGGGCCTGTAATGGCCGTGTGCAAGCAGTTATTCCTGCAAAGTGCACATTTAATAAACTCGGCCAGGAGTCGCGGTTAGACTATATATTGGTTGAAACCTACCTATGGCCTAGGGTTGTTGGTTTTAAGGTTATCCAAAGATCCCAGAGTGACCATAATGCGCTTAGTCTGGAAATGTCTCTTCCCTGTATTAATAAAGAACCACACACTGGGAATGGAGTCTCTGCCTCAGGGATGACTCTAACCAATAATAGACTAAGAGTTAGGTGGAAAAAATTAGTAGCACGCCCAGAGGATCTGGCCAAGCTATACGCTCGGACTGTCCCCGTACTAGAAGAGGTCAGCGTTTTAACTATGCAACTTCACTCCGCAGACCTCTGCAAAAAACTTGGGGCCATGCATGGGGAACTAACCAGTAGCTTGGCAGAGGTATTAAATCCCCCGCTAAAAAACGGGCGGCCCAAGGGCAATAGTCCCTCCTGGTATAATGCCACTTGTAGAAAGGCTAAGGCAGAGCTGGTCCTATCCTTGAAAAATAACAGCAACAAAACTGAAATCCAAGGCCTGAGATCCAACTATAAGCGATTAATACACTGTGCCAAAGTAGAATGGGATCAGGATAAATGGACGAACTTAACGCTTGTCCTTGAAACTAGAAATCCAAGAAAGTTCTGGGCCATTGTCAATACGGGTTCGGGTGAGATGGTATTGGCAGTAGAAGCTAACATAGGCGCCAACATGTGGGAAGATCACTTCCGCGCGCTCTATGCAGCGGATACCGGTGAAATTGCAGATAAGCCAGGGCGGATGCTGCCACACTCTGCTGTACAATCTGAGCGGGAGGATTTCACCAATGGAGAGGTCTGTGCTGCAATTTCGAAACTTGCAGCAGGAAAAGCCCCGGGGTTAGATTAACTCCCGGGGACCTCATCAAGCACGAACCTAAGACATGGGCGCTATACCTAATGGTAATCTTTAATGCAGTCCTGAGAGGCATGGAGATACCCTGTACTTGGCTGGGAGCAGAGATTGTCCCTATCTTCAAGAAGGGCTCTCCCCTGCTCCCAGCCAACTACAGGCTTATCAGCCTTATCGACATGCTCCCAAATTTTTCTGCAAGGTTGATTTTAGATCGCCTTCAGGAATGGATTGATGATTATTCAATCCTGAGTCCCTACCAGGCAGGGTTCAGAAAAAACACTTCAACGCTGGACCAAATATTTCGCCTTACCATGATACATTGGAAAACCATCTGGGTGGAGGGAGGTATCCTGTATACAGTCTTTGTGGACCTCTGTGCGGCCTTTGATTTGGTCCCACGGGGGAAACTCTGGTCTGTACTCTTGGAGTTGGGCATTCCACCCCCACTCCTGAACATAATAATGGGGCTCCATGAGGAGAATTTTGCATGGGTCAGGTGTGGAAAGAATGGATTGTTATCAAGATTCCCCGTTGACAGAGGGGTAAGACAGGGCTGTGTCTTAGCGCCGACCCTGTTCTGCCTCTTTGTCAATGGGGTAATCGCCCACCTGAATGGGGTTTTGGACAATGACGCACCGAAGCTTGCGGGCAGCAGGGTGCCTGCGATCATGTTCGCAGATGACACCCTGCTGCTGTCCAAATCCCCAATGGGGATTCAACGTGTGCTAGATGGTTTTGAGGCATTCTGTGTAGAACGGGGCCTAGAGATAAATGCCCTCAAGACCAAATACATGATTTTTAACCCCCAACTACTACACGCCCAAATCCTTCCATAGGCACCAGCAGATTGGAGAGGGTTTGCACCTTTGAATATCTGGGGGTAACTATAAATGAGTGGATGACCTGGGGTCCCCACCAAATTAAAGCCCAACTTAAACTGGCCCAGTTGGCTGGGGGAATCCTTAAGCTTGCAAATAAATCAACTATTAAACCCATCGGCCCACCCCTAGAGATATACAAAATGCAGGCAAGGGACGCAGTAACTTTTGGCGGCGAACTCTGGGGCCACTCGTGCAGACCAGAGATTGTCACCGCAGAAAACAAATTCTTGAGACAGTTGCTGACTTTGCCCTCCAGTACTCCTCTGCTACCCTTGAGACTGGATTTGGGTATCAGGTCAATAGATGAGGAACTGGGCCTGAACAAATAGTGGAAGTGGCAGGGTGCACAACGAAGAGGTAGATTAGTTAGTCAATGGGAGGCTTCTGACTTCTGGGTGCACTCATAGGGTGGTGTTATCCGTCTAGAACACCTTTAGATATCAATGTGGTTGTGTATGCGGAGCCCCGCAACTACATCCCCTGGTGAGGCACACCAATATGGATCACACAAAAGTGCTTCTGTTTTCGGTTATGAATCTTTGTTTATTTCATTTCCATTGTTATATACATATGGTTCCTTTATGGATAATTGACTTCGATATTAAACAGCATATCAGAAGATGACAAATGTTATAATCCGTTAACGTTTGAACATTGACCTCCAATGCATTTCGGGCTTAGGTGCCCTTGGTCACGGAGAGCTGAGGAAGCAAAGAGGAGCAACAGTGAGGGAATGTATCGCTATAAGAAAGGTCGGGGGAGTCTATTAAAGTGCTATGGTGTGTGGGCTAATGAGATAAGTGCGCGGAGCTACAGTGCAGGGTGGGGTGTGTGATGGGAATGTTACCGCCGGTGGAGCAAACAAAATACATATATGTGAACCTTAGGTTTTCAAAATCTTACTTCAAAGTTACGCGTGGCGTCCTAAGACGTTCTCAGTCAGTCATCCGTTCGCTGTCTCAAACGCGTTTGAGACAACCTGCTTAATAATTACATGGACAGAGATGACGGACTAGCGCCCGAATGTAGCGGGGGCCATATTGAAGTGGTGAAAACTACAGGGACACCATGTAGTGTGGGGTGAATACTATGTACACAGACAGATAAACAGAAAGTAAACAAAGGTAAAAACTGAAATAAGGAGGAAGGTAAGGCAGCTAAGTAGTACAATATGGGTGATGTTAAAGGTAACACCTAAATTCTGTACGATCATTGAGCCCATGGGGCTTAAGAGTTTGCAGAAGGTAAATCCATTCAAGTTCTCTCTTGGGTAACAGTTTGGTATTGTCTATGCCTTCTCTCTTGGGCACGATCTCTAGGACCATGAATTTTAATTGGGCGATGGTATGGCGTGCTTCCATAAAGTGAAAGGCGATGCTGGATTTTTCAGTTTTAAGTCTAATGTTAGACTTGTGTTCATTAAGTCGGGTTTTGATTTTACGCTCGGTCTTCCCTATGTATAGTTTGCCACATGGGCATTTGAGAGCGTAAATCAAGTTGGTAGAATCGCAGGTGGCGTCTACATGGAGTTTGATATTGTGTCCTTTCATGGGGTGTTGTATTTCATTGCCCCTAATTACACTGTTGCAGTGGCCACAGTTCAAGCAAGGTTGAGTGCCACGATGTCGTTTGGTTGACTCGGTGGGCTTAGCCAATATTTCTTTGATGTTTCGGCTCCTGGTATGAGCAAATATTGGTGGCTCATTAAAGATGCCTTGAAAGTCGGGTTCATTTTGCAATATTGGCCAGTGCTTCCAGATGATCTTTTTGTACGCTGCACTTGCAGTGGAAAATTTGGACACAAGGACCATGCGTTGCTCTGTATTTTTATGAGTCTTGGCCAGGCAGTCCTGTCTGGATATGTTGGCGACACGTGTTTTGGGTCTTGCAGGACAGTCTCTGGGTAGCCACGTGCCTGGAATCTGTCTGACATTTCCATCATCCGTTTGTGGACCATAGTCTCATCAGATACGATGCGCTTGACGCGCAGCATTTGGGAGTACGGGAGATGTTTTTTCAGGGAGCCTTGGTGGAAGCTGGTAAAGTGGAGAGCATTATTTCGGTCTGTGCTCTTTCTGTGAAGATCCGTGACTATTCCGTCAGTGGTATTCTTAATGTGGACATCTAAAAAGGCGATGTCAGTTTCACTGATTTGCCACGTGAGTTTGATCCGTGGATCTTTGGTGTTAGTTTCCATCAGGAGATTGTGGAGAGATTCTTTGGTGTCTGCCCATAGGAAAAATAGGTCATCAATGTATCGTAAAAATAGTTTCGTGTGTTTTAGAAAACTTGGGTTGGTGTACAGGTATTTCGTTTCAAAATTCTCCATGTAGGTATTGGCGTAGGACGGGGCAGCGCAGTTTCCCATAGCCATTCCAGAGAGTTGCAAAAACCACTGATTGTCGACTTTAAAGTAGCTGTGATATAGGGTAAATATCATTATTCCATCAGGAACGTTTGCATGTCAGGATGAATGTTGCTTTTGAGTAGGGTCTGTTCTATTGCTTCGATGCCCCCCGCGTGGGGTATTGGTGTGTATAGTGAACTCACATCAGCTGTGCAGAACACTAGAGGTTCATTGCTGGAAGTTTGGATGCAGGATAATTTTGTGAGGAACTCTGTAGTGTCTTTGATGTGACTCAATGATTGATTAACTAGAGGTTGTAGGTATTTGTCCAAAAATTTACCAGTGGTTTCATGGATCGATCGTTTGGTGGACACTATCGGTCTGAATGGGGGGTCCATAAGATTTTTATGAATTTTTGGACACATGTGGATCGTTGGACTTTTGGGATGTTCCACTATCAGATACCTTTTGGTGCGTTCTTCTATGATTCCTGATTGGTATGCTTTGTTTACAATTTCTTTGAGTTGATTGTAATACTCATTGGTGGGGTTGCAATCCAGGGCCATGTAGGTATCGGTGTCTTGAATGTGTTCCAAAAGTTTGTTCGTGTACATTTCACTGTCAAGTATAACAAGGGCCCCGCCTTTGTCTGCTTTGGTGAGTTTTATGCTCGGATTGTTGGCTAGGGACTTCAACACGTCCCGATCTTTGTTGGTCAGATTATGAGTTTTTCTAGGTGCCTTGAAGTTGATGTTTGCTGAATCTTTGCGAACCAGTGTTTCAAACAAATCGATACATTTATGGCTGGTGGGTGCCTGATAAGTACTAGGAGGTCGTAGACCTTTGAGTTCATCTGTTTTCTCAGTGGTAGGTGGAGGTAATACATTATCGAAAAAGTGTCTTAGTCTCAGTTTCCGGGTGAACTTGAAGGTGCTAACCTCAAGTTCCAGGAGGTTAGTTGATGTCGTGGGAATGAATGACGTTCCTTTTTCTAAAAGGTTCATTTGATGGTTAGATATTTGGGTTTTAGAGATGTTAATTACGAGACTGCTTTCTTTGGTTTCTGATCTTTTTTGGCAACTGTACTCCTTGTGGCCAGTGGACTTATGTCTCGTTCTTTTGATCTTGCTCCGCCTGGGTCTTCTGGAGGGTCTGGGCTGATCTCTAAAAAAGAAGACGAACTGGATGTTGTTTGTTCTTCACTAGTGCTGGGAGCACTAGCGTTGGTGCTGGTACTGGCCTGTTGTTTATCAGGTACATTTCTAGTGTTTGGGGGTCTTCTTGCTGGACGAGTAGTCGAGTCGGTATCAGATGAGGAAGTATCCGTTTGGGGGTTAAATGGTCGGTTGCGGCGTCTTTGGGCGTAGACATTAGCCCACGAATAGACCTCATCAAGCTTGTAATCAAGCGTATCACGACGGAACTTCCTGACTTTGCGTTCGTGTATTTCTTTCTGATACTTATCGAGTATAATTTTGTGTCCAAATTTTCCACTGCAAGTGCAGCGTACAAAAAGATCATCTGGAAGCACTGGCCAATATTGCAAAATGAACCCGACTTTCAAGGCATCTTTAATGAGCCACCAATATTTGCTCATACCAGGAGCCGAAACATCAAAGAAATATTGGCTAAGCCCACCGAGTCAACCAAACGACATCGTGGCACTCAACCTTGCTTGAACTGTGGCCACTGCAACAGTGTAATTAGGGGCAATGAAATACAACACCCCATGAAAGGACACAATATCAAACTCCATGTAGACGCCACCTGCGATTCTACCAACTTGATTTACGCTCTCAAATGCCCATGTGGCAAACTATACATAGGGAAGACCGAGCGTAAAATCAAAACCCGACTTAATGAACACAGGTCTAACATTAGACTTAAAACTGAAAAATCCAGCATCGCCTTTCACTTTATGGAAGCACGCCATACCATCGCCCAATTAAAATTCATGGTCCTAGAGATCGTGCCCAAGAGAGAAGGCATAGACAATACCAAACTGTTACCCAAGAGAGAACTTGAATGGATTTACCTTCTGCAAACTCTTAAGCCCCATGGGCTCAATGATCGTACAGAATTTAGCTGTTACCTTTAACATCACCCATATTGTACTACTTAGCTGCCTTACCTTCCTCCTTATTTCAGTTTTTACCTCTGTTTACTTTCTGTTTATCTGTCTGTGTACATAGTATTCACCCCACACTACATGGTGTCCCTGTAGTTTTCACCACTTCAATATGGCCCCCGCTACATTCGGGCGCTAGTCCGTCATCTCTGTCCATGTAATTATTAAGCAGGTTGTCTCAAACGCGTTTGAGACAGCGAACGGATGACTGACTGAGAACGTCTTAGGACGCCACGCGTAACTTTGAAGTAAGATTTTGAAAACCTAAGGTTCACATATATGTATTTTGTTTGCTCCACCGGCGGTAACATTCCCATCACACACCCCACCCTGCACTGTAGCTCCGCGCACTTATCTCATTAGCCCACACACCATAGCACTCCCCCGACCTTTCTTATAGCGATACATTCCCTCACTGTTGCTCCTCTTTGCTTCCTCCTCAGCTCTCCGTGACCAAGGGCACCTAAGCCCGAAATGCATTGGAGGTCAATGTTCAAACGTTAACGGATTATAACATTTGTCATCTTCTGATATGCTGTTTAATATCGAAGTCAATTATCCATAAAGGAACCATATGTATATAACAATGGAAATGAAATAAACAAAGATTCATAACCGAAAACAGAAGCACTTTTGTGTGATCCATATTGGTGTGCCTCACCAGGGGATGTAGTTGCGGGGCTCCGCATACACAACCACATTGAACTGGGCCTGAAGCCATTAACATTCTGGCGGAGGCTCTGGAGCAAACCAGAGATTCTAAACTACAGGCAGGAACTAGCAGAAATCCTGAGTCTACCCAATGTGGGGAAAATCTCAGGGCTAAAGTACATAAAGCAAGAATGTGGGAACCTAGGGTTACCACTAATGTGGTCTGACCCTGAGTCCGTTTGTAAAACAGTGTAACGGAAGTATTTGGCAAATGTATATTATGATAGTAAACTCTCAACTGTCATGCGCATCCCACAAATAGGCACCCTAACTGAGCCTTTTCTTAAAGCCAAAGACTTCTATTCCTTTGAGTATGTTTTAGATGATATTTTCCCTATTTTAACCAGGAAACTGTACTTATAATGGAGGTATGGCACCCTTTCAATTAGAGCCTTTACTAGCAAGTGGTGCTCGTCCTCCCCAAAAAACTGTCCTGGTTGTAAGTTTGAACTCGAGAATGACTTGCACATATTGTTTTTTTGCCCAGTGTACAAAAAGCCAAGAAGGTATTGGCTCATACCTCTCTGTAAAAACTTGGGGCTAAAGCAGTGTATGCAAGCCTACAGAATTTTTAAAACTGATTTAACTATCTCGACTGTATTTGCCGTAGCAAAATATTTGGAAGTAATGTGGCACAAGCGCAGGTTCTTACTGACTACTGATTAAATTTGTACATATATGTGGCCCAGCTGATTTTTATGTATGCACAATAATTGTTATATTTACTTGATTTTATCTTTTTAATTGTGATTTATTATTGTTGCCAATCTGTCAGCACATAGTAAGAATAACCTACTACTTCTGTATTTTGTACTTTTGTAACTGTTATGAATATCTTTTATGGCTTTGATTGGCCGAAATAAAGATTCAATGAATGAAAAGTTTTAAAGGAAAAAGACCAAAGGAATAAAAAAAAAAAAGATTTGCCACAATTTTCCTAGCCCTACTCATACATTGCATTTATTATACATTTGGAGAATTTGGACAATGAGCGTATGCCATTATTGAATGCGAGTGCCATTCATATGTGTGCATACATTTCTGACTAATACAATTGATGGATGAGTCACAAGTAAATATATATATGTAAATACCCAAAAGTTCTAAAATATGTAGATGCATAATCTTGAGTCTCTTAGACACACCGGCGTGGACACGCCGGTGTGCGTAATCGCAGCGCTCTACAAATGTCCCAATAATAATAATAATAATAATTAAATGTCAATAAATGCTACCGTGTCCATTCAGGCTTCTTTATATTGAACGCCAACATCCAATCATCTTGTTGTTGAACTATATATTCCTGTTGTAGGTCAGAAGTGGAAAAAAGCAATCACTCTTGGAAGCCCATTATGTAACATAATTAGTCTTAGTTCTGCAGAAATGATTTCCACCCTGTGAGGCATGTCTGGATAGTGGCCAATAACGTGTGAGTCTTTTTTGACTATATAATTAAGTGACACCGGCGTAACGTAACGTGAGCCACCTACCCCCTGCAAGGTACGTGGAGTGGCCCCCTCTGGACGCAATCAGGACCTCTCTGGCAAGAGTACTGGGAGGAGGGCGGCCCCCGCACCGTGAAGGCTGCAGTGGCATGTGTTATGCCATTTAAGTAATCTTTAGCATTTAAATCTCCTGCCAAATGATATATAATTTGTTGCACAGTTCTGTTTTGTTGCTTGGTGTCAGCCTTACTGTGTATTGCACAAACTTCCTTTCCTGTGTGCGGTGCACAAAGCATTTGGCACATCTGGAGGCAGATTTATAATTCTTTCACACAGCGCAACATGGCAAGTCACCTTGATGTGCTGCACTGCGTGAAAGGGCAGGATTGCCCATATATACCATTATACTGTGTATTCCTGTCCTTTCCTAGCACCAACACAGGTACCCATGGGTAATGGTACAAAGGGGCCTGAGTTGTAGGAAGGATTGCTTTTTTGCACAAAGGGACATCTTCCTGCACACAAGCAATCCTGAGCGGCATTTTCCTCTTTCTACATGTGCTGCAGAATGCAGTGCACATACAAAGAGGGAAAAAAGAGGAGAAATAATGATATTTCTCCTCATTATGCCCCACCCTGAGGAGGCGTAGCATTTTGATGCATTTCCAGGTGTACCATGAATCTGGGAATGCGCCAAAATCTATGGGTGAATGCGTGGGAACAACATACATGCATAGAGGATGTGGCCTAATGGGATAGAGCGGTTGACCTCGAAGCTGAGGAACCGGGTTCGAATTTTGGCAGTGACGCTGGGCAAATCACTTATTCTCACCATGCCTAACAAAAAATGAATGTGTCCGTCTGTCAAACAACTGGTTCTCATGTAAACTCTTTGATACCTTCGGGTGAAGTTCGAGCTATATAAAACTCCTAAAAAATCAAAAATAAAAACACGCTCCATCCATGGAGTGTAGCGTTGTGATTGGTTTTGGATCATCCTGGTTCCATGCGCAACCAGGGAATGGGGTCCTGGCCATGTTCTCCATGCAGGCTGTAATGCAGTCTGCATGGAGAACAGGGAAAGTATGCATGACTGTTTTGGGTAGCCCAATAGGGCACTCCTCCCCTGCCCTGCTCCGAGAGTAGAGCAGCCCCGCCCACCAGACCACCCGAAAAGGAAAAATAAAATGATAATAACTCAAAGTTATCAAAGTTATTATCATTTTATATTTACTTTATATTGCACTGTTCAAAAGCAGTAGGGTGATGCTACGCCGCCATAGCGGAAAAGCCGCCACTGCGTTAAACCTGGGGCAGCGCAAAACCTTGTGCCTCTCTAGAGCAGGCATAATGAGGAGAATTGTTTTTACTTCTCCTCGATTTTTCCTCTTTCGATGTGTGAGCGAGGAAAATGCCTCCATCAATTGTTTTTGTGCAGGAAAGTGTCCCTTCCTGCACTAAAAACAATAATTCCTACAATGCTGACACCCTTGCACCATGGTAAAAGGGTGCCTGCATTAGCGCTCGGCTTCAAATTGTGACCTGGCGCTGGCTGAAAGGACAGGAATACACTGTATATTGTAAATACAGTGCATTCCTGCTCTATTGAACTGGTGTAAGGCAGCACAGCAAAAAGACTTGCAGTGCTGCCCTGCGCCAATTTTTTGTAAATGAGGCCCAAAATGCTTTGTGAAAGTTGGGTTACCCCCACACTTCCAATGTAAGTCACTTTAAGACTGAGTGAAATGAAAGTGAGTCAAGTCACCAGTCTCGTCCTGGCTAACCAGGTCATTATACTGTTGTCTACAACCGCAAAGCCTCTCTCCACATTTCAGTCACCTGTGTCCTGAGTTACATGGTTATAAAGTAGGGCAATTTTCGGGCGCAGCCTGAATGTGTCATGCGGTTTTTGCGTTCCGCACAGACATCTGATATTCCATTAACTCGCCGCCGAGCAGCTCACCGCCTCCCTCAGCCAGAACACTCCCACCAGCACAACGGACACCAACGTAGCAGCCAGCAACCTCACCAAGTGGGTGACCGCCTGCGCCGATGACCTCGCACCACTTAAGAACCCTCCCAGTAGACCCGGCAGCAAGAAAACCCCCTGGTTCACCGACGAACTCAAGGAATCCAAGAAGAACTGCCGCACCCTCGAGAAAGCCTGGCGGCTCAACCACACCACAGACAACTGGACCGCCCTCAAGCACGCCACCCGCAAACACCATCAACTGATCCGCGCCACCAAGAAGACGGCACTCATAGAACGACTGGACAACAACGCCCACGACAGCAAGGAACTCTTCAGCATCGTCAAAGAGTTCTCCAACCCCAGCGCCGGAACCAACGACATCACTCCCACGCAAGACCTCTGCGACTCCCTCGCCTCGTTCTTCCACCGCAAGATCGCCGACATACACAACAGCTTCGACTCACAGACCACGCACCCTACCACCGAACCAACGTCCGCCACCACCACCCTCTGCAACTGGACCCCGATCAGCACAGAAGACACCACCCGCACGATGAACTCCATCCACTCAGGATCACCAACCGACCCGTGCCCACACCACGTCTTCAACAAAGCCGCTGCCACCATCGCACCCCATCTCCGAGACACCATCAACTCCTCCTTCCACACCGCCACCTTCCCGGAGAGCTGGAAGCACACTGAGCTGACCGCCCTCCTGAAGAAACCAACGGCGGACCCCACCGACCTCAAGAACTACCGTCCCATCTCGCTCCTTCCTTTCCCGGCCAATGTCATCAAGAAGACCGTCAACAAACAGCTTGCCGCCTTCCTTGAGACGAACGGATCCCTCGACCACTCGCAGTCCGGATTTCGGGCCAACCACAGCACGAGACCGCCCTGATCGCAGTCACCGACGACATCAGAACCCTGATCGACAACGGGGAAACAGCGGCCCTCATCCTCCTGGACCTCTCCGCAGCGTTCGACACAGTCTGCCACCGAACCCTAGTGCAGCGCCTCAGCAACATCGGAATCCGAGAGAAAGCGCTGGAATGGATCATCTCGTTCCTCACCGGAAGAACCCAGAGAGTCCGCCTCCCCCCGTTCAGATCCGAGGCCACCAAAGTCATCTGCGGCGTACCACAAGGATCTTCTCTCAGTCCGACCCTCTTCAACGTCTACATGAGCCCCCTCGCAGCCATCGCACGCCAACACCACCTCAACATCATCTCCTACGCCGACGACACCCAGATGATCCTCTCCCTCACCAACGATCCCACCACCGCCAGAGCCAACCTACACGAAGATATGAAAGACATCGCCGACTGGATGAGGAACAGCCGTCTTAAACTGAACTCAGACAAGACGGAAGTCCTCATCCTGGGATCATCACCCTCCGCCTGGGACGACTCCTGGTGGCCCCCGGCCCTGGGCACCGCCCCCAAACCAACAGACCACGCACGCAACCTGGGCTTCATCCTGGACTCCTCCCTGTCAATGACCAGACAAGTCAACGCCGTTTCTTCCTCGTGCTTCAATACCCTGCGCATGCTCCGCAAGATCTTCAGATGGATCCCCACTGAAACCAGGAAGACCGTCACCCAGGCACTCGTCACCAGCCGACTGGACTACGGGAACGCCCTCTACGCCGGAACCACAGCCAAACTCCAGAGAAGACTCCAACATCCAGAACGCCTCCGCACGACTCATCCTGGACATCCCCCGACACAGCCACATCACCGGACACCTGAGAGAACTGCACTGGCTCCCCGTCAGCAAGAGAATCACGTTCAGACTCCTCACCCACGCACACAAGGCTCTACACGACCTGGGCCCCAAGTACTTCAACGACCGCATGACCTTCTACACGCCCACGCGCCAGCTACGATCTACCAGCCACGCACTCGCCACCGTACCACGCATCCGCAGAGCCACCGCCGGAGGAAGATCCTTCCCCTACCTGGCAGCCAAGACCTGGAACTCCCACCCATTCACCTTCGACGTACCCAAGACCATCTCTCCTTCAAGAAGCAACTCAAGACCTGGCTGTTCGAGCTGCAACACACCCCTCTCCCCCAGCGCCTTGAGACGCTCCCGGGTGAGTAGCGCGCTATATAAATGCCGTGATTGATTGATTGATTGATTGGCTTGACGTCTCCTAAAATAGTTTTGACACGTAATCATTTCTTAGGCGGTGGATACTAATGAGAGGAAATTGGAAAGATTTAGGTATTTTGGGTCGACATTTCCAAAACCAGAATGAGGTCTTAAATCTTTTAACCAGTTAAAAGCCTCTCTGTGGTGTTGGAGAGCTCATGGTCCTGGCGAACCAAAAGGGATTCCAAGGAGCTCCTGCCAATTGCCCAATTGCTAGGGTGTTCTAGGCCACCAATCCCATAGAAAATACAAATATAGGCACACAGGCTTTCCAAGGAATGGGGTGACTGGGAAGCCAGCTTAGTGAAGGTAGGGAAGTTCTGCAGGTTCAGCCGCAGACCACTCTGTGCTACAGAAAATGGTGGATGGGTCACAGTGAGCGAGGGCCCATGTACTTGGTGAACTGGTCAGGTCAGTGGAGGTATCTCGAGTAAGACAGCAGGAGAGGGATCAGGGCTGTTTTCAGTAGGGTCGGAGCTGCTTTGAGTGGGATCAGGGCTGTTTTGAGTGTTTTCTGGCTTATTGGGTTGTGATCAACAGTCGAGTTCAATGGCAAAGAGGAGGAGATGCTGGATGTATGATGCTGGGCAAAGATAACAATATAATAATGATTGGTACCCATAAGATGGACCCACCTGCAGAGGGGAAAAAGCACGAGTGCCATTTCTCACCTTTGCTATTCCTTATGATAGTATAGTACCCATCATCAAATATAAGTACCATCAAAGACATTAGTGGCATGAATTGGAGGGGGGAGGGGGGAGCACAAGCTTAGTGTATTTGTAGTTGATATCCTGCTCTCCATTCATGGCCCCAGAGCTCCTGTCCGGTCTTGCTCCAGGAATTGAAAAAGTTAAAGTATCTGGATTTAAAATAAGCATTTTCAAATCTGAGATGTTGGACCTAAATCTTTCTCCGAGGCAGAGAGAGAAATAGTATGTTTGGCCAGCCTTCCAAGGGGCAATGAGGTACCTGCAATAGGTGCAGTTGGGTCGTTATATAGAGATAATTACCCGGGATTAGTTAAAGAACTAGTGACACACTTGGGAAGGTATAACCAGAGGCCGCTCCTCCATTATGGCGGAGGAGCGTTGCTCCCCTGCTGAGAGCCAGCAGAGGCAAAAGACAAAAATAAAATGATAACCACATTTTTTTATTATCATTTTATTTTTCGTCCTGCAGGCTGCAACTGCGAACCGAGGGAGGGGCATGGCCACCCACAGTGACACTGCAGCTGCACCAGAGAGGAGGGGTGAGTGGTGGGCACAGCCAAGTGTCCATGACAGTTTGGACAGCCCTCTGGGGCCGGCCAAACCGTCATGCTCACTTAACATTTCTCCACCTGAGCTGTGTGGTACAGCTAGGTGGAGAAACCAACTCAGGCTCCCAGTCTATGTCTGAGCGCTGAACCGAGGCGCTCAGACCAAATCAGAGCGCTGTTCACATTTCCCAGCATGTGAGCAGTGCTGAGATTGGGAGCTGGGAGCCTGCACAGTGTGCAGCAGTTCCTGGATGGGCGTCAGGATCAGGAGCAAGGCAGCGGCCATCAGGGCAGGTAAGTGCAATTATCTGTATTAATAATTCTGTTTATTTTGTTTGTGTTTCCCCTTTCCCCGCCCCACCACTTTGCAATACAAGTGGCCCCTACTGGGTATAACGGACGCTACATTTCTGTCCATTTAAAATGGAAGTAGTTCTCAAATTGGTAGAGCCTTTATAGATGTTACAAGTGGAGGTACATGGGAAAGAGCTTAGAAGTGGAACATCAAATCATCAGTTTTGTAGGGGAAGAAAGAAGGGCAAAGGTGAGAAGAAGAATGCTCATGACACCTATGAATAAAGAGGGACTAATGTGTCCACACACACAGATATACTACTATGCTGCTCAACTGTTGTCACTGAAGGAGTGGATTTCTCTCCCCTTTGAGGAGCATAGAAGTTTATACAGCAGGCCAGTCCTTTTGGGTGTATTTATTAGATGCCCAAGCAAAATCGTCCATGTTCTCTTTACATTAACTAATCACCAACATATTCTTGAAAACTTTGAATAGTTTGGCAGGCATGAACGCGCTGACCAATCATCTTCCCATAAACATTAAACTAGGCTTTACCTTGGCATTGAATAGGGTTGCCTTCAGGAATTGGAAAGTATAGCGGGCAGGATGATACCGGGGGATCAAGGTAAAGTCCTTACACTCTTGCAAATGTTACTTTCGACTATCTGAGGAGAAGGATGTGATACTTTCAAATGAGGCAATGGATCACGAGTGCCAACGTAATAACAGAATGAAAGGTATCTGAAAAATTAAAGTTGCAGTTCATTCGCTGGAGCGGAAGATGCTGAATGCACAAAGGAGTTCGGTTGTGTATGTGAAAAGACAGCAGGAATACAAGCTATCATTGTTGAGCCTCAATGCATTCTTGGAGTGCGTCTTGCTCCAGGAGGCACTGTTTGTGTGCCATTCGGCCGGTGTTCACAGTAGGGCTAGCTGAATCACAGCCTGACCTCATTGGTAGTTGCCATTTAGAGAATCACAGGGCTGTCCTCTCTCTCCTGATGATCTGAAATATTCCTTGGGAGGTGGTCGGTCCCAGGGCACTGATTAGAGTAGCAGAGTATGAGCAATGAAGCAGAACATGCTGAGGAGGGCAAGGATTTTGCCAATGCTCCTGGACCCCTTCACAGCAAAATGAGACCAACATTGAATTTTAAATAGTTTCCGGGGTATAATTTATATAGTCACGAGTGATAGGCCTGAGTTCTGGGATATTCATTGGCTGGTGACCCCGGGGTACCGAGGACAGTTGCAACGTATGAGCCAGTGAAGGCGAGCATGCCGAGGATGGCAACGCTTTCAGTATAGCTCTAGGATCCCAGCTCAGCACAAAAAGAGGCTGATGTTGAATTTTAAAAAGTTTGCGGAAAAGGCTTATAACTTATGTTGAACCCATTGATAAGCCTTTTGTAACTTGTCAGCTTGATTGTCTGTTTGTTGTTCGACCATAGAAGGCCAGCCTCCAGTTCCACGCTACTCTACTTTTTAAGTATGACTGAGGACTACTGAGTAGCCCGTCTTCGTTTTTAGGTCGAGCATTCAAGACCTCTTGTAGTCTTTAGTATATACTTATTACATACTTATATGTGTATATACTTTGTGGGCTCTGGAGATCAGCCCTAGGACTTGTCTGCTTCCGCTTAGGGACTTTTTTTCTGTTCAACTGTCTCTATCTAAAAAACCAACAGAGGTCATTAAAATACCAAAATTGCTTTCTGCTGAGGGACTTTCGTTTTAACTAATGGTAGCGTTGCTCCAGCAGGGAGCAACGTCCTCACGAAGCACTCAAGAAAAATGTTCCTGGCAGGCCTGCCTGGGATTGGCCCTCTCTTTCCTGGATTGCCCAGCAGAGACAGAATACTATGCCCCTGAAGAAGGGCTGAAAGCCCAAAATGCATTGGGCGCTTGACTTTGATTTATAAAGATGATGACAACAATGAAAAAACATATGATTTAATCTCTGATACAAGTTATTTGAATAAAACGTTATTGAAAAGACACTAACACAGTCCTAAGGAACATTTTTCTTGAGTGCTTCGTGAGGACGTTGCTCCCTGCTGGAGCAACGCTACCAATAGTTGTTTATCACACTCCCATGACCCAGAAGGGAGATCTCATCTAGCACCAACATACATTGCTACAAAAGACTCGAATTTCAAGAAAAACATTAAAAAACGAGTGCGAGGATTCTGTCATCACTGTGGACTTTCGTTTTAGAAATGTTCTGGCAACTGTCTCTATGCAACTTTCTTGTTAGAAAACAACCCACAGAGCTCAGTAAAATGCCAGAATCACTTTAGTATTTTCTAGATTCCAGTCCATAGAAATTGTCTTCCACGAGCACCCGTAGACAATAATAATTTTTTCAAACTTTGTATTTGCAGTGATTTTATATTAAAATCAGAGCTTTGGACTATACAATTTCCCGCTGGAAGGCAATATTTCTCTCCATGTGTTCCCAAACCTGGAATGTCACGCAGTTTGGTGCTTTCTTTTCCTCCATGTTAAAGAACAGTAGATGTGTCAGCCCCCGGGCTAATGTGCTGCATAGCTAAGTAGAAATAAGGTCCCAAAGGCGAGACCAATTGCATTGCAAATGCTTGTTACTATTCCTGTAACAATTTATTATTGTCACTCTCTTCGATGGAGCAGCAGTTTTTAAGTGAAGAAAGGTAATTTCCTGAGGAAAAAGCTATTCATGTCAGTGCCCTTCTGCATTCATGCTCTCATACCCGGCTTCCTTCTCATGTTGGTTGTGCACCTCTGTATCCATGGAGATCCCAGGGACCAATTTTGCAGGGTTCTATATGATGTTTCTGTGGAGAAGGCAGGAACTGGCGCAGCATGTGGGATTTAGGGGTACCTTTCCAGTATTAGTTTCTCATATATAGCTTAAACGGTCAACAATGACAATAAAACTCTGCTCAAGGACTATTACACAGATAACAATCATTGGTAAATACATTAAGTTTCGACTACTGGATTAATAATAAGTTAAGAGGTGTGGGAGCAGTGTATGAGTGCAGGAAGAATGGTGTGAGTGCTCTCTGTGCAGCAGCGCAGTTCACAAGATTTCCAACAAAACAGAAAGGAGGTAAGGAAGCAACAATACACGAGGAATGTTCAGATGTACCTTTTACAACCAGAAAGTTTTGTAGTTTAGTAAAAAAAAACAAGCATTTACAATGCAATGGTTTTGCCTTTTGAAAAGTTTGAGCTATTGGCATTGTAAATGACGAAATTTGTATTTATGTGTTTGTTTTGAAAACAGATAAATAAATGGCATTGTCATTTACAATGCCAATAGTTTAATCTCTGGCAAATGCCACACACACACACAGACCCACACACAGACCCACACACACACAGACCCCCACACACACAGACCCACACACACAGGCCCACACACACACAGAGAGCCACACACAGAGCCACACCCAGAGCCATACACACACACACACACCCACCCAGAGCCACACCCACCCACCCAGAGCCACAAACACCCACCCAGAGCCACACACACCCACCCAGAGCCACACACACCCACTCAGAGCCACACACACCCACTCAGAGCCACACACACCCACCCAAAGCCACACACACACTCAGGAGAGCAAGCACAGCGAGGGGGCAGGGAAGCAATCACAACGAGAGGGCAGGGTAGCAAGCACAGAGAGGGGGCAGGGAAGCAAGCACAGCAAGGGGGCAGGGAAGCAAGCACAGCGAGGAGGCAGTAAAAGGGAATCCCACAGCCATCCCTGACCCCTTTCTTCGTGGCTCCCGTACGCTCTGATACTGTGGGTAGGCGTTCGGAATAAAATGACATTTTTGCAGCCTAGTCATGAACCCACGTCTATAACTGTTATGTTTTTGTCTCTTTCAGAAATCAACTGTAAAGACGGTCCAGGATCTCAATTTGTCGGGTCAAGACTTCACCCCTGCACCTGGTCCCCAGGCTCATAGTGCTGACCCAGTGTGAGGGCTCATGCGCCTCCTCCCGTGCATCTAAGAGTTACCCTGCGAAGTGACGTCCGGGGCGCACATGCCTCTGTGTTCGCCACTGCACTGGTTCCCCCAGCGCTGTGCTGCCAAGTCGATATGGCGTAACGATCAGAGCTGCCGACTCTGGCGTATCGGCGTCTGCTCAACTCACTGTGATTCTGGGCAAAACACTTAATCTGTGCCTAAAATGAATGTGTTCGTCTGTAATGTAACAATACCTTCGGGTTGAGTTTGCGCTATATAAAACTGCAAAAAGAAAAAAAAACATGATGGCTCATTTGACTTCGCTCTCTCTGTGCTTTCCTCTATTTCTCCAGAGCTGGGAGGGGCTCTGCCTCTTCACCAAGAAGTGCAACCGCTGCTTCTCACCCAATGCAGAAATAAAGAGGACGCCTGCTCCAAGGCACAGTCACCAAACACGATCTGCCTAGACCCTGTGTGTGCTTCCCCCATCCAAGGACAGAGTAAGAAACACGGTTGCTGAAAAAACAAACACTGGATTTTGAGCGAAGTGTTCACACTTGACACTTTATCCTTCCACTAAGGTGCCCAAACCCTGATACAGTACAGAACTAGTTACAGTAGTTGAAAAGTAACCACTGGCGTCTACGTGTGGTTGTTATAATTGTCCTAAGACTTTCCTGAAGTTACTAAGCATTGCCTACGGACATTGTTACTGTTACACACACTTGCCCGCCACACTTTTCAGCAACTTGCTAAAAGCCCTGCACTAGTTAAAAAGAGCTCCCCGGAGGAATCACAGCTCGTTAATAACCACATTTGAACAAAGGTATCTTAATTTCCCGAAGATCATTAATGCCCCAAATTTTAATCATTCCTAGGGTCGCAAATCCACGTCAGACTTGAAAAATAACAAATTCAAAGGGAGACACAGCTTCACATTTGGAGTTAGACCACTGTGAGGCAAACCCACACCACATAGCTTACTATGAGGTGTTAGGAGACAACAGGCAGCCAAGAAGATTTCAAACGTCTAGTAAAAAACAGCCTGAAAAAAGTATGTGAGAAGGCAATCCACACCATTAAGCACGGGCACACGGACAGCGGGGGTGGGGGTGGGAACGGGCAAACGGACAGCGGGAGGGGGGCGGGTTAACGGGCACACGGACAGCGGGAGGAGGAGGGAATGGGCACACGGACAGCGGGAGAAGGGGGCGGGAACGGGAGAAAAAAAAAAGGTGAAAATGCCGATTACCTGCAAGGAAAGTGAAATCGCGCAGCCCACCCCTGCTCGGAGTAGGGAGCGGGTCGGGTCTGCGTCCTAATAGGGAGAGCGAGCAGGCTGGTGTGATGAAGGATGCCAAGACAAAAAAAAAAGCACCGCCCACCGCCGCATGACGTGGGCAAAAGCCTAAAATTCTCAGGAACGCCCATGAATCTGCTCCGGCATTGACAGACAGATCTCTGTTCCAATGGCTAGCCTCCATTTATGGAGCTAGCCAATGGAACAGAGGGGCGGGACAACACACACATACTGTAGACATAAGATTTCGCCTACGCGAAAAGCTGCGCAGTGAGCAGCTTTCGACAGGCAAAACCTAAAAAGATATGTTAGCAGCTCCTGTTAAATGCAAAGGATGAAATGTAATATGCTATGCGGTTGTGCATGGATGAAGAATAAATAAAGGTCATGTGTCCATTATACACTGTGAAGTCAATGGACAGGGGGGGACATAAACATTTGCATCCAACTGAGGACATATTTAAGTAAAGTACCTGGAGGAGAACGGTTTCATAATAAGTTAGTATAAACATGAACAAAGGGATGCATTGTTCAAAATTTTGAAGGACTGTGAAGCTGGCTTGGTGTTCTTTGCCACACAGTAATCCGTGCTTTATTCATCATTACATCATTGAAGTATAATGCCAAATTTCATTTCAATATCTGTTTAACAGCGGGCACAGAAAGTCGTGTAAAAGAGCTGCATGGAACGTGAAAGAGTGTTATTCAGGGCTCTGTATCCTGGGGCATCTTAGGACAAACTCAACAGTTGTGGAGCACTTGGAAATATGGAAATGTGTGATGTCATAAGAGAAGGTCTTTGATTGTAATTATATTTATAGCGTTTACTATCCCTGATGATACGTTGCATCTCTTCTTCAAGAAAGTATGCCGGTCGGACCTTTTGACTTAGAGAGCGCAGACCTACAGCATTAAGTGACTCAGATTATTTCTGTGCAGGTGTTCCTTCTTGCACATAAACAATCGGCCCTGCAGCGCAGGCACCCTTGTAACATGGTGCAAGGGTTCCGGCGCTGGCGCAAAACAGCTTTTTGCGCCGGTGTTAGCGGAAACACAGAGGTGCACCGTATTTTTGTAAATATGGGACATCCATGCGTTTTAAAAATCTCATAGCGAGGTGTTACCAATTTTCTGATGCTCAGCTTGTACATCAATGGCACCAGTTCAGCAAAGAAAGAGTAAAATCAATGGAGCCTCTGCAGCTCAGAAGCCAGCCAGGTTGTGTTCTCTAGGTGTGGGGGTAATCCTCTAACACTGGAGCGTCCGCTCTCCTGGTGGGGTCTGTGCTGCCCACCACACTTGAAATGATGGCATTAATTTCCTTATCTTTAAAATTCATGTTCAACCATAAGTCTGCTCTGAGAAGACAGTGAGGACCTGATTTAGTAGGAGGCCTGCCCCCTGTCAGAGTTGCAGAGGCCATTACCTCCGCAACTCTAGCAAGACTACTGCCCTCCTTATTTCGAGATCTCCACTTGCCTTGTGGAAATCTCTATGCCTTCAGAGGAACCACTTCCACCTCCACGACTCCTCTAATGGCACTGAAAGTTTGCTGAGCAGTTGCCATGTTTCATGTAAATGTGTAGTAGTATTTGTATAGCGCACCGAATCGACCCCCAAAGGGGTATCTCAGGCGCTTGAACGCATACCGCTGTGGAACCCTTCCAGGCTTTTCCCTGTGAAGTGCCCACTCCTGGGCACCCCCAAGGTGAAGCCAGGCATCCTAGCGTTGTTGGGGCCATTGTGGAGATTAAGCAAGCTATTTCCCAGAGTTGCAGAGTGGGACCCATGATTAAAATAGGCACGAGGCGAGAATTATCAGGTCCGCGGAAATTGAGCCCAAGACCCGCCGAGGCGGGAATTGAACCCTGGTTCCGGGCTAGACCTCTGTATCAGGGTCTGCCGTTCTAACCATTGAGCCACACTTCTCCACGCAGTTGCTCAGCAAACTTTTTTGTTGTTCGAAAACAAACTCCCAATACAGGAGCTTGTTTTTGAAAAACAAAAATCAATTGACCTTAATATCTTGCGACATTTCTCCTAGGGTGTGGGAAGGGAGCATTTTTATTTCTTTCTGTTTGGGCCCGATGGGGCAGAATTAGGGGCAGTCTGATGTACTTACCCAGACTCCCTGTAATTCTGTTGGTCCGTCAGTGTAGGGTTTACACCGGCACAGACAGCGTGGGCATCCCTGTCAGAAACATGATAGTCAGTTTGGCGGACAGAGTAGACCACCATGTTTGTGGCTGTACAAAAGGGGGTGGTGATGGACGGCCGCCATAAGTGTGGCAGGGTATGCTCAGACGTGAGTCCCTTGCTCAATTTGCCAATGGATTCAAGCAAGCCGGGCTGAAGACGGCTGAAATGCCAGAAACCGGTCCTCGGAAGCTTGTTTCTGGTCCAGGGAAGGCATGGCTTGGCAGTTCGGGCTGGACTGTTCCCATGAGGCACAGGGTCAGACTGATTTGCATATAGCCATGTCTGAACTGGGGTGGTAGAGTGGGCTAAAGAATGGTGATGGATTAAACCCAGATCTTTTAACTGGGTGTGAGTGTTTGATTGATTCAGATGCTCCGTCCATCACCACCCCCTTTTGTACCGCTTTTTGGCCGCCATAAGTGTGGCAGGGTATGGTCAGACGTGAGTCCATTGCTCACTTTGCCACTGGATTCAAGCAAGCCGGGCTGAAGACGGCTGGAATGCCAGAAACCGGTCCTCGGAAGCTTGTTTGCGGTCCAGGGAAGACATGGCTTGGCAGTTTGGGCTGGACTGTTCCCATGAGGCACAGGGTCAGACTGATTTACATATAGCCATGTCTGAACTGGGGTGGCGGAGTGGGCTAAAGAACGGTGATGGATTAAACCCAGATCTTTTGACTGGGTGTGAGTGTTTGATTGATCCAGATGCTCCGTCCATCGCCACCCCCTTTTGTACCGCTTTTGGCCGCCATAATTGTGGCAGGGTATGCTCAGACGTGAGTCCCTTGCTTACTTTGCCACTGGATTCAAGCAAGCCGGGCTAAAGACGGCTGGAATGCCAGAAACTGGTCCCCGGAAGCTTGTTTACGGTCCAGGGAAGACATGGCTTGGCAGTTTGGGCTGGACTGTTCCCATGAGGCACAGGGTCAGACTGATTTACATATAGCCATGTCTGAACTGGGGTGGCGGAGTGGGCTAAAGAACGGTGATGGATTAAACCCAGATCTTTTGACTGGGTGTGAGTGTTTGATTGATTCAGATGCTCCGTCCATCACCACCCCCTTTTGTACCGCTAATTGTGGCTGAGTACTCTGTCCACCAAACTGTAAGTGAGGCCTTTAGTTCCCATTTCTTTATCATTCAAATTCTATTTGAAGTCTGGCTTTAAGGAACTTAACAAAAATTTCACAATACCATTTATTTCTTAGGATGGGCACCTCTGCACCTGCTGCTATTTCACTGTCACCCGTTAGGTTTTCTCCTTCAATAGACACCTCTTCAACCATTCACACTATGTTAGGGTTTATTCCTGTGAGTTACACTTCCTGTTTACTACCCTCTAGTTCTGATACTTATTCATATGATGATATCCAAACTTTTTGGGCAGTCAGATCATTACGTCAAATGCAGCCAACAAATACAGACTCAGACTTGCCAGGAAATTAATGGCTACTAATCTAGTTGCCTGTTCTAGATTATGGACTTTTAGCTACTTTTGTTTTGGCTAAGCAGCTATCATGTTTGATAATCACCAATTGAATAGTCATATTTCTTTCTAGGGTTTTAAAATTCCAATGACATTTCATGCATTCAGTCTGCTAGACAAAGTGGTCATAGGCACACGTTTTTCCATGAACACTGAACAACCAGGCCAGAAATAAAGGAAAAGCATAACACATAATGTAATTGAAAATTGAAAATTAGACCATACTCTCTTATGCATGGTTCAGTTTATAATATATTGGCACTGATGACAAGTGAACCTCTATTACTGCAATTATAACAATGCTTGGATTCATTTTGGAGTAATTTTGGTTTGGCAATTCCACACTTCTTTACCCACAAGAATGTGTGTTATGCCACAATAAATATATGTCTTAATCGGTGGTGTTGTTTGTGACTGGTGAATCTGATATAATCCAGGCATTGCAGTCATCAGTCACTCTCCAACGCCTTACCTTCTTTAGATGGCAGTTGGTCTGGGAGAAGTCGCTGACCCGTCCTTCCATCTAAAAACGAATCCACAAACTGACAGTGATCTTCTCCATAACCTGATTCGTCACCTATATTATAAAATTTCCCTGAAAATAGAAGAAATATTATGAGAAAGGTTAACACAACCAAATATTTTAAATATCAACATTTCAAGCTATGAAGTCACTCTTCAACACCATTTTAGTTACACCTTATGCTGTGGAGAAATGTAATAATTATTATATACACACACACACACACACACAGCTGAAAACGTCAGTACACTGAAAAAGAAACTGAAAACCATTCGTTATAGTCGACGGAAATAACTATAACTCGCACCTTTGCTATGAACAGTTTAGTCATCAATGAGGTAATTTTAGATGTCATTAATGAATTAATGATGTTATCAATGATGTCATAGCATACATCATGAATGAGGTACTTTGTGAGGTACATGGTGAAAACGCAAATTTTAGTTACTTCAGTTAACTATGATTGGTGAATCTCCGTGTCTTATTTAGATTAAACTATGACATTTTTACAGACATTTTCACCTAACTATAATGTCACGTTAACCTTTGTTTTTTGTGGGGGCGGAGCTAGCCGGCAAGCGAAATGGCTGCCTAGGTCCACAGCTCCGTCGTGCATTGCCCGGAATATCCTGAATTATCCTTTTATAGCAGCGTAATCTGGCAGTAACCAGGTCCCAGCCGACCCCTTCACTAGCGGGGACCCAGCGGTGGTTCCAGAGGCGCCAGGGATCGCGTAGTACGGCCGGGCTGGACGGAGCCCGCAGCGCCGAGAGTCCAGGCCACAAGCAGCGGGCCCGAGTGATCGCACCATCTGGCTGGCGTCACCCGACGTGCGTCCGCGGTCCGCGCTAGACACCGGTTCGGAGCCCCGACCCCTCGCGCTCCTGAGGTGAGGAAACCTGACGGACCGCTGCCCGCTACACGGCTCCGACGGCCAGAGCCCACGCGACAGGACCCTGCTGGCGGCCTTCGGACCGCGATTGGACTCGGGAGTACGGAGAGACGCGTGGCCCTCCCCTCCCCCCCTGGACATAACGGGAGACTCCGGTGAGAGCCTACAGCCCTATGGTGGTCTGACTTTGTGGTTTTGTGGCGCCCCCCCAGCCAGGAGGCACATTGGGGAGCGCGGCGGAAGGCATCATCGAGGTGGATCCTCGCGGCGTGGAGGTCGCCCCCCCCCCCTGGATAGCGCAGAGCCATTTCCTGGCGTCATAAGCGCTGCACTGTGTGGCTCTGGGTCCCACCTGAAGTCTGCTGAAGCGACGCGCTCGAGTGGTGGGGGAGCCCCCCCCTTGAAATAAAGTGCGCACAGGTCTCTTGGCCGGCGGTCCCCCCCCCCAGATCCACTGATTGGACTGTATTGAGGTTTGGGCTTCAGGGATTGAGGGGGACACGGAGAGCGCCGAGAGTGGAGTGAACTTTGCGACCCCCCCCACGAGCCGACCCACCCCCACCCTCCTCCGGGTGGCGACTAGGGCTTCTGGGGGTACTCACCAGCGCAGGGCCCCCGTCTTTCCTTGCGCTCTCTGCTACCTGGCGGTCCATCCACTTGGCGCCGCACAGCAATCGATTACTTGAAGACAATGGGCAAGGGGGACAGAACACAGAGTAAGCTGCCCTTCTCCCAAAAACGGCTGCTCCAACAAAGCCCGGCCACGGAGGACGGCCCCACGACACATACCGAGGCGGCTCGCAGCGAAGACTTGGACATCAAGACTATGTTATTGTCAATGGAACAGGGAATACAGTCCAGTATATCGACCCTGGGGTCCAAGATCGACGCTATGTCGTATAGGATGGACAGAATGGCGGAACGCTTGGACAAGCACGCAGAAAGACAAGATATGGCGGAAAGACGTATGACGGAGGTCGAGGAGGCACAAACGGACCTGAACACGGCGCAAAAGAAAATGGAAAGAATGATGCAGGTCCTGAGTGATAAGACAGAAGATTTGGAGGCGCGCTCGCGACGCTGCAATCTATGCATCACAGGCCTTCCAGAGAGCACCTCCACTGGCCCCATGGAACGCTTTGTGGAAGATCTCCTCACGAAACTGCTGGGAGACGGAGTGTTTTCGGCCATGTTCACGGTTGAGAGGGCCCACCGGTCGTTGGGCCCCAAACCGCAGCCTGGCGCGCCTCCGCGCCCAATCATAGCGAAACTCCTCAACTACAGGAATAGGGACACTGCGCTCCGCCTGGCGAGGGCCAAACAACACCTACAATATGAGGGATCCACCATCTCGCTGGATCCGGACATTACAGCAAAAGTCCAGGAGGAGCGGAAGCAGTTTATCCCCCACAAGAAGCGGCTCCGAGAGTTGGGTTTAGACTACGCCTTACTGTACCCAGCCAAACTCCGCGTCAATAAGGGGGGACACTCTCATATCTTCACAGACCCCAAGGCGCTGCAACAGGCGATAAAGAGGTGGGCGAAGGAACAGAAATCGAATTCTGAAAAACCGCCCGGGGACGAGGACGCCGACAGCCGACTGGATGAGCAAGACTGAACAACGTCTGTGACAGCATCTACTCTGTGCCTCTGAGTTGGGGACTCTGGGACAGAGGCGTATTGTTTCTTCAGTCTGAAGAGGAGCTGGGGCGATCGTGGACCTAAGAGACCATTGTTGATCGCACAGATAAGTGGAATTGCTGGAGGGTGCGGGGGGGACGGGGGGGGGGGAATACCTTGATGGGGCTTTGTGCTTCTACTGCCCTGGGGGCGGGCTGCGGCCTGGTGCGAGAGCCCTGTCACTGGCCTCTTAATGAAAAGGACCCTGATCATGGGACGTGTGTGCGGGCACTACTGGCACAAAATGAGTATTGAACTATCCTCAGGGTTATGACTCCTGCGACACTGAGGTGCTGTGCACGGCGGGTGCGAGTGGAGGGGCACACGAGCGATATGAGATGAGGGAGGGAACTAAGTCACTCGGCTCCCTGCTGCCCTGCGTGTTTAGCACACTGTTTTAATTGGTGACCCTAGTTGGGATGGGTCTGTTGGGAGGTGGGGAGGGGGTGATACTGTCGGACCAGGTTGGGGTGGGTCTGCTGTGGGTGGTGGGTCGGGGTGTTTTGGGGCGGGTGGTTCCAGAGATTCGCTGCTTTGACGGTTACAGTGTTTGGGGGGGATGGGAAGGGAGGGGGTGGGGGTATGACTGGGGGGGTCTGTCCTTGACACGTTCACTGCACTGCTCAGGGGACTCGAGGTTTGCTGGTGATAACGTGGTACTGTGCTGTTGTACTGTTCTATATCAACCCCGATGGCTGAACGCCAGGTAATGGCCTCGGCCTCCTCTACAGATACCCTGAAGGTGCTAACTTGGAATGTCAGGGGGCTTAACGACCATAGAAAATTGAGGAAGGTACTTCACTACCTGCAAAGACACCAAGTAGATCTCGCCCTGATCCAAGAGACACATTTGCCACTCACAAGTAAGTTGCTACAGCATAGGGGATTGTTGGGTAACTCCACCGCAGCGGGCTACACCACACATTCCAGAGGGGTGCTGACGTGGGTGAACCCTCGCTCCAAGCTGGCTCTGCGTCCACTTATTGCAGAACCCGAGGACCGTTACCTCATATTGAGATGTGAAGGGAAGGGACACGCTTTAACTATAGTTAATGTGTATGGTCTGAATTATGACTCCCCAGACTTCTACACCCGGCTAGCTCAGAGTTGCAGACAATTCCCCTCCACCTCCATGCTCTGGGGGGTGGGGACTTTAACCTGGTGCTAAACCCTGGGTTGGATAGATCTTCGGGCCCCATGCGAAACGGCCGAGCTGCTGACCCTAGATATGGTAGATGTGTGGAGGTCTCGCAATGCGGGCAGGGGTGGGTATACACACTACTCTTCCTTTCACGACATCCACACCAGAATCGACTATTGGCTGGCCTCTCATTCCATCACTAATCAAATTGTTGAGTGCACCGTGCTCGCGCGCACCCTGTCCGACCACTCGCCTATATTATTGACATTAGAGGCTCCGCGGCGTGGGATCCCCCCGTTTATCTGGCGCTTTCCGCCTTATGCCCTGCTAGACGACGCGTTCCGGGGTGAGGTGGCGGAGGAGATTGACCTCTTCTTCGAGAAGAACTTAGGCTCTGTGGAAGACTTCCATACTGTCTGGGAGGCATTCAAGGTGTTCATCCGCGGGGTGCTCATGGCCAAACACTCCAGCGTTCTGAAGGCTATTCGGCAGCGGCTTCATGCCTTGGAGTCTCAACTAGCCATCTTGGAGGCACGACTCCTTACGGACCCTGATCCCGCGGTAGCCGACGAAATTAGGACTTTGGTCTCGGAATTTAATGAGGAAGCAGACAGGGAGGTCTGTTTTATGGGGAAATACGCCTCGGCGAGGACCTATGGGGAAGCTGAACGCCCCTGCTCCCTCCTGGCCAGAATATTGCGCGAGGAAAAGAGCGCTCCCTGGCTGACAGAACTAAATACCCCGGGAGGGTCCACGGTCACGACAGACGTGGACATCATCTCTGCTTTCCGTGACTACTACTCCGACCTATACTCCACCAGGTCCATAGACCTGGAAACCGACATAGACGACTATCTGGAACATATACAATTACCGTTTTTGGCACAGTCGGACAGAGAGTTCCTCATGGCGCCCATTCAGGCGGACGAGGTCTCTGAGGCCTTGGCTTCCATGCGGTCTCACAGCGCTCCCGGAGTTGATGGCCTGACTGTGGGGTTCTATAAAGCTTTCCAGGAAAAACTCATCCCGCACTTGCTGTCTTTATTTGACGACATAGGCAAAGAGGGCAGCATGCCGGGAACGATGATGGAAGCCCAGTTGGTTACCATCTTGAAGCCGGGTAAACCCCCTAACCTCTGCAGTTCGTATAGACCGATATCTCTCCTAAATGTTGATGCGAAACTTTAAGCTAAAGTGCTGGCTGCCCGGCTATCCCTCATTGCTCCGGAGATAATAGCCCCGGAGCAGTAGAATAACTGTTACCAGACATATGAGAAAAACTTTACAAATGTTCGGGTTAAATATGTGTAATGTATATATATTTCTTTAAAGTCAAGAAAGACAATATATTCGAGCGGAAGAAGATTATGGGGTAGATCATTTCCCAAACTGATGATGGACATTATAAATTGCGTTTTTAGAAACACTCAAGAGCATGAATGGAGTTCTTGATTTGTTAATAGAACAGAAAAGAGATGCCGAGTGAAGTTTATCCCCACTCTAAGATGGCGCTCAAGATTTTATGGGGGTAGTCCCCTTTTTATGTTTAGGGACGCCACATAACGGGCGTGAGACAAGCTGATGGCGCTGCCTGTACACGGGACGCCAGTTCGAGAAGTGAGGTAAGGGCGCTAACGATGCAAAATTGGTGTATAATAGATAGCGGTCATAACTTCGAGATAATAATGACGCGCTTTTAATTAACAGAGAATGGGTGCGGATTGATGAGGGCAGCGGAGTGGAAAGGTGGTCAAATCGGCATTAAGCAGAATACGACAGGTATGGAGTTTTAATGAACGAACAGACACAAAGACGTCTACAGCTAATGCGATCAGGGTATAAGAGTTGGATATCTGATGTTGGTTCTTTGCTTTTAGGAAGAGTGGATTGTGGAAATTGTGATAAAGGCGACATAAACGAGTGAAACTCATTTTGGAGACTATAGATAGAAGTGCAGGTGAGACTTCAAATTGTTCAAACTTTGAGTGATGTCAGGACTTAGAGGTAAAAAGGCCATTAGAGATGATAAGAGTTGCTTTTACACATGGATGTGTATTTTCTTTTAGAATTTGCAAACATAAGGATAATATTCCCTCCGCCAAGTTAAAGTGCAACAAATAATACGTACAAGCACCCGCGGGAAAGACTGGAGGTATGGAACATAAAATATTTAAACAACCATGCATAAAATAGGATTGAAATAGATTCAAGTCCGTCCTCTTGCCAATACTTGAGAGTAAGGATCTGTTTCCTCTTTTAGGCAGGTTCAATTTGAAGATAAGGTAAAATATTGGTACACAAATCCGTTAGATAATTGATTATAAAGAATTGTGGGAGCTATTTCACACAATGTCTTTGTCACTTGTAATGTGCATGAACAATGTTCACCAAAGTGGTGAAGGCAGGTGTTGTTTCATGAATGGCTTAACAGCAAGAATAACTACCTCCGCTTCACGATGGAAATGAGTAAAGACAGACTCCCGTTCCTGGATCTCTCTATTTACAGCACCTCGACGGGCCTGGAGAGTGAATTGTACAAAAAACCAATGGCGAGGAATTCATTGCTCCTGTATGAGAGTCAACATCCGAAGTCTCTGAGGGACAATCTGCCCTTTGGACAGTTTCTCCGGGTCCATCGGAACTGTTCTACCCCAGACACTTTCAAACTCCATGCAGAGGAACTTTCTGAACAGCTGAGAGAGAGACACTACCCCAAGAAATTGATCCAACGTTCATATAAACGAGCAGCGAACAACCATCGGGCTGCCCTCTTGGAACCACGCATAGAGAAACCCCCATTGGATCGCCTCACTCTAGTGAGCACTTTCAACACCAAATCGAACTTGGTCCAAAAAGTGATCAGAAAACATTGGAAAATTCTGAACAGCGGCAAAGAGAAGATCGCCTTTCCTCTGTTCGCTTTCAAACGCTCTACCAACCTGAGGGACCGCCTGGTACATACACGTCCCAAGAGCACACCCAGGAGAGAACTAGGTACCCTATGGGATCTCCCGCCAGTAATAGGGCATCATCCCTGCGGAGGTTGCTCCATTTGCCCTCTAACAATGAAAGTCACGAGTGTGGACATTGGTACAGATAAGCCTTGGGAGCTGCGGCAGTTTACGAACTGCAACAGCACCAACCTTATTTACCTCATCACGTGCACATGTAATGAAAGATACGTGGGTATGACCACGAGGAAGGTACGTGTGAGGATGCAGGAACATAAGAGCACGTTCCGCTGCAGGAAAGATGTCTCCAAACTCACGAAGCACTTCCTCACGTGTAACCATGCCGAAACAGATTTTAAATGGCATGTTCTCGAGAAACCGTACATTCCCCCCCATGTGAGTGACGTGTCCAGATACCTGTTCGTTCGTGAACAAAGGTGGGTGTTCAAATTGGGGACACACAAACAAGGGCTGAACGATGACATTCCGTGGGTCTCTTTGTCTTGATCAAGTCGATGCGTGCCCCTATGAATAGCACTTTGCGCGACTTTTACTGGAAATCAGAGGATTTGTCCCCTCACTTAACAGTATTATTCCCGTTGGGATACAGTTCGAGCTGGCTTCTGGTGACAGCATTTTTGAGCCCAAGAACTAATGAGTATTTAAAGAGCACCTAGCGTCCTGTCACATACGACGGTGCACCTGCTTATCTGGATGTGCTCCAGTGCCTGAGCAGGGTGTGTCATGTGCGTATACTTACCGCTTAATTCCAGCTCACAAGTCACGTGTAGTCTATAAATTTCTAATTTAATTTTTTCCAATTTTCCTAACGTGCCCAGTTGCGGTGGAGCACTACGTCCGACAATGTCTAATTAGCAATTAGTCATTTTGGCTTTTTTGTACTTGCAATTCTGAGGCCTGCTGGAACGTTCTCGTCTTGCCTGTGATTATTAGCAAAGTCTGTTCACAGTTCAGAAGCCCACAACCAGTAGTAGAATGAAAAACTACACTTTTCCTTGACATGATGTCATCGTGTAGTTCTTGTGTATTGGCTGAACGAGCGCTTCACCAGAAGCAGAATAAAAAACTACACTTATTTTTGACATGATGTCATCGTGTAGTTTCTTTTTAATGGCTGAACGAGCGCTTGACAGAATCCAGTTATATGCATACCCCCAGGGTGGGAAGCTAACTGTATCCAGGCCGAGTTACTTCCCAGCCGGTCCTGAGCTCAGGCGGCCCATGTGACATCGCTCTGGGCTACGCTAGGAGCAACAATCCGGAATCCCTTCCGCGTTGTGTACTAGAACTACAATCATCTATGACATGATATCATCTTGTAGTTCTAGATCGGCCCGTTCTCGCGAGAGGACGCGCCCAGTGCCTCATTGCCAGTGTAAACACCGCGCGGGACAGTTAAGATGTCTGGTCCTGCAATCAAGGGCAGGCGGTAATAATGAGGTACGCGGCATTCACATTAATATAATACTTAGACAGGGTGATAGGTGAGGAGGCTGCGATTTGGCCAGCCCCTCCCTCACCGGTTGTGATTGGTTGAGTGTCCCCCGGCCAAACTGTGAAGTAGTCAGAACCCTTTGGGGATGGTGCCTCCCCCTGACTCAGTCACGGCCCGGGACACCGACGGACAGGTAGGATTACCTGCCTTAGCAGCTAGACGCTTTGGGCAGGCTATTCTGTTAACTTTGCGCTACATATTTGTAATGATGTGAACCCTTGTTTACTTCAGCCTGTAGTTTGCAGGGAGATGGAGGGCAGGTGTGTTGTGAACTTATCGATGGGGGCCATTTGACTCCATATACAGAATACCTTAGATTACGTAGACATAAACACTACCAGAGTAGCTACATGTTTGGTTGCCCGGTATGTGTAGCTGACGTAGTCGGTTTTTGTTATTGTAGAGCGGGGTCTCACATATCCTGAGCCAGGTCCAGGAAGAGGTGAGGTCCACTCCCCGGACACACTGGGTGAGTAAATAAGCTGGTATATACATTGTTGTTAAAGAAGTTATTATGCTGCTTACAGACCAGGGTAATAGATTGTGTTTTTCCTGTACGTTTGTCCTCCCTAAATAGTACATATTCAACCAGGTGCCGAAGAGAGGAGTTTAAGCAACTGAAGGAAAATTGTATCCTTTGTTGGTTTTTCACTTGTGTGTTTTTTTCATATATTTTTTCACACCTTATTCACGACTGATGCAGTAGTATTGGTATAGAACAGAGACCCTGACGAAAGCCGAAGGACTAATCCCTGAGTGGCTGAAACATGTTGGTCTCCCCGCAGCTATTTGTATGTACTGCGGTGACGATATTTCACTGTTCTTGTTTTTAGCAAGGAAGGGGCAAACAATTATTAAAGTTTTCTGGGTTGAGCTCCCTATCCTTTTTTAAAATCACCACTTATTATATTTTTACACTGCACTTCCCACCACATCAACAACATGTGGTAGTACCAAGTGATTGTGGGTCGCTACCCCTTATCTGGTTTTCGGGGTATGCCGGTCTCAATGATCTAGAGACACAATACCCGATTAGGACTACCAAATGATAATATTGATCATCACAAGACCGTTGATGGGAATCCTACACCAGGGGGGACTCACGTTACTGGTTCTTCACATCTGGTGATCTGGTTTGTTAGCATACTGCATTCATACCTCTGTACTATTGACAAGGTTTTGAAGAGTAGAGGACTACGGTTGAATCCTCAATTTAGACCCCTAAGTTTGTTGTTGTTTGTTAGGTGTTGTTTCTACACTTGAATCTGTGGAGATGAATCTTGTATTGATTAATAAGTTGCCTCTGGGGATTGCTGCCCTTCACGGAGAGAGACAGACTCCTGCTGCTCTTTGAATCCACAAACAGCGCTACTTTTCGCGACACCCGCTTCGCGGGTGCCGCTCATTTCCATATCCTTCGTGCCTTACTGGTGTGAGCGGCTTCACAATCGGTGAAGAACCATCGCGCTCCCAGGCTGTGGCATAGAGTGTTCGACTGCGCGTGGAGCCGACCGGAGGACTGCGAGGACCAGCAGCCTCAGCTGACACAGCTGGTGCCTCTTCCCCCAGCGGCCACGCCCCCTGCCTCTCGCGATAAGACCGCCTGAGTCCACTGATCGAGTGGGTGCCTCTGGGGATTGCTGCCCTTCACGGAGAGAGACAGACTCCTGCTGCTCTTTGAATCCACAAACAGCGCTACTTTTTGTGACACCCGCTTCGCGGGTGCCGCTCATTTCCATATCCTTCGTGCCTTACTGGTGTGAGCGGCTTCACAATCGGTGAAGAACCATCGCGCTCCCAGGCTGTGGCATAGAGTGTTCGACTGCGCGTGGAGCCGACCGGAGGACTGCGAGGACCATCAGCCTCAGCTGACACAGCTGGTGCCTCTTCCCCCGGCGGCCACGCCCCCTGCCTCTCGGGATAAGACTGCCTGAGTCCACTGATCGAGTGGGTGCCTCTGGGGATTGCTGCCCTTCACGGAGAGAGACAGACTCCTGCTGCTCTTTGAATCCACAAACAGCGCTACTTTTCGCGACACCCGCTTCGCGGGTGCCGCTCATTTCCATATCCTTCGTGCCTTACTGGTGTGAGCGGCTTCACAATCGGTGAAGAACCATCGCGCTCCCAGGCTGAGCATAGAGTGTTCGACTGCGCGTGGAGCCGACCGGAGGACTGCGAGGACCAGCAGCCTCAGCTGACACAGCTGGTGCCTCTTCCCCCGGCGGCCACGCCCCCTGCCTCTCGGGATAAGACCGCCTGAGTCCACTGATCGAGTGGGTGCCTCTGGGGATTGCTGCCCTTCACGGAGAGAGACAGACTTCTGCTGCTCTTTGAATCCACAAACAGCGCTACTTTTCGCGACACCCGCTTCGCGGGTGCCGCTCATTTCCATATCCTTCGTGCCTTACTGGTGTGAGCGGCTTCACAATCGGTGAAGAACCATCGCGCTCCCAGGCTGTGGCATAGAGTGTTCGACTGCGCGTGGAGCCGACCGGAGGACTGCGAGGACCAGCAGCCTCAGCTGACACAGCTGGTGCCTCTTCCCCCGGCGGCCACGCCCCCTGCCTCTCGGGATAAGACCGCCTGAGTCCACTGATCGAGTGGGTGCCTCTGGGGATTGCTGCCCTTCACGGAGAGAGACAGACTCCTGCTGCTCTTTGAATCCACAAACAGCGCTACTTTTCGAGACACCCGCTTCGCGGGTGCCGCTCATTTCCATATCCTTCGTGCCTTACTGGTGTGAGCGGCTTCACAATCGGTGAAGAACCATCGCGCTCCCAGGCTGTGGCATAGAGTGTTCGACTGCGCGTGGAGCCGACCGGAGGACTGCGAGGACCAGCAGCCTCAGCTGACACAGCTGGTGCCTCTTCCCCCGGTGGCCACGCCCCCTGCCTTGGTACACTTAATCCGCCCCCGCTCATCCGCGACGCGGGACGCGCGCGGGACGGAGCACGGGGTGAAGACCGGGCAAAGAGCGGGCCGTTTGAGGCCGTTCGAGTACGGGAGAGTCCGGTCCGGGCCCCCTCTCTTTGCCTGCCCCACCAAGACTACTGACACCTTGAGCAACGTGCACACGGGAAACAAGAAGTAAAACATCTTCCCTTGCTGCAGCCGGAGCGGTTAAAGGCCCTATTGACACCTACTTTGCCAAGGCTGGCTCACTCCTGATCGAGGAGATCCAAGTCCTGGAGCGAAGAATTTCACAAGAAATTGATTGGGTAAGGAGATCATCTATGGGGCCCATGGCACTAGCTAGAACGCCTGAAAATAGTTTGGGCAGGCCTATCACGCATAGCTCTGATCAGGTACCATGCCACCTTACGGACACTTTAACAACCAATCCAGAACTCACTATAGATGTTCCAAGCGACCTAGAGGACATGAGCCTGATGGTTCTACCCAACACCCAAAACACCCAGCCTATACCACCGCAGAACACAGAGGTAGCTCTAACCATAGAATCCAATAGCGACAACAATAAGGGAGCTAGAGAGGGGGCCATTCCTAAAAAGAAGCAAGGGCCACAAAACCCAGAAGAACTTAGGTCCAAAACTCCTAAACCCAAACAAACTAGAGGTAAGGGGAGGAAACTAACCGCCCTTGGTCCAACAGGGGTAAGATTAGGAACACCAACCACTTCCAGACCACCTAAATTAACCCCACCTTCACAATCTACTGATAATGTTCAACTAGATAACTCCTCAGATGACATCACCTTGGAGGATATAGGTTCACTGCTCAGGACCCTATTAAGTCCACTTGAGGCAAGACTGATTAAGATAGAAGCAAGATTAGTGAGTATCGAAAAGGCAACTGTGCAACTAGCCGATGCTAGGAAAACTGATAGCAATATGACCAAGATATCAAAGGAGGGTACAGGCTCTAAACCTTCTAATGGTAATAATCTGCAGGCTGTATTGAATAATAAACCACCAGACCCAAAACCTAAACCCATACAACCTGCAAAAAACAATGCACCCCAAGCCAAAGTTGCACACAAAGCCCCGACACCCTCACAGCAACCAAATACTGCTACTCCCAAACCTGCCTCTTCATCAAAACCAAATCCTACGCCATTGACTAAAACTAAGCATGACCCCCCACTCGAGGGAGAGAAGCCACATACCAAACGAAAACTACAGTTTGTAAATCTCCCACCAGAAGCCGCCCCTTACACCGTAGTTTTGGCTGGGGTCCCTGAACTCGACCCCCCCACATTTGAAACATACACCTCACTCAAGAACAAAGTAATAAACTGGCTCTCGGTAAATAGACCACTTCCGAGAGGAACAGCGAGTGACATTTCCACAACTAAGAGAGTAGCATGGGTGGGGCATACTAGGAAATCCATTAGAGGAGATTGCATTCTGGTCTCCTTTAGAGACCCCAACACAGCCGCATATATTTGCTCCTGTGCTACTGATGAGGACTTCGGTAACATCATCCAAACACTTCCCCTCTCATTTTTCTACCCCTCCAATTTATACAACTCGGAGGATCACAGGTGGGGACACCACCAAGAGCTATTGGAGGGTTGGGAAAATCGTCACAGAGAGATCAACAATTACCCTTCACACAGGGGGAGACCAATTGAGCACTTCCCTGGTTACGGAGATGAGGCTGGGTGGGAAACTGTCACTAGGAGGAGGAGGGGGGGTGTTGGTTATAGGAGGGGAATTCCCGGACCATATAGAACTCACTATCCTGCCTATCTACCAACACAAAATCGATACAGTAATTTAGATATGGTAGATTGACAGGTGGCTGGAGAGGGGAATGTTGCCTCTGCAACCTCCCCAACTATCATCAATTCACTCACAGTTCCCACACTCGACACGAATACATATACACTGGTGGATACTTTGACAACAAGCTTAGATGAACCGATCCAGACGCCAGCCATGACGAACCCTTCCTTACCCACTGCTACTAGTCCATCGGGCTTCACATATCCCTCCCCAACTCATAGGGCCCACCAAGAGACCATCAATATGGTTGTGAGCCCGCCACGCGTTCAAGTACCACACATAACTGTAATTTCGTGGAATGTGGCTGGGCTCTCTAGTAAATTAGACTGCCTAGAGTGGGGCTCCTACCTTAGTTCCAAAAACTTAATACTTTTACAAGAAACCTGGGCGCGAGAAGCAATAGACTTACCTGGCTTTGCTTCTTTCTCCAAAACAGCCAAGTGGGGGGGAAAGGGGAGACCATCTGGGGGATAATGATAGGGGTAGCAACGGATCTAGGCTGCCAAGCCTCCGATCTGGAGACCGCTTCCGACGATCTGTTGGCCGTCCTACTAGAATGGCCTGATATTGTCTTACCAACTGCTCGACTGTTTCCAACTTTGTCGCTTCGCCGGCCCAGGTGGGTTGTAGGCGGGAAGCTGTGTATGATGTGTACAATTCTAATAAAGGTGTTTAAAAAAACCAAAAAAAAAAACCCTTGTTTTTTGTGTGACTTTTTATAGTTTGTTAATGTAAAGAAACATATTTTTACCCATGAATGGTCTTTGGCTTTGAGCCGCGAGGGGTGGGGTTTGCCACAAGGCTGGACAAAAAAACCAAAAAAAAACCCCTTGTTTTTTGTGTGACTTTTTATAGTTTGTTAATGTAAAGAAACATATTTTTACCCATGAATGGTCTTTGGCTTTGAGCCGCGAGGGGTGGGGTTTGCCACAAGGCTGGACAACCAAATATGAAGTGTACCATTTTAAGTATGACTTGAACATTACAATATAAGAGACTGTCATTTTTAAATAAGGCAGAACTACAAGTTTTTTCAAAAGTTCAAAACATTAATACATAAAAATCAGGTCTTTTTGCTTTGTCAGGACATCAATCTATACATAAAGCAGGCATTTTAGCTTTGTCAAAGGGTCTCTCTATTAATACATTAGCCTCATGTCATAATTTATCATCATAACTAAAGAAATCGATAGACCAATATGGGCTCCTATGTCTGGGGTACGGTGGTAGCTTCAGATTTCAATCAAGGAGAGTCCAAAGACGTGTTTTTGCACCGACGCGGCCAGAGTGAGCGAGTGAACGAGAAGGATGCCGGAGGATGCCGGCGGCACCCGCTGATTCTCCACACGGACGGGGTCCCACTGAGCCGCGACCCCCCCGCTGATTTCCATGCAGACGAGCTCCAGCAGAGCCGGGGGCGCCAGGCACGGTTAATCATCGGCCCCCCACAGAGCACAGGGTTCCGGTGCTCTGTCTTACATGTACAGAGTCAGCATCAGCATCAGCTTGGAGTCCTCGGGGGGTGCACGGGAGATTTCCACCACTCTCGCGGTGAGTCCTTACTCTGGGATTGACGGAGGGATTGACGGAGGACCTGCCGAGTTGTGAGGTCGGAGGCTGAGGGACTGCGGGACTATGGTTGTGTGCTGTGCCGTGCTATGACTCGGGCGGGCCGAGCTGAGCGGAGTTAAGTGGAGGCTGGGGTGCTGCACCAAGGCTGCGGCCATGTTTCCGGCTGCCATCACTGCCGCCATAGGGGTGTAGCAGCAATTGCCTCCTCCAGCTTGCAGTGGCCGCGGTGGTGGGCGTGGTGCCAAAAGTGCCAAAAATGGTCCCAAAGTCCGTGGTGAAGGTGCAAAGGCGTAGCAGCGGCCAGCTGGATCGTGGCCTGCAGACACTCACCCCTTCGGCTTCACCAGCCCCTGCCTGTGGAACCTGGTGGGGGTGTGGTGGTGGTGCGTGGAGCAGCATGGAGTGGCTTCTCAGGTAGTTGGTGGCGGCCCTTGGATCCTGCTACTCACGCCTGCCTGCGCTTGCACCTGAATTCCCTCAGTACCTCACCCGTGGACTTATAATTATCGCTTAGGCACGCAATATACAGGGGTTACTCGAGGCCAACCGGTGCCAAATAGTGTAATTGGTGCAACTTGGTGAAGTGTGAGAACATACAGTGGTCTGGGTGAAGGGGGATCCTGGGCTAAGTTCAATTATAGCACCACAACAAGATTCCCGATACGTGTCATCACGATTTACACACCAACATATACCATTACAGACGAGGACAACATTGACCAAAATAATGAGGTCAGGTAGGACAAGAACAAACCCACCACAACCCACAAAATGGAAAATCAAAGCCAAAATGGATAACAAAGGGACAGCCTCCCCTCAAAGTAGTGCAACTAATTCACTAAGAAACCACGCAACCCCATTAATACCACCAATCTATTACATTTTTGGCTCAATGAATCCAACTGCTAAATTTACATTTTTAAAAGACCCAGTTGCAGCCATTTACTCAATGCCAGCAAAGATTAACGGACTTCAAAAACCACTGACGCCGTACAAAGTAACCAACCAGTTGGATGATAAAACAATCAAATTGACATCTATAATACCGGCGCAACCTATGAATGGTACACTACACACCATTGGAACAGAAGGGCCAAACATGAGCAAGCCAACGCCGCAAGAGGCTGACAAGTCGCCTAATCTGGGGAATAACAAGCACACAATTCAAATACAAGCACAAGTACACGCAAAACCAGGAGATAACAGCCAGGAGCAAGAACGAGCGCAGTGTAAAAGCCCACACAGTATCTCGGACAGTATTGCGGTTAATATTTTGGAGAACCCCACTACAAACCTAAGTCAAACTAGAGTAACATTAACACCCACACTGCCATCACTATTGATTAGTGACACTAACATGGACCAACCAGGGGCAGTATATCATTCTCATACTTCTAATATCCATGTCTCAGGATGTGAGTCAGGATGTGAGCCAGATAGAAAGATTAAAATCAAATTGGACGTCGTCTGTAAAGAAAAACCCAATAACCATTCTACACCAAGACAAGAGTCAAAACAACACCATGAAAAGGAAGAACTCAGTAATATGGATGAATTATGTGACTCGTGGATAGAGTCCCAATCAATTTTGAATAATGAGGAGATATTACAAGCATTGAGTATAACATCTAAATCCAATATACAAATTAAGAAAAAAGGAGAAACAAAATCCCAGCAAACTAAATTATCCAACAAGTTCACAACACTAGCTAATGACGCACTGCGAAAAAATCCAGCAGGGGGGCTACAAAGTAAACAATTGACGTCAGAACCAAAAGTAAGACAGGAAACCCCGGGTCTTGGTCAATTCAGCTGGGTGCCCCAGGGCACCCAGTGTGACATGGGATTGCAGGGGGAGCCTCAAGACCCTTGCAGCCCCAGTCTGCTCCCTGCCTCCTGTGGGAGCCGGCATTGCTCTGACACACAGGGGGCTGCTGAAAGGCAGATCAATTGTTTTAATCTATTTCCCTCCATACATAGTGTGTGCAGGGAAACAGATAAACACTCAGTTTTCTGCAAGCCAGAGCAATTTGACAGCTACGGCTAACAAACTATGGAATTAAGTTTCCTTTTGGTTGTCGGGGGCTGTCTTCTACCACCACGCAAAAGCAAAAAGATACCTCCCAAGGGAGGGCACCTTGGGAGGTAGCAGAAGTCGGCCCTGGGATGTGGCAGTCCCCAGAGCTATCCATGGCTCCACAAGGAGGGCTGATCGGCCCCCCTCGTTGTAGCTCTTAGCCATGGGAGGTGGTGAGCCCAACAGTTGTGGGAAAGCACATGTGCCCCCAATAATTTAATCTTTAGCCCTAGGGAGGTGGTGGTCCCCAAGGCTGTTGGGAGGCCATATGGGCACCCCGCAATCATTTGACCTATGGCCCCCGGGAGGTGGAAGAACTCAGGACTGTAGGTCAGGCTGTATGGCCCACATTCATTTTAACTGTAGCCCCAGTGAGGTTGTGTTCCCCAGAGCTGCAGAGGGTCTGAGTGGGCTCCCTGCATTAATGTATGTATAGCCCCGGGAGATGACGATCCCAGGGGCTGTGGGGGAGGCTGTACGGATCTCCAGCAAACCTTTTATGTTTAGCCCCAGGGAGGTGGCAGTTCCCATGGTGCAGAGGGTGCCGCATGGCCCCCTGCATACTTTAAACCATATCCTCGGAGAGGTGGCAGTCCCCAGGGCTTTCATAAGCTATAGGAGGGGGCCCCAGTGTCCCCCCTGCTGCATATATTTGATAATGTGCCTGGAACCTGACCCACCAGGGACTATACATTAATGAAGCGCTGGAGCCCACACTTCGGTTTTTTTTTGTTGCCAGGAGCTGTGGATACGCCAAAGCCTTTTTTATGCTTTTTTGCCACTGGAGGGTCCCTCTGGGACCCCACCACCACATCTAGCGGGATGAGGGTATTCCTACCCTCCCCCCTTTTATTTTTTTAAGGCGTTTTTTGGTGGAATTCAGGCCGAGACCCCAGATGGCTGCCAACAATACTTGACTATCATATTTGAGCACGAGGACAGTTGGATCCTCAAAGGATCCGTATTCCTGCATATACAAATTTGGATTATCCTTAATATTTCCAAAACTATGAACAAATTTACAAAAAGATCGCTTTCTGGAGCAGCAGCCACCTTTCTGCCAATTTTAGTGTAATTCTTTTTCGGCACTTTGGGCTGCAGACATGTCTAAAATCTCTATGAGAATTACCATGGGGACAACGCGTCTTGGGACCACTCCACTCTACGCTATTCAACTCTACGCCAATCCACTCTTTGACACTCCATTGTACGTAATTCCACTTTATGATAATCGACTAAATGCAACTCCATTCTGCACCACTGTAAAATATGCCAGTCCACTCTACACCACTCCACTCTATGCCACTCGACTCTACACTATTCCATTCTACGCTACTTGATTATATAAAACTCTGTGGCATTTCACGCTAAGGAACACCACTCTACACTACTCCACTCTATGGAACGAATGGAATTGTGTGAAAAAGTCATCCTATTGACACTTTTTTATAATAATATAGCTCTTTGTAAATGTATCCTTTTTAAAGTGTTTTATAATATGTGCTTTATGGATGTTTTATACACAACCGAATAAAGCTTGCTTTGATTTGATTTGATTACTCCACTCTATGACACTCTGCTCTAGGATATTCAAATTTATGCCACTCCACTCTTCGCCCTTTCACTCTAAACTATTTAATTCTATAGGACCCCCCCTTTATGTCCCTCAACCATGTCCAACTCAACTCTATGCCACTCCACGCCACTCCACTCTATGTTATTCGACTGTACGCAACTCCACTTTACACCACTGTCCCATATGTCAGTCCACTGTACTCCACTCAACTCTATGCTACTCCACTCTATGCTATTCTACTCTAAGCTACTGCACTTCATGCCACTCTGTTCTACGCAATCATCTTTACGCCGCTCCACTCTATGCTATGACACTCTACACATCTCTTCTCTAAGTCCTTCTAGACAACTCCACTTTACAGTATTTTACTCTATGCCACTCCAGTCTTTTCTATTAATTCCACTCTACGCTAGTCCACTCTACACCATTCCACGTCACTCCACTCTATGCAATTCCAATTTATACCACTCCACTCTATGGCATTCCATTTGACGCCACTCTTCTCTGCAGTAGTTCACTCTATGCCACACCACTCTATTCTATGCTAGTCCACTCTACACCACTCTACCTTATGCTAGTCTACGCCACTCCACTCTATGGTATTCCACTTCATGCCATTCTGCTCTACCCCACTCCACTCTAAATGTTTCCACTGTACACCACTGCACGCTATTCCACAGTATACTACTCCACTGTCACCACTGTATGCCACTCTACTTTACGCTATTCTACTCTACCCCACTCCACACAGCTCCTCTGTACGCTAATCCACTCTTATCCACTCCATTCTATGCCACTCCACTGTATGCCAAAATACTCTATGCCACTAAACTGTACGCCACTTCACTATGTTATTCAAGTTAACACCGCACCACTCTATGCAATTCCAGTCTATGCTACTCCACTCTGAGCTATTCGACTCTATGTACCACCACTGTGCACCACTGTACCGTATGCCAGTAGACTCTACGCGGGACCATATTATGCCGCTCCACTCTATGCTATTACACTCTACACGTCTCCTCTAGACGACTCCACTTTACTGTATTTCACTCTATTTCACTCCAGTCTATTCAATTAATTCCATTCTATGATAGTCCACTCTACACCATTCCATTCATCTCCACGCCACTCCACTCCACAGTCTATGCCATTCCACTCAAAGCTATTCAACCCTACGTAATACCACTGAGGCACCACTGTACCGTATGCCACTCGACTTTACGCGGTCCACACTTTGCCACTCTAGTCTATGCAATTCTCCCCAACTCTACGCCACTGCACTCGATACGAAAATGCTTTATTCGATATTGTTTTTTTAAAATCATAAAAGCGTACAAACAAATGACAGTCATTAAAAATAAATATGTACATTCAAGAACAACGTCACTTCAAAAAAGACATATCCCCAGCCTCAAAATTCAGTGGTGTGACATGTTATTCAAGGGGTTTATCCCTATCAGGAGTAAAGATACACGGATTTGTCCTTTAAGGTGAGTAGACTCAAGAGTAGTGACAGTTGTACAATGGATCAAATCTGTTGGAAACAGAGAAACTAATACCAGTGGGTACCTGGACTCCCCCACCCAACGAGTGATGGTAGGCTATTGTTGGTCCTAACCGGGGGATATTTGGCAAACAGGGATAAAAGTCAAGTAGATCCCAAATATGTATTGGGCCATCCCCTTCTTGGGGCGGACAAGATCTTACGTATGGAGCGATGTTCCTGTTCCTGAATCTAACCAGTACCAAGTCCCCTGAAATGTTTTTTGGTAGTGGGCCCAACCAGCCCACCCTTCTCACACTCAAGATTCCGCCATCTTTGTCCGGTGGTAGGGGTCTATTTCTTCCCATCCAGAATATAACTTTGTTCAATAGGTCCTGCTGACTTTCAGCTTTTCCCATCGCAAGTGCTGGTACTCCTGAGAGGACGGACACATAAGGCGCGGCTTCTGGCGGGAGGTGTATGTGCGGTACTTTGCGTACTGTTTTGACCTCTAAGGGCCTTGATATAGTAGATTTGAAGGGAGCTTTGGAAGTGGTTGAATCTGGGATTTTAGGGGATTGAAGAGTGACTTGAACGCTTTTGTGGTTGGGAGTTGGCTTAGCTGTTGGGAAAGTAGTAGATGGCTGGGGTCGGTTCGATGTTACTGAATTATTGATGGGTTTCAGGATAGCCGTGATTTTATTCTCTAGACCCGAGAGCCTTTCCCCTATAGCGTTGATTTTTTCTGTTAGTGGGGAAATGATGGTCTTAACAAGTTGTTCAATCTGAGTCAGTAGAGGAATCTGGGAATAAGATATTAGTTCATCCAGTTTGGCATCAGTCTCCATGGTGGTAGGGAGATTATGAACAGACAGTGGAGGGCTTACAGAAGGTTTATGGCATTTGGATTGATTCCCTTCGGCATTGTCCTCATCATGCTTTCTTTTGACGGGTAATTGCCGTGAAAGTACTGAGGCTTGTGTGTTAACTTTATTCAACAAAAAAGGGGATTCCTGTGTACTGCCTTTAGTACTTGTGGTACAGGTGCCTTTGGCGAGAGAGGGTGATTCCACACTGACATACTTTGTTTTGCATAGACTGTTTAGCTCATCCCACAGGGACAGGTTATGTACTCTTGGGGAGATTAGTGGAGGAGATAGCGTACTAGATGGAGAGTAACAAGGACAGTTTATGTCTATCACATGAACAGTAGGCAGTGAGCTTGTGCTAATCGTTTGGTGCATTTGCACCACTTGACCTGGGCACCCCTGCCCAGCTGGGCTTGTTTCCCCCTTACAGGGCATGATCAGAGTAGAGATAGTAGTATTACAGAAAAAAGTCAAATAAATGTGTGTACACTCTACCTCCTTTAGCAGAAGTGACAAGGGGGGTGACCTGTCCTGTCCCCTTCGGTCCACGGAGGGCCACAGAGGGCCCGTCCTTTGCCCGGGCTTTGCTTGGCGTCCCGCGGAGCGGAGCGGAGCGGAGCGGAGCGGAGCTCTCCTTTGAGGCGCCTCCTGGCGCTTCCCTGGTGCGTGAGAAGCAGCGCCGCCGCTAGGGCCGCCGCTAGGGCCGCCGCTAGGGCCGCCGGGAGATGTAGTCCCGGAGCGGCGGCGCTGTAGGCTGCACGAGTGGACTCCTGGCGGTGGCGGCAACAGTGGGGGCTTGCTCTCCTCCCCCCTCCTCAGGGCCGGTAAGTTCAAGTGTTCCCCGCGCTCCGCCAAGCGGAGCGCTCCTTTGAGGCACCTCCTGGCGCTTCCCTGGTGCGTGAGAAGCAGCGCCGCCGGGAGATGTAGTCCCGGAGCGGCGGCGCTGTAGGCTGCACGAGTGGACTCCTGGCGGTGGCGGCAACAGTGGGGGCTTGCTCTCCTCCCCCCTCCTCAGGGCCGGTAAGTTCAAGTGTTCCCCCACTGCACTCTATTCCACTCCACTCTACAGTATTCCACTTTACGCCACTCCACGCCACTTCACTCTACACCATTCAACTGTACACAACTCCACTCTATGCCACTCCACTCGAAGCTATTTCACTAAATGCCACTCCCCTCTACACTATTCACACTACACCACTGCACTCTATGCCACTCTACACTACGTCAATCGTTTTTGCAATACTCTGCTCTACGTTATTCCACTCTACACCACTTCACAATACGTCACTCTACACTATTCCACTCCACAGTATTCCACTCTATGCCATTCCACTCTATGCCACTCAATGGTAAGCCACTCCACTATAAGCCACTCCACCCTATGCCAATCCATTCTATGCCACTCCACTCTATGCCACTTTTTACACCACTCTTGGTAATCCACTCTACACTAGTTCTCTCTACGCCACTACCCGGTATACCACTTACCTCTAAGCTATTCCTCTCCACGCCACTCCATTCAACACTATTCCACTGTAAGCCAATCCAGTGTACCCACTCCACTGCACACCACTCCACGCTATTCCACTCCATGCAAGCCTACTGTATGCCACTCCACTATACACTATTTCACTCTACACCACTCCACTCTGCACCATTCCACTCTACGCCACTTCACTGTAGACTATTTCACTGTACATCAATCGACTCTTTGCCACTGTACTCAATGCCATTCCACTTTGTGCCACATCCACTCTATGCTTCTGCTCTCTATGCCAGTCCACTATACGATACTCTGTTCAATTTGCACCACTCAACTCACCGCGCTCCATTCTACATTATTCCATTCAACAGCATTCCAAAGTACACTATACCATTGTACACCACTCCACTCTCTGTATTCCACTTCACACTGTTTTGCTGTACACCACTCCACTCTACACCACCTGACTATATGCCACTCTACCCCACTCCATTTTGTGCCATTCCACTGTACACCATTCCACTCTACGCCACTCTACTCTACGCTACTCCACTATATGCTATTCCGCTGTACCCCAATCCACTCTACCCCAATCCACTCTACGCCACTCCACTGTATGTCATTCCATTCTATGCCACTCCACTGTACACTTCTACACTGTACGCCACTCCACTGTACGCCACTCCAGCCTATGCTATTCCACTATACAACACTTACCTTCCCACTATTCTGCTGTATGCCACTCCACTTTACGCTATTCCACTGTATGCCACTCCACTTTACTCCACTCTATGCCACTTCACTGTACGCTATTCTACACTACGGTACTCCATTGTGCATCACTCTATTCTATGCCACTTCACTCTAAGCTATTCAACTTTAAGCCGTGCTATTCTACACCACTGTACCATACACCACTCCACTCTACACAACTACACTCTACACCACTTCATTCAATGCTATTCCACTCTACGCTACTCCACTCTACCGTATTCTGCTCTATGCCCACTCCACTCTACGATATTCCACTCTACCCCACTCCACTCTACACGTTACTCCACTCTATTCTACACAACTTCACTGTATGCTTTTCCACTCTACGGTACTCCACTGTAATCACTCTGCACTTCTCAACTCTATGCTTTTCAACTCTATGCCATGCTACTCTATACCACTGTGCTGTACGCCACTCAATTCTATGCCACTCTTCTCTACACCACTCCACTCTATGCTATTCCACTCTATGCCACTCAACTCTGCGCCACCAAATACCACTCCACTCTACAGTATTCTACTCTATGCCACTCCATTCTAAACTACTCCACTCTACGCCACTCCACACCACATCACTGTATGCCACTTCACTCCACACGTATTCACTGGACGTCACTCCACTCGATGCTATTCCACCCCTAAAGAATTAAGTATAACTTGCCACTCTAACATGCACAGTGTTTTATTAATGATTTTGTTAGACATATGAAGAGTCTTGTTAGCAATGCTATGATTTAGCATTCTATAAGTGATGTAATATGAAAGGGTATAAGCAGTGCATTGAGACAGCTTGTGTTATAGTTAATGTACTCCAGCTAGTGAGCTGACAACAGTGTGTACGGAGGTATGTAAGTTATAGTAATTTATAGATAATGCATAAATGAGAAACTTAAGAAATAACTATAACTTTAGAATTTCTAATGTTTGTGTAGGTTATGTTTGGTATGTGTGGAAAGAAGGAATAAAGTTATGGTAATTTGAAAGTGGTGTGCAAATAATACATTTAAGGTATCACTATACCTTTAGAATTTCCAATGTGTGTGTAGTTTACGTTTGGTTTGCATAGAAAGTATAAATAAAGTTTCCCTAACTAATCTTTAAACTTAGTTTTTTCATTAAATGTACATATATATATATATATATATATATATATATATATATATATATATATATATATATATATATATATATATATATATATATATATATATTGTTTGTAGTTTTGAGTTGTAGTTGACTTATTCCTGACTCAATTCTAAATTTCTTGAGAATAGTCACTTCGATTCATGGATAAAAGCTTTGTATATCGGGCACATTAATTTGTAGGTACTAACAGGTGTTGAACACACAGTGCGTAAACAGTTATAACACAATATGACATGGTGTTGCCACTTACTTACACTACGTTTGAACATGAAGTGCCTGTGAAGAATCATATTTCAGTGAGCATTAATGGGCTGTCCTTACCTCCAAGTGAATCACTGAGGTAAATTTTATATCGCAGAGAGTTACATAGCTGTATGCCAACAAACTTCTTGTACCATGTCCTTTTGACATACTGTTTTCCCTTGCATTCAGAATATGTGTCTGATTTAAATTTAATTTCAGTCCAGATGGCATCCTTCCCTCCTGCAGAAAAAGAGATACATAAATGCAATAATTTATTTTCCTCTTTGACATCTTAATATACAATTCTGTTTTAACTGCAGGTAAATTGATGCTATAACATAAAGATCTATCTATCTATCTATCTATCTATCTATCTATCTATCTATCTATCTATCTATCTATCTATCTATCTATCTATCTATCTATCTATCTATCTATCTATCTATCTATCTATCTATCTATCTATCTATCTACCTATCTGTCTGTCTATCTATCTGTCTGTCTGTCTGTCTGTCTGTCTGTCTGTCTATCTATCTAATCTAGCTATCTTAGACCCACATGTCAAGATTGTAATCAGCGGTGTAGCAAGTGGGGGGGCGCAGAGGGGACGGTCTGCCCTGGTCGGCAAGAGTTTTGGGGGCCCCCCCCCTGCTCTTCCATGCTTTTGCCGTGGGGCGGCAATTGCAGGAAAATCGCTAGCACCCCCATCCCATCTCTTACGGCCACTGCAGGTGGCTAAAAGCAGGGTCCGCTATGGGGGGGCAAAGGAGCTAGCTACACCACTGATTGTAATATGCTGTATAATAACGTCGTGTGTCGGAAGCCACCACAATTAGATGATGCTGCCCGTCACCTCCCCCAACAATGGCACAAAATAACTGTGCAAGCAACACCAGAGCTCTCCATGGTCATTGATGTAGAAGTTCAATGGGTCTTCCTTGTTAAAAAGGGGAACATTAACTCAATAGTAAAAATATACTCAATCCCTTTAAACGGTGATGTGGCAAATCAATTCAAGCTTGAACATATTGTCCCTATGCCCAATGTTTCAATGCGTCACACACAAGATATTATTTGTGCAATCATGATGACCATTGCGCTCATGGTATCGTACTATAGGTATTTGTAAAGAGTGTGCATTGAGCTTACTATAACATTTTAGCCTACTGACAAGGGTTATAATGGGCGTTTAAGCCCATGAATCTGAATTATGGGCCCAAGCCAAAGGAGATGGCTCATAATGAGATTGATGACCAATAACAACCTGTATAGACAGATTTAGAAGGACTATAATGCTATTAGAACATTCCACCCCAAGGGTAAGAATGTACTGAATACAAAATGGAGAAACAGAAATGGGGACATTGGAATGTAGTAGTAGGCCTACATCAGCCATCAGTCGCCCTGAGGCCAATCCATTATCTTCAACAGAGCTCCCAACATGACTATGTTCTAATTTTCATTATACCACCAACCCCCAAAACTATTAATAATTCACACCGTTTTCTGAACACTGATAAATCTCATTGGCTGAAAAGTCGCCTTACCTCTTTAATTATCTACCAAATCTTGTCTCAAGTGTGCTCTTATTTTGTTGTGTTTCACTTTGTATACATGTCTTGGCAAATTGTATTAGATCATGGAGAGTCAGCAGTAGCGTCTGATCTTTTGGTTGAATAAGTGGGCATAGACAGGCACAGCTCTCCACCCCATGTATGAATGGTGGAGGCATTACTTTTTTTCAGCCTCTCTGTATTGATGGCATATTCAACACACACATTCAAAGCAGGGAGTGTTAAAGCTTAGTTTTTGTACAGGAAGGGTCCCATTCCTTTACAAAAACTATTCCTTACAGAACACACACACTTGCGCTATGGCAAAAGGGTGTGTGTGTGTGTTGGTGTGTGGCAGCCAAAAGTGTGCCAGAGCAGTGAGAGAGGAACACCGCACCACGTTTTAGTAGATATGGCACTGTTCTGCTCTCTCCCTTTCACACAACACAGAGCAGCACCGTTAGATGCTGTGCTGCGTTACTTTCCCACTTAGTAAATCTGGACCTATGTTCTTAACGCCTCAGCAACCTCCTGGTTTGTCTATGTCTAACGTCTAGCAGTCATCAGTCAAAGCAACTTTCAAGAGGGCTTCTTTCATTTCAGTGGCCCGTTCAAATGTTTGCTGGTAGATCACTTAGAAAGCGACAGTGGCCTTCTGCCTATTGCAGAACTACATTTACAACTTAAAGCGGCGACTGGTCTGTCTCAGCTGCCCCTGGATAGGCCCCATACGGAAACATACTTTTCCACGAAAACATTTACATTGGCAATACTTCCTCACACCAAGTACAGATGGGACATGTTACATCATAAGCATAATAACTTTTATTCCCATTAATGCATAGCTCGAAGTAGCTTATTCTCCAGAAGTACAGTAGTCCATTACTTCATCACAGAAAATTGTTTATAGTATGTGGAGACACAAAGAGAGGGAGAGAAAGATATTACCTGTAATTGGTTCGCTTACTCGAGGGTCCACTGAAATCAGAAAAAATGCAAATGCTTAATTACATTCTTTAAAGTGACCGGTTTTAACATTTCAAAGACAGCGTATTTAAACGTGTTCACATTTGAATCTATTTTCTAATCTTTATAAATTAACATTTGCTGCTTGTATATGGGATTAAGTCCACGTACAATCATTGCAAAATCAAATGAAAAGAATAAATATACGACAATCATAGATGTAAGATTACGACTTATGATGTAATTCTTCTAAAATGAATCAGCCCGACTCTTCTCATTTTATTATTACATTCTTGTAGGCAGAAGCAATTGCGCTTCGATCAATTTAGCAAACCTTTGGATTACATATCCTTGCTTTGTTTCTTCAATAGACACATGCTTTAGGTTTATTTCACAACCAGCAACTCATGAGATGTTGGTTTTGTTGGTGCAATGGAGATGATTTGATCTTGGTTTGAGAGGGGCTATTCCGAAAGGCAGAGATTTATAGGCGCAAGTTCACTGACACTTTTTTCTTAACTTTAAATAGCCGTACTTACGGGAAACATCCTTTACAACGCAACTTTTACCACGCAGTGCCTTTACGACGCAACTTTTACAACGCAAACCATTACAACGCATTGTGCTGGGGGCGCTCTAGGATAGGGAATAGGTTAATTTACTATCCAACACCTTCCCTACTATCCACGGGGACTGGAGTTGGAATAGTAAATTAAACTATTCACTATCCAGCGCCCCAAAGCACTATGCGTTGTAAAGGCATGCGTTGTAAAAACTGCGTTGTAAAGGCATGCGTGGTAAAAGCATGCGTTGTAACGTCAAACATCCGTACTTACATGATGTCACTTTCTGTATAGATATATCTCAACAGAATAGTTTGATGCACTTTGCAACACTTACTGCACCATTATCGAATGAATCATTTTGGTGTAAACCACATGCCCAGACAAATAAGTGTTCAAATTGCTTTCAAATGTGCTGGGAACAGCCAAAATGTTATGACTTTGTAGGTAACATCCTCCTTGCATTTGTATGTCACTGTCTGCTTCCCTGTGAATGCCCACTGCTTTTGGTGCAAATTACTGTGCATGCACTTGAGTAGCTTATGTGCACAGACACACCACATACGTCCTGGTTACATGCATGTTTAACACTTCTTTGTCTGTGTGAGTCACACTTAAGAGTAGTTTTGTACAGTATGATTTTTCGAAGTCCAAGTCTGACATCTGTCTGTGTGAATCTTTAAGATTCAGCCTCAGAATATCTAGACAAGGTACGTAAAACAGCCTGGCAAAGAAGTGGCTGCATGAATTGGGAGACAGCCCAGCCCATTTTGAGTAGTTAAAAATCTTGGACTGTATTTAGCCGCAGATCTTCATTTGGCCGTCACGCCTCAGCAATGGCAGCACACACAAATAAGTAAAATGGCATGTCAATACCATTTTACTTAATTGTTGCAGTGCAAGGGCATGGGGTGGATCTTCATCCTGCAATTGCAGGATTACAGCTGTCCCTGCAGTATGCATGTTGGGTTGGTCGGATTTAATGCTACGGGTCGCCTGACATGTGCACTGTAAACCCAGGAGTCCCCTGGCTTTGAAACAGCCGGGGGATTGCTGGCACAGGCCCCCAGCCTCAAAATGAGCGCTGGGTTAGCCTGCTCTAGGATTGGTTGTATTGGTGTCCCCTGAGCAGGAAGGAAGTCCTTCCCTTTCCTGCCCGTGGACATTCATGGGGGAGAAAGGTGCGCACCGGGGGGACAGTGGTCTGCGGCATGGCTTGCGGGTGGGGGGCTGGACACAGGGAGTCAGGGGTAGTGTGGGGGGATCGCGGGTCTTGCGGGGGGTTGCAGGTGTTGCGTGTGGGGGGGGGAATACAAAATAGATAAACATACCTTGATGCCAGTCCCGTGTCTCTGCTCTTGCTCTCCTGTCTCCGACTCCAGGAACGGAAAGCAGGCAGCCAGGCCCCACCCCCCTGAGCCAATCACAACGCTGCAATGCAGCGCTGTGATTGGTCTGCACGCCATGACACAGCACTCAGCCAGGGGCTGGAGGGGTGGGCATTTCCCCATGCAGGCTGTAATGCAGCCTGCATGGAAATAGGGACAGTCTGCATGACTGGTTTGGGCGGCCCGAGAAGGCCGACCAAACAATCATTGCACACTTGGGAGTGGAGAAACCACTCCTCCCCTGCCCTGCTCTATGAGTAGAGCAGCCCCACCCACCCGCTTGCCTGCAAAGCAGCTTGAAGAAGCATAACATAATAATAGCTCTACGTTATTATCATTTTATGTTTCTAATTGCCACTGCTCAAAGAAGTGGGGTGACGCTTCTCCATCATAATGGCGTAGCTACCTCTGCTGGGGGAGCAGTATATAGTGAGTTTGGTTCTGCAGCACCCCACCATATTTTTATAGTTGTAGCTGCCACTGAATCTCAACTGTATTTACAAACATGAATTTTTACCTTAGGCTGCTGAGCACGACCCTTGCGCTGCTCCATTCACTCACATTGTATCAAGTAAGTCAGGGCCTTGATAATGTCAAGACTAGATTTCTGCAAGGTCATCTATGCAGGAGCCCCAAAGAAGGGGAGTAAGAAATTAAAGAGACTATAAAAATTGGATGTTAAACTTTCAATGTCATTCCCTGGTAAGCCAGAGAACAACGTTCATGTTTCTCTAGGAAAATTTCAAAGTACAGTAGGGCGATGGCCCAAAACACCTACCATCACTTTCCCTAAACTATGATCTGGGTTTGTATGAATTGCCATTAAGGCGATTCATACAAAGCTATTTAGCTTTTTGGTGGTTTGCTCCCCTGGTGTGAGGGACTTTTTATTTTTTAGTCTCTTACTGCCTGGATATTCCTGGCAGTGATGGACGATGTCAAAAAGCCACCTGATCGCCCACTCTAAATAGGGTAGACAGTCAGATGGCTAATCTGTGATGGCCTGTAATCCCTCAGGCCGTGAGAGGAAGGTTTACGCCAACTAAGTGAATTTTACTCCATCCGCGTAAACCTAGTGGTCCGCCAAACAGATGACAGTCCACCAAACTCTAAATCAGGTCCTTTGTTACTGTGATGGTAGTAAGAAGTGAGACTGTAAATCATGCACACCAACAGGAAGTGCACATTCCTGCCTTTACACTCTACTTTACTGCTTTTTCCATTTAATGGTGATGCTAGTTTTGCTTCTGGTTCCTCCTTCTGCTTGAGACGTCTGGAAATCCTGATGTTGGGTATTTTCTCCAACTCTTTCCAAAAATTGGCAAATGAAATGGCAGAAAAGTCTAGCTCCGTATCTAAAAGTATGTTAAACCCATGGAGCAACACTTCAGAGACATCCACTTCAACATACAGTAGTATAAGTAAAGTGCCCTAACTCTGCACAGTCGACATGCTGCTCGCCAATTTGAGTGACTATTAAGAAACAAATTGAGATTTTGGGGCATATTATCAAGCGGCAGTGATAATTATCGCTGGCCGCGCTTAGCGTGAATTTTATTTTGCCGGCTATCGCTGGAAAGTATCACCATGCTAGCGCTGTATTAACAACGCACAGCGCAATGGCAATAATTATTCCAGCGATAGCAGTGTTTTCCTTGGTCCATGGAAAACGGCGATAACCTTGCTGATATGACCCTGTGGTCGTATCAGCTTAATCCACCCCAAATGATAATTATACGTAAGTCAGCATTTTAGCAGACGTTAGCTTTTGGCGAAAACCGCCTCTGCTAAAATGCGTGGGCTTCCTTGTAAATATTGCGATGTGCTCATCAGCGACAATTTACATGCAATACTGTCCAGTTACGCCCACTTTGCATCTCATTAGAGATGCAAAGTGAGGCGTCGGGAAAACGGGTGCTAACATGTGCTAATGCATGTTAGCACCGACTTGTAAATAGGGCGATAGTTTTATCTCCGCTTTTTGGGCTTTTAAAGCAAAAAAGCGCAGATAAGGCCCTTGTTGATATGCCCCGTGGACTCTCCTGACTGGTCTCTAGTGTAATAGGGCCTATGCTCATGGTATGGAGAGATGTATACTCCATTAAAGTGACGAACAAAGATGAATGTGTCCGACTGTAATGCAACTGGTGCTCATGTAAAGTGCTCTGATACCTTCGAGCCAGGTTCGTGCTATATAACCCCCCCCCCACACACAAAAAAAAACTTGTAATACTTGTGAATGTTTAGCGGGAACCTTTGCATGCTTTCATCGCCGGAGGGAGTGAAAAAAAGAACACCGATCTGGAGGAACAGCCTCTTTGCAAGGACTGTTCCAGACTCTCAGCCAAGCTGCCCATCTCCCATGTCACAGGCTCCCAGACCCTCTCCTAGTATGAAACTCTCTCTATTTAACCTTCTGCTGCATCACTGCGTGTAATGTAAAAGGATATTTATAAAGCGCACTGCTACTCCACAGAGTGTCCCGGCGCTAAGAACCACCACTTCAAGCACAGATGATGTGGCCTCACGGCCAGAGGGCCAGAGCTGCTGACTTTGGAGCTGGGAAACCATGTTCGAGTCTCAGATCGGCTAAACATCCTGTGATTCTGGGCAAATCGCTTAATCTCCCCGCGCCTACCACCAACAAAATAAAAAGATTGTCCTTTTGTAATGCAACTGGTGCTCATGTAAAGCGCTCCAATACCTTCAGGTCGAGGTGGTGCTATATTAACCTCCGCCCCCCCAACAAAAAGAAGCCTCCTGAAATGCTCTTTGGGGCCATGAAATTATTGATGTGGTTGGCTAGTTATGTAAATTAAAATGCACCCTTCGTGCTCCTGTACTGATATGTAGTTCTAAGTGCCATGGTGGGGGCACGTCCGAGGCCGAGTAGTCAAGGCACCTATTAGATGCGCCCTGATATGGTTCTGCTGCATTGCTCTGGCCGCTGACTTGAAATAAAGAAGCTCTTGATGGCTGTTAGATACGTTCCTGTGCTGTATAGACTTCACAGAAAGTATCGCGTTTCGGAGGATCATAATATTTTTACTGGTTTCTATATACTTTTGCATTTAAGCAAAATCCTATTAAAAGCTTCAGTAAACAAGTCTGTTTATGAGCTAAGTCGTCTTCTGTTGAGTATGGTGCAGGCGAAACATTCTACATCTTTGTTCTGGCTTTCCTCTGCCTATTATTAATTATAAAACCTTCACAGTCATGCGCTAGGGAAAAATGGTACGTTGATTATCTTTAAATTTAAGAGCAAACCAAATGGGGTTCACCAGTGGATAGCCATAATGAAATCATTTGAATTCGTAACAAAATATGAGCATATGTATCAAGCAGAATTGCATTTCGGCGTTTGCGATCACAATTTTGCCAAATGGTATGTATGATGCAAATCTGCGTGCAAAATAAGGAATCACAAAATTTGCGATTCCTTATTTTGCGATTGCATTTAAGAAATTGCAAATTTTGCGATTCCATTAAATGCAATGTAAGAAAAACCAAAAAAGTGCAAATTGGCCTTAAGGAATCGCAAATTACCACCAACTTCAAGTTGGTGGTAATATGCGATTTCTTTGAAAAATTCACTTTTTTGCATTTTTCAAAGTGCAATGTGACGCACATACATGCCCTTAGGGCATGTATGTGCGCAACATGTGCACCCATGCTTATTTCAGGGGTGCAACGGGGTGTCCTTTTGACACCCTTGCACCCTTAAAATTGCATTCCCAATTTGCGATTCGCTAATTGCGAATCACAAATTGAGAATGTCTTCCCATTCATTCCTATGGGCCTCTAGGCCCATAGGAATGAATGGGGAGGCATTCCTTAATTGCGAATTGCAATTTGAGATTCGCAATTAAGGAATATGTAGGATTCCCAACATTTATTGCAAATCCTACATACATAGCATTTTGCGATTCTCAAATGGCGGTTCGCAAAAAATCGCTGTTTGAAAATCGCAAAATGACTTTTTGATACATATGGCCCTAGTTTTGTTAAAGTTTAGGAAATTACTTAAAACTTAATTAATGAATTAACTCTTGACTTAACAAGAAAAATGATTAGAAGTATGTTTGGTAGTCAGATATAGAGGGAAAGTCCTGAGTACCAGGAGGGAGCCCACTATCATTATGATGTTGAGCCAGATAGGCCCCCATACCACTCTGTCTATTACAGGCTACTGCCGATGATCAACACAGATACTGATCAAAACTCTGGCCAGTGAAAGACCAATGGGTGCTAATTCCAAAATGCGGGATCTGCCAAAATCTTAGAAGGTCTCATCATGTTGTAGAATAGGATTATGTTGTGGCAGTATTAGATATTGAAAAACCCTTTCATACACTTGACTGAACATATATACTATGCGTCTCGGAGAGCATGCAATTTAGCCCTGACTTTCTGGGCTGAATTAGACTGTTGTACACCAGGCCCATGAAGAGGATCAAATCGGACGGGTTTGTATCTGACAGATGAGAGGTTGAGGCTGCCACCAGAAAGCGGTGCCCCCTGTCTCCCTCGCTGTTCACCCTTGCAGTTGTCCCTCTAGGCAAAGGGCTGTAAATGAGATTGCAGAAACGTGGAATCATTGTGTGTTCCAGTATGGACTTAGGTTCATATTCACAAAGTGCATTTTGTAGTACGTTTGGTAGTACTACTAACGTACTACTAATGTACTACAAAGTGCTATTCATGAACTTAACAAATCGAGAAGAAAGTGATCATAATCCCCTAGTCTTAAACCGGGACCTGGGTCATTCAATAGAAGATAAATCTCTAGGGCTAGGCATTACAACTGGAGCAGAAATAAAGACCCTAGTAAGGAGAATCAAATTGCGACCCTTTCACTCCACACGGAACGGAAATAGCAGGTATAAGAACCGACTTGGGGGGCAACTTCTAACACAATGGAACACAATGACCAAAGAACTGTTAGACCCCATATTGGAGTGCAGGCATTGCTGGCAATCCATAAAGCCACTGCAACGCTACCCATACAAACAGTTGCCGAACCAAAACATGAGTCCCTCACGGAAGAACCTTAGGAGAACCATCTGATTAGGTAAAATCAACCCCACAAACAAACAAAAACATAAAGGCAGTAAAAGAATTGTGGAAAGCACATAAAAAAGTTATCTCAGAATTTAAGTTAGCACAACAAGAGAAGGATTGTCTAAGCATATTCAGGATGCTCAAGGAAAGATCTGTTACTTGTTGCTGGAATCATGTGAATAAATTAAAATCACCTTGCCCAACAAGGGAAAACTCAGTTTCTGAATCGGAATGGGAGAAACATGTAACTGCCCTTATTTACGCTCATTACAAAACAGACAAAAAGGGGCTCACACCGCAGCAAACATAAGACCCACAAGAATTATCTTCATCATCCCAAATTGTAAAACTGATTAAGGATAGGAAAGGCAACGGAGCACCTGGCCCAAATGGTCTACCAGCTGGCATCTTTAAATGTGCACCAAAGGATTGGGCAGCTCTTCTGAACCCGCTTTTCAACTCAGCCTACAGCTTGGGTCAAATTCCAGTATCTTATAGAGATTTAAGCCTATGCCCGATATTCAAAAAAGGAGATTCCCTAAAGTCAAGGAACTACCGCCTAATAGCTCTGCTAGACTTGGAGGCAAAAATGTACGCCCGAATTTTGCTTAAAAATCTGGGAAGCAGGGTATCAGAAAATGAGTTGCTTCCCTTTTTCCCAACAGGATTTCATGGAGGAGCAGCCACTAATGACAATATCATCGCACAAGCCGCCTTTAGCCACCAAGCCACACAGCATAACCAACTACAACCGTTCTGCAGTTTTATTGATTTTACTGCAGTATTTGACAATCTTGACAGACAGACTTTGTGAAGGAAACTAGTATATTGGGGTATTCCATCACCTCTTTTAACAGCCATAATCTCCCTCTACTCTGCACCATGGGTTCGTGTGAAAACGGGCCCAACAACACGCCAAAATACCCACTACCAGGAGTATCAAACAAGGTTGTGTGTTAGCACCTTTACTTTTTAATCTATACACGGCAGATCTGGAGAAAGACCAGACCAACAGATGCCTTGCCCTCCCTCCTTAAGGTCATAGATCACTTAACATTCTTCAATATGCGGACAACATTGTTATTATGGACCACACTAAAGTGGGGCTCCAACGAGCACTGACCAGTCTACATACGTGTACAGATTTTTTCAAACATGTGGTGGTGGGCTGGCAGTTATTTATCACAACTCACTAGAACCTTCCTTCCTCCCAGCCTCAAACGCTGCTTGTGAAGCTCTGTTGCTCAGTGTACGCACTTCTAGCCATGACACTTTTAAGGGAAGTCCACCACATCACTCACCCACCCCGCATGCTACGACCGCTAACATATGAGAATATATTCTCACACCTCGCTATGTCTCACTGTTGTTTTCAGAAGCTCCCAGATGAAGGGTATAAAACCCGAAATGCATTGGAGCCATTTCAAAAGCATTTAACTTATGTGAAACTCTACTGTCATGAAAGTAATGACGAGAAATAAGGATTAAAAACATTTCAACTACTTAATGTCTTGGAGGCTTATTTAAGCACCCACGGTGTGCACAGAAGACAGGGATGTTCCCAGGTTACATGGGAACACAATAACCCATTGCATCTACAAAACGCACGTTGGACGGACGTGCCACCTGCATGTAGCACCCAATCCTCAATAAAACATAAGAACCTTCTTAAAACTTCAAACAAAAAACGCTGTGCGCTCCCAACCAATCCAAAAATCAACTCTAACCATCCCAATCTGTTCTGTACAGCAGTGTTGCCGCTCCTGTGGACAGATCACTCTGCAATTCTATTTGAAGTGGCACCGTCAATACACCCCCAAGGTAAATCGGAGCCTAAGGATAAGATAACTATAAGGGTCTGGAAAGATATTAATAGTATAGAGCTAGGAAACTTACTTAAAGCGACTGCTATTGACCTGCCAGAGGGAACTGATTATGCAACATCGGTTTACACGGAATGGGTTGAGGCATCTTGCAATAAACTAGCCCGGGTAAAATAGTGGATTCCCAAACGGATCCATCCATCAGCTCCCTGGTACTCTGAAGAATTAAAAGTACAAAAACAAGCCTGTAAATGGCTAGAGCGACTCTGGAGAACTGGGTACCGCAAGGTTGATAAAGCAGCCTATAAAGAAATTCTCTCTCTCTACAAGAAATTACTTCAGGATACCAAAAAGAGGTTCTTTTCTGAGCAGATAAATTTGGCAAAATCCTCCTCCAAAGAACTCTTTAGAACTATTGTTAAACTCACAGTCCCCCAAACGCCTAAAATTCAGAGTAGCTCTGAACTGTGCAAAAATCTTGCTTCCGCTTTTCAGTTAAAAGTGGAAGCCATATTCTCATCTTGTGCCCTCACATAAGATAATAAAAATGGAGACTCCGCCATGATGGTGCCCAATGGGTCAAAGGCAACATTAACACTAGACAGCTTCTCTCCCCTGGAGACTCAAGATTTGATTAAATTTGTGCCTTTCACCCGGTTCTTGAAGACAAATTAAATCCTGGACCCATCGCAATTCGTATTCAGAGCTGAACAAAGCACCGAATTGGCTTTGATCAAGTCCATCGAGGAGGTTAGCGAGGCCTTGGACCAAGGAGGTGCCACGATTTTGATCATGTTAGATCTCTCTGCAGCCTTCGATGCGGTCCATCATAAAGTTTTGATGAACCGGTTATCAGAAAATGAAGTTCAAGGCATGGCCTGGAACCTCCTTAAATCATTCCTTAATGACAGACTACAATCAGGGGATCTGGTTTATAGTCCTTTTAATTAAAGTTTTTATTGTATTTGTAATAGTTTTATTTAAATTATGCAAAAAAAGTAAATGTAAAATGTAAATGCTATTCATGATCTTAAGTGTGGAGGTCTCCGTCTCTCCTATTTTTAGGAGGCTAGGTCCAAGCCCTTCCCCTTGCTGTGTGGGGTACCTCAGGGGTCCTCCCTGAGTCCCACACTTTTCAATGTATACGTGTCGCTGCTGGGAGCCTTGATAAGGTCATTCGGTTTCCAATTGACGTCTTATGCGGATGACACGCAAATAGTACTGTCTCTTGAGCAAGGCCAGGAATCGGATACGGGTAGGAAATGTCATGACTGTATGAAAACCATCTCGGGTTGGATGGCGTCCAACTGTCTGAGAATGGATTCCGGAAAAACTGAAGTCATCATTTTCGGGAATAACATTAATATCTGGATACCGGAACGGTGGCCAAGTGAACTGGTAATGCTTCCAGAATCAGCTGAAAAGGTGAAGAACTTGGAGGTGATTCTTGTCAAGAAACTCACTTTTGAAGACCAGATCAATAGGGTTGTCTCTTCATGTTTTTTTCTCCTCAGAATTCTGAGAAAAATAAAGTTTCTTCTTTCTGATTATGGCCTGAGGACTGTAGTTACAGCACTTATTATAGCACACTTGGACTTTTAGAATGGTCTCTATTTGAACATCCAAAAGAGACTCATGAAGAAACTCCAAGTAGTGCAGAATGCAGCAGCCAGGCTATTGACGGGCACACCTAGGTTTTCTCAGTCAAGAGGGAACGAAGACAGCTCTATTGGCTCCCTGTGGAACTGCGAGCTCAGTTCAAAGCCCTCTGTATAGTTTTCAAGGCACTAAATGACAATGGTCCTGACTTTCTGAAACAACGGTTTCAATGGTATGTCCCTAGTAGAACCTTGCGCTCTCTGACAACAAAGCAAGTGATCATTCCTTTAGTTAAAAGAGCCTCATGAGGTGGCAGGAGCTTCATTACCTCCGCCTACAAGGCCTGGAATAACCTGCTGTTTCACCTTAGAAATGCAGCTGGGCTCCTCTCCTTCAGACGGGATCGAAACACGAGGCTAATTACATTATAGTTGCCTCACTTCACAGTAACCTTTCAGGCAGCACTCAGGATACCTTAAGGTAAAAGCCGCACTTTAAAAATTCTAATAACATAACATCTGGGATTCTTCTAATTTTAGAAGCATATCATTATATATATGTATAGGCAAAGGGTGTATGTTATTGTTGATATCATTATTTGTAGTTTTTTTTCTCCTTGCACCAACATAGCCCGAATAAATAGGCCGAAAAGCATCGACTTCACCGAATAGAGGAGTCAAATGGAATATTAGCATATTTTAAGAAATTTGATACACACAATTTGGATTGATTCAGAGGGTGAACTGTTTACTTTATGTGTGTACTGGACTACCCCATAGTGGGATTCCTTAAAAATATGTAGCAACTACCTGGTTCTTAGTATGAGTAGGAAGGAATGAATAACTAAATGTATAATTTTGTCTGTCTTTTTTTATATTTGTGTAAATGGTCAAATGTTCCCCTCGTATTATTTGATATATTGTTGTTGTAATACTTCATTCGATAAAGATTATCATAAAAGTACAAACATACAAAATACATAAAATCAATCTATCCAATAGAACTACATTTCCAGCAGAATAACACAGTCAATTTAAAAGGGTGGAGGAAGAAAGCGGGGTTGAAACAATACAGTCATCCCAAATAAACCATTATACAATGCCCAGTAACCTGGAGCGGATTAACCAGGCACCGCCAGGTATTTTGCGACCCCACAGACGATGTACATAGAAGCAGTGTTAGTTGACATAATACGCAGGGCTGATCTATGATCCTTTACACCCAGAACCCTGCACACTGGTTTCAACCATTTAGTCCTAACATGCTTATAAGCTGTACATGCGAATAAGAAGTGCCCCAGGGTTTCCTCCGGGCAGCTGCAACCTGGGCAATTTAGGTCATGTCCCCCCTTGCTTACCCAGCCTTCCATAAATTTCTTGAGGGGCAGAGTACCATATCTCAACTTCAAAAACAAAGTCCTGTCTCTGGGTAGCTGGATAAAGTCCAGAAAGGGTTCCAACTTACAAAAGGGTTTATGGTCAAGGAATTTGATCGTCAAGGATCCCAATTTGGGGTTGACATGAACCTTGGCCTCAACCCAATCCCAATATAACTTTTTGACAATTTGTTTAGCAGGTGGACATTGCAAGGCCCAAAATTCTCCCAAACCTATAGATGTTACCAGCAACTTAAGGTTGTTGAGCCACTTTATCTTGTTGTTGACATTAAGGGAGATTAGTTCATCCAGCACTCGAGCATAATCTGCTAATTCCTGAGTCCTTCTAAGGCGCACCCAAAATAACAGAGGCCTAAGATGGACTTTGTCAGAAATTGATTTTTTGTCCATGTCAAAAAATAATGGTATCAAAGGGGTAGACACAGGAAATGATACCAAATCTCTGATGAACTTGTTCTCTGCGGTTGCCAGGGCCATGATGTTTTCGGTACCCCATAATTCAGAACCGTAAACTGCAGAGGCTACCGCCTTCCCCTCATAGACTGCCAAGGCTGGAGCAACCGGTCTACTAATGGAGAGGCGCTGATTCTTTAGTATCACTCCAGAAACCCTTTTGAGATTAAGTACCATTTTGCATATATGAGAGCCCCAGGACATATTATTCGAAAGCCTAACCCCCAGGTAGTCTAATTCATTCACAACCTCCAGATGGGACCCGAACAGTGAGATATGTACCTTCTTAACCTTTCTATTTGCAGATAAAACCATTAACTTTGTTTTCGCGGTGTTTATCGATAGACCACGCTCTTTACAAAAGAGAGAGAAACGGTCAAGCAATTTTTGCAAGCCCTTCGGGGTCTTAGATATCAGGAGGGTGTCGTCTGCAAAGAGGAGTGTGGGGGTCTTCTCTCCGGCAAGGACAGGCGCGTCCGCAGGGTCCTCCCTCAAATGGTCCACCACCCCATTTATAAAGAGGGAGAACAACGTTGGGGCCATCACGCATCCCTGCCGCACCCCTCTGTTGACTGGTACCCTCCTAGTCAATTGCCCCTGATTCCCCCAGCGTATCCTTGCAAAATTGTCCTCATGGAACTTGATGACAAGCTGCAGCAAATAGTTAGGAAACCCCGTGGACAGTAATACCTTCCAAAGTTTAGCACGTGGAATAACATCGAATGTGGTTTTGAGGTCTATGAAAGCCAGGTAGAGGTTACCCTTATTAATAGTTACTGATCTCATTTGTTGAGAAAAAAAAGAGCACAATTAAAAGAATGTATAAATTGTTCCAATTGGAATTGGAGGTGGTATGTATAGAAAATGCAAGCAAGTTAATATGAAGGGACTATGTACCAAAGAGTAGGACTTAATTTGTATGTTTCCTACTGAAAATTGTGTTGTTCTGATTCCGCCGCATCACTCCCTTTGCGTGTTTGCATGTAGTTAGATACTTTATGCCCATGGGCAAACTCCATTGCTGTTTAAAAAATGAAATATCTTCGTAGAGCAAGACTCAAATTGGAACTTGGGCTGGTGAGGCGAGCCCTCATTATCGAGGCAGCCTTCTTCAAATTTTATATTTGCATATTAAAATCACCAGAAAACTCTCAAGGCCTGCCTGAGAGGCATTTTCAAAAATCCAGGTTCCCTGTGGAAAAACAACTTCAGAGAGCCGTAGCAACTACTGTGATAAATCAAACAGCGATTGCTGTGGAACCCATCTCCTACACAATATGGAAAAAGACCATCAATAGACAAGTGCGACTAGCCTCATTTCAGCAAGACCAAGCTTACTTAAAACTGTTCGTATTTGGTAGCTAAACCCCAACCCTATCTATCAGCTACCCTCAAACTTAGAACACAAAGAGAGATCATGTATAAACGATTGCTGGCCGATCTTGAACTTTAATCTAGCCTTGGCCAACCAAGACAATGGAGGCGTTTGCAGGTTATGCAATTATAAACACAAATATTGGCCGCACCTTTTGTGCTGTTGTCCAGCCATGATCCAAGAAAGGAGAATTCTACCAGGCAATTGTTTCTGAAACAAGGGGCCCACACTTACAAAGAGGCCTCAGCAGTATGCTTTTCACAAGTGGAGGCTTCCACCCTTGCTTGCTGTCGGAGATTTGTAAAAATACTCAGCGATGCATTACACCCCCTGTCTGAACCTTTCCAATGTCCTTATAAAGTCCAGAAATTGATATGGGACTATCCGTTGGACCTGGGGGTCCCACAGGGATCATCGTTGAGTCCCACTCTATTTAATCTTTACGTGAGGTCGCTGGCTGCGGTCGTCAAGCAATGGGGCTTGACGATGGTCTCATATGCAGATGACATGCAGCTGGCGGTCACGTTGAGTGGGTACTCAGACATGGAGGCTCCCAGGTTCCGTGACGGTTTACGAGCAGTGGCCAACTGGATGAACTCCAACTGTCTCCAGTTAAACACCAAGAAGACGGAGGTTATGGTGGTCGGCAAGCAGGCGGAGTTGTGGGGTGACAAGTGGTGGCCCTCTGAACTAGGTGTGACCCCCTCTCCAGCATCGGAGATAAAAAATCTTGGGGTCTGGCTTGACCCAACCCTCAGTTTCATCTGTCACACCAAGAAGGTGGCGGCCTCTTGCTATGGCATCATTACAGGACTTAGACCCATCCTTACATTTTTTGATGCCTCCACCAGACAACTGGTGGTTCAAGCATCAGTGTTGTCCCGGCTGGACTATTCCAGCTCGCTATTAGCTGGGATCAATCAGTTAGAACTTACTCGGCTGCAGCGAGTCCAAAATGCTGCAGCCAGAGTGGTGATAGGTCTGCCTAGGCGGTGCTCGGTCTCTAAATCCTTGCTCTCTCTCCACTGGCTCCCTGTAAATCAGAGGATTAAATTCAAGGTCCTCTGCCTTGCGTTCAAAATCCTCAAGGGTACGTCTCCCCAAATTCTGGAGAATCTGCTTACACCGTATGTACCCTCGCGAACCCTTAGATCTTTGGGTCAGAATCTGGCTGTGGTACCGCGTTTTAGGCTGAGTAGAGCTGGTGGCCGCTCTTTTCCTGTGTTAGCGGCGAATTGGTGGAATTCCCTTCCTCCTCATATTCGGGCCATTGATGACCTTCTTCAGTTTAGACGTGCCATCAAGACCTTCTTATTTGTTTAGGCCTTATGCTGTTCCTGTAGCCATTTTGCCTTTTACCAGTGTTGTGTTGTGTTTGCCTTGTCAAAGCGCCAGGACGCCCCTTCGCTGGGGCAGCTGTGCGCGGTATAAGTAAAAATAACATAACATAACATAAAATAACATTACACAAAGGAAATGGGAGACAAATAATGTCGCCCACAGCACTGGATTTCCCAGGACACCAAAAGAGTTGAAGTAACATCTTGGTCTCATGATGTTACCTACCGCACCATGTATCGCCAAAGGCAGTCTCTCTGCAGAAGCTCAGAGTAACCTTATTAGAACCACAACTATCACTGAGCTAAGAACGCTAGTTTGAGCAAACTTCAATGTATCTTAACTTTTCCCAACCCTAGTGAATATAACACAACAGCAGCACTTCATTCAGCTCTATGTGTCCCAAGAAACAGTAACAAATATATAACCTATCTCCCCCTAACAACAGAGAAATCATTTGTTGGCGGGTACAAAGATTATTTATATATCTGGATGAACTGATTTATAGTCCTTTTAAAGTTTTTATTGTTTTTGTAATAGTTTTAATTAAATGATGCAAAAAAAGTAAATGTAAAATGTAAATGCTATTCATGATCTTAAGTGTGGAGGTCTCCGTCTCTACTATTTTTATGTGCGGAGATCCCCTCCCCGTCTGTGGAGATCTCCACACATGTAGGTGTATATCTTAGTAGTAAATGCGGATGGGGCAGGGGGAGTGGATGGAAAATGGAAAGTAGATACTGCTAAAGTGAAATGGTTTTGGAATTAACATAAAGCTGTTAAGAGAGGGCCAGAGAGGGGTTTAAAGAGGGAGATGCACATACCCATAAAAGAGTAAGCCTCCTCCGATTCTCAAACTGCAGTTCTAAGTTACTACAGGCAAAAAGGACCCCCATGGTTGTAAGTGGGCTCCATTTCAGTAGTGGAGTAAGACCAGCACCACTACGGTGTGCCAGATAAACTTGTAGGAATCATCAGAAACTATTACGAGGGAATGACCTGCGAGAACGTCAATGGAGGACAACTCACGGAAGCCTTCCAAGTGAGGAATAGAGTCTACCAGGGATGTTTGCACTCGCCTTTTCTCTTCCAGCTGGCAATAGACTGGTGCATGAAGACATTAACAGCAAGGATAAGAAATGGAATCCAGTGGACACCTTGGACACAGCTCAACGAACTGGACTTTGCAGATGACCTGGCCCTACTCTTGCAGATGCAAGGGAAGACCAGCAAGGTGGCAGCCACATCACAACAACTTGTACTCAACGTTCACAGGGGAAAACTAAGATCCTGAAGACTAACATGGCCAGCACAGCTGCAGTCACTCTTGGAGGAGATGCACTGGAAGAGGCTGAGGCCTTCACTTCTCTGGCAGTGTCATAGCAAGCAGGGTGGCACAGACAAGACGTCAAGGTAAGAATTGGATAAGCAAGGGCTGTCTTCATTCAGCTAAAGATCTGGAGCTCCAAGGACCAAACACTGCAAACCAAGATTCAACTTTTTAACACCATTTTGAAATTGGTCCTTCTGTATGGAGCAGAAATTGGAGGACAACAGTGACCACCATCAACTAAGTCCAGACTTTAATCAACACAAGCCCAAGGAAAATCCTCAAAATCCACTGGCTAAACACCATTAGCAACTGAGACCTATTCTTTTCAGGTCCTTGCTCATGAAGAAATCATGAAAAGATGTTGGGGATGGATAGGTCACACCCTCTGCAAACCCACATCAAACACACACCAGGCAAGCCCTGATCTGGAACCCTCAAGGGAAAAGGAAAAGTGGAAGGCAGAGAAACACCTGGCACTACAGCTTCAAAGCTGACTGCAAGGAGATGAGTTAAGCCTGGATTCAGATTGAAAGAAAATCCCAGTAAAGAGGTTGCTGGATAATCCTGTTTGATGGCCTATTCCCCATTAGGGACAGTATGCATAAGTAAGTGACCTGAGTACATGGGCCAAAATGGTCCAAGGAATATCAGACCCTCTGGATACAAGCCCCCTGCAGTTCAAGGGGAATAAATGCCAATGGATTGGAAAAAAGAGGGATTGAGTTTTTTGTGTCATGACACCATAACGGAAATGGTGGAATATGTGCTGGTCTTTGCAAGAGCAGGGTGTTCATGTCCTATGGTAAAAATGTTTTGGGAAGAATGGATTAAGCTAAATGCATCTCTCGCCTCCTCCCTTTTATTATTGGATTGTGACTACATGAGTTCTTATTGTACCTGGAATGTAGGTGCTCAGCATGCAACTTTTGTATAATTTGGAAAATTATTATGTTAAACAAAACACCTTGGCTTAACAATTCTGATGTACTCTGAAATGGACCTCAAGAGTGAATTGCTGTACTTGCAAGTTTAGCAATACTTAATTAATGGTCATAAATGCAAGGATTTTGCGTTGACACACTGGACCATATATTATGAAGGTTTGTGCACAATGCCCCTACAATGTGCAAAGGCATAGCCACTTGTGCCTTTGCGAAGCAGAGGCATGTGCCCCTCTGCTTAAATTGAGCCAAGTCTGAAATGTCAGGAACACTCTACCAATGGTGCATACTAACAGGGATTCACAGTGAACCAGCATGGGCATCCCAACCCTTGTGACATGGAGACCCTCCTAATGTGGAGAAGTGCAGGTAGGGGCTACAAACCCCACTCAAAGACTGGGTGCAGAAGATAGAGGAAGATATCCTAGCAATGGGGCTGCACAAATCACCTCCAGGACACTGCCAGCCACTGTTGGGATGAGGCCCTAAATAATGGCTATTGTATTTTATTTTAGTTTAGTTAGGAAAACTATTTTATTAACATTATCCATGCTTTAAAACAGTCACAAATGGCCACAATTTGCTTTAAACGTAAGTTTAATTAAGTCTTACAGAAGACAAACAACACAATAGTAACTCGTGCCAATAGTCCACTTTAATGTCTCTCTCTGGCTCTCCTTAAACACAGTGTACAGGCCCCCAAGCATGTAGTATCATGTCTCCCAGGCCACTACACATCTTACATCCAGGGGTTTATATAAAGCCTCTACCAGAGATCCCATGTTGCTTGAGAGTCAAATGTAGTGAAGACAATCATAAAAAGAGCATGAAAAGGTCAATGGGTAAATAATGGGAGTACATTACAGAGGGGGGAGAAAGCAAGCAATGACTGAGCTGAAAAAGTCCATAACCCATCACAGGGACTGCTGGGGTTTATGAGTGAATCAAGCGACAGTTTTCAATCTATATCACTCCTCAGAGACCATCAACCTCTAATTATCACTGTAAATCTCTACTCCATTCCATGCCCATCCATACTACGCTCCTCTACTCTATGTCACTCTACACCACTTCAATCTACACTACTCCGCTCTGCTCCACTATACACCAGTCTACTTCAATATATTCCACTCTACTCCATGACACCACTCTACTCTATGACCCTCAACTCCACAACACTACACTCTACTCCACAGTTCGCCACCCCACGCTACTCCTCTCCTCTCCACTCAAAGCCACCCTAACACTCTCCACTCTACTCCACTCAATGCCACTCCACTCAACGCCACTCCACTTCACTCTCCTCTATGCCACTAACTTTTAGCTGTGCTGAGCAACACCCATGTTATTGTACAGCATGGCTAAAACACATTGGCAAAGCTGAAAGCTCTTGCATAGGTGAGACCTATTGGCTTTGTCAATGTTTGTCATCTCCCTGCTACTAGAAGCCAGGAACGAGTCCTTCACTTGGGAATTATATTTGCAAAGGATTGTACATGGGCACATGAAATCACCAATGTACGGGCTAAGAGGGCTAAAAGTGCCCATGGGGTCTTCAAATTTGCAACCAAAATAGGGGATAGACGCATCAGGGACATGCTACAGATGTATCAATCGCGATGCGTGTCTATTGCCCTTTATGGAGCTGGGGCCTGGGGACACGTTTCCAATAGTAGCCTGCAAGTTGAGGAAAACCTTTTTCTCAAAAAACTTCTGTGTCTACCCAAATCTGCTCCAAATGACTTAACCCACAGAGAGCTAGGGATCAACTATCTGTCTGATTTGATATCTTTAAGGCCGATAATGTTATGGCGTTCCATATGGCAGAAGGATGAGACATCCCTGAATTGAGCTGTTATTAATGATTGTCTCTCTGTTGAAAATCATTCTAAGATCCCGTGGTTAAAATATATTATTTGTAGTTTCCAAGAAATGTTGGGTATTAACATTGTTGCTGATGCTATGCTGCAACTGCATTGTCAAAACAGGAAATGAAGAGTACATTCATGACTTATAGGATAGAGGGGCGGAAGAGAAGGACTGGCCAACTATCCACCTGTATGTTTTATAATAAACTTAGAGGTAACGAAGGGTTTCAATTATATCTAAGCCAAGTGACCAGAGCCTCCCATCGATTTATTTTAACCAGGCTGAGGCTCGGGATTGTACATCATTTGGTGGCCTTTCCGTCTCTTAAAAAACATCCAGTTGGCCCTTGTCCGTGTGATGGCACTTCAGCACAATGCCCACTGCACTTTCTTCTTATTTGCAATTTGTACAGAAACTTGCGCATAGCCTAGTTAAAAACAATTTTGGTAAAATATGGAGTTCGTACCGTGAATGATTCTATGATATTGCTTTTTAACATGCATCATCCCGATGTTTGATTTTTTAATGCTACCTATCTTTACAAATCAATCAATGTAAGGAAAAGTATGGTGTTTTAACTGTTTTTTAACATAAGATCGTTTGTAATAACTACCCCTGCAATCTTCTTATTTGTAAATACTTGTATGTTATTGTCATGTGCTTTATGGTCATTGTTGATATGCACCGAATGAAGCTTTATGAAATGAATGAGTCCTTTACTTCTAAAATCTACAGCTTTAGCTTTAGGAAACGTACCCCAACAGTATATTCATTAGAGAGCAATAACATTACTCAAATGTATTATGTTATATATGATGGTAGAGCAGAAAGTGTAGTGAAACTGTATGGTTTTTAGACTCATGAAAGTGACGTTAGTGACGTTAGAGAGAAAATTATTCAAAAAGTCAAAACATTTCAATTACAATGTATTTTCCTGGTTACATACATACTAGTGCTTCGCATGCAGCAGTACAGTATTTGGCTCACACTGAGAAACTTAATGACAATCTTACCTGATTCTGTGCTGTGTGTGACTGTAGTACTTGGTGGGCCTTCGCCAAGGATGTTTGAGGCTAGCACTTTGAATTCATAACTAAAGAGAGATGAAAAAGTATTACTGGTTGACATGAGACTGAAAAGAAGCCCAATGGTTACATTTTTTTCATTCCCGCATCTGATTTGGTACAGTAGAGGTTGTTTGCGGATATACATCCAAAAGCTGTTTCAATGTCTAATTAAGGTAAAATAAGAGTTTAGGGTTTAGAAGGGTAATGTGTTTATAGAGCGAGCTACAGTTTTTAGTTCATACAAAGGAGCTATGGTTTGAACATTGTGAATGGAATTACTATTGACAATAGCTGATAAAAGCAGTTTAAGCTACAGATTTAGACATTAGATACACATCCATAGCAATGCAAACCACAAAGGTTTCGAGAACTGTAGTAAGGGCCATAGGCGACCTTGTAAATGAATACCATCTTGTCACTGGCATTGGCCATTCCCAATAAATTGCCACTATGGAATTACCATCAGGGTTAAATATTGGAAAAGGCTGTTTTTTGAAAGCTTACATATTTAACAGAACCCCTCATGCAGGTCAGACAGTATGTACAAATCTTTACCAGTTGAAACCAAGCTTTGCAGATAAGCTGGTTAATAATTCCCCATACCTGTTGGGAGCCCTGTGGAATGCTTGGATGGCAGACCTGAGTGACATATACGGCGACGACTAGGCAGAGGCTCTCTAGAGCCCACGAAAAATAGCTATTTGAGCCAGGTTCAATTTAGTTCAACTCAAGATTATGCATAGGGCATTTTAGTCGAGGACACTTACATAAGATAGGTACGGCTGAGACATCACAGTGCCTCAGAGGTTTTAACCAAGAGGACCCGTTCTATCACATACTCTGGGCTTCTTTAGACATACCAGTGCTCTGGCGCAGGGTAACTGAGGTGATGTCCAATGGCTGTCTCACTAATGGTGCCCTTAGATGTGAAATGGCTGCTAATAATGGGGCAGGGGGAGGACAACTGTCTTAGATATCATATAACGTGGATATACGATGGCAGCTGGAGTTGTCAAGCGCAACATAGCCAAAACATGGGGTGCCAGTAACCCCCCAAGTGTTGCAGAATGGGAGTCTGACCTTGACTGGTGTCAAAAGGCAGAAGAGGTGATTTATCGGAGCTGCGGCTGTCCCCAAAAATTGGAGAAGGTGTGGGGGCCCTGGCTCGAATTTAGGGGCACTGATCCATGACAGAACTGGGGAGGGAGTGGGGTGGAGAATTGTACGTCTGTTGTACTGAAAGTAATGGTAGTCCTATGTCAACACCAGCCGTACATGCACCTTTCGTTATCTCACCATTGACACATCTGTTGAAAATTGTAAGACCTCTCAATGATAACATTACTCTGGGGCGATAAAGATGAGTGTCGGAAAGCCTCCGACCTCAAGTCATGGCTTTCCGACACTCACTGTCGGTTTCAATTTTGACCAGCTGATTATGTTACCGCCGGTTGGAATTGAAACCGGACCGTCATTTCAGCTGGCTGTCGACGGGCTCCAGAAGCCTGTTAGCCAGTCGGAGAACAGCCCATAATAAAAATGGAAGGCAGGTCAGCCTTCTGGATCACGATGCACGGTTTCTGGCAGAGTTTCCATGCTGGCCTTTCCGACATGAAAACTGTTGAAAACCATGTCTGCCCCCTTATGTTTTCGGCCTCGGGTTGAGGGCAGAGGTTGCGCCACAGGTGCCCCCTTGGCGATCCCTGCACCTTTTGGCAGGCACCTTGAGGTGCCTGCCATGGGGTGCAGGGATAAACACAGAAGCCCATTCCTGGTAACACAAGCTCCCATAGAGGAATGGGAGTATGCGCTCACTCCATGTGCAGTCGCTTCGTGATTAGGCAGTCGGGACCACCTACCGGAGGGTGGTCAGTCCCATTTCTGCGACGGTATCAGTCCGACATCAAAATAAGCCCCCATTTTTGGAGTTGTGTCCCTCTCCTGTATGTACTGTATGATGAGCAATGTTGAAATAAAAAAAAAATCTTAGCTGAGAAGCGGAACACCAACAGATTACAGAGTATTAAAATACCACTTGCTGAGAGAAGCTGGAGACAAAGGTTTAAGGGAATTAAACGGCACCACAACAGTTTGTGAAATTTTCGAAGAAAAGCAAGATTCAAACTTTATTTAAAGTCTTATAGTTGCAATTACTATAAGACTTAAACTTTATTTTTCTGGGGTTGTGGTACTGTGATCACGGATCTGGGGAGGTGGAGTGGGGGCAAGGGGGTAAGGGAGTTTAAAAAAAAAAGAAAAATACACTTACCTCCTCGTCGCTCTGTCCCAACGTTGTCTCTCCTCCGTCGGCCGAACAGGAAGCAGCCAGGCTCCCCTGAGCCAATCACAATGCTGCAATGCAGCATTGGGATTGGTCTGAGCACCGAAATTCAGAGCTCAGACGGGGACTGGGGGCCGAGGCATGTTCTCCACCCAGGCTATAATGTAGCCTGAATGAGAACATACTAAGTGCGCATAACTGTTTGGTCGGCCCGAGACGGACGGCCAAAGCACCCACCAGTCCTCCCCTGCCCTGCTCTGTGAGCAGAGTAGCCCACCCCCATGATGCCACAGCAGGAACAAATATAATGATAATAACATCGCGTTGTTATCATTTTTTTTTTCACTGCTGCAACGCAGTTGAGCGCTGCTCCTCTTGCTTAGCAGAGGAGCCGCCACTGCATGCGTGGAGATTCGGGCTGACTATCAGGATTTCTACAAAAGAGAAACCTCCACACAACGAATATACATGGAACTGAATTACATAGATAGGGGCTGTATCGAAAATCTGGCTTAGAACATTTCCTCTTCGGCATATTGGCCTGCACTATGGTTTTTTAACAGTCTAAGAATACCTTCATTATTTCTTCTTTCGGTTCAGTTCTGTATTTTTACATGTACTACACAAACTGTGCACCTCAGCTCTGAGGCAGAACTATACACCCGTAAGGTATGAACATGATATTAAGTGTGCAAATGTGGATGTATGATGTTTGCAGGCTGTGCCAAATCACAGGTGTGTCTGGCCTAGAAAAGTGTATTTTTTGTGGGTTCACTGTTGGCCCTGGAGGTGATACAAGTAGACCTAGGGGTGGAAAAGCATTTAGGTATCCATAGCAGATTGAGCAATCTAGAGACTGCTCTAGAGAGCATATCTGTATGAGTGTTAACTGTCTGTGGTTGGCCAAGTGAAAGGGGCTGAAAGCTGGAATTGTTCTGAATAAGTCTGATGAGAGCTGAATTGGACAGCACACAACACACCAGGGTGTGTTTTGTCACCTGTGGATGTCTTTCCAGCCCCTATGTAGGCTCAATGGTCCCAAAAAGCTTGGTAGTGGAGCACTATGTTTCCTTGGGCCACTTGTACCTTATCCCCTTGGGAGATGCTGTACCCACACCTTCCACTGGCTAAAGGAAGCATAAATCATTGGTTACTGGCTGTAGGAAAGTACATCTTTTTGTGACTCTACGCATTGAAAATATTTGCGCACAGTACAGTAGCACAAAAACGGCATTCAAGTCAGATATCACACTTGGGCAGCAGTGTGAAGATGCACCACCCACATGACTCTAAAAGCATGATTGTAGGACTACCATGGCAGTCCTGAACGCAGTAGCCAAAAGCTGCAGCTAGCACATGTTAAAGTAAACCCTTTTGAATGTCAAAATGCCTCTGTTCAACATTTGCTAAGTAGCTAAAAGTAGTGTCTTGGGTGTGAAACATGCTATATGTGGATTGATGGATTGCAGTGTAGCATCTTTGATTCATTGCATTTCAATTCTAGTTAATGATACATTCATTGTTTAGTAATTTCAAGAATGATTCCACGTATCATTTCAAATAGTTTTCAAACATTTTCCTCTAGGTTTGTTCTTCTGTAAGTTTGCCAATTTTATCAATCTACGTTTTATCTCTATATCTTTCTACTTGTCGAGCGATCAGTATTATATGTCTTATTAGGTTGGTCCTGCTTCTAAATATTTTTTAGGTAAGTGGCCTTACCCGATTTCACTGTTTCTTTGTTTAGAGTGTTTTCAATGTTTTCTTCGTGATGTAAGTGCCATTACATTATCACAATTAGGGGCTAGATGTAGGTAATTCTCATGTACAGACTCTTGGGGCCAGATGTAGGTCGGTCGGTAACGGCCGAAAATCGGTATTTTCGGCCGTTACCGATCGGTAAATAGGTGATAGGTATCTAGGGGCATTATTTTACCGAATCGGTAAAATTACCGAATCGGTAATTTTACCGATTCGGTAAAAAAAAAATCGGTAAATTTACCGAATCTGAGCCACCCAGATGTAGGTGGGACTCTTCAGAGTCCCAGGAGCCTTACCGAATCGGTATTTACCATCAAATCCAATTTGATAGTAAAATACCGATTCCGGTGTGCATGCACATGTGGTGCATGCACACCTATGCCATGTGACAGGCAGACCTGCCCTTAAGGCATGTATGCCTGCCACATGGCACCCAAGCCTGTTTTGGGGGTGCCAGAGGGTGTCAAAGTGACACCCCCTGCACCCTTGTGAAAATCGGTATTTACCGATTCGGTAAATACCGAATCGGTAATGCCCATTTATTCCTATGGGCTTCAAAGCCCATAGGAATGAATGGGCATTACCGATTCGGTATTTACCGAATCGGTAAATACCGAAAACATCCGAATCGGTATTACAGCACATCTGGAATACCTACATGTCCACCCCATAGAGTTACCGATTTTTAATTACCGAATCGGTAAAATTCGGTAATTAAAAATCGGTAAATCTATTTCACCTACATCTGGCCCTTAATTACTGAATTTTACTGAATCGGTATTTAAGAGTCTGTAAATGGGAAGGGGGCAGATTTAGGTAATTCCGAATTTAGGAATACAGAATCTGTAAGATTCGGTATTTACCGATTCGGTAAATACCAAATCGGTATTGCCCATTGATTCCTATGGGCCTTGAAGCCCATAGGAATCAATGGGAAATACTGATTCGGTATTTACCGAATCGGTAAATACCGAATCCTGCAAGGGTGCAGGGGGTGTCACTTTGACACCCTCTAGCACCCCAAGTACAGGCGTGTGTGACATGTGGCACACATACATGCCCTAAGGGCATGTTTGTGTGTCACATGGCACAGGTGTGCATGCACAGATGTGCATGCACACCTGAATTCGGTATTTTACCACACAATAGGATTGTGTGGTAAAATACAGACTCTTAAGGGCCTGTGGCACTCTTAGGAGTGTCAGCTACATATGGATTTACCGATTCGGTAAATATACCGATTCGGTATTTTACCGAATCGGTATATTTACTGAATCGGTAAAATTACCGAATCGGTAAAATTACCGATTCGGTAGGCCCCCTACATCTGAAAAGCCTAATACCGGTCGGAAACGACCGAAATCTGCAGTTTCCGACCGGTATTAGGGCTCCTACATCTGGCCCTAGATCTCTCCAGCTCAGATGAGAGGTGTGGAATGGCTCCCAACAAAGAATACATGCCATTTAGGAGCCTGTTAACAGATATCTGGCAGGAAGGCAAGTGGAGGTCATTTACAGGAGCATCTGTTATATTTCCAAATGTTATTCTAATGCAACTGCATATGTCACAGTATGCTGCCACATGTCCCCCTCCTCCTCCCGTACCCCTCTCCTCCCTGTCATCAGCTGAGTGTTCTGGAATGCTGCCAGACGCCAGCTGATGACTCGAGTGACTGAGATGCTCCCCGCTCTCCCCTCCTGACCCCAGCAGTGTTTGGTGTATTAACTTCAATAAAGCTTTCAACTTTGGCCGTTTCAGCTTCATTCATTACAGCATCCACAAATAGTTATCTAGACATATGGGAAAGAGCAAAGATGACCTACAAAGAGTTGTCAGGAATAGTGATAGTAACATGGTTATTGGAAAGGGGATTACTTGGTGTGCGCTGCACCCAGAGCCAATCTTAGCGGATTTCTTGTTTGTGGGGGTGGCCGGGGCAGGTTCTCGTTTTATTACATTTTCCCTTGAGAGGGTCGACATGGCTCCCCGTATGCCAGGAGGGGCCCCTGCCAACAATTTCACTGTGTCTATCAGGCCGGAGCCACTGTACCATGAGGATACGGTGACCATGTACCCCCGATGGGGGCACCAGGGCCAGCAAGTTGTGTGACCTGGTTGGAGTCGTCGCCCGAGTAGTGAGGCCACTGTGGGGCCCTGAACACCTGCCCAGGATGAAGGATTTGCACCAGGATCTTTGCACAACCACCCACCCTCAATTCTAGGAGGAACCAGAAACTTACCCTGCAAGGAGAAGCAGCAGAGAGCTTCTAATTGATGTGGAGGTGCAACTGCGTGTGAGGACTCTATGAACACTGCATGTAACCTTCTTGGGCAGTGTGCAGCAAACTCACCTGAATCAGCTGCAGCTGCTCCTGTAGAAAGGGCACGCTCAGGAACTCTGGTAACTCCAATCCTGTGACTGATTTTGGGCAGTAGGCCCTGGGGGAACTTGCAGCTACTTAGCGCTGCGGAGCTTGGAACTATTGACTTTAAAATAGAGTCAAAGTAGACTCATGAGACTTAGACTACTAGCGAGGCTTACCCTAGATGTTACCAACAGTGACTGAGGAATAACCACTACTGCTAGAAGCGAGAAGGGCGTGAGGCTTGGGGAACCACCTAATAAAACACTATAACCGTGAACTCAAGGGGGACTGTGTAGTTATTTGTGAAAGTCATATTTTTCATTGTTCAGATGATGGTAGAAATAAAATACTCCTCTTTCCTAATAAAAGCAAGTATTTGGCTTGCCAATGATTTATTGATGCTGCTGCAGGCATTTTGAGTTGTGAGCCTGTGTTTACTACTCTTTATCCACACCTCCTCCCAAGGGAGCCTTGGACTGCTTGACCACATTTCTACTGAGAGTCAAATGCAGACGAGGTACTTGGCTCCCTTGCAAATTCATAGTAGGTAGGGCCCATGGGCGTGAGGAGTAAAAGACCTCAACCTGCAAGCTTGGGCCCAGTAATCCCTGCTTGCCTTGAGGCCCTCAGAAAGGGGTTCTGATACTTGTTATCATTGTTGGACAAATGTTTCACGCTTCCTTGTCCAGTGTCCTCAATCAGTTCAGTTTTGACTAGCCATGGTGTGATGTGTATGCACTTCTGTTTGGAGGCTCGCCCTGCTCCCATTGCCAAGAGAGAGGTCAGCAGAGCAGGAAACGGAGGTGGGTGACTTTTGACTAATCAGAGAACACCTAGAATGACATAAAGGAAATGGGCTAGAGACGTCCTCCACCCAACAAGTAAACAGGTTTCTGGTAAGGGGACAGGAAAAGTGTAAATGCGGACTAGGGTGTCTAAGATAGATATCACCCACTCAGCACAAAGGGAACCACTGGAGCAGGTCAAGGTTTGTAAGGTGAGGGACAAGGTGTTAGAGAGAGGGCTGAAATGGACAAGCAGTGTGTAGCCAAGTGAGGCAGTTAGCCAATCTGGATAGGCTCAAGCACCTTGAATATAAACATCAAAGTAGTCCCTGCCAAAGCTGAAGATCCCAATGCAATAAATAGTCACCCACTCGCGGCTTCCATGCCCGAGGAGATTCTATCCGCATAAACAATAGTGCAGATGTGTGGTAAGAAATGTAAACAGGGGGCAGCTCTTCTTAATCATTTCCCTTATGGGGGAGTGCAGCCCTCCTGGATCAAGAAAAGAAAGATATTGGGCATATTTACTAACATTTTGTACCAGGTTTGCATCACAAAAGTCATGTGGGTTTGTAGTGTTTATCTCTTTAACCCCTCTATTCTCTGCTGGAACATTCCTACCTTCGTGTTCCAGAGAGTGGCGGTTTGAATTGATTTGTCGCCTGAAGCCGCCGGGGATACTTGTACTAGACTGTTCTCCCTACATTAAACTGTCTATGTTTAACTATCATCTTTTGCCTCTTATTAAACGTGACAAGTTGAACTTGTGTACCCCCCGGGATGAACTTGCTGTGCTAGCATAGTCCCGACACTCCGTACTCACCGGAGTCAACTGTTTGGTCCAAAGATCTTTGTGCTCCGTGGATCCTGGTTGGCGCTGACTGCTGCTGGTCGCATCTCCGTGTTGCCGACTAATGTCTCTCTCACCAGTGTCCAGGTGCTGAGTTGGGAACAGCGCGACGCACTATTGTGTCCTCTGGTTCCCATCTAGCTGCGGCTGCAGAGGAGGAGGTGGAGTCGAGTTGCGGTGGCGCTGCGTCTTGGCTTGCTGCAATTAACCCTTTGCAGTTGCACAGGTCTTTCATCAGCATTCTCGCTGGTGAGGGTGTTGCCAGAACTGCTGTCAGAGCTGTATTTTATTCCTTTGGCCAAGGTAAGCCCGTCTGCGCATGTGTCGTGGACGCCTACCTTTTTAGGCAAGCCCTAATTTCATCAAAGTCAATCACTGGGCCATTTTAAAACGTTTGGAAGAAAAGTCAAGCCTTAAACCATCTGTGGCAGTGCTTTTAACCCTTAGAAATAAAGTGGATAAAACGGCAGCCATCTCTTAAAATTAGTTTGGATTGAGAACAACTGCATTGTAGTACTGTTTTCTACTAATCTATGCTTCAGGCACTCTCGAAGTTTTTATTGCTGGCAATATATTTCAAAGGGGTTTGTTATGATGTCTCAGTGACATTGTCCAGTTTCCTTGCCATTACTCCAACATGAGTCAGTTTTACATATTAAGAAGTTACTTTATTATTATTATTATTATTTTGTATTGTCTTTTCAAAGAAAAGATATTGTGCATTTTTGTTGGAGCTCACTTTCAACAAGAGGTACATCATAATACACAATGCAGTCTGTAAATCCTCCACCACCATTTTTGAAGACACCAGGGGACCCACCTATTAAATGGAGGCAGTGGCATGATGCCTTTGAAACCTACTCGGGAGCGATTGGGGCTTCATGATACAGACCCAAGAGAAAGAGATATTTACTCTTACATTCTTTGGATTTTGAGGGCAGATCTATGTTTAAACATTTGCCTGATATTCAAATCGTTGAAGGGGAGATGGAACTTGACGTTTATAAAGAGGCTGTCAAGAAGCTTTTTCAAAGATTTGATGTCGCTTCAAGTCTGGTAGTTTTGAGACACACGTTTTTCAAAGGAGACCATAAACCTACAGAAGATGTTGATACTTACATCTCTGCATTGCCCAAGCTTGACACGGAATGCCAATTTGAGAACTTTGCAGAACAGCTCATTTATGATCAATTTATCTGCCATTGTACTGACAAGTCCATCAAGCAGAAGTTGCTTTCTTTAGGCAAGACTACATTAACTGAAACCATCAGGAATGCAAAAAGCATAGAGTTGTCAATAAAATCAGCAAGAGAACTTGAGGATATATCCACTGTTCAGGTCAACGCTGTCCTCTCCAAAGCTGACAAGGAGAGGGTGTTTAAAGCTACTTTTTCCTCACTCCAAAGCAACGGGCAACCAGCCACAACAGTCTCATTTTTTTTAAACAGTCTAACATATGTTTTAGGTGTGGATTATTTCCTCATCAAAGGGGAGGGTCGGGCTTGCCCGGCTAAAAATGCTCTGTGTAGGCTGTGAGGAAATTAAAGGCATTTTGCTAAGATTTATCAAAGTACCAAACGCAAGGGAACAAGAGCATCAGCTGTGGTTGATGATAGTGAATATGACATGGAAACTTCATTATGTGAAGTCCATCACATGATTGTGGTTGTGGGCGATGAAAATACCTCCAGGAATGAGCAAGAAGGATGTGTTGACCCTTATGTTCAGATTGAGGTTGGGGATAGACAGCTGTATCTGTTGGTTGATTCTGGGGCCAGAATCACTATGATCACCCAAGAGTTATTCTAACAGAATTGGCCAGGAAGAACATCGTTCCCACCTGATTGATCTCCAATTTCCTATGAGGGCAGGAAGTTTGACCTCAAGGTATTCTTTGAAGATACCATGTTTTTTAAAGAGAGATGTATCTGTGGTAAAATGTATGTTGCGATTAAAGGATTGAACATATTGAGTTGGTTCCACCAAGGGTTGTTTGGGATGGTTCTACGCCCTGGTAGAAAAGAACATGTTTCTTTGATTAGAGATGTGAATGACATTGAGTACTTGTTGAATGAGTTTCCAAGAGTGTTCTCTGGTGAGCTAGGGAAGATTGTGGGTTTGCAACACAAGATAAAGGCGAAAGCCAATGCCATTCCTGTGAAGGATACGCTAAGGGGAGTCCCTTTCAGCGTGCGCAGTGATTTTGAAAAGGAGTTGGAAGGGTTACGGATGAAAGGTATAATTGAGCCAGGAGTCCTCATTGTGGTTTTCTCCCTGGTCGTTGCCAAGAAAAAGAATGGCGAGTTGAGGGTTTGTGTTGATCTCAGAGCCCTCAATAAAGAAATATGGGTGGATTCTCATCCTCTCCCCAGGATTAGCGAAATGCTGTCTGCCATCTCTGGAGTCAAGTTTTTCACGAAGCTTGACCTAGCATCTGCCTACCATCAGGTAGAATTAGCCCAGGAGTCATGTCATCTTCCTGCATTTGTTTCCCCTTTGGGGACATTCCAGTACTGCTGTATGCCATTTGGCCTGGCATCTGCGGCTTCTGTCTTCCAGAGACTGATATCTGAATTGCTAAAAGGAATCTCGAATGTCTCTGTTTTTCAGGATGACGTGTTAATCCATGCCAGTTCTCGTTCGGAAGAAAGTGCTTTTGGCTTTTGACAAGGCTGGTCTGGTTCTCAAGAGGGAAAAGGAATATGCTACTTACCAGTATGCATCTGTTCTTGGCATAGAGGGCTGCAGAGTGGTACATTATGAATAGATCGCCATCTGGTGTTGGGCTCGGATGATTGCACTTTGTTTTTCTCTTGGAGAGTCTTTTGTATCTTGGTGACTCCTCCCTTGGTTGGTAGTGCGCATGGGCATCGGCTCCATCCCTAGATTGTTTTGCCATAGTAGGGTTAGATGGAGTAGTATAGTAGAATACAGATAAGAATGCCCATGTAAGTGTATCTAAATAAGATAATGTTGGAACAGACACAGGTTTCCGGGGAGGCTGGGAGGGCATGTACCACTCTGCAGCCCTCTATGCCAAGAACAGATGCATACTGGTAAGTAGCATATTCTGTTCGAGGCATATGGGCTGCAGATGGTACATTATGAATAGACTATACAGCAGTTCTCTCCCTAGCGGTGGTCGCCCGTGTCTGTTGCAACTGTCTGAAACAATGTTTTTAATACTGCTTGTCCCACTCTAGCTTGTTGTGTTGTGTGCACATGTACACAATAGTGTTTTGTGAAGGTGTGCGGTGTAACCCAGGTAGCTGCTTTGCATATGTCATCTAGTGGAATGTTTCCCAAAAATGCCATAGATGCTCCTAGTTTACGTGTAGAGTGAGCTCTAGGAGGAACAGTTAATGTTCTCTTTGCCTTTAAGTAGCATATTTGAATGCATTTTACAATCCATCTGGCAATGCCCGCTTTGGAGATGGGATTGCCTTTATGTGCAGGAGAAAACGCAACAAATAGCTGTTTTGTCTTTCTGAAAGTTTGTGTTCTTTCTATGTAGTACAATATGGCCCTTCTAACATCCAATGTATGTAGGGCTCTTTCTGCTACTGTTTGTGGTTTTGGAAAGAAAACCGGTAATTCCACTGACTGATTGATGTGGAATGCTGAAATTACCTTTGGTAAAAATTTTGGGTTTGTTCTAAGAACCACTTTATTTTGGTGTAACTGCATAAATGGTTCTTGAATCGTAAAAGCCTGTAGTTCACTTACTCTTCTAAGTGACGTGATAGCTATGAGGAAGGCCACCTTCCATGTGAGGAATTGTATTTCACACCTATGCATAGGTTCAAATGGTGGCCCCATTAGTCTGGTAAGTACTATGTTGAGATTCCAGACTGGGGAAGGTGGTCTTCTTGGTGGAATGACTCTTTTGAGTCCTTCCATGAAAGCTTTAATTGCTGGTACTTTAAACAGTGAAAGATGTTGCCTGTTTTGTAGGTACGCCGCTATGGCTGCGAGATGAACTCTGATAGAGGTATATGCTAAGTTACATTGCTGCAAGTGTAGTAAATAGCAAATGATTTGTTTAGTGGATGCGTCCAGAGGGTTGATGTGCTTACTGTTACAGTGTATAGCAAACCTCTTCCATTTTGCTGCATAGCATGCTCTGGTGGTAGGACGTCTTGCTAATTTAGTGATTTCCATACATTCTGGTGGTAAATCTAAATACCCAAACTCTATGACCTCAGGAGCCAGATCGCTAGGTTCAGTTGTTTGGGATCTGGGTGCATTATTTCTCCATGGTTCTGTGTAAGATGCATGGGTAATAATTTTAGCTTTTGATGTGGTACTTGTGAGAGTTGTAGCAGCGTGGTGAACCACGGCTGTCTTGCCCACGTGGGTGCCACTAGTATCATTGTCATTGAGTGTTGTTGCAGTTTCCGAACCAGTAACGGAATTAGTGGTAGAGGAGGGAACGCGTAAGCAAATTTGTTGGACCAATTTATCCATAGTGCATTGCCCTGGGACCGTTGGTGTGGGTACCTGGATGCGAAGTTTTTGCATTTTGCGTTCTGATGATTGGCAAACAGATCTATCTCTGGTTGCCCCCATTTTTGGAAGAAAGGCTGTAGTATTTGGTTGTGCAGCTCCCATTCGTGTACTTGTTCTGACTGTCTGCTTAGGATGTCTGCTATCTGATTTTGAACTCCTGGTAGGTGTTCCGCTAACAGATAGATTTTTTGAGGAATGGCCCATCTCCATATGTCCTGTGCTAGTTTGGATAGTTGGAGAGAGTGTGTCCCCCCCTGTTTTTGAATATAATACATTGCAGTCATGTTGTCTGTTCTGATCAGGACTGCTTTGCCTGTTATTTGTATTTGGAAAGCTTTTAGTGCTAGAAATACTGCTAATAGCTCTAGATAGTTGATGTGCAGTTTCTTTTGCTGCACACTCCACTTCCCCTGCACTGTGTATTTGTCCATATGCGCTCCCCATCCGGAGAGCGATGCGTCCGCTGTTATTATCACTTGTGGAATTGGCTCTAGGAACGACCGTCCCTTGGAAATGTTTTCTGTGTTCCACCACTTCAGAGAGCGATACGTCCGGTCGTTTACCAACACCAGATCTGTAATCTGACCTTGAGCCTGATTCCACTGTGTCGCTAGACACTCCTGTAGTGGGCGCATTTGTAGCCTGGCATGTGGTATTAGCAGTATGCAGGAGGACATCATGCCTAATAGTTGCATAAACACTCGTGCTGGTAGTGAGTGTTGTGGTTGAAATCTTTGTATTAACCCGACCATTGTCTGTATCCTGATTGGGTTGGGGTATGCTATTGCCTTTTCTGTGTCTATCGTAGCCCCCAGATATTGTTGAATCTGGTTTGGTTGCAGGTGTGATTTCTTGTAGTTCACCGTAAACCCTAGGTGGTGCAGCAATTGAATTGTCTTCTGTGTGTTGTGAAGACATTCCTCTTTTGACTTGGCCTTTATTAGCCAGTCGTCCAAGTATGGGAAGACATGTATTTGTTGTCTTCTTAGGAGTGGTGCCACCACAGCTAGGCATTTTGTGAACACTCTCGGTGCTGTTGTGACACCGAACGGAAGGACTTTGAACTGATAGTGTTGTCCTTCTAAAACAAACCTTAGGTATTTTCTGTGGGCTTTGTGAATTGGGATATGAAAGTAAGCGTCTTTTAGATCCAGTGTAGAAAGAAAGTCCCCTTTCTTCAGTAAAGGGAGTACTTGTTGGAGCGTGACCATGTGGAAATGCTCCGAGTTTATGTAAGCATTGAGAGGTCTGAGGTCTAATATTGGTCTTAGGGACCCGTCTTTTTTGGGGATTAGGAAGTATAGAGAGTATACTCCTGTTCCCTGTTGATCTTTTGGGACCTTCTCTATTGCATGTTTTTGTAGAAGTGCTAGTACTTCTTCTCTTAATAATGTCAGATGATCTTGACTCATTGGACGCTGTTTGGGGGGGATGTTTGGTGGGGTAGCTGTGAGTTCCAGGCAATAACCATGTTGGATAATTTGTCTCACCCACTTGTCTGATGTGATGTTTTCCCAGACAGGTAGGAACTGTGCTAGACGTCCCCCGACCGGTGTTATGTGGTCTGGGGGGAGTCCTATGAAGTCATTGTTTTGGGGTTGAGGCGTTGCGGTTGTTATTATTTCCGCGGCCTCTACCCTTGTTGTTGTTACCTCTGTAACTTCCTCTTGAATTACCTCTGGGTGATGTTGGTGTGAAAGAGGTGGATTGCTGATTTGTTCCTGTATTCTTTGAGCCCCCTCTATAGGTGGATCTACGAAAGGAACCTCTTTGTGTTGGCTGTTGCAATGCTCCCATTGACTTAGCCGTTTCTGTATCTTTTTTCATTTTCTCTAAGGTCTCATCTGTGCTTGAACCAAACAGTGTTTTTTGATCAAATGGTTTGTTCAGTAGTGCCGTTTGTACTTCCTGTTTGAATCCTGATATTCTCAGCCATGCATGTCTCCTCAACATTACACTGGTGTTTATAGATCTTGCTGCAGTGTCTGCTGCGTGTAGGGCGCACTTAATGGAAGTATTAGTTATTATTTTTCCTTCCTGTATTAACTGATCTGCCTTTTTCTGATGTTCCTTGGGGAGATGTGTGATGAGTTTTTCTAATTCATCATAATGTGCCCTGTCATAACGTGCGAGTAGTGCTTGTGTATTGGCTATACGCCAGCTATTTGCCGCCTGTGATGCTACTCTCTTGCCTGATGCATCTATTAATTTTGACTCTTTATCAGGTGGAGGAGCCTCTCCTGTAGATAATGAGTTTGCTCTTTTACGAGCGTTTGAGACCACCAGCGAGTCCAGGGGTACATGTCCTTTAATAAAGATTGGATCCTTTGGAGCCGCCTTATATTTTTTATCAATTCTTGGGTTTAACACCCTAGCCCTCACTGGGTCTTTGAATATCTCTTCTGTGTGACTGAGAAGACCCTTCAACATAGGAAGAGTACCTGATGTTCTTTGTGCATTAGGTATCGTCTCTAACAGGAAATCCTCTATTTGGGGTTCTGTATGTATGTCTACCTTATGATATTTTGCTGCTCTATTAATGAGCTGCGCAAATCCTGTGTTATCATCAGGTGGTGAAGGCTTTGAGGGATATAACTCTGGGTCGTTGTCTTCATCTGACCCTACATCATAATTTTCCCATGGGTCATCCTCATCTGGGATGGTTTCGTCATCCCCTTGAGGTTCTCCCTCCCCTAGATCACTGTCTACATCAGACTGAGGTGTAGATGGTCTTGGTGTGGAAGGTGTAGGAATATTTGGCATAGTGTGAGGAATAGGAGAAGAGGGTGTGACTTTATGTCTAGGAGAAGTAGGAGGAGTTGTATTTGTCCCCAATGTTCTCTTTTTTGAAGGAAGAGATTTATCTTCTGTCTGTTCATTCTTTCTCTTCTTCGTCACTACTTTGCCAGTTTGCGGATCGATAAACAAGATCTTTTGTTTGGGATCTGTCTGTTGCTCCTGTATCGGTACCGAAGGCCCTGGTTCCGAAAGGTGCTTATGTTTTCGATCGTCAGTGTTTGGTGCTTTCTGCACCGAGTGTCTACTCGATTCCGACTTCCTGGGTATCGAGTGAATCTTGGACGATGAACCATGTTTATGTTTCGACATGGAATGTTTCGGTACCGAGCTTTCCCTTGTATGTAGCCTCGGTGTCGAAGTCGATGTCACCTTTTTCTCGGATCCGACATGGTGGGAGTCCGAGTGTTTCGGTTTCAGTTTCGGTTTCGTTGCCGGGCCCGAGGGCGGGGCGTCGGAAACTTTTTTCTGCGGTTTGACCGGGCTCGAAGGCGGGGTCGTTACCGCACGGGGTTGGTTTTTCGGTAAGGGGACGTCGTCACTCACGGTTTGTTGCTCGTTGAGTTCTTCAATCTCCGACTGGTCCCCTTCCGACCCCGACTGATCCTCTTCTTCTTCCATTAGCTCGTCTCCGAACAGCTCCGGGATCGCCTCCGACTGCATTCTTGAAACCTCGTGTCTTCGAGCTCGACGATTTCTAATCGTTAGCTTGGAGGAGAATGCTGCGCAGGCTTCGCAGTCCCTGGATTCGTGTTCAGGCGATAGACAGAGGTTGCACACCTCGTGTAGGTCCTTGTGTGGGAACTTAGCACCACACGTTGGACATTTCTTGAATGGAGTCCTTTCCATGGACTCCGGGCTTGACTGCGTCGAGAAAGTTCTCTTGTTCGTCGACGTAGGTCTAAGTTTTTTCTTCGATTTTGAATTTGCAACGCGTCGGAATGGAAATGAAACGCGCTCGATAACAATACCGTCGAATTGGAAAGGGAATACGCGCCGATAAATCACTTTTCTCTGAAGTTGATCTGGAGCGTCTCGATCCTCATCCGAACCCGATGGCGGAAAAAAACAATCTAAGGATGGAGCTGATGCCCATGCGCACTACCAACCAAGGGAGGAGTCACCAAGATACAAAAGACTCTCCAAGAGAAAAACAAAGTGCAATCATCCGAGCCCAACACCAGATGGCGATCTATTCATAATGTACCATCTGCAGCCCATATGCCTCGAACATGTCAGTTCATGAAATCCTCTAGAATATTTGGGCCACGTTGTGTCTGAAGAGGATGTACGTCCCAAGCCTGGGTTAATTGAGGCCATTTTGGATGCCCCACCCCCTGTAGATAAAGCAGGAGTTAAATCTTTTTTGGGCCTCTGTGAATTCTATTCACGGTTTATATCAGATTTTGCATCCAGGGTGAGGGCCATTCCTCTTCTGTTGAAAGACAGTTCCGATTTTTTGTGAGATGATGAGTATTCTGCCGCATTCTCCAACATCAAACAGCTGCTAATCAGAGTGTGTTTGCAAAAACCTTTTGATCAAAATCTCAAATGTTGTTTGACTGTGGATGCGAGTAAGTTTGGTGTTGGGGTAGTTTTGACACAGAAGGATGCTGAAACAGAAAATACCATTGTGTTTGCCTCCAGAGTCCTTGGGGATCCTGAGTTACATTATTCCGTGATAGAAAAAGAGCTTTTGGGGTGTTGGTGGGCCATAGAAAAGTTTAAGAGCTATCGCTGGGGAAGACATTTTATTCTACAAACCGATCTTAAACCTTTAGTCTCTATTCCTAATGGCACCAATTGTAGGACTAGTACTCTGAGAAATGCAAGATTTGCAGCAAGAGTGCTCCAGTTCAATTTTAAAGTTGTACATATTTCTGGAGGGTGAAATGTGAGAGCAGATTATTTGTCCAGAAATCCTATTGTAGAGAAGGATGAAGTGGAGGGTGAGTGTGAAGATGAGTGTTGTTTCATTGCTGCCAAGGAGGTTGAGAATACCAGTCATTTCACAGAAGATGTGTGGAGGAAAAGCTTGGGTGATGATGTTATGATGAAAATGGTCATGGAGAATGTTAAGTCAGGCTGGCCAAGGGAAAAATCGCTTGAATTGAGTTTACAACCCTATTTCAAGGTGTCAGAGGAGTTAACTATTGAGGATGGACTACTTTTAAGAGGTGACCAACGAATTCCTCTATTAGAGCTTAGGTGCAATATTTTGTCTAAAGCTCATTAAGGTCACTTGGGGTCCACGTTGACCAAACACAGGATGCACAAGTCATTTTGGTGGCCTCAGATGGATGCAGAATTTGACTACTTGGTCAAGAGTTGTGTTGTGTGCTCAACGTATGATAAATCTTTTAAGACTTCCACCCCACTTACGGTGCCTATTGACTGTCCCTCTGGACCGTGGAAGAAACAGGCATTGATTTGATAGGACCATTCAATGTTCTGTCACACAATTGTCGCTTTGCTTTAGTCCTCATGGACTACTATTCTAAATGGCCCTTTGTCAGATTTATTGATGAATCTGACTCCAAAGCAGTGATTATTTTCCTCAAAGACATTTTCATGAGTGAAGGTCTACCTGAGGAGATCATCTCAGATAGGGGGGGTTTAATTAGTCTCTAGTGAGGTCGAGAAATTTCTTAATGGGAGCTCCATCCACCATCTTAAGAGTTCGGTTTACCAAGCACAAACCAATGGCCTTATGGAGTGTTTCAACAGGGTCCTTGGTGAGTGCGTGAGTTGGGCGTTAGTTAATAAGTTTGATGTTAAAAATGGTGTCCAATCTATGTTATGGTTTTATAGAACCACCCCACATTCCTCCACTGGATTTTCTATTCCCTTAGAGGCTCTTAAAGGAAGCAAACCTGCAACCCAGTTTAGACCAGCTTGTATGAGTAAGTTTCTAAAAAAAGAGTTGTCATATCAATCTTATAATTAATTGATCCAACACAGTGTTGAATGTGCACAGAATAAACAGAAATTGTAGTATAATGCCAGAAAGGTGAAAGATTGTCCTTTTAGGATAGGTGATTCTGTATGCATCAAATTACCAGGTTTTGTGAAGAAAGGTGAACCGAAGCTCCCTCACCCTTTTGTCATTGATAAAGTGTGAGGCAATGCTGCTAGGGTTCAAGGACGTAATTGGTGGAACACTGCCAAGCTCGTCAAAGTTCACGTACATTCTGAGTCATTGTCTGATTCTGTAACTCTTGATAATTCAGTCAGGTTTGGATTGAAAATGTCTCCTTCGTTTTTGTTCTCTAATTTGTCTCGAGGGCTTGCTTCTGGCAATGCTCAAGTTGAGACTTTATGGAAGAACCTCAGGGCTCTGATGGTTCCCAGCAGGTACCATTCGTACCGCCATTTCGGTGATGATATTTAGAGTGTTTTTTTAATAATAATGGTTATTAAGAGTTTTGCTCTTCTCTGTTTTCTCTGTTGTTTCCCCTTTTCTTTTCCTGGTTTCCCCCGCTGTTTCAGTTTTTTTTTCTTCCAGTGGTCCTTTTCTTTCTTTCACTCACCCTGCTGTCTGTTTCTCAGTTCATAAGGGAAAAATCATTGTTATATTTTTGTCTTTCTTTCATTGCATTGGACTGATGTGTATTTAGTGTGTTGTAGACATTGTTTATTATTATAAGTTATGTTACTCTCTTCTTTTTTTTGGTCAGACATTTGTGTTTTTGTGTCTATGAGACATATATTAAAAATGGAGGAAAACTAAATCTAGTGTTTATCTCTTTTACCCCTCTATTCTCTTCTGGAACTCTGCTGCCTTCGTGTTTCAGAGAGTGGCGGTTTGAATTGATTTGTCGCCTGAAGCCGCCGGGGATACTTGTACTAGACTGTTCTCTCTAAATTAAACTGTCTGTGTTTAACTCTCATCTGTTGTCACTTATTTCTGGAGTCCATCAAGCTATTCACAGATCACACATTCCACATACAAATGACAGACATACTTCATACATATCCCAAACATAATGAAGGCAAAGGACACCAGTTATGGGGGTATAGAAGATCTTTTGCTGGAAAGAGATGGTAGGCATTCCCCTCACAGTGCCCATGGTCTATAATTTCACTCAATGAATCAATCAATCAATCAGTGACACTTATAAAGCGCGCTACATACCCGTAGGGTCTCAAGGCGCTGGGGGGGGGCGGGGGGGGGGGGGGGGTGCCGCTACTGCTCGAACAGCCAGGTCTTCAGCTTCTTCCTGAAGGAGAGGTGGTCTTGGGTCAGGCGTAGGTCGGTCGGGAGGGAGTTCCAGGTCTTGGCGGCCAGGTAGGAGAAGGACCTTCCTCCTGTAGTCGCTCTTCGGATGCGGGGGACGGCGGCGAGGGCGTGGTTGGCTGATCGGAGGTGGCGTTTGGGAGCGTAGAAGTTGACTCGGCTGTTGAGGTAGCTCGGGCCTTGGTCGTGTAGGGCTTTGTGTGCGTGGGTGAGGAGGCGGAAGGTGATTCTTTTGTTGACGGGAAGCCAGTGAAGGTCTCTCAGATGTCCGGAGATGTGGCTGGTTCGTGGGATGTCGAGGATGAGTCTGGCTGAGGCGTTCTGGATCCGCTGGAGTCTCTTCTGGAGCTTGGCGGTGGTACCGGCGTAGAGGGCGTTGCCGTAGTCCAGTCGGCTGGTGACGAGGGCCTGGGTGACGGTCTTCCTGGTCTCGGTGGGGATCCACCAGAAGATCTTCCGTAGCACTCCAGGCACTCCAGTCACTGACAGTCAACATATAGCTTGGGTTAAGATGGAGATAGCCACTCTCTCTCAGAAAAAGGCATACATTTACAGTGTCCCTCTGGCATGAGAGCACAGCTCTGATATCAACAAAACTTAACATACACACAGATAATCACCAATCATCTTGTATGATCGTCCAGCTCACTGGGACAAACACAGAGCTGTAAAGAAAAAAATACAAGGACAGGGGGCCACAGCTCTACAAAGCCATGCATAACATTTTCATTAAACACCTTTAATGAATTCAGCTTGAGTAACGCAATAACAATATAATGCTTTATAGGTTTTAAGCCTATGAACTTTCCAGTTATCACTCATTGTGATGCAAATTTTGTTTCTTGAAATCTTTGAAATGAACAATCAGTCTTCGAACCTGTTATGAGCCCCATGGTACATTGGGAAAAAAATTCTATTGTTTTCTGCCTTTGTAATCTAAATTCTGGCACTTCTAGATTTTTATTTTTTATAAAGTGATTTTTATAGAAAAGGAAATGGTTTTTATAATTTAGACTAGATCAATCAGTCAGTGGACAGAGATCATGTAAACAGATTTATATCAGTCTCTTTCAACGGCTTAGCTACAATTTGATAGCTGCCAGTACTCAAGGTGGCACAACTGCATCATGGATTACAGCTGGGGCATTTACTGCGTCCCATTATAATGGAAGCTCTCATTTCAGTCAGTAAAGAAGGAAATTATAAAATATTTTGTAATAATTTAACCCACAATAAGACCTGGATATACCACCATTAAATACCCTACCAGATTATCCTTTTGAGTGTAGCCAAGACTTGTATTTGTACCAATATATATTTTTCAAACTCTTTTTATTAAACATGCTTATAATACATCACATAGCTGAAAGTGTTTACATGCACATTAGCAATTATGAATACACATATTATAGTATTGCTTGGCGGGGTTGAGCAACAATAGCCACACAAGAGGCATTGAAGGCTTTCCTCCTTAACATTTCAGATTACATAGGGCGTGAGTTAATCTTATTGTGCCTCACTTAGGGGCATATTAGCAAGAACCCTGCGTAAAATTATCACCGTTTTATCAGCAGGAAACTGCCGAAAAAACGGCGATAATGGGCTTGCTAATATGCGTGATAGAATTCCAATAGAAGCCCAGGTTAGACCTACAAGTTCACCACCCCTTACCACCCACAAGGTAACGGTCTGGTAGAGAGATTCAACCTTGAAGGGCATGATTAAGAGTCTAACAGAACCTCTGAGGCATAAGTGGGAGGTCCTCTTGCCGTGCCTTCTCTCTGCGTACAGAGAGGTGCCACATAAGACTCTTGGGTTCAGTGCCTTTAAGCTTCTGTATGGTCACCCTGTGAGAGGACTTCTGAGTTTGGTGAAGGAAGGCTGGGCGGCAGCTCCCAGGAAAACTCCACAGGATGTGTTTAGTTACATGCTGGCCTTCCGAAACCAAAACTGCCTGCTTCAGGAAACTCGCTCAGGCGAACCTAGAAGCAAGCCAGGAAGAAATGAAGAAGAGGTATGACCAGAATGCCACTCTGGTCGAATTTCTACCTGGGCAAAAAGTATGGGTCATGGCCCCAGTGGAACCCTGTGCCTTGCAGGACAAGTGGATTGGGCCTTTGAGGTTGTGGAGCGCAAAAGTGATGTCACCTACCTGGTGGATTTGCGGGCTCCAAGAAACACTTTGAGGGTCCTCCACTTGAACCGCCTCAAGCCCCACTTCGAGCGGTCCAAAGTGAGTATGCTATTGGTGACAGACGATGGGGTGGAAGAGGAGAGTGAGCCTCTCCCTGACCTCCTGTCTACCAAGGAGGGAGATAGGTCAGTGGAAGGTGTGATCCTCTCCCCTACCCTGACTGCCGAGCAGCAAAGCGACTATCACCGATTGTAGGGACAGTTTGCCCCACTGTTCTCCCTGACCCCAGGTGTTACTCACAGGTGTACCGATGACATAGACACCGGTGACAGCCCACCTGTGAAGCATTAGATTTACAGGCTGACTCACCGGGTCAAGGCCAGCATCAAAGAGGAGGTCTCTAAGATGTTGGTGTTAAGGGTGATCGAGCCTTCCAACTGTCCTCGGGCCTGCCCAGCGGTCTTGGTCTCAAAGGCTGCTACACCAGGTGCCACCCCAGAACTGCAATTTTGTGTGGACTACCATGGGCTCAATGTCGTCACCAGGACGGACGCAAAGCACACCCCATCCCCAGAGCTGAAGAGCTCATTGATCGATTGGGAGCTGACAAGTTCTTCAGCACGTTTGATTTAACGTCTGGGTACTGGCAGATTGCCTTGACTGATGGGGCAAAGGAGAGGTCCGCATTTTCAACCCCAGAAGGACATTACAGTTCCAGGTAATGAAATGAAATGAAATTTGATTTGTAAAGCGCATGGCTTCCCTAGAGCATCCCAGCGCTACCTAACTGATAACAGAAAACTCAAAAGGGACCGAAACTTAAGGGGTTTTAGGGAAAAGAAAAGTTTTAAGCGATTTTCGGAACTTAAGATAGCATGGTTCAGTCCGAATATGCCTAGGGAGAGCGTTCCAGTTTTTTGCCGCATTTACAGAAAAGAGGCGGCCTCCTGTGCGGACCTTCCTCACTCTAGAAACTATGGCAAGATTGTCCAAGTCCGATCGGAGGGCCCGAGAAGGTCTGTAGGGACGAATCAGGCTCCTCAGGGCCGGAGGACCTTTGCCTTGAAGTGTCTTATGGGCAATGCAAGATGATTTGAAGGCGACAGGTGACAGCCCACCTGTGAAGCATTAGATTTACAGGCTGACTCACCGGGTCAAGGCCAGCATCAAAGAGGAGGTCTCTAAGATGTTGGTGTTAAGGGTGATCGAGCCTTCCAACTGTCCTCGGGCCTGCCCAGTGGTCTTGGTCTCAAAGGCTGCTACACCCGGTGCCACCCCAGAACTGCAATTTTGTGTGGACTACCATGGGCTCAATGTCGTCACCAGGACGGACGCAAAGCATACCCCATCCCCAGAGCTGAAGAGCTCATTGATCGATTGGGAGCTGACAAGTTCTTCATCACGTTTGATTTAACGTCTGGGTACTGGCAGATTGCCTTGACTGATGGGGCAAAGGAGATGTCCGCATTTTCAACCCCAGAAGGACATTACAGTTCCAGGTAATGAAATGAAATGAAATTTGATTTGTAAAGCGCATGGCTGCCCTAGAGCATCCCAGCGCTACCTAACTGATAACAGAAAACTCAAAAGGGACCGAAACTTAAGGGGTTTTAGGGAAAAGAAAAGTTTTAAGCGGCTTTCGGAACTTAAGATAGCATGGTTCAGTCCGAATATGCCTAGGGAGAGCGTTCCAGTTTTTTGCCGCATTTACAGAAAAGAGGCGGCCTCCTGTGCGGACCTTCCTCACTCTAGAAACTATGGCAAGATTATCCAAGTCCGATCGGAGGGCCCGAGAGGGTCTGTAGGAACGAATCAGGCTCCTCAGGGCCGGAGGACCTTTGCCTTGAAGTGTCTTATGGGCAATGCAAGATGATTTGAAGGCAATTCGCTCATGAACTGGAAGAAAGTGGAGAGCTCTTAGCAATGGTTTGGCAGACGCTCTTCTTGGAGCCCCCACAAGCATCCTGGCTGCAGCGTTCTGCACCCGCTGCAAGATATTAATGGTGGCTTCCAGCGCAGCCAGAAGTAGGGCGTTGCTATAATCCAGTCTGGATAAAATTAATCCCTGGATTAGTAGTTTCCTAGACTGAAAAGGCAGGAGAGGGAGAACTTTCCGTACTGCCCGAAGAAGGCCGAAGCACACGCCCGCGACTTTCTGGGCATGCGTCCTAAAGGTTAGTTCGGGCTCAAACCAGACCCCTAGGCTTTTGATTTTCTCTTTTGGTAGAGGCAGCTCGCCCATACAGGGCGGCCAAAAGGCTTTGGGCAAAGATGTAAATTGGTGGCCCAGGATCAAGATCTCGGTTTTTGCTCCGTTCAATTTGAGCTTTGAGCCAGTCATCCAGGAGAAGATTCGGTGAAGCAGGCCGAAAGGTTATCCGGACATCCCACTTGTTGCGTCAACGAGACGACTAATTGGGTGTCGTCTGCGTAGGTGACGCATTTAATCCCAAAAGGGGCTACCACCTCCTCCAGTGGGGCCATATAAACGTTAAACAAGGTAGGGCTCAGAGACGAGCCCTGAGGAACTCCACACTGGAGGGGAGTAGATTTGGACATGACACATGACACCATTTTCCCAAATCCTAAATGATCGTTTATTCAAAAAGGATTCCAGCCATCTCAGGGCTGATCCTGCATTGCCCAGTATAGCAAGACGGTGGACTAATATTTCATGGTCCACCGTATCAAATGCAGCGCTCAGATCCAGGAGGATCAGAACTGCCGATCCCCCTGAATCTAAGATGCACCTTGCCTCCTCAGCCACCACTATGAGGGCTGTGTCGGTGCCCTGTCCTGGGCAAAAGCCCGTTTGAGAGTCGCTCAGTAGCCCATTACTTTCCAAAAACCCTGAGAGCTGTTGATTAACTATTTTTTCAGCAATTTTGCCCAGACTAGGTAACAGAGAGATCGGGCGAAAATTGGCTAAATCGGCTGTGTCAAGCCCCGGTTTCTTTAGGAGTGTCTTAATTCTGGCCTGTTTCCAGCTGGGTGGGACCACCACGTTGGTGAATGAGGAGTTTAACAACTCTGTTGCGAGGGGGGCAATGGTGTCTGCAATTTGTTTAAGGACTTACATAGGCGTCGGGTCAGATGGAGAACCACTATTCAGGGAGGATAGCATCTTACAAAAATCCTCCTTGGTAATGCGTCTGAGAGCATCCAACTGGTGATGCCCTCTGCGTTGAAGAATGCCCCTGCCACCTTTCAGAGGTTGGTCAACCAGGTGTTGGCTGGGCTGGAGGATTTCAGTGCCACCTACCTGGATGACAACGCAGTGTTCAGTTCCAGCTTGGAAGAACACTTGCAGCACCTCAGGGAAGTGTTGAGGGCGCTGCAGAGGGCAGGCTTCACAAACAAGGCCAGTAAGTGCCAGATCGGGCAGGGTTTGGTGGTGTACTTGGAACAGCAGGTAGGAAGCGGCCAGATGGCGCCCCTACAACCCAAGATTGACACCATTCTGGCTTGGGAGCCCCCCAAGACCCAGACAGAGGTGAGGGCCGTCTTAGGTCTCACCGGGTACTACAGGAGGTTTGTTAAGGGGTATGGCACCATTGTTGCCCCTTAACAGAGCTGACATCCAGGAAGCAGCCCAAGAGGGGGACCTGGACGGAGTCCTGCCAGAAGGCTTTTGATGCCCTGAAAGCCGCCATGTGCACGGCCCCGTGCTCAAAGCACCCAACTACTCCAAGGAATTTGTCCTGCAGACTGACGCTTCAGAGCATGGAGTGGGAGCAGTGCTCTCACAACTGAACGAAGAGGACCTAGACCAGCCTGTAGTCTTGCTTAGCCAGAGACTACTCCCCAGGGAACAGAGCTGGAGTGCCATAGAAAGGGAAGATTTCGCTGTGGTCTGGGCACTGAAGAAGCTGAGACCCTACCTGTTTGGGACTCACTTCCGGGTGCAGACAGACCACAGGCACCTCAGATGGTTGATGCAAATGAGTGGTGAGAATCCAAAACTGCTGAGGTGGTCCATCTCCCTACAGGGCACAGAACACTCCAATGCAGATGGTCTGTCCAGGTTCTGCCTTCCGCCTTAGTGAAGAGAACTCCCAGGAGAGTGGGTGGTTCTCCCTACTTTCAGCTGGAGGGGACATGTGTTAGACTTGGCATCTTTTGGCGTGTTTCCCCAGAGTTTTTGCCTTCTGACCTCCCGGTTTTGACTCTGTTTTTGCTGCTGTAGCGTTACTGCACACTTTTCGCACTGCTGATCAGTGGTAAAGTGCAAGTGGTCCTGTGGTAAATTGTGGTATGGATTGGTGTTTCCATTATTGGATATTTAATTTACTTGTCAGTCCTTATTAAAGTGCACTGAGTGTGCCAGGGCCTGTGATTCAAATGCGACTCGTGGGCCTGCAGCGCTGATTGTGCCACCCACGTGGGTATTCCTGAAAAGGTAACTCACATGCCAATGCAGCGTCTGTAGTTTGTAACTGCCATGTTGACTTGGCCAGTGTACACACTTGCCAGCCCCTAACCTTCCCTCTGTCTTACATGTCAGGCACCCCTAAGATAGGCCCTAGGTACCCCTGTGGGCAGGGTGCAGTGTATGTGAAAGGCAGGACATGCTCTTGTGTGTGTGGCATGTCCTGGTAGTGAATTACAGCCAATTTCGTTTTCCGTTATTGCAAGGCTACCTGTTCCCCACAGGACAGAATGGGAAGTTTGTTTATAACATCTTATAAACATAACTGGCCTGAACTCAGAATCTAAAGATGCATCTTTTAGTGAAGGTGATTTTTACATTCTGTGTTTGAAAATACCACTTTTAGAAAGTAGGTATTTTCTTGCTCAGTCATCCTGTGTGCCTCCGATGGAATGTGGATTAACTGTCTGGGTTTTGGATGACAGAATGCTGGGGAGCAGGAGTGACCCTGGATAGTCTAGGTGGGTCAAGAAAGGGCTGAATAGACCTAGGCTGCAATGGGGGAAGGGGGAGGAGATTTCCTTGCACCTCAAAGGGCCTGGTCTGCCTCTGACAATGCCACCTCCACCTCCTGCCTGGAAATCACACCAGAGAAGGCAGAACTGGCTCTGGCTGGGCACAGACACTCTCTGCCTAAGAGATCAAAAGATTTTGGGATTTAAAAATTGGGGCTCGGACCCCTGAACTTTAGAACTCTTTTGGACCAAGAAGACTGCCAAGAAGAAGCGCCAGAGAAGCTGTGAGGAGGAACTACCACTTTGCTGTGTGCTTCGCTATGTTGGCCTGCAGTGGCTGCTTCTGTCTTGGGCAGTGAAAGGACTAGACTGTACTTTCTGCAATCTACTTTGTGAGTTTCTCCAAGGGCTTGAGGTAGAGCTTGCCCCCTGTTCAAGAAGTCTCAGGAACCGCAAAGACTTCAAGCTCTTCTGCCCTCAGCACTGGGAACTGTCTGTTTTGTGCTGCAACAGAAGACAAGCAACCCAACGACGTCTACGAAGCCACTGCCGACTACGTGTCCTGAAGGCACTGCTGAGGGCACCATTGCAATGCTGCACTGCGACCCTGGTCTCAGCGACGACGCCTGCTGATGCTGTCACTGAGCCCCTGCCCGCACCTCAACCTGTGGGCACCAGACTCCGCACCACCTCGCTTCACGAAGATACCTTGGTATTACCGACAACGCGCCCCACGCCAAAATCGACGCCGCTGCTTGCACTGTTTCGAGTGCACCGCTCGTAAAGTCACACAATGCAACGCCCTCACCCCGCACTGCAGCCTTGATCTACCAACGCCATTGACTCTAGTTCATCATCCAACGACAGCGCTTCATCAACAACGATGCCGCTGCTTGAACCATGACCTGCCAGCAGCGCAACGAACATCACCTTCATCTCGCACCGCCAACCTGACCTCACTGACAAAACCATCTGACGCCACCACCGAGCCTCTGCTTGCACCGTGACCTGAGGGCACCGCACGTCGCACTGCTGCACTTAGCACTGCAGCACATGACGCCCGCCGACGCCAGCACTCCTGACTCCAACAGAGAGGAGATCGATCTGCAATGCATTTGACTTCGAGGGCCAGCCGACTCCTGCACCGACCTCTGGAACCAACGCCTACGGATGACGTGTTCTCGGAAGCTCAACAAGAGGTCGCCGACGCCCGGCATTTCTAGGAGGTACTCTTTGCAGGTCTTCCCAACACCGTAGCTGGCCCGTGACGCCGCAGTCAGCCACAACTGTTTGGATTTGTTTGCACACGATGCCGTGATAGCCCCGGACGGAGCTATCAACATCAAGGAACTGTTTTTCAAGTGTATTTTGATAATTGTAGATTTTTAAGTCCTGTATTGTGGATTTTTATCGTTTTGGTCTTGTCTTAAATATATAAAAATATTGGATATTTTTATCTAAACTGGTGTGGTGTCCTTTTGTAGTGCGTACACTGTATTACTGTTGGTTATGTGCAAATGCTTTACACACTGCATCTAAGATAAGCCTGCCTGCTCATGCCAAGGTACCAAGGGGGTGAGCAGGGGTTATTTTAGGAGTATAACTCCCTTATCCTGACTTGGAAGAAGGGTCCCTATTTGGACAAAGGTGCAAGACCTTGCCAACTAGAGACCCCCTTTTTTAACACTACCCCTTTTGCTATTTCCAGCCAGAGTCTACTATGTCGGGGCCAGTCCTCCTCTCCTTTTATCATCAGTAGCAGCCACTTAGTGTCTACAGGCACCTCTATCCCGAAGACTCTTGACATTACTGCCGTCATCCCTCGGCAAAATGCGCCGATCACTTGGCATTCCCATAAAATGTGGAAAAAGGATCCCTCTTGCTGACAACCCCTCACACACTGTGTTGTCAGTCTCTTTCCCCAGTTATGTAGCAACATGCTGGGGTAATAGGAGTAGTGTAGGATTTTAAGCTGTATTAGCCTGAATATCACACGGATCTCTATCTCTCTGGGACTCTGCACTGCCTCTGTCCATTCCTCATCATCAATATTGGCTAGATCTTCCATCCAAGCACGTCGTAGGGGGGTCAATGTGTCTGGCGTGTTGTTTAGTAGTTTCTGGTATTCTGTCAATGTCCCTCTCAGGGATGGGGGCCTACTTATAGTTGGTCTTCTAGAGGAGAAGAGTCAGTGAGTACTGTGCCCAGTTTTTTATGTGTTTAAGATGTGTATTAATTGTGGGTAGGGAAACCTCTGGGATGGGGCCAGGTCATACTCCTGTCTCAAGTCCTTGAAAGGAAGGGGTGCCCCATTTCTCCACACATCTCCCAGGTGCTCGATGCCTATTGTCTGCTACCCCGCGAGGCCTTTCAGATTGGACACCTCCTTCAGTTGGTCTCACAACCATAAAGGCATCCTGCCTGCCAGCCTGGAGTGCCAGCCCAAGAGTCTGTACGCCTCCCTCGAGCACTTTATTACTGTTGCAGTATGTATAAGCCAGTCTGAATGTGGCTTTTGAGCATATAGGAGATGTTCGCAATTTCCTTTAGGCATCACTTCTCTATCTACTTTGTAAGCCGGTTCCCATCTATCAGTATAGACCCAGTTGTTTATTACCATGAGTTGTGAAGCCCAGTAGTAGAGTTTAATATCTGGAACTGCCAGACCACCCTCATAGACTCCTCTCTGTAATTTATGCAGGGCAATACGTGGTACACCTCCCTGCCAAATAAGGGTTCGGAGTTCCTGGGCTACTTGTTTGAAGAAAGTTTCTGGGATTGGGAAGAGGGTGTTCTGGAGACCACACAGGAGGCGTGGTAAGGTCGACATCTTGTATAGAGCTCCTCTGCCCATTAAGGACAGTGGCAGGGTGTGCCAGTGTATTGTGTCAGTTTGGAGTCTGTTTAACTGGGGAAAGAGGTTTTGTTGTAGGAATGTCTGGTGGTTACGTCCTATAAAGATACCAAGGTATCTGAAGCCTTCTTTAACTATCGGAGCCGCACACTTAGTCGGAAGCCTCTGGGGAGGGCCTGACAAGGGAAACACAATTGACTTGGTCCAGTTTATAATATATCCGGAATAGCTACAGAATAGTTCAAAGATATGAAGGACACTTGACATGGAAAAATAAGGCCTTGAGAGATATAAAATGATGTAATCGGCGTATAGGGAGACACGCTCCTCCCAGCCGCTGGGTGATGGAATACCCCAGATCATCGGGTCTGTCCTTATCCAGTTTGCCAGGAGCTCTAGCGCCGGGCAAATAACAGGAGTGACTGAGGACAACCCTGTCTGGTTCCCCGGCACTGTGCGAAGCACCTTGAAAGCACCAGTTGACTCTCACCCTTGCCAGTGGGGCCTGTTAGAGCAGTCCCACCCAGGCTTGAAACTTTGGGCCAAAGCCCAGTCTTGATAACACGGCAAACAGGAAGGGCCATACTATGCTATCATATGCCATGTAGGCATCTAGGGCCATCAGGCCATCTGGTTGTGCAGGAGGACGTCCGTCATTTGCAGGACACTGTGTAGCCTTCGTAGGTTGTGACGGGTACTCCTGTGTGGCATAAAGCCTGATTGGTCTATCTGTATGATGCCAGCAAGGACAGCCACAAGACTGTTTTCTAAGGCCTTAGCCAATACCTTCGCCTCTACATTCAGGAGTGAGATCAGCCTGTATGAACTGCAACTGTCAAGAGGATTGCCTGTCTTATGTATTACCACTATCGTAGGTATGCATTGGTCTTCAGGCAAAGAGCCAGATTCCTTTTGCCTCTTCAAACATACTGAGCATTGGTGGTACGATTTTGGTGGTTAGGCTCTTAAACAGGTCGACTGGTAGCCCATTTGGGCCGATTGCCTTCCCTGAGTTTAGGGATATGATGGCGTTGGATAGTTCTTCTTCCGTGAGGAAATCCCTCAAGTCTGTAGTGAGCGTTTGAAGCAAGAAGTCTCTTAGTAACTCCTCACAGTCTCTTTCGGATCTAGAGCTGACTGGGGTGTATAAGCTCTCGTAGTAAGAAGCGAAGGTCTCAGTGATTGCAATATTTGTTGTCTGAAGGACACCGTCCCTGTCTCTGACCTTTACCATCCATGACCTTTCCCTGTCTCTTCTGTCTAGCTAAGCCAACAGCCTGGAGGTATTGTCACCAACATCGTAAAGCCGATGTTGTATGGCTAGAGTGTGCGTTCTTGCTGCGTTGTCCACCTGAACTCGTAGATCTTGTTGACATAGTATTAGTTTGTGTCGTAGCTCTGTGCTCCCTTTTCCCACTACTTCCCTCTCTAGTGTCAGAATCTCCTGCTCCAGGGCTAGAGTTTTAACTGATTCCTCTTTTTTCTTCCCTCCTATATCAATGCCTGGGCCTGTCCTCTGAATACCGTCTTAAAAGCATCCCAGAGGGTCTGATGGGATGCCACAGATACCTCATTTTCTTTGAAGGTCAGGTCAACTCCCATATGGATTTTCCCTCTAAGATTGGGTACACGGAAGTACCAAGGGTCTATCCTGAGGATTTCTGCCTTGTTAGTGATCAGGCCCTCAAGTCTAGAACTTAATGGAGAATGGTCTGAAATACCCCTTGCCTGATGATTCGACCCCTCAAAGCTTCCAACCTGGTTGTGGCGTGTGAAGAGGTAGTCTTATCGTTAGAATGGCCCTTGTCGTGCCGAGTAGTATGTGTATTGTTTCGCATGAGGGTTTTGGGTTCTCCTGAAGTCCACCTACCCATCAAGAAGCCCAGGAGAGCCTGCTTACTAGCGTGCACCCCATCACACCCAGTCGGTCAAAGTCCTGATCCATCACTGCATTCATGTCACCTCCCGCGAGGAGGATGCCTGCGGGGAGACTTACCAGTAGTGCACTCATTTTCGAGAGAACGGTTGCATGCAGTTTAGGTGGGATGTATAGCGAACACAAAGTGAGGGAGTGGCCCTCCCACCTGCCCGCTAGGGCCACACAGCAGCCCATATTGTCGCTCTAGATTTGATTGATTGTGAGGGGCAAGGAGTTTTGCAACAGGATGCCTATGCCCCGGGAACCTGCCGAGTATCTAGAGTGAGCTGCTAGCTTATATCCAAAGCGGTCTAAGGGTTTATATTGGCTGCCTTTGTTATGTGTCTCCTGTATCAATACGACAGCAGAGGAGTGGAGTTTAGTGTGCTGTAGGACTAATGTGCATTTAATTTTGTTCCCCAGACCATTTACATTCCATGTCCAGGCCCGTATGTAGGGTGGTTTTAACTCCATCTAGGGTATGTCATATTCCACTTCTGACTCTGCCCTGCCCCGCTACTAACCCGGCATGTGCATGTGTGGTGTTTCGGCTATATCTTTTATGAGCAACATTATACAACTTAGCAACATGGACAAACAATTTCCCCAACTCCCCCCCCTGCAAAGCTGCTTGGTGAGTTACAAAACCCTCATAACCCCAACTTGCATAGTGCCTGTCGCCCAAACTGTGTACCTATGACAACAAAGTGAGCACCCGCTCCTGGCTGCCGCCCGCTTATCCAGTTTCCAGCCACTTCTATGCCTCCCCCTGTGCTGTGAAGAAATGTGATTTCACGTCTGCCAATACTCTAAGCTTGGTGTGGTACAGCATCATGTATTTCAGATTCCTGTCTCTGAGGGTCTTTTTCACAGCGTCGAAGGTCCATCTTTGGCACTGAACCTGAATCGTGAAGTCCGGAAAGAAACAGATAGTGGTGTTTTCATATCGGAGATCCCAATGCGAGCGCGCTGCCTGGACGATGGCGTCCCTATCTCTGAAATTAAGTATGCAAGCTATGATTGTACAGGGGGCTCTCGGGTGCGGCCGGGGCCCAAGTGCTCGATTTGCTCCTTCCACTTAGAAGAAATAAGACATCCTCTGGGAACTCCACCAACCGGTTGTTATTTCGGCGGGCCTCCCTTCCTGGTCCTCCAAGTAGGCTACAATTTCTGTTTGTCGTTTAGTCCGAACTGACACTTGCTCTTCTAGATGTTTAGTTTTGGATAGCAGGCACCCAATGTTCGTTTCTGCTACGGACATTTTGTCTGCCATCTTTCTAAAATCTGCCCGAAGCAAATTCCCCTCTTCTGTCACCGTGTCAAGCCTTGGTTCCAAGGTACTGAGAAGATCTGTGTGACGGGGCGGGACGTTCCTCTGCGGAAGACTACAACCTACACCTTGATTGGTGGTCAGAGGTCCCCTTGTCACCCATTTCTCTCCCCTCTCAACAGCGCGACTCCCCATACCTGGAGGACGATTGGCAAACTAAGGAAAGCGGACACAGTTGGGATGACGAAGATAACAAGGGACTGGGCGCCTTTAACAGCACCTTCCAGAATGACGAGACTCCTCCCCTCACCGACGTCATTGAATCAGCTGAGCCAAAAGAAGGACGACCCCGGAAGAGGACGGACGGCGTATCCCCGGAGGATGAAGGTGTTGGCGAGCGGAGTAGGAGCGTGCGGTCGAGGATCCTTGAGGACAGCGTAGAGGAAGAGGACGAGACAAGCCCAGGCGGTTACAGCAAGCCAGGAGGCCAACGTCCCCACGAGCCGCCCCGCTCCCACAGGATAAGTGTGGCTCTCAGAGGTACGGGGCAAGGTAGCGGGTTGGGTGGGACGGCGTCTGCAGCCTGCCGAGTAGAACCTGCCTGCTGGTGTAAATACTGTAAAGCCGTGTGAACTCCCTACCCACCCCCTCACGAGCACCAGAGCACTCAATATAGCTGTATGATACACCTGAGCACTTGGTTTCCCTCACACCCGGTCCCCCTGAAAGACATGAACAAACGTCCCAGTAACCCCGTTCTTTCTGTTCTCTTCTCTCCCTGTTTATTTTGGGCTTCTGGACCGTCGGACGACCCCGATGTCACGACCTGACCGGCATAGTAATCCTGGAGCCCCTCAAGAACATAAAAACGGATCCTGCAGTTTTCGCTAGGGTGAGACTGACAAGCAGGAGAAGAAAAGCCTATATAAAAATAAAGCCTTCTTTGAAATCCTTGATCAAAGCCTCAGACTCCGTTACTCCCAATCCACCTGCCCCATTACAATCCGTAATTGCTTTCATTATGTTTTAGTGAGGGGTCCAACCTCTGCTGACCTTCAGTTACTGCCGGACTCCCGGTTGCTCCCCCCCTCTCCACTCAATATGACAGTGTACTTGTCTATTTGACTGCTCTGACTAGGGCCCGAGCCATTGGTGCAGACCATTGTTGCTCTATTTCGCTTGCCAGAGGTAGCGTTGTGACAGCCCAGGAGTTCAACAAGGGCCCTCTATGGTCCTCCTCAGCTCACCCCAGCTCCCCAGGCTGCGTTACTGCTATTGTTCGGTTTCTCTCTCACCAGGCAGCAGCAGGGTCGACACAGCAGCTGCTGTTTTGTGCAGGGATATATTTGGTACTTGCCATCTGATTCAGTCCTGGGTCCTCAGCGTGCTCCCTGGAGACCCTCGCACCATGAAGCAGGCCCTTCTTTTGGCAGGGTAGAGAGGGAGGGAGAGGAGAGGAGGAGGGCTCCCATCCCCTGCCGCGTGGTAGTGAGGTGCTGCTGAATGTTTGCTTCCCTTACATTATCAGGCCATCCCAGGCTTCCACAGGAGTGCGGGCATGTTTGCTGTGTCTCTGAAGCCCACCACACTGTTTGATTGAGGGGGGGGATTTATTTTGTCAGCTGGCGCCTTGTGAATTTAAGGCTCTCACCCAGCTGCCCTCGATTCCAGGGGCTTTCGGCCCGCAGCAGGCACCCTTACCGGTGCTCTCGTCCCTCCACCTGGGCACCACTACAATCCACTTGGCATCGGCCCGCGTTCAGGCTTCGCTTCAGGGCCACAGCAGTCCTTTGTGTACGCAACAGTCAGCACCATCGGCAGGAATTTGCTGCAACCTCTGAATCTGCAGCGGTCTCTCCCTTCTTCTGTTTGTACCTCGTCTGGGATCTGGGCTACCCTACAGGGCATCGGATCCGCCTTTTCTTCATTGGCTCGGGGCACAGCAGTCCGCTTCAGGCATCTTGACCGGGGCTCTGGGGGAGCCATGCTGGATAGGATTTTCCGGGCAGTCGGGCGCCTACGCAGCACGTCAGCAGGGCTGGGGGAGCCTCCTCTAGTGACGCAGCCACTCGGACCCAACCGTCCGTCCTTGCTGGCACCTCATCGGCAAGCAGTCCCAGTCAGCCGCGGGTCCCAGCCGATGCCATTCTAGGCGTTGAGCGCATCGCTTCTCTTGTCTCGCTCCACTGTGTATTCTTTTTCCCTAGGCTGCCAGTGGACGTTGATTTGCTCCCTGCTGCCTACTCAGTAGCTTCGCTGAGCCAGTGACCCCACTTATACGAATGATGTTGGATTATTTGGGGGATATGTGCTAGCGGTTAGGGCAGCGCGCTCAGAGTGCGGCCATCTTAGCCGCTAGCAGGCCAAGCCCCCCATTTGTACGAATATTTTTTATTCAGCATACAACAGTCACTCTAGTAATGAAATAAGGGTAAAGAAGCCTGTGGACTCTAGGGCCAAATTTACTGACACTCTGTGCCAGATTTGCTTCATACAAGTGACACAAACACACTGCAAACTGTTGTGGTTCAATTTACTTTCTAACACAAATCTTGATTTGTGTTGGAAAGTTACCTAAGGTAACGTACGTAGCACTATGCTTTACTTTGTGTTACTTTATGTCAATGGGACAGTCCATGAAAGGTACATGGATACATGGACATTGCCACGCAACCACCCATGGGTCTTGTTGCAAATCCCTATATACAAACATCTGTGCACAAGGATTTGTGCCAAAACATGATGCCTCCTCGAGGAACTCATAACTGTGAGCAACTTTTAAAAGTCTCAACTTTGCATGTCTGCTGCACTGTAAACCACACATACAAAGTGGGACATTTAAAGCATAGTTTTTGTACTGGAAGGTTCTCCTTCCATTACAAAACCAGTACTTGGCGGTACACACACACAGTTGCACTATGGTGTGAGGTTATGTAGGTTGGCACATGGCATACTAAAGTGTGCCAGTGCTGGTAGAAAGAAAAACAGCACCATATCTCAGTAGATAAGGTGATCTTTTCCTCTTTACCAGATCTGGCATTTCGGTTGCTGCACTACCGTACGTCATAGCTTAGTAAATCTACCCCTTATTTTATAAGAGTATTTTCCAAATGGTCTTAGATATACTTGGACCCAAATAAAGTATCGGTGAGCATTTAATTTGCTTTATCACATTTTAAATCAGCCATGTGTGCTATTGCTTGAATTCACCGTTGTAACGTGGATTAAAAATCCCAAGTGACGTGCTCCCCTTAAAACACATGTAATTTTCGTTGTTTTTTTTAAAGTGTTACAGCTGTTTTCAATAGTGTTCACCCCTTACAGAGAGAGAGAGAGAGAGATAGAGGCCACATGGCTGTTTCGTGTTTTCTCTCCAGTTGGAACTTCGAACATATTTCGCAAATTGCACATAATTGGTCTTCGGAGAGGCCGCTGAAGTAATGCCACGTTTCGTTTCAGCCCCTTCTGAAGAATAATGCATTGTTTTATAAGGACCTGGGAATATACAACTGCTGAAAAGGCTTGTTAGGTGTACAGTAAGCAACAGTCATGCGTCCCCTTTAAAAAGGACTATAGATTCCAATACTTATATGATCGTGGCCCTGCGATGCAGACTTAATACACTTTGGTTCCACCTGGTGCAGCTGTCCAGGTTGAACTATCCACGTAAGCGCATCTTGAGAGGATTGTATGTCAGGGTATAATTTACAAAAATTTCGACTACATAAATATTGTGCCGTAAATGTCGTTTACAAAAATATAATTCTACTATGGGTAGACTTTTGTAATATTTTTGTAATCGGTATTTATGATACCATATTTCTGTCAGACAATATTTAGTCTACCATATTCTGACACAATGCCCTCAAGATTGTATCAGGTCACGCTTACCTAGGCCTAGAGAAACTCTCAGGTAGATGAGGCGGACACAGACCCAGTCTTTCCAAAACACAAACAAGAAAAAATAACGCTCTTATTCCCGTCTGACTCTGTGGGGCATATTGTCAATGAGTTAACGCCGCATCACTGGCACTTTTTTGTCGCTAATGCAACAATGTAAATGTGGGTGTACTTGTAAAGTGCACTGTGACTCCAAGGAGTATCCTGGCGCTGAAGACTGCTGGGGAACCCGTCCTGGTTTTCCCTGTGAGATGGCCCATTTCTGGGTATCTCCAAGGTGGAACCAGGCATCCCCAGCGTCTGTGGGGGGCCGTTGTAGTGATGAGGCAAGCTTAATGCCCAGAGTTACCGAGTGTGTTCCCTGGTTAGAGTAGGCACCGAGGCGAGAATTATCGAGTCTGTTTGACCCTGGTCCACGACCCTGCCATGTCGGGAATTGAACCCTGGTCCCGGGCCGTTCTCTGCTTTCGAGTCTGCCGCCTCTAACCAGTGAGCCACACCACTCCACTAATGCCACAATAATTTTATCGCTCTATTACCAAGCTGTTGCTTTAGGTAAAAGCGTCTGTTGTAAAGATCACCATTTCTGTTAGCAATAATTATATGCAGGAGATGGGTTCCAGTGCTAAAACGGCCGCAAACACCACTACTCCATATTCACAAGGGAATCCTTGAACTTCTGAAGACCAAAAAAACTGGCTCTAACTGCAGTTAGAGCCAGTTACTTAAGACCAGAAAATAGATGGTCTTAAAAATGGGTACAACACTTGGGGCCACATCTCAGCAGGTTTTGGTGCTGGACAGTGCTGCAAGCAATGTTGCAGCGCTGTCCAGCAACAAAACTACAGCGCAGGAATGTGCACATCAATAAGATAGTGCGCATTCCTGGGCCCCAGTCATGAAAAGTGTTGCAGCGCTGCAACAAGAAAGCGTTGCAACACTCACTAGCATTGCTGCAGTCGTGTCACAACCATGACGCAACTCCGACAATACTTGGGGCCACCCTATCCCTGTGGCACTGCGTCACCCTCAAGCCTGCCATCAGGCAGACGGAAGGTATTGATGCAGTGCCGGTAAATTTATATTGAAACAAGGACCCCCTGAATCCAGATCATGTTCCTAGGACAGGGCTAAAAAAAATTTATGAAAAATTTCCTAGGCAACAAATATCCTGAGCGTGCTCAGGTAAACAGCTCAATAGAACATATATTGGAACCTCAATGCACTGACTTAATCACAAGTTATTTAAAAATATATGTATTTATTTATACAAAATTATTTCATACATCACAGACACAGTTGAATTATTAAAATAGGTGGCCTCAAAATGGAATTAAGTGGCCCCTAGTTTAGTTAAAAAGAACTAATATACATAAACAAACATAAAACGAATTTCATATGAATTAAAACAATATACACATCTCAAGAAATCAATTTTTAATTTAAACAATACATGAATTGTCATCATCATCTGTCTCTACACGCGTTTCGGCAAGCAGTTGCCTTCTTCAGGAGAGTCACACGATTTTCTAAAAAACAACAATGTACATTTTAGTATTTTTAACAACAGTGCATTGAGGTTAAGATGACGGCATGTTATAATGCCGCGGTACATATGCGGTTCAAAAGTATGCTAACATCCACAAATCAAAAAGAGTAGAAGATATATACAGGTTAAAAAGCAAGAGATATGAAATCTGTGGTGGAAGGAAATGCCAGGGAAGGTAGTAGAGTAGACCATGGCAAACTAGCTGTGTATCGTAAGAGTTCATTATATAGAGAATACACAGTCTAAAATGATTCCAATGACTTAATTCTTAACTGGCCCTTGAGTGTGGGACACGCAAAGCGTCTACTGCTCTTACCTTGTTGAGACCCCATAATCCCAAAATTTCCTCTTATATTATGGACACCACCTCCATTATTAATAAAATAGAAGGTATCCCATTTGACCAGCCAAATAATATTCTTGTTACATTAGGTATAGAAGCTCTATACAGTAACACCCCGTAAGATAGTGCTTTGCTGGCTACAGATTGGTTCATAGATGAATATCAAGTGCCTTGTCCTAAATCTTTCGTACTAGAATGTGATTAAGTCAGTGCATTGAGGTTCCAATATATGTTCTATTGAGCTGCTTACCTGAGTACGCTCAGGATATTTGTTGCCTAGGACATTTTTCCCAAAAATTGATGCAGTGCCGTTCATGAGGGGTGCCCAAATGTCGGCGCTGTTGGAGATCCATCGGTGGTGGTCGCGAACTGCGGTGTCATCGTTTGAATGCATTGGTGAAGTGTTGGTGCGGAGGGAGTTAACAATACGTTCTTCAGTGGCCTTGATCCAGCTGCGAGAGGGTGCGATGATGGGGGTGGCATCTGGTGGGCAAGGTGAAGACGTGATGTTACCAATGATGGTTGGTCCAGGAGAGTCCGGTGTTGTAGCTGTATTTGAAACTCCGGCTGGCGGAGGTGACGTGCTCGACCGTGTGTCCTGCTATGTGGCTTGTTGAGGTGACTTGCTGCTTGCGTCTGATGTAGGGAACCTTCCCCAGGCGGGGGTGGTGTCCTGGTCACTGGGGTTGTCCAGGTGGAACTTGAGGACACCGAGTAGGATGTTGTTGGTGGAGGGGAGACCCTGGGGTAAAATGAGGTCTACAATGGTACTGGAGAATGGGGGGCCATGGCCCAGGGGGCCTGAATATGAGGGTGCCGCAGAGGATGTGCTCGGGCTTGGTCCAGATCTGGGAGTTGAGGTGGTCCATGGTCACCCATGGGTCATTAGAGTGCGTGGTCAGTCGGAGTGTGCTTCAGTAGGTGATGTAAATGCCTCCTCCTGGATGGTCAGGGTGCTCCTTGCGGGTGATACTGCAGCCATCCGTGATGGCAATGGCAATGTCCAGTACGAGACAGAGGTTCATCCTGGCAGGCGAGATGGCGTCCAGGTTTAATGGCGAGGAGGGTGCAGGCATTGTAGCGGGGGAGTGCCCAAGAGGAAGGCTCCTTGGTGCTGAGCGCGGTCCAGGGGCAGACGGACACAAATGGCGTAGTCTATGGGTTGCCTTTGGCTAGGAGACGACCATTACAATGCAGGCAGTACATCGTTAACAATTCAACTCCGACAACGCAGGTGCCTTTACATCGCTTTTGATTACAAGCTATTGTGAGGTCAGTAATGGGGTAATTTTAAGTTTTTCGGCTGGGTATGGGTTTCACATGTAAAATATGAAAATAGGGGTGTGTTTTGGGGTAAAATACAAAATTTGGAGTGTGTTTTGGTGTAAAATATGAAAATTAGGCTGTGCATTTGGGTCATTTTAGATTTTTGGGTGTGTTATGGGGGTTCAAAAAGGAATTCCAGGGTTCACGGTTAGTTTTGGGTTGCACTCACTGAAGTGGGAATAGTGATATTAATGTCTCCATTATGCAACACTTACTCTACTGTTTCAATGTGCCTAGTATTAGTATGCATTGGAATGGAATGCGATATTATGGCATGCGTCACAACCACATATGTGCCTTTGGCACCCAGGTGGTACGCCCGGTGTGCAAGGGCGAACAACGGCAGCCATTGAGAAGTTCTGGGAGGGGGGCTGGAAAGCTGTGAGGTGGTGAACGCTGGAAAGAACACTGGATGGGGCGTGGACGCAGGGATGTGTGTGTGAGTGTGTGATGTAAACATTTTAATAAGGGAAGTCTTACCTCCAAGCCGGGTCCAAGTCTTCGTTGCTCCTGCTCTCCTGCATCTGCTTCCAGGACTAGGAAGTAGGGAGCCTTGCTCCCTCCCCTGAGCCAATCACAACACCGTGATGTGGCGGTGGGATTGGTAATTGGCAACGGGAAAAGGCATGCAGCCAGGGGCTGGAGGGGTGGGCATGTTCTTCATGCAGGCTGTAATGCAGCCTGCATTACGAAGAGGGAAGTGCGCATGACTGCTTTTAGGCAGCCTGAGTGAGTCGACCAAACAGTCACTGCGCACTTGAGTGGGCATGCCAATCCACCCATACCTTGATCCGTGCTTGGAGCAGTCCTACCCACCCTCCCACCTGCGAAGGAAACATAGCACGGTTACATCAGTAAGTTATCATCATTTATTTTATTTACTTTAAAAGTTTTATATAGAGCTGGCTAGACCCAGAGGTATCAGAGCGCTTTACATGATCAGGATAGAATAAGGCACACATGGTATAAAAAGCATAATAACAAAGTAAAAAACAAAAAAATTACAAAAATCAAGGAGGAAAGAAACACGGGCGACGCTCTTTCGCCATAGCGGATGAGCCGCCACTGGTGGTGCGTCATCTACATGTGCTAAGCCTGGGGGACTCGATCCCCAGGCATCCTTCGCTACGCGTCCCACCATCTCCTTACCTGGACATTGACACCATGGCGCAATCCGCTGCACTCTCTCCAAATCTGTAACTCAGCCAGCAGGAGCCTCAGCCAGGAGGGATTTCACAAGCCTGGGAACAGCAGCCGCCACCAGGCCTGCTGGTGAACCTCCCAATGCAATTGATGCAGCAGGCCCCTTAGGCGTGAAGTTGCAGTGCTCCCGCCACACAAGTTTGGTGCAGCACAGGGGCCTCAACAACCACAGCGTCCGGCCAGCCCAAAATCATCCGGCCTGTGATGCAGAGAGGCAGCACCCACTGTTGGTAAGCGGTGGATCGTAGTATGAGATGCAGACCTCCCTACGTTGGGGCGCAGAAGCACCTCTACTATTAACAGACCCAAGGTGCCCATGGTGGTCTTCTCACACAGGTCAGCAACATGTCTCCATGTGACCTGCCAAACTTCCCACCAGGTACAGGCGATTGTCAAGCCTCAATGTCTACCGCTACGACTCGACTCCAGAACTCCAGGCTCCAGACGCAGGTCCAGCAAGGCATCCAGGCTCCAGGCGCAGGTCCAGCGAAGCATCTAGGCTCCAGGCGCAGGTCCAGCGAGGCATCAAGGCTCTCATACTGGTCATTCTGGATGTTGGCTGGCTTGCAGGGGTTGTTGATGTGTGCTGCGCTTGGCCCTGGCTGCTCCATTCAGCATTTGCTTTTTATGCCTATTGTATATTGGAGGTTGACTGATAACCTATTTTTTTCATTTGAGAAAAATAAACCTCTAGTAGGGCTGACTAGCATGAGTTTTGTTTGCAGCTAATGGTCGTATCAGTAGCTAACACCCGCTAACACCGGATTTACTGTCACTATTGCGCTGATGTTAGCAGCAGTTTCTACCGAAGTTCCCTGATACTATTGCCATGTAGCGACGGCTAGGTAATACACCGCTAACATGGCGATAGTTTTCAGGGTTAGGCGTCAATAAAAACCCTGCTGCTAACTGGCGTTTATAGGTATTGCCGGTCCTTGAGAATATCCCCCTATGTCTGTACAGCATGGAATGCCCTGTGCCTGAAAATGTTGCAGAAATGGGGCACTGTTTTCTTTGTATATGTGAACATGTGACCAAGCCTCACAGTACAGCTCCGGTGATGCCATGAATATCCCGTTAAGGCTGGTTGAAATGGTTCCATGACAGAGAACCAGTGCAGTTCATAAGAACTGGAGGGGGAAGTGCAGTCAGGAGTACCTCAAATGGGGCCATTCACAGCCAGCCTGAGGCCAGGGTAATGTTAGTTTATAGCACTACCGAAGGCTTCTCCCATGTTTAGTTTGAGACGGGTCTCGGGCCTGGTACCATGATGCGAATAAGGAAAGGCAACCTCTTGAGGCACTGAATCACTTACGGTGAGGGGGCGGGGGGACAGCAGACGTGCAGGACTCTGGTTGGATGCACAGGATCCAAATAGGTTCCATTGCCTCATCGATTCCCTAGTTACTGATTGATGAAAGAATGTGTTGAGATAGGTGAGTGATGGGTGAATGGTGACTATGGAGAGTTCGGGTACCCTGGTGCCATCATGGACGTAATGGACAGCTGTCCCTTTGATTGATGAGATGCAGTTGGTTCCCCCAAACCCTCTGATATGGAAAGATCCAGCCGTCCCTAGTTCAACTCTGTGCCTTGGGATGCACTGTGGTCAGATGATAGGAGACTAGCACACGGCGCCCAGCTCCTGTCTAATTATGTGCTACATTGCTTTAGAGGTACCTGCGTTTCCAAGGGTCTAAGAGAGGTTTCAGGGCATGGTATAGAGTGAAAAGAGCCATGTTATAACTTTAATATAAAACCCCACACGTGCAGGAGTAAGCCGCCTTATCCAGGCTCAACTGACAGCGCAAATGTTTTATTTTTGTTTCGTAAGAATGGCATTGGCTTGTACAACCCACTACTCTGATGCGTGTCAGGGGAATGAATGAACTCATGGGGGCAAATTGTGTGGGAAAAATAAAGGACCTCTGGGAAACAGTCCCAATCCAGTGAAATGCTGAGAGTGGTCAAGGTAGCCTGCAACGAGATAAATAAAAGGAAAACCAGGACACACCACACGCCCTTTTAGCACGAGGATGCCATGGATCTTCATGGAGAAATTATGCTCAGGGACGAGAGTCCTTCCCTTGGAAAGCCCTACCTCTTGGAGGAATTTGAGTGTAAGCTGTATCTTAAAACATTTATTAATAAAAATGTAAATAATGCATGAGGCTCCTGGATGGCAAATGTACTACAAACCAATAAGAGCTGACGCTGTAAATGTCTTAATATCTACAATAAAGTAAAGGAAACAGTATGCACCCAAACCACGGCGACTGTACACTGTTCAATGCTAAATGAAAGTGGCAGAGAGCAACTTCACCCACTCTCCAAATTATTACTTCAAATATGAGATGAACATAACAGAGTAAGCTAGAGAGACTCATAGGCCTTTAAAAGAGGTCTTTGCATCTCAAAATGTGCTCCTAGTGTGCAGCCACCATGACCCATTATCAGCCCTTACAAATAGAGTGAAATCAGGTTGCTGATCCCGACCATTGTTTGAAAATAGAAACCCTCTCCTGTTTACTATACACAATGCCACCAACCATATAGATATGGGTCAACTGGGAGTTCACACACATGAATGTGGCAGCCCTGTGGTGGGGATTATGAGTAGTATCTTTATTCCCCGCCTCGGCGGGTCTTGGGCTCAAAAATTCCACAGACCTGATAATTCTCGCCTCGGTGCCTATTCCAATCATGGAGTCCCATTCTGCAACTCTGGGCAATAGCTTGCTTAATCTCCACAAAGGCCCCCACAACGCTAAGGATGCCTGGCCTCCACCTTGGGGGTGCCCAGGAGTGGACGCCTCACAGGGAAAGCCAGGATGGGTTCCACAGCGGTATTCGTACAAGCGCCTTGAGACCCTTGCGGGTGAGTAGTGCGCTATACATGTATCAATTTACATTTACATATTTTCAAGTGCGGAGTCTAAGCACATAAAACATGAGACAGTCCTATCTTTTTATGTGCGGAGACTGTGCTCTCGTAAAGATACTACTCGTAAATGAATTTGTGAATACCAAACAGCCATAAACGTTCCCAAAAAAGTAACGTTACCTTTGTGAATCAGGTCATAGGTATATTTCCCATTGAGAAACCTAAGTAATTGCATGAACATTTGAAGAGGGAGTGGTGGCCTAGATAATGGAGGGGTTCTGCTCTTCAATGCTGAGACTTTTGCCCATTTTAAATATAGGCCTAGGATTAGTATGTTATTATTTAATTTTTCCACTGAAAAAACCCACATTTTCACTTCAAAATGTCTCACAAAAGTTCACAATAATTTCATACTCCAAAGGCAATATTACCTTTAATATGAAGACCTCATTAAAGAATGTTAAATTGTCAGACACAGGCCCGGGAGGAATGTAGGGAGCACCCCATGTTATGATCCAACCTCCATTCTAAGGAATGAGGATTGAAGGCTGTTTCACATTAAACAAGCTTAAATTCATGGCATGTAGAACATGGTGGGAGGAGTGGTAATTCACTGCACCGTATTTTAGTAACGACACATTCCTTGTTATCATCTGATGTAAATTTGTACAAACTGGAGAATAGGGGAAAAGCACTAGACTGAGATAAAGTCTCTCTGCAATCAAGGATCCCTTGTTACACTGCATAACAATCTCTGACGAGCACACATTACCGCATGGGACCACTTCCTCGTCCTGTTCCTTACATTTTGAAGTTAGACACCTCCAAGATAGATCGCTGCCTTTTTTACTTGGTATTGCCTCCTGTTCTGTCCTTCCTGCCTTTTCCTGAGGTGGGGCAATACAAGGGTTCCATAACCAATAGTAAAACCTGAGTTGTGTCTTTCTCCCAGTGACAGATCTCTTTAAGTACTATCGGAGCTGTAATGTGGGCTTCTCTTCACCACCACCTCATCAGTGCAAAGCATTGGGCAGGAGATGAGTGTGAGGTTGTGGATTGCCCCCTTCTGGAATGGGAGGAGTTCTTTGAGGAAAGAGCTGGAACCATGAATTCAATCCCCTCCGCTCTGCCTGAATCCTATTTATTGTTTTTGCTCTGAACCCTCCTCTAGGGGAAAAGGCTTGAGGGTGCTCATGTTCTACATACCTAAGAAGCAACATACTAGCTCTTAGGAGTGTTTGTTCAGGAACCCTCCTCTGGAGCCTAAGCAAGGAGGGGCACCCGCTGATATGGCCTCCACCTTCCTTATTGTTTGTAACTGTGTTGCACATCAACCGCCGTTACAAAGCCCATCGGGCAGGTCACATAGGGGCATATTATCAAGGGATTTATCTCTGCTTTTTTGGCTTTAAAAGCCAAGAAAGCAGAGATAAAATTATCTCCCTATCAGCAACAGGGTGCTAACATGCAAATTCGCATGTTAGCACCCTTTTTCTCTACCTTCCCCTTGCATCTCTAATGGGATGCAAAGGGGGCGTTCCAGTGAAAAATAATAGGAGAAATGTTGTTGATCGACATTTCTCCTATTATCAAGGATATCGCTAACCCTGTTAGTGATAAAAAAAAAAGCAGCGCTAACTGCGGTTAGCGCTGCTTTTTTTACACCTGGTATTTTCCTGACTTAGCCATGATATCCTATGGAAGGTGGATATCATGGCTAAGTTTGTGAGCTCCTATCATCAAGCTAACGCCAAACTTCGAGAGATTATCGTTGGTTTTCCAGCGATAATCTCTCATTTGGCAGTTAGCGTGAGGATTTTTATCACTTCTGAGATACGCATTGCTAATAGCACGCTATCTCAGTGATGAATCCACTCTACCCGGCGATAATTATCCTAGCGCTAAGTGCGCTTAGCTATAATTATCGCTGGAGCTTGATAATATGGCCCATAGTTCTCTAAAATCTGGTGTAAAGGCAGAGTTTCACAAAGAAAAATAGAGGGTGTCTTTCCACCATGCACGTTTCATCTAAACCTACCTTTTTTGGAAATTATTGGCTGTTCTCAAACATTAACGTTGTGTGTTTGCTGCATGACAACAATTATTCTCTTACATAGTTCTCAATTTGCTCAAAGTTTAGGGCTTTCCTGTTTTCACCCGATGTGGGATCAGGGCCATGTTCTCAAAGTCCATTGCCCTACCATTTTCCCCTCTCTTTAAGGAGCCCGATCCTCAGTACTACTGGTGATGATGTACTGGTGTTTCCATGATGGGCAAACACTCGCCAAACAGCCAACCTGGCGTTTCCTCATGATGAGAAGTGTCTGAGTCTAAACCTGCTCACTTACTCCTGTTTCAAAGAGGCGCATATACTTATTATTTTTTGTTGTTTTCATGATCAATGATTTGCAAGAATCCCCAGTTTTACTTAAGTAATGCCCCGAACAATGAGGCATATTACCAACAACTAGCGATAATTATCGCTATGTTGGCTTAGCGGCAATATTTTTATCGCCGTGCTGCAGCCATTTTTATCGCTTAGGAACCTTGCTATTATCAAGGTTTATCTCCTAAGCGATAAAAATTGTCCGAAATGCATGAATATCGCTGAAAAGTCAGCGATATTCATGCATTACCGAGCTAATGCGGATAACATGGCTAAGAACTGCTCAGGGCAGGTGTTAGCTTTTGGAGATATTTGCGCTTAGCGCGAATATCTCCAAAAGTTGGTAATAGGAGATAGCGATGTTAGCGACTGTTTCCAGTCGCTAACATCTTGACACGCCCACTTTGCATGTCATTAGTGATAAATTTCACTGACATGCAAAGCGGGGCCCAAGATGGTCGCTATCTCCTACTAGCTGTCGCTCACTGGTATGAGCGACAGCTAGGTAATAGGGAGATAATTTTATCTCCGCTTTCTTGGATTTTAAAGCCAAAAAAGCGGAGATAAACCCCCTTGATAATATGCCCCAATGTTTCCGGGCTTTAAAACTTAGAGTAAATAGTTGCAGAAGGAAGGAGCGACCTAGTAAAAGGGCATCATTTGACAAGTGCCTCATGAGAAATGATGGACAAATATTGTGCTCCGGACCTCTGTACAGAAATTAAAAATCAACAGTAGAGCGTTACTTTCAAACCCATACATTCCATGGCGCTTCTCGTTTCTTGCCCATAAATGCCTCACATTCATTTTTACAGAATGAAACCACAGAGTGTTTATTTAGTGGTCAAACACCTTACAACATTTTTCAGTTCTATTACTATTTTCAAGATGTATTACATTTTTCCAGTTCATTTCCTGTGTGTCTGCTGGAAGTCTTTGCCAATGTGTGTACACCAACAGATGTGAAACAATTTGAGCAGCAAACATCTGCAACAAATTTTCTGCGAACAATTAGTTCAGCAGACGTCTCGAATATCTTGACATTGTTTTTATAGCCTAGTTAATTTGTTCAGGTGGATGGTACTGGCTTATACTACTAGAAAATCTCAGAAATGAAGAGATTTTTTTTTCTGTACGCATAAAAGAAAATAATGTAGGTTGCAGCACAATTCTATAGGAAAACCGTTTTCACTTTAGTCTAGAAATGTAAAGTGCACAGAGAATAAACCAAATGCCTTTCTCTAGAGTATTGCGCCCTTCCCAAGTCCAGTCCCTCCTTTTGAGACCTCAAAATCATCAATTACTGGGCAGCACAGTTGTAAAGAACAAGTCGCTCAAGAGTTGGGGAATGCGCATTACAGAAAGTAGCTTCACTAGAAGGTTTGTGAACTTGGTGGGGCATATTTATCAATCTTTGGCACAACACAACACAACACAGCACAACACAGCAAGCTACCTTCCTGCACTGCACTGTGTGAAAGGTAACGGGCAGGAATGAGCCGTATTTACCATACTACGGCGAATTCCTATCCTTTCGTTGCGCTGGTGCACTTTGCGTCATGGTGCAAGGGTGCCTGCTTTCTAGGCAGGATTTTTTGTGCAGGATGGGGCAACTTCCTGCACTAAAACAATTTTCAGAAGCATTTCCTCTTTCTATGTGTGCTGCAGAATGCAGCACATGTAGAAAGAGGAGAAGACAAGGAGAAAAAAAAGAGATTTCTCCTCGTTACCATTCCCAGGTCTACTGAAGTTTTATAAATTCGATATTACATGATGTTGGCCTAATGTATCCAATATGTTAGTATGTTACCATATGAAACCCCTATGTAAATACACGAAAAATTATACACTCGTGTAGAATCGGGCCTTTTGTTGAATAGACGCCATCTTGGTTTCGTTTCCCTGTGTCTCCCTTTGTTAGTTAGGAAAACACGCGACCTGCTTCTGTGCAGAGACCTGAGTTACCGGCCTGGGCTATAAACGGACCATTAGTATCTAGCTCAGGGAACCAAAGGTCACATCTTTCTTTCTTGTGGGATGCGCACATTCTTGCAGGCGCCGTTCCTGCACTCCCGTGCCCCAGATAGAAAGGGAGGCACCTCTACTGACCTACCCCCCGGAACAGCATGAGCTAAGCTCCGAAGCAATCAATTGTGCCTTATATGGGCTTTCCTGTTGGCTCCTTGACAAGTGGGGTTTTTCCTTCTAGGGGGGATTCACGAGGTATGTAGAAAGTATATATGCATTGTATTGCCTGTATTCTGCAGTCTCTTCTCTGGGCACCTTCGAGGGCTGTGTCGAGAGGGGCTCCCCTATATAGGGCCTTTTTTGCAAAATAAACGATTGAACCTTCTCCATTGCTGACTGACTTATTATTGGTAAAGAGGTATATGGGCTATTGGTAAGTATAGCTCTATGATATAATTTTTGGTACTTCACTACCACCAATGGTAAATCTGGGAATGCGCCAAAATTTATGGTTAGATGCAACGGAACACCCACGCTCTACCCATGGAACGCTTCAGAGTATAACGTGATTTATGAAGTCATGCAGGCCCACTTAAGGTGGCTTTGAGTATGTTGATAAATCTGACTTTAGTGTTGTGTTGCCCTTGTACCCCCTGATTGGAGCAAGGGCGATGCCACACTATGATAAATATGCCTCAGTATTCACAAACTCCTCGCAGACCATGCCTACCTTGGACATTTTGTTTTAGTTGTGTCATTGTACTAAGGCACTGACTTGCAACTGTACAGTCCACACAGTTATGGATTGCCGGAACAGCTGCGTCAAGGAAGAAAATAATTCCTAAACCTTTTCTAGGATTATGCCTGGAAAGCTGTGACTAGCTCTAGTTTCCAAACAGAACCGGAAGACTTTTTGTGAATTCCAGAAAGTCATAAAGCTACACCTAATCGAGTCTGTAGAACCTGAGGGTACAGATTTGCCACTTATGTTTGTGAACCAAGCCCACAGGCCCCACTGGGCCACATTCTGCTTGAAATCCATAAATCTGCTCCTGGAGGTTTTTTGACCTGGTCCTAAACTGTCAAGCTGGTTGAATTGATGCATGATGGATGGGTGTGTTCACGGTTCAGTGACACCACTTCATCCATACATGCACTCAATCACTCATTTAACACCCCTTTGGCATTACTCACCTCACTCAGCCCAGCACTGGGCAAAAACATGAATTACCTATCCTTGAAACTGCCCCATCCACGCTATTCCACTTGTGCGCTGGGAGACGAGCAACAATTGGAATTGCACATCAAAACAAGTGGATACCTCATGATCTTAGATCATGCCACATATCTTTCAGATGCTGATGGAGGATGGGGCTCCCAGGAGCCACAGAACCTAGATGATGTCAGGAGCCCTCACCGTGTGAATTAGGCACTGCCCTGCATGTAATAACGCTTTCATGGTAGCTCCTTAGCCCACAATAGTCTGGCTACATTGGGCAGTGGCAGTAACCCTGTGATTTAGTAGCACCTTATGCCCCCCTCTACCTGAAGAGCTGCTGCTGCTGAAAGTGGTGCTCCTTGTGCACTGGGTCATACTCACTCTGGCTGCAGAACTGATGCTCCCTGTACTGGATGGTTCCAGGTTGAGGGCACCGCACTTCTCCAGTGATGGAGCTGCCATGGCTGGATGGCGTTCTATTTGTTAATGCTAGGCTGTTGCGCTCCCTTAACTGCTCTGATCTTCAGTCACCAAAGGCCTGCTTTCCTGTAGAGACGCGAAGACCAGCATGGTTGGTGGTTTGCAGTATAGAGTAGTTCAGATTATGCTACCGCTCGTCCTGAGCGCTCCGCCTGTTGCTGCATTCACCTTCCATGTGTGGGTGTACCTGCTATGCCTGGCTTCTATTATAGTGCCTTACACAACCGCCCTTAGTTACCTAAAGGGCTCTTGTATTGTACATGTAGTGGTGGCTAAAAATGCCCTCCTTTTCTTATCCGGCTCAGATGTAAACGAGCAAAAATGCAACTACTTATGTTAACTGACACTCCCAACACTGAATGGCTGCCCGGGGGCAGATCCAAAATGTGAATGACACTCCCAACAAAGCAATGGCAAACCTAAAAGCAGAGCAAGTGAAATTCACTTGCTGTTATTTTCTTTTCTCTTAAAGCTAAACCATCTCTCCTACTGCCCCACCAGTGTTAATTGATGGCCCCTTCCCATCCTGGCAAGGGCTTTACTCTTGATAATGACGGCAGTAACTCTAAGTCCTCTTCCATTGTGGGAAGGAGTCTGACAATGGTTTGTGAATATATTCAAACCATGACAGTCAATCAATCAATTTATTTATTTTGTTTTGAAACTCCTATGGAGGTCCACAAAAACACACCAACAATTAAAAGGACAAACTTTACATACAATACAAAATTCTTCCTTATACATTGCTTTAACAATTATATCAAACATACTGAGAGATGTGCAGATAATGCTATAAATACATAAGACAATCAAATAACCGACCAATGAAAAATTATTATATCAAACATACTAAGAAATATGCAAATTGTGCTATGAATACATGAAACAATCCAATACCCAACCAGTTGGTATTAAGTCATAACCAGAAAACTACTGTTAGAAAATTTTCTGATAAATCGACAAAAATGTTTAAAAAAAATTCATATATCTTAAAACAAACCATTTCATTTGGAGGGGACAAGACCAAAGATCAAGCGTCCTGAGCAGAGTGAATATTAAATCTGATAAAAACTGGTTTTAAAAACACTCGCCTGGCATGTTGTAGCTTTGAACATACACATAAGACATGATTTAGATCTTGGCTTTGCAACTAGCACAATTCACAAATTCTCTTCTCTCTAGATGTTTTATCCCGATGCCAGTAACATCTCTTAGAGCAGCAGATTGAGTCTCAGTAGGAGTATCAGCCTTCTAATCCTGTGAGGGATATTCCAAGCTATATAAGGCTGTGGTTTATTCCCCAAAGTGCTCCCACTGACTGCCACATTACTGGATCTGGACTGGCTTAAAGCAGCGTCTCTCGCCAAACTGATAGGGGATCTAAACTTCTTTAAGAAATGTTTCATAACAGATTTAGAGAAAAGGGAAGCAACCGGGTTGCACTCAATAAGCTAAATAATCAAAAATTCAATGCAAGATGTTACAATTCGATAAATATACAGTCGCGTGCAACAGCAAAAAGGCCCTGCAAGCCTTTGTTAATACTGTATAGGAATTCGCCAGATGGTTATCTTCGAAAGCTGATGCACTGCTCAAGTCACTCAATATGAGTGTACAAGGATAAACAATGATTAATGTAATACAAATTTTAACATGTAAATCAATATATAACCACAATGAAAAAAGCACACGGTGTAATGAACAACGTGGAGTCTTCAGGCTTTGAATTAAATGTCTTTATAGTAAATCATAAAGTTCAAGGATGATGTTCAAGGTTCACAAAATCCAGGCGAAGATGTCTCTATGTGATCATTTTGTAGTGTGATTAACACATCAAGAAAAGGAATGCTGAGTGCTTCAATTTGATAAGTAAACTGGTTCAATTTGATAAGCGAATCCAGTTTACTTATCAAATTGAAGCAGTCAGCATTCCTTTTCTTGATAGAGACCTCTCTATATACCAAAAAGACAGATCGAAACAACGCTCTGGCTTACCAGAGTTTTCATCCCTGCTTAATAAAGCGTCACCTACCATTTTCTCAATTTTTGCGTATCAAACGCATAAACTCTGATGAGCAAAATGGCATGCAGACCATTGAGACCTTTAAGCATAAATACAAACAAAGAGGCCTATAGAGGCATGATGACCTGTATGAACTGTTCAAATTGCAATAACTTCATTACTGGCAAAGTCATACACCATCCCAGGTCAGGAAAACCTATCTATTTGAAATTTAACACCACATGTAATAGTCATCATCTAGTTTACTTTATCAAATGTCCTTGCGACTTATTTTATGTGGGTAAAACTGAGAGGGCCTTGCGCACCCGCATAACAGAGCATAAAAGTCGCATTAGAACTAACACCACAAGCTCTCCCATAGCCCAACATTGCCGTACAATGAGACACAACATTGCCAAACTCAAATGTGGGGTCCTTGAGGTCATCGAGCATCGCCCTGATCGAGACATAAGTAAATTTCTGTCTCAACGTGAAGCGCACTGGATTTGGTTCATGCAATCACTGACCCCGTAAGGGCTCAATGATAAATTTGAATTGGCTTGTTTTCTCTGACATCACACTGTATTATCTATACTTATGTATTCTATATGCTATTAGTGTGTTTTTTAGTCTCTGCTTGTTACGATTGTATTTTCCAATTCATTACCATTGTACCACTGCTTGTATTTTCATTATGAATATTTACTATAACTGCAACATTGTTTCTACCTGATCTTTTGATCTTTTTGATCTTATACTGAGGAAGTTTCATTATGCAATGAGTGTTCTGATATTATTTCTGTGACTACTATTTCTGGACTATCCCTGACTTGACACGCTTATCTTTTCCATCTTATCTATTCCCCGTATACCACTACTCCCTTTTTATCTATCACTTATATTTTCCATTCTAAGATGGCTGCCACTTTTCCAGGACCTCAGCACTATCCGTCTTCTATACCTATCTTGCTATTTTCAACCGGTTTCCCTCACAGCGGTTTCGCTACTGAGTTTCATTTGGCGTTTTGCCAGCACTACACGTGGGTTTTCAAAACTTTGTCGGCAGCTCTACACCGGTGAGTTTATTTTCGGAATCTTCCCATCTGCGCGTTATCGCTCACAATATTACAACCTTACAACATTGCCGTTTCTGTTGTATTGCAGGACGCTACATTACCCCCAGGTCCCTTATGTCCTCGGCCCATTCAGAACTTATGGAGATAACCATCTCCCGACAGAAAATAAAACAAGAGGAATGCTGGGATATCCCTACTGCCCCAACCCTCGGGAGTACAAAGGTAGGATCTACCCAGCAGCCCTCCTGTTCTTTTTTTCTGTCTTCGACAGAATGGCCGATGGATGCTGTTGATGATGGGGGCTGCACCGGCTCCTGCTGGGCTTGAGTGGCGTGCAGTCCTCTTCTGGCTCCTCCTGCCCGGCTGCCTGGCTTCATGGGCAGGGGTGAGGTTCCTGTTGTGTCTCCTCCCCGGCCTGCCGGGCTTGCTGGGGGGGATTGACTTCTTCGCGGCCGTTGTTCCGGTTTTCCGGCCCTTTGCGGCTGGTGCGCCGCCTCCCAGTTACTTCCGGGTCGCTGAGCGCGTCTCCCCGAGCCTGGCCGGGTGGGAGACGCGCTGCGCTGGATGGTCGATCCCGGATCCGGCTGTTGGTGTGTGAGGGCCTTGCTGGTGCTGCTCAGGCCCCCGCCCCGGGTGAGTCCCGCTTTTGCTGTGTTTTTGCTCCCTCTGTCAGTGTTGTGCTGTTTGTTCCGGAGCGTTGAATGCCTGGAACGCTTGTGTTTGCACTCCTGCCTCGGATGTCTCGAGGCTGCCGCTGCTGCTGAGGCCTGCCTGGGAGCGTGGTGCTCGGTCTCCGGCTGCAGTTCCCTGGCTTCCCCCGGAGGGTGCTCGGATGCGGCATGGCTTGTTCCGGTGTGTTCCTTGTGGTGCTAGTGCAGGTGGCGTTACAGCAGGTGCTGCCGACTTGGAGCTGGTGACCCAAGTTCGGTCCTCGGCATTGGTTCAACATCCTGTGATTTACTGTTTGCAATGTGATGCTTTTAACCTCCGTCATGCGTTTTGACATTTTGACAGGGTTAACTGTTTGATGCCACTCTCTGCTCCCGTCATCAGTGTGAAGGGGCCTGTGGCTTTCTGACAAGGGTGCGCACTGTACATATGAAATGCTTTGCATTGACAAACTTAAGTGGCTATAAGCTGTTGGGAGCGTGTTTGCTGCAAAAGTTGCGTGACAGCTGGGCCGCTGCTCTGTCCCTTACTCTCATGGGCCCGGGTCTGGGGGGGTGGGGGGGTGCTAACTGCCTCTGTGGTGGGGCTGCTCTGTCCCTGACACTCTGCCTGTCATGCCCTTTCGACTTGGACGGACGACTTAGCGGTGGGTGGTCCAGGTTCTAGTCTCGGCGGGGGCGCTCTTCCTCCGGTGTTTCTCGGCGGATCTCCTTTTCTCACGGTTCCTTCCGACTTGGCAGGGTTCCTCGGAGTCTGGGAGTGGTTGTGTTCTGTAGGCTGCCTCTGCCGTCTTTGGTGCTGCCACCCTTGGTTCGTGCCTCCTATCGACTCGCCACGCTTCTGAGTGCGGCGCTGGGCTTTCGGTCTCGGTTTCTGGGGTGCTTTCCTGGGCCCGTGTCTGGATGGGTGTGTGCGCTGCTGCCTGCCGTGGTGGCTGGTTGGGCTGTTCTTTGGCCTCTGTTTTGTTCTGGGTCTGGTGGCTCTGTGGACCTCTTCCCTTCTGGGTGTGCGGTTTCCTTTGGCCTTCCTGTGCGCTTGTTGTGCGGGGGTCTGTGTGAGAAGCTGTGCGGGGTGCTTTCATTGTTCTCGTTGCCTGCCTGTTTCGCTGCGGCTGGGTGTGGGTGCCTTTCTCCTTGATGTGGGCTCCTCGCTGCCGTGCTGCTGCTCGTCCGCCTCCTGGGTTGCCTTGGCTGGCACTTCCTTTTGCTGTGTTGGTTGGCGCTTTGCCCTCTGTCGGTCCTCCGGTCCCCTGTGCGGCGTTTGGTTGGCCTCCGCTCTGCGGTTTTGCGCCTCTATTTGGAGTCGGGGCTTGCTTGTGGGCTCTGTGCTGCCTTCCCTTTTGGGGGTTTCCTGCTGCTGCTGTTTCAGGGGTCTGCGCTACCTTCGGCTGGCCCCGGTTCTCCGGTGGTGGTCGTTCCATGGGTCTGTTCCCTTGGTTCTCTTCTTCGGGGGTTCCCCTGCTCTTGGCGCCTCTGGGGGTGTTTGCCCTTTTTTTTTCTGGCTTGGGTTCTGGTCGCCTCTGTGGTGGCTGGTTCTTTTTGCTGCTCCTGCCTTTGCTTGCTCGTGGGTTCCCTGTGTGGTTGGGGTTTCCCTGCCTGCTGGTTTGCGCCTTGCCCTCTGGTGCTCTGGTGTCGGTGTTGCTTCCTTTTCTGCATCGGCGGCCTGTTTGGGTTGCCTTCTGCTTCCGGCTCTCTGCCCCGTCTGGTGGTGGGTCGTTGTTCCTGCTTCTTGGGCCACTGCGCGGTGGGTCCTGTGGGCTCCCCTCGTTCAGGTTGGCCTGCCGTCCTGTTCTTCCTCGGTGGTCTTGCCTCCTCTGCGGGCTGGCTGTTGTGGCCTCTGCCCTGCTTGGGGATTCTGGTTCTTCCCTTCCGGGTTCCTGGTCCTATCCCTCCTTTGCCTTGGCTGCGCCTGGTTCCTCTCGTAGGTGCCGATGGTTCTTTGGGGTGCTCTCTCCCCTCTGCCTCTGATTGGGTGGCTTATGCTGCCTTGGGTCCGGCTGTTCTGTTCCTCCCGGCCTGCGCCTGTTGTCGGGCGTGGTGCGTGGTGGGGGCCTGCTTGAGTCCTTCTGGTGCTGTGGCCTTCCCTTTGCTGGGTTCTGCTGTTTCCTGGCATCCCCTCCTGTGTCTGCTGTGTTTTCTGCCTGGGGCCTCCTGACGGCTGCCGGGTCCTGTCATGCCTCCTATTCTCGGGGTTGGTGTGTTGTTCCCACGACCCGCTGTCTGCTCGGTAGCTTGGTCTGGCCTGGTTGGTTTCTGCCTGGCCGCCAGGAGCTGCGGGGTGTGATTGGCTTCTTCCTTTGGTTTTCTTCCCTGCCTCTTCTGGTTTTGGTGGTGGTGCGGGGTGGCCGTTGTTGTTGCCTCTCCTGGGCCTGTGGGTTTTTATCTCCACGGATGTCTGCTTGGTCTGCCTCCCGGCCTGCCGGGCTTGCTGGGCAGCGTGGCTTCCTCCTGGCCGGTGTTCCAGTTTCTCGGCCCTTTGGGGCGGGGGAGCCGCCTCCCCGTTTCTTCCGGGTCGCTCTGCGCGTCTCCCCGTTGCTTGGCCGTGTGGGAGGCGCGCTGCGCTGGTTGCTGTGGCCTGCGTTTGCTTCTGCTTGGCTTTCGGCCGTGGCTTTCTGTGGTGGCCTGTTGCCTTGGGCTTCCTCCCTGTTGGCTCCTGTTCTGGGCTGGTCTGCCTTCTGTTTGTGCGTCCTGCTCTGGGTTGCCTGGTTGTGCCCTTGCTGCGGTCCTGGGCTGCCTGGTTGAGTCTCTTCTGGGAGTTTCTTGGGTGGCTTGGCGCTTCTTTGCGGGTGCCCTGTCTGCCTTTGGGGTGGCTGGTCCCTGTGTCGTGGGGTTCCGGTTGCTTGTGGGTGTGGTGTGTTCCGGTCTTCTTCTTGTTTCTGGCCGTCACGCTGTTGCCTTCTTGTTTTCCCTTCTTGCCTCTTCTGGGGTTCGTTGGGGCGTCGGCGGGGCTGTTGGCTCTCGGGCCTGTGCTCTGTTGGGGTCTTTCCTTCTTTGTCCTTCCCTTGTTTTGGGTTGGTTCTGCGGGTTGCCTTTGGCTTCGGCTTTGGCTTCCTGTCTGTGTCCTCGGTTGCGGCTTTCGCCGTGCGGGGTTCGTCCCCTGGGCGTGCCCTGCCTTGGGTCTTGCCGGGCTGTGGGGTGTGGTTTGCTTGTGCTTTCCTCCCTGGCTGCGGTTGGTTCTGTGAGGTCCTCTGGGATGGTTTTGCCTCGGTCTCTCTGGCCTCTGGGTTTCTGCCCCGGTCCTTTGCTTGGGCTGTTTGGGGTCTTTGTGCCTGGCCTGTCTCTGGTTTGGCTTGGCTGTGGTTGTTGTGTCCTTCGCGGTTCCCTTGCTGTCGTCTTGGGTCCTCCGGGTGCTTGGCACGTCCGGTTGCTCTCCTGCTTTGGTGTTCGGGTTTGCCTTCTTCGGGCTGTGGCTTCCTGCTCCTATTTCCTCCGCTTTGGCTGGTGTTCTGTTTCGGGGTTCCTGGGGTTCCTTCGGTTCCCTTTTTCCTCTTTTTCCGGGTCTCTTTGTCCTGGTTGTTTGCTCTTGTTGGTTGTTCCTGCTTGGGTTTCCTGGGCGTGCAGGTTCCCTTTGCCTTGTGTCCTCGTCTTGCGGGACCTGGTGGCTTGGCTTCCTGGGGTTTGCTCTTCGTTCCCTGGTGTCTGGGTTTTCTCTCTTTCCCTGGCCTTGGGCTCGGTCTTGCCTTCCGGGTTGGGTTCTGGTGGGCTTCCGCTGTTCTTCTTTGTTGGGCCTTTGGTTCCTCTGGTCCGCTTGTCTCCTGCCTGTTCTTGCCTGGGTTGTCTTCTTCTGCCCGCTTCTGGCTTGTTGGCCTGGTGGATCTTGGCCTTTCTCTTTGTTTGGCCTCTCTTCTGCTGTTTGTCCTCTTGCCTGTGGTGGCTTGGGTGTCTGTGCTCCCCCTGTCGCTTGTTGGCTGTGGGGTGTTCCTGCGGTGGACTGGTTGGCCTCTCTGGTGGCCGGTCTGGTCTTCTGGCTGTGCGCCCTTGCTCTTGTTGGGTGTGTGCTGGTCTGGTGGGGTTCCTCTTGTCGGTGGCACTGCCTGGGGTTTCCCCGGTTCTTCCTTTTTCCTTCTGCGGTTGCTGCCTTGGTGTGGTTTCCTGGGTTGGCTTCTGTTGGGTTGGGAAGGCCGGCTTTTTCTGCTTTGGTATTTCTCCATAAGTTCTGAATGGGCCAAGGACATAAGGGACCTGGGGGTAATGCTCTATTACTTACCGGTAATCTTCATTACTCCTGGTCCCGTTGTCCTCGGCCCATTCATACGCCCCTCCCTCCCTCCCGGGCGGCCGGCCTTCCTGTCTGGGCTTGTTTGTACAGGAGGGCTGCTGGGTAGAGCCTACCTTTGTACTCCCGGGGGGAGGGGCAGTAGGGATATCCCAGCATTCCTCTTGTTTTATTTTCTGTCGGGAGATGGTTATCTCCATAAGTTCTGAATGGGCCGAGGACAACGGGACCAGGAGTAATGAAGATTACCGGTAAGTAATAGAGCATTTCTAAACTCTCACTACGTGTCCTGTTTACTTATCATAGCATTTGGTAAGTCCCTAGGTCTGTTAACATTTTTCACTGGAGTTTACTTTTAACTTAGTATCATCATTTTCGAATGACGCTATTGTTCGTTTTTTTTACCATAGTTTCCTATATATCATGCCGCTCGGCAGCCGACACTTCGTGTACATGAAGTTTCTGCAAGCGTATTGCTCGTACTGGTAAGAGTCATCCACTTTTCTTCACGTGCATGCTTCCACTTATCCAACACCCGTGGTGTATCTTCACGTGCTGCTCGCTACCTCCGGTCCCCTTACTCTTCACATGCTTTTTTTTTCTCTGTGGTATACTACAGATATTCTCCACTGTTATGAATGTACTCTCACCCCACTGACTGACTTTCATTTATTTCGCTGAGGCACACTACTGATAGTCTCTACTACTATAACTGTACCCAAACCCCATTGTTTGAACATGATTGTTTGCAGCTGCCACATGTCCCACATTGTATCATATTGTTTCCCTAGAATCCCCTGATGAAGGGCTACCATTGAAGCCCAAAATGCATTGGGATTTTTAATCTGAGATATAAATGAAGCTTGTTTGAATATTCTTCGCCTGGATTTTGTGAACCTTGAACATCATCCTTTAACTTTATGATTTACTATAAAGACATTTAATTCAAAGCCTGAAGACTCCACGTTGTTCATTACACCGTGTGCTTTTTTAATTGTGGTTACATATTGATTTACATGTTAAAATTTGTATTATATTAATCATTGTTTATCCTTGTACACTCGTATTGAGTGACTTGAGCAGTGCATCAGGTTTCCCAGATAACCATCTGGCGAATTCCTATTCAGAACAGATTTAGACATAAGAGAAACGGGATTTAAACTAAGACCGAAAGTATCATTTGCACATACAAAAGACGTTGATTGTTCTTTTAGTGTGCTAAAGATTTCTCTTCTCAGGACGGCCTTAAGTGTACCCTCTTCCCCCAGAAGGAGGGGGTTACCCCACATGAGAACCGCTGCTTTGGGCTAAAATGAAGGACGAGATTAATCCAAATTCAAGGTGCAGTACATGTGGGGCAGTCAAAAAGTTTAAATTGCAAATTTGATGCATGATTCGTCCTTCCACCTTATCAAACAAGAGGCAATGATTGATGTCTAACACCTCGGCAGCATATATTATGTGGGTGTGCACAAACGTCCAGTATATTCCCACTCCGAAAGCCACAATTTTCACTCACAGGAGTACGCAAACTCACCTGTAAACCTCTATGTGAGCAAACCATTTACAATTGCTGGACCAGCTTTTCTAAATTGAAACCATGGTTTTGCACTAGTAAATGTAGCTATTTATCTGTATAAGTTCGATTTATGTACACGAATGCTTCAACAATCAAGCATACATTTTTCTAATGGGCCATTTCCTTAATCTCCAGCCTCTGGTGACTATGGATTGGAGCTATTTTGTTCGCACTCTCGCCCAATGTAATCAGCAAGGACCTGATGGGCAGGCCTGTTACAATACAGGACAGGATCTAATGGTGAACGTCATTAGGAGTCACCAAGGATCACTGCATGTGTTACCCGGGCAAACCATTTGAGGTGACATTAACATGGTAGGCTTAGCAACAAGCATATGTATAACCAACATTTATAAAGCACACAATCACCTCACCAAGGTCCACGCTGCAATCATCATTTGCTGGTCAAAATTAGAAATGATGGTTTGTAACGTGTCTTCTGAGGCTACAGGTATTTCTTGCACCACGGTCCCACTTTCTTTGTAATGAGTCCAAAAAATGTACATTTATATCATATCTTGAGTCTGGTGCCAGGAAAGCAAGGAGTCACCTATGCTAAGGGACCCATAATCTGACCAAAATAAAATATACAAGGGAAGTTGGAAACCACTGATACCATTGGTGCCTACATCCGATGGAAGTGTCCAATTGTGTTCAAACTCCAGATTGGCTACCAGCTCTTCTGAAGTTGATGAACTCTTTCCCCTCACTGTATATAGACACCCTAAAGTCTAGCTCATTTTTCTGGGCAAGGCACATCCATCTAATCCTTTACCTCTAGGAAGTAAGAGGAAGCATCCTTCCCATATTCATGTTATCTTCAAGAAAGGAGGCACATTTAAATGAGCTGTGCCAACTGGGGTCCACTGTTTCAGGTAGTAATGCCCTCAGAATTAACATCAAATTCAGCAGAATGCATGCCTGACAGATAGCTCTGGAAATACAAGTATAGTTGTAATTGTCTTTTGTTCAAGTACATCATTTAGGGATGATCAGGGACACCTACCTCAAACTATGCATGATATTCCTGTGTTTATAGAAAGTTTGATCAATGGAGTTGATAGGATCAATTCACTTATTAGCCCTCATATTTGTGAGACCACATATTTTATAAAGAAATTCACATTTCTTGGTGGCAGTAATATGACCGATGACTATAAGTATAACCTTCTCCCAACATGCAATTAGAAACGCAGAGGTCTATTTACTAATATTTTATGCCATGTTTGCATCACGAAATTGACGCACAATGACGCTAAATCTTTTTTCACCTATTTACTTTCCAGCGTAAAACCTATTTTACGCTGTAAATTAACTTGAAAGTAATGCAAAGCAGCGCATTGAGCTTGCTTTGTATTATTTTAGCGCCAAGGGGGCATACCATGGGTGGTGCATGGGCATACGCCATGCAACCACCCAAGGAGGCTGACGCTAAGACCTATTTACTCACAAAGAAAACAAGGTTTAGTGTCAGAAAATAGCGCCCAGTTCAGGTAGGTGCTATGAATGAGAAATGCTTTTTTTCTCCTGTATTTACCGTCTGTGCATGTGTGTTGCACTGGACAGCACACATACAAAGTGGGAAAAAGTTTAAAGTTAGTCTTAGCATAGTATTTTGACTGGACGGGAATCCTTGCAGTATAAAACAATATGTTAGACTCAAGGAGGCACCCTTGCACTCCAGTGCAAAGGTGTGTCTGTGGCGCACAGTCGCACATTTCTGCACATGTGATAGGGAGAAGGGAGGAGATTGCAATATTTCTGTAAATATGGCTCTCTCCTTCTTATGCAGCACAGCATTTATAGCGGCTGCACTGTGCTGCATGAGAAACTGGTAAATCTGGCTCGTAGAGCCCTTGTTACAAACACACTTCTTAAATGGGTCTGAACAAAATGTGTTTACACCTTTTTTTCTCCCCCTGTCTTGTGCTGTAACAAGTAGCAGAGCTGTCTACGTTGTGAAGAACATTAGCTTTATTACATTTTAGAGTAAATGGCCCCCATAGTGCCAGCTCTGATATTTGCCTTTTCCTAATGTTAGAGGGACATCAGTATAAAACCTCTATATTTGAAACAACAGTTCCTATATTTTCCAGCCACTCAGAATGCACATTCATTTTACTGAGGCTGTAGCTGAGAAATCTAATGTGTGAAAGATAAGTTCAGCAGGAATTCACGAGTATTTTCTAGCATGCAACAAAAAGAAGCAACTACAAATACAGTGACTAATCTTTTTGTTTTCCATGAACACATTATTTTTACCTGTGGAGAAACTTCTTTCTGACCCCACCAATTTTTGGGGATGTTTTCTTCTCTTTTCCATCTTGGAAAGGGATTTAGGGTGATATTTAAGACTCAGTTGGGATCGGTCTTGCATCATGCAAACATCAAGTCCAACTTTTCAAGCCACGCATGGCTTTGAGTGACTAACCAAAAATAAGGAGTAACACAGCGCAGCACAAATCACTGTGTTGCATTACTCTGCCCTGGGAAGTCATTCCAAAGGTGGAGTGTGGGTGTTCCCATGCAACTCTCATGGTTTTTGACGCATTCCCAGATGTATAAAACCTTGTAAACCTGGGAATGCGCCAATAGGATAGGGGAGGCGTAACAAGGAGAAACATGGGTATGTCTCCCAGCAGCGGCCCGTGCGGGTAAGAGTGGTGGGGCCAGGTTGGGGTGGATTTGACAGACGACCACGAGGGAAAATTAAATAAAGAAATATTTTTCCCACATCGTTGTCTGTCAAAATACCCCCAACCCAGCCCTACCACCCCACTGCTCTTACCTTCATGGGCCGTTGCGGATTTCTCCTAATTCTTTCCTCTTTCTATGTGTGCTGCTTCTCAGAATAGTTTTTGTGTAGGAGGGTGTCTTTTCCTGCACAAATATAACCCTGCCTCCAACACAGGCACCCTTACACCAGGGTGCAAGGTTGCGGTGTTGGTGCTAAGCTGTCACAACTGCAACAGAGAAAAGGGGAAATGGCAGGAATGCACTGTATAGGATGAATATGGAGCATTTCTGACTTTCTGGTTTATAGGAGAATAGGGTGGGAAGTAATTTAATTATAATTAATTAAATATGTTAATTTATGTATTGGTATTTATTTTGAATTAATTATTCATTAATTATTAATTATTAATCAATTAAAATATTATTGGTAATTAATCAAAATTATTAGATTAATTGATAAATATGTTAATTTTAGTAATTTATTTTCAGTAGGGGGTTGTGGGTTTATAGGAGAATAGGGTGGGAAGTTATTTAATTATAAATAATTAAATATGTTAATTTATTTATTTGTATTTAATGTGAAACAATTGTTAATTAATTAGTAATTGTTAATTAATTAAAATATAATGGGTTATTAATTTTAATTAATTTATTAATTGATAATTATGTTAATTTTATTAATTTAGTTTCTGTAATGGGTTGTGGCTTTATAGGGGAATAGAGTGGGGAGTAATTTAATTGTAAGTATTTCTATTTTTAATTTTTTTATTTTATTTTACTAAATGTTTAATATTTTCTAATTGTTAATTTATTGTTAATTGGTAAATAATTTGTATTAGTAGGTAATTATTTTTATTAATTAATTATTATTTGCATTTTTAGTTGATTAACTAATATATTATATAAAAGTGTTAAGTATTTTAAATAATTTGTAATTGGTATTTTTATTTATTTTATTTTTATTTATATATGAAGTATTTACTTTCCCTACTGTTGCACTCACTGGAGTGGGAATAGTAATTTTTACCCTCCTGCTATCCAATGCTTTCCCTACTGTTGCACTCACTGGAGTGGAAATAGTAATTTTTACCTCTACGCTATCCAACGCTTTCCCTACTGTTGCACTCTCTGGAGTGGGAATAGTAATTTTTATCCCTACGCTATCCAACGCTTTCCCTACTGTTGCACTCTCTGGAGTGGGAATAGTAATTTTTACCCCAACGCTATTTAATGTTTTCCCTACTGTTGCACTCCCTGGAGTGGGAATAGTAATTTTTACCCATACGCTATCCAACGCATTCCCTACTGTTGCACTCTCTGTAGTGGGAATAGTAATTTTTACCCCAAAGCTATCCAACACTTTCCCTACTGTTGCACTCTGTGGTGTGGGAATAGTAATTTTTACCTCTACGCTATCCAACTCTTTCCCTACTGTTGCACTCTCTGGAGTGGGCATAGTAATTTTTACCTCTACGCTATCCAACTCTTTCCCTACTGTTGCACTCTCTGGAGTAGGAATAGTAATTTTTACCCCTACGCTATCCAGCGCTTTCCCTACTGTTGCACTCTCTGGAGATGGAATAGTAACTTTTACCCCTACGCTATCCAATGCTTTCCCTACTGTTGCACTCTCTGGAGTTGGAATAGTAAGTTTTTACCCCTACGCTATCCAACGCTTTCCCTACTGTTGCACTCTCTGGAGTGGGAATTGTAATTTTTACCTCTACGCTATCCAACGCTTTCCCTACTGTTGCACTCTCTGGAGCGGGAATAGTAATTTTTACCACTACGCTATCCAACGCTTTCCCTACTGTTGCACTCTCTGGAGTGGGTATAGTAATTTTTACCCCTATGCTATCCAGCGCTTTCCCTACTGTTGCACTCTCTGGAGTTGGAATAGTATTTTTTACCCCTACGCTATCCAACGCTTTCACTACTGTTGCACTCTCAGGAGTGGGAATAGTAATTTTTACCCCTATGCTATCCAACACTTTCCCTACTGTTGCACTCACTGGAGTGGTAATAGTAAATTTTACCCTTTCCGCCATCCTTCGGTAGAAATATTGGGGCATATTATCAAGCCTGTGCGCTAAAATTCTCGCCGCTTTATCGGCCGAAAACGGCCGATAAAGCGGCGATAATGGGCTTGATAATATGCTCTATGGAATTCCAATCGAAGCCCATGTTAGATGTGAAGACATCTAACTTGGGCTTCGATTGGAATTCCACAGAGCATATTATCAAGCCCATTATCGCCGCTTTATCGGCCGTTTTCGGCCGATAAAGCGGCGATAATTTTAGCGCACAGGCTTGATAATATGCCCCCTTGTTTTTTTTCCATTAATATTACGTTTATATATATATATATATATATATATATATATATATATATATATATATATATATATATATATATATATATATATATATATATATATATATATATGTACTAATACATCAATTTGTATGTTTTTTTTTACTTACATTAATTATTTATTAATTTTAAGGTTATTTAAGTATTTTAAGTATGTTTCAGTTCATTATATTTATTATTTCATAATGTTTTAATTAATTTAAAGCATTTAAAAAAATTCGATATTTTGCCTGACTATATTTTTTACATCGATATTTTTGATTCAATATTTTTGTACTTACCTGTTTGGAGATAGGAGGTCGATATTTTGGCATTCTATATTTTTACGTCGATATTTTGGCATTCTATATTATGTCAGTGATCCACCTAAGGGCCCCAGACTAGGTGAACATCGAACCTGAGTTAAAGCTTCTTTACAGTTTCCATTTACTCTTTAACTTCCTCACAGGGTCGGCTTTAGAGCTGGTGGCTCCTGGTGCGACAATCGCTTTTGGCACCTCCGTGTCCAATGATCGCCTCCTCGGATTCTCTCCGTACCACCAGCAAAAGTGCCCCTCATCTCTCCTAGCATAAGATTTTGCTAAACACAGTGCAGCCCCCTTAGATCACAGCACCCCCCTCAACAGAGTAGCGCCCAGTTCGGCTGCACCAGTGGCAATGCCCTAAAGCCGGCCCTGCTTCCTCACCTTCATTGAGAACAAGGGGTGGTAAATGTTTAAACACAGACCTTCCTTTCAAGGTTAGCGAATGAAGAAGAAGAAATATGCTTCTTTCAGGACTATACCTTGCAGCTCTAATCACCCCCAAATACATTTCAAAGGCGTCAAACCAGTTCCTGCATGAAATTGGCAGTTTGCCTGGTGTTTCCAGAAAATGCATAACCGGCTGATGGTAACAAAATACTATACAATTAATGACAATTTACCATTTAAATAGTGAAAACATAGCAAAGTTGGCAGGGCATGGACACAGCTTATAGAATAAAGGTGTGCGTGCCATCACGGCATGCTAACGGAAATAAACCCCCAAAAATATTAAATAAACTCAGATTAAATGTTACAATGAATACAGCTACGCTCAGGTATGCACATCACCATAATGTACAAATAATAATTTGACTAGAGAAAACTTACTTAAGTAGACAATTTTTCTCAATAGAATGATTACACCAGTACAAATATACCGGCACATGTGCTAAACACGTCGAGAATGAAAACAATGGGCCATATTATCAAGAAAGGGCGATATATTATCGCCGCTTTTATCGGCAGGAAACTGCCGCTAAAGCGGCGATAATGGGCTTGATAATATGACCTTGTGAATTCCCATAGAAGCCCAGGTTCTGGTGTTAACCTGGGCTTCTATGGGAATTCACAAGGGCATATTATTAAGCCCATTATCGCCCCATTAATGGCAGTTTCCTGCCGATAAAAGCGGCGATAATTTATCACCCTTTCTTGATAATATGGCACAATGTTTACAAGTTGGTGCATGCATGCATAACTGACGTGAAGATGCGTGCAACACTGCATCCTTCAGGCTGCATATAATACTCTAAAGATGGCAGAATGCATGTGGGAGTGACGTGAGGTTGCGTACAAGGTCTTGTCAATATACTACCAATATGGTGGTATTGTACACGCACTGACTGCTGATTCCTTGTTTCTTGAATCTTCACTGTAGACTAACACCAACTTGGCACCAGTACTGGGTCAAACCACACGGCCAAGTGAACATAGGCAGGGCATGATAACTTAAGCTCCCATCTCTATAGGTCTGCAAAAAACAGCAGACACACCCACCTGTAACGATATAGCTTCAAAAACAGCAGACACGTGTTTATTCGTTTTGGGGTCTCTGAGGTAAAATTGTGGCCAATCTATTTGTAGTAAGAGCCTATTTGGGTCGGACATAGTATGAGAGAATGTTTTTTTTTTCTTTTTTCTCTTTTTTTTTTTGTGTCCTCATTTTCGCCCTTGGTGATCAACTAGTGGCATGTAGAAGCGATCTTACTGTCTCAGATAAACTGGAAGGAGCTCTGGGGAGTGCAGCTTGAATTGCCCCACAGTAAGTAGTATCGCATTCTGACAAAGCCACCTTGCAATAACCATATGGGACGCATGCTGCGTTCATATACCCATCATGTTGGAATATATTGGGTATAGTCAAACAGAAAAAGAAGAGGATGCCAAGCAGCCTAATCATTGGACCTTGGGGGAAAAAAAAAAAACCCCAAGATCAACCAAAACTCTTTACCAATTTAGCAGACTCCAGAATTTTCTCTTGCTTTGATTTCCGGATCTTAAGAGGTCCATCTTTGATGTTTGTAGAACTGACCTTTGCCAATCCAGCAAGATTGGAGGTGATGGATCTTTCCATTTTTTACATATTTCCCTCCTTGCCAACAAAATACAGAAGAAAAGTACGTTTTTTGCTGGACCATGAAACTCTGGAGAAATTCCAAAAATAACAAGAGCAGGTGTTAAAGTTAGTGGAGATCCCAAAGAGGTGGATATTGAAATCGAGACAGAGTTCCAAAATGGTGTTAGCAGTTGGCATTCCAAGAACATGTGTAAGCGACCTATCAATGAGAACAGAGACATTGGAGGACAGAGTGACAGGCCTGTCCATACATCTAGACGAAGCTAAGTCCAATATCGTCACTCTTAGAAAAGAAGATCAAATTCTCTCAGAACGGATGGAGACGCTTGAGAATAATGCTCGCAGGAACAACCTTCGTTTAATGAATATTCCAGAGGATAAAGAAGGCTCAGACATCAAGCAATATGTTATCTCGCTGTTGAAGGAGGCGCTAAGACTGGATCAATCTGAAGAAGAATTGGCGTTAGATATCCAGCGCATACACAGAGAGCCTTTTAGGAAAAACCCTTAAAGAACCAAGCCCAGAAAAATTCTGGTCAATTTTCTTACATACTCCCTTAAAGAAACTATTCTTAACCTGGCCTTAAAACAGAAAACTGTTACGGCAAAGGGATTCAATTTTCAAGTAAGATCTGACCTGTCTAGAACCACATTAGACAAACAATGGGAGTTTGGAAAAAGGCTGGAGGCCTTTAGAAGCTATGGTGCAACTGCTCAATTGGTTTTTCCTGCTGCAATGAGAGTAATGTATAATAACACTATGCACAATATAAGATCAGTGCAAGTAGCGGATGAGCTACTGCTCACTATAGGTAGAGAAAGAGGAGAAAGGGGGGAAAAAAATTAGAGGTAGTTTTTTTTTTCTCTTCTTTTTTCGGTTTGATTCGGTTCGTACCTTGAACTAGAGGTAGGTTAATAGAAAAAAGAAATCTCAATTAGACATGAAAGAGAAAAAAGAAAAAAAAAAGACAAGAAAAAAGGGAGGTTAAAAAAAAAAGAGGAAAGAAAAAAAAAAGGGAAAAAAACTGTCGATACACATATAAATAAATAAATAATTCAAAAGGGAAAGGAAAGGAAGGAAGAAAAAAAAATGATTAAGGTTATGTACCTAACACATAACAAAGTAGTGTATTACACATATGAATAAAACGAAAGGGCTTAGGTAAAGAGCACATATGTTAGTTTTAACATATTCCTTCGGGGTGATAATTCTATCCATTATATCCATTTTGTTGCCTTTTTTTTTTTCTTTTTTCTCTCGACCATAACTAGATAGGGAGTCCACAACAGAGTGCTATCTTCTGGTTTTTTCCAGATAGATAAAACAAGGGTTTCCCAGGGGTTAGGGGGTGGTAGACAGGGGCACTGGGGGGGGTTGCAGAAGAGAAAATCAAAAAAGAGTCCTTTTTTTCGCGGTATTTTGGTTTTATGTTTAACATGGTCACTGGTAAGAGCTGCCTTAGCTATAACTGTCTCTAGCGGGGGCATATGGACTACAGAGCCTTTTTTCTTTTTTGGGGGAGCGGTAAGATTGAAGAACTGGAATCATTATATTAATGAGTAATTATGAGTAAACTATCTATTCTCTCCTGGAATACCAATGGTTTACGGACTTCCCCCAGGAAAAATAACATCATGCAATATCTTCGCGATTCAACCGCACAGATCATGGTACTTCAGGAGACACATTTGACCGATCCAGAAATACAGATATTGGTTAAGAGAAATAGATGGATTGATGCCTGTATAAATACGACACAAACAACACACACTAGAGGTGTAGCAATCCTATTTAGAAAATCTATTAAAGCAAGACTGCTCTCGAACCTTGTAGACCCAGGAGGACGGTGGGCAATAGTGTCAGCCATAATATATGGCGCTCCAATAACTATAACAGGATACTACGGTCCTAATCAGGATGCACTGAAAGTTCTTTTTTCACATCTATATTCATACCCGGATCCAGTCATCCTAGCAGGTGACTTTAATATAGTTCTAGATCTTGTAATGGATAAATCTCCATCCAATAGAGCCAAAGTCTTGTCCAAAACAAGGGCATACTTGCAGGACAATATGAAGCAGCTAGGTTACAATGATATCTGGAGAACAATGCATGGTCTACAAAGAGGAGTCACTTTTCGGAATTATAGGTTTCATCACCAATCTCGTATTGATTTTATCCTGATCAGCCAGTCTTTAGTGCACCAGGTTAAATCAGTATCCCATTTACCCTTTCATCTTTCGGATCATGCAGCAATTCTCTTAGATCTGGAAGGATTTCCAAAGAGGCGAGCAAGTAATTGGTCGTTTGACCGTTCACTACTGTCATCATCTAATATCATTGACGCCCTTAAGATTGAGGTCCAGTTTTTTCTGGATGATAATATAGGATCAGCCTCTCCAGACGTCATATGGGATGCACTTAAGGCTTTCTTAAGGGGCCAGATAAAGAACAAGGTATCCTATAAGAACAAAATCTATAGAGAAGCAGTAAATTCATTAGAATCAGAGTTAGCTAATCTCCAAGCAGACATAACTAGACTCTCTGATTCCAGTTCTCCTACGGTTCAGGAAAAACAGAATAAAATGACCATCTTGAAAGGAGAATTAAGCTCAATATTAAATACTAGGGTTCAAGAGAGATGGGAAGCCAGTAAACTGGCACACTTCGAATATGGCGAAGGTGCCAGTATATTGCTCGCATGGAAATCAAAGACTGAACTAGTCCGCAATAACATCAACTCTATCATGACTGACGGCATTATAGTTTCTACTGATGTGGATATTAGGAGAACGCTCCGTGACTTTTTTAGTAACATCTATTGTGAAGATATTCAGGTGGAGCCAAAACAGGTTGAAGATTGGCTGGCAGAAGTTTCCCTTCCCGCTCTGACATCAGAACAAAGCAATAAACTAGATGACCCGATATCACAAGAGGAAGTTAAGCGAGTGGTGGCCAGTAGTAAAAAGGGTAAAGCATCAGGCCCTGATGGTTTGCCATCGGAAATTTATAAAGCCCTATCTCCAGTCATTATTCCTTTTTTGGCTGAGCTTTTCAATAAGATCCTCCTTGAAGGGATGCCCCCCCCCCCCTAAATCATGGGATAATGCATCAATTACATTGATATTAAAACCAGGTAAATCAGCGCTAAACTGTGGGTCTTATAGACCAATTTCCATTCTGAACACAGACTACAAAATCTTTACTTCTGTACTTGCGAATAGGTTAGGCGCAGTTGCAACAAACATCTTGCACACGGATCAAAAGGGTTTTGTAAGGGGGCGGCAACTATATGAACTGACATATGATCTAATAGGTGCTATTGATATGGCGACGGTGACATCACTTCCTCTAGCTGTAATGACCTTGGATGCAACCAAGGCATTTGATAGAGTTAATTGGGTTTACTTGTCAGAGGTACTAGAAAAATTTAATTTAGGTAGCAAATTTAGACGTACAATCAAACTCCTGTATAAGAACCCATCCGCATCTTTACTTGTTAATGGCGAACCATCGGACCCTTTTAATATCACTCGGGGAACCCGACAGGGATGCCCCCTCTCCCCCCTCCTGTTCGATCTTTGTATAGAGCCTTTTGCACAAAAAATTCGAGACAATAGTAATATCAAATCTTTTGTGTTTGAAGGGTGGGAGAGGAAGGTCGCTTTATATGCAGATGACCTTCTTATTTTTACATCCGAGTTAAGATCAGCATTTCCAACACTAATTATGTTGGCTAAAGAGTTTGGAGCAGTATCAGGATATGAGGTTAACACAGCCAAGACAGACATTATGGTCTGGAATGACCCTGAGCCCGTAGTGGGAGCCCAGATAAGTTCAGTCCTTCGATACTTGGGTTTGAATATATATAAAAACATAGATGAGATTGCTCCAGCAAATTTTTCGCTCATATCTAAAGAATGTCATAGGCAAATGAAATCATGGTCCACCTTGCCGCTATCTCTATTGGGTAGATCTAATCTAGTGAAAATGACGATCTTACCCAAGATCACGTTTTTATTCAATACCATTCCCCTTTTTTTTGATTCCAAAATGTTAACCAAGCTCCAAAGTGATATACGTTCTTTTATTTGGAATAACCATAACCCAAGAATCTCGTGGAAGAAGATCAGGCGTCGTAGAGAGAAGGGAGGTTTGGCTGCTCCTGATTTACAACTTTATGGGTGGGCTTTTCAAATGTCCCATGTCAGGATGCTGTTAAAATCCCCTATAAATTTGGCCTGTGGACACATGTTTGCTGCATTACTTAGAGGAGAAAAAGTGGCAGATCATGAATTTTTGTTTAAATTTGGGGATCCCAAGTTTTTTAAGAAAATAAAACTAAAGGTGCTCAGAGATGCATGCAGAACATGGACTAAACTTAGGTGTACCCTTAAAATTGACTACTATTCTGCTAAAGCCCCACTATGGAACTCTCCTGGCTCTCCGAGCTGGCTTCTGGATAGTCTTGCAAGACCATTACGTGAGGCTGGCATGGTAATTAGGGGGGACATCTTTGTTGAAGGAAGTTTACTACCATGGGAGATTTTAAGCTCAAAAGTGGGGCCTAGGTTTTCTAGGTTCAAATATCTCCAAATCCAAAGTTGGGCAAATGCAAGGTCACGTGTTAAAGGTAGATTTCAGATAGGAGGCGATATCACATTAGTGTCACTACTAACTGATAGACTCCCATTTCAGAAAGAAGTCTCATTATGGTACAATATGATATTGGATGAAGCAGAGGGTGAGTTCCTATTACCAGATCAGCTATGGTCTATACATATGACTGGTATTAGTGTTGAGAATATGTGGCATGAATCATTTAAAATTATGTGGAGCATAGTAAAACCATCTTGGTTACGCCGCAATCATTTGTTCACTCTACATAGGGCCTACTATTCCCCCCAACGCCTGTCGAAGTTTACAGATAACACGCATGTTTTATGCCCTAAATGTGGTTTGGCAGATGCTTCGGACTTACACATGTTCTTGGAATGCCCACTACTAACACCATTTTGGAACTCTGTCTCGATTTCAATATCCACCTCTTTGGGATGAGAGAAAGTGTCTTGCAATGAACAGAGACCGCAATAGCGGGGCAGCCAACTGATGTTAACTAGCACATTTGACACTCCACATTCCATTATAGAACCAGACATCGTAACTCTTAAAATACTGCCGTTTGGAACACTTATCCAGAGACTGAGGGTTGCCTAAAAATGATCATTCCGTTTGTCTATCTATCCTGGTACCCTACAGAGACGTCGGGCTGTTTCAGTACATACTTGAGACTGTGAAGCTAGAGAGGTTTTTTTTATGCCTGAGGTGGTGAAATTTGAGCTATTCTGTGAAATTTCACGCTTACGTGACTAGTTAAAAATTGGAAACATAATTTTTTTTTCGCTTCATTAAACTGTAGAATTTCTCTGGACTTTGCCTCTTACATGGGGGTTCCACTACTAATAGTGCCTGTCCTCGGGCTCTCCTATTTTGCATATGCAAATAGACCCTTTTCTCCCATTCTTTATCCATGACAAATATTTTCAGTGCTTACTCTTTACTGATTCTGTGATTGGTACATTTTGCACATGCGCAAACTTAATATTTTTCTTTGTGTTCAAAATATTTTTTTGAGTTTCTTGATGTTAGCCCTTGAATCTTGCATAAGCACAAGGTAATGCTTGTGAACTGGTGAATTAGTGAAAACGTACAAGATGCGCAAGACGTACAAGCTCATTATACATTTGTCTAAGGTCCTTGTGGACCGTCCTATAGGTGTTTCAGTGAGTCATAGGTACATCACATTTGGATTTGTAAAATGTTCGCTAATGCATTTTATTTTAAATGGACCAAAAGAAAAGTACAAACTCCTATAGTCTTGTTGGAGTTCTGAATAATCGGAATCTTTAATACGAAGGCAGGTAGATGCCTCTACAGCCACTTTCATGTAAAAACAACAAGGTTATTTTTTCCTGCAAGTCCAATGATGCACATTACAGAGAAATAGTCGAAGGTTCGGAAAAACTCATGTAATATATCCAGCAGCCATTGTCTCCTATTAGTAATACTAGCGGCAACAGCTATAGAGGGACTAGGATTCTTGAATTCAACAAGGACAGAGGCAGTAACAAAAGTAACTGTGTGGATTGCTTTGATGTGAATTGCTCAAAACGGTATTCTCCTTAATGGAAAATTGCTATAGCACATTGATCTTTGGCAACCATAATCCATTAAATATATGTATTAAATCCTTTAGATGAAGTGAGAAAAAATCTGATATGTTCTGCGTAGTGTAGTTTATTAATGCTTTTTTGTTAAGAAATTGGTAGCAATCTTGAAATCTCATTCTCACATTAATGTCATATGATATTGGTTGTGAGGACTACAGTGGAAACATATCGGCGTTAAAGGAATAGCATATGAGGTTTAGATGGCTTGGTTTAAAAAGGTTATGCAGCGAACATGTAATATGTCAGAGTCATTTTCTGCCAAATTTCCGTTTCCGACAGATTATTCTTATTGTATACACAAAGAGCACTTTGGTGGTTGCCAGGGTGATTAACTGTTTAAAACCTGCTACCTATGCAATGCTAAAACCGCAATCGACACAAAATGTGTTGCTGGGTGAATTTCATGCGTATATTCTGGCACTTTTGTCATATGGATGCTCGTAACTTTCATAAATCATAGGCCCCAGCAACTGAAAATATGGCTCTGCAAATGTGTCTCTATGTAAATGAACACTTGAATATACAATCCATCCTGTACATATATTTTGTAACAGTTGATCACCTATTAAATCAAAAAGTGTGCCAAAAAGGCAGAGGAGAATGTATTGTCTAGGTCTGGCATGACAGTGCAGTTGTCGGCTCAGACCCTATGTAAGCAACAGAAAAAATGACCTTTGAAAAGCTTCACTTCGAGAGGGCTTTGACTCCTCCCACATGTTCATTTAACTTGAGTACAGCACTGGATTGGGCAGAAGTTGTGAGCTTCTGCTGAAAAAGAGTGCGTATTCTAAACGTCTGCATAATACTTATGCTCATTTCTAAGAGATGCCCAAACATGTATTCTTGCTACTGTGTTAGGTGAAGAACAACCCAGACTGTTAGCCACTAAGATGTAGAGGTGTATACTGAATGGTCAGTATGAGATGCTCCGTCAGGGTTATGTGTCACCATGGCAGGTGTGCTCATTTTAAATGCTTGCTGAGATAATGGACTGGGTCGCACTGAGATGGTGCCAGTGGGCAAGGCCCTCACTTCAGGTTATAGTGAACCTATTGCATTAGGGGGCAAGATGAAGTGCATACATGGGAGTGGTGGTACTAGACCCCACCCCCCAGCGGGAGGGGTGGAAATGTTATGCAATTTCACGAAGTAATTCCAACAGCTTATGTTTATTTGTAAATTGTTGCACAGTATTGAGTAGTGTTTGTGTTTAATAAATGTACTCATCCTTTATAGTCCCCATTTATTGAAAAACTTGTGGCAATATCACGGGTGGCGGTTGCTGTAAATCAGTTCCTGGATTGTGATAGTACAACAAAAAATATCAAAATGACCCCCTAAAGTGATGCTATTGAAACTGCTTTTGAGGTAAGTTGCCCGATCCCTTGACTTCTTTTCTTTTTATCGAGGATGTTCCTTTTTAGGTTTTGTCTGGCCATTCGAGCAGTAGCAGCCCCCCCCCCCCCCCAAAAGTGCCTTGAGACCCTCACGGGTGAGTAGTGCGCTTTACAAATATCTGATTGATTGATTCTATGGGGCCACCTAGGCTACAAAGAAGTAGTCTGAAGGCGGTAGTTGCAAACTGAATTTCAAGGAAAGTAATTTACTCCCCAAGCATAAAATTCCAATTAATGTTCTAATCATAATTGCGACATACTTGTAAATCATGTAGGCTTTGCAAGACGACAAAGCTCATTATTAAGCTTATTTTGTGAATGCATATATGCAATTCAGCTGTATTATAGAAGTTCTAGCCATTAAATTGCACTACATATGACGTGAAGATCTTTCCATTTCATGGTACAGGCATGACTTTCTCCAATTTCGCTACAATTCATTATCCAGCTGATTTATCTGGCTTTACTTTATTTCTGTTTAATTTCTCCAACGTTATTTTTCTTTAACCTCTGCAGAAACAATTCAAAGTGAAGTCCAAAGAATGTAATATGCGACTTGGCATTTTATGGTATATCCAACTGTTTTATAGAGTTCTCCACAGTCTAACAGATACATTCCACTGCCCTGAGTTTATTTAAGAAAAAGCAATGTCTTTAGCTGACGGAAAGCCTCAAATATTTGTACACCTTGCAAGTGCTCTAAATGAGGCTATTTCAAAGGAGGGCAACCTGGATGGGAACGTCTTGACACCTGAGAGATTCTTGCTGAAATGAGTGGTTGGAAGTAGGTCTTTCAATGTGGAATAATATGATTGATTAAGAATGTACGTTTGGGATCAGGTCGTGGGAAAAGTATATCCGGCACCAAGTAGTGCTTTATGGACTATGCATATCGATTTGAGATGGATTCACTGCCTGACTGATAGCCTGTGCAGCAAGATATAACTGATGTAATATCTTGGTACCTCAGGAGGTTAGCGGGCAATTGGGCAGCAGTGTTCCCTGGCCAATTCAGCATGTTGGGTAATTAGGTAGACCCAGATAAAAATAGTTATTGCAGTTTAACCAAGCAGTTATCAATAAGGCTTTGATTGAACTATACACCTCCTTGAGAAGGAAGGGAGCCACTTTCTGGAGCATTCAGATTTGGAAGACGCAAGCCAGGGAAACAACCACCATATGAGCATTACCTCATAATGCAAAATCAAGCTGAATGCCTAAACTCCAAAATTGCAGACGGAATCAAATGGAGTTCAACAAGGTCTTAGTGTCTCAGGGCGAGCTTCTGTTGATCAAATATGTTTCAGGCTACTGCAAAAAAGAATATCAGTTTTATTTTTATGAAATTGTAGATCGTTATTTTACATCCACATGATACAGCCAGGCCTTCATCAGCACTGTGATCAACCCAGAAGATAGTTTGAGTGTCTCCAGCCTAAGTGAAATATTAAGTGTAAAAGGTAAGGTCAGTTTACCTACTAGTGACATGAGGCCTCGTGAAATCAACGAGAAACATTGTGATCCAATTTTAAACGTCCATCACTGGAAATAATTGCATCTCATACTGAATGAAAATGATTTGAAGTAACACTATAATATTAAAAATATTAAACATACTTTAGACGATGAATAGAATGGATAGAAAGCACACCATCTTTGCTGGTACATAAGCAGAACAAAGCCTTATTTATATGGTGTCCTATTCAGAAAACATAGTTAGAATTCTACTCCCTTAGGGCCTGATTTCAAGTCTGGTGGTCAACAGACTTCCAGACTCGCGGGGCACCTCGGTGCCGGTCTTCTGACATCCGTATTAGGACCAGGGTGGTCGAGCCACCCTGGGACCAACGCAACCGCCAGGGATCAGAGATCCCTAGTGGTGGTGCAGCGGTTTTGAGGAACTCTTAAACTAGTGGGTGGTTCAACCACAGCTTTGGCGATGTGGGAATGGGTCGGTCCAGCTCCTCCAAACTCATAATGGGGCCCTTAAGTTCTTCTTTGCATTTCAAGTTAAATTCTGATTACCAGGGATTTCACAGAGGATTCAAACGTCTCACAGGGAAATTGTTCCAGTCATAAATTCTCAGGAGTAGTTGTGAATTATTTTTTGAACTACATGTTCCCCGCACGCAAATAAATCTGCCTGCCTGCTCTTAAAAAATATTTTCTCACACACTCACAAAGGGTAAGGGGTGCCCTGTGGACCCCTTCCCGTTTGCGAGTGGCTTACCACCTACATGAAGTAGGTGGTAAACTGTGAGTATTTTGCGGTCGCAAAATAATAGCCCATGGCAGTGAGTCTCGCTATTAGGAAGGGACGCCCCTGGCTAATTGCGAGAGTCACAAACAATATTTTGCAAGTCAGTGACTCTCAAAATGGCATTTGTACATGCCATTACCCTTTTTTGCGGTCTCAGACTGGCCGATCTCCTGTTTGCGAGTGCAAAAAAGGTTGTACATCAGGCCCCAAGTCTCTTGTCAAGTACAATACATAAAGACTGTAACCAATTTGGACTCCTAGAGGTCAGGTGTCATGATTGCTGCCACCGCCGCCGCCTATAGAACTATCCAAATGGCGGCTCTGGAATGCGCATGCCCAAGGATTTAAAACCTGACTCTCCTAGTGGAACAGCGCTTCGCATTCTAGTTGTTGGTGCATCCGGCGTTTCACTTCCGGTTTTCGTTGCGTCCCCTCACTTCCCCGCGTCCGGACTGTGGACTCGGAATTTCTCGTCACTGGATTCTGCCTTGAAATATATATTGCCGTTTCTCTGGATCCTGCTCTTCTTGTACCTTGGATTTCGGTCCTTTGCTATTTTCTGTGACCGGATATCCCCTGCACATTTCGCTCGGAGTCAGTGGGCCGGACTTGCAGGTAGGCGGGTCTCTCACCCCCTTATTATTTTGGACTGTATTAGACGCACAGCTATTATCCACAGAACATTAATGTTGATGACACTATCCACAGGACATTTATGTTGCTGACACATGGGTAGTACAGGTGGGACATTTAGTCTGTTAGATTAGACATATTGGGGAATGTCATACATGAGTGTACTTACGGTCTGTTTTCTTTACAGTTAAATCCTTGGTCTAGCATAGCACCCTGTATCTCCATTTCCACGATTAGGGAGGGAAAATCAAGGTAACCATCTTTTTTAGTGAAGTCCTTAGAATAATTAATCTTCCTTCTAACTTATTGTCTCTATTATTTCAGCCATTATTGCTAAGAAGACCTGTGGAGTTTGTAAAGCGTCGAGGGATATTTCCCTTATTTTCCTTGTTTTGTTTCCCTTCTTCCCCCGCATTAACATTGTTGAATGACACTACTCATTTCCAATAGGTAGTGGTGGGAAGTCGTGGACTTCTCTTCAGTTTCGTGACGCCTCTGCAGAACCAAAGGTGAGAACCATTACATCAGGTAGCATTTGCAGATTACCAAAGCAAAGTTTCTCAAAGGGTGGGAAATCTGCAAATGTTGCCAGGAAGGTACCAGGCACCTTAAATATATTTTACCTGGGTCTCGTTGATTCTTGGGCATCTGTTATCACCAATATTCTTTATGGAGCTCCAAAGTACAATGGGACCAAACTAGGACTTTGGGCTCCAAGGACAACAATTTGCACAATTTGCACGAGCCCTCTGCCGCCTGTAGCCACTTCGTAGGCTACGGTCTAACTCATTTCAAAACAGGCCTGTATTGAAAGTGAAGGACATCTGATTTTAAAGTGCCAGCAGAGCCAAAATACTGGGGTCCAAAGAGTTAAAAAAAAGTGTGGGGATTTTTTGTAGGGCATATGGAGTTTCTCCCACTGAATATATACGTGCCAATATGAGCACACAAGCTATTAAGACTAAAATATAGGATTTCCTGCCTATGATTATCACAGCAGTCCAACTTTAATGTGTCATAAATGTGACTTATTTTATGAATACATACATAAAACGTAAATCCATTCACTTTCAAGAACATTGCACATCGTTCAGCTGAGTTTCATTCTGCTTCCCCACTATAAACACTAGACGGACACAACAGCAATCTTCTTCCATCATTGCTATTTAAATCAGACTCCTGTGCTTGCACCACAGTAATCCTATGTTTAGTACACAATTGCCATGTTTAGCATGTTGAGGAGGTCTCATAGCCTCCTTGGCCTGATTGTCTTCAATACGTTTACTCTCTATCATAGCGCCTTCCTGTTCTTTCACAATGAGAAGAGAGCAAGACGCTGTAACAACAGCAATTGCATATATCTTCATTTTTGGCCTCCTTACTCTGTCAGAGAACCAACCAGAGGACTCACGCTTCCATCCAGTGAAGGCAGCAGTGCACTCTCCAATAACCACCTGATAGCCACTAGGATCTGGGCAGTTGAACATCCCACGTACGCACTATCCCTGAAACCCTGGACACGAAACACATTCCTCATTGACAGATTCTTTATAAAGTGGCAAATTTCCAGATATGATATACACCGGCTGAGGCAATTCAAACTATATCTACTTTTATTTGGTGTTAGCAGAGACTTTATATCATTCGCAACACCTGTCCCCCAGGGCAACCACTATATCATGCGACCCTATGGTTGCAAATCACAGGCAAGTGACTTATGCCCTGCAAATCTTTCTTCAATAGAACAAGCCTCAGCGAGGCAGCCTGCCCCTCTGATAGTCATTGGGCCCCTAAACAACCTATCTTTAGAAGAGACAGGCAAAACAGCATTCAGAGTAAGTCTGCAGTCACCAAACAACCGAGGACAATATTTCCAAGTAGGAAGAAAGAAGCTCCTCCAATCTGCCGCGCTCAGTGAAGGAGTATTGCTGAGTCAGTGTGCCAAGGGTCCATCCTTCATGAAGTCTATGTTTCAGCCCAGACATGGACAGCTAAGCATTACAGCCCTGAGGGGGGGGGATGGAGAGTCTTACCCTGAGTTATCTTCCTCACACTTACAATGGCATGCAGAAACTGCTCCAGTCTGAAGCATACATGTGATGAGAACAATCAGAAAACGTTACCTTGTGTTCGGTTTTAGGTTCTCCACTGTGGAATGTGTTTGATTTGTTGTTAAAATAGACTGATCCTTTCCAGATGGCGCTCCGTTCTCTTTAGAAATAACTTTGTACTCTAAATGTAAGCAAGAGAACAAAAAGAATCAACCTTAAACTGATCTTCTATAAATTATACTTAATAATAATCCCCAGGTTTTAAACAGTTATTTTCAATAATATTTAAAGTGTGGTGCTGACAAATGATTGTGTATTTGTTTAAACTATTTTTGTATCATTGGTCCTACACTTGATTTCCTCCTATTTTAATTACTCAACTTACCATCAATGCGTTCTTGTGTTTGTCACCCAGCAGATTCCTCACTCTAGAGCAGTGGTTCCCACAATTTTTAGAACCAAGATCCACTTTTTAGAAAAACAAACTTCTGTGACCCACCTACATTTAAAAGACGTGATACGCGAGGATTTTTAATGTGCCTAAAACATCATGTGGAAGCACGCTGTCATTTACAGAAAACACATTTTCCATTGAAATGGCCACTGCACTTGCACAGACATACAGTTTTATTGATATCACTAGATAGCAATCAATTAATGATGTGCCGAAATCGAGTTTCTGGTAATATTTGTCATTTGTACATCCAGCACCAAGTAAGCTCTTGATTTGTTTGGATACTAATAATAACTCTGTTTCCAGCACACTTCAGAATTTAAATAAAAGTGCTTAATTTTTTCTTTCCTTTCTGCTGGATCCATACAGTTCATTTACAACTTTTTACATTTGTTGTATATTTAAAAAAAACACATCCTACATTGTCACATAGTTAAAAAACCCTTCTCACTTTGTAGTCAGAGAAAGAAAAGTGAACACCAATCCCAAGTTAAAATAATAAGCAGCCCGACATTTGACCTCTGTCTTTGACTCACTGGCAAATTTGACAAGTTAAACACTGAGGGCCAGATTTATGGGAATTTGGCGTAGGGCAGCGCAATAGGTCTCCAGGGGGGCTGAAAGACTGGAATTTCTCTGGGGTGGGGGCATTGCCATGCCCATTTTGGGCAGCCCCAACCCCTACATCACTACAAAACAAACCTGGTTTCTAGTGGGCTCTCTGTCCCCCCCAGGGGTCAGATTGGTGGCTACTGCCCCCTTCTGCCACTCGGGGGGCAGAAAGACTAGAATTTCTCTGGGGGGACTTTTCCATGTTTGGGCAGCCCCCAATCCAACATCAATAAAAAACAAAAATCCCTGTTTTCTAGTTGGCTTTCTGCCCCCGGGGTGCAGATTGGGGACTATTGCCCCCATCTGCCCCCAGGGGGGGCAGAAAGAATGTATTGCCCAAAACAATTAGGGGGGAGCAAAGGCCCTTTCCCAAAGGGCTGCTTCCCCTCCCTGGTGCCTAGTGGGTGTATCCTTGCTTGGGGATCGCCCTCCATGGGTGATCACCAAGCAGTGATCCACTAGGGAGATTCTCACCTTTCCAGTGGTACCTCTCCTGTCTTTCTACGTGCCTGGGGGGCTGAGATAGCCCCCTGAGCACATAGAAAGTGAAACTGATCGCAGATCGTCATTTCAGGAAAACCAGGAGAACAGCCTCGGGACCTGGGGAAGCTCTTCCCCAGCTCCAGAGGCTGTTGAGAGGGACAGGGAATCCCTTTGGTTCCCGCAACAGAGGGATTTCCTGTGCAATGGGTAATCAAACACATTGCAACATAAATGACTAAGAGAGGGTACCCCTAAAAATTGGTGACAGCAGCACTCAAACGAGCGTAGTTTACTCCAAGAGAATATTTATTGACCCACAGGGTGAAACCCGATTTGAATCCTTTGACTTGTATACTAACTTACAACCCCAAGGCAAACAACATTAAAAATATAATCTTGCACAATTGGAGGCTGGTGACCCATCTAGGCATTCCAAAACCTTTGTCGGTTTTCTGCAAAGGAAAGAACCTTCAACAATACTTGGTCAAAGCAACACAACCAGCACCAAGTAGAAAGGATCTAAGAGGAATGATGGGATTTACACCATTGATTGGGCACTTTGGGTGTACCAACTGTGTAGCTTGACCCATGACAAATGATTCAAAAGCCATTATTCTTAATGGCAAGAAACATGTTCAATACATTTTTTTAAACTGCAACACCAAAAATGTTATTTATTGTTTGACATGTCGATGTCTGTATGTAATTGTTTGACTTTTATGATTCTTCTTTTCTGAATCGAATAAAGTTTTTGAAACGAAACGACATGTCGATGTGAAAATATTTTACATAGGGCAGAAAACTTAACCCGTGAAAAATGTGCATTTTGCAGCATAAATCTCGAGTGCAATGCAATACACAGGGTGCCCCGTTGGTTCAACATTATCAACAGTACAACCATGATGAGAATGACATTCAATTGTCAGTGCTGAGCAATTGAGTGAATCTACAGGTGACCCTTAATAAACTCAGGGCACGCATGATCGAGAAATATAGGACGGCTGTCCAAGGTCTTAATGACCATGATGACATTTGGACCTTAATATGACTGAACACACTACAGTTAGGGAAGTTATCCCATCACAGTGAGAGTACAGCACCTTTAGAACTTCGAGGATAGGACTGAAGGGATCCTTCTGTTTGGGTGTAACTTATCTGAATAACATGTGTGACATAGCTGGGCTCAGAGAAATGTAACTATTTTGGGTAATAAGTAGGCAGTTAGTGTAGAGGCTGTTGGAAGCTACCCTCTGCTACATATTGATGCATAAGTAATGTAGCACCTGCATGAACATGCTGTTACTATATACAATATGTGCTCACTGTTGATAATGTTTTTTCCAATTGAATAACTGTACCTTACTTGCTTAGCGTAAAATAATACACTGCTGATAATGTTGTGCCTCTTGAATAACTGTTGTGTACTTGCTAGTTGTTTAGCATAACACACATTTTTATGATTGTGTCCTGTATACTGCTGTTCAGCTAAAGTAGGCTGACCCTGCGCTCTTGATGTGCTGATGAAGTGGGGTGTTTGGTTATATTAGTTGAGTTTATTTGGTAATTGTGGATGGTGAGCGCGAGTTTTGATGCATATTTAATTTTTAGGTCAAGTAGCCATTTAAGGGGAAGTTACATTTTGAATAGGGAAGACTTGGGGCCAGATGTAGGTCGCCAATTACCGGTCGGTAACAGCCGATTTCGGCCGTTACCGACCGGTAATTGGTTTTTGAGATGTAGGGGGCCCGAATTTGACCGAATCTGTAAATTTACCGATTCAGTAAATTTACAGATTCGGTAAAATACCGACTCAGAATATTTACCGAATCGGTATTTCCAGATGTAGGTGGCACAGTTTGCAGTGCCACAGGCCCTTAGGAATTCTTATTTTACCACCCAATCCTATTGGGTGGTAAAATACCGAATTCCAGTGTACATGCACATCTGTGCATGTACACCTATGCCATGTGACACACAGACATGCCCTTAGGGCATGTATGTGTGCCACATGGCACACAAGCCTGCAATTGGGGTGCTACAAGGTGTCAAAATGACACCCCGTTCCCCCTGCCAGGATTCGGTATTTACCGAATCTGTAAATACTGATTCGGTATTTCCCATTGATTCCTATGACCTTCAAGGCCCATAGGAATCAATGGGAAATACTGATTCGGTATTTACCGATTCGGTAAATACCGAATCTTACAGAATCGGTAATTGAAAAATAAAAATTACCTACATCTGCCTACTTCCAATTTACCTACTCTTAAATACAGAATCGGTATGATTCGGTATTTAAAAGTAGGTAAATCAGAATTACCTACATCTGGCCCTTGGTGCATTGCCCGTAGTAGTATCATGAAGCTACCCACTAGAAACGATGTTCGAAAGAAGTAGTATTACTTTTACCTTTATGACTCGTGATTTGCACATGATCGTGAGTCAACCAGCGCAAAGTTATTTAGACCGCGTCTACCACTCGGCTTACTCGATCGTGTAGAACAGCATAGAAGGTGGCTGTTCATTCGCATACGTTGGTGATGGTGTGAAGGTAAGAGCCAGATTGTGAAATAGGGGATGGGGTTGCCCGCAAAGTACTTCCGGGTTTTATAATCGTAGATCCCCGTTGTCTATGCTACAGCACACCGAGAGGGCATGCAGTGATTTTCTCCATTTGTGGGGGTTTCATTAAGATGACACTCAGTGCGCAGAAGAGGATATGTTGTCCTTAAGAGGAGACAGGTACACAATGGTTTTCTTGTGCCTTTACCTCTCCTGACTGTAGATAGTCAGCCTTGCAAGAGTATTGGTTTTCTGATCAGTGAATGGATGACAGTAGTTTGATTATTACTTTTCCAGATTGTCGATAACTGCAAGTAACACATATACCCACGGAGACTGTCCAGGTAACGTGGCTGTAGTTTGATATCCAGTGCTGCCTGTCTGGGCGATATAAGTGGTCTTTTTTGCCCCCTCGAACTGGTGGGTTTGATCAGGACAAGATATAGCACAGACACATGGTTGTACGGTGGAGAGGTTGCTCAGTGCATTTTAAAGTAAATGGATTGAAACTGTGATTTTACATCCAATATTGTGGAGTCGCCTAGAGAAAGTACCTGGGGCAGCCACTTAATTTAAAGGAGATTACCACAGACTATGGGAAGCATGCAATGTAGTAGTTTGGTGCAAGTTTGGTGCTTGGTAGGAGGATGCTTTCCCTTTGGGGCATATGTACAAACCTTGACATTTTTTATTTAATTATTATATTTTGTTGTATTTATCTTAGAAGGTTCATCAACACATTGACTAAATGTAGATGTAGGCAACTGATGGTGAGTTTATTTAATATTTTTTTAGGTTTGTTCCTTGTACCCTTGCCCTGATGGGGCCCAGATGAATAAGGCTGAAAGAAGTCGACCGCATGAACAAAGAGTGATCCATTGAATGAAAGATTTTTTCGTTCAAAAATTGTACATACACACTGTGGATGGATTCAGAGGTAGAAGTTTATTACCTCTTGTGTGTACAGGATTACCTCATAGTGAAATGCTGTTAGTAATATAGCAAACACGAAACTCCTAGTTTGGGGTAGGAAGGAATATAGAATTATGTGTAGTAGTATGTCCTATTGATTGTATGTAATTTTTTGTGGTTGTGCCAATTATTTATTATATTTATTTATGTTTGTATTGATATATGTCATGTATTGTTTGATGTCTACATGTATCTAATAACAATTACCAGAATTTACTAATTGTTCCATTTGGAATCAGTGTTGGTATGTGCCTTATCACAAATAAATATAAATTGATAGGAACTTTGGACAAGAGAATAGGATTACATTTATTGTGTCCTATTGTTAATGTTAGTGCATTAATTCCTCCACATCACTGTCCTTGTATAGTCTGATGTTTCCTTGCCCAGATGGTGGAGGGGGATTATGGCAAATCCCATTGGTATATGATTGCCTATCCTTGTGGCAGAGTTAAAAAAAAGTGTAACATGACTGGCGAACTCTGCTTACATGACTCTGCTCCTCGCGACTCCATCCCTTTTCTACTGCCATGCCTTAAACCCAAATTTTGGCTTTCCAGAGTACATTTTTTCCAATTCCAGCACTGATGAGATGCATTTGTTTTGTTCCACCTCATAAAAGCACTGTCTGCAGAGTTTCTTTTAGCATAGGCTTTAGACTTCTGCAGACGGCACAACCATTCATTTTCATATTGATGCTGATAATAAGTGTTTGCCATAGTGCTTAATTTGTGAAATAATGAGTGGTGGTGCCAAAAACGCTCTTTAGGACGCTGTATCAACAACTTCTTTTTATTGTATTGTTTTAGTACTATTTATAATAATTTTCTATGCTTATGTCTTTACGTTGGAGATTCACTGTTAGAGGCACCATCTGACTTTGGTTGTCCATTATCATATATGTACTGTAAACAAAATGATACGTGATTCTTTGTCTATAATTCAAAGTAAAATTGAGCTGAAGAAATAGAACTACTGCATATAGGAGTAGATAATCTAGTACAATTACTTCTGTGGTTTCTTCAGTAGAAAGATGTTATGAATTGTTTTGATTTTGTTAACAGATTGAATTATTATATACAAAATTATTTGTAAAAAGGAGGTGATATTTTTACTAAAAATAAGGCTTATAATTTGGGTAGGTTGTATGCAAGAGTGTGAGAAGTATGATGTGGAGGTAGTGAAATATTAAAAAAACACACAATTATTGATCAATGGGTGTTACCCAGATGATTTTTGTGGTATTAACTATTGCTCTCACAGGATGATGTTGGCCTCTTTTTGAATTGGACCTTGAGAGGGACAGACCTCTACTCTCCCCTCTTGAACTCTTTGCTGAGTGTGGCTTATGCTAAAACGTATTTCCATATCCCTAGAAGACTCTTGACTGAGCTTCTGAAATGTTGACACCTTCCAACCACTTTCCTGTATACAAAGCTTTTTATTTAGATCCTTTTAGACATAACCATCCTCATTAGTTTTAGACTCTAGATTTGAGGACTTTAGATATTACTCATGTTAAGGAGAAAAGACCGAAGACTCTTCTCAGAGCATCAGATTCTGCAGTTAATTCTTTGCATTGCTGTGAATTAACTTCTTGTTTGTCTCATACTGATGCGCTTGACCTTCTTCAGGAGGTCTGGCTATCCAGTTGTTATTTTGTACCTTTCACATTAACCTAACTGATAATTTGTAATACAACTTTCTAACTTTATTTACTGATTCATGGTCCTTATTGTGTGGGCAGATTGGTTACATTGTTAATTATAAGTGTTTGACCAAGTGCTAACTCCCATCACCTTTCAGTCTCACAAAAAGACCCATTGGATAACCAATTTTAAGAGGGTTGGCCAAGCAGTGGATCAACGTATTTCAATATTGACGAGCTTTTGTTTGCCAAACAGCAGACAGAAAAAGGCTATAAAAGAACGACACACCCGCTGTAGCTGCTAAAGTAGGGTTGGAAGGTAGATTCACAACGCCACTGCTACGAAGATTAAGAAGGTGTGCAAGATGCATTTTAATGCTGTTACACAGGTTGTCCGTCAACCACACACATGTTTTCAGAGGCCTCTGCTTTAGCAATGAGGGAGGACATTCGCTCCCTGGCAGAAGAGGGAAGATACATCTGGGATCCTGCTTTCAGCTGACAGAAAACCTCTCTCAAGATGCATGACAGCGTTTAGGAAACCTAGACCAGATATGTCAGTGTGAAGGCGAGATAAATTCAAACATAAGGTACCCATATCAAACAGTCAAAACCTTTCATTCAAATTAGCTTACCTAGTTTTAGAATGTGTGCAATGGTAGACTCTATTCAGGGAGGTTTGAGGCTCATTAGGGAACTCCCTTGCATGTTGTGTCTGTGGGCTGCCTCTCTCTCCAAGTACAGGACTGTTTCAGCTTTCAGTAGGAATGGTGCTACTTTTCCCACAACCTACTCTGGATTCCTTTTCTCCAACCAAAACAGAGCTAAGAGAGGCAAAGGAGTCAGTGCACTGTAATGGAGAAGGAGCCATTCAACTACAGTGCCGCTTCCGCCTCCATCCATGGAGATCAACACGCTTCTGTCTGTAGGAGAGCTCACTGGGCGAGCTAATGTGTACAGAAGGCCCTGAAATTATGGAGCACCAGGCACTGGAATACCTCACATGCTGAAGTGTATAAAAAGAGGAATAGCTGTTCAGTCTGGATTGCACTGTGAAGTCAGGTGTCTAGTGACTTCATGGAAGTCTTCCAGATCTAAGGAGGTTCACCCTACTCTGGTGTCAAGTGGTCAGCGAATCTCTCGGCAAACTTTTGAAAAGTAGGAGCGAACACGGGGTGGTGCTCAAGCCCCATTGGGTTGGAAAGACTGCATTCCCCTGTAATGGGCTTTTCCTACTGACAGCAACTATTGGGGAGAAGCAGGTATACGATGACCCTGATGCCAGATGATCTCAAATTTTACTTCTGCACTACCTTGAGTGAAGACCAGCAGAGCACTTCATCTGCTGTGCCTATAAGTCCTCCTTAGACTACACCACATGCAGCAAACTTGGTTAAATGAGGAGTAATTCTAGGCTTAAGAACCCCTATAGGAAACACATTTCTCGCTTTTCTAATAATCCCTCCATCCCTAGAATCCAGAAGACTCTCATTGCATTTTGTGCTACACATCTGTACTTACTAACCAAGCATGCTCTCAGCAGATTCTTAATGCTGTGGCATACTGGGCAAGTAAAAATGCTCAGCTTTTTGTTTGCTGCCAAGAACAGTCCTTTTGAGGACTCCTACGACCACATAATTCAGTCAGCATGGATTGGAACCCAAGCCAAGGGCTAATATGCACACTAGGATGAGTTATGTGAACAGAAAGTAGTAGCCTTTCTGTTTTCACATGCCTATTCACCAGGGGCAACGTGCAATGGAGTCAGAGGCGGACCTACCATTTTAAAGGACTTGTACTAAAGCATTTTACAATTTGCCTTCCTTTCCCTGGTGAGAAATGCAAAACTACAAGAAGACCCTCATTGTACTGCACTTCCAAAGACACTTTATCAGTGACACTGAGTGGCTGTATCTGGCAGACCTTGCTTCCAGCACACACATGCTTTGCAGTCCCATTCAGGCTGTTTATACCTTCATTCACTCTCAGACCCTTCCTCGTACCCCCTGATACTTGATTGTATATTGTCTCTAAACCCCTACCTCATTGTCCTGTCAGGGCTCTTACTTTGACAGAACTTCACTCCTAATACACTGGAAAGAAGTTGAGTTAGTGGTATGGTCATGAATCATGCAAAAGATCAGGGTCTAAAGTTTGTAGGCTGGAAAAGGGATGTGTGTTTGGGAAAGGGGTGAGCAAGGAGTTGTCCCAGAAAAAGGAAAGGGGGTGGGAAATGTAGGTATAAGTACATTGTTCATTTTAGGATGACTCTGTATGGCGGCCATGTTGAAGTGGTCCATCCAAAAGTGAAGTTTGTCAGCCAAAAGCATCATAAAGTGGAGGGTGTCATGCAAAAGTAATGGTTGGATTTGGGATCTTTGGATTTGGGGAAAGTAAAGCGTGAATTTGGGATCTAACTTGATTAACTACGAATCAGTGGATTATACGCTATGATTTCATGTACCACTGGTGAAATGTAATGTAATGTAAATGTAATGTAATGTAATGATGATACTTGTAAAGTGCACTGTTACCCCATCTCGGGGTGTCCTGGCGCTGAAGACCGCTGAGGAACCCGTCCTGGCTTTCCCTGTGAGATGGTCCCTTCTGGGTATCTCCAAGGTGAAACCAGGCATCCCCGGCGTCTGTGGGGGGCCGTTGTAGAGATGAGGCAAGCTTAATGCCCAGAGTTGCCAAGTGTGATCCCTGGTTAGAGTAGGCACTGAGGCGAGAATTATCGAGTCCGTTGACCCTGGTCCACGACCCTGCCGCGTCGGGAATTGAACCCTGGTCCCGGGCCGTTCTCGGCTTCCGGGTCTGCCGCCTCTAACCAGTGAGCCACACCACTCCATCAGATATTGGCTTTAACCTTTTCTGCTTCCAGCAATACTTGAATGAAGACACAAGTAGTTATGGACACAGAGTCTGCAACCATTCCTTGGTCTTTAAAGAGATTGTAAACATTTCATTATCTTCACTGCTGATTACTGCATACATGTAAGGCAAGCTTTAGATGGTACAGAATGCGTCTGACAGTATACTCACCGGGCCCCCTAAATTCATGTCAGTTACCAAAATAATTCGGAAGTTGCATTGGCTCCCAGTAAAAAGCTGTATTAAATTTAAGGCTCTGTGCTTAGCCTAGAAGGCCTTGCACAATATGGGCACAGAGTTTTTGAAAAATTCCTTTCAGATCTTTACGGCGGGTAGGCAGCTTGAGTCACTAGAAGCAAACCTTATGACCACCTCCATATTCTCAAAAGTCCGCGGGGGGAGTAAACTGTGGAGCAATCTGCCACCCTACATGAGAGTGTTGCCCACCCTTACCTCTTTCAGGAAAGAGCTAAAAAAGTGGCTCGTCAAAGACTAGGCTCCATTCTGCTCAGGAGTAGACAGAGGCAAGACACCTAAGGGTACGTGTGCTTAACAAATTTTGGTAACATAACATAGCATATATTATCTTGATTAACAATAACTAGACAATTATATCCAGCTAGTATCTATTTTGTAAATGTATAATAGTTACTTCACACTGACAACACATCAGAAAACATGCACAGTAGAGTAAAATACATATTCTCTTGAAGCCATCAAACGTATAAACCCATCAGCGAAACCACACAGGAAATTATCTGTCACCACTTCTATTTTTCTGTGGCTCATAAATCCCTGAGCAAACTCTTCGACACCTTTGCCATGGTTGTGAGCAACCCTCCAGACACGACATGACCAGAATAATATAAAAACTGCTCTTCATGAGTGACATAAACTACACAGTAGAAGTGCTGACCGATGCAAGAAACTATTTGGATGAAGACATCTCAACTTGACTTTCTAGAAGTATAATTGTACTCAGACGTTGGGTACGATGCAATGACCACATACAAAGCCAGGCAAAAAAGCAAGTTATATCATTGAAGAGTAAAACTAATTCTGAACACTTCCCTGTTAACTGTAACAAAATGCAATTTTTTAATCACTCTCTCTCTCTTATAGCTTCAGAATTACAGATTGACCTCAAATTAAGCAAAACAACTGTCTATGAAAACAAGGACATTACTGTGTGCCATAAGTTAATTTACAAAAACCAATGCATTACACCATTATGGATTTCAAGAGCACGAGGACACTTGGATCTTAGAGAAATAAACTACAAGCTAAGGTCCACAAAAATCATGTCTAAAGACCAAATTACCAAGAGATCTGATGTATGGATTGTACTGTCATATGAAGACACAGTCATAACTCTATTTCAAATGTTAAACTTACACAAGCGCTCCACAAAAAAGAAAGCGTGATAGCATTCCAATCCAAGAAGAAGAGACAAAGGAAGCAGCACAAGAGGGAAAACAATTATTCTAGAACTCTGACACACAGAAACGGAATACTAACTGAACTGCCCACTGGTCTAGCAGAACATACGAGGAACTCCGAGACAAACCCCAAGCAGATATTGGATGATCAAATGAATTTCTTCACAGAGGGGAGAACCCAGAGTTGAGAGTCAAATATTGAAATCCAAAACAGCAACTTGTGCAATAGATGATTTATTGCATAGACAATTATTTACGCAAATGTGGAACACAGGCAAATCGGAACAGTTTAGATTTCATTCTACACATTTGGAGACTATCTCTTATCTAGCTTCTTGATTGCATCTAGATATAAGGGGGTTATGGTAGAAAGCTCTTATTGGAACATTGGCCACAAAGTAGCTTGTTTCATCGATTGGAAATGAATCAGCCATAACTTTGGAGTATGAAACAGCCAATGGTGCTATTCATCAGCCAGACTCACACAGATGTACAATAGCCTGGGACATTCCAGTACTATTCAATCAATCAATCAATCAATCAGTGACACTTATAGAGCGCGCTACATACCCGTAGGGTCTCAAGGCGCTGGGGGGGGGGGGGGGGGGGGTGCCGCTACTGCTCGAACAGCCAGGTCTTCAGCTTCTTCCTGAAGGAGAGGTGGTCTTGGGTCAGGCGCAGGTCGGTCGGGAGGGAGTTCCAGGTCTTGGCGGCCAGGTAGGAGAAGGACCTTCCTCCTGTAGTCGCTCTTCGGATGCGGGGGACGGCGGCGAGGGCGTGGTTGGCTGATCGGAGGTGGCGTTTGGGAGCGTAGAAGTTGATCCGGCTGTTGAGGTAGCTCGGGCCTTGGTCGTGTAGGGCTTTGTGTGCGTGGGTGAGGAGGCGGAAGGTGATTCTTTTGTTGACGGGGAGCCAGTGAAGGTCTCTCAGATGTCCGGTGATGTGGCTGGTTCGTGGGATGTCGAGGATGAGTCTGGCTGAGGCGTTCTGGATCCGCTGGAGTCTCTTCTGGAGCTTGGCGGTGGTACCGGCGTAGAGGGCGTTGCCGTAGTCCAGTCGGCTGGTGACGAGGGCCTGGGTGACGGTCTTCCTGGTCTCGGTGGGGATCCACCGGAAGATCTTCCGTAGCATGCGTAGGATGTTGAAGCACGCCGAGGAGACGTTGTTGACTTGCCTGGTCATGGAGAGGAAGGAGTCCAGGATGAATCCCAGGTTGCGTGCATGGTCTGTCGGTTTGGGTGCGGTGCCCAGGGCGGGAGGCCACCAGGAGTCGTCCCAGGCGGAGGGGGAAGAGCCCAGGATGAGGACCTCCGTCTTGTCAGAGTTCAGTTTCAGGCGGCTGGTCGTCATCCACTCGGCTACCTCTTTCATCCCTTCGTGCAGGTTGGCTCTGGCGAAGGCGGGGTCGTTGGTCAGGGAGAGGATCAGCTGGGTGTCGTCGGCGTAGGAGATTATGCTGAGGTTGTGTTTGCGTACGATGGCCGCGAGGGGGCTCATGTAGACGTTGAAGAGGGTGGGCCTCAGAGATGATCCTTGAGGGACGCCGCAGATGACTTCGGAGGCCTCTGACTTGTACGGTGGTAGGCGGACTCTCTGTGTTCTTCCGTCGAGGAAGGAGATGATCCATTCCAGCGCTTTGTCCTGGATTCCGATGTTGCTGAGGCGCTGTACTAGGGTGCGGTGGCAGACCGTGTCGAATGCCGCGGAGAGGTCTAGGAGGATGAGGGCCGCTGTTTCTCCATTGTCCATCAGGGCTCGGATGTCATCGGTGGCGGCGATGAGGGCGGTCTCGGTGCTGTGGTTGGCTCGGAAGCCAGACTGTGAGGGGTCGAGGGATCCGTTCGTCTCGAGGAAGGCGGCCATCTGCTTGTTGACGGTCTTCTCGATGACTTTGGCTGGAAACGGGAGGAGCGAGATGGGGCGGTAGTTCTTGAGTTCGTTGGGGTCCGCTGTTGGTTTCTTGAGTAGGGCGCTGAGTTCGGCGTGTTTCCAGCTCTCTGGGAAGGTGGCGGTGTCGAATGATGTGTTGATGATGTCTCGCAGGTGGGGTGCGATGACAGCGTCGGCCTTGTTGAAGACGTGGTGAGGGCAGGGGTCGGTCGGTGATCCGGAGTGAATGGAGTTCATCGTGCGGATGGTGTCTTCGGTGCTGATCGGGGTCCAGGCGTGAAGGGTGGTGGTGGGGGGTGGTTGTTCGGTCATGGTGTGCGTTGGTTGGTTGTTGAAGCTGTTGTGTATGTCCGCGATCTTGTTGTGGAAGTATGAAGCAAGGGAGTTGCAGAGGTCTTGCGATGGGGTGATGTCGTTGTTTCCTGCGCTGGGGTTGGAAAGCTCTTTCACGATGTTGAAGAGTTCCTTGCAGTTGTGTGCGTTGTTGTCCAACCGTTCCTTGAATGCTGTTTTCTTGGCGGCGCGGATCAGCTGGTGGTGCTTCCGGGTGGCAAGCTTGAAGGAGGTCCTGTTGTCCGGTGTGGGTTCCCTTCTCCAGACTTTCTCGAGGGCTCGGCAGTTCTTCTTGGAGCTCTTGAGTTCGTCGGAGAACCACGGGGCTTTCTTGCTTCCGGGTCTGCTGGGCGGGGTCCTCAGCGGGGCGAGCTCGTCCGCGCAGATGCTGATCCACTTCGTGAGGTTGTCGGCGGCCTGGCTGGGGTTCGCTGAGCTGGCAGGAGGGTGCTGGCTCAGGGAGGTGGCGAGCTGGTCTGCTGTGATCTTGTTCCAGCTTCTGCGGGCGGCCTGTTGCTGGTGGTGGTGGGACGTCGTTCTCTTGAAGGTGAAGTGGACGCAGCTGTGGTCCGTCCATTGGAGCTCTGTGGCGTGGCTGAAGTCGATGTCTGTGCTGGAAGAGAAGACTGCGTCGAGTGTGTGTCCGGCGAGGTGGGTGGGGGTGGACACCAGTTGCTTGAGTCCCAGGTTGGCGAGGTTGTCCAGCAGGGTGGTGGTGTTGCGGTCGTTGTTGTTCTCCAGGTGGAAGTTGAGGTCCCCCAGGAGGATGTAGTCAGCGGAGGGGAGGGCATGCGGGCTGACGAAGTCGGCGATGTCCTCGCTGAATTGCGTGCGTGGTCCAGGGGGTCGGTAGATCAGGGTGCCTCTGAGGGTGGTGTTCGGGTGGTGTGGATCTGGAAATGCAGGTGTTCGGCGGTGGTCAGGGTGTTGTCGGTGCTGGTCGTGAGACGGATGGTGTTCTTGTGGATGATGGCGATGCCTCCTCCCATCTGGTTGGCGTTGCGGTCCCTCCGGACGATCTTGTAGCCCTCTGGGATAGCAATGGCGATGTCGGGAGCTGAAGAGGCGTTCATCCAGGTCTCCGTGAGGAAGGCAACGTCAGGGGCTGTGGCGTCTAGGAGGTTCCAGAGTTCCATGGCATGTCTGTGGACGGAGCGGGTGTTGAGCAGGATGCACTTGAGGTGGGTGCTTCTGGTGTTCGACTTGGCGGGTGCTGGTGCGAGGCAGGTCCGGATGCAGGTGAATTTGCAGGCGTGGCAGCTGAAAGGTCCGTGGGTGCGTCGTGGTGTGGCTTGATGGCATTCTGGGAGTCGGCCGGAGTTGAGAGCGATGAGGGTGGCGGCGGAGTACGTCAGGCGGGTCGGTCGGGGTCTTCGGGGGCCAGGGGTCCTGGCGCTGGTCGCGATCCGGACGGGCGCAGACGGGCTTACCTTTGGCGCGCCTTCGGCGCACAAACGGCGCGCCCGCTGCGCGTGACCGCTGCGCGTTCACACGGTCGCCATATAAAGGCGAAGTGCGCGGGTGGGCGGAGCAACAAAACATATTACTGCCATACAGCACATGGAGTAGTGTGGTAAATAACGCATCTTGGTGATGAAATACCTCAAAACACAATCTGGGTTGAATAAAATGTGGGACATAACAGAAGTAATCCTACCTGTGCAAGGTTCAATTAATAAATTCATCGTACTACTCTGCTCATAGAGGTGATAAAACATAAACCGTTTCCTCTCAAAACGAGCAGTACATTGTCGGTTTCCAAATGTTTAGTCTCCGTAGCATGCTGGGAGAGGCGGAAGAAGGTTCCCAATAGGATTGCCTTACACTGAAAGTCTACCACCATATTCAAGGTGAGGCTACCGTAGAACATTGATGGGCCCAATGGGAGAACTAAAGGAATTTCTGCCAGAAGAATGTCAGCTGTCGTCAAATTTTGAGGTTACGCAAATGGTAGGAAGACACAGAGAATTTGGCATGCTTTGGCAGCCTCACAATGGCTATCTTCCTTTAAATCAGCCAATAGAAATTCATATTGTAATCAATTAGGTAAGTGAAGAACATTTGACAAAAGGTTTAATTTAACACTGTGATGTAACATCAGTGACAGTAGTGCTCAATAGAGATATAGAAGCATAGAATAATATCCCATGTTTTCTATAGTTACTACAGCTTACAGTTTCTCATGGTGTTTCTAGAAACCTTTAACAATTCTCTAAGCCAGTTAGTTAACAACAATATGCTACATTGTGACATAACGAAATCACTGAAACAATGCAGAAAAGACAGACCACCTACCGGTAACTGTGTCATTGTCGGGTTCTTTCCAGTCCAATATGACAAAGGAAGGGCACCCCTCAACAGCAATAACAGTCAAATTGGAAGGAGAATTCTGTGGTCGAGTGATGGCTTCGTCTACATTGGTCGCCAGTTCATTCGGGAAATGCTTCATGGACTCAGTAATGGAGCATGGAACTAGATCCTCTTTCCTCATGTATTTTACATGAGGAGCTAGGAGGAAAAGACTGAAAGTTAGTGATTGTGATTGGCTCTTTTGCAAGCAACCATAGAAGATGAATAGATTGAAAACTGCACTAACAATGTTCTGTGGAATCTTCTTGCTGGTGTGCATTACCTGCAGCATGAACGCCTACAAGTAAACTTCATCTCACTAAAATAAAGAAACTAGAAAATGTGCATATATACAGGGTAGTAATTGAGCTACGTATTACAGTTGAAGAAAGGAGTATGGCCTTGGGTTGAAGGAACATGGATTCAAGTGAGAGAAGGTCATTTCAACTTGTTTTCTGTAAGATAAGCATAGTCAATAACAGTCAACTATACTACATCATTGCACATTTATTGGCTTTGAAAATTAGCTATGGCAGACACAGGAACATGACATCCACAAGCTAGTTGCTGAGTGTCTGATGGCAATGTGGCTCCTCCCTGTTAAAAGTATGCTTCACTTTGTCCAGAAATTCAATGTCATTAATAGAATATGTTGGGATGGATAAGTCCTCTGTATGGAAATAACGTGTACCCCTGCCTGAGTGCCAAACTGCACTATTGTCTGGATCCCTAATGCTGATTTTTTTGTTATAGGCAAACACAGATCATGTGTGTCTGCCATGACATAGGCCAGTCTCATTGACTGTGGTGTTGTAGAACCAGGAGGAGGGGCCAAAGCAATACCCTCAAAATGGTGGAAGGCTATCGCCTTCACCGGGAGTTAAGCTGCACAAGCAAGGTTATGGCAACATACCATGTAGTACCTCAGTAGTAGTGAACAGGACCTTTTTACCTACGTCACTGGAGTGAGGCCTACAGCTCACTCACCTTTCTAACAGCTACACTGCTGCGAGCTTAACTCACCCTTGGCCTACATCAGGTAGATGTGGAGTGCTGCAGTTCGCAGGAGGGTTGACTCTGCTTTGGCTGTATGTTTGCCTGGGAAGGGTACAGTACACGGATGGTGAAGTACATGTGTGGGGTGGATGTATGCTTGAGAGGAATAAATTGCATGAGAGATGTAGTGCTGTGCAGTGTGCCCACAGGGGCCGCATATGCTAGGTGTATGTCTTTTTGAGTGAAGTATAATACATGAAGGGTGAAGAGTTGTGCAGCACGCACATAGTGAGTGTGTGTGATTTATGATTTTTCTACAGACATTTCTTTTGTATGCTGACACCTGCGCAGCCTCATACGTCTGTGTTTGTGTCAACTTGTCAAAATCAATAAAGTTTGTTTTAAAAAAATAGTGAGTGTGTGTGCTGGCTGTGCGCGTGTTTTAAAATAAGGCCAACTTGGTTGAATATAGGAGATCTTCAGTACTGAACCGTTTGGGCAGACTCAGTGGGCCATATGTAGGTGGCAAAATACCGGTCTGTAACGCCCGATTTCGGTCGTTACCGACCGGTATTTGTACTTCCAGATGTAGGGGGCCAGAAAATGACCGATTCTGTATATTTACCGAACCGGTAATTTTACCGAATCAGTAAATTACCGAATCGGTAAATGTACAGAATCGGTAATTTGGGATGTAGGTGGCACTGGAAACAGTGCCACAGGCCCTTAGAAATTCTTTATTTACCATGAAATACAATGGCATGGTAAATAACGAATTTCTGTGTACATGCACATCTGTGCATGTACACCTGTGCCATGTGGCACACATACATGCCCTAAGGGCATGTATGTGTGTCACATTGCACACAAGCCAGAATCAGGGGTGCAACAGGGTGTCAAAGTGACACCCTGTCCCCCTTGACAAATCGGTAAAATTACCGAATCAGTATTTACCGATTCGGTAATTGCCATTGATTCAAGGCCCATAGGAATCAATGGCAATTACCGAATCGGTAGATACCGATTCGGTAATTACCGAATATTACCGATTCGGTAATATTTAAAGAATTATTACCTACATGGCATTTACCGAATTGTAAATACCGAATCGGTAAAATTCGGTATTTACGATTCGGTAAATGCCATTTACCTACATATGGCCCAGTATGTATCCTGAATGCATACTGAATGCTGAATGCGTCGTAGCACGGAGATACCCCGGTTGGGGTGAGTCATGCGCTTTAGAGAGGACATAAATAAAATAAATAAATGTGTGCAGGTAAATGTACAATGCATATAGGTGTTAGTGCTGGACAGTAAGTGCCCTGAGAGTGTACAAATTTAGTAAACACACCTGCAATGGTTCATAGTAAGGACGGCCTTCGCTTCCATTTTGGAAAGCCCAGGCCTGCCTGATGAAAAAGTGAGAAGAAGAGGATCCCGCAGACAGATTTGTGGATTGCTGCATTCTTGTGAGCTGGGTGGGGACACATTGGAGGGAAAAGGACGAGGCTCCCTTTATTTTTTAAAAGACTGCTCTTTGATTCTTGTGATATATCAAACAGAAGGGGCCTGGACACATCTCAGGAAGGGAGATGGGGCTGAAAGGAGAATCACAAAGAGTAGGGCTGGGGGTCTAGATTTAACGTTTTTTTTTTTACAATAGATATTATTGATTTTTCATAGCACCAGATGGGCCAAGCCCAGCAAGCAACATACGTTTGAAAGGCATATTGTAAAAACACTAGGTACTGAAAATTACCCACCCTTGAGGTCTGCGGAACATCATACCAGAGAAAAAAACCCAACCCTGAACGCGCACCATACATACCATAAAAAACTATGATATTGACACATCGAATCGAGAGTGGATATCCCAATATCGTCCCACCTACGAAACCCCACTAATGCCGAGACAGGCCGAATGTGTGATCCCTGCCAGAGGGGGGGTGGTGCCAGTCAACGTACCCCACCAACCCATAGACCAAATCACCCGCCTCCATTTCTGAAAAACTGTCCGGCAGAGCGGCGGAAACGCCTCCAAGGGCGAGCAACTGTACAGGAGATGAAGCAGCGGAGTATCCGTCATAAAGCGCCTTTCCACAGCATAGGCCAGATCTGCCTGAGAACCATACCACCATTCATTGATCACCAGGAGATGCGAAGCCCAGTAGTACGCCCAGACATCGGCTGCCGCAATACCACCACAGTAGGTGAACTGAATGCATGTTGCAAGCACCACCCGGACTGCACCCTACTGCCAGAGGAACCTATTCAGGAGTGCATTTATTTGGAGAAACTACGATGGGGGGATAGGATACGGATAGTTCTGCAACCGATAGAGCAAGCGTGGCAGAGACACCATTTTGAAAATGGCTGACCTTCCATATAGCAAAAGGGGTAAGTGGGACCAAATTGCTGTTTCGTCTCGGATGGTGGGGAGCAGTGGAGCTATATTATGTGTCCAAGCATCGTTAGGACACCGCGTGACGTGTACCCCGAAGTACTTGAAGCCCACGTCTGCAACAAGCAGTTGTGAGGCCCAAGTCTGACTCCTCTGCTCACCGTAAATGGGGAACAGGATAGATTTGGACGGATTAGCGCAAAGCCTGGAAGTCACCCTACAAATCCGCAGGATTTGGAGCACATGGGGCCTAGAGGCCCAAGGGTCTGATATGAAGAACAGGGCATTGTCAGAATATAGCGCGATCCTGTCCAAATACTCCGGCGACCAGTCCAGCCCACGAAGGACAGAGTCCAGGCACACCCATGAGGCTAATGGCTTGATCGCTAAGGCGAACAAGAGAGGGAAAAGGGGCACCCCTGTCTTGTGCCCCTGCGGATAGGGAAGGGAGCAGAGCAGCATCCGGCCGCACCAACCAAAGCTGTGAGATCCGTGTATAAAAGTTTGCGTAGGCCCTGAAGCGTGGTCCTAAGTGGACAGCTTCTAAGAGCTTGAAAAGGTAGGTCCAACTCAGCGAGTCAAATGCCTTGTCTATGTCCGCCAACAAGACCGCCGCGGGCGACCCAGACAATGAGCCTCTGCCACGGTGTTGTGGGCCCGTCAAATGTTGTGTCTGGTGGAGCGTTGTGGAATGAAACCAGACTGATGAGGATGTACCAGATCCTGAATACATGCGCGAAGGCGGTCGGCCAGGACCTTTCCCAAAAGGTTATGCTCAAAATTCAGCAAGGAAATGGGGCGATACGAACCCGGATATTCAGGAGGGCGGCCAGGCTTGAGGAAGACTTGGATTTCGGCATGCCGCCAATCTGGAGGCAGAATGTACTGCTCTGAGGCCTTGGGAAGTGCCTCAAGCAGATGAGGTCCAAGGGTCCCCATGTGTGGTCACAGGAAGTCGCACGGGAACCTGTCGGGCCTGGTGCACGGCCCAAGCAGGTATTGAATAACGCCGTCCGCAGTTCATCTAGGGAGATGGGTTTGTCCAGGGTGTCGCGTTGCTCATCAGAGAGGCGGCAAGGAGAGATATCCATGAAGAAGTCATCTATTGAGGGACTCAGCGATTACCTCACGCTCCTAATATAGTGCTGCATAGAAATTGGCAAAGGCCTGAACCACGGCCTCAGGGGAGGCACAGATATTGCCGTCTGGGGACCTCAGAAGGGGGACCTGCATCGGGGATGTTCTGTCCTGGCAAAGCCTGTGGAGCATCTGGCTGGACTTGTAGCCCCATTGATAAATCCTGTATTGGGTTGCCAACCAGGTCTCTTTAGCACTATCTGTAAGCAGCTGATGGAGCTGTTGCTGAACATACAGCAGATTCCGATGGGTGTTGGAGGCAGGACCCGCCACCATTTGGGATTGCAGTTGAACCTGACGATCCTCCAGCTCCCTCACCTGCACCAAGCGTCGCCGCTTCTCCCCCGAGCGATAGCTTATGTTCACACCTCTAATCGTGGGTTTGAAAGCCTCCCAGAGGGTGACCGGGGACGGGGAATTTCTGACATTAAAACTGAGATAGTCAGCAATTGTCCGATGTAGCATCTCCTGATAATCAGCGCCACGGAGCAGCCGTAGAATTAACCTTTGATGCACATTTCACAGTGACTGACATCCAAGTGTGAACTCTGGTCACTCGCATGAATTGTATTGTGAATAATCAACTTTGGAGTCATGACTACTGTAGCAGACCTCTATCATGAATGAAGATGAAAAGGCAAAGTGCTCACTTCAAAAGAAGCAGAACACCAAGATAAACTTAAAGGATCCATACCCTAAATTACATTTAGTGTCTAGAAAATAACTATAAGAAGGGGAGGTTGAGTCCCTAATAACTGGTCACCTGCCAAGCAGCCACACGGGCTGTGTGAGAAGGACTGGGGGCCAAGGCCTGCTAGTATCCCTGCTGGGTAAGGCGACCTCACCCAGAGAAACCAAGACCAGCTGCTTTGGAGACTGGAGCACCAGATGCCTGCCTGCTTGCCAAGACCATTGTGCCCTCCAAGGAAGAGAAAATCATTGGAGGAAGCTTGGTCCAGGGGGGACCATACCGTGAAGACTTCCTGTACGAGGTGTGAGGATTTGGCTGTGCATAAATTGGGCAGTAGCCCCTGTGCAAGACAGTTTTTGGGGACCCCCCCCCCCTGCATGCCAGAAGAGGGCTGCAGTAGACTAGAGACAAGTTTTGAGCGCTGTGTGAAGGGTGCTCACCCCACACCGGCTTGTTGCAGTGACCCCGTATGCCACGATATGGGGCACGATTACTGCTGTGACCAGTGGGTTTAACCCACCAATTGCACCTGAATGATTCCCCAAGGATCGTCTCAACCTCGCTGGAGCTCCAGTCTGGAGGTGGAGAACTCCCCACCCCCTTTTACTAGGGGAAGCGCATCTTGTGTCCACTGAGCAGGAGCCACTCCGATCAAAGGCACCCAACTGCCAGCGCTACTCGATAAAAAGTGCCTGAGCTACCAGGAACTGCTGCACCAATCGCAGGCAGCCTGACTATGCCATACTGGATCTGGACTTTGGAGCACAAGTGGAGAGGGCACTTGCACACCGCTGAAGACTGATATCTGTCCTTTGGGGCCCGAGATATTCCCTGTGGAATTTGCTGTGGCACCTTAGGCACTTTTAACTGAAAGACTGAAGTATCAAAAGGGAACTCTTGAGTATGGTCTAACAGTTTGCATTCCCTGATCGGGCCAGCAGTGAATAGGGAACAACTCTGATTACATTACACGAAGGAGGGTGGAACAGGAATTTGCCTGTCAACTACTAAAGCCCAGACCTAAAGGGGGATTGTGTTGTTGCTTTTAAGTGTTTTACTACTTTGCATGTGCAGAGTTAGAAATAAAAGACAACTTTTTCTTAGAAAAGTAAGTATTTTGCTGGACATTAATGGCTGCACCTTGAGCTATGAGTTATACATTGAAGCTATTAATTTAAGAAATAGAAGACTTTTTAAAGATGTCCTTTTCAGTCAACCTTAACTAACGCTATTAAAGCAATATGAAAAAATTACTTAGAAATTTTAAATTAATAGCTTTTACAAATGTGGGATTGTTAACTGAAATGTTAAAATGCTATACTTAAATAGCTGAGTTTCCTATGTTAAAAGTAAAGAAGTTATGTTGTTTTTATTATCGTTTGAAAGTATATGGGAACATATAAAACTTTATTTAAGGGTTTTTAAAAAAAATAATAGATTTTTGCAATTTTAGAAATTTGGAAATATTAACTAACATAGTGTGAATTAAATAGGCAGAAAACATAATTTCGGTTTAGCTCAAGTATTTGAAGTAAAACTGTCTAATTGCAGTCCTTTTAAATACGAATAGAAAATATTGCTGGCAATGAGAAAAGTTACTGAAGATTGAAATTTTTATAGAAGTGGAAAAATGTAGGAGGAAAATTGTTAGACCTGACATCATTGGCCTGAGTCTCTCCTCCATTTTTTTCTGTTTGCCTCCTCTGTTTACGATGTTTTTGCTGGTATATTGCTTTGGGAAACTGCGTCACTGCTGATCAGTGCCACGGTGCAAGTGCTCCCTATGTGAAAGTACTGTATTGATTGAATTCCATGTTTGGTTTATTTGGTTTACTGTCAGTCCCTAGTCTAGTGCACCAGGAGTGCCAGGGCTTATAAATACAAATGCTGCTCGTGGGCTTGCAGCACATGTTGTGCCACCCACAAGAGCGGCCTAGTAAAAGTATGTCTAAAGGTCTGCCATTGCTAGACCTACGTGCAGTCTGGTACTGTTACCCAGACTGCGCAAGTACACCTACTTGCCAGTCCCTAAACCTTCCCTTAACTTCATGTTAGTCACCCCTATGGTAGGCCCACGGGCGGGGTGCATTGTACGCATAAGGTAGGACAAGCCTGACTAGGTTGGCATGTCCTAATAGTGAATTACAGCCATATTCATTTTTCACTATTGTAAGGTTACCTGCTCTCCATAAGTTAGAATGGGCTGCCAGGGTTATTAAAAGCTATAATCCTATCTGGCTCGGGGAGCATGGTACAATGTCGAGTTTGGTATCCCTGAACTCAGGGTTTAATAACGCATCCTTTTTTTGTGGATGGTTTTTGGACTCTGGGTTTGAAAATAGCACTTATAGAAAGTGGCTATTTTCTTGTCTAACTATTACTGGTTTCTGCTGGTTTGGTGTGTGTGTGACAGGGGCTGGGTGGCTCCAGAGTTCTGAATGAGTCAGTGTAGGGTGAGTGGGACATTTGCATTGAGAGTAGGGGAAGAGTAGCTCCTGATAGCCGGCCCTGCCTGACACAATGCTGGCTCCACCTCCTGCCGGGCGACTGATGGCGCTGCTCCTGCCAGTGACAATACTGGCTCCACCTCCTGCTGGGCATCTGAGGACCCTGCCCTGCACAGTGAATAGGCCAGGTGCCTCTGCCTGGCTACACCCACAACAAACCCAGGATGAGGGGAATTCCCCTGCATGGACAAAGGGATCAAAGCCAAAAAGGGGTATAAGAGAAGGACCCCTGAACCAAGAATTTAGATCAATTCTGACAAGGAACCCTGAACCAAGGACAAGAAGCCTGCTGATCCAAGGACTTGCCTACCCCTTCTGCCAGAGTGCTGTTTGCTGGGGGGAATCCTGCAGTTGCTTCTTTATTTTTCCAAGGAACCAGGAGAGAGGAACTGTGTGTGTACTCTCAAACTTTGCTAAAGAAAATCTCCAAGGGTTGGAAGAGTGCCAGCCTCCTGTTGAAGTCACAGGGCCAAAGGATTTCATTTATTTGCTGAAAGTGCTTGTTGCTGGAACCTGAATATCCAGCACCTCTGAAGAATCCAGCAATCTCGACGCCGACGGACGCCGTCGAATCCAGCTCAACATCGTGAGTAACGGCTCCAGTGTCCCGCTTCCTCGACGCCGGCCGCCGGGCCCGATCGACGCCGGTAGCGACCCCAGTGAGTAGCGAGTTCGGCTCCAGCTCCAAGTGACCCCGTGTCGACGCCGCCGCTGATCGCATCGACCCCGAGCCCTCTCGACGCCGTGAGCGCTGCTCACTCTTGCAACATCATCATCGACATCGACGACGACGCGGTATCCGGCTTCGCCTCGGGAGCGCTGCTCCTGCCTGACATCTGTCGACACCGCTGCAGATCGCCCCGACTCCGAGGCCCGATCGACGCCAAAGACGCGACGCCGGACATCTCGACGCCGCTGATCATCGTGTGCTTCGCTTTTCCAAGGTACTGTGTTGTGGGGGTCTGTGCGACTCCGGGCTCGACGTAGCGCTCCTCGCGGTCGACGCCGAACCTTTGGATTACCTTTGCCTCGAAGTCGTGGGACTCCCGTGGGGGTTACATTGTTGCCAAGAACTGTGATTTACAGAAGAAGAGTTACTTTTGTTACTAAAGACTTTGTGCTAAGAAGAAACTACACTTGAACTATTATTTTTCCTTCCAAGAGTATTTATTAGGATTGTGGTACATTTTTGTCGTTATTTGGTCTTGTGCTAAGCCTTATATAAAGATCCTTATTTTTATAATACTACTGTGTCGTGTCCATTTGTAGTGTATTCACTTTATTACTGTATGTGGTCATAAATGCTTAACGCACTGCCTCTGAGATAAGCCTGTCTGCTTTGCCAAGCTACCAAGGGGGTCAGCAGGGGTTATCTAGGTGTGTGATCCCCTTGCCCTGACTAGAGGAGGTGAGCCCCTATTTGTCAGAAGTGTATACCTCTGCCAACTAGAGACAGCCAAGTGTAACATTGGTGGGTCAGCGGAACTCATCTTTATCTGCTAGTTCTCTCGCAAGAAAAATTCCCGCCCCACCCCTCCTCTGTTCAGTAGAATTAAACTTTTTCACGCTACAATGCAAGGCTAGAGAAAGATTAGCGTTGATCATAGACCTTATATCTTTCAACATTTGCTTTCTTTATATAGTTCAAGTGATGACAAAGCACACAACACTGTAATAACAAACATTTTCTAACAAGATCCTGTAGACTATTTTCTGTTAAAAAGACACACTTGAATGTGAACAAAAAAATACATTATTTAACTGGTGTAAAATAATAACTGAGGTGTGGTTGGGACTTATATTTTCTTGCTGTTGAGAGAATGTATTATACTTACCAACACTTTTTAGGTGTTGAACAAAGACCATGACTCTCTACATGCCTCTTTCCCTCCACCTCTAATACGCACATTTCTGATAGTGGGGACCCATGCAGAAAACGTGAAACGTTTATAGAGCAAAGATGTTCTTTTGATCAAATTGTGTCGACATGTATAGGGCAATTTTGAATCTTTGATTGTTGGTGTTTATGTTTTGATGGTAAACTATGTTACAAATCGGGATTTACCTGTGTACCTTGGCTTGCCCATTGGATCAAGTTCTGATACAGGATTTGTATTGAAGACCGGTTCTGTAACTGAAAAACAGAGTCACAATAAATATGCCAGAAAACACTGTGAGACAGCACAGAAATGAAAATGTGTTAATGATCCGTTTGTTGCCTTTAGTGAGGCTACTTTAACATAACGCATGTTGCACACCCACTACATCAGATCCACCACAAAGAAGTATGATGGTGTCTTTCTGAGACATGATGACGGTCAATGTGGGCATGAAGGTGCACACCATTCCCATAATGGAAGCCCAGGCCTCATGGTTTCCACTCTTTGTATATTGTGGGCATTCCTGGTATAATGCTGACCATTCCTGGCATAGTGGTGGTGGTGGTGGTGGCCCTCGCATAATACTGCCCATCCTTAGTACATTGAAAGAACTCTTGAAATAATGGTGACCATCACTGGAACACACAGTGGGAAAGGAATCATTGTGAGTTTAGCTGATGCAAAGAATTCGCCCAAAAATCACTCTGTCAGGCAAGCTCAGAATTAAACAATCCCTTTAATGGGTGAGGGAACCACAGGGTTTCCTATGCCGGAGCCTCAGCTGGCTCTGAAAACGGAAACCTCTGACCTAATGGACCTTCCACCACAGTCATCAGGTCACAGTGATGGTTGCTCAACCTTATTGAGTGTGGAGCCACCATCACTAGGTATGACCCACGACCGCCCTAAAAGGAGTGGGGTCCTGTAAAGGTGTCAGGGGTGGTCATGTTTTTTGTTCTTCATGAACAAGCTCCTGCTTTGGAAGTATTCTTTTGAAAAACAAATAACTCTGCAGAGAAACCAAAAGAAACATAGCGCCTGCTTGATAAAGTTGTCTATCATCAGCACCTGTGGTTGCAGTGAAGGCTTCAGAGATCCCCGCCGGGTAACGGGCAGGTCCAAATAGGGCAGGTGCTTCTCTACCAGGGAAGCAGAGGGTAGGTACCCACACTCTTCCCCCCCAACCCCCCCCCCCCCCGGAATCCTAAAAAATAAGGTTTACATATTTAAATATAACTGTTCCACGTGCATGCTTTACTCTCTATGGGTATGAACATGATTGTTTGTTACATGTTTTTATTTATAGTTTACTAACAATTGGAAAATGGAGAACGAACTTATCTCACTCCCATATACTGCATCCTACATTGGAAAGGTTGAGGTTTAGGGGTCTGGGAAGCGGTGCTTTAATAGATTGTCTGAATGTCATAGAGGGAGTAAGATGGTCCCTATTAAATGAATAATTGTATAAACCTGCCATATTATGGGATTAAGGTCAAAGAAGAAAATTAATTCCTGCGCCAAATATTATGGAGTGTAACCCAAAAATAAAAGTGCCCACTTCAAAAGAAGTTGTGGTAACCCAAACTCTAAAATGCTGTCACATTAAAACTTATAGTCATCATAAATATAAAACGTTAAGACAGTGAAGAAAAAGGTAACAAAATGTCAGTAATTTAATTGTTCAGCTGGATGGTACCCCATGAAAATGCAATTTGAGTTTGAACTGCAAAATACATGAAAAAAGATTCTGGGGGTTGAGGGAGGCTGAGCCTCTTTAGATTTCAAAATTCAATATTTTATTAATTTTTGCACAGTTAATAAAAACCATTGAAATGGTAATGCCCCTGATACATCTTTACATCATCAAAGGCAGGGCGGAGCAGACTATCACTTTGAAACACATTATTCAGACAAGGCAATCTCATACAATAGCCATAATGCCCGGTAAAAACATCAAAATTGAAGATAAAATAACAATCATATTCAGTGAAGTGGAGAAATACTGAGACGTGGTGCAAAATAGTCTGTGATAAGTTTTTGAGAAACGGAGACCAAGTGAGAAGAGGCAATGGGAGGAAAGAATAGATTTTTCCAAAATTCTCACATATTATCCTGACTTTGCAAGCGTTTGACTATCTGTTCGTGTAAAACAGAGAGCAGATGCCTCCGAGCATGTGTCAATGCCCCTTTTTAAATATAATGGCTTTAGGAGGACTCTTCTGGGGGAATCCAAGGCAGGACAGCAGCACAGAAGATGTAGCCATGATTTGGACCTGTAATTCCACAATCTACAAGCCCCCTCCTCACCACGTGGGGCTCAACTGTTAAAAGCAGTGGATCGCAGGCCTAGAAGACGCATAAACATAATGTTTCTGCGGGCGATGCGTTTAAACTGTCATTGAGATATGGTTGTGGAAGCCCCGGGAGGTCCAAATCGTTCAAAGGGAGCAGAATAGTAGACGATTTTAAGGCCCGGCAGTCCATCTGGAATGAGATTTGTCTTGCCTGATTATTTATAACCCTTTTCCAGACTGTGTAGGGAACAGAGTCTGCTGTTAGAGATGACTCCTCAATTTGTAGGGATCTTGTGGCCTTTAGAATTTGTCAGTTCAATGGGTTCCCAGAACTAGCAAAGGTTTCTTTTAGACAAACATTAAGAGTGTTATCTGCATCTTTTAATACCCTTTTGTAATACTTCAGGGTGTCTGCCTCACAGGAGAGAGATTGTCTATTAAGGCCCAACTCCAGTCATGCTCTTGCCCTATGTATTTATGTATTTCAGAAGTCGAAAGACGTTTTTGTAAATATTAATCTGGGCATGGTAAAGACTGGCCGCACATGCCTTCGTAAAGGCCTGATGCTCTTAGCTTAGGGGAGGTAGCAGGGTGGCTTTAATCACCTTCAGTATAGGATCTTCTAAGGGACTGCTCAGGGACTGATTGAGTTGGGTCAGGCTGTATGTTATGGCCCTTGCTCTCTTTTTCAGAGCAGCTAACGGATGGTCTGGAAGACTCACTAAACCATACCCCCAAGTAGTTGTACTTTGATGTACATTTAATCTTTGCGGACCTGATGTTCCATGTTAGGGTTTTCTTTTTTGCAGCAGCGGCCAAAAATCAGGACCTTAGTATTGTCCTGATTGATTTTAAGGGTGTTAGCTTTGTTGTATTCATCAAGCTTACACTGGGCTCGTTGAAGGCCAGATTTGGCCTGGTCCATTATGACGATGTTGTCAGCATATTGTAAAATCTGCAGATTCGATTTTACATGAACCAATTGTGGCAGAATCAGACTGCTATGCTCCAGGTATCTCCCGAGATCGGCAGTGGAAAGGTTGAACAAGAGGGGTGTGAGGATGCATCCTTGCTTTAGACCGTCTGATATAGAAATTTTTGCAGTGGGCTTTACATATTGAGGCCATGTTTTTGGCAGTGAGCACTGTACCATTGAGTTTATGCAAGCGTACAGCCCTCCTTAGGGCTCTTCTGTTGTTGACTATGGCCAAGTTGAGGGACTGCCGCTAGGGGCGCCTAGGATATCTGTTGTGAACTTCGGGTCCCGTTAGGAGGTCTCTTAGTTTGGTGATTGCAGTAGCCCACCTATGGTGATACTCAGTAGAAAAGCTTTGAGTAAAGTTTAGAATTATTTCCGTGAGCCAGAGGCCCACCTTATCGGTACCTAGAGAATCCCATTTAATTCTTCTAACTAGGGTATGGAGTTCGATCTGCATTGAGTGCCCCACTTCAGTGACTTTGGCAGCAACATGGACTTGTTTATCCATTATTGTAGTCAAGGGATTATGATCGCTCTCTGTACGAGTGGGGATCTCCAGTTTAACTATATGAGTTTTCAGAGATGTTGATAAAAAAATATAATTGATGGTCGAAAGATTCTTAAATGTTGCAGATAGATAGGCTCTGGGCTCTTGTACCAATGTAATTTGCTTAGTGGAGCATAAATTATAGTTGGATAATAAAATATTCATGGCTTGCTCTTTAGTTTTGGTGGCAAGGAGATCATTGAGTCCCAAGTCCCTGATGGTAAAGTTGCCTAGTAACAAAACTTCAGCAGAGGCAAACTCAAGTAGGAGCTCTTCCAAATGCTTAATCAGAAGAGCTGTTGCAGATGACTTAGATGTTTTGGCTATGTTATGAAAACAATTGATTAAAAGAAGAGGGCAGGCCCTTGATTGGGTCGAAAGACCTGAGATTAGTAAACTTTGCCCAGCAGTGACATTCCGGTAGAGAGGTGTAGCTGTGATTGTACAAGAGTGTTTGATGAAGATGGAAAATCCCACAGAGTGTCGGCTGAAAGAGTTAGGCCAAGATGCTGGTTGGAAAAATTCATAATAGCCATAGAGAGCTGTTGGGTATAACGACCAAGTCTCTTGTAAGCAGATGATGTCACTTTTGCTCAGATAGTCCACTGCTGATTTAGATAATAGTGTTGTCTTGAGCCCAGACGCAGTCCAAGAGGAAATGGTCAGTTTGGTGTCCAACCAACTTGACGAGCCATTAGGAGGAGAACGGCTAGGAGCAGAATTCTGACTGCTCTCGTTGAGGAAACCCATGGTGGCTATGAATGTTGTGGGGGGCTGAAAGGTGTGGGTTACATCTCACCGAACGTTGATTAATATTGTATGAGATTTTCATGGAGTTGTCCAAAGAGTGCAAGGGTGGATTGTTTATTTGTAGGAAGGTGTCCCTTCCTGCACATAAACAATCCTAGAAATGGCATCCTGTCACTTTCATGTGTGCTGCTTCATGCAACACACATGAAAGTGACAAAATGGCATTTTTTTAAAGTTTGTTTATGTGCAGGAAGGGACACCTTCCTGTACATAAATAAACAATGGTATTTTGCCTTTTCCACAAGGCAGCACACATGGAAAAAGCAAAAACGAGGAGAAATATTGCTTTTTTACCTGGTCTTAATTTTGGAGCTGCCTCATTTACACCCCACCCTTGTACATAGGGGGCAGCGTCAAAATTAATGAGTATTGCTGTGGAATGCTTACCCCAACACCCACTGCCCACCCCTTTCACACTAAGCATAGCTTGAAAGGGGGCCTTATGTACAAGGCAGCTTTAAGTCATCTTAAGTGGCTTAACGTTACCTTGTACATATGGCGCAGCCCCTATCGCCACAACAATGTCACTATAGGTGACGTTGTGGTGATCATAGGGGCTCTTACATATGCCCCCTAGTGTGTTCTCGGCATGGGTAGCACCAAGAGAAAGCTGACCTACCCAAAGCACGAATGCAGGAGTGCCCCGTGCCATGAAGAGGTCCTGCGGTCACCATGCGCAAATTCTGTGTGCTCTGCATTAAGACTGTACCTTTGGCAGGGAGCAGGATTTACTAGTCACATTAATTAAATCTGATCTTGAATTCGTTTTGGGAACATTGATAATATATAACTGCATGCTTTAGAGTTTGTATCTTTACAAAGAACTTTACTGCAAGCTGTCAAACGCACAAAAGCTACACATCTACACTCACCAGTGGGCGGCTCAGGAGCTGCTGTTGTTTTTGATCTCGGTGTTTGTGTTCTTTCAACGATGGGTACTCGGGTAGGCCGAGGCACATGTCTTATAGATGAAGAAGGGGCCCGGGGCACTAACCCATTTCCTGTGGGCAAACCACAAAAAGTAAACTTCATAACATGAATAGTTTGTAAACACTAATCGGGAAAATACCACCACAGGTTCCAAGTCATAGTTTTTTCACTTTTGAATTACATTTATTATTACAATACTGACATTTAAAATACTATTAATAACATACTTAAATAGATTCAGTCAGCTATCAAATACATTCACGTTTAATCTTTTCTGCTTAGTCGTTCTTCTACGTCACATACATGTTGAGTAGTTGATTGGAACCTCAGAGATAAGCAATGCACTTGCCCCCTGGAGAGAACATTTTGTTCCCTAACAATTGGAATTTGATCCTATAGTTTTTATGGCATATTTTTACACACTACTCCTCTTCCTATTTGTATAGGGGCTTCCTGCAGTCACCTCCTCGCGTGCTTTTCTTGTCTGTTCTTGGTGCAGGTTTAATGTGGCCCCTCCACGAGCAGATCTCATATGTAGGAGTAATTTCCGAGAAATATACTTGTTCCTTTGTCCAATTGAGTAGATACCTACCACGTAGGCCTATGTCCTGCTCTAGAAGACTCCGGCTCTGTCAGGGTACTTATACCAAAAGCTTTTTATTTTGGGTTTTTTGGAAAAATGAAGATGAAATTTGTATAGTTCCACATTTATTTAACCAGTAAATATGCACTCATGTTTGAACGCCTACTAGGTTTCAATGCTGGAAACACCTGCAGAAGATAAATCAATGCACTGATAAGAAAGTATGCTCATTTCAGTATCAACCTTGTGCATGTCTACAGCTGTTAAAGCCTCTTTCTTCAAATGCATCTCTTTTTTTAGCCCACTTACCTATCAATCCACACAGCTATTGGTCTGGCAGGCATGGCAGACAGTATTTAGAACTACACAAAAAGCAACCCAATTTCCGTTTTTATCCACATTTAAAAATAAATGTTTTTTGTCTGTATTTATCTGTAAAAGTCAATAAAAACGGAAAACAGGAAACCATAATTATAATTAAAGTACTTACCACAATATACCATTACAAAACACACAACACACACAAAATTGAACAAAAAGGTATTTACAAAATTAACATAATTATCAAATGTATAATTAATATTAATGTAAAACATTAATTATTAATTACTAAAAATAAATTAACTTTGCTACCCATACCCCTACAAAACCCACATTTAAAATCTAAAAAATGAATTAGTTGCATAATTAACAAAATGAATTAAGAATTAAACAAATATTATTCATTAAAAATAAATATTAATTCATTAAAATCACCTTCCCAGCCTTACCCCTATAAACCCCACAACCCACACCTAAAATAATGTAACAAAACAATTAACATAATTATCAACGAATAACTAAATATTAATTACCAACTAATAATTAATTAAAAAGAAATTACTTCCCACCCTTTACCCCTATAACCCTCAACCCACACCTCCCCAAATAATCACACAATTAACATAATTAATTATCAATGAATTAATATTAATGAACAACTAAATAATATTTGATAGAAAATAAATGACTTCCCACCTCTCCACCCCTATAAACCCCACAACCCGCACATAACATTTGCATAAAAAAACTATCAACATAACTATCAATCAAATAAATTAAGTTAAATAAAAATAATAAATAATTTTTAATAGTTAAATTACTTCCATCCCTATACCTCTATAAACCCACATCCCGCTACGGAACTTAAAACCACAAAATTAAACTAGATTCAATGTCCAAACTACTAAAAGTTTAACAAATATATTAAAAAACATAAATAATAAGTCTAAAACAAAATTACATCATATGTCTTTAAAATGTATACTAAAATTCATAACAATAATCAAGAACATATTTTAAACCTTATTTTTTCAAATGATATTAATAACTTCGATATTTTAAAAATCAATATTACTTACTGTAAATCTATATTCTTTAGATTGATATTCTTGCTCACAATATTTTCATGCCACGATATTTTAGACTTGATATTTTGGAATGCCGATATTTCGTACTCAATAATTTGTCTGAATACCACCTAAAAGTCTATGGCCATTTTGCTAAAGTGTTTGTTGTTGGTTGGAGACAAAATGGCAAAATATTTTTTTTCTTGGGGATCCAAAAATCCTTGCACCTGAGCTGCTGCAAAATCAGCTTCTAGTAGACTGACTTATTTTTTAACTCTTTAAAGAAAATACAAGTGAACAGTATAATTACCACAAGACACAACAATTTCTGGTGATGTATGAACAGAATTATTTCTACGTATGGAGAAAAGGATATTGGTGTCAAACAGTTCAAAGCTAATGTGGCATACACAGCAAAACAAATATAGAAACATTCTTGCTCTCAATTCAAATAGGAGTATAAGATATCAATCACAGGACCTTCCTGTTATAAAACAAAGAAAAAGTGTAAAATGGATTAGAAGGGCTAAAGAATACCTTGCATGCCATCAATTAGGTACCTTGGTGTAAAGCACAAGCAGTCAATCGATTTCAAAAGCAAGTGTTAACACAAATATGGAGATATGATCCAAATTGGATGTCTGTGATATTTTTGAGAGTTTACATGTCTAATGGAAGATTGAGAATTTTTTCAGGGTTCTCTGCAAAATCACAATAGTTACAGGGTTATTGTGTGTGTGACAAAGTAGTTTATTAGTTGGGGTGAATGATAGACAGGTAATAATGTTGCTATTCTTCTTAGGTCCAGTAAAAGTTTTAATCATTTAAACCTCAGCTCAGCCCCTGGTAGCTATGGCACAGAGCAGAGAGGGTTAACTTAAAAAAATGTGGAAAGTATTTTGAATTGCAAACACATTTAAAATGGTCAAAATCACAACACTATAAGGGGAATAATAAGGGGAACTGGGGATATGAGTTTTAAAATATTAAATAAAAATAACACCAAAAAGTGCATAGTGCCAACTGCTGGCAAATGGGCACGCTAGACTGACAGGGGCATTATACCTGCAGCCTCTGCCAGGGACCTTACCCATTCAAGAGGGGTGGCCTTTTCAGCCCAAAGCCAATGCATACCTGGGAGACTCTGCCAGGCAGCCCCATCTGCCTGGCAGCCCTATCATTTTGCCAGGCAGCCCCGTCATTTTGTGTTACACCACTGTTGATGGGACAAGAGTAAGGTATAACGTTGACGTGATGGACTTCAGGTTGGATACAAAGACCGGATTGGTTCCAGTCAGAAAGTTACCTTCATAATTAGAAAATGTTCAAGAAGGTAGTCTTCCGTGGGACAAGGCTTCAGGCTAGATGCGAAGATGGATTAGCTGCCAAATGGTTGACGAAGGACAAGGTCTTGATAAAGCTGTTAATGGCAGAAGGAAAAGCTAAGAGCAAGAAGTGTCCAGAGTTTGAACCTAGAAAGCTGTTGACGTCGATCGGATGCTGCTCGGTCTTGTGCCTGGTGAAGCTTTCAACCTTCTGACTTAGTCTTTTCTGATATCCTCAGTGGGGCAAGGCTGCAGGCTGTAGCCAAAGAGGGTTCAACTGGTCATGCACCATCAGAGGATCCGCTGGCAGGTTGGTCCCAGCCCCATAAAGGTTTTCAAGGTAATAAGTTAGAAGCTTGAAGCCAAGTCCAGATTTTTCATTTTTAGGCATGAGGAGTACACTCTGTGACCCACAAGCCAAGGGTTCCAGAACCTCAGGAAAAGCACTTGGGGATCAAGTCTCACTCCAACAGAAGCCACCAGCAGGGTCCAGAGCAGAGCCACTTAAAACTGGTAAGCTGAGCTCTTCCAGGAAAGTGGACTCCTTGCAGCTTTTGTGATGCTGTAGCTTGACAGAAGGTCATCTAACTGGGCCATGGAGTCCACTACTTTGTCCAGGGTACAAGAGGGAGCGGTTCAAGCCTTTCCATTCTCCTCACAGGTCTAAACAGAGGGTGCAGTCTTTTGTCTGTATTCCACAGGCAAAATAGAGTTCTGAAGAAGGTGCCCAGGGTTCCCACATGTATGTCTAGCACTAGCTTGTGAGTGAGTGTGACTTCTGGCCTGTCCCATACTAATAGGGGAAACGTTCCTGGGGTAACCTACCCAATTGTTCATATTTTACAATGTGTCTACTGCAAACAAACCTGCAGTGCATCTCTTTATGTAAAACTAAGAAGGCATAGCCTTTTTCCCCTGTGTAGAGCTCATATTCCCACCCTAGAGGTGTAGCTAGGGAATAGTGCAGCCCTTCCTCTAGGATCACTCAAAACCTGTTCTGGAGCAGTCCCTCTACTCCTGGGATTGGTGCCTGACTGGCTAGAGGAACAAAAGAAGGAAGCAGGCCCAGGTGTTAGCTACGTCTGCCTGTGATAGGGTTCACCTCTTTGAAGTTAAATAAGTTCCTGCCCTCTCCTCTCTAATTTCGCACTAATAACGCAGAAGGAAGCTCTGGCAACCATTCAGAGCTATAAATCAGGATAACCGGAGGACCCATGCCCTCCTAAATCGTGGAAGGAGCTGGCTAACTCCTCCTTTCAGACACTGTCTGAAATTTGGAACACCCTCCTGACTGCAGGCATTTTTCCGGATTTATGGAAGCATGTAACGCTCCTCCCCCTTAATTAGAAATCTAATGTTGATTCAGGTGATCTCAATAACTATAGACCAATTTCTCTATTGTCTGCACCAGCGAAAATGCTTGAAGAAATAGTGCAGAAACAGCTGGCCAACTTTATTGGGAGCCACAGCATCCTGCATGACACACAATCGGGGTTCCGCGCAGGATTCAGTATGGAAACCGCGCTAATAGAGGTGGCGGACTCAGTCAGGATAGAGATGGATTCAGGGGCATCAACTATGCTGGTGCTCCTGGATCTCCCTGCAGCATTTGATACAGTGGACCACTCCATCTTGGCCCAGCGCCTTCAGGACCTGAAGATTGAGGACACAGCCCTGCAGTGGCTTAAATTTTCCTCTCTGGACGCACACAGAGGGTGGGGCTTCAACCCCATCAATTCAAACGCAAGCTCCTATGGTGTAGGGTCCCTCAATGGTTGGCCCTGAGCCCATTGCTTTTTAACATCTATTTGGCACCATTATTTGCATTGATTGCCAACTGGGGGGTGAAGGCGATCTCGTATGCCGACGATACCCAGCTGGTATTTCCTTTCAAAGATCTGTCGAGTGCCTCTTTCTTGAATTTTAAGAGTTGCTTCAAAGACTTAGCGCAATGGATGAATAACAACAAACTCAAGCTGAATGCCGAAAAAAACTGAAGGTGCTGTTCTTCGGTAACAGCCAACCTCCCGCCGCAGACCTTTGGTGACTGGAGGAAATGGGTTGTCCCCCCACCCCCGCAGGCTGCTCAAAAACCCTGGGTGTAAAATGGCAGGCGGATCTATCATTCTCGGCCCAAATTCATCATGCTTTGGTAGTTTGAAGAACCTGCGCAAAGTCTTACACCTTTTCCCAGAAAACTGCCGTCGCTCAGTGGTTCATGCTACAGTAACCTCCCGCCGGGACTACGCAAATGGCCTATATTTAGGCCTTCCAGCGTAACAGATAAAGAAACCTCAGTTGGTTCAGAATGCGGGTGTAAGATTGCTTAAACATGTCCTATTCAAGCAACATATCTCTCCACACATCAAAGAATTGCACTGGCTACCGGTCGCCAACAGAATAAAGTTGAAGGCCCTAACCTTAGCCTTTCGGGCATTCAATGGATCCTGCCCCAATTATCTGAAGCAGAGGCTTGGTGGGTACAAACAGCGTCGCCTACTTAGATCTAGCCCCCAGGCCCTGCTATGCTCCCACTAGTTAGGAAAGCTCGACTGGGGGGCAGATCCTTTACGGTTAGGGCTGCCATGCTCTGGAATACTCTGCGCAGCGCCATGCGACAAATCACCTCTGAAACCATTTTTAGAAAATCAATTCAAACTTGGCTTTTTAATCTGGAGTAACCTGCTGCACTCTCTGCTGTACGCAGGTCATCCTGTAAGCCACCTGTTGCTTTAACGCCGGGACACCTCCTAGGAGGTAGCTGTTCGCGCTCCATGAATCACAGTATTATTATTAATATTATGGTAATCGGGTCAGAGGTACAGAACACCTCACCACACCCAATAGCTTTGACACAGCTCTGAGAGGAAGTTTGCACCTCATCATTGTGCTATTCATCTCCTAGGTAACAGTTTGAAGATCATTCAAAGTAGCTTCTAGAAGCTTTAGGCAAGTTAAAGGTGACATTTTAGAATCAATCATTTTTGTTAGGCGGATAGGACATCTCAGAACACAGCCCAGCTGCCTACATCAACTTGCCGGCAGGGCGACTTTTCACAGTAAGGACACAGTGTCTGGTTCTACACCCCGGAGGGCGACCCCGCGTAAATGAAGAGGCTCCGTCGCCCCACCTGAGTTGCAACCACCACTTTTATGAAGGAGAAATCAAAAACAAAAAGGAAAAAACAAGGAAACAAGAGCAACAAAACCCCCCCTCCCGTACACCGCACACATCCGAAACACCCCACCACTCACCCTCCCACACTCAACCCCCACTCCGCATCAGCTTCTCCAGATCCCACATGCTCCTAAGATTTCCGCCTCCCCGTTAACTGACTGCAATCAATGGAACTTCAAGTAGCCGGCGTGGCACCTACAGGTTCTAAAGGAATAAGTTGTAAAATTTGCAGATATTTCGGGCATGTCACTTCCTGCATGCTTTTAGACAATAACTGCAAAAACGGATCCCATATTTTAACATACTCAGAGCCCTTCCCATCCATACCCAAAGAGAGTCGCTCCATAGCCAGAGTATGCCATAGTCGTTGGATCCAATCCCGGGGGTCGGGTATTGCTGGAGAACCCCACTGCCCCAAAAGAACCTACCTCGCAGCCAGCAAAGCCAACGCAATTTGTCTGCTCCTGAGAGAGCGCAATGGGAAAAATTTAGTATGGGGAAGCCCCAGCAACGTGTGTTCAGGTAGCCGTGGAAGTGTAATCTGGATAGCAGTATCTAGCTCATCAAGGACTGTAGCCCAGTAACGCTCTAATTTTGGACAGCGCCATAGCAAGTGGATCAGCGTCCCTGACATCCCACAATCCCTCCAACAGAGGCCGGACTTTGCAGCATCCCACACCTTGATGCGCGCAGGAGTATAATACCAGTACGTCGCTGTTTTGTAGGCTGATTCCGTCCCTGCAGTGTTAGATGTCGTGTGGTGTGCCCTATAGAACACATGTTCCCATTCTTTGGCCGTCAGGGGTCGCTCTAACTCCGTTTCCCAACGGACTTGCGCTTTTGTACGCTGCTTCCGTGGGCAGTGCAAAATCATCGCGTAGAGTTCCGAAATGAGGCTCCAGTCATCTCTTTTGCATACCAGCCAGCATTCAAAGGGCATTAGCGGCCGTGACATGCGGGCTACGTTGGCCGGCTGGGTCACCCAGTGTGCCACTTGCGTGTGATGGAACGCGCCCCCTTCGTGCAACTGGAAGTACTCCGTGCGCAATGTGGTAAAAGGGATCAGACCATCTAGGTCGAAGAGCGAGCCCACCCTTTTACAGCCTTCCTCTCGCCAGCGATGGAAGACCGGTGATGCGCAGACCGGTGGGAAGTCGGGATTGTCTACTATGGGTGTCATTGGAGAGGGGAAGGAAGTCCAGCCCTTCCGGAGTGCTAGCTGGTCCCAAGCTTTCATCGTCGGAGAGGTCACTGGAGAGGAATATAATCCCTATAATCTCTACGCTTGTGCGGCAGCCATAATTCTCGCCAAATGTTACATCCGGCCACCGTCTGGTCCATAAAGTTCCAGTGTTTACTGGACAGAGGTCTGTTCCACTCTACTATGTATCGAAGACAGGACACTTGAAAATACGCTGCAAGCAGAGGAAAGCCCAGACCACCTGCCATCTTCGGGGTAGTAGCCACTGTAAATGCAAAACGCGGTCTCTTGTTGTGCCATAAGAACTTGTTGAGCAGACCCTGCAGTCTCCGCAACATGCCTGGCGGTGGGCTCAAGGGCAACATCTGAAACAGATAGAGTATACGGGGAAGCACAGTCATCTTAATTGCAGCCAATCTCCCAAACCAAGCCAGTTTAAGGCGGGACCAGTCAGAGAGGGCCTTAGTAACATGCTCAGTTAGGAGGGCATAATTTAAGGACAGGGTTTTAGCTAGTGTAGCTAATCGTATACCCAAGGACGTGATATCTGATTGCGCCCATTGGAAGGTAAAGTCCCTCTGCAGGTCCGCCATATCACCATCTGGGACCGAGATGTTGAGAATTTGCGACTTAGAAAAATTAACTTTAAACCCTACAGCCTTTAGGAAAGCGAGGAGCTCAGCATACATACACCGCAAGGAAAAGTGGGGATTAGTCAGGGCCAAGATAACATCGTCGGCATACAGACTAACTTTATGTACGTCAGCTCCAAAATGGATCCCTGAGATATCGGCATGAGATCGAACATGCTGAGCGAAAGGCTCCATATAAAGCGCAAATAGTAACGGGGAGAGGGGACACCCCTGTCGCGTCCCCCTAGTGATCAGAAAGGAGGCAGACCGACACCCATTCACCTGCACCACCGCTGTGGGGGCTGCATAGAGGCACTGTATCCATCGCAGGAAGTTGTCGCCTATACTGAAAGCCGTCAGCACCTCAAACATGTCGCCCCAATCAACACGGTCAAATGCTTTCTCTGCATCGATAGAAAGCAGGAAGGCCAGCGTCTCTGAGCGGTGCACCAGATCCAAGAGATGAAGCAGTCTCTTAATATTATCCCCCCCCCCGGCCTAGTTGGGATGAACCCTGCTTGATCAGGGTCGATCACTCCGTCCATCAGAGGGCTAACCCTCGCAGGCAACACTCCTGCAAATAACTTAGCATCAATGTTGAGGAGTGAGATCGGCCTATAGGAGCCGCATTCCGTAGGGTCCTTCCCTGGTTTGAGGATGACCGATATAGCTGATTCAGTCATGGAGGGAGTCACCACACCTGTGTTGAGGAAGGAATTAAAAAGGCGAGTTAAAAGGGGAGCCAGCTCCTTACAGTACGTTTTATAAAATATGGCAGAAAAACCGTCTGGCCCAGGTGATTTAGCTAACTTCAGCCGTGCGATGGCCAATATAACCTCCTCTTTTCGTATCTCTGAGTTCAATGCTCCCGCTGACTCCCGATAGAGGGGTGTGATGCTCGACAGTGCAAGATACTCCCTTATGCTCTCAGGCGCAGTTCTCCTTCCTATACAGCGAATGATAAAAGTAGCGAAAGGCATCAACAGTGATGTGGGTTCCCGCCCGTGGCTCTTTGATTGCTTGAACAGTGTGCAGCTGTGTGCGCGCGCGCAACCTGTGAGCCAGCATCCTACCCCCTTTATCCCCGCATACGTAGAACTTGTGCTGTAAGCGCAGTAAGGCATGTGCTGCTCTATCAAGGTCTAGGTGCTTGAGCATACGTCTCATCGTCTCTAGTTCTCTCCATACTCTTGAGGCTCCCATTCTCTTATGGATCGCTTCTAAGCCATGCACATCCCCTTCCAACTCTGCACGCTTCTCTCTGCGCAGCCTAGCATACGTTGCAGCGTGCGCTATAAAATATCCCCATACTACTAACTTCAGAGCTTCCCAAATCAAGGCCAACGGAGTGCCCTCCACCACATTGTCTGCTAGGTAATGAGTGATAGTGTCCCGAATCTTTGCCACCACAGAGTCAGAGTGCAACATGGAGTCTCGAAGGCGCCAACCGGCCGAAGGCGGCCGGGCACCACTGAATAAAACCATGACAGAGATGAGCGCATGATCGGAAAGGGTGCGCAGTGAGATGTCTGCAGCTGATAAGTGGGGCAGAAAAGAGGATGAGGCCAGGAAGTGATCGAGGCGCGCATATGTATTGTGGGCAGCTGAATAGTAGTTGTAATCACACTCTTGGGGATGCTGGATGCGCCATACATCGTACAACCCACCCTCTGAAAGCCACTGTTTTCCACCTGGCGACCAAGCACCAGTTTGGTTTAATCGCTGCTCCGATCTATCTATCCCCCCCTCCATCACAAGATTGAAATCCCCACCCACCAGGATTAGTGCATCTGGAGACGCCAAAACCTGTTCAAGGGCTGCACGAAGAAAGGATTCCTGCTGGACATTGCGAGCATAAATAGACCCTACTGTGAATAGTGAGTCGCCCCATTGAACCCGCACTGCCAGGAACCTCCCCCTGATGTCCACTACTTGGGAGAGCACTTTACAATGAATACGGGCACTAAACAGCAGTGCAACCCCAAGTTTCTTACTCGGGCCCGAGGATCAAAGCTGCAGTGGAAAGCGCTTGTCATGCGCCTGACATCTTTTAGAAAGGAGATGCGTTTCCTGTAAGAGGCACACATCACCTTCTACATTCTCCAAGAGCGACAGGTTTGCAGCACGCTTCACCAGGCTATTTAGCCCTCGAACATTAAGGCTCACCACTTTCAACTCTCAGGCCATTCTACACTAGGAACAAAAACAGAGCTAACACCCATTTCAGCATTGAGGTCATCAAAGCACAGCATGGCGCGACTAGCTGTCGGGGATCCCCCCTAGTGTCATTGGGAATTGATGTGGAACCCCCCAGACTCTTACCATGACCCCCCTTAGCTGATGTGGAAGCCCCTGAAACTACCCCAAACTCCCCCGCCCACCTTCCCCACCTTCCCCCCCTCCCCCAGACAAGGAAAACTCCAAAAACATAGGTCTCAACAATACAAAAAAAAAGAAGTAAACAAATGTCCGTTAAACAGGCCCAAAGAGCAGGGGAACATGGCGTCAACCAACCCTTTATCCACTTCCTGATACAGGATTCCTCCCCAGACAAGGACATAAAAAAAAGGCTACTCATCCATTTCTTGGGAACAGTCTCTTCCTGCGCCAGCTACGGGCCCTGGTTGTGCCCAATCAAAGATCCGTGCCTCATGTGCCTGTTGATGCGTCCGTCACTAGAACCACAGGAGCAACCGCAGCTCCCCTTTCCAACAGGCTTGCTGATACAGCAGGTTTTGCTGCGGGAGCCGGCTTGCCGACCCTCTGCAATTCCTCGGAGCGCCGCCGTCGTCTGCTAGGAGAGCCACTCGTTTCAGACGGGGTCTTGGGTCATTCCAGTCCCAAACTTTTAAGGGCCGCGCCCAGCGACCTGACCGGGATCAGCTTGGCCTTCCCTGCTCCCTCAGATAGGTAGTGACAGGCTTAAATTCCCTCCGTTTGACCAGGGTAGCGGCCGCAAGGTCCTGAAACAGCATAGGGCGGTGGTACCGAAACTGAAGGGGAGTAAGGTCATGCGATTTTCTCAAAATCCTTTCTTTAAGCTGAAAGTCATGCACACATACTAATATGTCCAGAGGTGGGGCCCGGGTTCCCCTCGGCAGACCCACTCGATCAAGCTGAATCTCCGGTAGGTCCTCCTCGTTTAAGATATGTCGAAAAAGAGCTCCCACGTACTCCCTCAAGTCTGATCCCTCTCCTTTCCACAGCACCGCCCGAATCCGAATGTTACTTCGCCGAGATCTGTTCTCCAAGTCCTCGGTATGGGCCTGTAGATCTAAGTACTGTTCCGTTAGTCGTATCACGTCTTGCTGAAGCCGATGTATGTCCTCCGCCGTTCCCAGGTCATGCTCCTCCAGCGTCGCAACTCTCTCTCCCACACCGTCCACATCCCGCCGCATCTCTCTCAGATCAGACGCTAGCTGGGAACAAAACTCCGTAATGTCTTCCTTAATGGCAGAGAACAATTCCAGCATGAAGGCCTTAGTTGCTGGCGCATCACTGTCCTCCCGCCGCGGAGACTTGTTGGCGGTTGGCGAGGCAGTCTGCGGAGCCACTCTCTGTGTTCCGTCCTTCGAGGGTTTGTCCTTCTTGAGCCTGGCCGCCGCCATCACGACTTCTGAGGTGGCCCACAAGTAAAGTACCTGGGAGCGCCCGACAAAATCAAGACCTCCTACTTAGAGTCGCCGCCACTGAAGATCCACACACGCAGGAGGCAGGTAGGGCCAAGATGTCTCCTCCTAGGTGCATGTGTGGGAGGCACCAGCAAGCAACCCACAAACCCCCTTGTGTCTCTAGGGGCCAGACAAGGACCTCTGTACTCCCACGGCCCCCACCTCACAAGGACCAATCGAGAAAAGGAGGCTCACTCCGGTCGTAGCCCCACTATCTCTTAGATGGCCATCCCAGCCGGTAAAGGTCGGCCCAAAATGCTCTCTGCAGTCGCGTCACCCGGCCCCTAGCAAGCAAAGACCAGCATAATCGCATCTGAGCCCCGAGCGGGAAAAGTCCAGATGCTAGGCGGGAAGCGGTAATGCGGGAGGCAATGAAGGTGGCAGTGAGGGCCCACCGCTTCTCCCCCGAGCTCCGTGCACTACTGCAATCAGCACTAGGGGTGGGAAAAAAAGGGTCCTGCCGTGCACCCAAGGCCTCCGTGATGCTCCCCGGGTCGCTGGCCCACCGAGGTCACCGGGCTGCAATTCAGGGCGCACTCGACAGTCCAGGCCGCACAGCTCTCCTCCCGGCCAGAGACACCGCCCCCACTCTGCAGCGCTGGCCGACCGCCGATCTCCAGTGCCGTCCAACGGGCTGCAGACCGAATTTCAGGCAGCCCGCGGGGTTCCCTTCCCACACCTCACCTCCGGAGAAGAGCAAATCAGTGCTTCCAGCGCGGGTCGATCAGCTCCAGCGGCTGAGCTCGGTTTCCAGCATCTCCCATCACCGATGTCGCTGCCGCAGGGACCCAGCGGGGCTCCCCCACCACTCTGCCTGCGGCTGTTGCCCCTTCCGCACCGGGCTAGGGACGCCCCACTGCTGCTTCCAGCGTCCCAGCAACGTCCTCTCCGACCACACTGCCTCCGCAGGATAAGTCGCTCCGCTCCGAGTCTGCTAGGCCGCTGCACTCCGCTGACCACGAGGCCCTCCCGGCGTGCCACTCGTCTGGGCCGCAGCTCCGCTTCCAGCTCAAATGTAACAAATAGGGTCGCTAACCGCTGTCGGCCAGTTCCAGGGCACAGGACACTGTTGTTTTGAGGGAGGATGGATGCCTTTCAGGGCGATATGCAATGCTATAAAACGAGCGGCGCCGGAGGGACTAACAAACACGTCTTACTCTGCCGCCATCTTGGCCACGCCCCTAAAGGTGATATTTTAAAGGTAACTTTGGTAAGATATTTATTACAAATCTAACTTTACCAATGAATTGGATGTGTAATACATATTTTATAGGTCTAATAATGAAAATTTTAGCTGGTTCCTAGGCAGAGGTGACACTGTTTAATTTTAATATCCATTCCCAATGCTTTCTATGCAACAGCTAACCCTGCTACACTGAAGATAGCTTTTCAGGCCTTGTCACTGTAAGGACATGTTTTACATTAATGTTTTATATGTCCTACTTTTAAATACCATGCTCCCTGTGTTTTGGGACATTAAGGCCTTATAGGGTTGACTTAAACATATCTAAAAGAAGGCCTGTCAAAAGGGATGGTTTTGACAGATTGAATTTGCAGTTTAATCCGGTACAGACAGGTTACTAATAGCGGGCCTACCGTCATGTTCTATGCAGGCAGTATTGTGGTGGCAAAAAGTATGCTGCAGTCCACTAGTGACATTTAACTTACAGGCCCTAAGTACATTTTGTACCATATAATAGGGACGTATAGGTAAATTAAATATGCCAATGAGGAGTCTAGCCAATTTAGACCTGTTTTAGGGGTCAGAGCACATTCTCTGGGACTGGTCAGCAAAATCCCTGTGTACATTCTCTGGGACTGGTCAGCAAAATCCCTGTGTACAGAGCCAAAATACTAGCAGCATCAGTCCAATAAAAGGAAGATGATCCTGCACAAAGAGGCGTTTCCTTACAATATGCCACTTCACTATCAGATCCCGCATCATCAAAGGGACTGGCATATAATTTAGAACAGATTTTTTTTTTACTTTGCTGGGAACTGGAGTGCACAGATACATACTATACCAACCATCTTAAGTAACTAGTTAGTACTAAAAAGATTGGCCTTGGAAGACAGTAGAGATCTGTCACACAGTACTGGTTACCTGAGGACTTTAATATAGTTCACCCAGCAGTTACCATGATGAAAAGGCTGAATATAACACAGTTACTAAATACTTTCCCCATAGCCAATTAGTCATGTTTTTATTGGAGCATTGTTCATATAACTTTAAACAAACATTTAAGTACAACAGTGACACATGAGATCATATTTTTGTTGTTTTTATTTTATCAAAACTTTTCTTCTCTTTTCTTTAAATGTTTTCTTTCACAATATATGTATGTTCTTTATAAAGGTGTATTAAACACAGTTCATATCAATTATTGCATGATTCTAAACACATTTCTGTTTATCAATAATTATTTAGATCAAAAATTACATAGAAAATCATAGCAAGAACCGCAGAAAAAAACACACAATATCCCTGGTTTGACTTTAATAAATACAACCATACCACAATCGCTCAAACTCATCCACTTTCACCAGCTACATACATCCAGTATCTGTACACAGTTGAGTATTATGTATAACAAAGAGAATCGCTGCCAAGGATTGAAACACTGTTTAAAGCACAAGGCTCAATACAGGGTCTACAGGGTTAACGTGCGTTTCGGTGGAGTAAGGGTGTTAAACCACCTTCCTCAGGACTTTTTCAGATACCCACTTCAAACTTTCAGCTACCAGGGAACCTGAAAATACATAAACATATAAGCACTGTTGTCTCTTCAGGAGAAACCACACTGTTAAGATTGGACCCAACATGAACACCCACATAATACTTACGGGCCGCAAACAATCCTCTTGTTACGTAGGTGCCCACTCGTGATCCTAAGAAAGCCACACACATGCTAAAATTCAACAACACATTCATATATCCAGGTGCACTAGTAAATTCAAGTGCCAATCACCAACAAAAAAAAATAACAAACATTGTCGCCCGAAAGATAGTAAAGTAACCATCACCATCACCCTGTGAGGCGGAATCAAAGAAAAAGAAATCCTAACCAATAATGCACTAACATATCACAAATAACTTACACAGAAATGGAGGGCAGTATTTCTTTAAAGCAAAGGTCTAAAAAAATGTCATCTTAGGTTTCACAGACTGTAGTCTATCCGGGTCCCCATTCGTAGAGAACTCTGTACTCCTAAAGTGAGAGGGCATCTTATTGAGTGATTGAATGACAATTAAGTTATAGCCTGCTGATTCTGTCTCAATAAGCCTGATATTCTTACCAGCAATATAATCCTTATTTATTGCAAGGTTTTTATCCTTAGTTTATCATCTTTATGAAGTCATCTTATAAATTTAGCAATAGGCGAAGGCTCAGTAGTAGTCCTTAGGAGAGATGAAATATCATCATTTTGCTGTTGGACTACACTATTTGTTCTTTTGGAATTTTAAGGAGATAAAAAAACATCATGTTTATAACTGACCTCGAAGAGTAGGGTAATCTTTAATCAATAGTGTTCAGTCTTGAATAAAGCAGTTGTCGCATATTTAGGTGCTTTCTACTGGTTTCCCTAACGGAAACAACAATAAGTCCGATTTAGGGCCAGTGCCGGTGGTTCGTACTACACATAGATTGTGCTTGATCAAATAATTCCTCAGTCGTCGCAATAGATAAAAAGACCCCAGAAAGGAATATCTTTCTCAAATTATTAGATGCCATGTACCTATGGCCAGATGCTAGCAGGTCCCCCATCCCGCTAAAATGTCAATGACAAGCCACAAGGACACAATGTTGATAAGTACATGTATAAAAACTCACGGTCCGTTTTACCCTATGTGCTAATAAAGTTGTACTTCTTTCAAGAATTAGTGTCCCAATGTTCACGAGTGCAACAACCCGCTTTGAGTGACCGCAAGAAGCCCCAAAGACACAATGTCAGTAACCTCCCACTCAGTGGCTCAATACATCAAAAGTCTAAATCCGATTTCACTCATATGCCAATGAAGTTATATTTAAAACGAGTGTGCCGTATCACCCACGTGTGCATATCTTCCGCTTACCGTTCGCTATTTGTATATGTTCCTCCGTGTCGGCCGCCCGATGACACAGGGATAAGTGGCGATTTAGTCGCGGTTATAAGTAACCCCAATTTATAGGCGAAAGCATGACGGTCCTTATGCACGACGTAACACTGTCCACGTTAATTCCCCAAAAACTCCTAATGCACACAGAGAGAGGACTAGTCTCTTACCCTTGCCAAAATCGCCATACTGAAATGCCGAACAGCTACTATTTACTTGAAAAGACCCCTCTTTTTTTTAAACTCTTGAAGTAAAGCTTCCACATAAGAACACAAAACTTCCCTCCATTGTGACAACTACCAAGCATGTCCTATAATTAACATAAAGTAAAAAACTATGCTACGTTTCAACAGTTTCAAGATAACAAATTACAAAACTAGCCCATTTACTAGCTATACCCCAATTTCACTTATGGTATGATCCCATTCATAGAGAAATGAGGTTATTACTCTGCATAGACACGGTGATTTAAAATTATAAACATTCCTAAACATTCAGCCGAGTTAAATTTAACAAAGTCGTATTACAATTCTTCTTCCACTACCCGCAAGATAACCCTGGGCAACTAATGAAATATATTGTAGGTTTATCCACCTTATTAATGTATGGGTATTACTACATACATCGATTACCAACCAGTTCAGAATGTCATCAATCATCCCTGAGTTTTGATAGGTCCGCATTCTATTTCTAACAATGACAGATAACAGGAAGGTGTTCCACTATTCTGATAGATATAACTCAGATGAATTTACAAATCTCCTCTCGTTATCACTATTCCTATCATTCCACTAAATTCCATCCAGCTGGATATAATCATGTGAAGTGATATCAACAGATTGTGACTACTAATACATACCTAACTGCCCAAATGCAATTAAGCTTTGGTAACATGCCAAGCTATATCCTCATTCAATCCTTTGCGGATACAGTCTAAATGAAAAATCCAAAAGGTCTCACGTTTCTTGCGTGTCAGTTCTATAGGTTGACCCATTTTGTTCTGGATTTTCTCTATTATGCACCATTTTAGTTCGGATTCCATATGTTGTGTGTCCAAACAATGTTGTACAAGTGGTGAGGAGACTCTCTTAGTCCTAATAGCGGACTTGTGTTCACTAAATCTAAATCGGAATTCACGGCCCGTCTTTCCCACATATGCCAGCCCACATGGGCAGAAGAGTATATAAACGATATAAATACTTCTGCAATTGTTAAGATATCTCAATTTCACATTGACGTTGTTATAACTGAAAGAGTATGTAACTAAGGCTGTGTCACAAGCATGGCAAGAGCCACATCTGTGATTTCCCAGTATCACTGGTAGACCAGTTATGGTTGTTTGTTGTTCTGAATTCTTAGGCTTGTTCCTCCGATATGCTATCAATGGTCGGGGAGCTGAGTTTGTTTCTAATCTGTATTCAAGATTCTCCAATTTTTATTAATCACATTTTTGATTTTAAAGTTTAATGCTGAGTGATTAATAACACATGTGATTTGACCGCGCGGTACACGTTGTGTGCCTTGTAGTAACTATATAACTTTATTGGCATACGAGTGAAATCCGACTTAGCCTTTTGATGTATTGAGCTACTGAGTGGGAGGTTACTGACACTGTGTCTTTGGGGCTTCTTGCGGACACTTGAAGCAGGTTGTTGCACTCATGAACATTGGGCCACTCGTTCTTGAAAGAAGTACAACTTTATTAGCAGATAGGGTAAAAAGTTCCAGGAGTATTTATACATGTACTTATCAACAGTCTGTCCTTGTGGCTTGTTGTTGACATTTTAGCGGGATGGGAGACCTGCTAGCATCTGCCCATAGGTACATTGCATGTAACAATTTGAGAAAGATATTCCTTTCTGGGTTCTTTTTATCTATTGCGACGACTGAGGCATTCATTGATCAAGCACAATCTATATGTAGTATGCACCATCAGGCACTGGCCCTAAATCAGGACTTATTGTTGTTTCTTTTAGGGAAACCAGTAGAAAGCACCTAAATATTGCGACAACTGTTTTATTCAAGACTGAACACTATTGATTAAAGATTACCCTACTCTTCGAGGTCAGATATAAACATGATGTTTTTTATCTCCTTCAAATTCCAAAAGAACAAATAGTGTAGTCCAACAACAAAATGATGTTATTTCATCTCTTCTTAGAGCTACTACTGAGCCTTCGCCTATTGCTAAATATATAAGATGACTTCACAAAGATGATAAACTAAAGATAACAACTTTGCAATAAATAAGGATTAGATTGCTGGTAAGAATATCAGGCTTATTGAGACAGAATCAGCAGGCTATAACTTAATTGAAATTCTATCACTCAATAAGATGTCTTCTCACTTTAGGAGTACAGAGTTCTCCCCGAATGGGGACCCGGATAGACTACAGTCTGTGAAACCTAAGATGACATTGTTTTAGACTTTTGTCTTAAAGAAATACTGCCCTCCTTTTCCATGTAAGTTATTTGCAATATGTTAAGTGCATTATTGGTTAGGATTTATTTATCTTTGATTCCGCCTCACAGGGTGATGGTAACTTTACTATCTTTCGGGCGACACTGTTGGTTATCTTTTTTTGTTGGTGATTGGCACTTGAATTTACTAGTGCACCAGGATTTATGAATGTGTTGTTGAATTTTAGCATGTCTCTGGCTTTCTTGGGATCACAAGTGGGCGCTTACGTAACAAGAGGATTCTTTGCTGCCCGTCAGTATCATGTGGGTGTTCATGTTGGGTGCAATCTTAAAGTAATAATCTTTTTAACAGTGTGGTTTCTCCTGAAGAGACAACATTGCTTACATTTTTATGTATTTTCAGGTTCCCTGGTAGCTGAACGCTTGAAGTGGGTATCTGGAAAGGTCCTGAGGAAGGTGGTTTTAACACCCTTACTCCACCGAAACGCGCATCGACCCTGTAGACCCTGTATTGAGCCTCGTGTTTTATACTGTGTTTCAATCCTTGGCAGGGATTCTCTTTGTTATACATAATACTCACCTGTGTACAGATACTGGATGTATGTAGCTGGTGTGAAAGTGGATGACTTTGAGCAATTGTGATAATGGTTGTATTTATTAAAGTCAAACCAGGAATATTGTGTCTTTTTATCTGTGGTTCTTGCTATGTTTTTCTATGTAATTTTTGATCTAAATAATTATTGATTAACAGGAATGTATTTAGAATCATGCAATAATTGATATGACCTATGTTTAATACACCTTTATAAAGAACATATATATATTGTGAAAGAAAACATTTAAAAGAAAGAGATGAAAGTTTTGAAAAAATAAAACCAACAAAAATATGATCTCAGGTGTCACTGTTGTACTTAAATGTTTGCTTAAAGTTATATGAACAATGCTCCAATGAAAAATGACTAATTGGCTATGGGGAAATATTTAGTATTTGGTAGACTTCAATCCCCTCTTTTCCCTGGCTTGTATTATTGTTAGAGGAGCCCCTTTTTCTTGTTATTGAATATAACACAGTGCCTCTTGCCTAATTTCCTTACTGGGAGTCTTACACTGGCAATCATATAATGGAACACAGTTTATTTGGGCAGATCTTTGTCTTCCCTTCTCTCTTTCTCTACACCTATTACATCCCCTGCAGCCACAAGATCTCAAAGCAGATGACCTCCTGCTACTGTTTGTAATAAACACTACACTTGCCAGTGCTGGGGGGTTTATTTAATACACACTATTCAAATGTATAGTATACATGACAAAGACATGCACACCTGCTTTATAAATTGCAGTTTTTATTTTTCTTATTTTCTTTTGATGCTTATTATTTTAGGTCTGCATCATTTTTAGTTTTATGCATGGGAATACAAAACATTCTATGTACATATATATACAAACAAAAACAAAGTATACAAGTGATTGGGTATGTACAATAAATCATCAACTTCCATACAACTCATTCATGGCCTTCCATTCATACAAAACATACACACTGGTCCCAGTGTCAAAAATACACTTTTAGTTCATCAAAAGTAAAGTCCGTTTTTAAGTCTACCTCAGATTAAATTGTAACCTTTTAAAACAAAAGAAAACAAAGCAGTCTTTTAGCGTGTTCCCCTAGGGGTTTTCTTGGGGAGAACTCTGGGAAATGACCTGGGACCTGGTCGGTCGACGCGTTTCGAGCCCTGTGACTGTCAGGGTTCTCTTCAGGACCAAACAATAACTGTAAGGGAAAGGAACAAACTCATAAATTTGTATTCTAAAGGTTTAACACCTTATTCGCAAACTAACCAGTCTCAGCCTACCTCTAATTTTGGGTCATGGCTCCAAAAAAAGTATTCCGTAATGCAGAAATGGGATGGAGGGAGTGCTGGAACAAGTTAAAAAGGGAAACGATAAGTGCACTGCATTTATAAATTCACATTCATCTAACTCAGAGTGAGTCATGTTAGGCGCCTACCTGTGCTGGGAAGGTTTTTTGACGAATTGTCGATTGTAAATGTCGTTTTTTAATCTGCAGGAAAGGCAGAGGGAAGGAACATTAGCGCTCGTTATCTAGCGTTTTTGATTGTGGCTTAAGAGGCTTATGTCACCATGAGGTGGATGGCTTACCCGTTGCAGAGTGGAACTCCGCGTTAGTAAAAAGGCTCGGCTGCTGCTCCTGCCGGAGGCAAGTGTCCCGGTGAAGCCGTTCTAGTTTTTTGGTAGTATCAATCGTGGTCTGAAAGAGACGGTGGGGGAAGCGTTAGGATCCGTATGCAAAACCGCGCTCCATGTTGCGATGCGGAGACCGCGGAGACGCGATGGTTCGCCTAGCTGCAGTTCTTACCATTTGTCAAATGCCGCTTGGAAAATATGCCGCTGGTGGTGATTCTCACTCCTTCCTCTTCGGTCTGTTGTGACTGAATGAGGCTCCTACCTCTACTTGGCTGTGGGAGTGGCTGAAAATCCGAGGATTCTGGGAATTGTAGTCTCCTTTGTTTTTTCTGGGGAGGTCTGTTCACGTATTCGGTTTATAAATTTCAGACAGTTCGTTCAGTCCATTCACTGCTGCGTCATATTTCATTATGAGCATTGCTTCCCTCTGGTTTAATCTTGTTTCAATGTTGCCACCTCTCGGGTCATTTTCAATTTTTGATATTACAGTCCACTTCAGCTTGGTTTTGTCGTGTTTCATAGTGATCCAGTGGTTGACTAGTGGTGCATTTTCTACTTCTCTACGTATCCTTGACTTATGTTGGGTGATACGTTGCCTGATTTCTTGAGTAGTTTTGCCTATGTACAACATAGGGCATGGGCATATTATTGCGTACACAACGTTCTTGGTCTTGCAATTAGTGAACGTATCATGTTTCCAATTGATGTTATTAAAAGAGAATACTGACTCTTCCATTGTCTCTTCACAGCAGGTGCATGATCCACATTTGTGATGTCCAGTAATGGGTGGAAAACCGAACAAGCTCCTCAATGTCGGGCCTTTCTCAATTGGTAGGGCGGCTCTGACAATATGATTAGCCACACTTTTTTCTTTCTTGTGTGCGAACAAGGGTGGTGTTTTAAAGTCCTCATGTAAACCTTTCACTAGGTGCCAGTTAGATGTAATTAGTTTCTTCAATTGATTTGAAGCCGGGCAGAACGTGTATACGCAAACTATCCGTTTCTGTTCCTTTTTGGGCTTTTTCTGCAAGAGGGATTCGCGTGGCGTCCACCAAGCTCTCTTCAGTGAGTTTTTTAATAGTTTGTTCGGGTACCCTCGTTGGAGAAGTCTATCTTTGAGTTGGTTGGCATGTTCAAAATAGTCCTCCTTGCGTGAACAATTCCTACGTACTCTAAGGAATTGGCCAAAGGGTAAATTTTGCCTCAGGCCGCGTGGATGGTTGCTTGAATAAAGCAATGCTTTATTCCTGTCGGTCGCTTTACGATAAAGTGTTGTCGCAAGACCTCCTTCAGATGGTTCTAGTTTAACATCCAAAAATGTGATCGATGTATTGGATGATGTGCAACTGAACTTGATGTCGTTGCTTCGTGCATTCAACCAGTTGACAAACTCATTTAGGGTCGCAGGACTGCCAGTCCAGATGAGAAATACATCATCGATGTATCTCATGTAATGGGAAATCTGCTCTTTAAAAGGGTTGTCATTATAAATGAATTTTTGTTCATAAAGTCTCTGCATAAGTTCTCCTGCTACTGTTAGCATAGGAAATCAGATTAAGAACGTAAAAAGAAATGCAAGTAAAATATGGGGATCTGTAGAACTAATCAGAGTTTCTAGTATACCACAAACTATAACAATAATTTGTAATGAATCAGTTTCACCTATGTAATGAATAAAGAGCTGTTTTCATCAATCATCGTCCGGGAGTAGGAAGAGCTCCCTGACGGATAACAAAGGAGTGGAGAGGATGTGGCACAGTGGCCAGAGCTGCTGACTCAAGTGCTGGGGATCCCAGTTTGAGTCCCAGCGTCACCGCGCACCATCCTATGATTCTATGCAAATCACTTAATCTCTGGTGATAAACTGTTATATAAATATGCCGCAGAGTTACAGTCAAAACGTTATGAAAATATGGTTCCACCAAAGGAGATGTTAACAATATTTCGGCGGTGTGACAGTGATAAGAGAAGCAGGTGAGGAACAAAATTTGGTAAATGCAGGAAAATATGCTACAGCCAAAAAAATGAAAGCAAGGTAAGTGGCACGCACAGGAACCAATGAGAAGCCAGGAAAGAGAGTAGGCAGAATGTAAGTCCCTTTTACATTTATATTAAGAACAATAGATTTCTCATTCACAGAGCAAGCGCTGTACAGGCGAAACCTAAAAATGCATGTTTTTCACACTTCCTCTTCCATCACATTGCCGAGCACTGTCTCTCATAACATGACAACCACACCTCAGTAGTCATAATGCACAACCTGGAAATACTTCCCATATGGACTTAAAGCAAAGACAACAGATTTCAAACTGTATATTGTGTAGCGTGTTATCCATGTTTTAGTGGCCCACTCAGGAGTAGTAAGTGCCATAAAAATGCTACAATACAATGCAGCGGTCTTCACTGCATCGATTGAACAGTTTATTTTTAGATCTTATGTTTCTCAATCAGTTTACAGATATCGGTTTCATTCCTATGTGAACTGTATTTAGTTATGCTGAAAAAACATTTGCAGTATCTCTCATGTTTTTCATAAGCAGACTAATGTCAAAACAATTAAAGTATTGCAGAAGGAAGATAACAGTTGCTAAAGAAATACATTTCAGAAACAGAGAATTACCTATGTTCTCAATAGAGAATATCTAACTCACATATATAAGAAATAGATGTGGAAGAAATGTTATTCTTACCTGATATTCTGGGCCTCCCCGTCACATTATATGGGTGGAAAGGCCGTCTTCTCATGTGTGTGGGTCTAGCTGGCGTTAAGGTTGCACGTGGGGTTCCCGGGTGTGAAGATCCTAAATATTTTACCAGGATTATATATATTTAATTCCTTCATAAGAAACTGCGCCAAAAAAAGAAGTCTGGTACAACTCAGTGTGCTTTATAAAATTTCTACACCACAGAGCATTTTTCCATATGTTTGCAGAGCAAAGTTTAGTTCAATGGACCAATTTACATCTGCTTACTTAGTCAACAGTAACCTACATTTGATATTATGCTGTGTGACCGAAAATTGTTCACTGGGGTATAAGAGGAATAGTCATGAACATATTTACGAATGAGTGTCATCCAACTAAAGCTTTCCATGGAGCTACATGTCGTAGTTTACCCTAAGGGAAACTTATGTCTTAATTTGTCTACATTTAGGGACCTACTCACACACTGTGTTTATACTAGTATATCCTGTTGTAGGAGGCTCCACCCCAAGATTTGAGAGGGTTAATACATGCACACCTAGGTGTAAATCCACACTTGGAAATGGTGAACAGCATACAACTGTAGAGTTAAACCTAGGTTTAGTGTTAAATATACATGTCATTACTTCCCTGAATAGGCCCCTCACGAAGCATGCACAGTTAGATATACAGCTAGTAAAGTAAAATTCCCATGTACATTTTATTTTACAGTGGTTGATCTTGTCTATTATGCAGCAGTAAGTCTGTCCAGCTTCAGTGCTTCTGAAACTAGATACATCTGAAAAGACACTTTACCCGTACCATCAACCACATATGTCTGAGGGCCTTATTACAATGTCAGTTGGAGTTGCCTACAACAGACACCGTCACGGTCCCTGGACCTCCGGTCAGCGGTCCTGCCACCACAATTATAATGCGACCACACATGGTGCAGTTGCATACTCCCATTTCTCAATGGGAGCTTGTGCTACAGCTGTAAACCACTTGGTGGCTAATAAAAGGGATGTTTCTCACCTCGTGGTTTTGAGTGACATCAGAGACAACTCGCGTTAGTTGTCTATTAGATATCACTCAGAACTCTGAAATGAAACACATCTGTTATTCACTATCATCCGTTTATAATTCTATAAATTAAATATATGTTGAAGGCAGCACAATACAAGGCCAATGCTCAGCAACATCATTAAACAAGTATTGGCAGATTCAATCGGTCACACTCTCCCTAGACATGAAATGGCAAAGCTAATATTTAGCTTTATTAAGGGAAGTGTTTGCTTATTGTTGACTCTGTGTATTGCTCCCTACTCTCCCAGAAATAAATACCATATTGAAGCATGACTGGGGACATACCAATATTCCTTTGACTGTAGACTTCCAAACAGATCTTTCATGCTTTACATAAACCAACCTTTCAAAGATGGTAAAAAAGGTTTAAAATGAACCATTATGATAGCTGGGTGGATTAAAGCAACAACTGCCGAAAGCTGTGTGCAACTTGAAGATCATAAGATAAATAATTATATTAGTTTGACTGGAACGGGCTTGCAATGTTGTTTCTTGCTTCCTAACTGGAACCTGTGGCACAGACTGTACCTTCAGCTGCAGCAGCCGTAGGTACCTTCCGTTTGTTGATGAGTAAACATTTGCGATGACAGCCACCCAGTCTGACCTTTGTATCACAAGTGTTTAGCTTCCTGTGTGCTGCAGATGTTGTAAGACTTTCACTGAAAAGTCACCTGCCTGTACATTGGACCACTAGGTTGTCATTTTGTGTGTGGTCCCTCCAGTACTCCTTTCTGTGCAAAATAACTTTGGTATGACTTTGGCTAACAATAGCCATCCAGCCCGTACTCCACATATGACTGGCTTCAATTTGTGTGTAACGTGCACCAAATATTTTGGCTCACAAACTTGGTGAATTCAGGGGTTGAGTTTGAGTCTTGTAAGAAATCTTGTAAGAAACTGGGTTGCAGGTTGAAGGGGGTGAAACCCTTCTCAAGAAGCAACCACAATAAATTTTTCTCAGGGTGAAGTCACAAGCCAACCCTAAATTAACCTGTGATCAACCCGCGGGTAGCTTGGCAAAGAGCAGCCTGGCTTAACTCCGAGGCAATATATAAAGTATTTCTTCAACACTGCCAAAAGTAACAGTGAAAACACATCACAAAAAGAGCACACAATTGGATTAGAAGAATGGAGTACTTTTTAACCAATAAAAGAAGACAAAAATGACAAAACTTTAATCAGTAAAACCATAGGTATTCAGTTCCAAAGATTTCAGTAAAACTAGTGCCAAAAGGCATAAAGCGCTAACTGTGGACATTTGGCTGCACCGGATTGGGACAAAGTCACAAGTTCAGGTGGACTGCGATGGAGCGCAGGCCAGCTACAGGGACCCAGTTAGCCCCACTGAACACGGTACCTTAAATCCTGGTTTTTGGAGCCTTGCAAGGATCCACGTTGAAAATGCGTCACGCAGCCGAAGCAATGGGTAAGTTCTGACACGCTGAGAGACTGCGGTGCAAGTTCCTGCTGCTTCATCGTCAGATATTCCGTCTATGAGGATTTGCGATGACAAGTTTGAAGTCAGGGGTGTGTTGCACAGTCGGGGCAATGCATCAGTTGCGGAGTTCCAATGCGGATTCTGACATCTCCGTTTGGACTGCTGCTGATGATGGATAGGAGGGCCTGCGCCAAGGATGCCTAGTGCAGCAGTAGTTCTGATGCGGCGACGGGCTGCGAAGTGAGACTTTGCAGCGGTTCTGATCCATGCACCAGTGGCAAAGCATCAGTTGCGCCATGTAACAAAAAGATGTATCAGTTCCACTAGATCACCAGAGGCTGGTAGAAAACCTTTGGCCCCTTCCAATAATCGAGGACTGGGGTGGCATCCCTTGGCAGGGTACACTCACAGATGGCAGAGTCTAGGTTCAGGAGCAAGATTGTTGGAGCCTTCTGTCCCTAAGGCTTAAATCAGGAGGCCAGCCAGTTAGCCTGGGTTCAAGAGGTGCAGGTCCAATCCTTTGACCCGGGCAAGAGGGTAGCAGGCAGTAGGTCAGCATAGCAAGGCAGCAGTCTACCAAGTCAGTAGTCCAACAGGGCAACAGCCAGTAGAGTGGCAGACATTCAGCAGCACAGCAGTCCTTCTTTCTGGCAGAATTTCCACAGGTCCAGAAGTGTACTGAATTAGTGGTGTCTGAGATCCAGTATTTGTACCCAGTTGTGCCTTTGAAGAGGGAGGAGTTTCTAGAGGTTTCCCTTTGAAGTCCTCAAGCATCCTGCCTTCCCTGTCCTGGCTCCAGACTAAATACAGGGGATATGCAAACCTTTGTGTCAAAGCAGGACATAGCCTATTCAGATTGTAAATGGGGCTGTACCAAGCTCCTCCTCCCATCCTGTCAGTGACAGCCTACCCAGGCATACATAAGCTCCCTATTGTATAGATGTCTAGAAGGAATACACAAAGTCCAACTGTCAGCTATACCTAGTCATGTAAGTCAGATACAGGCTACAGGCACTTAATGACTTAGGCAGGAAAATGTAACTTTTCTAAAAGTGGCGTTTTCAAAATTGCAATTTAAAATATGACTTCACCATAAGTTAGGATTTTTCATTAACATTCCAAAGACACTAAACATTAACTGGGTACACGTTCCCATTTGGACATTACAACTTAATAAATGTAATAATGTAACCCCAATGTTAGTCTATGGGAGAGGTATGCCTTGCAACAGTGAAAAATGAATGTAAAAGTTTTTCAGTGCTTGGACATGTAAAGCATAAAAGTATATGTCCAATGTTTTTAGTACACTGCACCCTGACTTCTGGGCTTACGATGTAAACGTTAATGTGATGCTCTAATTGGCTGCATTGTATACATTCACGCTCCAAATACAGTCATAAAAAGACGGGAAAGTAGGAAAGTAAGCTCACTGTCACGTCACGCTCCGGCACAAAAGTAAAATTGACTGCATTCTATACACGCTCCAAATGCAGTCATAAAAAGATGGAAAAGTAAGCGCAATGCCACATAGTGGCACAAAAGATGGGAAAGTAAGTTTGATGTCACGCTCCGGCACTAAAGTTAAATTGACTGCATTGTAAGCAGTGTTGGAAAGTCAATTAATACAGTCACACTAATACAGTCACTCTGTTCAAATTGACTGCATTGGAAGTGCGGTGTTCAAATTGACTGCAACATTCCTCTGTTCTAATTGACTGCATTGTAAGTAGTGTTATAATAAATAAATAGCAGTGTCAATTAATACAGTTGCGATATTTTTGTACGGTGTTTCGTGATGGGTGGATAGATGGATGAAAGGATGGGTAGGTGAAGGGTGTATGATGGGTGGATGGATGGATGAAAGGATGGATGCATGAAGGGTGGATGCATGGTGGGTGGATGAATGGATGGATGAAAGATCGTGGATGGATGAAAGGGTGCGTGGATGAATAATGAGTGCATGGATGGATGTGTGAAAAGGTGGGTGGATGGATGGATGAAAGGGTGGGTGGATGAATGATGGGTGGATGGATTAATTAATTAATTAATTATGTGCTTATATAGCGCTGGAATCACTCCCGAAGGGGTACCTCCGCGCTTCGACCGCTGCGAAACTCTTCCTGGCTTCCCTGAGAAATGGTCCCTTAATGGGTATCTCCAGGGTGAGACCAGGCATCCCCGGCGGTCTGGTGGGGCTGTTAGTGAAGATGAGGCAAGCTAGTGCCCAGAGTTGCCCGAGTGTGATCGCTGATCAGAGTGGGCACCGAGGCGAGAGAATTATCGAGTCCGCTGACCCTGGTCCAGAAACCTGCCGCGTCGGGAATCGAACCCTGGTCCCGGGCCGTCCTCTGCTCTCGGGTCTGCCGCCTCTAACCAGTGAGCCACACTACTTCATGGATGGATGTGTGAAAAGGTGGGTGGATGAATGGTGGGTGAATGGCTGGATGAAAGGGTGGATGGATGGAGGATGGGTGGATGGATGGATGAAAGGGTGGATGGATGAATGGATGGATGAAAGGGTGGATGGATGAAGGATGGGTGGATGGATGGATGAAAGGGTGGATGGATGAATGGATGAATGAAAGGGTGGATGGATGAAAGAAGGGTGGATGGATGAAGGATGGGCGGATGGATGAAATGGTGGATGGGTGAATGGATGGATAAAAGGGTGGATGGATGAAAGAAGGGTGGATGGATGAAAGGGTGGATAGATGAAAGGGTGGATGGATGAAGGATGGGTGGATGGATGAAAGGGTGGATGGATGGATGAAAGGGTGGATTGATGAAAGGGTGGATGAATGAAAGGGTGGATGGATGAAAGGGTGGATGGATGAATGATGGGTGCTTGCCCATTTAATAGCTTTCTGAATGTTAGTGCTCTGTGAAGGAAACAGGAGCACAGTACTCGTGTTTACTAGGGGGGAGCATGAAACGGTCAGGAGGCCAGCAAGCGGCCAGGGGGCAAACAATGAGTATCCCTGAGGTAGATGCAATAGCAATAGATCCTATTGCACATGATTGGAGTCAGTCATTGCTCTTCATCAGCCCATCAGCAGCAAATAGGAGAATGTTGAGGAGGTGTGTATTGGTCAAGGGATCAAGCCCTTGCATTTTAGGAATCATTTCATAAGGGGCCAACTCTTACGTTTTCATGAATTGTGCCCTTAAATAAATCCACTACTTGTCTGGATCACTTTCATTTGCCAGACTTCTCTTAGGGGCAGTACCCACTGAAAATCAGAGTGCCAACGGCATTGAATAGAATAACTCCCCAATATTGAAATACTTGGGCACCACCCCTTATATCAAATTCTCCCATAGGTTTATGACTATGTAGTCTGATAATTTCTGTTTAAAATGCTTTATTAAAAGAGTAAAATGATGTAAAACAACAGTACAGAATCAAGCGGGAAACAATGACAACTAAGAATATGATGAAAAACAATGGTAGAAAGGAAAATGCTACTTACCAGTATGCATCTGTTCTTGGCATGTAGAGCTGCAGAATCCTACATTTAGCAATAGATCGCCACCTGGTGTTGGGTTTGGATGATTGCAGGTTGTTGCCTTCTTGGACGAAGTCTTTGTAGTCACGAGATAGGTGACTCCTCCCTTGGACAATACTGCGCATGGTCATCGACTCCATCCTTAGATTGTTTTTCGCCATGATGGGAAATGATGGAGTTAGTAGAAGTAAAGAGAAAGGATGTCCATGCATGTGCATCTAAGTAAGATGAGTACTGGAAAGGATACAAGTCCCGGGGAGGCGGGAGGGCATGTAGGATTCTGCAGCTCTACATGCCAAGAACAGATGCATACTTGTAAGTAGCATTTTCCGTTCGAGGCATATGAACTGCAGATCCTACATTTACAACGATTGTACAGCAGTGTCTCCCTTAGCGGTGGTCACTTGTATCTGTTGCAGCATACTGAAATAGTGTTTTAAGAACAGCTTGGCCTACTGCAGCTTGCTGCTTGGCTTGCACATCAACACAATAGTGTTAAGTGAAGGTGTGTGTTGTGGACCATGTTGCTGCCTTGCATATGTCCTCTAGTGGTATGTTTCCTAAGAAAGCCATAGAGACTCCTAGTTTGTGAGTGGAGTGTGCTCTAGGAGGAACTGTTAGTGTACGTTTAGCTTTGAGATAGCATATTTGAATACACTTTACAATCCATCTAGCAATTCCTCCTTTAGAGATGGGATTGCCTTTGTCTGGGGGAGAGAAAGATACAAATCGTTGTTTTGTCTTTCTGAAGGATTTAGTCCTGTCTGTGTAATATAGTAGAGCTCTTCTAACATCTAAGGTGTGTAAAGCTCTTTCTGCAACAGAATCCGTTTTTTGAAAAAAACACTGGTAACTCTACTGATTGGGTTAGGTGAAAAGGAGTAATCACTTTTGGTAAGAATTTAGGATTGGGTCTAAGAACCACTTTGTTAGGATGCATTTGAAAAAATGGTTCTTCTATTGTGAATGCATGTATTTCACTAACTCTTCTGAGAGAGGTGATGGCAACAAGGAAAGCAGTTTTCCATGTTAGGAATTGCAGTTCACACTTATGTAACAGCTCAAAAGGCGGTCCCATGAGTCTTGTAAGGACCACATTTAGGTTCCATACTGGAGCAGGTGGTAACCTAGGTGGGATTATTCTTTTTAATCCTTCCATAAATGCTTTTATTGCAGGTACTCTAAAGAGAGATAGATTTTGTCTATTTTTTAAATACGCTGCAATTGCTGCTAGATGCAGGCGTATGGAAGAATAAGCCAAATTGGACCTTTGTAAATGTAGAAGGTAGCAAATGATATTTTGGATGGAAACATCCAAAGGATCAATGTGATTGTTGTTACAGTATTTTGCAAATCGTTTCCACTTAGCAGCATAGCATGCTCTGGTAGTGGGTCTTCTAGCTTCTTTAATTATATTCATACAGTCTGGTGGTAAGTTTAAGTAACCAAACTATAGGACTTCAAGAGTCAGATCGCCACATTCAGTTGGCTTGGTTCTGGGTGCCTTATTTCTCCATGGTTCTGTGTTAACAGGGATGGCGTGAGCCGTAATTTCTGATGTGGAACCAGTGAGAGATCTAGTAGCGTGGTGAACCACGGCTGACATGCCCATGTGGGGGCCACTAGTATTAGTTTGAGAGACTGTTGTCTGAGCTTGCGTACTACTAGTGGAATGAGTGGGAGAGGCGGAAAAGTGTACGCAAATCTGCCTGACCAGTTCATCCATATTGCATTCCCCTCCGACCGTGGGTGTGGAAACCTGGTGGCGAAGGCTGGGGATTTTGAGTTCTTGTGGGTGGCAAACAGGTCTATTTGTGGATGCCCCACACATTTGAAAGAATGGTTGAAGAACTTGTGGGTGCAACTCCCATTCGTGAATCTGTTGTGACTGGCGACTCAACAGATCTGATATCTGGTTGTGGATCCCTGGAAGATGTTCTACTGTCAGATGTATGTTTTGAGGGATGGCCCATCTCCAAATGTTCTCTGCAAGTTGGGACAGTTGCAGAGAGTGTGTCCCCCCCTGTTTTTGTATATAATACATGGCTGTCATATTGTCCGTCCGGACTAGGACAGCTTTGTTTTGGATTTGTACTTGAAAAGTTTTGAGAGCTAGGAAAATTGATATCAGCTCTAAATGGTTGATGTGGAACTGTTTCTGTTGATTGTTCCACTGACCTTGTGTGGTATAATGCAAGAGATGGGCTCCCCATCCTGTGAGGGATGCATCTGTCGGGAGCACTATCTGTGGAACTGGATCTAGGAACGGCCGTCCCTTTGTCAAGTTTTTGGCGTTCCACATTGCAGAGAGCGATATGTACGGCTGTCTACCAACACCAGGTCTGTGAGCTGACCTTGAGCCTGATTCCACTGTTGTGCTAGACATTCTTGTAGTGGGCGCATTTGCAGTCTTGCGTGAGGAACTATAAAGATGCAAGACGCCATCATGCCTATTAGTTTCATGAACACTCTGGCTTGTAGAGAGTGCTGGCATTGAAAAAGGGAGACAAAGTTCTGAATACTTTGAATCCTGGCTTGACTGGGATACACTAGAGCTACAGATGTGTTTATAGTAGCTCCTAGATATTGATGAACGTGTGAAGGCTCTAGGTGCGACTTGGTGTAGTTTCTCGTAAACCCTTAATTGTGCAGTGTTTGAATTGTTTGTTTTGTGTGTTGTGCACACTGGTTGAACGATTTTGCTTTTATGAGCCAGCCGTCGAGGTAGGGGAAGACATGTATTTGTTGTCTTCTGAGATGTGCTGCCACTACTGCTAAGCACTTTGTAAACACTCATGGTGCTGTTGTGACCCAGAATGGAAGGACTTTGAAATGATAGTGTTGTCCTTGTATGACAAACCTTAAATACTTCCTGTGCGCAGGAGGTATTGGAATGTGAAAGTAGGTGTCCTTTAGGTCTAGTGTGGACAGAAAATCTCCCTGTTGTAGTAATGGGAGTACCTGTTGTAAAGTGATCATGTGAAAATGATCTGATTGTATGTAGTGGTTGAGGGGCCTGAGATCGATAATTGGTCCTAATGTCCCGTCCTTTTTTGGAATTAGGAAATACAGGGAGTAAACTCCTGTTCCTTGTTCCTCTAACGGAACTACTTGAATAGCATCTTTTTTTAGAAGTGCTAGAACTTCCTGTTGAAGCAGAGTTATGTGTTCTGCAGACATTGGACGCTGCCTGGGTGGTATGTTTGGGGGGGTTGCTGTGAGTTCTAGGCAGTAGCCATGTTGGATAATTTGTCTTACCCACCTGTCTGTTGTGATGGAGTTCCAGACAGGTAGGAACTGTGAAAGTCTGCCCCCCACAGGAGTGGAATGCTGTAGGGGAGGCAGAGGGAAGTCACTGTTTAGGAGTGGAAGAGGAGCGGTTGTTGTTACTACCTCTACCTCTTCCCTTGTTGTTATTGCCTCTGTATCCTCCTCTAAAATAGCCTTTATTAGAGGAGGTTTGTGTGTGTGTTTTAAAAGATGATGTTGTGTCTGCGCCGATCTGCTTGGAGCCTCCTCTATAAGAGGAGAAGCGAAAAGAACCTCTAGTTTGGGTGGATTGTAATGCCCCCATAGACTTAGCGGTGTCTGTGTCTTTCTTCATCTTTTCTAATGTGTTATCTACTTCCGGCCCGAACAATTGGTTCTGATTAAAGGGCTGGTTTAGGATGGTAGTTTGTACTTCTGGCTTAAAACCCGAAATGCGTAACCATGCGTGACGCCTGAGAATAACACTAGTGTTCACTGCTCTGGATGCTGTGTCAGCTACATCTAGTGCGCATTTAATTGAGGCATTAGATATTAATTTGCCTTCCTGTAAAAGTTCTGCTGCCAGATCTTTGTGTTGATCTGGTAGGTGTTCCATTAACTTTTCTAGTTGATCGTAATGAGCCCTGTTGTAGTGTGAGAGTAAAGCCTGTGTATTTGCTATGCGCCATATGTTTGTTGCTTGTGCAATTCGTTTCCCTGACGCATCAATAATCTTGGACTCTTTGTCAGGCGGGGGTGTATCCCCAGAAGTTTGAGAATTGGCCCTTTTGCGTGCATTTGACACTACCAAGGAGTCTAATGGCAGATGACCCTTAATGTATACTGAATCAGCTGGTGCTGGCCTATACTTTTTCTCTATTCTAGGATTTATCACCCTACGCCGTACTGGATCTTACAAAATCTCTGGAGCATGTTTAATGACTCCCTTGACCATTGGTAATATTTGGGTAGACCTTTGTGACTGTTCGAAAGTGTCTAACAAAAAGTCCTCCTCAATGGCATCAGTGTGCATAGGAACCCCATGGTAGAGTGCATCTCTGTTTAATAAATGATTAAACCCAATACTATCCTCTATAGGGGAAGGTTTTGTTGGGTAGTACTGAGGATCAGGGATGTCTGGTGCATTATTTGGTGCACAATTATATGTATCATCACCCTTGGGATATTCTGTGTTGATATCCTCATCTAAAGGGTATGTATTTGGCTCTGGAACATCATCCCCCCCCACCTAAATCATACTCCTCGTCAGTGTGGTGTGATGATGCAGGAGCTTGAATAGGAGAAGTTATAGGTTCCACATATGGAGTAATAGGAAAGGAAGAAGGTGAAGGAGAGGAAGGGTGCATTGGAGAAGTTGCACAGTCCTTTTTGGCAGGAACCACAGGTGTAAGTGGTGTGTTTGTTGGTCTCTTTTTATAAGGAATTGCTTCCACATGTCCAGTTTTTGGATGAATATGAACCTTTTTCTGTCTAGTATCTGGTCTAAACAGTTGTTCCTCTTCTATAATCTTCTTCGGCGTCGATTTTTTCGGAGCTGATAGAAGTTGTCTAGTGTTCTTTGCCTTAGGAGTAGTAACTGAGTCTCTTGGCAATGTTTTCGGTGCCGAAGGTTGTTTAGTCTTATCTGGGATCTTTGGTACCAATATTAGAGGTTTTGGTGTGGAGACAGGTTTTTCTGGGCCTGTGGCACCGGAAACTGGCTTCCCCTCTTTGTTTTTTGAACCGTAAGGTTTCGGAGTCGAAGCTTTCTGGTCTGGTACAGGTCTTGGCTTCGGCACCGATGGTACGGGTGCCAAAGCGTCCCTGTCTTTTGGCACCGAAGGGTGTTTTGTTTTCGGTGCCGACGAATCCTTCGGTGTCGAAGGATGTTTCGGTGCCAATGGAGGAGGTGTAACTGGCACATGGTGTTTCTTCGGTGCCGAGGCACCGGAAGGCGTATTTTCTTTCCTCTGAGCCGGGCCAGAAGGCGTGGCGTTAGAGGGTGAATTTCGGTCTCGACTGGGCCCCATGGGCGGAGTGCTGACCGTTGCCTTTTGTTTGGGTAATGTCTGTCGTGCAGGGGCAGATGCACTCACGGGTTGTCGAGATGGAATCGAATCGTCTGAATCCTCTGCCCCCGATATAATCTGGAGATCAGGCGAGTCCTCCTCTGCGCCGAGTGGAGCCTCGTCCTCGGAGATATCTTCGATTGGATATTTGTCCTTGTAGACGTCTTCTTCGACGATCTCCTCCTCAAAGATGGCCTCCGGTGCTGGTGCTGATCTCCTCATCTCGTGTCAACGGGCCATCCGATCCCTGATGGTCTTCTTCGATCGGAAGGAGGCACAGGCTGTGCAGGTCGACTCGTCGTGTTCTGGCGAGAGACAGAGGTTTCAAACCTTGTGATGGTCGCTATGCGGGAATTTTGCTCGACATACCGGGCATCTCGTGAATGGAGTTCTGTCCATGAGGTGTAGGCCGCAAGAGCGCCGATAGGCCCAACGGCCCGCGTCTATGCACCGGAATGTAGCTGGTGATGTCGGAAGTCTATTCGATGTCGAAAGAAGTTTGTTTAAAGTTTCTCGCTTCATAAAATGCAGAAAAAGTCTTTTCTAGCTTGAGCGGAAAACTTTCATCCGAACCCAGTGGCGGAAAAAAACAATCTGAGGATGGAGTCGATGACCATGCTTAGTATTATCCAAGGGAGGAGTCACCTATCTCGTGACTGCAAAGACTTCTTTCAAGAAGACAACAACCTGCAATCATCCGAGCCCAACACCAGGTGGCGATCTATTGCTAACTGTAGGATCTGCAGCTCATATGCCTCGAACAGTAACCTTATGAAATAAAACCATACTTAATACAAGTGCATTTTAAAGAGTATTTTTGATAAGGAAGAGGAGAAAGAAATGAAGAAAAGAGAAAAAAGGAAAAGAAGAAAGAAAGAAAGGGGAGGAAAGAAAGAAGAGGAAAACAATAGCAAATGAAGCAACAATCTATCATATTAAATAACAGAATAAACAGTTAAGGTAGCTTCGTTAAAAAAAAAAACCTGTCAAAGGTAACTAAATAAATCTATCATATTAAATAACTGAAAAAACAGTTAAGGTAGCTTTCTAGATAAAAAGTTTGTCAAAGGTAACCACAATAAGTCTCTTTTAATCAACAAGGGAGTGGAGGTAGCGTAAGCTCTGTCCATTCTCTGGTGATGACAAAGTAAGTTCCACCATGCTAGAAAGGAAATGTTCGATGAATCTTTCCAATTACAAGTAATAATCTGAAAGGTAATAGCAATAAATAGATTGACAAAGTTGCCGCATTCTTTGTAAATATCAAAAGCAGGGGACAAATTATCTAAGAAAACATGTTCGATGTGAAAAGGAATATCTGACATAAGAATATCATTTAACTTAGACCATATTCTGGACCATAGGTCAACAATAGGGGGACATTGAAAGAACATGTGAAAGAGATCAGCATTAGCGTGGGAGCATGACCAGCATTTAGGGGAATCTAGCAATTTAAATCTATGAAGGATACTAGGGGTGAAAAATAATCCATTATAAAAAAATAAATAAGGATTGTGTCGTGCTGGCCGAACGAGAGGTAGTGTGGATCCGGGACCATATAATGTCCCAAGTGCGCAGGGGGAGATCAATGAGCAAGTCTTTTTTCCAAAGCAGTTCTAAAGGAGATTTGGTTCTGAGTATGGTAGAATGAGCAATCAATTTATAAATAGTGGCTGCTTTAAATTGGGTAGAAAAATCGATAGGAGAAGAGGGGTAAGAGGGAGTCTGATAAGTTCTGAACTGCAGTGATAACATGATAACAATAAAGAGCTATCACTCCCTGACAGTTCTTTTGGTTTGGTAATATATATATATATATATATATATATATATATATATATATATATATATATATATATATATATATATATATATATATATATATCTGGAACACTCCAAACTTTCTCATGCAAGTAAGGCACTGACTCCGTGAAAATAGTAGATTCCTAATAAGTTTATTCTCTCATTTAGGCTGCTTATATATATATATATATGTATGTCTTTCTTTAGCATTTCATTTCTGGAAATAAAAGTAGTATTTCAACTTTTAAACTTGAGATAAAGTTGAAAGATAGTTAAAGTCAGGACCTTCTTGGAGTGGAAAATTGTGTTTCAATAGTATTGTAAGATTCTGTTTTCACGAGCCTATCAAAACGAAGCATCTGCCATGGAAGACCTATCTCACATCGACTCATAGATGCACAAGGGGGCATATTACCAAGGGCCAGTAACGCCGCTTTCTCGGCGAATTGTGCCGAGAAAACGGCGATACAGCTAGAGCCCTATTACCAAGGGCACTTTAAAGCCTGGGCCGAGCCCACTTTGCATGTCGGAGATAAACATCGCTAATGACATGCAAAGTGGGCGTTCCCACGCCCAACCACATGTAAAATGTGGTTGGAGGTGGGAACACCCTATTACCAAGGCAGGCATTGGGAGACAAAAACCTGCGATAAACTCCTTTATCGCAGGTCTCCCAACGCCTGCTCCGACCAGGCATTAGGCATGGTTAACATGGGGGTGTGGATCATAAAGCTGAATCCACCCCCCCATATTATCAAGGCCCACATTAGCGCATGAAAACAACGTTTGTTTTCATGTGCTAATGTGCCATATCGCCGACTATCGCCGGATTTCTAATCGCCTGCCTGATGCGCATTGATAATTGCGCGCTAATTAGGTGATGAAATCCAGCGATAGCCGGCGATACGGAGATGTGCGTTGTGCGTTTTGCAACGCACACCTCGGTAATATGCCCCAAGGTTCTTGTAAAATGTCTTATAAATTCCATGAGTGGTGCTATTAAATTTTCAAATTAAAGCAGTATGTATTTAATTATGAGCTTGCACCTGAAAAGAATTGATGTCAGGTTTGATAATTACCAGCCACTTGCGAGTTGTTCCTGCTAACAGGAATAACACGCAGAATTTCGTACCAGACGCACCAAAATGGAGCTGCGCCAAAATCGGCATGTCTCAGCATGTACTGGTGATTTTTACCCCAGTAAATATCTGCAGGATTCACCTGCCAAAATGTGTCCGGGTTTCCAACTTTTTTCGTAATATGAGCAACATATTCAATGAAAATAATTGCAAGCTACTAACAAGTATTATGGTTGTTGTAACACAACATACCAGAGGTCACCTGTGCAGGATTACCAGAAGCGATGACTTTGGGGCTTGAGGTACTCGCTGGAGAAGCCTCATCCAGTGGATGTAATATGTATCACAGTACGCATAATTACCCACATTATAAGAATTTGATGGTGAACTCGTAATGAGGGCCTATGTCTGTTTTGTGGCTAAAAGTAGGACTTTTATTGAATTCCACACATGGACAGTTTGGGGTCTGAATCATGATCTCTTTTTACCTGAAGATGCCCTTTTCACCGTTCCGTTAGGTTCCATGGAAATGTTTCTGCTCACACCAAGAAGCTTTGTACTGTCTTGACCTGTTAATTTGGCACCTATGAAAAAAATACAATGCGCTGGTTAGTACAACAGTGTGCAAAACTGTTTACATTTTTTAAGTAGGTTTGCAAGTTCGAACTGAAGCTGCCAACCCGGTTAAGTCTAATTAATTCCTAAATCTGTGTTTGAAATTCTTGGTATCTTTGAATGGACTGGGTTGAAAATGGTTCACTAACTGTTTCACGAAACGAAAAATGACCAGGACTTTGGTTTTACTGGGAATTGGGGGAGATGTTTTGCCTCCCGCATGCACGTGGGAAAAATCTCACTTATAATGCTGGCTACTGGGTGTGGAAGACAGCTTTATATTAAGCAAAGTTGCAGTGTTGTTGTGGCAGCTAGTTATGCCCATATGCTGTAAATACTGTTTTGTCAATTTAACATTTTCAGCTCCAGGTTTTAATAATAGTGTGTATGTCTCTCTACAGGAATGATGCTCAAGTGTTTCCTATGGCTGTTAAATACCCCATAATTTCATTGATAACGGAATTTATATCCTGCACCTGTTACCTGCTGACCGAGTTCAACCTTGTCCCCACATTAGTCTCTCAAAACCCTTCTATTTGTTGTTGAGAGTCAGGGCAGTCGCGTTGTAACAATTTTTAGAGTGGGGATGTAGGCCAATGTCGCTCCCTCACTAAAGCCTATGAGTTGTGAAAAGGCAGTGTATTACATTGACACACATCAGCAATAGAATGGGCATACTGTAGATGGTCTAGTGATACCTTTGAAACTCATTTTCACAACTATATGACTAAATGTTGTGTGGTAGGGTAATTCCATTTACAAGGCCTTTTTTTGCATTTAAATCATCACAAACAACCACTGAATGGACACCTCATTTTTTATAGGGGAAGAGCAAGCCCATGGCCGAATTCATAAGATTGCTACTGGGGAAATTGGGCCTGGTGAATCTTTTGGTTTCTCCTGAAGAGACGTGTTCAATTGCAAAAGCTAGTTTAAAAGAAATCTATTGGGAATTTGCTATTGCCCAATCAATTGCAACCAGTAGAGGTACTTTGACGAGGGACTTTCTTGATGCAAAAACATTTCAATGCGACGAGCCTGCCAAAGACTGAATCACTCCCACCTTGGCACGTAAACTGTATTTTTAGTTTAGGTACAAGACGCTTCCAACCAGGAACTTTTGTAGTAAGCAGTTTGGAGCTGTACCTGGGGTTGATCTATGTCCTGTCTGTGAGGATGCTACGGAATCACTAACGCACTTTCCGTTTCTTTGCCCAGCATATCGGTACCAGGGGGGTTGTCCCCCTTTGCAGGAAGTTGGACACTAGCCGATATATGGAAGCATATAGTATTCTCTGCACCGACACATACAGACTGTTAGTTTTTCAATTTCCGGATTCCTAATTGTAGAGAGCCAGGCGGGCTCTACCAGACAATGTATCCACGTTCACGCATCCACTCCACCCCTCAGGGCGGGCACGCCCCGAGGGTATAATAAACCCCGGGTACGACCGCTCGTGGTCTTCCCGGCTACCCATCACTATAGTGTGTGTCGCATCATTCAATATGCCCCTCCAGTGATTAGGCCCTGACCCACAACACCACATTGGCGACGAGGCCGGCTGCAAAGGAGAGTACACCAGCTGTCGCTAGAAGAGGATGTCGACCCACCACCAGACAGCCATGCTCAGGAACGACCTCTGCGATACGAAGACGATGAAGACGACGAAGTCTATGTCGTCTCATATGTGGTTAGAGCATCCACGGCATCCACGCGAAGGAGGCCCCCACTGATGTGCTCAGTCAAGGTAGATGGCACGGCGGTCCAAGCACTCATAGACACTGGGGCATCCGTGAACGTCATGGACTCCGACCAGTACGAGAAGATGACGCCAAAGCCTGAACTGGTCCCCTCCCAGGCGAGGATCTACACGTACGGAGGAGTCGAACCTATGCCTTTACGTGGAGTGATCAAGACAACGATTGTGCATGGAGGGTACTCAACCGAAGCAAAATTCCACGTCACGGAAGGGAAGAAAGGCACGCTACTAAGCTGCCACACCGCCGAAGACCTTGGACTGGTGTTCTTTGCGAACCAGGTGCACCAGTCACATGCAGAGTTCCTGATGGAGGAGTTTCCAGAACTGTTCCGAGGACTTGGAAAGCTAAAGAACAAGAAATTCAAGCTACACATAGACACGCCGATACGCCCGACGGCCCTAAGACACAGGCGAGTCCCATTCAACCTGCGGCCGCAGGTGGAGGAAGAGCTAAAGAAGCTCGAAGATCTCGGAGTTATCGAGAAAGTGACTGGGCCCACACCGTGGGTTTCCCCTCTCGTAGCGGCACCTAAGCCCAAGCAGCCAGGGGCGATACGGCTGTGTGTGGATATGCGCCTGCCCAACAGCAGTGAAAAGAGAAAGGCATATCACCCCTACCATGGAGGACATCATAGCGGACCTCAACGGCGTAAAGTGGTTCTCTAAGCTGGATTTTAATGCGGGGTACCACCAACTGGAGCTGGAGCCAGACAGCCGCTACATCACCACTTTCTCAACCCACATAGGTCTAAGGAGGTACAAAAGGCTGAGCTTTGGGGTTTCGTCGGCAGCCGAAGTGTTCCAGAACGCAATCAGGGAGGTGCTATCCGGACTGAGTGGAGTCATAAACTTGAGTGATGACATTCTGGTGTATTCTGGATCACTCGAAGAGCATCACGCACACCTGAGAGCAACCTTAAGAAGACTGGCAGAACAGGGTCTGACGCTCCACAAATCAAAATGCTCGTTCTACCAGGAATCGATAGACTTTTTCGGCTATACGTTCACCCGGGAAGGCCTGAAAGTTGACCCCAAGAAAGCGGAGGCCATCAGAACAGCTAGCACCGTGATGGCGTACTTCCAACCGAAGAGAAAGACAGAGTTGGTGGTTGATGCAAGCCCGGTGGGCCTGGGAGCGGTACTCCTACAAGAGTATGGGGCCGATGTATGGAAGCCGGTGGCCTATGCGAGTAAAGCTCTCACGGATACGGAGACCCGCTATGCCCAGATCGAGAGAGAAGCTCTGGCCATCAAATGGGCGTGCCAGCATTTTCACTTGTATCTGTGCGGTCAAGAGTTCCAGGTAGTAACGGACCACAAACCTCTCGTGCCCCTGTTTGCAGGGTCATCGCGGCTGGCACCTCCACGAATCGAAAGATGGGCCGTCCAATTACAAGGGTACAACTTCAAGGTCATCTTCCGCCCCGGGGCCAACAATCCAGCGGACTACCTGTCAAGACATCCGGACAGCACTAAACCGGGCACATCACTAGAGGACAGTCACGAGGCGGACGCCTTTGTGCACATGATTTCAGAAAGCGCCTGCCCGGAGACCATGACACTGCTGGAAATCGGGGAAGCCACGGAAGAGGACGAGACGCTGTGCAGAGTCAAGCACGCGCTCCGTGAAAACCAATGGGCGCACTTTCTGGATGGGGTACAAGGGCTCAGACCTGAGGTCAGTCATGCTGCCAGCAGATATGGCAGATCAAGAGCGAGCTCAGCATCGGAGATGAAGGGGTGATCTTGCGAGGGCACCTCATAGTAGTGCCGGAAAGCCTCCAGGCCAAGATTCGGATTGGTGTCAGTACAACGCGATGTATTACAACGCGTTCCGTTACAACGCGTTTTTTACATCGCAAATACCATTACAATGCATGCCATTACAACGCATGGCATTACATAGCAGATGCTATTACAACGCATGGCATTACATCGTAAGTATTGGTAAGTATATCTTTTTTAAAAAAAATGTAATAAAGTTAATTAAATTAATTTAAAATAATAAAAATAATATAACATTTTTAAAACAGTAATTAATTTAATTATAGTAATTTAATTAATATTAAAATTGATATTAATGTAATATATTTAAAATAATATAATTAATGATATATAAAAAGTTTATAAATAGAAAATAATATAATGTAATTAATAACAATAAATATAATTATAATTTAATTAAGTTATAAATAATACATAATATAATTATATTTAATAAAATTAAAAGAATTTAATTAATTAAACATTTTTAAATAATATAATTTAATTATAATCGTTTATTAATACAATTAAATTAATAATTGTAAATATAGTTATTATTTTAATTAAATTAATGATATATAAAAAGATTATAAATAGAAAATAATATAATGTAATTAATAACAATAAATATAATTATAATTTAATTAAGTTATAAATAATACATAATATAATTATATTTAATAAAATTAAAAGAATTTAATTAATTAAACATTTTTAAATAATATAATTTAATTATAATCGTTTAATAATACAATTAAATTAATAATTGTAAATATAGTTATTATTTTAATTAAATTAAATAAAATTAATTTAATTAATTTAATTTATATAAAGTCGAAATACCCCTGTACCCCAAAAAACAAACCCAGCCCTAAAACCTAAAAACACCCCTGTACCCCAAAACCCAAACCCTGCCCTAAAACCTAAAAACACCCCTGTACCCCAAAACCCAAACCCTGCCCTAAAACCTAAAAACACCCCTGTACCCCAAAACCCAAACCCTGCCCTAAAACCTAAAAACACCCCTGTACCCCAAAACCCAAACCCTGCCCTAAAACCTAAAAACACCCCTGTACCCCAAAACCCAAACCCTGCCCTAAAACCTAAAAACACCCCTGTACCCCAAAACCCAAACCCAGCCCTAAAACCTAAAAACACCCCTGTACCCCAAAACCCAAACCCTGCCCTAAAACCTAAAAACACCCCTGTACCCCAAAACCCAAACCCTGCCCTAAAACCTAAAAACACCCCTGTACCCCAAAACCCAAACCCTGCCCTAAAACCTAAAAACACCCCTGTACCCCAAAACCCAAACCCAGCCCTAAAACCTAAAAACACCCCTGTACCCCAAAACCCAAACCCAGCCCTAAAACCTAAAAACACCCCTGTACCCCAAAACCCAAACCCTGCCCTAAAACCTAAAAACACCCCTGTACCCCAAAACCCAAACACTGCCCTAAAACCTAAAAACACCCCTGTACCCCAAAACCCAAACACTGCCCTAAAACCTAAAAATACCCAAACACCCCAAAACATATACATCAGTACCCCAAAACATATACTCCTATACTCATACTTATTTTTAAAAAATACTTAAATTAATATATTTAATTTATAATATTTAAAAACGAAATAAATATTTTTAAATAATTAATAATAATTAAATCAATTATAAAATATTAAATAAAATAAAAAAAAAATTAAATACTTACCAATACTTACGATGTAATGCCATGCGTTGTAATAGCATCTGCTATGTAATGCCATGCGTTGTAATGGCATGCATTGTAATGGTATTTGCGATGTAAAAATCGCGTTGTAACGGAACGCGTTGTAAAAGATGCGTTGTAGCGGTAACACACCCAAGATTCTGACCCTCGCCCACGTCGGACCTCAGGGGATGGCCAAGACGAAAGCCAGACTACAATGTCGGGTCTGGTTCCCGGCGATGGACATCAAAGTAGAAGAGATGGTGAGAGCCTGCCACGCGTGTCTCATCACCGGCGGGGATCCGGCGCCAGCACCTGTCATAACAGAACCACCCCCGACATTAACGTGGACTCACCTGAGCCTGGACTTCAGGAGTTTCCCGGATGGCCGACATACACTGGTCCTAGTCGACTCCTTCTCCAAATTCCCGGTGGTGGAGGTGATCCCCTCCACAGCATTCCCACAGGTCAAAAAGACTCTGAGTAAGATCTTCGCAACAATGGGACTACCGGAGGAAATCAAATCAGATAATGGCCCTCCATTCCAAGGCAGGGAGTTTCAAGCCTACCTGTAAGCCCTCCAAATCAAGCATCAGAAAATCACCCCCTTGTGGCCCCAGGCAAACGGAGAGGTAGAGAGACTCATGAGGACCCTTAACAGAGCCCTGCGGATCGCCGTAGACAACGGAGATGATCCGGAAGCAGCTTTGGATCAATTTCTAGGAGCTTACAGGCAGACGCCCCACAGCACCACCAAATGTGCCCCGGCACATCTACTGTTCAAAAGAGCCCCCGGAGACACCATCCCAGCTGCACGCACATGGGCCCCGCCAGTGAGGGACGAAGACGCCATTCAATTCCGAAGAGAATCAACCAACCGAAAAGCAAGTGCAGCCAGACACGCGAGAGAGTCAAACCTTCAGGAAGGGGACGCTGTGGTGGTCCATGATGGACACCCAGGATGGAAGTATAGGACCCCTTACGAACCGGACCTGTGGACCATAGAGAAAATCCAAGGAACCATGGTGACAGTCAGGAAAGGTGACCAAAGAGTAACCCGGAACGTGTCATGTTTCAAACCGGCGAGAGGAAGAGCGGATGACCGGGAAGAGGAAGAAGAGGACAGACCATGGGACGTCAGACAATCTCCGACAGGATCATCACCGGTGAGAAACGCAGACGTTCACATGCCAATCGAAGATCCAACGAGAGTCCCAAGTCCGCTGCCGAGCTCATCCATCGCCAATTCCCCGGCCTGCAGAGAGGAAGAAGAGGTGACCCCGGCTGGGGTCACCCAGTCACCGAAGGGCCGAAGCCAAAGGTACCATCTCCGGCCAAACCCTGGCCCGAGCCTCCGGCTAAGGGACTTTGTGTGCGCATCTCCCTGAAGGCCAACAACGGAGAAGGAAGCGACTGAAATAAAGGAGGGATGTAGAGAGCCAGGCGGGCTCTACCAGACAATGTATCCACGTTCACGCATCCACTCCACCCCTCAGGGCGGGCACGCCCGAGGGTATAATAAACCCCGGGTACGACCGCTCGTGGTCTTCCCGGCTACCCATCACTATAGTGTGTGTCGCATCATTCAATATGCCCCTCCAGTGATTAGGCCCTGACCCACAACACCACACTAATGTCAGTCTGGATCTGGCGTAGGACGTGTTTACAAGCAGTGGCAGTTTAGGAAATGGCAAAAGTGCTGGCTCCATAAGAAAAAGAGTGTAACGTTGATGGGAGTCCACTCATGGTTTTAATGTTCTTTTATTTTTCAACCACTTTGCGATTAATGAATTGTCAGATTGTATGTCCTCTTTAGGCTGTTTGATATAACACTTTATTGCTTATTTGCATATCCCGCAACAGGGGGAGTGATCAATTAGCATATCCAGCCCATGTCACCAGTATGGCAGTAATAGGATTGTGATGTTTAGCACTTGTGAATCTAACTTTCAATTCGATGTTGTGTAACCCTATGTTGACCTATATTCAGCATCAAGACACCCTCTTCTTTAACTTTGATTTTTTTTAAATATCATGTATTCAATAAACACGTGCACTTTCTGTGGTCTAAAATTGCACTCTAAACCTGTATCATGTACGTTCTCAACATGTTTTTAATCTTATAGTATTATGTATATCTAGATTTTAGCTTCTATGATAATGAACTTCTCATCAATGTAGAAAGGCTTGTGATCTCTGGCGACATTCATTACTATCTGGTAAGGATGTTTTTATACTTTTTATGAATGTTGTACTCTTATGATCCTGTAGATCAAAATAAAGTTATTATGATGATATTTGGAATAGCACTTTCTGTACCAACTCTTCCCACCTGAGAATGCTCATAGTAATTAGTTTTAGCCTGATCATATTTAGAGATTGACAATGGTAGTAGCCTTAATAATGTAATGCCACAGATAAAAAGCATTATGTAGTCTTATCACGTTGGCTCCTTCGCAATATTGATAGCTATCTTTCAACATCACCTTTTTGGTTCTGGGGCTGTACAACACACATATTACTGAGTTTACCGGACACAAGCCTGTTCAGGGCACCCAATTACATTTAATGTGTTGTCCCACGGCAGCCGCAACTCAAGCCTGCTCTGTAGGCAGCACGTTAGTGAAAAGTAGACAGCTGTTCGAAGCACATTATCCGCCTTCAACTGTGCAAGTGGCAAGGTAGCCTGTCTTTCAAAGAAGGGGGAGAGATTCTCCTGGAGGCAGATAGATACAGTGATTGATGGCACCCGCCTCCAGAGGATGCCTGCTGGGGTCCAGGCATATACCTTTCAAGGGGCCTTCTCAGGGTTGTACTGGCCGCATCACCTATATATGGCACAGTGACTGCACCCTTGACAGAACGTAGTGGTGTGTCCTCATACACAATATGGCATGGGCACAGAAGCAACGACCTCGTGCAAATAAGGGCATGCCCCCTTGAGATCTCCTTGCTTGCCGGCATATGTTGATATGTGTTATATGAGGAGTTGCGCATGCATCTGCAGCCAAATTTGTAATACCGAAGTACAGGGCTTTAAGTGGGAAAAATACTGCAAATGCTAAAAAGGGGCGGGGCAAACCTCTTAAAGGGGTGTGGCCTATCCAAGTAGTGGCGTGGTCTAAACCAAGGTAACTAGCATTGTGTGCTTAAGAAAATCCCCTCCAATTATCCTACCTTCGGAAAACACCCTCTTTAAACGATTTACCTTCCTCCTACAACGTGGCTCACCTAGCATGACCTCTCCACTTGTCAGTAGTGAGCAAAATGAGCATGTGCACATCGATGTGCAAGCTCTCACTTCAGTCCAATAAATAAAAAATGGACTACCTTTGCAAGGCCCGAAAATAGAGCCTGATAGAGACCTGTTTCGAGGCCCCCGGAAAATAACTGCCGGTGCTCAGATTCAGCCCACTTAAAGCCCTGCATCCATCCATCCTAAGCACTGAGCCATCAAACCATCTTTTTATCCATCCATACTTTTCTACCTACATACATACATATATCTGTCCATGCACCTATCCTAAGCATCTATTAGCCCACCCTCCTATCCTAAGTACTGGTCCATTCATCCATTCATCCATTCATCCTACATCCATCCATCCATCCATCCAGCAATCCATTCATTCATTCATCCATCCAGCCATCCATACATACATACATGTGTCCCTGGTCCTATCCTAAGCATCGATCAGCCCACCTGCTTATCCTAAGCACTGTGTCCTCCATCCATCCATATGCAGATACATCCATACATACATCTGTCCGAGAAACCTATCCTAAGCATCTATCAGCCCACCCGCCTATACTAAGTACTGGTCCATGCATCCATTCATCCTTCCATCCATCCAGCTATCCATTCATCCATCTGGCCATCCATCCACTCGCCATTTATTCAACTAACCGTCCTTTCCGTGCATGCTCTGCCCCCGATCCTAAGCACCCAGTATTATACTCATCCACCCAACCTCTTAATGGGCCGAAAAGGCTGGTGATAACCACTGACAGGAAGATGTTTTTGATAAAGAACAAGAAAGCTTTCCGTTGCTCTTTGTGGACCATAGTTCACCACCCTTCTCTGGTGGTGTTTTAAACAAAGGTTGATCCAGTGAAAAAAATGTAAACCAGCTTTTCAGTGTAATATGCTAATTCAGACACATAACCTTTCGTCCATTTCTATGTAGGAACACTGCTTCAAATTGGTCGTGACTGACAGATACTGAATACCTGTAGTTCTTACATTTGACAGAGTATACCAAATAGCTAATTTGGGGTGGTGAGAACCTACCCTTCTATATTTCCATGTGAAGCACAGTATAGGAATATAAAGGTAATTCCAACACTACTATCTTCATATTAAAAACAATACACTGTAAATGTAAATGTCATGGTACTTATAGAGCGCACTGTCAACAGACGGTCACCTTGCGGTGTCGCCTATTCGGCTTCCTGGCGCCTATACTCATACCGCTGTGGAACCCCTCCTGGCTTTCCCTGTGAAGTGTCCACTCCTGGGCACCCCCAGGGTGAAGCCAGGCATCCTTAGCGCTGTTGGGTCCGGTGTGGAGGCTAAGCAAGCTATTGCCCAGAGTTGCAGCGTGGGGCCCGTGATTAGAATAGGCACCGAGGCGATAATTAACAGGTTAGAGGAAATCAAGCCCGAGACCCCGCCGAGGTGGGAATCGAACCCTGATCCCTGGCCAGAACTCTACATCAGGGTCTGCCGCTCTAACCATTGAGCAACACTCCTCCACTATGAAAGGTCAGAGCAGGGTTGTGCTGGATTTGGCTGCCTGTGGTCCTCTCCAGAGGCACAACTAGAGCCAAATTTCGGGGGAGGCTAATTCCTTCAGCAATAGGCAGAGTGGGGATGCAGGGGCTCTAAAAAGGGGTGAAAAACAACAGAGCCTCATTTACAAGCAAATGGTCTTTTGAAGACCTGTGAAGTACTCGGATGCGGCTGTGTGTGTGCGCCCGAGAAGCTGCCTGGGTCAATGGGCGTTGTTTGCCTGGTCGTCCCTCTCCTAATCATCCCACAATGATGTTGCTCCTGCGCTGCAAAAAGAGAAGGGAAATCCTGAGAGAAAATGGCTCTCTTTAAAGGGTTTCACTTTCCCTACAACGCGGCTCACCTGGCATGACGTCTTTTCTTCTCAGTAGTGAGCGATGTGCATGCTCTCACTGCAGTCCAATTAAGAAAGAAGAAAATGGACTACCTTTGCGAGGCCCGAAAATAGAGCCCGATAGAGATCCGTTTTGAGGCCCTCTGAAAATTACTGCCGGTGCTCAGACCTGGACAGACCCGGCCCACTTAAAGCCCTACTGAAGTACCTCAGGAAGTGCAGAAGCCAGGTACAAATGCTTTTTACGTCCTCAGGTGACACGTTCCTGGATTTTGATTCCTCACCATGTTTCTACTGACATGTTTCTAGTATTATTATTATTATTATTATATATATGTTCTACTCGGCCAACAACAACAGCCCTGCACCATTCCCCAAATGTCAAATCAGTGTAATAAGTTCAAATTCTTGTTTTCGTCTAGACAAAACTGGACTAGGCCAGAAGATGAATTATCACACATATTGCGTACGAGGACAAATGGAAAACTGTAGCCTTCTCCTTAGTGGCAAAATACTTCATATCAAAATTATGCTGCTAATGTGATAATTATGTAGGTTACATTGACTGTTTACCAGCTACCAACACTTTGCTGTCTCTATTTTATTTTATATTATTTTCTGAATATTACCATTACTCGCAGAACAATACCAGTTCCTAGAATATTTATGCGTTCTCAGAAAATACAGAGGTAGATACTGGTTCACAAAAATTGGTGTATGAGTAGGTGAGACTTACTCTTTTAGTACTGGCTTAGTACCAAATTATCCTAGCTTACTTCTGTAATTCTAGAGTAAGCCAGGAGTACTCCCAGAGTAAGTCACAACAAAATATTGGTCAATTGGACCTTAAATTGATAACAGGTCCATTTGTGCCACACCTCCTATATATGCTTAAGTTAGGGGTTTTATTTTGCAAAAACTTGCTATCTTTGTAGATTTCAAAGTGCTTTTAGCCACACAGAGATGCAACCTTTTATTTTTTTTCTCTAATGGAAAAATCTTTTCTGCCAATGATGAACCCCTTACCCTGCATCCCACTAAATTAGCGAGAGTTCACTCCCATTCCCTCACTGAGTACAAATTTATTCTGACCTTGGGCAAAAGTAAATCATTGACTGTATCACAGATGGGAATGTGCTGTAAACATGTTTGTGTGTACCCACAACCAGAATATTTGTCGGTGTTTACCTACTTTCCAAGGTATTTGTTTGTGACCCTGTAAGCAGATTTGCAAACACATGATGTTACACCACACGCATGTTATGTTGTATGTGTATTATGAAGTATGCTTATGTCCTAAAGGGTGTCCTGCTGCTAGTGATGGGAGATACACAAGAGAACTTACAGAGAACAAGTAGAGTAGTTGGTAGGAGTGGAAAAACTGTTGTATTTGCAAAGATGGAGAGGGGGCATATGCAGAGTGTCTGGGCCGAAGACAGTAAATAGGCCTGTAGCTGCAGTACGCAGGTACTAGAGCAAGAGTGCTAAGCAGTGGCGGCTTCTCTGCTATGATAGAGAAGCATTGCCCCCGCTATCACTCTAAAAAATTTGAAAAATAAAACGATAATAAAAGAGATTTTATTATTGTTATATTTTTATTGGGCTGAGGCTTGGGAGCGGGGCTCGGGTATTGACAGGCTGGAGGGGGTTGGAGAAGTGTTGGGCACTACTGTTCACTGCACATGTTGGTTTGTCTGCCTGTCCCAGATCAGCCAAACCCACATGCGCAGTGAAGCTCTCTCCAACCCCAGCTGAATTGCTGGGTTGGAGAGAGAAGTCTTTCCTGGGGCACAGATCATTGGCGCTCAGGCCAATTATAAAGTTGCTCTCATGCTTGAGAGCAGTTTCAGGATTTGTCCAGGGCAGTATTGGAGCCTGTGCATGCCTGTAGTGGGGCCACGAGAGGAGGTGTGGAGCGTGATCCTGGAGAGCCGGCAGGTAAGTTCTTTTTTTAAAAATGTGTCTACGTCGTCTCAAACCAATCCCCACCCCCTACCCTACCTCGCCTCTCTCCCCTGACATGAGCCGCTCCTGGTGCTGTAGATGGTGCACATGCGGATGGGATCGGAGGTAGTGAGTGTTAGATGCATAAAATGCTTGGTTAAGAATCAAAGAGGTTTGAAAATAGACCATTTCTCGATAGGCATCTAGGTAAATTCTGGTAGATGGCAAGAAATGGATATGAATATAGACAAGGAGGGCAGTAGCATTCCTAACCCCCTAGAGCTAAGGAACAAGGATGCAAATATCCCTAGACAGAGGAATTCTCTGCAATCTAATCTGGAATGGACAGTAGCTTGGAGTAGGCGTGCCCACAGACAACACATACAGAATAAACAGCTGGATGTCACCTGTTAAGTGAGAATAAATAAAAGCGTGTTTAGACAAAGACGGTATAGGCTTTGGGGTGAGATATGCTGGCCACCAGGAAATAGACCAGATGAATGCAGAACTTCCAATGATCAAAATTTTCATTTCATCAAAGTTGAGCTTGGTTTGAGCACTGGCAGCCTTGTCATCAAATGTATGTTCTGTGCTATACATTTAATGAAGGCTGAAGGAAGAGAGAGGATGGGAGAGGGCAGTAACAGATTTTCAAGAGGGTTGGTCTCAGAGAGGAAAACTTATCAACCCCACCTGACCATGGTCTGCAATCAAAGTGGAAGGGGTCTCATTAACTGTATGAGAGCCAGAGACAAATATGAAGTGAACCAGGCCAGGGAACCTTCTTTAGCACAATATGTGAGAAGGTGGGAAAATAGAATTGTATAGAACACACTATTAAAAGCTACCAACAGATAAAGGAGAAACAGGGAAGTTGGTCAAATGTATTATAAGCTGAATTTTCTCTTGGAGACATTTAATAGGACAGAGCAGAGTTCAGAAGAGGTTGAGAAATCACAATTCTCACATGAAGAAAATAGATTTCTGGCAGTGGAGAGGACTTCTTGAGAGGAGAAGGATGACTCTTGATTTTAATAGCATAATACAAAATGCAAATAGGGTGAATCAGTTATTTGGAGGATCTGAATGTGGAGGAGTAAGATGATTTGTCCTCCAGAGAATGTGTGGTGGTCTGTGAACCCCATGGTAGGAGTAGAAAGTGGACTACATTGTATGAGTAAAAAGTGGAGGAGTTAGATTAGGTTTCGCAGGATTAAACAAAGACCCGAGCCACACATTTGTAACAAGACTGGACCAGGATATTTTGCTTGGGCTTTCAAGCCACATCATACAAGGAATGGCCTGATGCTTGGACTAGTGGAGTAGCATAGCGACAGACATTGTGAGCTCATCATACATGATAAAAATAGGATCCACCAGGGGTCTAGGAGAGTACGTAGGAAGGAGGGCTCTATAGGATCAGTTAAAATAAAGCAGATGGTAATGAAAGCCTGAATGTTGGGAAGCAAAGGCTCATTAATCCATAATTTAAGATCGCCAGGAATAATAATTTTAGAAGCCCTCCTGGCAGTGGATGCAAGGAGGTCGCTAATAGAAGAACACAATGTCTAAGTGGTCCCTGAGGGCGATAAAGAAGAACAGTGGTAAAGGTAATGGAAAAAGAGACTGCGCTATTGCAAATAAAAAATGCAGCACATGAAATGGTGGAATATGCTTCACTTAAAAGTAGTGTATGAATCGTATAAAAATCAGACCCACAGCCAGACCAGGTTTGTGGCAGTGGTCTATGTGAAGTATTTTATAGTCAAAAGTAGCATTAAAGAGATCATGAAAGCAACTATCAAGGAGCAAAGCATCAGTCAGAATACGTAACTCAAGCTTAAGTGATAAAATCAAATCCCTTTACTTTGTGAAGGGGCGAAGAGCGAATGTTAAGGCGGCAACTACCAAAGTCAGAAGAATGTTTCTTGGTGGCCAGAGTATGGAGAAAATAGGAGAAAGCATGGGCCATTTCATAAGACATGCAGGGTTTTTGCAGAGGTATGGATATTGATAGTAGAATCTACCAGGATATTGAATTGGAGTAGCTCTTGGTGTGCCTAGTGTAGGGAGAGGATAGCCCAGGGTGCTAAGCCCAAGGCACTGACGTTGTACTGACAGAAACGGATGGGCTTGTCTTAGATGCACCGTGGGTGGGCTAGCAGCCCACGTGCTGTGCACACAGGGCCGGCTCTAGGGCGCTGCGACCGGTGCCACCTCACCGGGTACTGGCTTCCTGGGGGTGCTGTGTTTGTAAATTTATTTTGTTTTTAAAGCACCTGCTGCTGCGTTCATTTCTTCCTGCAATTACCAGGCCTCACAAAAATGGCAAGTTAACTCCTGTGATTAATGTTCTTTATGGTGAGAGATTGGAGTATTGTATAGTTGATATTTTGACTTATGTGAAGGTAGTGCAGAGGGTTAATATGCCTGCTGCAAAAAATTTATACAATGTAGATAACAGAATGCACATAATGTAAATAGATCAGCAGGTTACTGATTTTAACCTGTTGGCTGCTTCCGCTTTTTTGCGACAGTGCGGCCTTTTTAAAAAACGGGCGCGGTCGCGTCGGCCTTAGGCCGACAGCAGCACCAGCGAGGTAGTGCTGCCGTCGGCCAATGGCCGACTGCAGAATCCAACGGGTTAAAAGAGACATCCTTTTGTAACTAGTAATTTATAACTTAAAGTCCTCATTTAGAACAGTGAGGCATTAACTGTCATCAGATAGCTGCATACACACTGCAAAGTATATATTAGAGCATAGATTAATGTTGCAAAAAGGGTTAATTTGGATAGAAATCAATTTTTACTATTAAAGAAAACTCCCAATTATGTTGTTTCTTTTTCGACTCTGGGTTTGTGCTTCTCCCTTTAGGCTCTCCTAAACTATCGCCCTACCAGTATGGATGACATGTGACTCTTGCACATTTAGTCCTTCGGCTTATGTAACATTTCCCATAAGCTAATTTACACACCTATGTTTGATTGTCTCTGTGTAATGTGTGTCTGATGCAAAGTGCTCTGACATTCTTTACTGGTATGTGTGGCGCTATATAACTAATCCAATGCATCTGAGAGAGAGTGGTTATAGAGATTTGGTCATCATTAAAGGATGCTAGTGAGAGAATCCATGGTGTCAGGGTCTTTAGGGGGGGCACAAACTAACATTGTCGCACTGGGCGCCACCAGCGCTAAAGCCGGCCCTGTGTGCAAATTCGTCCATGCTGCCATGTTATTTAAATGCTGACTCAAGCTACATTGATGTTCAGGGAAGTATCAGTTGCCCTACTAACAGGAAGCCTCAGCACTGTTGCTTGGTTTGAGAAAAGCACAGGCAAAGAGATGGGAATACATTTAAAGAAAAGGAGCACAGTGTCCTTTAGTATTATTTAAGGTAAGTACTGGGAAATTAAAAGGTAATGCAACAGAAAAAGGGCAACATTAACGAATATCAAATACTATCAGTCACCAGTATGCAAATAACTTAAACAACAAGGTGAAATAAAGAACAATGACTTGTGAAGTAAATTATTAAAATGGCTCTGGATGAGTGTAAACGAATTGTTACGTGTCAATAATTTTATTTTTGATCGTATATTCTAAATATAATTGAATTGACCCTTCATTAATTTGCTGCATAACACTTTTACATTAGTGTATTTCGCTTTTGTCCATTTGTGAATTTATCATAATTATATAGGGTGGGCTTTCAAGGGTTAAAGGAGGGTGTAAGAAACTGGTAGCCAATGTCCCACAATGGTATAGATGTTTTCCATAGGATTCCTTGGCTCAGATCTGTTACCAAAGCCGACCGACTGCATCAGTGTTATTAGCAAGATCACACGCAAACAACAATATCGTTAAGAAATACAGAGCTTAAGGGTTCAAACCAAGTTTAGATAAAAGATAAGGGAAACAATCATAAACTGATAAGAAAGAAGCACAAAAATAGATCCTTCATACAAAATGTCCTCCAGGTGGCTGTGCCATATTGAAAATAGCCACTGAAGGGAAACAGCCAACCACACAAAAGCTTTAAATAGGACTCAAGTGCCGGGTATTGCCAGTGAGCCATCTATAAGGTGTTTTGTCCGCATGTGTGTGCTTGGAAACCACGCTTGGTAAGTGAGCCTGAGACACATTAGACACCATGGTTTTACTTTAGGTTTGGGCTTGTTTTCAGAACAGACTATTGATGACTATTCATTAAGTATATTCAATTTTGTGTGGAGTTGGGCTTTTTAGATGCTGTATATACTTTTGTGGGAACGAATGTATGACGTTACTATGCAAACATTCTCCACGAATGGCTTTACAACGCGGTCGTTACAATGACCGCGTTGTTACTGTGCATGCCATTAGATTGCAAGTCATAATAACCACTTGCTGTAGGGGGCGCGCTGGACTTAGGAATAGTATTAATTACTACTCCTACTCCAGTTTGTGCAAAAGCAGGGAAGGTGTTGAATTTAAAATCCAACACATTCCCCGGTGTTGCACGCCCCCTACAGCAAGCCGTTGTTACCACTTGCAATGTAATGGCATGCGTGGTAACATCACAGTCGTTGTAATGACCCCGATGTAAGGCCATGCGTTGTGGAAACAGCGTTGTAAATGCTGATTCCCGTGGGAACTGAAACCTAATATCTTGTGCACCACAATTTTTACATGAGGGAGCTCAGCTCCGGGATCTCACATTGATTTAGCAGCAAGACACTAACCTCCTCATCAATGAATTAATAGTTTAGCAGAATATAAGTCAGAATAGAAACTGGGACTATTTAATAACTGAGTTCTAGATAAAGTAGAGTTTAAAATATTTATTACAGAATTGTTAAAAAAATGATACAGAAGAATGCATAATTTGCCATGAAGGCTCAGATACAGAACACAGAATCATAATATAATTCCTATTTCGGCAATTGAATTTCCCTAGATTTTATGGCTCTATCAAACTTTCACGTAATGCAGTAAAACATTTTGCTGCACAGCATGAAAGGGCAGGAATGTACCATATTTAACATTATATGGTGCATTCCCGTCCTTTACTGGTGCACAACATGCTGCCTTGGTGCAAGGGTGCCTGTGTTGAGAGCAGGATTGTTTTTGTGCATCTTCCTGAACAAAAACAATCTTCTGAGGCATTATCCTCTTTCTGCGTGTGCTACAAATTGCAGCAAATGTAGAAAGAAATAAAAATTAGGAGAAGTAAACATATTTTTCTTCGTCATGCCGGCTATGGGAACGCATAGCATTTTGATGCATTCCTAGGTCTACCACTCATGGTAAATCTAGGAATGCACCAAAATCTATAGGTGGACGCGTGCGAACACTCACGCCCCACCATGGAATGCCTCCCTGGAGCCCAGCAACACAAGACAGCAACTTGTGCTGCCTTGTGTTTCTCCAGATTTACCAAGCACAACAGGGCCATGCAAGGTGACCTTGCGTTGATTGGTAAATCTGACTTTAGTTTTGCGTTGCCCTTGTGTTGCCTTGCGCAATGAAAGGACAACACAACTGTTCGATGAATCTGCCCTAAGTGTCAAACTCATGAAGAGTTCTGACTGCATCCTAAGTAACGAAAAGAAGTTCTCAAAATAATCAGAGTCTTGGAGGAAAATGAGAAGTTGCCCCTGAACCTTGAAAAACCAGAGGGGTTTAGACACAATTTATGCATATCCGTTAACAAAACTACAGATTTAGCATGGTGTGATGATGTTTAAGTCGCGTTGGCAAATCAAAAACATCCTCATATTTATTAAAATTTCTTAACACTAACCCATTTCTCACGGTTAGAGAAATCTTCTGCTTGCTTCCTCAGCAACTGCACTCAAGAAAGGTACAGCATAATATGAAACATTTATTCAATGATCGCTCATACAATGATGTTCTTCTGCATGCCTGCATCGGAACACCCAGCGGAAATCCTTCAAAATCATTACAACACCTATACAATGGAAAGTTTAATTCACAATACACGCTTTCTAATACAATCGCTCTTTTGCATCCAAGCAATCTAGATTTTGTCGAAACTATGGAGAGGATTTGCAACAGTTCTCTGATCGGGAGGAGGAAAAAACAGGCGCAAGATGAGCTGAACCTAAGAAACCTAATCTATTCTCTCAAAATGGATTATCTGCTTGAAAATGTGGCCTAACTATGCTACATTATTAATCACACTTCTAAACCAACCTTATTAATTTGATTCAAGTGTATTTGCATTGTATTTGCATTCATTCATGTTTTACGACCATATGCATCATTAAAACCACTAATTGGCACAAGTAATTTGTCCCCGAAATTTACACATTCAGAAAACTTGAACACTCTCATCAGTAAAAATTCTAGGGCCAGGCTAGGCAGCAGTGAGTCTTGTTGCCACAGTGGATTGTTAGACTGATTCTGACTGATGTTGAAGGGCCAGAAGGAGCTGTGTTCCATTAGGCCCCATGAGGAATTCTTTTTAAGATAAAGCCAAGGCACCTGTTGATTTAAAACATATCCAGGTCCCCTTTTATGCTAGTCTTGAGCACGGTGCAGGATTGTGTAAATCAGTAGAACCCACACAGTATTAACAGTGAACCATCTGGATCCTGTACATGTAGCACTGATAAAAGGTTTTCACAGACACATTCAGAGAGGGAAACTGGTAGGACAGTATAGATGAGAGTGAGAATTCTGATGACGGCGTGTTTCTTTAGAGTCAAACATACTGTGTGCCACAGAATACTGACCACAGAAGTATTTTTTTCATTCTCAATAAAACCTGTCTAACGGGAATTTTATTTTTTAGACAAGATGGGTTACATTCACGAATATTAACATCCAGAAGAATGCCCCTCATTTGTCCCCAGGGATCCTAAATGATACAGCAGCATTTGATCTGCTTGCAGAATAAATCAGTGGAGGAGATTCTACAGTATGCTAGGTACTGTAGTGATGAAGTGGACTCAAAGCATAAGAAGCTTAAGGACAAACTAATGCTGGTTCAAGTGCAGAATGCAGAGAAGTAAGATCAGACACAGTCAAGTGGAGGAACACTAGGAAGAAAACAGGGGAACAATCAAGGAGAGAACCAGAATGCATCCGGTCAGGGAAGGGGGAGACCCATAGACCCTAAGATAGGAGTAGATGTTGCCACATGAGAGAGGGAAAGATTTTACTGTATGAATATCCTGGGACATTCTTATCACTCAGTTAGTAGGCCCTTCTGTTCAAAGTTATAGACCTTAGTTAGATTGGCCAGAGTGCTGCAATGTTCTGGTAAATTAAGCAGAAAGCAGGTCTGATCAAGAATTCATCCAGCACCACTGTCTGCGGGGCTTTTTCCTCCTGTCTTGTAGCCCCCACCCAGCTTGTGTGCTAAAGGTCGACTTCCACCCAGTTCTTTCGACATGACAGAAGGCCACATTCTCAAACTGTATTTGAGAAAAGAGGAAATAGGTGTCATGCAGCTGTGATAGGTGTGTTAACAGGATGTACAGATGGTACATCCTCACATAAAATGTACCTCCTTTGTGCAATAAAGTGCTTTTTCTGTTAAACTAAAACTAAAGCTAATTTACGGTAAGCTTCAAGTCAACAAGGCATGACCATTAGCCTAGAACAAGTGCCACGTTTGCGAGAAAAGGCTGCTTTTCGAACATATGGATGGGAAGGGTACGGATCAGACCATAAATGACGCAGGAAGAATAAATAGCAGGAGGTGGCGCAAGATGACGTTACCATAGACCCCTCACGACCTTAAAGAGTATAGTGAGTTCTTCCCAAGGGTTACTTGAGAACCCTTGTATTAGTACATGTACTTTAATTTTGCTGCTTTATGTTATATTCTGTCTTATGAAATGTTACATTTGAAATGTTGCCGTTGCTATATATTCTTTAACCTTGCTTTTTCCTCATTATATTTGAAGTGTTCATTTTGTATTTTCAGGATTTCTCATTTATAGGCAGATGTGAGTATTCCCAGATAAAATGTACTTTGCTTTTTGAATGCATTTCTGCCTCAAATGATAAATGTGTCTTAAGGTTTAAACCTTCTCTCTGACTATCTGAAAACTGTCATTCTGTAAATGATGTCCACGAGGCTACCTGAGAATGTGGAGCCCTGGACACAGAACTAATGTGATTTTTATGCCTTTATATTAATGTTTCTAGAAGTTGCATCTTCTTAATAAAACTGTTAACCTTTCAGCTTCAGTTTCCACGGCTCACATATCTGTTTTCTCTACTTTTAGAGCAAGCGTTCCAGGGCACACCGGTAAAAATTAAGGTGCTCCTTTGTCCCTAGCTAATGCTCACAATCATCCCAGCGCAGGCTTCTGAGCCGCTGCGCCCAGCCCCCTGACCTTCTGCCCCGTAATAAATCATCCTCTATCACACACTTAAGAAGACCACTGCTTGTCATAATTGTCACAAGATTGGGCATTGGAAGCGTGAGTGTAGAGCAAATCTAGCTACTCAGACTCAAGGGGAGGAAGTGGTGCAGACACCTGAGGTTATCAATACCGTGACGAAACCCAGATCTGTACAAGGGGGGGACAACAGGTCCGCAGGTACAAGTTCCCAAGCCACCAAGAATCCCACAGGGAAATAGAACTTACCAACAGATGCCTTTTATCGAGACTTTTGATGAATTCGATTCAGACCCATTTCAACAATGGTGTCTGAGGGGGAGGAAGACTGTACCCTTGGAGCAGTCTTGGGGGTAGACCAGAGAGGACCTTATGTAGAGGCGGATGTTGACGGTCATCCAACTACCTTTTTGGTTGATACTGGTGCTACTTGTTCTACTGTGAGATCTGCAGTAGTTCCCACCCTACCCCTTTCAGGACAATCAATTCAATTTGTAGGGGTGGTGAATAAGAAAATGACTAATCCATTGACTGAGGCAATACCTGTAAGGATAGGAACTTTCCGCAATCAACACCAATTTGTGGTATGTGACTCAAGTCCAGTCTGTTTTTTGGGTTGTGATCTTTTGTGCAAATTGAACTGAACCATCTACTGCACACCCATGGGAGTAAAACTACAGACTAATGATGACGATGCCGCATTTAAAGTGGTAAATAAGAGTTTGTGTGCAGAGTTATTCCCTATGTTAACAGTTTAGGAACTCCCACCCGACCTGAGGGATTCTGTCTCTTTGGACGCATGAAACTTCACAGGGGAAGAGATGTGACTGATCAAGGGAGTGGAACCGGTTAAAATCCAAGTCAGGCCAGATGCAGAGCTTCCGAGAACACCTCAGTACAATCTATCACCAGAAACGAATACAGGAATCAAGCCTGTGATTGAGTCTATGATCGAACAGGGAATCCTGAAGGAAATAATAGGAAACCCATGTAATTCACCAATCATGGGATTGCACAAACTGAGTGGGAAGTATAGGATTGTGCAGGACCTGCAAAAGGTCAATATGATTGTGGTTCCATGTTGTCCTGTGGTACGCAATGCATCAGTGATACTGTTCCAGATCTCATGCGAAGCCGAGTGGTTTACAGTGATTGATCTGTGTCAGGCATTCTTTTCGATACACTTGCACGAGGAAAGCCAATTTGCATTTTCTTTCCGGCTGGAAGATCGTGTGTTAACGTGGTGTCATATTCCTCAAGGGTATGCAGAGAGCCCATTGATATTCAATCAGCTTTTGAAGAAGAATCTTGAGAGTCTTGCACTGCTTCAGAGTTCAGTTCTCGTACAGTATATTGATGATCTCCTGATTACGTCCGAAACGGAGGATGCTTGTAGGATTGATACTACTGCCTTATTGAACCACCTAGCAGAGAATGGACACAAGGTGTCCCCAAGCAAGTTACAATATTGTTTGACTGAAGTTCAATATTTGGGTCACCGGACCGAGAAAAGCAAAAGGAAGGTGTCACCAGATTGAATTGAGGTGATAATGAAAATAGCTGTACCTACCACTCAGAAGGAAGTCAGGATGTTTCTGGGAATGGTTGGGTACTGCGGACAGTGGATTCCAAACTTTTCCTCGAAGGCAAAGCCTTTACAAAGGTTGACGCACAAGGATGGTAGCGATCCAGTACTGTGAGATCATGACTGGTGGCGTTCTTGGAGTTGAAAGAGGACCTTTGTCATGCTCCAGCTCTAGGGATGCCAGATTATAACACATCCTTTTCATTATTCTGTTATGAGCTAGAAGGTTGTGCTTTGTCAGTCCTAACTCAAAGTCATGGAGGAGTCCATAGACCAGTTGCCTACATTTCAGCTACTTTAGATCCAGTATCTTCAGCTTTGCCAGGATGTCTTAAGTCCGTTGCTACAACCGGTGTCAGCATTGAGAGATGTGAAAGTATTGTCAGGGGTTATCCGCTTACTGTTTTTGTTCCACATTTAGTTGAGCTCCAGATGACGAGAACTAAGTCACAACATATGAAAATAATAGACTTACACAATATGAGCAGGTTATACTAGCTTCAGAGAATGTAACTTTGAAACGTTGTTCTGTTTTGAATCCTGCTACATTGATGCCTTTGCCGAATGTTGATGATGAAGATTGTGAGGACCATGACTGAACTTTGCACCAAACCAAGACCTAACGTTGTGGATGAACCTCTACCTGAGTCTGATGAAATCTTTTTTGTAGATGGCTCATGCTTAAGAGACAATGTGGGTCACTTGAGAGCAGCATTTGATGTATGCACCATTTCTGGAGTTGTGGAAGCTGCTTTTTTACTGGGAGTATACTCCGCACAGGTAGCTGAAATCATTGCTTTGACTCATGCATGTGTAGCTGCTGATCAAATCTGAGTCCCTGTCTAAACCGTCAGTGGGGTTCATGACTTCGGGAAGCTATATTCACAGAGAGGTTTTCTAACATCAACAGAATCTCCCATCAGAAATGGGGAATGTGAGAGACAACTGTTAGAAGCTCAGCAGCATCCAAAAGAAATTGCTGTGGTAAAGTGTACAACATTGGTCCCTGGCAGGGAGATAAATAAGTGAAAATAAATATAGACTCAATCAGTACTATATTGATGGAGATGTACCCAGCCGGGCAGATGTCTTCAAAGTTTATATTTCAGTCAAAAATGCAAAACAAGACAAAATAACACCTTCAACAAATCACGTGCGTGGGGCACAAGCCTGTACCCAACCACGACCATACACAGACAAAAACATACATAAAGGGCTTGTAAGGCAAAATCAACAGTCTCTGTAAGGTTCCAATTTTGGACAGAGAATTACTTGTGGGTACCATTACATAGTTTTGTACTGAGAGTGCCACATGTATATGGTACACAGTAGGTCGACGACGTTTCGGACCCCCTTGCTAAATAATGGGGTCCATCATCAGGACAAAGCAATGGTTGCCTTTTTAGTTATTGGCCTCTTTAGCCTAAGGGGAGGAAAGGAGGAAAAACAGGTACATTACGTTTACTCACACGCATAATGAGGGTGACATTGTGCTGTGGTTATAGACCTAAATCGCTAGTATCCTGGTGGAAACAGCGAGTGACTTAGTTTAGGTGTTGACAGGCATGTGACTTAGTACGATCCAACTGTTGGTGACTAGGTAAGTGCTTAAGTGTGAGTGGTTCTCAAAATTAAGTGAAGAGCGACGCAGTGATACTGGGGAATTCCGGGTGAAAAGAATACCACGGTGGAGGTTGGTGCTAAGGTACATGAAAGGGCGCAGTGGATTGAATTTGGAGGAATATCAATAAGTTAGAGAAAACAGCGATAATTATACAGTATTGTGGGGGACCTTGTGGTCAAGTGAAGAAACGACGCAGTGATGTGAATCGCGGTGAAGGATACATAATTGCTTATACAAAATTGCAGGCGACAACGTGGTCAGGTAGAATTACGGCGCAGAGATGGGAATTGCGATCAAGAATATAACAGAAATAAAGGAGGCTCACCAGAAACACCACTATGCAGGCTCATATAAGAGCGCGTCGGTGGTTGGCTATATCGGGAGCAGTGGATACGTATAATCCGGGGATATGATTTATCTAGGGGGGAATCAATTGTACAAGATTAGGGCGGGAGACAACCAATAAAATAATTTGGGCGTCAGTGGAGGGGAGTAGGCTTATACATAAATGCTTACACAAAATTGCAAGCGACAGTGTGGCCAGGTAAGATTACGGCGCAGTGATAGGAATTGCGGTCAAGAATAAAGGAGGGAAGCTCACCAGAAACAACACTATGCAGGCTCATATAAGAGCGCGCCGGCGGTTGGCTTAATCGGGAGCTTAATTGGGATCCGGGAATATGATTTTTCTAGGGGGGAATCAATTGTAAATGATTAAGGCGGGAGACAACCAATTTAAATTAATTTGGGCGTCAGTGGAGGAGGGTAGGCTTACCAGAGTTTCAAATTAGATTTATTCATGGGTCCAGGGGCGGGAGAGGATTAGTGTCTCATTCCGCTGTACCTGTGTACAAAGTAACGTTTAATACAGGAATCTAAGAAAAATTAGACGGAGGCACACATCGGTAGAAAACGAGTGGGGCTTACCTTAAAAACCGGATAATACCGGGAGCGCCGCGTCGTGCTGGGTTTCTGGAACCAGGGGGGGCCTACCGGTAAAAAAGAATATCAGAGGGGACACTTAGGTAGGGTGGGGCACAAGGGTAGCGAGGGAATTGCATGGGGCTTACCGGATCAGTCGGCAATGCTTGACTTCCTGGTTCGTGGAGTCATGGGAGCACAATACTTTTATTGCGGTCAGCCATTGGTTGAAACTTTGGGCGAGGGGAGTGAGGTTTGCAGATTGGTTGACACGGGCCCATAGGCATAAAGAAAGGACAATGCTAGCGGCCATTTTGGGTGAGGGGAGTGAGATTACAGTATTGTGCTCCCATGACTCCACGAACCAGGAAGTCAAGCATTGCCGACTGATCCGGTAAGCCCCATGCAATTCCCTCGCTACCCTTGTGCCCCACCCTACCTAAGTGTCCCCTCTGATATTCTTTTTTACCGGTAGGCCCCCCCTGGTTCCAGAAACCCAGCGCGACGCGGCGCTCCCGGTATTATCCGGTTTTTAAGGTAAGCCCCACTCGTTTTCTACCGATGTGTGCCTCCGACTAATTTTTCTTAGATTCCTGTATTAAACGTTACTTTGTACACAGGTACAGCGGAACGAGACACTAATCCTCTCCCGCCCCTGGACCCATGAATAAATCTAATTTGAAACTCTGGTAAGCCTACCCTCCTCCACTGACGCCCAAATTAATTTAAATTGGTCTTCTCCCGCCTTAATCATTTACAATTGATTCCCCCCTAGAAAAATCATATTCCCGGATCCCGATTAAGCTCCCGATTAAGCCAACCGCCGGCGCGCACTCATATGAGCCTGCATAGTGTTGTTTCTGGTGAGCTTCCCTCCTTTATTCTTGACCGCAATTCCTATCACTGCGCCGTAATCTTACCTGGCCACACTGTTGCTTGCAATTTTGTGTAAGCATTTATGCATAAGCCTACTCCCCTCCACTGACGCCCAAATTATTTTATTGGTTGTCTCCCGCCCTAATCTTGTACAATTGATTCCCCCCTAGATAATCATATCCCCGGATTATACGTATCCACTGCTCCCGATATAGCCAACCGCCGAAGCGGCCCCATGCAATTCCCTCGCTACCCTTGTGCCCCACCCTACCTAAGTGTCCCCTCTGATATTCTTTTTTACCGGTAGGCCCCCCCTGGTTCCAGAAACCCAGCGCGACGCGGCGCTCCCGGTATTACCCGGTTTTTAAGGTAAGCCCCACTCGTTTTCTACCGATGTGTGCCTCCGACTAATTTTTCTTAGATTCCTGTATTAAACGTTACTTTGTACACAGGTACAGCGGAACGAGACACTAATCCTCTCCCGCCCCTGGACCCATGAATAAATCTAATTTGAAACTCTGGTAAGCCTACCCTCCTCCACTGACGCCCAAATTAATTTAAATTGGTTGTCTCCCCCCTTAATCATTTACAATTGATTCCCCCCTAGAAAAATCATATTCCCGGATCCCAATTAAGCTCCCAATTAAGCCAACCGCCGGCGCGCTCTTATATGAGCCTGCATAGTGTTGTTTCTGGTGAGCTTCCCTCCTTTATTCTTGACCGCAATTCCTATCACTGCGCCGTAATCTTACCTGGCCACACTGTTGCTTGCAATTTTGTGTAAGCATTTATGTATAAGCCTACTCCCCTCCACTGACGCCCAAATTATTTTATTGGTTGTCTCCCGCCCTAATCTTGTACAATTGATTCCCCCCTAGAAAAATCATATCCCCGGATTATACGTATCCACTGCTCCCGATATAGCCATCCGCCGACGCGCTCTTATATGAGCCTGCATAGTGGTGTTTCTGGTGAGCCTCCTTTATTTCTGTTATATTCTTGACCGCAATTCCCATCTCTGCGCCGTAATTCTACCTGACCACGTTGTCGCCTGCAAATTTGTATAAGCAATTATGTATCCTTCACCGCGATTCACATCACTGCGTCGTTTCTTCACTTGACCACAAGGTCCCCCACAATACTGTATAATTATCGCTGTTTTCTCTAACTTATTGATATTCCTCCAAATTCAATCCACTGCGCCCTTTCATGTACCTTAGCACTAACCTCCACCGTGGTATTCTTTTCACCCGGAATTCCCCAGTATCACTGCGTCGCTCTTCACTTAATTTTGAGAACCACTCACACTTAAGCACTTACCTAGTCACCAACAGTTGGATCGTACTAAGTCACATGCCTGTCAACACCTAAACTAAATCACTCGCTGTTTCCACCAGGATACTAGCGATTTAGGTCTATAACCACGGCACAATGTCACCCTCATTATGCGTGTGAGTAAACGTAATGTACCTGTTTTTCCTCCTTTCCTCCCCTTAGGCTAAAGAGGCTAATAACTAAAAAGGCAACCATTGCTTTGTCCTGATGATGGACCCCATTATTTAGCAAGGGGGTCCGAAACGTCGTCGACCTACTGTGTACCATATACATGTGGAACTCTCAATACAAAACTATGTAATGGTACCCACAAGTAATTCTCTGTCCAAAATTGGAACCTTACAGAGACTGTTGATTTTGCCTTACAAGCCCTTTATGTATGTTTTTGTCTGTGTATGGTCGTGGTTGGGTACAGGCTTGTGCCCCACGCACGTGATTTGTTGAAGGTGTTATTTTGTCTTGTTTTGCATTTTTGACTGAAATATAAACTTTGAAGACCTCTGCCCGGCTGGGTACGTCTCCATCAATATAGTACTGATTGAGTCTATATTTATTTTCACTTATTCATCTCCCTGCCAGGGACCAATGTTGTGTTTATATGATTAAGCTCCCCGAGGTCCCTCGCTGATACCAATTGGGGTCCCCTTGTTGTTTAAAATAGTGGTAAAGTGTACAGCCCATGGGAGGGGAAATTACTTTGTCTCTCTGGGAAATAGATATGCTGATGAAGTTGCGCGATTTTGCACTGAACAAGGATGCATTTTTACAGGAGATTACACAGGAGAGAGCCCAGAAAGAACCAAGCTCAGCAGACACCTGGGATGAGCTAAAGCGTCTACGGGGAGAGGTTTCAGAAGAGGAAAAGGCAGTGTGGGCCAGAGCAGGTTGTGAGAAAGTTGATGAAGGGATTTGGCTTTCAAATGATGGTCGATCAGTATTACCAGATGATCTATTAAGTCCTATGGCAAGACAGATTCATGGAGCAGTGCACCTCGGGAGGGCGGCTATGGTGCGAATATTCAGACAGACGTGGTATAATCCACGGTTCCGTGCGTTTGCTGATGCAGTGTGTCACAGGTGTGTTTCGTGCCAACAAATGAATGCTGGAAAGAAAACTGTGGTTGTATTGAGTCAAATTGGAACCTTCCAACAGGACACAGCTTGATTTTGTCGAAATGCCTAGTTGCAATGTATTTAGATTTGTTTTTGTTGTGGTTTGTGTTTTCTCACAGTGGGTGGAAGCGTACCCAACAAGAAGGATCTGATAGCCTCACAGTAGCAAAGTTGTTGCTTAAGGAGCCGATTCCACAGTTTGATTTTCCAACTTCATTGGAGTTGGATAGAGGAACACACTTCCACAGTGAAATCATGAAGTTACTTTGTGCTGCCTTAAATGTTGATCAAAGACTGCATTGCAGCTATTGACCAGAGGCCTCTAGTATCGTGGAACAGATTAATGGGACTCTAAAGATGAGGATGGCAAAAGTGTGTTAGTCTACGTCTTTGAAATGGCTGGATGCATTTCCACTAGTTTTGATGAGTGATCGTAGTACTCCTGATAGAAGGATTGGCCTTTCACCACACAAGATCTTGATGGGGAGGGCTTTGAGGTTACCAGCAGTGCCATCCACAGCCTTTATAAACATCACAGATGATCTAACTCTTGACTATTGCAATGGACTTGCTGACGTGGTCCGTTCTGTTTCCCACCAGCTGGAAGCCGCAACTGCCCCGACTTCGAGAGACCTCTGCCATGACCTGTGTCTGGGTGATTGGGTGCTACTTCGCAAGCATGTGAGGAAAAGTTGCTTTGATGCCCATTGGAGAGTTCCTTACCAGGAAATCTTGGTGACGAATACAGCGGTGAAGTGTGGAGGTTTGCAGAATTGGATACATGCCTACCATACTCACAGAGTTTCAGATCCCCTGGAAGAAACAGCTCTTCTCGTAGAAGAAAATCCAGCTGTGACAGCAAGGCCACTCAAGAGGACAAGCCAAGCTGTGGGGGTTGCTGACAAAGCTGGTCAAGAACAAGCTGAGGAGAGTTAAGCTACACAAGACCCAGGTATTGACTCTGAGGGAGAAGCTAACGTTGCGATTGGTATAGAGTCAGACTTAGCTGAAGTTACTGTTGTGCAAAGTCGTCGGGCAGAGGAGAAAAGCTGACATGCAGAGGAAAAATGGCCTGGGAGACACAGGATGCCAAATTTGAGCGTGCTCCGAAAAGAGACCTTGCTCCCGTGTCAGAGGCATCTGAGTCGGAATTAAGTGAAGTAGAGCAAAGCCCAAGAAGGTTGAGGAGAGCAAGAGTGCCTTGCCAAAAATATGCTGCTCATGAGTGGACTTACTTCATCAGTGATGCCAGGAGTAGTGGGTCAGAGAGACTAAGGTCGTCACAAGTAGTCACCAGAACGCTCGAGCTGAAAATCGATGTGGGACTGATAGTTCCTGGACTGGAAATAGAGGGTGTGCTGACAATAACTGTTCCAAGACCTCCAGTATTGAGCAGAGTGCGGATTCTGATTCTTCAGGAATTGTCCTTTCCAACTTTTGGGTATCAACCACCAGCTCAAGAGATCGTAGCTGTTCGTAGTTGAGATTTTGCAGCGTGTGCTAATCGAAATTGGTCCTGAGCTTATAAGAGACTGTGAATGAACTGTGAACTGTAAATAATTGCTCCAAAGGAAGATGGCCTAGGCCCGAGTGGAAGAAGAATACATTTAGGGTTTTCTGTACAAGAAGAAGAAGGGCAAGGGAATCTTTGGACTGTTTAAATAAATCAGTGAAAGGATTTCCAGTACTTCAATGAACTTTGTTTGAACTGGTTGGACAGTGAGCTGAGGAAGAGAAAAGAAACGTTTGTGAATCCTCTTGCTGAACTAAACTGACAAGCTAAAGATGGAGTCTGGAAATTCAAACCATAGGTCTAAGTGGGCAATAGGTGCGCTCATTATAGGAGTGATAGTTGTTATAGCAGTAGTTATTATTGTATCTGTAATCAGTTCACATGAAGCAGAAGTTCGGGAAGTGGGGGTACAAGGGATGTCCACTCCTAGTACTTCCAGCACAAAAGAGGGTATTGTAGGAGCTGAAAAGGCAATGCTAGATCAGACTAGTCATATGTTGCATGTAGATTTATCATCTAGAGGCAATTACACGCTTAATGCATATGCAAAGCTGCTTTGAGTATGAGTATACAATGGATGTGAGAGATTGTTATGTGTGTATGCAACTGCCTGCATCGGTGGAAGAGGGTATTCGTTATCACCATCCTCCCTTGACGTATGGTAGTACATGTAGTCTGTTGCTTAGTATGTTTTATGACAAGGGTCACTATGAATATTATTTTTCTAATTATGATGTAGTGCTTTCAGAGGTTCCAGCATATAAGCATTTGAATAAGTATGATTATTACAAGCAGGAAGATAGGGTGGTAAAGTATTTCATACCCACAGTAACTTTAGATACAGCTTATGCACATCGTCACAATTTAACATGTTCATTGACAGATGTAGAGAAAAAATTATTTATAGATCAGGTAGAAGATAGACATAGACAATTAACAGGAAATCGCTACAACAAAGATCTTCTTTCTCTCCTTTTTTCTTTTTCTCTTAACCGAGAGAAGCCAAGAAAGAAAGCAAGCACAAATGTACTGTATACAAGAAATACAAATTGCCAATGTATGTTCCACTTATATTTTTCAATAAAAAACTTATAAAATATAAAATAAAAAGATGGAAAGATTGAGTGGACCAAGGAAGAGTTTGCTCATAAATCAAAAGGGAGTAGTGGTCCAATTTCTTTGGATTTCCAACAGAGAGGGAAGGTGTGTGTGAGACAAGTTCAAATCTATTATGATAAGGTCTTTGTGGGAGAGAGTGTATGTGACCACATTTTCACAATCAAAGCTACAACAAAGAAGTGTCTACAAGATGCAGTACAAATGGTGCCAAATGTGTATTTTGTGTGTGGGAAAAATGCCTATGTGTGGTTGCCATTGAATTGGTATGGTACGTGCTATATAGCAGTAGTGTTTCCCAAAATTTATCATGTGGAGGATTTGGACCATTTGAAAGATGGATTACATCCTAGAAAGAAGTGAGGTGTAAGTGCAAGAGAGATTGTAGGAGATATTTTTGGAGCATTGATTCCAAATGTAGGAGTTGTCCTGAATGATATCAAGATTAGGAAGTTATCGACCACTGTGGATACATTTTCAGCAAACACAGTTCCCTCGTTGTTGCTTGTAGATGGAGAGATGGTGTTGATAAGAGCTATGGGGATACTGAACCATCTTGCTTTAGATGTTTTACTGGCAAAAGAGGGTGGAGTCTGTAAAATGTTGAAAGTCCAACAGTGCTGCACTTATATACCTGACAATATTAAAGATCTGAAGACGTATATATGTAACATCACTGAGATTCATCATGAGATACATGATTTGGCTACAGAAGGAATTTGGGACAAGGTGGGAAAAGGATTTGGTAAAGTTGGAAGTTAGTTTGCTTCCCTTGGAAAAGAAATCCTTGGTTACATCTTCAAGCCTATTATCATAGTGGTGGTATGTGTGATTGTTTTGTGGGGATTAGTTAGAGCTTACAAATGGAATAAAGCAAACCGAGTTGAGTGGTCACTTAGAGAGCAAGAAAGAAGGATGGAAAGACTGTAGGACAGTAATTATGAGAATATTAAAAGCCTGGAGAGGTTCAGACAGAGAAGAGTGGCTGCAAGCTCTGTTTAGGTCAATTCTTTCTCCAGGGAGTGTGATTTGGGTGATAACACTTATCATCAGAGGGGGGTAACTGATGGAGCGCGATGGTGCTCTGAAATTGTAGGGGTGCATCATAATCATGAACAGTCTGCATCTGTATATATTCTTGTGTTGTATTAACTTTGATAAGTTGAAATGTGTTGTAATAATAAAGTGAAGTGAAGGGTTAGAAATTTGTGTTGTGCCATGTAAGAGAAATAACGTGGCATTCATGTTGAAATGTGTAACCTTCTGATGTCTACTGCAATTGCTTAACGAAATAGCCATGTGTAATGAAATGCATTAGATTTAAACGTGCACCATGATGAAGACTGCTTGAAGAAATAATGAGTTGTGCTTGAAATGGAATTAAATGTAGTTGCTTGCAGATTCAATGTTATAACATGAGTGATTATTTGATGTTAAAGGCTTAAATGAAATGTTCACGTTGTGCTCATGAAAAGCCTGTTCTTTTATTCTTATGTTGGCTGAATTGTGTAGGCCTGGAAATTTAATTTCCCTGCTAAGCCTTCATAGTTGGAGGTAGTCCGCGAATTTCATGTGTGTGCAAGGATGTTCTGTTCTCACGTTTCAGTTGCAGGTGGAAGAAGCTGCCTTTGTTAGTTAGAACTAACGCCTTTTGTTTTAGGAGTTAGGCATGGGGGAGAGCAAAACATTGTAAACAGAAGGTCGATAATTGGGAGCGGGTGCTCTTTCTCGTTGAGGAGGCCTGGGAACCAAGGTCATCGGACTACATCTGGAGAAGACAATGGAAAACTACCTAGGAGAGGTGTCCGTTAGCATGAGGTGATCTGTGGACGTGTTTACATCTTTGCATTTTGTATTAGGGAAAGAGCCCCGAGGGAGGAGAGGCAGAAGGAGACAGGATGAGTTAGGAGAAGGGGGTCAGAAGATCAATTTGGAAGGGAGCATCTTAGAACGAGCGCTGTAAATTGGCTACTTGGTTTACTCTGTGAATGTACTTCTTAGGAAGTCGTCACAAGCTGACACCTTTAACTGACTTTGCCTGGGAAATGCTAAGTAGGGATGTCACCTTAGAGCTAGAGTAAGGATAGTCTAATACATCACTTCCTAGCCATAGAGGAAGTCCAACATAAATGTTGGAGCAGCCCTCACTATTTCTAGAGTTGTTTATTCTTTTCATGATACACTGGAACAGAATAATCTGTAGATTTGGTTTTGTATTAGTTCCTATGTATTTTTACCACCTCGTCTTGAGGTGTATGTATATTCAGTTGTTTTTGACTTTCTAATACATCCCCTAAATTGGATCTGGAGTCTGTGATCTTTCAGAGTTATAGTCACTGGGTTTGATAACTTGTTGATATGAATGATACTCCCCTTTACACTTCTCAGCAGGTAATATAAGGTCTGTCGACCCAGGGTTCCTAATACGTTTGTTGGTGGAACCTGACTTAATCAGCTCAATGAAATAATGTTTGAGTAATGATTCAAGTTCTTTTTCAACAGCTTCCTGTAAATTAAATGCAATTTGTCTGTGCCATTGAGCAATAGGACGAATGTCCTCAATAATGTGTAATTGCCCTTTCATAATCTTGAGTTTTTCTAACCTATGAAACAATGAAGGGAACTGACTTACTATTTTTTAATGAGCATTCATGTTATAGTTCAGTGATATCAGTCCCATATCAGCAGCTGTGCTGATGCTGAGTAAACAGGCACTTGACACCGTACCACCACGCAAGGCTACCTGCTTTGGCACTAAGCACAAGGAAAGGACAAAAATGAGACATATATGCGTCATATAATGTTAAATGTTGCGCATTCCTGTCCTTTTCCTTCCAAGTAGCACAGCCAGGTGGCTTGCTGCATTGCATTGCGCTGCGTGAAAGCTTGATAAATGTGCCCTTGGATTGCTTCTGGAGCTCACAGGATGTGTTAGCACTGGCAGCCATGCTGCGGGATCAAGCAACTGTTTACTTTTTTGAGATCCAGACAAAATTTGTAGATTAAAATGGTTATTGTCTGAGCTGCAACAAAGCATAAAGTAAAGAGTCCTAACATGTTCTGTGTACTTCATTTGGCTAGCCACATATAATTATATTGTTGTAGCCGTTGAAATGATAACAGTTTACATTTAGCTCAAAATCTCTAGTCACAGTGCCCAGATTAGCACTGGTGCGGAGCTCTTAAAATAGGTTCAATTAGAAGCAGGCCACGTTTCAAGAAGTCGATCATTCATTGATTTCTTCCATAATCCATATTTCACCTTGCTGGTCTTAAAATTTCTCATATTGTTAACGTTTTAATGCATAAATGTGAAAACATTTCCATGCAATCATTTTAACGCAAAAACTTAATTTGTAAAATCACAGAAAGTTTGATTAAGCATTGTTTATAGATACGTATATTAACCAATACTCAAGGCCATACAGTAAAATAAGAAACATTCCCTCAGCATGAGGTAAAATAGAAACAGAAACAGGTTTTCCAATTATGCGCTATAATATAGAAATAGAAAGAATGCTGCAGCTTGACTTTAGATGTACAAGACCAGGCTGCACAGGTAGGGGAGTAGGGAAAGCCAGTGCCAGTGTTTTACTACTGAGCCATACATTGCACTCATTGCAGCAAGGTGGTCTGTCCATATCGGGAGTACTAGGTGTAATACTGTCTTTTTAAACGGCCAAGTACATCATTTACACAATCTTCAAGATATATTGTTTGAAAAGACGTATGCATTAGAGGTAGTTTTGAATTTAAATTTTCCAGTATTTCAGGGCTTGACATATAACCTTGAGCAATATTCCTCAGCAGCACAACTGGCGGCTAAGACCTGGAACATCCTCCCCCTACACCTCAGAGCAGCTCTGGCACTCAAACAGTTCAGGATGAACCTCATGACCTGGATGTCCAATCAATATGAACGGGAAGCAGAATTCCGTATCTGGACCCCACAGCGCCTCGAGACCATCACGGTTGAAGCAGCTGCGCTATACAAATTCTGATTGATTGATAAAGAACCAAGGAATGCTACCAAATGCAGATTTCAGGACTGGGTCATCTGTCTTTTTGTGTCTTATTTGACCAGTAGAGGCTGGTCATCACTGATCTTCTGAACGTAATGTGTCCTTTCGGAAAAACGCTGCTCATTCTCCAGAGATAGAATAGGCAGGGGGTTGGGGGGGTTGGGGGTTCCTAAGTGTTTGATGGTAAATCTCTCAAGTGGGAAGGAAGAGAGAGCCTTTTCTTTATATAGCCCTCACTCACTCTAATGGTGACATGCTTCATCATCGGGCTCAACCCAACTCCTAGAGGTCGGGGTGGGCTTAACCATCTTCATCATCGGGCTCAACCCAACTCCTAGAGGTCGGGGTGGGCTTAACCATCTTCCAGGGAGCACTTATGATAAGGTGTATGGGGGAGTACCATCAAAGATGAAATTCCTCATCCACTTCTAAAGTATCCATTATTAGTGGAGTGGGAGGGAAGATTAAAGACGCTATAATCGGGTATCTGGATGAACCCCCAACTCCCCACGCCCCCTGCCTCTTCTATCTCTGGAGGTACGAGCAGCATTTTTCCGAAGGGACACATTAGGTTCAAAGTACATGAATTAGGGAGAACGTGTCCCTTAAAACCTCGTGGTTGAGGACCTATCTACCCTTCTGGGACCCATCTGGTCCACCTATTTTGAGTGGTACATCACTGATATTCGTCTGCTCTTTTCCTGAGTCTCATCGGTGCAGCAGTGCATCTTATGGTATCATCAAAGTACCCTGTTGGACCACTTGCATTGCAGACTTCTAATGAAAAACAATGCAATTACCCTGGAGCGTGGTTATAGGTCTAGACAGATTACACAGTATGCTAATGTAGTCTTCAGTACTTATCAATAAAGACTAAAAGGATGTTTAAGCCTGTCACTTTTATGCATGGAAATGCAAGAGAAAGCACAACTGAAAATGGAATGCAAAGTGCAAGAGAAATAAATTAAATATCTCTTATGAACATCTCCTTTGGACGAACTGTACGCACTTTCTGCACAACAGTCGTAAATCTAAACAGCGGGTCTATCTGCAAACAGATATGTGCCCCTCTGTATATTACACTCCAGTGGGTAACACTGGAAGATGCTTTGCTTGTGTTGAAAAGTGTTCCTGTGTTCAGAATATAAACCGTAAGGCAGTGTGAAGTGACTGAGTGGGTAAATAGTCAAGGGAACCCTGAGTGGAATGGGGGTACTGCACACCTGTGAGGAAATCTCTAATTTTATTATTTTAAAATATTAGGAAATTATATCTGACTAAAGAGCTAAACAAAAGACAACAAAATGGAACCACTTAATAACCTACAGCCTGCGCCATAGGAAATATTGTAAATCGTACAGTGCCTACTCAAGCAAGAGGGCCCTTTGTGAATCATATCAGTACCCTCGGGGCCTGAGCCTGCTCCACAATATGTAAGCAGAATCTATGACTTTAATGGGCACTAGCTATTTAAAAAACATGACGCTATCTGTTTTGGAATTTGAATCCATTTACTAAGTTCTATTGGGACTTGCTGGCAGCCATCCCTTCAGTGTTAGCAGATCACAGGAGTTTGTAAATTGTGAACTGTCTAATTAATATTCATTAGGGAGGTCGTTTTGCAGCCCCTTGTGAATGCAAAATTGCCAATGCAACCTATTAGTACATCACTGGTTTGTGAATGTATATGGACCCCTATTTCAATGTTTTGACTGTCCAGCTGGTAGGGGCTAAATAAAGCAATGTTAATGTATTGATTGGTTTTAGGCTTTGTGGATTTTCTTTAGGTGTATTTTTTCACCAAATAGTAGTGACAAATGGTTTTATTTGATCCTATATATCCAATCTAAAAAAGTACCTATTCGGGGTTGCTTGAGATTACGAGCCAGGATATTTGAGCATACTGGGATCACATTTGCATCGAGTAGAACTCTAACTGCCTAAATCCTCACTCACAAAAACTGCTGCGATGGGATTACATTGCACTTTGTACTGACCAAAAGGTCACAGTTTGCCCCCAATACAATTATTGAAGAAATAAACCAACTATTAGAATTGGGGACTCACGTTCCATTCGAAAAATCTATGAATGTATTTTTTTATAAAGCCTATGTTCAAATCAGTCAGCAATATGGAATAAAAACCTAAGCATTCTAATAGAAACAATCACAGGCACTAGCAGCAAAAAGTAGTTTCAGGCCTAACCAATCTACTCAGTGTCACAACCTCTTTCCAGCCAAACAAGGACCTACTCGTTCCTTGGTTTCATCACACCTGTTCCTCATTTCTTTGAAAATCATTGTTTTGTTTTTCTTTTTGTGGCTCTGATGGCTTAAAACAGGTTTTAACAGTCTACAAGTTCACAATTAACGAGTGATTTGATTGTGCTTCCCTATAAGGAAAGAGCTGTTCATTTATGGGGTCCTTTCAGCCCTCACCGGGTTACAATCAACCCAGTCACTAGTACTGGATGTGAGCCATATCCTTCAACTGCAAATGCACATCTAGAAAATAGTTTTTTTATTCTAGCTACTACAAGTGCATATCCTGCATACCTCACACAAGGGATTGGAGCACTGTTTAAATGAGGTACATCTGGGATGACTGAAGTAAAAGTTGGAGTTAGGTAATTGAAGAAAACATTGAAAACACTTTGGGCTACTGCAAAACATGGAGTACATTAATCTGAGTTAAAAAATAAACTCATATTGAAATATTTGCACAATACATAAAAACAGTGTCAACAAGATCATAGAAGATTTCAACCTTACCATAGCAAAGCTTATCTACATTGTCAAATGCCACCCTAAATCTAATCTCTTAATATGGACATAATGCATTACTATAAGTGTTAATATTATAATATTAGTCCACGCTCCTTAGAGCCAACTGAACACCCTAAGCAAGCTTGGTTATTCACGTTTGCCTTCTTCGTGTCTGGTTCAACAATAAATCTATCACTCAAAGCTTCCTGAGGAATTTATCACCATTTCAGAACCTCAGTCAGTCAATAAGTTCCTTCTGCAATGTTAGCAATACGCTTCTTTTTTGCTATCCATAAAATTACAGGAGTGTGTTAATGCCCTTGCAAATGTTGAAAACTACCAATACGTCTTTCTGGATTAAGAAATTGACTCATATCAATTTACAAAAGTTCTAACAATTCAGACAAAAATAAGAAGATAGAACAGGAATAGGACATGGTTATGAACATTGACATTTTTCACATTTTATGCATTTTACTTTAAAGTTACTATTCCACAGATTTTGAAATATTGTGTGCAAAAAGATGAGGTATCATCACCTATGGATGTCTCGCTTATCCAGTTGAGGTCATTTGAAGATTTTGGTCGCGCAGTTGCCTGTGTTGTCCTGTTGGGCACTGTAGAGAGAAGAGTGAAAAATGTCAGTCAACGTGTAAAAAAATTTGGTGAGGAAAAGTTAGAGGATTACCATTTGGAAATTAAAAACTTGCACCTTTTCATGAATTTCCAAGGGACACGTTTTTAATATAACTAACAGCCAGTCACGGAAGGGTGATATAATTCACTCACAGCAGCACCAGAGATTACAGTTCAAGTTAAAAGTCGGGTCTGAAATATTTATACATCACTGTATGCTGCATTATATCCCTCTTTTCACTTTTCTGTACCTTCATTAAACAGAGACAACCGCGTATTGATCCCTTTGACCAGAGTTTAATTTGAGTCGATAGTTGCAAGTGTACCATGACCTCTTTTTCATCACCACCGTTTGATCCGGAGCAAGAAGGGACACAGCGGGAGAAGTCACAGAAAGAAAGAAAGAGCAAGAGAGCAATAGAGTGACACTGTAAGGAGGTCGGGATCAAAAAGAGTCTGCACTAGTGAGTTAAAGAGACCAAAAGTGTAGGGTGTACGAAGATAGGGGTGCACAAAGATAGAGGGGTGAGGTTAATATTCAATCCCAGTGTTTCGCAGTACTTGAGACAGGTATTATACATGTAGATGTGTTTTTAATTAAGCACTGGTCTGATCTTGCTCCAAAAGGAGCAGTGTGGGCACACTGCTGGGCTGCATCCCTTATTCCCATAGCAACAAACAACTCCAAACACCCTTCTGCGTCTTCGGACTTTGAGTGGCAGATTTAATAAGATTTTACGCAGTTTTACATCAAAAAAGTGATGCGAATCAGCACTAAATCTTTTTGTCCAATTTACTTTACAGCGCTAAACTTACTTAGCGCTGGAAATAATGTAAAAGCGCTGCTTTACATTACTTAGCGCCAAGGGGCATTTTATGGGTGGTGCATGGGCGTTACCATGCAAGCACCCAAGTTTCCTGATGCTAAACCCAATTTACTGAATAAAGTAGACCGGGTTTAGCATCATAAAATAGCGCATCCTTCAAGCAGGCGCTAGGAAGGAGAAATGCTTTTTTTCTCCTTTATTTTCCGACTTTACATGTGTGCTGCACTGTCCAGCACACAGACAAAGTGAATTTAAAAAAAAAAAAATTGTCTAAGCATAGTATTTTGTACTGGAAGGCAACCCTTCCAGTTCAAAACCTATGCTTGACTCACGGAGGCACCCTTTCATACAGCGTAAAGGTGTCTACGTGGAGCACAGCAACTGATTTCAGCACTAGCGTTAGGGAGAGGGGAGGAGAGTGCAATTTTCCAGGACATTTGGCACTATCTTGCTCTCTCCTTCTCATGCAGCGCAGCATTTGTGGCTGCTGTGAGCGAAATTGGTGAATCTGGCCCTGGGAGTGAAGTGCAGCTTGAGGACTAAGGCAAAGGGAGCTCCAAGAGCCGGGTCTGAAGTCTAGGATCAGTTCAGGGTCTATTTAAAATCTGAATTTTGTGATAGAAATATTTTTCTCTATACATTGTAAGACACTGCATTCTATCACATTTGTGTGCCCCTCTGTGTCAATTTGAGTCAGAAACAAGCAGTACTTTGTCATGACCCCCAATTAAGAAGTGAAATAAATGTATCATTACAGTCACTCAGGTTCATATATTCTTTACAGATAGCTATATAGGCATAATGCAGACATTCATTGTGATTTACATTTTCATGTTTAAGTAAACAGTTAAAAATCAATATCAAAATGTCAGTTTAGAATGTTGCACATGCTTCATAAAGCGAAATTATTTGAAACAAATGGTTATAAACTTTCAAAAGTGTGACAGGAGAAAGCAAAGCGGCTGCATCACGTGCCACGTTTTAAGAAACTGCAAGTTGAGGCTTAGTATACCCATGCAAATATGATCTGGCACAATATTAGAAAGTCATAGGATGTACTGAAAAAAAGATAATTAGATATTTTAAACGCAAGCATGTTCTGGATCTGCTCCTAAAATAAATTCATTTTCAAAACAAAAAATTGTACAAATGTACATATGTGCTGCAGCCCATAAACACACAGCAAGCAGACATAATACGGTAACAAGCTAAATATAAATAAATCCACGGAATTAATGCAAATTACTGTAATTACCAGGCCTGGTCCTTGGTCTAACAGATGTTTTGGGCCTAGAAGAACTGGAGTGGACTTTTTTGGGGGCTGCAAAAAAGAATCTGGAGTTTAGTTGGTGAGGTTCATTATGGTGTTGGAGCATAGAATCACCAAGGAGCTGCCAGCAAGAAAGCAATGATGATTTGATAAAGCATGGGAACGCTAGGCGCCATCACAAAAGAGACATCAAGGCATCTAAACATAAAGTGGAAATTGATTGATTTTTATCAAGAATTATAGTGTACTTCTCAGCAATGGGACACATGCCATTTATTAAGGAGATAAAACACAATGATTGCCCTCAAAAGCGATGGAAAAGTCCGGAAAGGGTGTGCTTAACATTAATCTCGACAACAGAAGCATGAGGTGATACAAGAGAAGATGAAAAGTGTAATGCACTGCCTACGTAGCAGGTCAAAAAGCTGGTGGAAGGCATTATTGCAAAAGAGAATGGCAAATGACACAGGCAGAAACAGTTTCCATGGACATCCAGCAAGATCATCATTATTACCATGTGTTGTTTCCAGTTTCTGATGTGGTACTGATAATTTAGGCTCAATGGATTCTATATAGAGTTCTTCAGAAGCTGTGAAGACAAATTGTTAATGAGAACTCAAGATAAAAAAGACTAACTAGGAAATGAAAGTTAGAAATATTGTCATAAAAATTTACTCCATGACATCAGTCGAGAAAAGAAGTGAACATATATGCAATCAGAGCGTCTTGTACCTAACCCCATTTCTGGGGACACAACAAAGAAAGAGGTGAACCTCGGTTTAAATTTTGGCTTGGATCAATTCTTCCAAAAATAAACAATATATAGTGTGACCAATTTATTAGAACAAAACTCTACACGAATTTACGACTTTGTTAAACTAATGGAACTTAATGTATCAAACCCATTTCTGGGGAACAAGAAAGAAAGAGGGGAACCTCAGTGTAAATCTTGGCTTCGACCAATTGTTACGAAATAACACAGTATGAAATGTGACCAATTTATTAGAACAAAACTCTACAAGAATCTGCCACTCTTTTAATCTAACCAAGTAGAGGAGGTAAAACAGTCATTGGTCCTTGAATGACTAGATTATTGTCTCTGCAAAACATTCATCTATGCACTGTAACTAGTAGATGGTGCTGAGTGAGGATGTCAGGGCGGTCTTAAACCTGAAACCACATGAACATATAAACTGTATCCTGAAAACTCTCTGATGGCTCCCAAAGGGATCCTAACTTAAATTTAAAGTACCCTCAGCTATACATAAGGCATAGTGGAACAGAGATCCAGGAAACATGCAGCTACTTGTGCTCTATTTTTTGGGGAAACCCCAAAAGGCCATTATACAGACCATCTGTAAACAGATATTGAATCAGAAAAGAAGGCAGATCCCTTTTAGTACAAGACCCTGGCTCTGGAACACTAATTTTCACCCAGTGACCACCAACAATTTACATACACCATAAGAAGCACCTGTAAACGGATCTAATCAAGTACACATTTCACAAAGAACCGACATTTGTAGATACAGTGTTTGTCTATGAGCAGAGAAGTCTCCTGACCGGTCATACTGGCCTAACCGAACTGCCGTTGCAGGGTTTCTGTGTAAACAAAACTATGCCTGAGATCACAGAACATCAATATGGAGGGACAGAGTCACCATAACACATCAGTACCTATGAACCTCAATCGAACATAGCTCATAGTGCTCTACCTGCCCTACTAACCTCAGAGTGACAGGTAAGTTAGCATCCCAGAACACAACAATCTAATCCCCTCAGGGAATCATGGAAAAAGATAATCACCTTTTGTTTTCGTACTCATGCATGTCAATAATAAACAAAACAAATACACAAGAACATTTTAACCCCTTTGCAGCTAGACCCTCCCCATGCCCCCCGTGCTAAGCCTTTTTGGGGCTATTTGGCGTAGTTTGCACTTAGACCCCTGTAACCTTTTGACCACATAAGGTATCCACACCAAGTTTGCGTCCTTTTCTTTCAACATAATGGGGATTCTAAAGGTACCCAGGGTTTGTGGATTCCCCTGGAGGGGGACCCAGAAATTAGCCAAAATACAGCAAAATTATTTTTTAAGGAGAAAATGGGAAAAAAGGGCTACAGATGAAAGCGTCAGTTTTTTTCCCTGCAAATGTTATCAACAAAGGGGATCTGGGCACCACCAGAGAGGTGGAGATAATCCAGGCTACTGAAGCCCGACAGGTCCCCCCTAGAGTGCACGGCATATAGACCCCTGTTGATGCTGAATCTCGACATTAAAATATAGAGTAAGCTACTGGCAACAGGGTTGCTCCCATATATGTCGTCCCTGGTACACAGAGACCAGGCAAGTTTTATTCCCCGCAAGATCACGACTGTGAATATACGCTGCCTGTTGTCCATTATCGAGGTGAGGGCGATGGATGACCGAGCAGGGTGGTATTTGACATCGACATGGAGAAGGCATTTGATAGCATCGAGTGGGGGTTCCTCTATGCCGTCTTAACCAAAATGGGTCTTGGACCGGGGTTCCTGGGTTGGGTGTGGTTGCTATATGCAGATCCGGTGGCAAGGGTCTGCACGAGGTGCACAATATTGGAACAGCACCGAATGGAGAGGGCTACGCATCAGGGATGTCCTCTCTCCCTAGTACTGTTTGCCCTGGCTGTGGAACTACTAGCGTGCGTAGAGAGGTCTCACAGGGCTTTCTGCGAGCTCCAGCTGGGGGAACAGAGGCACCACATAGCGTTATACGCGGATGACCTGTTGCTATTTTTACACCATGCGGGAGAGGACCTGCCAGGGGCGAAGACTATGATGGACAAGTTCGGAGATCTGTCGGGCCTTCGGGTAAACTGGCAGAAGTCCAGATTATTCCATCTGGTATCAGATATCCTGCCGCCTGAGAACCTTGGGGACCTGCAATAGGAGCCCTGATGCTTCTGCTATCTGGGAGTGCGTATCTTCCATGCCATAAAAGATGTGAGGGAATGGAATATAGGGAGGGCATTACGCTTGCTTAAGGACAACATGGCATTCTGGGGAAAGCTTCCCCTCTCATTGATGGGCCGCATCTCCCTACTTAAAATGGTGGCTCTACCCAGGTTGCTGTACTTCTTCACCGCGCTTCCGGTGTGGACATCAGCGGCCTGGTTTCGGGAGCTTCCTGCCTGTCAGCATTCAAATGGGGGGTGGGCCGAAGGAGAGTGGCCCTTGGTACACTAAAAAGACGTCAGTCCGAAGGAGGACTCGCCGTGCCTGATATGGAGACTTACTATCTGGCAGGGCAGCTGCAGATATTCATGCAGTGGGTGGTGGGGAGCATTGACTCAGAGAGGGGGGTTCCACCCTTTGCCCTGGACAATCTGAATGTGTTCCGCACCCTCTTGGGAACTACCAAGCCTCAGCAGATCCGCCATAATGAGCATAGGGATACGACGGTGCTGGTGTCGGTGTAGGCAGAAAACTAGAACAAAGCGCTCATACTCGCCAGAAATGGCATTGACGCTGCTGGGGGCTGTTCCCCATGGGGGACAATGGCGGGGGATAGATGATTGGGTACAGGCTGGAGCCACGAGGGTGGGAGACCTATTCCGGGACGGGGAACTACTCTCCTTTGAGGAATTTAGTGCCGACTGGGGCATTCCACAAGGGCATTTCCTACTCTATGGGAAGTTACTGGGCAATTAGACGTCACTGGTGAGCAGGCATGACAGAACCGCCACAACACGTCACCTGTGAATACATAAGTCTGGCTGAGGGACCTATAAAGGCTGTCGCTTGCCTCTACAGGGCTATAGGGTGGGACTCCATGCAGTCGCTTGACCAGCTGAGAAACCAATGGGGGGAAGACATTGACAGACCACAGGAAGACAAGGAATGGGAGAACATGTTAGAACGGACAACCAAAGTATCCCGACACACCAGCTTCAGCCTGATTGGCTTTTACATACTCCACCGTGCATAAATGACCCCAGAACGTATCAATCGATACTTTGATAGGGAAGATACCAGGGGCCCGAGATGCAATACACAGGGGGCGACCTTTGTACACATGATATGGAGCTGTACAGCCTTAACGTCTTACTGGCAGGAAATAACTCGAGAAACAGCTAGAATAACATGGAGGGCCATCCCATGCACACCACACATGTCCTGCTTAGCCTGTCCCCACACACTGCCAAAACTAGGACCACCAACAGGTTACAAGATCTGGCATTTATTCTTGCAAAACGAGAAATCACTAGCTGCTGGAAGAATCCCTCCGGCCCTAGCGTACATAGATGGAAGCAAGAGCTGTTGAAATGAACTGGATGCGAGAGCAGGGTCCTACTTAGGAATGCAAAAAGAGGGATAGGCAAACTGGAAAGAGCTATGGTGTGGGAGGTGCTGCTGGAAGACCTGAAGAGAGTTGATCGGGCGTCTAAGGCCTCCACCCCTGAGAGACCACCACAGCAGGAGCCCCCTCAGGGGCCAAGCCTGGTTGGGATACCATTGCAGATCCCGGGAGATGTGGACATATGACATCTTTGCACAGGAGAGGGAGGAAGCTGGAAATGAGGCACTAGCGAAACGCCACCATACACCGCATGGCGCATGGGAGGTACCTCTCTGAGCTCAAGGGAAGCAATTGGGAGACAGCAGTACGGGGTGGGAGGGGTTAGTTATTTTGTTGGGGAGAAGGAGGGGGTACCTATAGCCCACATCGACAACTCTACACCGGGCAAAGCTGAAACACATGGAACTTGGACTCATAAAGATAGCAAGATATAATGTATATAATGAGATACACCGAATATGAGAATGTTTTGTTTTTAATTGTAGCAGGGAATGGCTGAATAATATGTAAAAGGCAATAAAGTTTGTTTACAAAAAAAACAAAGGGGTTGTGGTGCTGAAATCACCATATTCCCAGCTTTCAGGGATAAGCAGACTTTTGTCAGAAAAACACAAAATTGTACACAGTTTTAGCATTTTTCTGAGACATAGCCTATTTTTGAATTTTTTTTTGTGCTTTCAACCTCCTTCCAGTTAATGGTAGAAATAGGTATGAAAGCAATAATGGATCCTGGAAAGCTATACATTTTTAGAAAAGTAGACAACATTCTGAATTCAGCAAGGGGTCATTTGTGTAGATCCTTCTTTATAGAAACTAACAGTTGAATATTGGAAAAACTGAAAAATAGTTGCAAAAAACAGCCATTTGTGTCAACGTTTTCATCTGTAACTTCTTATAATTATGACAGCTGTTTGAAAGCAATATATTATTACATCTGCTGGGCCTTTCTGGTTGTGGGGATATATAGCACTTGTAGGTTCACCAAGAACCCAACAAAGCCAGTAACTGAGAAAAAGCGATATGAAAGACACCTATGCATTTATGAAATTGAAACGAAATATAGAGTTTAGAAACAGGATCAGGAGAAATTTGCACATTTCCGAAATTGACATTTTGTGGATCCACGCAGATTCCAGAACTTTCCACCACGGAAATGTGAGGAAAATGTGTTTTTTTGGACATATTTGTAGGTTTGCAAGGGATTCGGAGTAACAGAACCTGGAGAGAGCCAGACAAGTCACTCCAGTCTGAATTACCCTGGGTGTCTAGTTTTCAAAAATGTATAGGTTTGCTAGGTTTCCCTAGGTGTCGGCAGAGCTAGGGTTCAAAATCTACAGCTAGACGCTTTGGAAAAAAGGGTCAGTTTTCACTGTAAACATGTGTTGTGTCCACATTGTGTTTTGCGCCATTTCCTGTATTGAGCACTAGGCCTACCCACACTGGTGAAGTACCATTTTTCTCAGAAGGTTTTGGGGAATGTGGGGTGGGTGGAATTTTGTAGATCCATGCAGATCCCAGAAAACGTTTTTTTTTTAAAACTAAGAATGAAGTTTGCAAGGGATTTGTGGTAACAGAACCTGGAGAGAGGCACACAAGTCACCTCATCCTGGATTCCCCTTGGTGTCTAAAATATACAGGTTTGCTAGGTTTCCTTACGTGCCGGCTGTGCTAGGGATCAAAACCCACAGGTAGCCACATTGCTAAAAACAGGTCTGTGCCTAATGGGCTTTTTTGCCGCCCTTGGGGGAAATCTGGGGGTGGGGGTTGCCCAGATATGCACCCAAGGGGGGGGGGGGGCAGAAAGGCTGTGACTATTTTGGGGGGGTGTATTGGTATACCCATCCTGGGCAGCTCCCACCCCCACGGATAAAAAAGCCAGCGTAATCGCTGGAGCCTAGTGGGCTTTCTGCCCTCCTGGGGCAGATCAGGAGCCACTGCCCCATCCTCCCCCTGGGGGCAGAAAGACTGTGGCCTTTTAGGGGGGAGATGTGAGCATTGGCATGCCCATTCTGGGTTTACCTCACCCCTGAATTTAAAAATAAATAAATCCTGAGGCCTAGTGGACTTTCTTCCCCCCCCGGGGGGCATATAAGGGGCTATTGCCCCAATACGCCTCTGGGGAGGAGCAGAAAGGCTGTGGTAATTGTGTTTGGGGTGGGGGCATTACCATGCCCATTCTGGGCAGCCAACACCCCTATATTATAAAACAAAAATCCCTGGTACCTAGTGGGCTTTCTGCCCCACTCCTGGGGGCATATCAGGGTATTTTTCCCCCATCTGCCCCTGGGGGAGCAGAAAGACTGTTGCATTTTTAGGCGGGGTGTGGGCATTGGCCTGCCCATTTTGAGCAGCCCCCACCTCAACATCCATAAAAAGAATCCATGGCTTCTAGTGGGCTTTCTCTGCAGATTGGGGGCTATTTCCCCTATATGCCCCTGGGGGACAGAAAGACTGACGGTTCTCTGGGGGGGGGGGGGGGGGCATTGCCATGCCCTTTATGGCCAACCCAAATGACAATAAAAAAATATTCCTTGTTTCTTGTGGGCTTTCTCCCCCCACCCCCCATGAGGGCAGATTGGGGGCTACTGCCCCCCAGGGAGGCAGAAAGACTAAAATTTCTTTGGGGGTGCATTGCCATGCCCTTTTTGGGCAGCCCCACCACAACGTCAATAAAAAAAATCTCTGGTGTCTAGTGGGCTTTCTGCGGCCCGAAAGACTGTTGTGCCCAAAACAAAATGGGTGGAGCAAAGACCCTTGCCCAAGGGGCCGCTCCCCCTTCCTGGTGCTAGTGGGTGGATCCCTGCTTGGGGATTGCCCACCTGGGTGATCCCCAAGCAGGAATCCACTAGATTCTCCCCTTTCCAACGATATCTCTCCCATGTGTTTTGGTGCTTGGGGGGCTGAGATAGCCCAACGAGCAATTAAACCATGCGCAAGATCGTCGTTACGTTGAAAACCAGGGAAGGGCCTCGGGAGGCTGGGTAAGCTCTTCCCCACCTCCCGAGAACCCCAAAAATATGGAAATCCGTCTGCTGTTTACAGCAGAGGGATTTCATGCCCCTGTCCTCATGATGGAATGGTTCAATCATGAGCACTAGTGCTCATGATGGAACCTTTCCATCGTGAGCACTGAAGGGGTTAACATATTTGAGGAAATTATCATGCTTTACTGTAAAACAACTACGCTGCAGCTAGAAAACATATGCATGTCAGCAAAATGAATAGCATCAAAAGTAAACTATATACAATGAGAAGCCTTACCATGTTTAGAATATATATCTGCCTCAGCCTATCTTCACTAAGTAGGATCAGTGATATATCATAGATCTTTGGGATTAGAGCCGAAGCACATACCTGGTATTATTGTTAGGTAACTGAATCTCAGGTTGCGCAAGGCTGGCATGTTTGTCTTAGGACCTATCCTCTGCATGAAAGCCCCTATCTGTTTCCAAATGGCACATCTCTGTGAATATGATACGAGGTGTGATTTTGAAAACCGCAGATATGACTTTATGTTGTGTCTAAATGCCAAGCTACATTGCGAACCAAGCACAGAAAGACAGGGCACTGTGTTGCTTGATCTTGTATGAGATGTTCACACAGAGTCCCAGAGACAAGAACCAATAACAAAAACATGTGCAGTGTTTTGCTAAAACAATATTGTGGCACAACAATAAACGTGCTGAGTCTAACTTGTGCAAAACAAAGTTGCCTACAAATTGCAGTAAGGCTATAATAAGGGAGAACTAAGTGGGCCCTAAAGGGAACTTACAAAACTGCCTATGACTAATAATGTAAAGCCATTAACCCAAACTACTAATTTGCTCCTCATTATCTGCACTGCACACTACGTCCAGCTCATCGATATAATCATAATTCACCTTGTATCCAAATTCACACACATAATATACTTATCCATTTTTCATAATTGTACTAACCGTGTAAAGGCACCATATTTTTGCCCAAATATATTCAAAAACACATTTCCCTCTACACAAAGCAAATCACTACGAACACTTCACAGGAGGACATGTTGTCACTAGTGAAAACAAACTGCAAATACATTAATATGTATAGAAGATGATAGACTGTTGATTTGTTATTATCAAAGTCTCAATGGACTGGCATTATTTGTGGAACTTTATACCTATGCATGAGACCTCCATCATTACAATTTTACACACAATTAAAATGAGATGGCAATAGAAATTCCAACTCAAGTTAGTGAAACATTAATGCCACTGCTTAAATGAGTGAGGATAATTAGGTGTGAGTGGGTAGTACCATTTTTCGGAAATCCAATTTATCAAGAGAATCAAAAACGTTTATTTTACCCTAAATATTCTTATATCTGTGTATATTAGGCAAGAAGAAATATAATTTCCACAAAGACTTTCAGCTCTGTCTTCAGAACCCAGTCTGCTTTGGCATCTACTTCCATTCTATAAACAACATTGCAATGAACCAATCCTCATCTATCCATCACTCTCCAATTAATAACAATATTACAATTGAAGATACAAGTTTAACAAGGGTTCCATACAGTGCCTCTTTCTAAAAGTGAGTTTTACCAACAGAACATGATTATTTCAAATAAATCATGCTTTATATGTGATTCCTTCCCACCCTTCACAAAAGAACATCAACAAACATCCTCAAAATCCTCTATTTATAATATTAGCTCATATGGTGCAGGATCAAACATCCTTGGTGCTGTAACCATTTCCCAAAGTTTTCTTATTATCTCATACTGACAAGTCCTGTATATTTATTTATCTGTGCACATGTGTCTGACAGGTACTCCAGATAGTTTTATTTATGTTACTCTCCAGCATAGTGCTAGACTCTGTTGGATGGGAGGGGTATGTACAAAGTTGTACTCATTTGATCAAGGGGATCACTATACATATATGAGAAGCCATCAAATGACTAACTGTTGTGGCAGATGCTCCTGTTGTAAGATGTTGGCCATTTTACTGCACCCAGTGGGGCAATGGCCCACTGGCTCTTGTGTTAATCTATAGTCTGTCATGACTAAGCCTCCCAACTCCCACTGAATGATAAAGGTGTGCTTATATGATTAGTACTTGGATAACTGAGGAGTAAGGGACCCCAATTTACAATCCATCTTTATGTTTGTTTACTGTAAGGCTTCAGAGGGCTTTGTAGGGTTTAGTGATGGTCAGAGTTGATTTTAAAGGTTTTGGGATCAACAGAAAATCTTGAGTGATCAACTAGTTTGAGTTCAACTGCCACTGTTTCTAAATGAGAAATTGTCCTTTGGCCCAAATCAGATTCGACATCTGCACTTTGAAAAGCTATCTGCACCTGTTCAAAGAAAGCCTTATACCAGAGGAAGGATACCTTGGCTGTATCCCCTGAAAGATCAAGGTAGAGAGATCCAAGATGACACTACACATGTTTTCAGTTAGAATATATTATGTAGAAATATTGTCTAACATAAATCCCATGTCCTAAATATTGCTCACAAAACTATTGTCCTATTAGGTGTATATTTTCTATTATTAACTCTATTGGAGATATATTTTGGTAGATGATATTTAGAACACAATATTTATCTCAGTCAAAAATCTGACAACAATATTCTGGCATGCCTCTCTCAATGGATTCTTGAAAATGACAATTTCTTTACTTGTTCATGCATATGATATTTTAGTACAGAGCTTTGTAAACAAATGTAAATATAGCTCTTATAATTTGATTGTATTCCTATAACAAAATCACTCAGATTTGGCTTAGGTTGACTGTCAAGTAAGAGGGGGATGGCGTATGTGTTTTGTGTGCTATTTAAACATTACCTTTACCCATAAATGTGTGGTTATCAAAAGACGTCAAACCAAATTTTCAATTTATTGAAAGAACTGTAAAGGTTCTCAAAACAACTTGGTTTACCACTTTTCTGATAGGGGCACATTACAGACGTGTTTTTGCTTGAATCCCTCTGTTTTATTGAAGGTCAATATGAAATGTATTAAGATGGCCCAAAACACAGTAACTCAATCATCAACTTCAAGGAGGGATTTTAGGAAACCTGGGAAACTCTTTGGTTGGTGACATAGCATTGGCAACTGGTTGAGAAAAATCTCTTAAATGACAACTATGTCATAGAGGCAAGTCCCTAATTTGGGGACAACATGCAGTCTTTCCTAAGATAAGTTTCAGAAGACCATGCCTTACTTAAATTGCAACACACCTGAAGGAGCTCCACTGGCTCCCCATACACAAACAAGCACAATTCAAAGTCCTTATCCACACTTTCAAGGCACTACATAATACTGGCCAAGCATACCTCAACAATTGCATCCACCTTCACATACCTTCCAGACAGCTCCGCTTATATGGATTTCAACCTACACACATCCCACAAATAGGGAAAACAATATCCGATGGTGAAGCCTTTTTCCACATCACTCCTAATGCATGAAACAACCTGCTGCTACATATAAGAGCCACCCCCTCATTTCTTGAATTCCACAAGAGTCTGGGGACCTGGCTTTTGAGTAGCCCCTCTAGGCACCAGGCCCTAGTTTGGCTAGACTCCTGCTCGGTGCTACAATACCCTGCCGGGTGATAGTGCGCTCTACAAATCTCCAGAGCATTACATAACATAACACAACATAAAACACAACATAACAAGACGGTATGCACCTCCATTAAAACTCATTCCGTTTGATGACCATGAGTACACCTACTGAAAGGGATTATCAACACTACTTCAACAGTAAATGTCTACTATTTACATTCACACATATATCATCTCTGGACAATCAGCCTCCCCAGAGCTAGCACCTGTTTTCATCAAATTCAACTAATTTTCGTTTAAAAAGTAATCACCATTCTTCAAGCTTAAACCCACTTGTCTTCATTCATCCAAATCTATTGATCCACATAGATGATTATGCATGCCAAAAATATACACAGAATCATATGTATTTATTCTAAGGGTTCAGACTATCCAACAACTGCAAAGTCCCAGAATTATAGTATTACACAAATTTGTAGTCAAAATTCCTGACAACACAAGCTCTTCACCGGCCAAAATGATACAGAATCTTCTCTTCAATACCAATGCAAAGACACCATGGAGCGAGCCGTGCCAAAATTCCATTCTCACCCTGCAACTCTTTGCATCTATTGTAAGTGAATATAGGGCTCAAAGTTTGAGGGGATGATGGGGGAACTCTTCTACATCCTGAATCATTTGCTAATGTTGGTAACTATGGCATACAGTGGTTAATTAAAGTATGACGTGTTTTTGGACTTGCATCATTGATGACATATAATAGTCAGATATTGATATTATTGTATACAAGGTGCCATGTTTAATTTGTATATACACTGTCCTTTGTATAAACACACAATGACCTAGAAAAGAACAAAGAAAGAAATAAGTTAATGAAATATTACCAGCTTTTGCATGCAGAATTTCAGTTGTTTGAGAGGTGGGTTTAGAAGAAGACTTTTGTGTTTCATTTGGAACTGAAAAATAAATGTTAATACTTTTTATATCTGCTTCTTAAATTTACAGCAATAGCATTGTGTGAAGCAAGAAAAGGAATTGTTATATGATGCACACTAACATGTTGGTGGAAAATGGTATTCCTCTTAGAAGATGGATGGAAACATGTTAGATCTAATGAGGCGACAATGTAAGAAAATGAACAAGCTAATGGTTGGAGGGCCAACATGATGCACTTTAAAGTGAATAATGTTTTGTATGGGTCGACATAGGTTGAGTCATTCCTAAAAAGAAGAGCAAAGCACTGCCAGGCTGTATACAGAAGGGGATGCAAAATGGCAGATTGCAGCACGCGCGAAGACAGCACATCAGCAGCAAGCACAAAGAAACCAATTGGATGCAACACGCAAGAACATTAAAAAATATTTTTTTAACTGGTTGAGAGATCTTCGTTACCCAAACTCATTTTAGGATCTTCAAAGATGTGGAGCCTGATAAGGTTTATTGGCATCCGATGGGTCGATTTTGGTACTGTGGGGAATAAAAACAACTCTGAGGTAGCTGAGAGAAACAAAGTAGGCAGGCAAGAATGAGGTAATAAAAGTGTGTTGACATCACATGAAAGAGTAAAATGTATGTGGACACCAGCAGGTCATTTTGATTGATTTATCACTTTACTGTGCTGTAAGGTTTGATATAAAAAAGAGGGTAGCAAATATGTTACCAATGATTTGATAAAAATGCACCACATTTTAAGCCAGTGAAATTGTTGAAAAAGTCCCTTTACCTTCTGTGCCAATGACACAAGTTTTTAAAAACAGAAGACTGACCATCCTAGGAGATTCCTATGCTTGTGCATGTCATAGTTTTTTTTTTCTTCAACTTGACTATTGATAACTTAATAAATGAAAGAATGAGATATATATTGTTGCTAAATTCCAGGCTCTTGTAAGCATGTTTTATGAACTTCATAAACAGTCTAAATTATCCTGAATTGTAGGCTGGAAAACCCTACTGTTTCTGAGGTCCCCGCACATGGCTGAGGCTATTCAAGTGCTTATGACAATATAATGGAGGAGGGAGCCCTTGTTCCATATCTGGTGGATGAGGAGAAGGCCTTTAAAGAGAAAGCGCTGGTTGTGGACAAAGAATAGGCACAGGAATTATCCGAATCTGGTGACATATAGATTTGTCTCCTTTTTCTGTGCACCTCTTAAAGCCTTGAAAGGTCTAAAAGAGTGAGTAAAAACAACCTTCCTCTCCCCCTCGATGTCGATCTACTTGTCAGCAGTGACAGATGACGACGTCTCAACATCGGATCTTGTCTTGAGGTCAATCAACTGTGATGTCTCAAAGTTGATCGATGGTGGTGTGTGTCGATGTCGATCGACGGAGATGCTTCGATGCAATAAAAACCTCAACAGTGACCTGCGAGGTGTGTCTTTCACGTTGACCAGTGGGTCGGGGGTAAACAGTTCCTTCTCTCAATGGCATAGTTATTGATGTTGACCAGGACTAGTAGCATTTTTCAGTCCTTTTTCTTCTGTAAAGTCCACCAGATGCTGGTTACAGAGCCCTGGTAGATGACCGACCCTCTCCTTGCCTGAGGTCCCACCTGAAGACTGTGCCTTCTGCTTTTGCTGCTCCTCTGCTCCCTGAAGGCAAATCTTCGGTCTGTATTTAAGAGTGCACCTGGAGAATGTCTTACAAATCTGACAAGAGTCAGGGGTGAATGCTGAATAACTCGCTGCTGTGCGTCCTTGTTCTGCTGTTTGTTCTGGCAGAGCCCTTGTTCGTGGAAAGGGCTGTTTAGCGCTTTTTGCCTGAAGCGCCTGGAGCGCCTGAAGCGCTACTGAGCTGTGCTCTTTCTTCAACTTAAGTGCCCGCACCATTACAGCTCGTGTTTCCCGCTGCGCGGGAAACACTCGCATTTCCTGGTCGGCGGACTGTGACAACTACAGGACTTCAGGAACCACAAACCTCTTGGCCCTGGAGCACCGCCCTGACACGCCCCCCTCACCTGGCGATAATTGAGGAGGAGGCGCGCTGGACTGGGGTGAATGCTGAATAACTCGCTGCTGTGCGTCCTTGTTCTGCTGTTTGTTCTGGCAGAGCCCTTGTTCGTGGAAAGGGCTGTTTAGCGCTTTTTGCCTGAAGCGCCTGGAGCGCCTGAAGCGCTACTGAGCTGTGCTCTTTCTTCAACTTAAGTGCCCGCACCATTACAGCTCGTGTTTCCCGCTGCGCGGGAAACACTCGCATTTCCTGGTCGGCGGACTGTGACAACTACAGGACTTCAGGAACCACAAACCTCTTGGCCCTGGAGCACCGCCCTGACACGCCCCCCTCACCTGGCGATAATTGAGGAGGAGGCGCGCTGGACTGGGGTGAATGCTGAATAACTCGCTGCTGTGCGTCCTTGTTCTGCTGTTTGTTCTGGCAGAGCCCTTGTTCGTGGAAAGGGCTGTTTAGCGCTTTTTGCCTGAAGCGCCTGGAGCGCCTGAAGCGCTACTGAGCTGTGCTCTTTCTTCAACTTAAGTGCCCGCACCATTACAGCTCGTGTTTCCCGCTGCGCGGGAAACACTCGCATTTCCTGGTCGGCGGACTGTGACAACTACAGGACTTCAGGAACCACAAACCTCTTGGCCCTGGAGCACCGCCCTGACACGCCCCCCTCACCTGGCGATAATTGAGGAGGAGGCGCGCTGGACTGGGGTGAATGCTGAATAACTCGCTGCTGTGCGTCCTTGTTCTGCTGTTTGTTCTGGCAGAGCCCTTGTTCGTGGAAAGGGCTGTTTAGCGCTTTTTGCCTGAAGCGCCTGGAGTGCCTGAAGCGCTACTGAGCTGTGCTCTTTCTTCAACTTAAGTGCCCGCACCATTACAGCTCGTGTTTCCCGCTGCGCGGGAAACACTCGCATTTCCTGGTCGGCGGACTGTGACAACTACAGGACTTCAGGAACCACAAACCTCTTGGCCCTGGAGCACCGCCCTGACACGCCCCCCTCACCTGGCGATAATTGAGGAGGAGGAACGCGCATCGCGGGACGCGCGCGGGCGACGCCGGGCTAAGCCCGGGCAAAGGGCGGGCCCTCTGTGGCCCTCGGTGACCGAGGTAGGCTGGGCTGGGCCCGGTCCTTTACATTTTGTCATCGCCTCTTTGAACTTGTGTCCACTTGAGTAGGTGGGTGAGTTAATTCGTGTCCTGTTATAGCTATACTGCACCCCGGTCCTACTTGGCCCGTCAGGGGCTGACGTCATTCCAGACTTTTATCCGTTTTATATTTCTACATTTCTCATTTACATTCATCACTGTGGAAAATGTCTAAAACCCTACGCTCAGGAAGGGTTGTGGGAGAAAAACCTGGCCGAAAATTAATTACCACCCGCACAAGAAACAAATCAGTGAACAACCCACCGTTGAAAGGCCAATGCCAGCTTTCTGAACTCTGGGATCTATCTGGTTTAAAAAAATCTAAAGTAGCGACGCCCGAAAAACCAGATACCAAAGCCCTGGATTTACATCCACCAGCTACTATAGACCCTCTACCACCCCAGGTACAGCAGGGGGCCCCCCAAGCTGTGGTAGGGGGGTCTCCTTTACGGGACTTCACAGAGGGGAAGCTGTCGATCGTAGGTGATCCAGTGCACACACCAGCGATCCCTCAGTCACCCAAGAATGACAGGCCGGGGGGTGACTTGTCTGCACTATCCATTGACCTGGAACTATGGGGACGCTACGTAAGCCCAGCCAAAGTGGAATCCTTGGAGCAGTTTAAAGTTCCAGGGGGTGCCACACCTTCTGGGTTATTGCTGTATAGTAGCACCCCTTCGTTAAACAGACATGAAATATCTGACTTGTTAAACACCTCCAGGAGCCCCGATCTCAACCTCCTGGATAATTGTTGCACTGCGGAAGCACGAGAAAAGCCGATCTCTGAGTCTATGATCGCGCTGGAACAACTCCTAGCATCAATCTTACTGCTTCTAGGGAAATTTGTAGGCAGCTCGGACTGTATTCTTGAATCAGTCACTCAAATTCTAAAGACATTGCTGCAGAAATCGCCGGATATGAGTAAGGCATCTCCTCCCAAGTCTGAACAATATTTATCTGAGGGGAAAACCAGAGATACAAGAGGGGAATTAGATAGGAAAAATGAAGTGCCTACTATGGATCCTCACAAGGATATGCCTCTTACTGCAGCTTCCAACTGTATCAAAAATATAGTCCTGGAGATAGAGGAGGAGGATAAAGCTTTGTCTGGCCCTAAAATGGGCCAGGATTTATTTCCTATCTTCGTACCTGAGTGCGGAAAAGAACCCCTGGCCGACAAACTTGAGGTAAATGAAGAAAGGGGAAAAAATGGTAAACAAAAAATTAACAAAGCCAGCAAGAGGAAACCAATACGAAAATATAGAAAGAAGAAGCAGCGGAGGATTATTTTCCAAAAGTTCACAGAGCCAAGGGAGAATGATGTAAGGAATGGGGAACCCTCATCTACTTCCTTAAAGGTGGACATGGACGTGAACTTAACTACTTTAACCTCTGCAGAGGAGGAAAATGATCAATGTAGTCTGCTTACGCAGGAAGATATACCGCAAATAGGGGGCTCTCTCCCATGCTCTCCTGCACGGAGTGCACTAGGAGTACCAATTTCTTATCCATCTGGGGCTCTAAATCCTTTGGCCCCCCCCTTTGCTGTAACACTTGATTTAGAAAATTCTTGTCCTCCGGCCCATTCTGTAAATATTTCTAAGGCCCCTGCGGATGTGCGTGTATTAGATTTTGTCCCCTTATTTGATACTGACCTTTTGTTAAACAGAGCTTGGATTCTCAAACGCTTCAGTGAGGTTGAAAGTCTCTATCATATTCAGTCTAGAGACATAGAATTGGTGTCTCTGTTGGGTGGAAGTAGGGTACTAAGTATACGGGTGAAATTTTATTTGCCTATTATAACAAACTTGATACTGGAACAAGCTGAAAACTTTCAGCGTTTAGGTATTGATATCCTACCTATCTCCAACCCAGGCAAGCCAAATCCTTTATGTAAGCAGGGGTTTGGGGGTGGTGTGCAAAACGGGGTAACCTCTCCTCTGAGAGACCTAAAGATTTGGGTTTCCAGGGGAAAACGCTCAGTGTCGCATGTGAAGCCTCTTCCACTAATTGAGAATTCCTCACTCATAGATGATAATAACCGGTGGAATTGGCTACATAGTGCATTATCAACTAAAACGAAGGATAACCCCAAATTGTTTCAACATCTTTAACACCGCATTAAATATAATCTCCTGGAATGCGGCCGGATTTCACAGCAGCCCAGAGAAACTTGCTTTTCTATCTACTCTGGGGGCTGATATATTGTGCATTCAGGAAACATGGTGCATTGACATGCTAACGCCTTCAAAAGATTTTTACGTTCTGGAAGTTCCGGCTGCGCCCTCTAAGAAAGGGCATGCCAGGGGGGGGATCGCCTGCCTATTGTCAAATAAATTTCAATGGAGGTTCTCCCATTACATTGATTCCAGTAGACTTTTCCACACAATAACACTAGAAAATTTGTTCCATGATGGTAAAAAATATCCCATGGTAATTTTTAATGTGTATATACCCCCAGAGGAGTGTTTTAATGATAATTTGCAGCAGGTCCTCCAGTATATGGAACAGATAAAAAAACTCCCCCCCTTTCCCAGTAATTCTGCTTGTAGGTGATTTAAATTGTAAAATTTCAAATGCTAGTCTAAAACTCTTCAGGAATAAAGTTAAGGAAGAGGTACATTTTATCCCCCAGACGCTTTTTCCGCAGAATTTGATGACAAATAAAAGAGGGAAGATTCTGTTAAAAGAACTAGCGATTGGGGATGGCATTATCTTAAATGGAAGATTTCCATCTGACGTCCCCGCTAATTATACTCACAAATCCCCCTTTGGGTCGTCAATTTTGGACTATGCTATTGCCGACTATGGCCTATTCCCCCAGATTCTGGACCTAAAGATTATACCTACGCCACTCAGCGACCATAGTATATTGTTAATAACAGTGTCTTTAAATTCTTTGAATACGGCGTCTTGGTCGCTGAATGGCATCGAGGTTACCTTCCATACCACTTCTGGAAGGTGCTTCTGGAACAGTGCCGCCATTAATGGGGTGCAGGACCTATTGGCCGATACCCTTAGGGTAATAAATGAGTGGAACGGCAGCGAATTAGTTTGTTTTGAAGAATTTATGCGAAAGATCTTATTGTACGCAAAGAAAACTGTTCCCCCTAGGAAAGGAGAGGTAGTCCCTATGACATTGCGTAATTTGAATAGGGAATTAAATAAACTAATTCGCGAACAGTATGTTGAAAGGGTCCTGGAACGTGGGAAAGAAATTGCTAGGTTAAAAAGAAAGAGAAGCAGACTTAAGCTCAAAATTAAAAAGGATAGGGAGGATGAAATATGGATTAAACTGAGGGAATCTGCTGCACATGGTAATATTAAAGACTTTTGGGCAATAATTGGGAAAGGATGTGGTACACGCCATTCCTCTACTCCCATTCCTATCCCGGAAGAGCTATGGTCCTCTCATATCAGAGAGCTCTATGCAGGGAATGGGATTACAGGTATGGATAATTTCATGTATGCTGCCCCTGAAGACCTGGTTTTTTATCCCTCCGAGAAAGAAATCGAGACGGCTATAAAAAATATGCGATCCTCTGGGGCTATGGGACCGGATGAGCTTCCGATGACGGTCCTTAAACAAGATCCCTTAAGCTGGAGTAAAATCCTGTACCCCTTGTTTAGGGCGTGCCATCTTTCCAAATGTGTTCCTGCTTCCTGGAGAGGAAGTATTTTGGTCCCTATCTTTAAAAAGGGTACAAGGGATAGCCCCAGTAATTACCGCCTGATTGCGCTCCTCGACTCCATCGGAAAGGTCTTTGCGAAATGCCTCCTTGGTTCTCTTTCTGATTGGGTCGAGGAGCACAATATCCTGCCGTTTGAACAGACTGGCTTCCGAAGGGAGCATGGCACGCTGGACAACATGACTGCCCTTCAGGTGATCACAGATAAATATGTCCAGGTGAGAGGGGGAGTTGTATACGCCGCCTTTATTGATTTCTCCACAGCGTTCGATAAAGTAGATCGTGGAACGCTGTGGAGAAAATTGGCGACGCTGGGTGTCCCTATTCCCCTGTTGGAACTGGTGCGGGCGCTGCACACTGAGACCTGGTGCAGGGTCTTAATGGGGGGCGAAAGGGGGCTTTCGGCCAAAATACCATCTCTGAATGGCCTTAAACAAGGCTGCCTACTGGCACCCCTTTTGTTTTCTTTATATACGACCGACCTCCCTGCTGCCGTGTCTGCCAGTGAGGGGATTGCACCGATGATAGGAGGGGCTTCAATATCCTGTCTGATGTATGCTGACGATGTTTTGTTGCTTGACTTGACCCCTACTGGTCTTGCAAACCGGCTTCAGGCTCTCCAGGCCTTCGCTGGGGAGCATTACATGAAGATCAATATTAATAAAAGTAAAGTGATGTGTATAGCTGGTAAGAAGAAGTGCCGCTCGACAAATTTTGGTTGGGCTATTGGAGAGCATAGATTGGAGGTCGTTACTTCCTATACCTTTTGGGGGAAAATTTTCTCGGCCAATATGAGCGAGAAACTCCACATAGAGCACTGCTCCCGCAAAGCTCTTGCCCATGGCAATGGATTAAAGTCCCTATACCAGGCAACGGGGAAAAGACACTTCGCTAGCCTTCTAGAAGTGTTTAGAGCAAAAATCCCCGCAACTATCTTGTACGGTATTGAATTAATAGAGGTAAAAAACTGGGACTTTTGCCACAAGATTGAGGGGAAACTCTTAAGATCCCTCTCGACTCTTAACAATGCTTGCCCACTGGCCGCCTGCAGGCTGGACTTTGGACTCAGGAGTGCCTGGGTTCAGGGTCTGTGCGCCCTAATAAGATGGGTGGCCAGTTTAGCCAGAGCGAGAGATTGTACCCTGCGAGTTCTACTCAAAAACGAACTATTGGGCAATTTTAAGGAGTTCTCTAGACTCGTAAGCAATTTTAGAAAGGCTGTGAAGATACTTAAACTTGATGAAAGTGCTCTCTTTTCCTATTCTCCCACGCAGTTAAAACATGTTCTTAAAGAGGCCTCGTGGGAGTTTTGTTTCCTCTCTGACAAAAAATCAGTGAGTGATAAAAGGAACGCGGAGCCTCTCATCTCCTCCTATAGGTTGAAACAGCCACAACCCTATGCTCTATGGAATCTACCACATGGGATACGTACGTTTTGGTTTCTATTACGCTATGATTTAATCCCACTTAATATATTGCTCTCCAAATGGTATGGCACCTCTGCCTTGTGCAATTTATGTAAACTGAACAACCAGGACTGTATGCATGTATTATTGGTCTGTCCTATGTTACGTAATTTGCGCAACCGATGGCTAAAAGTAATTTGTCTCCGCCTTAGCATTGTCACTTTAAAAGATTTTCTTTATGCACTTTATTGCCCTCCAAACGAAATGTTCTGTTCTTATATTTTTAACTTTTTTAAAGGATTTTTAGCTATTTATTAATTCTACTGGAAAAACTGTGTTTGTCCGGCCTTGTTGGACTGATTGTTAGCAGTGTAGCTATTGCGGATCGAATATTGTGTTTTTTTAATCCCTTGTATTTCCTGTGTTTGTGTTGTTTTGTATTGCATATGCTTATGTGGCCCTCTTTGAGAGCCAAATCATAATAAATTTGATTTGACAAGAGTCAGGTATATGGCTATCTGGCAAACAGAGTATACAAACTCTGTGAGGATCAGTCTTGGCTTTCTTTCTACCAGTCAGGACTTTTATCAAAAAGAGATGGCATTTTTTAGGTGAAAACTGCAATATTTACCGTCAGAAAAAGACAGAAAAAGGTAGGGAAAGGCCAAAAACGTCAGGTGAAGTTGTTGTAAGTGAAATTCAGAAAGTGAATTTTGGAGAGAATAACCAAAAAGTGTCCGAGCCTAATGCTCCAGGATCCTGTCAGCAGGAGCTGGAAAAAAGAACTGAAGTAACTGCCACTTGCAGTGCATGATGTGATACTGGTGGTGTATGGATTCTTAAAGGCACATCATCTATTTCTGATATTATTCAAGAGAAGATGAAAAGTGTATAGCACTGCCCATGTAGCAGGTAAAGAGGCTTTTGGAAAGCATTATGGCAAAAGTGAATCACAAATGATGCAGGCAGATCACTGTAATTACAAGGCCTGGTCCTTGTTCTAATAGATATTTTCGGCCTAGAAGAACTGGAGTGGACTTTTTGGGGGTCGGCAAAAAAGAACTCAGAGTTTAGTCAGTGAGGTTCATTATGGTTTTGGAGCACAAAATGATCACACAGATGCCAGCAAGAAAGCAATGATGACTTCATAAAGCATGGGAATGCTAAGCACCATCACAAAGGAGACACTAATGCATCTAAAAAGGAAGTGGAAATTGACGGATATTAATCATAAATTATAGTGTACTTCTCAGGGATGGGATGCATGCCATTATCAAAGAGAGAAAATACAATGATCGCCTTTAAAAGCGAGGGGAAATTCTGGAAAGGATGTGCTTAACGTCTTTCTCTACAACAGAAGCATGATGTGATATGAGAGAAGATGAAAAGTGTATAGCATTGCCCACGTATCAGGTCAAAAAGCTGTTGAAAGGCATTATGGCAAAAGAGAATGTCAAATGACTCAGGCAGAAATGTATTCCATGGACACCCAGCAAGATCATCATTATTACCATGTGTTGTTTCCAGTTTCTGATGAGTTACTGATAATGTAGGCTCAATGGAATCTATATATTGTTCTTCAGAAGCTGTAAAGACAAAATGTTAATGAAACCGCTAGGAAAATCAAAAGACTAACTAGGAAACAAAAGTTAGAAATAGTGTCATGAAAATGTTCACCATGTCATCAGTTGAGAAAAAAGTGAACATATATAGGAACAGACCTTCATGTATCTAACTCCGATTCTGGTGACACAACAAAGAATGAGGGAACCTCAGATTAACTTTTGGCTTGGACCAATTCTTCTGAAAATAACACAGTATGTTGTGTGACTAATTTATTAGAACACAACTCCACAAGAATCTTTCAATCTGTTAAATCAACCAAGTAGAGGAGGTAACACAGTCATTAGTCCTTGAATGACTAGATTATTGTCTTGGCAAAACATTAATCCATGCACTGTAATTAGTAGTATGTGCTGAATCAGGATGTCAGCGTGGTCTTAAACCTGAAACCACATGAGCAGATAAACTGTACCCTGAAAGCTCTCCACTGGCTCCCAGAGGGTTCCTGACTTAAATGGTAAGCCCCCTCTGCTACACATAAAGAATAGTGAAACAGAGATCTAGGAAACATGCAGCAACTTTTGCCCGATTTTTTCAAGAAACCCCACTAGGCCGTAATGTAGACTATCTGTTACCAGATATTGAATCAACACACAGTGCAGATCACTTGGAGTACAAGATTCCAGGTTCTGTAACATGCAGTTTCACCCTTTGAGCACCAAAAATGTAACTACACCTTAGGAAGCACCTGGAAACAGATCTATTCAAGTACATCTTACTGGGATACATATATTGGATACTCATTCTTTACATTTTGGCAACAGAAGCTGGGATTTGACTATAGCAAGCAAGCAGGAAGATTTAGGAACCTACTCAAGAATTTATTTTCTACTCCTTTCCTGGATTAAAAAAAAAGGAAAAAGAAGCTTCGTAATCTTATGCACAGAAACTCTTCTGGGAACATTTGCGTACTGTGAGTACTAATGGCATGATTTTTTTTTAATACCGTGGATGATATTCAAAATTATATAGTAATTGTTCCTCAAAACTATTTTGGAACACCGATTACTGGAATATTGCCGAAACGTTTGGATGTGTAATTGATTGGTACGAGGTTTAATTGTACTCTTTCCTCCGACGTTGCTATTCTATTTGGAAATCTAGTGATTCAGACATAACCAATTCAGATTTTAAACTTAGTTAACTTGGTTATAAGCAACGGTACCTCCGTGCATTCTTCAACTTTGATGAACGTTCTGGAGCGAGAGGCATGTTCGTGCTGTGAAGCTCTCCGTTCTTCCTTCACGAGTCCTGTGACGTGTTCCACTGAACTTTGAAGACGACGCAGCGGAGTTCACCTCACGTTACGCTCACGTTACGCTCTACATCATCACGTAGTTAAGGTCACGTAACGTGACTCCATTTTGTTTACTTCGTCAATTTCGTTTATGTTTCGTCAATTCATCAACAAGTGTTCTGTGCTTCATTTTCGATTAACGGAAGATTTCATTATTTACTCGGAAGGATTTCCTTGGTATGCTCTGTTTCTTTAGACATTGAAGGTACTGTTTTAATCTTTTCCTTGTAAAGTACTATTAACTGAAAAAAGCAATGGAAGATTTTATTCTACGGTGATGTGCACACCATTGTTGCATGTTACATCGAAGGGATTTCGGTGACATGCACACCTCACAGTTTTACTTATAGTTCTACATACTGTGGAATTGTTTGTGTTTCCTTTCATTAAGATAATTTCATTATTTTTTTTATTCATTATTCTTTCATTTAGTGTTACTAGTAGTGTACATCTCTAATACATACCTTCTTTTTACAGGTTGTTTTAAAAGGGAAAGAAGTTACATTGTAATTAAAATGGCATCACAGGGAGGGTTGAATACTCCTGTTCCATTTTTACCCCGTCCTGGTGAACCATCAATTAAATGGTCTGATTGGAAAGTGTATTTTTTAAATTATATTGAAGCTTTAGAAGAAGAACAAGATGATGCGTTTTCACAAAATAGGAAAAAGAAAATGCTTCTACACAGTCTTGGACCCGAGGGCAATAGAATTTTTAACCAGATGGAAAAAAAGGTTAGACCTGATGGCAATACTGCATTCCTAGACGCACTGGATGACTTAGATACACATTACCATCCTCCAGTTTGTGTAGGAATAAGTAGATACAAGTTCTTCAAAAGGAAACAAGGGAAGTGAGAGTCTGTTGAAGTTTACGTGGCTTCTCTAAAGAAGTTAGCCATCAATTGTGAATTTAGTACCCTTCATGATGGTTTCATTAGGGACCAATTAGTGATGCATTGCAACAACACCTCCATTCAAGAAAAACTCTGGACTTGTGGTGATTCTCCACTTAATGAGATTTTTGATATTGTTAGAAAGGCAGAGATGTCTAAGAGGTGCGCCAAAGTGGCTCTTGAAGATAGTGATAAGGAAGACGGATTAACAGTAAGCAAAGTGTCTCATAAATATCCCCAAAAAATAAATACAAAACTTCCTTCTCTTATAAAAAGAACATTAATCCTGGTCCGTCTTTTAAAGACAAAAAAAGTAACACTCCTAATTGTTTTAGATGTGGTTTTAATGGACATTATGCTAATGACCCAAAATGTCCAGCTTTAAAATCAAAATGCAATTTTTGCAATTTAATTGGACATTTCTCTAAAGTTTGTAAATTTAAATCTGGCAAGGAAAAGAATGTAGTAAAATGCATTGAAGATTCTTGTGAGCCGAATACTGAGAATTATGATGCATCAAGTGATGATAGCGTATTTTGTATTCTTGATTATTGGGAGGATGAGAACGCTGTACTAAATGTAAATTTTAGATCCAAAAAACCTACTTGTGACTTCTTAATAGGGGGAGTTTTGATTAACATTGTACCTGATTCTGGCTCACCCTATACAATTGTTAAACGTGAGATATGGAAAAAATCTTTTGCTGATGTTTTAAAAAAAGAGTTATTACCACCCGATATTAAACCTGTTACTTTTACTGGCGAAAGAATCCCTATGGTGGGATTTGTTGAGGAAATCTTTGAATTTGAAGGGCAGAAATGCATGGGGAAATGATATGTTGCTGAGGTAGGTCCCTCTGTCCTTGGCTGGATCAATCAAGGTGCACTAGGTATTATCCTAAATGCAAGAAGCGATGTTCAGGTTTTAATTCTTGAAGAGGATAACAAGGAATTTCTTGACAAGATAACCTTGCAATTCCCAAAAGTTTTTTCTGGCGATATTGGGAAACTGATCGGTTTCACACACACAATTATCTTAAAAGATGATGCCAAACCTATCTGCCATAAAGCAAGGAATATTCCCTTGAGTGTCAGAAGTGATGTCATGAAGGAACTGGACACTTTGGAACAGAAGGGAGTTATTGAGCCAATAGAAAGCTCAGAATGGTTGGCCCCATTGGTCGTCGCAAGGAAATCTGACAGCCGTCTCCGCTTATGTATTGATTTAAGGGACCTGAATAAAAACATTGTGATTGATAAATTTCCTCTTTCCAGGATTGATGAACTTCTGGCACAAAGCTGCGGTATAAAATGGTTCTCATCTATAGACTTGGTATCAGCTTACCATCAGATTCCCCTGCACGAGTCAAGCAAAAGACTAACTGCTTTTATAACTCCCTTCGGGTGTTATCAGTTTATAAGAATGCCGTTTGGACTGGCATCGGCAGCGTCAGTCTTTCAACTCCTGATGCATAAGTTATTCAAAGGTATGGAAAGAGTAACTTATTTCCAGGATGACATACTGGTAATGGGTAAAGTCAGAGAAGATCATGACATTAGACTGGTCTCTGTTCTAAAAATCCTTGAAAGAAATGGTTTGACAGCTGAGTTAAAAAAGTGCAAATTTGGTATGAACTCCTTGACCTATTTAGGACATGAAGTAGGTGCAAAGGGTATCTCTCCTAAAAAAAGTTGGTTGAAGAATTGAAAATGCTCCTATTCCCAATTCAAAAGATGACCTTAGATCATTCCTAGGTATGGTCGAGTTTTATTCAAAATTTGTGAAGAATTTTGCAGATAAAACTTTTAATCTTAGGCAATTACTTAAAGTTAGAGAGGAATTCATTTGGAGTGATGTGTTACAAAATGACTTCAATAATATAAGGAAAGAAATTGTCAATGCCTTCCCTCTCCAAGCATTTGATCACACCTTGCACAACATAATCACCACAGATGCTAGTGGTAAAGGATTAGGGGCTGTTTTTTCACAGACTGGGAGTGAAAAGTTGGAGGTTACAATTGCCTTTGCGTCCAGGTCTCTAACTAATCTTGAAGGGAAATTCTCTGTTATTGAGAGAGAGATGCTAGCTGTTGTGTGGGGTATAGGGAAGTTTACGAACAGATCACAAGCCCCTGCTTAAAATGTTTACCTCAGAAGGGATGTTGAAGGCCACTCCAAGACTTGCAAGGATGAGTCTTAAGTTACTAGGATATACATATGATGTTGAATATCTTCCTGGCAAAAAGAATTTAGTTGCTGATTATTTGAGTTGTTCTCCTTTACCTGGCTGTGACGATTCATATGATTCATTTGAGTGTAATGAAGTTGCTATTGTCCATGAGGACAATGACCAAAGATTGGTGGGAAGTTCTAAAAAAGACTGGGAAGTGAGTTGTGACAAAGATGAGATGTTATGTTCTGTCAGTGGTTATGTCATTAGTGGTTGGCCACTTAAATCAAATTTGAAGGAGGAGTTAAGACCTTTTTGGGAAATCAAAGATGAGCTTTGTATAGCTGATGCTAATCACTTGTGTAGAGGTGAAAGAGTTGTTGTTCCTCGTGCCTTAAGGGATAAAATTCTTTCTATCAACCATGAAGGTCACTTGGGTGTCATGAAATTGAAGTCAAGAGTAAAGTTATCTTACTGGTGGCCTGGATTGCATAAGGACGTTGAGAAGTTTGTTCAGGATTGCAATGTTTGTGCTAATGCTGATAAATCCTTGCGTGTATTTAAACCTGCTCTTGGGTTTAGACATATTGCCATGTATCCTTGGGAGGATTTGAGCATGGACTGTTTAGGTCCAGTGGAAGACTGTGATGGTAATGTTAAACATATCTTAGTTGTTATTGACAATTACTCCAGGTGGCCGGAGGTTGAAATAACTGAGAAGTTTGATGCCAGAGTTGTTGTTGCTTTTCTACGTAAATTGTTTCTACAAGAAGGTGTTCCGAGGAACATTTTGACTGATAATGGACCACAATTTAGATCCGAGTGTTTTTTGAATTTTTTAGAAAAGAATGGCATAACTCCTAAAAAAAATTCCTGTTTATCATCCTGCTGGGAACGGCATTGTTGAAAGATTCAACAGGGTAGTTATGGAAAGCATCCAAGCCAGATAAGAGTTGGGAAAAGGAATTACTAGAAACCATTTGGGCTTATAGAATTACTCTCACTAGTACCAACTACAGCCCGTTTAGGATCCTTATAGGAAGGGAGCCATTCACTAAGGATAATGTTGCTTGGAACTCAAAGAAGATTTGTGGAAAGTGGTCACCAGCTCTAGTACGTTCTAGGTTAAGAAAGATCCAGGATTTACACATTAGAGAATTTGGAAGGAAAAATGTTACTAAGGAGGCTGAACTCAAAGTTGGAGATTGGGTCAGAATTAAACTTGATACTAAGGTCAAGAAAGGTTTGAGCAAATTTTCTGATCCTTTAGTAGTAGAACTATATGCAAAGTCTGCTAGATTGAGTGATAACAAGGTTTGTCATCATAATAGAATGGCGAAATGCAAAGGAAATTTCTCGTGTCCAAAAAGCCAATCTTAAGTCTGATCCATCTTTCGAATGGATGTGGGATGAGGTCATGTTGGGTGATACTGAGGGGAAAGTAGTAGTTGGAGCTTCTTCTAATGATGTTTTGGAATCGTCTGCACAGTTACCTACTTCTGCAACCTCCACACAGTTACCCACCTCTAGGTCTTCCACTCTGCTGCCTTCTTCATCTACTTGTCTTAATCAAAATACTACACGCATTGGTAGACAGATAAAAGTTCCTGCTCGGTTCAGGGGCTATGTGATGTAAAATTGATTATGTTTTTAGTGGTTATTGCCTTACTTCTTTTTTTGTTCTCTTCTAGCTTTTTCTAATTATTGTAAGGAGAGGGTGTGGGTAATATTTCTATTGTCGAAATGCATTGTTATATGAAATGTTTATATATGTATTGTATTATGCTGCTTTTGTTTTTCTATTATTGTAAAGAGGGAAGATGTGGTGTCTTGGTCGTAGTGCATTCTCTGGTTTCCATAGTGCTGGAAGATGCACTACGACCACACTCCAGAGCATAGTGTTGTTGGGCAGTTATTGTACGAAGCCTGACAGGTTAAGGTGTACCTCCTTGCTATCCAATAAACTCTTACTTGGATACATATATTGGATACTCATTCTTTACAAGCTTGTGCGTTGATTTCTCTTGCAAGCGCATTAACCACCAGAGTATGCCCTGACTCTTGCTGAACACACAGACATCTGCAGCAAGTGCCTTAACCAATAACATAACGCTCATGAGGTGACCAATGAAGTAAACCACAACAACTTTAATACAGCGGATTCTCAATCCTAATTTATTTTGTTTTTGACAAAGATGTAGAAATTGTCAACTATCTCTGCCTCTCATGACTACCCCCTTTTCTATCGTCACTCCACCTTATAAGCCAGCGGCACAGCTTTCCTGATGCATTAGATACCAGCGTTGCATCACAGCGCTTGATATACCTGCTTATGCAATAAAAGTCCACTACCAAGATGACGCCTCCACAGTGTTTACTTTTATTGGGATCACTTACCGTTTTCTTTATCCATACATTTTGTAGGCAGTGAAAACGTTGCGGGAGAGTGGGAGCACATGAAACAGATGGTGTGGTTTTGCAGACAGCTGACAGGGCACAGATCAAATGGCACACACTTCTGATACTAGTCGCAACAACACCCCTTCCACATCCAGCAATTGTGAGTGCACAGGCACCCCATCTCCAGGCAGACAGGGGAAGGGGGAAGGGACTGACTATAACTGGCAGGAGCGAGCATGATAATCACGCACGCACTAGGCAAGACCCGGGATTAAAGCTTCGTGGGCTGGGATAATTTTGTAGGCTGGGGGTCAGGGTATTTTTCTGGGCTGGGGGATGTGTCAGGTTAGCTTTGGGGTCTGGAGGTTGGGTCGAGTAGTTTTCTGGTCTGGGGTTCGGGCTAGTCTTAGGGGCTGGGTGGTTGGAGGTAGTTTTAAGGGCTGGGGTGGTTTGGGACTAGTTTTCAGGGCTGGGGGTGGGGGTAGTTTTCAGGGCTGGGGGTAGTTTTCAGGGTTGGTGAGTCTTAGTAGTTGTTAGGGCTGGGGAGTGTTGGGCTAGTTTTTTTAATTAGGGGTTAGGGTATTAGGCCTCTGGGCAGGGGGCGGGAAAGGGGTAGTCGGGGTAGTTTTCAGGGTTTATGGGAGCGTGGGCAAATTTTAGTGCTGGGTCAGGGCTGGACCGGGTCAGGTTAAGGGACAGGGTTTTAGGCATCAGGGCAAGAGGAGGGCACAGTGTGAGGTTTAGGAAGGGGTAGGGGTATTTGCACCTCAAGGCGGAAGGGGAGTTTGTACCTTAGGGTGGTGGGGAGTGAGGTGGCGACCATGGTCCTGCATACCCCTTCACCATTCATGCCTTTGCCATGACAATTGTGGTAAATACATGCATGGTAACGGAATGCGTGGTTAAGACGTGGTCGTTATTAAGACCGCATTGTTTAGGCAGGCAGGGTTAGGGAATTTGTGGTTACATCATGCAACCATTATTAAAATCTCAATTAACTGAAATAGCTATATGTGGAACTTTATACCAGTGCATGAGACCTCCATGCTCTAACAGACAATACATTCATAGTTAAAATTCTACACACAACTACAATGAGCGGATAATAAAGATTCCAACTTAAGTTATCCAAATATTAATGTCACTGTTTAAATGAGTGAGAATAACTATGTGTGGATGGGTAGTACCAAAAGTCAAAGTCAAAAGTCAAAAAGTTTATTTGTACTGGTACTCAACAGAGGACCACAAATATTTATCTACATGTTACATATTTAAAAAGTATTCAATTTTCTCAATACAAAGATAAAAACGATTTCAAAAATGTATACAAATTGTAACAGACAAATTCATTCGGGGGTTGTTTGCACAGACTTATAAGGTCTCTCACCGTCAAGATTCTACAGGAACGATATATAGGCTCTAGAAATCTAGTACGGGCTAAAATTACATTCTGATTCGGACATACAGATAAGACATGCTCCAAAGTCTGATCACCCCCTGCGCACAATGTACATAAAGGAGATCCTCCCGGAAACCATCTTGAGGTATATGAAAGTACGGGAAGGATGCCCAGTCGAAGCATAGCAATTGTTCTCCTTGCACCGTGAGTCAGGGTTAGACCGATGTAAGACCGACTTTGTTTATATTCTAATAGGTCAACAAAGGGTTTATAGGTGGGTAGTTTATTGCAGTGCCTAGAGTCCATTTTGTAGCTTAGTTTTGGGGTGAAGCATTTTAAAAACAGTTTTAGTTGTGCTGGTGACCAAGTAAGCAACACTTCAGTGCCAATGTTTGCAATACGAAATGCTTCGGTCATGTTCTCTTGGAAGACTTGCTTTTTAGCGTCAGACCCAAAGGTTTCTTTTTTCAGCAGTGACCTTAATGTGTTCTCTTTTGCATGCAATAGATAGTAGGCCCACCTAATAATATTTGCAATTGCTACAGCATATGAGCTTGTGACAGATAATTCCAATCTTAGTGCTTGAACTGGTACTGCATCTGACAGTTTCATAATTTTTCTTAATACCTTTCCCTCTTTGCGGTCCATGAAAGCCCATTGTTTGATGGGTATATACTCCGTCGCGTAGGATAGTACAGGTGGTATTTTTGTTCTGTAAATATTTATCAGTGAGGAAAAGTGTCTGTTTCCTGTTGCGCTATAGAGTTTCTGAAGGACCGCGGCGTGTATATCTGTTTTCCTTAGTAGATTATTTATCTGCTTTACATTAGTTAGATTTTTAGAAAGGGTCCTGCCGAGGTAGGGATAATCCTTAACTTCTTCTATTTTATCTCCTCCTAAGTTCCAGAAGTATCTTGCGCTTTGTTTCCTCCCGAGAAAGCTAGCACTTTTGTTTTCTTGATGTTTGGGACTAAATAGTTCTCTTTGGAGTAGTTGTGCAGAAGATCCAGAGATGTTTGTAGGCCAAAAGGGGTAAGGTCCAGCAACACGATGTCGTCCGCGTATAGCAGTGCATTTATTTTGTGATTTGCTATTTTCGGAGGTAGGTTGGAGCCCGATTGCAGGTAGTGACACAAGTCACTTAAATCGAGGGAGAATAGGATTGGGGCTAAAAGGCACCCTTGCTTTAATCCATTTTCGGTTTTAATTTTTTCCGTATAACCTTTTTCTCCTCCCATTTGGACTTGGCACCAAGTGTTGGTGTGTAGGCTTACAATAGATTGAAGCAGCTGTTCCTGTATACCAAGCTTCCTCAGTTTCCTCCACAGCGTTGGTCGGTCTACCCGGTCAAACGCTGTAGAATAATCTATGAAAGCAGCGTAAACAACCTGGCTTTTTTGGGTTACGTATTTGTCAAGAATGACCTGGATAACTGCGATGTTATCTGTTACCGAATGTTTGGGTCTAAATCCTGCTTGGAACATCGGAATCAGGCCTGACGAAAAAGCCCATTCTTTCAGACGGTGTAACATTTCTGCAGCGAATACTTTGCCCACGGCATCTATGAGTGCTATTTGGCGGTAATTACTTGCATGGGTTTTACTTCCCTTTTTATGGATGGGGATGATGATGCTTCCCTGCCATGATTTTGGAACTTGGCCAGTATCTAAAATATAATTAAAGAGGGGATATAGCAATCGACTCCATTCCTTCGGGGCAATTTGCAGTGCTTTGATTGGAATCTGGTCAGGGCCAGAAGCACCCGTAGTTCTTGCTTTGCGTATGTTTAGTTCAACCGATAATGCTGTCATTTTATATATTGGACTTTTGTCTTTTCCTTTGTTATTATCCTCGCTACTTTCAGATGGGACAGTTGGGTTTGACTTATAAAGATCTGACAGGAAAACTTCCCAGTCGTTTGGAGGGACCGGGATTGGTTGTAAATTCTTTTTTGATCCAGTGAGTTTTCCTATTAGATACCAATATTTGCGTTGGTTGTTATTTTTCGCTGCGATCTGAATGTCGACCCAATTACGATCTTGTAGAGTTTTTTTATTTCTTTGATTCTCGCGTCTCAGTTGATTTTTCAGTTTGTTTATTTCCTTTTTTATGTATGGTGTGGGATTCATATATTGGGTGCGTATGTATTTATTTAATTTTTTCTTTACTTCAGAGTTCTTAGAGGTGCGCCTATTATTATCTTTCTTCTTACTGGTACCAGCTGCGTCCTTTGCTGTCATATTTAAAATAAGAGTTCTAAAGTCTTTTATGATAAATTCAAAGTTTTCAACAGGGTTTTCAGAGAATATTTTCGTCAAAATTTGGGAATGATCAATCAGTGATGTGATTTTGTCAATGGTCGAAGAATTCCAGAAAATACGTCTTTTTTCACTGTTTATCACTATATTGCTTTTGTGGTAGATAATGTGACGGGCTGCAGAGGATTTAGGTAGCCAATCTGTTGTCAAATGCATTAGAGCGTGGTCACTTTCTTGGCAAAACTGGCTAAGCAAGTGTGTGACAGAATCTAACAGATCCGCACTACTGATTATGTAGTCTATAATAGATGGAGTCCCATTGCCCCGCCTGGTGTAGTTTGCTGGAATATCCCCTTCCATGTTACCATTCACTATTACTCCATTAAGATTTGTCAATGTTGATAATAATAGATTCCCTCTTTTATCGCTAAGTATACCCTCCGGGAATTGCGGGGTTGTGATATCCTTGCCTTCTTCTAAGAGTTGTTTTGCCCAATTATTAATTACTAAGTTCGAGATTTTACTATTGAAGTCACCGACAATTAGAAAGGATGAGTGAGGTTGGTTTTCGGTTATAGACTCAATTTTTTTCAGAAACCCAATTTATTGATAGAATCAAAAACGTAGCTTCCAGCTTGACCATTTTGAATTCTTTGTTCTGTGAATATCAGGCAAGAAGAAATCCTTTCTACAAAGCAAAGGCAAAGACTACCAGCGCTGTCTTCAGAACTCACTCTGCTTTGCCATCTATTTCCATTCTATAAACAACATTGCAATGAACCAGACCTCATCTACCCATCTATCCCCAACTAATACCAATATGAGAATTGAGAGACTACTTTAACAAGAGTTCCGAACAATGCCTCTTTCTAAATGTGAGTTTCACCAACAGAACACGCTTATCTAAAAGAAAGCATGCTTCATATGTGATTCCTCCCCACCCTTCATAATACAACAACAACAATAAACAACCTCAAAATCCTACATTTTTAATCTTGGCTCATACAGTGCAGGACTGAACGTCCCTGGTGCTGTAACCATGTCCCAAAATGTTTCTTATTTTCTCATTCTGACCAGTCCCGTATATTTATCTGTGCACGGGTCTCTGACAGGTACTCCAGATAGTTTTTTATATTACTCCCCAGGATAGTGCTAGACTCTGCTGGTGGGATATGTACAAAGTTGTACTCTTTTGATCAATGGGATCACTATACATATATGAGAAGCCATCAAATGACTAACTGTTGTGGCAGATACCCCTGTTGTAAGATCTTGGCCTTTTTACTGGCCCAGTGGGGCAACGCGCTACTGGCTCTTGTGGTAATCTATAGTGTGTCACGACTGAGCCTCCCAAGCCCCAGTAAGTGATAAAGGTGTGCTAATATGATTAGTACTTAGATAAATGAGGAGTAAGTAACCCACATTTGCAGTCTCTTCATATGTATGTTTACTGTAAGGCTGCAGAGTGCTTCATATTGTTTAGTACTGGTCAGAGTGGATTTCAAAGGTCTAGGGATCAACAGTAAATCTGGAGTGATCAACTAGTTTTAGTTCAACTGCCACTGTTTCTAAATGTGAAATTGCCCTTTGGGCCAATTCAGAGTCCACCTCTGTACTTTGAAGAGCCCTCTAGACCTGTTCAAAGAAAGCCTTATACCAGAGGACGGATACCTTCGCTGTATCCCCTAAAAAGGGAACCTTTAGATGAAGGTAGAGAGATCCAAGATGACACTATGCATTTTTTCTGTCAGAATATCATATATAGAAATGCTGTCTGACTTAAATCCCATGTCCTAAATATTTGTTACAAAAATATCGTCCCATTAGGTGTAGATTTTCTTCATATAAAAAATGCACTCATATTTGGTTTAGGTTGACTGTCAAGTTAGAAGGTAAATGGCTTAGTTGTTTTGTGTGCTAATCAAACATTACCTTTACCCATAAATGTGTGGTTATCAAAAGACGTAAAAACAAATTTGCATATTACTGAAAGAATTGTTAGGGTTCTCAAAAAAACGTGGTTTCTCAAATTTCTGGTAGGGGCACATTACAGACATGCCTTTCCTTCAATCCCTCTGTTTTATAGGACGTCAATATGAAATGTATTTAAGTTGGCCCAACTCACAACATCTCATTCATCAATGTCAAAGAGGGATTTTAGGAGACCTGGAAAACTCTTTGGTTGGTGACACAGCATTGGCAACAGGTTAAGAAAGACATTCCAAATGACAACTATATTACAGAGGGAAGTCCCTATTGGGAGGACAACATGCAGTCTTGCCTAAGATAAGTTTCAGATGACCACATCGCTCTCACATTGCACCACACCTGAAGGAGCTGTACTGACTCCCCGTACACAAATAAGCACAATTCAAAGTCCTTGTTCACACTTTCAAGGCACTACATAATACTGGCCCAGCATACCTCAACAATTGCATCCACTTTCACAAACCTTCCAGACAGCTCCACTGATCCAAACTCCTCCTTGCACACATCCCACAAATGCAGAAAACCACATCCAATGTCAAGCCTTTTTCTGCATCACTCCTAATGCATGAAACGACCTGCTGCTACACATAAGAGCCACCCCCTCATTTCTGGAATTTCGCAAGAGTCCGAGGATCTGGATTTTTGAGTAGCCCAACAAGGCAATAGTCCCTATGTTAGCGAGACACCTGCTCGGCGCCAAGCTAGCCTCCCGGGTGATAGTGCACTCTACAATCTGCAGAGCATAACACAACATAACAGGACAGTATGCACTTCCATTGAAACTCTTTACGTTTGATAACCATGAGTTTACCTGCTCAAAATGATTACGAACACTACTTCAACAGAAAATGTCCACTATTTACATTCACATATATCATATCTCAGGCCAGACAATCAGCCTCCCCAGAGCTAGCATCTGTTTTCATCAAGTTCAACTCATTTTCGTTTACACAATAATCACCATTCTTCAAGCTTAAACCTACTTGTCTTCATTCATCCAAATCTACTGATCCACAGAGATGATTATGCACGCCAACATATACATAGAATCATATTTAGATATTCTAAGGGTTCAGACTATCGAATGAGAGCAAATTCCCAGCAATATAGTATACCACAAATTTGTGTTCCACATTTCTGAAAACAGAAGCTGTTCGCCATCCAAAATTACACTGAGTCTTCTGTTCCATACCAATGCAAAGACACCATGGAGCTAGCCATGGCAAAATCCCATTCTTATCCCGCAACTCTTTGCATCCATTGTAAGTGAATATAGGACTAAAGGTTTATGGGGACCACGAGGGAACTCTTCTACATCGTGAATCATTTGTTTTTGTTGGTAACTCTGGCATACTTTGGTTAATTAGAGTATGGTGTATGACGTGTTTTTGGACTTGCATCATTGATGGCAAGTAATAGTTACATATTGACATTGTGTAAAGGTGCCATGTTTAACTTGTATATACATTGTCCTTTGTAAAAACACACAATGACCTAGAAAAGAACAAAGAAAGAAAATAGTGAATGGAATATTACCAGCTTTTGCATGCGAAATTTCAGTTGTTTGAGAGGTGGGTTTAGAAGAAGACTTTTGTGTTTCATTTGGAACTGAAAAAGAAATGTTAATACTTTTTATATCTGATTCGTAAATTTCCAGCAATTGCGTTTTGCCAAGCAAGCAAACGAACAGTTATGTGCTGCACACTAACATGTTGGTGGAAAATTGGATTCTCCTTAGAAGATGGATGGAAACATATTAGATCTAATGAGCCGACAATGTAAGAAAATGGACAAGCTTATGGAGGAAGGGCCAACAAGATGCACTGCAAATGGAATGATTTTTTTTCTAGGTCGACAAGAAGAGCAAAGCACTGCATGGCTGTAAAGAGGAGTGGATGCAAAATGGCAGCTTGCAGGACGCGGGAAGCCAGCACATCAGCAGCAGGCACACACAAAGCAACTTCATACACAAGCAAGAACATTAAAAAATATTTTTTTAACTGATTGAAAGATCTTCGTTACCCAAACTCAATTTAGGATCTTCAAAAATGTGGAGCCTGATAAGGTTTATTGGCATCCGATGAGTCGATTTCGGTACTGTGGGGAATAAAAATTACTCTGAGGTAGCTGAGAGAAACAAAGTAGGCAGGCAAGAAGGAGGTTATAAAAGTGTGTCGATGTCAGATGGAAGAGTAAAATGTATGTGGACACCAGCGGGCCATTTTGATTGATTTATCACTTTACTGCGCTGTAAGGTTTAACATAGCAAATAGGGTAGCAAATAAGCAGCCAATGGTCTGATAAAATGTACCACATTTTCAGCCTGTGGAGTTTTTCTAAAGTAATTTTTCCTTACGTACCAATGACATGAGACTTTAAAAATGGAACACGGACCATCCCATGGGATTCGTTTGCTCGTGCATGTTATAGCTTCTTATTTTTTCATCTTGACTATTGATAACTTAATAAATGAAATAATTAATTATATATGGTCGCTACATTTCAGGCTCTTGTTAGTGTGTTTCATTAACGTCATACACAGTCTAAATTCTACTGAATTTTAGGGTGAGAAACCCAACTTTTCAAGCCGTTAAAGTATCATCAGAATATGAGGGTTGCCTTAAAAAGCATACAGTAGAAATGCAGTGGTCAATTTAAAAATGAGACGCCCCACTAGGAGAATGATGCTGCTACTTCCATTGGTTGGGACACAGATACTACTACCCATGTCCGCCACCCTGAGACTGGTGTGATAACGTCTCTGCAGTACTTTCTGCACCACCAAGGGTAAAGCACCCCTAGCACTATCAGCTTCCTAGTATAGTGCAAAGCGAAAAAAGAAAGACAGAAAACAGTGAAATAACGTCTAATTAGCAGGCAGGGCACACATAAATTGGGATTAGAGCCGTAGATGTTAAAGGTATGAGAGACAGTCCTAAATAACAGGATACCAAACGACAAATAATTATGAAAAAGGTTCTCTGACAATAATAACCACATGGCAAAATACTGCATGATATGGGGATGGGATTATGTGCAGTCGAGGTGCAACTGGAAAGGCCATATGCTGCTTCAGTCTTTTCATTTCAAGCAATACATCCTTAAGCTCCCAGAATCTACTGATTCTTCTTAAGTCAGTACTAAGCAAAACTCGAAAATGGTACATCACTATAAAGATGAGAGGAATCAAAGGCCATGCTACAGTCAGTCAGTCAGAAATAACTTACACTATAAACTGAACTCCATACAAAGGTGCAAATGGCTTACATATAACATTAAAAGTGTAATTAGTGTCAGGTTATGGGCAGAGAGAGTATGTTTCTCAAGACATCGTTGGAAACGTTATTCCAAGGCAACCCAGTTACAAGGACTACTGGTGAATTGTAATAGTATATGAAATTATCCTCTCACAGAATTCAAACAGCGAATAGATCAGTTACTTTATTTTCAGTACTCATCACACATCCTCTCTTACCATTTATAACAAATGTGTAACTGGGGGGGGCATTGATCAAATTTCACCTTAACAATTTGGCTTGTTGGAGAAAACACTTCTGGCATCCTAAATACAACATTGCTTCCTCATTTTACCACAACACTTGTCAAGATTTTGCCCTTTGGCCTTCTCTTTTCTTAACCCCTCCCTAAACTCATCAGATCCTCCTGCACAAATGGCAACATTGAGGTATGGTTGAGTGAGGATTGTTTGAGTGATTTTATGTCTTGTTTGACCACTCTCACTAAACTGGCCACTGCATTTCCATTACTGCCCTTCTTTATACAGACTACAGTATTTGCTCCATCCAAATCATAGAGCGGATATATTCACAGCCATAAAGTGGTCGCACACTAATTGGAGACCAATTTTTGGAGAAGTGAAGAAAAGGAGAAAACCCCAGTCCTCCCTTTTAGTGCGTTAGTTTACAGCATGTCACAGCTAAACAGAGCTCAACCATAACGAGAACCTACTTTCAAAATCAAATAATACGACCCAGGTCTCCTGCTGCAGCCCTTGATACTTATAAAGGTGGGGAGGGGGAGAATAGCAAAAAGAAGACAACAATGGATGCACGGAGAGAGGTTTCCCAGTCTCGTTAGATCGCTGCAAAGGTACCAAGGCCTAATAATATGTCAAATGAAAACAATGGGCAATCTCCCTCTTGTGTAACCCAGTATTCTGGGGAAGCCACCGGGCAACAATAAAGAACCTATGAAAAATCAGCTCCCTCAGTAGCTAAGGAAACCAAACTGTTTGGTCGTGTTAAACAAACAACAGAGAGGAGGCAGGGCAAGGATGCCCATAAGAGGCATGCAGTCTTCCCCGATCCCATTCAGAGCACAAGCATTTGAAGTACAGGCCAATATGATGAAAGGAGGGAAGGGTTATCTAATGGGCAAGAAAGATGTTGCGGCAGATGCTGCTGCAGATACACCCTTTGATACGCACATTGCCCAAGAATAGTTCACGATGATCCTATATAGGGAAAGGGTCACCAAGAGCAAGCTGCACAGATCAGAATACTACCACAGATGAGAATACTACCACAGGAAAAGGAGGACATTTTCCCACCAACATTCATTCAGAGGACTTCCCTTACAGGGACCTTTCCTACACCTATCTATTAATATTTGATTGACACTCAAGAACGGACAAAAGCTGTCCTCAAAAAGTAGTTCATGTCAGCAAGAGAGTTCAATAAATGTTATGAGAACCCTCCAACGCAAACAGTGTTGATGCAGAAAAGGTCCTTATGAACGCAGTCTCCTGCAAAGAGGTGTGTTCCCAATAACAAACCTAAATATATATTCAAGACCACCACTTGGTTAAAGGTTGTGCACTGGTAAAGAGACGAAACCAAATGCAGTCCAGAAATCTAATTTCACAGATGCCAGCACTAAACCAGTAAAAGTACTAGACGCGAGTCTTTACTTCAAAAAGTGACCAATCCTTAGGTAATATTTTAACACGAATAAGCGAGATGCTAGATGTAGTTGATACGATAACCTTAGAAGACACAAGAAACATCATGATCATTAACATACCCAAGGTTACAGGGCATCACTCATGGGAAAGCCTGCAGAACATGGTGATGACTATGAAAACCAAGGCTCAAGGCTTCGTATTAGTACATTTAGTTAAAAATAACTTCCCTAATATTTTCTCTAAAGCTGTTCTTGAAGTATGAGTAGCATAAGACGTTTCACACACACTTTCTTACTTTCAAGTAAATTAAAACCAAGGTGCTAAACCAGACTTAAATGTTTGCCAAAATACAAACAAGAACTAAATATTAAACCTAAGGCCTCTTGTACTAACTTGTAACTAGAGTGTGCTTTTTGCAAAGAGTTTATAGTGCAGTATTTTCACAAACTCATCTATGGAAGGTTAGGGCTGGGTGCTAATCACAAAAGAAGAAAGACTCATGAACCGCAAACAGTTTGTCTTGTTCAGTTCGTCCTGTTCTCCCTAGTTAAACCAGTCCCTGGCATAGGTGCTGGAAGTAATGGTGCGGGGGGAGGGGATCTGCAGCACCCCTCGAAATAGCCATACTGGAGTTCATAAGGTGAATGCGCAAAAAAAATGCTTTGAGATTTTGTATTTATTTTTTTACATTTGCAGTGCCTTCAAAGCCAGAGGTCAAATGCCAGGCTATGTCTTTTGACAAATTGGTGCCTATTATTTTAACATGGAGATTAGTGTTTACTTTTCCTTTAAAGGCTGCAAAGTGAGGGGATTTTGTAAAGTGAACTATGTGGTAATCTTGCTGGAGAACAATGAGTGTGAAAGGAAAAGCTGGAGGATGTCATTTTTCCTACCAAAACACAATTTAAAACAATGTAAATGGACTGTACAATTATTTTAAAATATGCCAGCAGTTAAGAAAGCACACAAAGCACTGGTTTTGTAATTCTGAAGTGTGATGGGAGCAAAGATTTTAAATAGGATCAAAGAAATCCAGACACTTTACTTGGTGATGCGCAAACGATAATTAGTGCCTGACATCCACACTTTGGGCCCGCTTCACAAAGGTAAAATAAGACGAAGGTCTAACTTTACAACTTTCGGTATTCACAAAGGGCATTTACAAGTAGTAAAGTTAGACTTTTGTCTCAGCTTTTGTCTCAGTTACACTTAGGACCAAAACATAAGTTTAACCAAGAAAAAAGTCTAACGTTATTACTCATCAATGCCCTTTGCGAATACCGAAAGTCGTAAAGTTAGATTTTCTTCTCAGTTTACCTTTGTGAATCGGCCCCAATGCTGTTTATGTGCTATATAGTTTTATCAGTAAAACTTCATGTCTGTGGGAATTTAGTGGCCATTTCAATGGAAAATAGGCTGTCTTTAAATGACAGTGCCATACCATACCATGCTATAATAATATATTTTCACCAGTGTGCTCCAAAATACACCACCGGTTACATTCCAATCTCTTAATACTCTCCTGCTGAATGGACATCGATCATTTGCTACAAGTATTCTTTGTGTGAAGCTTAGATTTTTTACAACCCTTCAACTTCAGTGATATATGACTTGTAACAGCACCCCCACAGAAATTTTTTCTAGCACCATTAGGCCTGGGAAAAACTACTGGGTTTGCGTATAATTGCGGCATTTCATGCATTTCTCCTGGATGTCTTTATGCAAGGAGGAAACACAAAACATGAGACTTCTCAGGGTGACCTCTAGAATTAATTTGGGCAGTTTTTTAGCTAAAGCTTCTGCTGCAGGTGAATTGAAAAAAAACACAGGTGAATTTTACCAGTTGTGCCTTCTGCTAAATAGTTTTGCCCACCCCTATTCAAGGTGTACTAAAAGAGAATAATATTGGCCAGTATACATAGATTGCACTGGCAGCAACACTAATCTGCTTCAACATTTCTGAATTATGTAGATTGCCCGGGTACAATAGCATTTACATCTGTATTTAGCCCTAGGGGAGACATTTTATTTTTTATATTGATCAGTTGATGTTACTGTAATTTTTTTTTTACTTGTCAAGTAATAAAATGTTTGTGCAAAACTACACCATGGGATTGTGCAAACAAATCGCATAGCACTGTTTGCAGATTCTAAACACATGCAGCATATAAGTATGCACCATTAGTCAAAAAACACTAAAAGCAAATCAAAACAAACAGGTGAGTTACCAGCTTTTGTATGCGGCCGTTCGGTTGGGTGAACTGTTTTGGCCTTGGAAGAAGCCATCGTTTGCGTTTCATGTGGAACTGCAAGAAAATTGTTAGTGCTCAGTTGGTGCGCACTTCCTCAAGTTATGTATTTCTCTTTAATTCACCGTATGACGCATTACTCCTCCACACCATCCATACCACTACAATCAAATAACAACATTACAACTTTACTTTGTCAAGCCATCTCATGCTTGCCCTGGTGTAACATTTTGCCAGTCTGCCTTGGCACATATTGGTACCATTTCCTATGGAGATAGGGACACCACCAGAGTAGTAGAAAAAGATTAGAAAAAGATGTACCTAAGGCTTGGTCAGTCTGACACAAACTTTTCCCGCCCTCTGGGATATTTCATGAGATTTTGCACAGAATCTTCTCCCCTTTTCAGTGGAATATTTTCTTGCCGGACCAGCCCTTTTGACAGTTGGTTGAATAGAAGTATTTTAGATATTATTATGTAGTTAGTCTACCATAAGTTTCGTTTCACTGTATTGTGTTTTGCAAGATTGGGAGAGAGCCTGGGACGAATTCTACCTAGTTCTAAATTGTATTTTTAAACCTTGAAAGGATTAAGGATACAGATATTTATTCTGAAATAAATTATGTAGGTTATGTGGAAGAGGAAGGGAAACAATGGAACATATATCTCTTATATGCCCAGTTTTTTAAAGCCCATGGCATGTGTGTATACCACAGCTCTGAAATAGTTTAGCAGAAATATCTAATCGTAATACGTTTTAGAGCAAGACTTATTATCATTGTTGCCAAACAGCTACTAAATGCTTGGCCATCTATATTACAACCTTGTTGTTATATTCTATTTTGGATACACATGATACAAATTGGGGTATCTGACATTGACGTAGATTTTTCACAAGGTTTTTTAAAATAGTATTCTGAGGAAGATCTATGAGGCAGAGTGGTGATTGACATTTTTTTAAATGTATCTAATGTTTATTGTCCAGCATCCACCTTGCTGTATTTTATTTAGTTTTGTCTTGTTTAGTCTTACTTTATTAATTAAATACTGTTTCTTTTAATCCAATGAATGTATTCAATTATTGTGATCTACTGAGAATTATATTGTCATTTTTTACTTGTATATGATAAGAGTTCTATCCAGATTCAAACTCGCCAGAGCTGAGGGTTGTTTGCATCACTGACATATACTAGGCAGTGATGTAATAGGTGACTAGTTGCCACCTTTCTCATAAACCCTCTTGTTCTCACCCATGTCAGACATTTTCAATAGGGAGAACATCTTTGAATAAACAATGAATATTTCCAGAGAGTTTCTTTACACATGAAAATGGGGAATATTGTCAACGTTTCGGGCTCATTTCATGGTATCATCTATAAGACCATCTTCAGGACGAAATGTTTATATGTGGACTGAAGATCCTAGATCAACAAATGAAATAGTCTGATAATGATTCACAGTAATGGAGAACAAATGACCTCCTGAATATTTAACCTAAAATTAAGGCGACAATCCGATTGACTGAGCAGGCCACAATTACTTCATAAGAGAAGGTGTACGACACCCCCTTTAGTGTGCTACGGATGGTGTCAGGTCAGTAACAGAATCGATTTAATAAAATTACTTGTGAAGTAATTGTGGCAAACTCAGTCAATCAGAGTTTTGCCTTAATTTTAGTTTAGACTTCAGGAGGTAATTCTTGCTCCATTTCTGTGAATCATTATCAGACTTTTTTATTGTAACGCTTATTCCCCATTTTACGTCTGCTTGTAGGCAGGTGTGTAGCTTGTTCAGTAAGCTTTCGGGGGTTAAGCTCCAGATTTTCCCAAAATCACGCTGGCATTTAATGTTAAAATTAATTTTATGACAAGTAGGGTGAATGAGATGGACTTAAGAGGAAGTGAAAAGCAAGAGGAGTGAGGATTGGTAGCGGAAATAAGTGAGAGAAAACACAATATTTTGTATATATGTAAAATTCCTGGTGAAATCAGACAGACATACAAATGAAAGCACATTTCCCAACTATTTACCAGAAACTACATTTATTAGGGAGAGTGTAACCCCCCCCCCCCATCCCCTGTAGCTACTCCCCTGCATGTAGGCAAAATTCATGAGCGTATAATATTATATCACCATCAGTGACATCCAACATTGTCCTTAAGTGATGCTGTGGTTTCCTCGGTTTACAATCACATTCCAATGGACATTATGAAGCTCAATTGCAACTTTAATACACTGCAAAGCACGGTTGCGGCACATTGCCTACTTAGCAAATACAAAGTCATTGATAAAAAAAAACTGACATATTGAACATTAGGCAGTATTACTTCTGTGATCTATTTTTCTAGGTACTTTGCCAGCCTACTGTGGGCTTGCTTTTACACCAACCTTCTTTGTGTAAAATGGTGTCAGCTGTCCAGAAATGTACAATAAAATCTGACTAGAACTTACATTTCAAAAGAAAAATATTTTAAATAATTATAGAAAAGCTCCCAATTACCCGAGGTTATGTTGGGATCTCCAAAAATGTGAAATCGTATGAGGTTGATGGGAACACGCTGCGTTTTCTTTGGTGCTAAAATTCAGACATTATAAAAGAGAGTAAACGCTACAGGAATATACGTTTCAGAGGTATTTTATGAATGTTATTTTCTTCCATGAGTAGAAGCATATAGATGTGTTATCAAAGCTCACTGTAAAGTTCACTCAGATACTCGCAATACGTTTTCTTTAAAACAAATGACCTTAAGTTATCATACCGACTGTGATGCACATTAGAGATAAGGTCAAGAATCGCTGTCCATTTTTTATGTCAATACCATTTCCCCACCGTCACACATACGAGATCTTATACATTAGATGAAACGCGCTAATTGGATAATTCCGTTTATATTGTAAGCGCTTACTCTGTTATGATTAAATGACTCAATAATGCATGGATACTGAATTTCTCTGTGTCACACTTGTAATCTTATGTTTGGTATGAGTGTTTCTTTAAAAAACAAAAAAAGCTAAACATCTCAATTACCATGTGTTGGAAGCAGTCTTTCGGTTGTCTGGCCTGTTTTTGGTTTGGCAGAAGGAATGTTGTACATCTCATTAGTAGCTAAAATAAAAAACATGAATATTTATTTTTCTAATACATTCTGTTCAAATTAATTCCCTATTTCTTGAATAAAAGTTTTATCTTCAAGGAAGAATGCTGGGCCTTTCTTGGGAGATCTGCACCATCACTAGTCCTGTGTGGAGACTGTTGTTTACCACTGCTTTTGAAGGGTCACCAATCCCTCTGTACTCCAAAATGGTGTATTAAAGATATTTTTTCTGAGACTTAATTTTATGAAACATTTTACCAGAAGAAAGGATGGAACCCACAAGGGATCATCAAGAGTGTGGGGGTGGGGTGAGACAGTATACCAAGCCTGTAATAGTGCACACAGGATATTTGATTGCATCCAGGATCAGGGAGGGACCCTAAGTATACAAGCACTTGATCACATGGTTGAACACAGGAGTTCACTGATTTTAAATATTAACACTCAGTGGCAGGAGTTATAAACTCAGAAACAGCATAACAAAGTAATGACATGCAATAAACTAAATATCCGATAAGAGCTAATGCCTTCCAAGATCAATATTACTTTGTTTAAGAGTTATGTAAAAAGTGCAGTTAAAACTTTGATGCACATAGATGATAGCAACTTCTGGGGTAGAGCTACAATCCTAAATGTTTTTATAGTGATGAGACACTAGGATCTAGATTTTTAGGTAAAAGTGTGCTATATGCCCAGTATCATCCTGGTGGGCCAAAGAGCCACATGCCAACAGGTTTAAAGGAAGTAAGAAAGATAATGCAATGTTAAAAGAAAGGCCAGGACTGAAAATGCCCCCCCTTCCTGTCAGCATGGTGTCATCTGGTAGCACTTTATAGAAAGAACGTGGTTTTTTATTGCTCATTATGTTTCCATTTAACTGCTTCTTTAATGGGTTATCTTTCCCTTGTTTGTTTCACTCAAAATATGGAATTTATTGGCCAAAATAATATAACTAATTATTTACACTGGATGTCTCTAGGATCCAACAAGAAGTGTTGCAAGGATCATCTCGTAGTCCTTCACTCTTCAAGGTTTATCTAGCTCCTGGGACACAAAATGTACAGTCTTTTGACTTCTCTATAGTTTCTTATGCTGACACCACACCGTTAGTTTTGTCAAATTCCAAGCATATTTTCTATACCAAACAGCGCTTTAAAGTGTGCTTATCAGGTACAGCTAAATAGATGCGTGATAGCTGTCTCTAGCTTAATTCAGGAAAAAAATAGATCCTTGTCTTTGGCATTCCTAATACCATCTAGTCCCCTGCTTGGTAGCCACCTGATATGTGCCAGATCTCTTTTTCCACAAAAGATAAGAATCTTGGAACCCAATTTTACCATCTGTTTTTCAAATGACAGATTTCAGCGTGTTTAGCTTTCATTGCTGAAATCACTCAGAAAGAACTTGGACTTTCTGTCTTACACTTGCTTAAAACTGCTAATCATGCTGTGACCACTTTGAGATTAGATTATGACAATTACCGACATCTAGGATTACCTATATATTCTATTTACTGGCTTCAGACAGCCCGGAACATGGCTGACAGTTTTGGCTTGAATTTCCCTAGACATCATTCCATCTCTTCCCTGCTGCATGATCTATAGTGGCTCCCAGTTCATAAAAGGGCACTTTTTAATCCAACAATCTTGATATACAGAACCCAAGAAAAAGAAGGCGCAATTGATCTCCAGAAGCTGTTCCATATGCAATCTCCAGTTAGAGCCCTACGGTGACCGGGCTAGGCGTTTGACTATCTCTAGAGTCTACTAATCCAGAAACTGTGGACATTCCTTTACTTTCCAGATTGCCAAATACTGGAATTCACTTTCTATTGGTTTGCATTCAGCCCCCTCAAATGCGATATTTCATAAAACACTGAAAACGCGTCTCTTCAATCAAAACTAGCTTCTGAATGATCTAACTTTGCACTGTATCCAGCACTGAGACTTCCTAGTTAGGGCATTCACTTTCATCATCATCCCAAGTTGTGTTACTATCCCCAAAAAATTGAAAATAAATGATCAAAAAAGTAATCTGAAAAAGTAGATGAGTGATCCTAGTTACCAGAGGTCATGTCTGGGTCTCCGAAAATGTGCAATCGTATGAGGTTGATGGGCATGCGCTGCGTTTTCTTTGGCGCTACAATACAGAGAATACAAAACCCTGTCAAGAATTGTTGGGACACAAATTGCTGAGGTAGTTATATCAATTAGGTTTTAAAACACGATCATGAACAAAGCAGAGCGCTTAAAAAAAACTACAGCCTGTAACTCACGATGCATCTCTGAACAGCTAACACTAAAGTAATACATTAATTAGAAACACTAATGCATTGTCAGTATAAATGTAAGTTAACCTAAAAATATCTCCTTGACTCTTTCACATTCTCTACCTCTCTCTCACGCGCGCGCACACATACACATACACACATGCACTCCTTCAGTTTATGGATTAAAACTGGAAAAAAATGACCTTTGTGTTCTATATTTAGATTTGGCACAAAGCCCCTTCTCCATTTATCATGCCATGGAACACCTAGCACCCATGGGTGTGAGGCAAGACACACATTTGGGCAAAGTCTGTTGTTTAGATTATTTCTGCCAACCCTCACTCGAGTGGACGTACTAGCTGCACAATTACACTCAATCACATGTATGTGGCTAACACTGTTGTGATCATTTCAGAAGGAGAACTTTGAAAGAAGAGACATATCTCGATTACCAGGGGTTGCCAGCGGCCCTTTGGTTATCTCAGTTGTTTTTGGCTGAGCAGAAGAAAACTTGTGGATTTCCTTTGGTGCTAAAAGACAAAACAAATACAATTTCCTGAGGTTGAAATCTTTGTTCAAAGAGGCATTTTGCGAGGAGCGCAGCTCAGATTCATGAACAATTTGGAGGACGAGCTGCTCTCCATCCTTGCTCGAAAAGACATGCTCAGACTGAAAGAGGAAAGAGACAATGGAAGCCAGAAATGTTAACTGGTTAAGCAGATATCGGGATCAGCAGCAGAGTGGGCACCGTCTGCAGCGTGCCTTATGACTCTGGTCCTAGGAAGAACAGAATGGGTTAGGTAAAGAAAGCCAAATAGCAAAGAGTGTGATTACTAAACTAGAGAGCTAATGACTGTATAAAGTAAACTGCGATTAAATGTACTCACAAATGTAAGTAAAGATAGTCAACTAGATTCATGAAGCATTTTTGCGGGCGCAAACGGTGCAAATCGCAGAATTCGGCCGTTTGCGCCCGCAAAAATGGAATTTGGAATTCATCAATGGGTCATGAACTCGAAATTTGAAAAATCGCAAAAAATTGCGATTTTTCAAATTGCGATCACGTTTAAGGAACCTAAATTTGAGAGTCCTTAAATGCTATTCATGAACCATTAATAAATTGCGATTTCTCTATTTTTTGCCGCTATTTACCGCGAAGTCTGACTTCGTGGTAAATAGCGAAAACTGAGAAAAATGCACTTTTGTGCATTTTTCTCAGTTGTATGTTACACACACACACATGTCCTTTGGACATGTGTGTGCGCAACATAAGTCTAAATTTACATTTCAGGGGTGTTACAGGGTGTCCTTTGGACATCCCTAGCACCCTTGAAATCGCATCCTTATTTGCGATTAGCAAATTGCTAATCGCAAATAAGGAATGTGTAGGAATCGCAATTTATTTAGCGATTCCTACATGAATCCCGTTTTGCAAGTCCTTAATAGCGATTCCTTAATAATCGCTATTAAGGACTCGCAAAACGGGACTTTGATGAATCTAGGGGAGTGTCCTTATTCACATTGGGCCTAAGAAACACAGAAGCTTATTTTTGGGTAATATATAAACCAAAAACTCTATTTTCAAATGTGCTGGAAACAGGAACTATTGTGTTGGTATGTGGAAAGAAAAGTACTTTAATGAGTATGCAAATAAAAAACGACAGCAAAAGTTAAAAACAAAAAAAACAGCCTCTGAAACACTGCTCAATATTCTTGAAATTCCGAGACTGGTAATGAAAAAAACAGCAAGATGTAATCATAGATTTTTGTAGCTGGAAGAAAGCAGCCTTCAGCGCTGTGTGTGGGATTAAGAGAAAGCCAAGCAGACAACAGTACCAATGAAAGGCAACAGGAGCAGTCTCAACTGAGGTATCTTGGAAGCCTAGGATACAGAAGCAAGCTTGGAAATCCTTGCAACGATTTCATTGCCTTGAAAAGGGGTGACGTGTTAGAACCCTGTGGAAACAAAACCTGGAAATTGGAAGGTAGACAATCTGGCCACATGGCCAGGCTGGAGCACAGTGATGTCTGCCTTGCAGATACATGTTGACATTCCTAGAAAGAAAAGCACAACCGGTACTTTGTGGCAGCAAAGTGAAAACCTATTCCCAGCTCAACTACTCCTAAGCACGACAGGAAAACAAAGGCCTGCAAAGGGCTAAAGAGAATATCCTTGGAGTTGTCTCAAAATCAGTCACTTCCAATTATTGAGAAACATGTGTCACACACAGTGACTCCAATGTTCTAAATAGCCCAATTGAATCCAGCATTTGTAAGTCAGATATGTTTTATTTTTGACTTAGACCTCTTTATGTGTTAAATGTAATTTCTTATTTGGTAGGTTATGTTGCTCATCAAGTCAGGAAGTGCAAGCAATTATGGGAATTCCTCATTCAAAGTAATTCCTACTACTTCAAGTAATTTCACAAACTGAAAATGGGAAATTCTGTGGCAATCTGGCATTAGGTACCTCTGTAAAATGTCCACATCATGAAATTACAGATAGCTGCATATATGTTATTTCAGGTGCCATCAGAATTCCAAGCCACAACGCAATGGGGACCTTTTAATATAAATGATCAGGTATATGATGGAGGCTTGAGTTTTGCCAGTTTGCGAAAAGGAAAAGTAATTCTATCTCTGGCAGAACCATATCGTGTAAAGGAGACCCACCACACAAACTATCTCAGCCCTAGGGCCCCCAACTGACTCCCACGAGGCAACATGGCAGATGGATGGATGTCGTTACTACGCATGCTTTTACACTGCATGCCTTTACCACGCAGGTTTTACAACGCAAGTCGTTTCAACGACTTGCGTTGGGGGGCGCTGGATAGTGAATAGTTTAATTTACTATTCCAACTCCTGTCCCCGTGGATAGTAGGGAAGGCTTTGGATAGTAAATTAAACTATTCCCTATCCTACAGCGCCCCCCAGCGCAAGTCGTTGTAACGACTTGCATTGTAAAAGTTGTGTGGTAAAGGTACTGCGTGGTAAAAGTTGCGTTGTAAACGCTGTTCCCCATGGCAGACATCCGATAAAGGTTAGAAGAAGTCACCTGTGAGCAACACAAGCAGATTTTTGTAAAATACCATTTGCACGAACACTTCTTTTTTATACTCATATTTACTGAAGATTTTGTCCACAAATGCAACATACGATCGCCCTTCAATACAACAATTTCAGACACAGTGTCAAAAACAGTAAGGTGGTCTCTCCAGGGTTCCTTGCGGAGCCCAGCACCCCATCTGTACTGGATTCTCACCAAGATGGGGACTGCATGTTAGGGGCTGCTACAGATGAGCCTGCCTTAGGTTTTGAGGACACAGCACAGGCTTCAGTGTAGCTTTGGTTCGCAAGCAGCTCATGCTTACTTCATGTCATCTATTTTAAATTGGAAAGTGCTAACTTAAGTCATGAATCTACTCTGATTTAGGACAAACAAGGGCCAAATCAGGCTTGCCTTGTCATGGCTTTTCTGTCAGTTAGGGCAAAACTACTGGCTATAATGAGTTGGGTAAGGCTGTCACGAAAATCCAGAACACATTTTCCTGTGTTGCTAGCTAATATTTGACGCTGGATTGCTGCTAATTGAGAAAGAGGATAATAAATAACTCCTATGGATTTTTTTTCATAACTTGTTTTTAGTTGTTCCTGATCTTTAAATGCACAATAAGCAGGTTCATCCTATTAGGAAGATGTACAAACGTATGCTTACGACTGTTAGTAAAGCAAGTGAGCCGTCCACCTACAGCGGGTGCGGTGCGACACACTATGGTAGCAAAAAGAGAGTGATCTGTAGGCTTTTCTTGCATAGATAAATGGTGCATGCAAGTGTTTTAATGAGCTCAAACCAAAGTAAATGCAGTGCCTAAAAGGAGCCCTTTATTCTAGAAAGATAGAGTGGCAATCACCAGGCTCCCAGTGTGGACTTCTAGATACTTCAGCCATGGAAGAGGAATCCTTTTGAATTCTATTTGAAACTGAAAGACAAATAATAATTACAATTTAAAATGGAGAGCTTCATTCTGAAAGGAAGACCCATCATACATCAGAAGAACCCCAAGTTAGGAAATGTCACATTGCCATAAAATATCACGATGAGATTTGTAATGAGGAAGCAGTGCCCTGTTAATCTGCTGTATTTAGGCGTTTCTACCTGCCCAGTTAGAGATTTGCTGTATTATTACCTGCCCAAATATTCATCACTTTTGCCATTATTTGATTTAATTACTTCTTGCTGCAGTTGGACCATGGTGGCAGAGAAAGGTCAAAGCTAAATGGAAAGTATGGGTGCGAAAAGTGCCATTGTACAGAAGATTCCTCAAACTAGAAATTCGGAACAAACGTGTTTGGAAAGCAATTCAATGCAACTGCAGTCTAGGAGTATCAAAGTACTTATATTCTCTCTTAAAGGGGAAATAAATAAAATGCATGAATCACTGAATGAAGTGTCCCTTTGCCTGAAGTCACTGTGGGGTCTTCCAGTATAGGAAGCCTTATGGAGTTAACAGCCATTAGCTGTGTTGGCTTTGACACTGTGTGGAATAGAGAATGGCCAGTGGAGGGTCAGATAGACAGAGGAAAGACAGAGGTAGGCTCTACAGCTCCTTGAATCAATCAGATTTGAACCAGCCAAGGCCTGCTTCTGACTGGGCCACATATCACCCTGGCTACTGCTCAGAGTGGATTACTCACGGATGCTCAAGAAGCAGAAGAGGTCCATCTTCATTTGAGGAGGGGGATCTTTTCAGAAAGCACTCCGATTCATGTTAATGTTTGAAGTAAACACATGAACCGAAGTGATGTGCTAGTTTTCCTTCGTAGCCCATCATTTTACTTCAGTAGCTTGCCTTAGCACTTGGTAATTTCCTATTATGGATGGGTCCACATTGCTAGATGAGGTTGAGGCAGTTGAAGTTGGCACTATAGTGTGCCAATGTTTCAGATATTTTGCTAATAGTTGTTATCACCTTTAGTATATTTCAAGTCCTTTTTGGCTCAGACGAGGTAAAACTTGAGTTCCACTTCACAAAGATGATTTTCAGAGTCAGGAGCAGGACAGCAGACATACTCATTTACAATTTCAAATGTGTCACATATAGACAAGGGAGGACTAGGGAAAAAAAAGGTGCTTGCTCCATCTCAGAAAGTTAAACTTGAATAGATGTATGAGTAAGTACATTTAAAATTAGGTATTGGGAAATGGGCACAGAAGTTCAATATTATGATTTATGCACCACATTAGCCAGTGCAAAGGCGACAGCAGTCAACTTCACTTATTAAAGACAGTTGTGTTTTTTTTATATAAAGCAGCATAGATTTGCTGATTTTGTTAAACAGACAATTTAAACCGCATGAGATGCACAGTAGCAGGACAAGTGACAGGGCAGCTGGGCAAGAGGTGGCTAGAAGAAGACTCATGTTAGGAAAAAAAGTAAATTAATTATCCAACATAGTTCCTAAGGGTCACAGCAATTACCTTACATCTATTAATATCCACTTAAAGATAAAGCACAAATATATTAAAAATGTCTATCCTTTAAATGTTGACCACAAATCATTAGGCGCAAGATGCCTGGAGATCCTCCACCTCTATGGAGAGGCTTCTGACCTTTAGATCAACAAAACCTAGTCTCTGTTGGTACCGGGTGAGGGTGATGCAGGTGGGTATTCCTGGTGTCCCACAATCCACATACTGCATCTCTCCTTTAAATACCTAGGTATCTATACCTCCCGCCACTCAGGTGTGGTTTGGAGGCTTAATTTTAAACCCCTTATGAAAGGATTGACCAGGGAGAAGAAGAAATGGAATCAGCTGCCTCTAAACCATATGAGACAAATAGCATTGTTCAAAATGATGTGCCCCTCACACTTCTTATATGTCCTTGTAAATTTCCCACACCCATCTGCTTGCAGATGGTTTAAGATGCTGACATCAAAGATCATCACTTTCTTCAACATAGGGGTTCCTCACAGAGTAGCCTTTATTACCACCAGAAAATACCCATATAAGGGAGGACTGGGTATGACTGACCTCTACGGCTATTACCTCGCCGCACAAACTGCAAAGATAAATGATTGGTTCAGTGGGGGATGGGATGACTCCACCCATCAGGTGGAGGAGCACCTCATGGGACTAGACAATCTGTTAGGACTGCTTAATGGTGACCCAGTTTCTCAATCTCTCCCTGACACCACCCGAGTGATTCTGGTTTGTTGAAGGGCAGTACTATGTTTCATTCATTGGGATTCCAAACCCACCTGGATGCCACCGCTATGGCAAAGCACATGGTTGTGTCAAGTAAGAGAAGATGTAGCCTTACGGCTAGAGTGGTCGACCTCGAAGCTGGGGAAGTCTTGGTAATGACGATCAACATCTTGTGATTCTGGGCAAATGATTTAATCTCCTCGTGCCTAACAAAAATGAATGTTTCCTTCTGTAACGAAACTGGTGTTCATGTAAAGCGCTCTGATACCTGATTCGGGTCTGGTTCGCGCTATAGAAAACTCAATAAAAAAAAAGTATCAGTCTGTGTACAAGTGCTTAATTTGTGACTGTGTTTGCCAGTGCTTGGCCCTGGCCCTTATTTCTCAACACCAGCAGTTATATTTCTGACAGACTATCACATGGTGCTGCTGCCTATGGATTTGTGATTAAGGCATATCAGAAGAAAAATTAAAATAATAGCACCTCATGTGGGCCATACCTACAACTTTGGAGACATGGAATAATCCAAATTGTCACATTTGTTACAGCGTGATGGCTAGCAGGTAATGATGGCACTGGTATTTTGCAGCGCTGGCAGAGTGAGGGTGTGTACGTTACATTTGCCACCCATGAATTACCTTGGTCCCTGGAACGTAATTTTTTTCAAATTAAGCACTACCCTCAATTTATGATTCACCTTTAAGTGAAACCAGTAGCATAAGTGCTCCCTTTGTGCAAATACAATTTTTGGGGAAATATGTGTTGTAGTATTTCTTCGCAGGACATTACAAGTAAATGGCCTACACTGTAAATTAATATACAGGGACAGCTCCACTGGTCGACCCACTGGCTCCGAGCCAGCAGGTGAAAATAAAACAATTACCTAAATTATTTTATTTTTCCTTTTCCGGGTCTGAGCAAGCGCATTCAGGGAGTGACGGGCCAAGGCATGGGCGGGGCGAGGAGGAATGCCATATGCACTCTCTAAGTGTGCATATGTGTTTGGCTGGCCGTTTCAGGCCACACAAACACATATGCGCACTTAGGTTTCTCCAGCCCAGCTGCATTCTCCGGGCTGGAGAAACACCACAGACTCCCTGGTGTGAGCAGAGCATTTTTTCATACCGCTCATAACAATCCCTGCGCTGCTCTCACATGAGAGCAGCATGGAGATTGCACAGGGATTCGGTCCCAGTGTATGCTGGGAGCCTGGGACCAGAAAGGGAAGACAGAGGCGCAATGCGGGAGGTAGCCGCAGATCCAGCTAAGTGTTTTTAGTTTTTATTATTAACCCCTGCACGCTCCCCGTCCAGCATTTCCCCACACCCCCTCCACCCGCGCACCACCTCTTCATTGTGCCAGCTGCCACTGTTAATATATAGTTCCATACATTTTACAGTTGCATTTTTAGGGATACATAAAAAGTTTTAGGTCATGACGTTCCAGCTGTAACACTTTATGGAAAATTACATTTTTAACAACACTGTAAAAATCAAAAATTAGTTTTCTAGGCAACAATTATTGCTATAAAGTGTGTTTCCAGGTGGATATGTTACACCTTCAGCAGGAGATCTGGGTCATTCATGATGATGTCCCCTTCCTGTCCGTGCCCTACCTTTCTAAAGCCAGATCACGGACATGTGTCTTGCTTTTTTCCCCGCTGCCGTCTCCTCCTGTGGATTACCTGCTGTCCCTGGTCTTTCCTATCCTGACTTTCGTGTTCGCTAATTTACTCTTGTATTATTTATTTATCCATTATGTAACTACTGTGAAACTTTTACAACTTGTAACTCGCTGTGTCCTTATGTTAAGTGCTCTGATACCCCCGGGTCTAGCCAGCGCTATCTAAAACTCAAGTAAATAAATAAATAAAAAAAGAAAGCGTACTAGGTAGGAGTGGATGTCAGGGACTTATATTTGTTTCCTGCTTGACTGGCAGGCAGCCCAGGATCACGTACGACACTCTCACTCTTCCGATGTCGCGTGGAGGCCTTGGCGCTCCCGACTTTAAACTCTACGCTCTGTGTGCTCAGGCCAGTTTTCTGCATTTTTGGCTTCACCCCACTCCTTTTCAGCCACATGTGGCGGTAGAGGCTGACCTTGCTGCCCCGAGGCCGCTTACCACTGCCCTGTTTGCCCCAGCCAAACTCCCACGCACTGAGATTGACACAGTCGAGATCCTACGCTGGGCCTGGGAGGGACTCCGCTGCTTTTCCGGTGCTCCTATGCTTTCGGCAAACACGATGCCGATCGCTCAACATCCGGCTTTCCCTCCTCTACAGCCCTCCGGAATGGTTAAACATGCCACTCGCCTGGGGTTGACTACAGTAGCGGATCTCTACCCGGTGAACACATTCTTCTCTCTCGCTTAAGATTCTGGTCCTTTAGACACATTACTATATTATCAACTCAGGGCATTCAGCAGGGAGCTACATACCCCGTTCCACCAGCCTCCCCCCTCAATGGCCGCTCTGGACTTCCTATACTCGTCTTCCTCCCCTCAGAAGTTGGTGACCGAACTTCACACCTTTCCGCTGGCAGCTACCACCATCCCCACTGACCGTGCACGGGTGGCATGGAGCGAAGACCTTGGTGGATTTACTGTTGCAAACTGAATAAGCGATTCTCCCCAAACTACCACCTGCGCCTCATTCATTTGAAATATTTGCATAGGCTCTACTGTACTCCCTTTCAGTTGCACAAGTTGAGACTCATCCCCAGTAATAGATGCCTGTGCTGCTCTGTACTTGCAGCAGACTTCTCCCACCTTGCTTGGCTGTGCCCCAAGGTCTCCGCTTACGGGTGTGAGGTCTGTGCTGCTATCTCTGAGATCAATTCATGGTTGGTACAACCCGACCCCCCGCTCTGCCTCCTAGGCTTTGTTAAATTCTGTCCGACGCCTCCCGCCGCTTGATTGCCATGTTCATTGTCCTCACGCAACGTAGGGTTTCCATGTGCTGGGGCCGCAAACCTGCACCTAAGTTCGCTCATTGGCTCAAGGATGCATCATGCTGCCAGGATCTACTGTCTGAATTCTGGATCTTATGCCAGCTACATCTCGCCCATTCGACATATGGGACCCTCTTGTGTCTTACCTCCTGGGCCATACCTCCCAAAGCCCAGCAGCTGCTCTCACGCTCCCTGCCGGCGGTGTAGGTCAGTAATTGGCCTCCCCCTGTCCTTACTCCCTTCAGCTCGGTCCGTCCCTCCTCCCGCAGCTTGGGTGCCTCTCATCAGTTCCTGTTCACTGTCCTGGTGCTCCTTCGTTATATCTGCCAATGTTGTTGCTTTCTGATGATTTGTACTATTGGTCAACCTTGTCATATTCAATAGTATTCATGTATATGGTGCCCTGATTCGGTGCAAGTATGTAACCTTTCTATGCAATCTTGTCAATAAAGGTTTTTGAAAAATTTAAAATATAATAATAATTGTTTCGTGGGTTTCCCTTGACGCAAGTACTTTTTCTATTAGCAAAATGTAAAAAAAATATGTGGACTTCTCGCAGGAAGTCCTCACTCTGAAGTGTCGGTCCTGCTTTCATTGGAGTCAAAGCTGTCTTACTGAGGTAGACATTGTGGGACACAACTTTTTCAGGAAATTATGCTGCCTAAATGATCCTATGTGCATACAGAAAAACAGTAAATGTACCCAGAGTGCTCTGCGGCCTGTGGGGCCTCACTGAGGTAGTATGTTGGGAAGGAATGAACGATGGTTCTTTAGGCCCTGGAAGGAGAAATAACAGGTGTGATTATCAGGAGCTCCCAGGCGAAACAGCATCTTAGGTTGCAACAGAACGTGCATTTCTTAAACTCGGGGATGAGGTACACATGCAAATTCGCTTGTGAAAATTGCCAAAAATGAATACAAATAAAAAGAGGCCATATCCTTGTATTTGCTCAGCGTTGAAATGTACACAAGTAGGACACATGCAGTCCGATTAGATATAAATCGTGAGCAGATGGAGAGGTTCTCGGACAAGCAGGATGCCAGTTAACAGCCTTACGATCCTGAGAGAAAAGGCAGAGCATTCCCATGAAAAGTCTGAAAGCAGATGGAAGCAGCATTCCCCCTTGTGCATCATGGCAAGGAGCTATGAAATGGCAATGGCGAGGATGACACCGTTTTCACTGACAGAAGAAAGACATAAGTCACCAGTTGTTCACTTTTGTTTACCATGAGTTGCCTTTGAAGGCCGTTGAGGAGCACGAGTGGGTTTTGTTGTGGCTGGTGTAGGGCTGATCCAATATACTATTATGAAAAAAATGTGAATTACAAAGAGAGTACCATTACTCAAAGTGTGTCCTAGAGATATGCGCACCGCCTATCTGTTTAAGAACAACCTTGTACAAAAAGCCATTTGCCTATTTGATATAATGACTTATTATCATATTAATTTCATGGTGAACATTCATGCATCTCTATGAGGGAAAACTCCAAAGATGCTACATTACATTGCACTGTATTCATTTAGATTTTGCAGTAGTTTCTAAATCATTACACAGTCGGCTGCAACATTTTCTGAAACAACTACTGTGGATTTCTTAGGCGAATTTTCCTAGAATGATTTACCTTGCCGTCAGAGATATATCAAGCAGAAGCTATATGTAACTTACAAGAAATGCTTTCTAACGTGTGTCCTCCAAATGGCTAATTGCGCTTCGTCGACTTGTTTTTAAAGCAGTGCGGATTTCTGTATTCGGGTGAGTGATTGTACTGGGAAACACAAGCACAATTCTATGTCAGGGCAGGAGGCTCCGATTATGCTTTCTCATTTCTTTAATGAAATGCTCAGCAGCCAATAAAAAACAAAACTACATTTCCCATGAACACCAGGGAATGAACATAGAGATGATGCTATAAAAGGTCCAAACATTAGTCTTTCTTCCTCTTTCTTTGCTGCTCCGCAGCCAGTTAAGTCTCTTTAACTTTATTCTGCTTCAATTGCTGTTATTGCTATTGCTTGATATTGATATTCATACACTTGCCTTGTCTTGTGGCTTTGCTTTTAGTGCGCAGTGCTTTTGTATGGTTCTGGTCCCGGTTCCTCCTGCGGTGTTTACCGGTGTTTGTTTCGTCCGTTGGCGACGTGTTTGTTGGGAGCGTGGGTTCACCTCCCTGCACCTGGCCGTTTGTGCCCGGTTGCTGTTTGTGGAGCGGGAGCAGGGGTCGCCAGCTCACACGGGGAGCGCGAGCGCTCTCGAGCCGGTGTTCAGTAGCGACAGTGTCGCGCATGCGTACTGCATTATTTCCGGTTTGAGGCTCTTTTTCCTCACGCTGGTTGAGTGAAGGACCTCTTTGACAGCGCTCACGCCCACAGCTCTGAACTTTCGACCCTGTTCGACGCCAGAGCACAGGAAAGTGTTTTGGTTGTTACCTTGTGCATAGGCTCTGCCTAGAGTGGTATTTTGTGGCAGGCTTGTCTCCCTCCATGTGTACTTGTTTTTTCTTGAGTTTTACCTCAAGTTAGCCTGCTTGGGGTGTTCACTCCCCCTTATTTGTATCTTTGATACTCCATATTGTTTCAGTCATCTTGTGGGCTCTGAATCTTTGCGCCCCTGTGCAATGGCAGATTATTATGAGGATGACGATGACTGCTTCTATCATGAGGAAGAAGAGGACACTCTTGAATATGATCTGGTGGAGGAGTTAGATAAGGGTGTGCAGTTGTCTATCAACAAAGCTCTTGTTCGGGCTATCAATCCCCTGAAGCGCCACCTGAACCAGTATGCGGTGCAACAGGGTTGGTTGCCTCCTTCACAGAAGACCGCGAAATCTCCGCATAATCCTCACAAGTCGGACTTTCAAAGACTGGCAAAGACGTTGAGTACGGAGGCGTCCAAGTCTTCCGTTTCTCGTTTTCCTGAGGACTCCGAACATGCTCAAGCCTCTTCTGGTACGGACTCTCCTCCCAAGAAGCGACTCCGCAAGGAGCATTTTGTCGACGCACCTGAGCGTCCCACCGTTTTGAATTTTGAGCCTGAGGACATTGTTCATCCGAACTCCTCGTCGTGGTTGTCTGCTCCGGCAGTGGCCGCTTATTTGGAGGCTCATATTCGTCAGCCTTTTGAGGCGTCGGTTCGGGCCAGGCTCTGTTCCGAATGCCCTAGGCCTGACCTTGCGGACCACCTGGCCGAGACCCCTGAGGTGGATCCGATGATGGTCACTTATCTCAAGAAGTATGCGAAGGACCCAAAAAAGGGTCTGGACCGTTCCTGGCGGTCAGTCCAGGATAAGTTGCTAGACTTACTTGGTCCCCTGTCCAAGATTCTGAATTTGGGTTTCAAGGCGAAGGAAGCCTCGGCCCTCGTGGACCCGGATGAACTCATTGAGTGGGCGCAGAGGGCAGTCTGTCAGCTGGGAATGTTAACTGCGCAGTTTCTGCGGAACGGCGTAGGTCAATTCTACTCAAGTTGGATCCAAAGTTGGCGGAGTTGGCGACTTCGGAGGCGGGTCCTGAGGCACAGGGCCTTTTGCTTGGTCAGCCGTTCCTGAAGGAACTAACGAAATTTGTGTCCGCCTTCAGCGGCATTGATAAAGCCCAAGCCTCCTTACGCCGGGCCATGCGTCCGGTTTTTACCAAGGCCGGACGACGACGGGGACGATCGTTCGGCCGTGGGTCGCAGCAGCAGTCCCAGAGAGGAGCCTCGCAGCAGCGTGGGGGCCACTATGAGTCAGGATACTCCACTCGTGCCAATTTCTATCCGTCACGAAAAGGAAAGGGCCAGTACGGAAAGGGCCGATCTGGCGGACAACAAGGCCATAACCAAGATGCCGGCACTACAGGTGAGCCTAATTCAAGCATGCGATGTAATGCTGGGGGGCAGAGTGCAGTTTTTCCTACACAACTGGCGCTTGATCTCCACAGATGCCTGGGTGCTAGAAACCGTACAGGGTTTCAAAATAGAGTTCTATCACCCAGTGCATCAGACCCGTCTTCCCCCTCCTATTCTTTTTTCCCGTCCCGCTCAAGTTTGTCTCTCAGAGGAAATCGAGGTTCTCCTCAAAAAAGGAGCGATTGTTCCAATCGAACGCCATCCAAAGGGTTTTGTCAGTTCAGTCTTTCTGGTCGAGAAGAAGGGAGGCGGGTCTCGCCTGGTTCTCAACCTGAAAGACTTCAACAGCGGGGTAGTGTACAGGCACTTCAAGATGGAAGGCATCCATCTCTTACGGGATCTCCTTCGGGAAGGGGACTGGATGGTCCGTCTGGACCTGAAGGATGCGTACCTATCAATCCCGATTTACGAGCCTCATCGTCGATTCCTCCAGTTTCAATGGCTGGGGCGTTGGTACGAGTATCAGGTTCTCCCATTCGGCCTTTCGTCAGCACCATGGTGCTTCACGAAATTGCTGAGGCCAGTTGTGGAACATCTACGTTCCCGGGGAGTCAGACTGATCATATATCTGGACGACATTCTCCTTATGGCGGATTGCCCACTCAGGCTTCTGCAGCATCTGGAGTGGTCCATCGAGCTCTTACAGTCGCTAGGTTTTCTGGTCAATGTTCAGAAGTTGGTTTTGACCCCCTCTCAATCTATAGATTTTCTGGGCTTTCGGATAGACTCTGTGACTTGCCAACTTCTCTTACCAAATCAGAAGCTTCGCTACATCAAGAGGGAATTGACGTCTGTTATTTCCAAACAGACTGTGTCGTTGAGGTCATTAGCTCGTGTGGTAGGCCTTCTGGCGTCCTCCATTCAGGCGATTTTTCCGGGTCCTCTACACTACAGAGCGATGCAACGCCTGAAGATTCAGCATCTCCGCAAAGGTCTCCGCTAGTCGGATCAGATTCCTCTTTCGGAGGAGGTGCGGGGGGAGATGCAATGGTGGCTGGATCACATGGAGGCCTGGAACGGTCGAGCCCTGTTCGGTTCATCCCCGGAACTGGTGATCGAATCCGACGCCAGTCAATGGGGTTGGGGAGCCCGTTGCGGATCTGTCTCGACGGGGGGACGTTGGTCACCCCAGGAGTTGTCTCTCCACATAAATTGTCTGGAACTCCTTGCGGGTTCCTTTGCGATCAGGTGTTTCTCTCCCCTTCAGACGAATTGTTGCATTCTTCTTCGAATGGACAATGTGTCTGCGGTCCGCTATGTCAACAAGCTGGGCGGGACTCGGTCCAAAGTGTTGGCGGAGATAGCCAAGGATTTCTGGCATTTTTGCCTCCAACGGAAGATCACGGTTATTGCAGAGTATCTTCCGGGTTGCAACAATCAGATTGCGGACTGGCACTCCAGACATCTTCGGGATTTCAGCGACTGGAGGCTTCATCCTCGAGTCTTCCGTGCCATTCTTCGGCAGTGGGGCCAGTGTCACTTGGATCTGTTTGCCTCTCGCCTCAACGCGCAACTTCCCCGGTTTTACAGTTGAAGACCGGATCCCCAGGCTCTGGCCACGGATGCTTTCCTGCAACAGTGGCCCTTGACTCTCTGTTATGCGTTTCCCCCATTCCTGATGCTTCCCAGGGTGTTGGCCTATACCAAACGGTTTCGGTCAGAGTTGATTCGGATTGCTCCTCTGTGGAGGGCTCAGGCGTGGTTCCCAGTTCTCCTGGAGATGTGTTGCGCGCCTCCTCTCCTTCTTCCCCTGAAGTGGCTGTTGCGGGATCCTCTCGGGGAGCCGCATCCCCTCATTCTGTCCGGCTCTCTCCAGTTGCTGGCATGGCGAATCTCGGGGATCGTTGGTCGGTCCCGGGCGTTTCTGGCGACGCTGCCAAATTCATTAGTAACGCCTGGTCTCCCAATACTCACAAGCGATATCGAGGGGCCTGGAAGCGCTGGTGTGATTGGTGTGTTCAACGGGAGGTTGATCCCGTTTCAGTGGATGTCAGTATGATTATTAATTTTTTGACCTCTTTGGCCACTTCAGGTCTAGCATATCAAACTGTGAATAGTTTTCGTTCTGCTATTTCTGCTGGTCATGTCCACATTGATGGTAAGCCTGTTGGTGAACATCATTTACTTTCCAAACTACTTAAAGGGATTCGTCTTGCGAAACCTCCTACTCCTAAATATGTTAATTTATGGGATGTTTCTGTTGTCCTGAGGTTTTTGGAAGCCTGGTCTTCGAATCTTTTACTGTCTCGTAAACAGTTGTCTGCGAAATTGGCCATGTTACTGTGTCTAGTGTCTTGCAAGCGCGTTTCTGATATCCGCGCCTTAGACCTTGCGGGTCGCAGTTTCACACCCGAGGGTGTTACGTTCACTCTCTCTAGGAGGACTAAGTCTAATACTTCCTCCATTACGTATCCTTCTTTTCCTGATCATCCCAATCTTTGTGTTGTCCAGTGTTTGAAGGATTATGAGGTGAGTACCGCTTCTTTGCGTACGGACATGCAGGGTCAATTGTTGATTGCCTTGCAGAAGCCTTTTCGCCCTGTTACACCGCCACTCTGGCTCGCTGGGTGCGCTGGCTCATGTCTGAGGTAGGCATTGATGTTTCTGTGTTCGGGGCACATTCTGCGAGAGGGGCAATGGCCTCTAAGGCTTTTTCCATGGGTGTTACTCTATTTGATATTATGAAAGCTGCAGATTGGTCTTCAGACACTGTTTTCAAAAAGTTTTATTATAAACCTATTGTTAGTGTTGCTTCTGTTGTGGTGGACCAGCTTTGAACAAGCATAATCGGAGCCTCCTGTCCTGACATAGAATTCAAAATTTGCAAACATTCGTGACAAGAATTTTCAATTCTATTAAGGACTAGGAGGCGAGGATTATCCCACCCATTGTTATGACTCTGTTACATTGCTGTACTATGTAATATTTGCATACCTTTGCAGTTTTATCCCTCCTTGTTTTTTCCCACCCCCTTGCTTTGGTTTCTCTCCATTATTTGGATGTTACGGCTCTGTATCTTTTTCAGGTTCAGACCAGAAATAATCTTCTTGATCCTCTTCGGGAGCCTCCTGAGTTTCCTGCTTCTCGGACCCGAGATTCCTCCTTCCTCTGTTACAAGTTCCTTTGGATTTCGGCAGCGTGCTTGGAACTGTTGTTGCTGCTTTACTTGGGATTGTTTTTCGATGTTGACCTGTTTCCACAAAGAAAGAGGAAGAAAGACTAATGTTTGGACCTTTTATAGCATCATCTCTATGGTCATTCCCTGGTGTTCATGGGAAATGTAGTTTTGTTTTTTATTGGCTGCTGAGCATTTCATTAAAGAAATGAGAAAGCATAATCCTCGCCTCCTAGTCCTTAATAGAATTGAAAATTCTTGTCACGAATGTTTGCAAATTTTGAATTCTCACTTCATTCGCACTAAACGTGAGCATTGGGCTAGTCTCCGAAGCTGCCATGTTAACATTGACTATACAAATTGAAAAGTGCGATGAATCATTGGTTTTCCTGCGCATCATTAGTACATACAGTCACACACAAGAAAACTGTGTTTAACTTTATACCTTTGATTTTAACCATGAACTGGTGGCATGAAGGAATTAATCAGCACACTCCAAGTTCAATAGCTATCTAGACCTATTAAATTAAATTAAATTAAATTTAATTAAATATACCTTACATTCCTTTGATAGTCTTCATTTGGCAATACAAAATAGAATGTAATCATTTATTGGACTTCAGTCAAATCGTATGCGGAGTGGTTTCAAATTATTTAGCGATCCAGTATCTTGTTTACAGAAGACAGACCCTTCCTTTAATTTAATTCTATAGGAAATTGCAAGCCTCCATTAAGCTGGGTTGCACAGACATTGCTCTTTGCTGTTCAGATGTCATCCTTTCAAGAGCATCACCTGGAGCCTGGCTGGACAGTTTCGGTGCAGCTATTAGCCATTAAAAGATCCTATACTGCTTCACGGAGCTTAACACAGTTTAACAGTTTAATATTTGATAAACCTCCATTTGGAGCTGAATTTCTAAATTAAAAATTAAATAAATGATAATGTGATGTGCTGCTTGCATGAACATTCGGCAAGGAGCAACAGGAGCTAAAAGCAGCTGCCCTAGAGTGGTTAAAGGCAATAAGGACACATATGTAGAAAGCAATGCGTGTGGGTCTACAATATTATACTAAAAGGCGATCAAGAGAAGACCAATGCAAAAAGAACAATAGATGGACAGAAAGCAGAACAATGTTATACATTCACTCCAGTATAGAGATCTGGGCCTAAATCCATCGTTTTTTTGATCACCTTGCCATTCCAGTTTGGACCCAGTTATTTGCAAATCAGTCTTGACCCTGCGCCCAATGGGAACAGTCCAGCCCGAACTGCCAGGCTAGGTCCTCCCTGGACTGAAAACAAGCATCCTAGGACCAGTTTTGGGTTTTCAGCCCTCATCAGCCCGGATAGCTTGACTCCAGTGGCATGAAGAGCACGGAAACCACGTCTGGGCAGTTCGGGATGGAATGTTCCCATGAGACACAGGGTCTAGACTGATTTGCATAGGGCCAGGTCTAAACTGGGGTGACATGGTGAGCAAAAGAATGATGGATTTAACCCAGATCTCTTGACTGGGGGACATGTTTTGTTTTGCTCTGCATTCCATCAATCAATTGTGTCTTTTGATCAAGGGAAGACCATCATACCTAGTACACTGAATGAGTAAGCGTTATCTTCCACAATGACTATACAGCAAAACATTTTTTTAATGTGAACAGTTTGGCTCACTGGAATGAGGGTGTGGGAGCAGACATGTTGGAAATGAGCACCCACATGAGAGGATGTTAACTGCTCGACTTATGCCCTCAGGTATGTATTTGCCATTCTCTCTGACAAGTTGCTGACGATGTGACCTCTGAGTGTCTGTTATTGTCCATGTTTTTAGACTTTCTACATTTTCAACCACCTGCCTTGATACAATTGTTTTGATTACACAAGTGTTTCAGCAAATGCTAAATGTTTCATGGACCAGATGATTACTTATCAGGACGATTTATGAAGGCTGCTCAACTGCAGTCAAACAATACGTTTTAGCATCCATCAAACAATTAGGTCAGATTGTTTAATGAGAGCCCTTGAACTAATTTTGCTAAGAACTTTACTAGCAAAGAGAAGACAATTTTTCCCTTTGGGTGCCAGAGCCAATATCACAACAAAATAATGATCCTTGTATCTAAGCATTGCTGGCACCAGATATATTGAACCAGAATGCGTTGCACCGCATCCATTCAACCAAATACACTTAAAAACATCCAAATGTATTTGATAACATTGTTTTTTTCATTTAAAAATGATCAATTGTGCACACACACCTATGTGCCAAGAAATAGTCCATGACGGTATACAACCTTTACAACGAAACTTTTACAACGCACTACCATTACAACGCAGTCATTACAATGCAAACCATTACAACGCATTGCGCTGGGGGGCGCTCTAGGATAGGGAATATGTTTAATTTACTATCCAACACCTTCCCTAGTGTCCACGGGGACTGGAGTTGGATTAGTAAATTAAACTTTTCACTATCCAGCACCCCAAAGCGCTATGCGTTGTAAAGGCATGCGTTGTAAAAACCGCGTTGTAAAGGCATGCATGGTAAAAGTATGCGTTGTAACGTCATACATCCGTCAATGACGGTTAAACCCCTTGTGCCTCTAATTCAGTTTGCACACTTACTGTCTAAATGTCCCTAATATGACTATAGTCATATAATGCCGAAGCATTTTCCAAATGTCTGTAGAATTAGAAGTGAAAACCTGTATCTCAAAATTAAATCCAGCAGACGGCTGTGAACGACGACGGGAAGGGTAGAATACCGGTCTTTAAATGTAGTGTTAAAGGGGGGGCGTGGTTTGGTCAGCCAACATGGCGGACGCGGCTTGAGTGAGTTCCTGCGTCCACGCCATTAATCCTGCCTCAGTGCAGCACATCGGGCAGCAGTGGGACTGCTAATCAACTCAGAATACCACAAGTGGAGCTGCGGAGTGGGGAGCCGATCGCTGGCGGTGCTCTGACATCGAGGTTCTCCAAGACATGGCACGAGCCGGGCCTGGCGCTGCCAGCCTGTTATCCTGTCCTCGGCGAGTGCTGCTGAGAACTGCAAGGGGGCCGAGTTGGGGCCCCAAGGTGAGGAGTACGGCTAGTGAGGGGGGCTGAGCGTGGGAGTCTAGCGGTGCTCGTTCCCCGGACCTCCTCGCTGACTTGTTATGGCGATAGCTACCTCTTTCCCTGGCTGCCGTCCTGGTCATGGGAGGGCCTCCCGACCTGAGTTGGCTTTTCCGCGTGGAGGGCAGGGCCCGCCTGTGTCAGGGGGCTGGCTGCTGGAGGGATGGCACCGCTGGGCCTCCATGGGGTGGGGGTGAGGGGGTGTGGTGTATCTTTCACTAGACCTGATGCCTATGGTACTTCCACAAACAATAATAACACTACAGTGGATGGGGGCCCAAGGGAATTTAAAGACCGAGCAAAGACATGTTCCCTAACAGAAGTACCTAACACAAGAGTATCAATGGGTCTAGAAAAATAGTGCCTCAGGTGATGCGAAACCAGACTGTGTACTAAGATATCTAATCTAAAAAGAGTGATCCTAACCTAACGAAAATCAGAGAAGGATACCCATCAGTCACCACACGGATCCGCCCTTCATCATTTGGGAATCCTTATTGACCACATGAGTAACGGACTACCGGTGATGTATGAGGACAAGGTGGAACATCCTCCATCAACCAAGTAGAACGTCTGGATGGTTTAAGTACTAATGGTCAGTACACTTGAGTGGGGAAAAAAGGGTGACTGATTTACAGTGCAAGTGAAAAGTGTGAATGAGTGTGTAATAAAATTGGGTGAGGGAGCAAAATGACATTTTATTAGGGTTTCTCCTCACTCCTCCAAAATTAAAAGGGCAAAAGCAGTTTGTAACAAATAACTGCCTAGATGGAACAAAAGCCCAGGTTAACACCAGAACCTGGGCTTCTATGGGAATTCACAAGGGCATATTATCAAGCCCATTATCGCAGCTTTAGCGGCAGTTTCCTGCCGATAAAAGCAGCGATAATGTATCGCCCTTTCTTGATAGTACAGCCCTTTGTTTTTGCAGGACACTAGCAAAGCTCAGGGGTCGGAGTATTCAGAATAAGGCAAGGCAGTGTCCTCAGGGCTGCCCTAATCTAGCCATGACAGAGGATGCAAGAGCAGGTGCACTGTAATGCACAGAACAGAGGGACTTGAAACACGTAGCCATCACAAAAAACAGCATGAATACAACTACTTCAAAGCAAAAGCTCTGTAATTTCTAGTGTGAATAATGGTTTTTTGAAATTTAACTGTAGCTTTCTTTCTAAAAATAATGGTGTTATTTGGAGAAAATGTATATAAAAAACAGAAAGATCCGGGTATCTACAATTGCAGAGTTTGTGTCTCAGACAGGCAGTATCTTTAAGTAATTCCTACGCTGCTTTACCATTGCTTGTCAAATTAAAGACAGTGCCTTCCATGTGGCCAGAGAGGTGCTCTTTTGCCCACATCTCATTGTACTCTCTAACGAGCTTCAATTTTGGACAATATGAGAGGAGTGGAGTGAGGTTCAAACCTGTCATTTTCACCACAAAAACAACCAATGTTTATTAATAAGATAAAATCGAGTAACAAAATGCCTTTGCCAACTTGTGGCCTAATTGCATGATAAAAGGTAAATGAGTTAGTAAAGGAAGGAACTTTGATATTATGAAAATTATCTTTTGAATAAATCAAGGAGATACAACACAGGAAAAATATATTATTCATAAAGTCATGGCAGAAGAATTGTGTCGGTGCAGGTCTTCAGAGATTTCAAATATACTCTTTGACAATATACTAAGGGCTCAATGCATCACAACTTCACTTGGTACCACTCAAAACCTGGGCCAAGTCAGATCTACTAATTGATTCCCAATAAGTTAAGTAGGCATACAACACACAAGAAAAAAAGGCCAGGGCACTAAAATATTGCACTGGTACTGATATATTTATGTAGGGTTGAGCAATTGGTAGTGGAAGAGATGGGAACCTGACCTCCCTAGTTCCCCCGACTTTTGGATGGCCAAAAACACAAGATTCAGATCTGCTCAGCACATACCCATATATTATATAATGTGTATCACAGGATTAATAATCCCAAACCCAAAGTTATTCAAGAACCAATAGACAATCCTCCAAAGAAAATATGCAAAGCTCCACATTTTTTTTATGAAGATAATTGTTTTCTTGTTTATATAATGTTTTGATTGCCGATCATTCATTTAAAATACTATGCAAAATCATAGCCATCATTGCCGACGCGACGTGTTTCGTCTCCATGAGACTTCTTCAAGACTATAAAAATGTGCCTAAGGAAAAGAAAAAAGTGTTTTTTTTATGTTAACCAATATTCTAACAATTTTAAATTGTTATGCAACATTTAAAACTTTACTCTCTTGATCATTAAAAACACTTTTCAAATATACAAGGGGATTGTTCTATTTTTAACAAGAATATGTGTGCATGATTCAAACTTTTCATCTTTTTACTATAATAGTGACATGTGCATCGAGAAAAATACAAGGAGACCCATTTCCATGATACCTGTACAACAAAAGTCTACACTTAATGTACAGCAGCATATTCCATAGCAAGAGGGTAACAAAAACAGTTTTACGGGGTTTTAGATCATCTTGTCTACGTTAATGTAACTTAAAAATAATAATTCATTTTGTTTCAATAGTATTGAGATCACATAGCTGGAAATTATCATTCACATTTAGAAGTTGCCCTTTTCCCTAAATTGAACATTGTCATCAAGCATATCTTCAAATCAAAAATCAAAAATGTATTATGCATACCTTTCATTACTTATGTCTATTCTTGAATAAAAAACCAAAACTAGAGCATCACAGCATTGAGAACTTCAATGGTGAGATGAAATATTCTTATTGAAAGTAAGATCTGGAAAGAAAATGTTCACTGGGTTGTAGTTACCGGCTTCTATTGCAAGAGTATTTAATCAAATGTAGTAAACACAGCTAAAATTTGTGCTAAAATATATAAAAAAATATTTTATATCGTTCAATTTTTTAAAAGTCAAACAGCCATATTCATCAATCTCCCGTTTTGCGAGGCCCTAATAGCGAATTATAGCGATTCGCTATTAAGGACTCGCAAAACGGGATTCATGTAGGATTAGCAAAAATTATTGCGATTCCTACTGATTCCTTATTTGCGATTAGCAAATTGCTAATCGCAAATAAGGAAAAACTCCCCATTCATTCCTATGGGCCAAAAGGCCCATACGAATGAATGGGGAGTATTCCTTATTTGCGATTAGCAATTTGCTAATCGCAAATAAGATTACGATTTGAAGGGTGCCAGGAGTGTCCAAAGGACACCCTGTAGCACCCCTGAAATGTACATTTGAACAGGTGGTGCGCACACACATGTCCAGAGGACATGTGTGTGTGCAACATGCAAAAGTAAAAAATGCACAAAAGTGCTTTTTAAACGTTTATCGCAATTTACCACGAAGTCAGATTTCGTGGTAAATTGCGACCAAATATTGCGAATTTGCAATTTCTAATAGGGTGATGAATTGCATTTAAGGAATCTCTATTAGAGATTCCTAAAATCCAATTCCTCGCAAATATGCGAGTTCGCAAATAGCGATTTTTGCATTTGGGATGATGAATCCCAAATGCAAAAATCGCACTCGCAAACGGCCAGATTCTCAGAATCTGGCCATTTGCGAGCGCAATTCAAGTTCATGAATATGGCTGAAAGTGTTTTCTTTTTACTGGGCCCTTTGTAAATATAATCAAATTTCTCCCAAGGTGGAACAGTTGCCCCTGGTCTGTAACCAAATGAAATAGATATTCATGTCTCTTTCATTAGGTTTTCATATTTTCAACATATAAAAAACGAATCATTATAATTTTAAGCAAGTCACACAGATGACAGTGCTTATTTGATTGTGCTTATTTGACAGTGAAGTGCACGGCCTCGACGAGCATCACTATAAGATGGTCGCCATGACCGCAAATATGGCTATGTAAGCAAGATCACGGCTATAAAAATATGATCAAGCATTGTATATGCCAAAGCTTTTAGGTGTAGGCAGACTAGAAACAAAGTGTTTATCCTTTAAATATATACAACCTTAAAGGATAAAAAGGTAAAAAAAATGGGCTACGCAATATGTGGCAGCTAGGTACGACACGGAAAAAGTAAGATGAATTACTCTACAAATATAGCCCATTTAAGTACAGCTCTAATCGGGTCGACTTACTCTATTTTTGCAGCATTCGGCGTGGTATCTGAAATCGTAAGAGCAGCAAACAGAAATAGTCGCTTTTGGGCTGTGTTTTCCACGCACGGAACCTAGGCGTCATCCTGGATTCCTCACTCTCGATGAACAGACAAGTCAACGCCGTTTCTTCATCTTGCTTCAACATTCTTCGCATGCTCAAAAAAACATTTCGTTGGATCCCCACCGAATCTAGAAAAACGGTCACCCACGCTCTGGTCACTAGCCGACTGGACTACGGAAACACCCTCTACGCCGGTACCACCGCAAAACTCCAGAAAAAACTCCAACGCATCCAGAACGCTTCAGCCAGGCTCATATTAGACATCCCGCGTAAAGAACACATCTCTGGTCACCTGAAAAACCTCCACTGGCTCCCCGTAAATAAGAGGATTACTTTCCGGCTCCTAACCCACGCACACAAAGCACTCTACGAAATCGGACCCGAATGCCTCAACACACGACTGTCCTTCTACACCCCCTCCCGCCAGCTACGATCCTCCAACCAAGCCCTTGCCACTGTACCTCGCATCAACAAAACCACCATGGGAGGTAGATCCTTCTCCTACCTAGCAGCTAAAACCTGGAACTCACTTCCCACTCACCTTCGCCTTACTCAGAACCACCTAGCATTCAGAAAGCAACTTAAAACGTGGATATTTGACAAGTAATTCCCCACCCTTCTTCAAGCACCTTGAGACCCTCTGGGTATGTAGCGCGCTATATAAATTTATTGACTTGACTTGACTATACCCTAAATTGCAATATCCTTCACCTGTGTCTGTTTACACACTAGTCGACATCAATGACGGGTATTTATTCCAGGGTTTAGTACAAAGAAAACGTCGGACATTTTGGAATGGGTTGCAATAAGCGCAAATGTTTGTTTGGAATGTATTCCAAAAAACGCGAATGTCTGCCTGGAGCTGTCAGCTTTATTTAGTGCCAATTGTTAATATATGCATGTGTGCTAATGTTTAACGGTACAATTGAATATTTGAGGATGATAAATTTGATCTCAAAGATTATTTTAAATTCAAAAAATATTTTCATTATAAAAATTGTAAAAAAATGAAAAGTATAATGAGTGAGTTGATCTACCCATAACAATATATCAATCATGATGCAAATTTATTGCATGCAGAGAAAAGAATAAAAATAATTATATAACAGTCATCATAACACATAAAACAAGGTTGGCCATCTTTTTACGGGTTATATAGTAATGCTGAGATGTTATACCCAATTGTGCTTTGTAGTATACAGAATAAAAAGGGCGATGTATATAAAGAACTCTTCAGTTGTCACTATACATAAAAATATAGAAACAAACATTAAATGTGGCATATACTGATCTTGTTTGACACATTAACAATACCAGAAAGGGAACATTTATTTTCCAATTGCTTCACTATCTTTAAATGTGCATTATTACAGAGAAAATGATGCATCTCATTATTGATCTTTAAACCAAATAATACAGTTCGCAAACAGCAAATCCAACGTGCCTCGACCTGTCTTAATTGATTAGTTCTGTCTCCTCCCTTTTCATTGACAGATATGTGATCAATAGCATGGAATGTGATGTTTGCGTTTTCTGGATGTTCTGACTGTATATGGACAGAAACCGGATATTTTTTGTCCTTGTTTTTAATAGCACGAACGTGCTCTTGTAAGCAAGTTTTTAAACTCCACACACTGCTACCTACATAGGCATTATTGCATGAACATTTTATCAAATACACAGTATGTGCTGTGTTGCAATTGATAAATGTGAATGATCATTTCCAGCTATGTGATCTCAATACTATCGAAAGAAAATGAATTATGATTTTTTAGTCACATTAACGTAGACAAAATGATCTAAAACCCATTAAAACTGTTTTTTTACCCTCTTGTTATGGAATATGCTGCTGTACATTCAGTGTAAACTTTTTTGTACAGGTGTCATGGAAATGGGTCTCCTTGTATGTTTCTCGATGCACATGTCACTATTACAGTAAAACGATGATACGTTTGAATCATGCACACATATTCTTGTTAAAAATAGAACAATCCCCTTATATATTTGAAAAGTGTTTTTAATGATCAAAAGAGTAAAGTTTTAAATGTTGCATAACAATTTAAAATTGTTTGAATATTGATTAACATAAAAACACATTTTTTTCTTTTCCTTATGCACATTTTTATAGCCTTGAAGAAGTCTCATGGAGACAAAACGCGTTGCGTAGGCAATGATGGCTATGATTTTGCACTGTATTTTAAATGAATGATCGTCAATCAAAACATTAAATAAAGAAGAAAACAAGTATCTTCATAAAAAAATTTGGAGCTTTGCATATTTTCTTTGGAGGATTGTCTATTGGTTCTTGAATACCTTTGGTCTTGGGATTATTAATCCTGTGATACGCATTATATAGTATATGGGTATGTGCTGAGCAGATCTGAATCAAGTTAATTAGGCACTTCATAACACATCCTGTTTTAGACTGGCTTCGACAATTGTCGAGATAGTGCATCCTATTAGCTGTGTACAAAGCAGCTGATGCAACGACACACTCTATGTGTGCTTTGTCGATTGGCAGACTCCGCTCTGACAATTTTTTCTGGTAAAGCTACTCACAACTAATTGATGCAAAATTTGCCTCTACCATAATGCATTACTGGTATGGAGGGTATCGTACTGAGGGCAAACACAGCGACTAAATATGTTTATCATTGGCTTAGACAGTAGTGTCTACCATGTGTGGATTGTATTTGACCACCTCTACTATGGGGCAACAAACAGTTTGCTCTCACTTTAATTATTGGCAAGGACTATTAAAGACATGCTAGGAGACTTCAGAACTTCCAAGCACTGGCTAAAACCTGTACTAAAACTTGAAAGTATATCAAATCAGCGACTACCATAATGTGTTGCTGGGCTGACTGGTGTTTACGTCAAGTGCAGCCACAAATGTTAATGATATATTATCCTACTTTGCAACAAAGAACATCTTCTTGTTTAAAAGAGGTCCAGGAGTGTAGAAGATAATCTCATGAATGCTTTGTAAATTCTATGTTAAGAAGACTATTTTGGGACAGCTTTTAATATTTTGATGGATATGTTTTTAAGAGAGAATAGGGATAATGAACATTTCCATAAAAATTTGTCCAACTTAAACAGTGCAAACGTGCATTTCGATTAAGGTACTGTATGTCACCATCTTCTGTTGTTCACCTTCACTACATACTTTGTAACCCTCTGCACTGATTTTTCACACTGGAGAAAAAAATGTTCCTGTGTCCCAGATAATTTAAATGGAGTTAGTGAAATTATGACTCCCTGAGAGTTGGCTGATTGATATGTATAAACATTAAAGTTACCAGGGTTAGTTGGAGGAATTTCAGGTATTTCAACGTCTTTGGGTTCCAAGGAAGAGAATGGTGTTTCTTGAAAAGCTGAAAGAGAAAAACTCAAATGTGTGGTTAAATCCCCAAACCTCTCAGTTTAAGAGAGACGTATTCCCATTTTGTGGAAAGGGCACGCTGGAAGTCTGCAGCAAAGCAGAAAGATGTCAGAAAAGGGAATATACATGGTTTCTATTGAAAAGAAAAATATTAGGGAATTCCAGTGGCATGCAGATCAGCAGAAGAAAAAAAAAGTTTGCTGAATACAATGGATCTTCTTGGAAAATGGGACTCTTGAACAAAAGTGTGTACGAAAATTGGAAGAGAAATGAAGGTACTAGAAGATAGTTTGAAGCAGATGACCATAATCAGCACAGCCTAAGTTTTTTGTCTTTAAAGAGCAAACGTGAAGGCAAGAGCTTAGGCAGATGTAAAGTATTTTGTTATGATGATATGAAGCAATCTCTATTGCGACGAGGTCCTGCTTGGGATTAAGAGTAGCGCAGAGATTGAAATTACCCAACGCTGCCTTTGGTTGTTCTTCATTGGGAGAAGATTTAGGGGTGATAGTTTCTGGGATGTTTTGCCTGGTTGATGCTGGAAAAAATATACATCACGTAATCACAAATAGCAAAGATTAACAATAAATTGGACACTGTTAATGTCAATGCAGATCATATGTTGTAATATTTTCTTCTTTTGAAGAAAGTACGGATTGTAAACAATGAGATGTATTCCAAAAAGCCTGGAATTGCTTTAAAGGATAGTTGTTCATCTTTTCACAATACATATTACAATATTTGGAAAATACTCAAAACATTAGGGTCCATTATGCAGAGAGTAGCAGGTGTGTGCTAGAGCATGTTCTGACCCTCCTCCATTTTCAAAGGGTAATGATGATGGCAGAGTGCTGACTTGTAGAACACTTGGCTATTACCTGTCTAAAGGGTAGCTTTAGTGTTGAATTTACCGAGTGTCATATTGTAAAGTCTTCCTACTGTGGTTTTTTCTATCACATTTCTGGGAAAGAATCAGCGGCATGAAAGTTTCCAGAATCCTCTCGGATGTCAATGGAAAAAGACTACTGGTGTCAAAGGTACTTACAGAGCCAGTGGTAAATATGGGCTGCAGGTACCAATTTTACCAAATGAGCTGAAAGAGTGGAATATCATGTCAACGTTCAGTCATGACATCTCATACCACCAGAGCAGTACAAAATACAGTTCCACCAGTGGCGCCCGGCACAGGTAAGTGCATTGGGGCAGGGCGGGGCTGGGGGGAAGCCGACTGATGACGGAATAGATGTTATTATTTATTAAACTATACCTATTCTGTTGTCTATTGGCTTCCCACTGCTCCAACCCCAATCCCCAGCCTGCCCCCTCCCTGCACCACTGCGCTAACCTGTGCCAGCCACCGCGGGGTTCTACCAAGGAAGAGTGGGTCATTCCATACTAGCATGTAGCTTTCACCAGGGCAAAAGGATGCACATTTGCACTTTTTATGCACTTTTCCTGATTCACTCTATCACAGGTATCTTATTGTCAGGATACTTCCCTTCAGTTCCACATGAGCACATTTAAAACTGCTCGTGGTTTGCTTGTTATAGAGTGACAAAAATTCCACTCCATTGTCCCATTTAAACTAAATGACTTGACTCCCGATGTTTTAGATACCCTTGTTCAGAGATATGTTTTGTGATTCTTCAAAGCGACAAACGTCACGTTAATTAAGTGCTATAGATCAGCAATTAAGGCTATACCTTTCAGGTATCTGTGGAGGATTTTCCTATATCGCCAAAAGCTGAAACATTAATGGCTGCCACAGTGAGTAGTTAGTGTAAAATTGAATTGCATTCTATTTTATTGTAGCATTTCTCGTCAAGGTCCCAAAACTCATTCGAAGCAGTCTGATGAGTATTTACTACATCTGTAGTACAAGGATGGGAAAAGGGTGCTGCTAATAGTCAAATCGATTAGTGAAGAGTTTTTGTTGCAATTGGTCATACCCCAAAACTATGCTCTTGTATCTCCTTACTTCTAGCACCATTGTCACTAAAAACCTATCCATTGCAATCTGTCCGGGCACCAAGCATTCAAGCAAAGAGATGTGGCCCACCCTCTTTCGTTCTATGACTGGCTGCGAATGGGACGCTCCTTAACTCAGGCTTTGCTCAGCATGGCCTTTGGATTGACTGTGCTATATCTATTTGATGTTGCTCATGAAATTTTCAGTCCCACTCCAAGTTAGAATCCAGGTCAGGGGCTGGGCATCGTGCTTTGGAGAGTGCAGGCGGGGACTTGAAGTCCAGATGCAAATTTGCCCTACTCCCCTCTTTCCCATGTCTTGGAAAGCCACAGAGTAAAGTGAAATAGGTGACAGGTGACAAGTGAAGCAAGTAGTTACATGACGAATGTGTGGGCAATCATGAAGGAGACCTTTTGGGGGTTTGCCATATGGCATAATGAGGTCCAACACAGCATCACATTCCTTATTATCCTGTCCTCATCTCAAAAGAAGTGTTAAGGATGTCCTTTTTCTGCCAACTGCTCCTGCCCCTCTTCCATATGTCTAATTCCTGTTAAGTGACCACTTGTAGACAACACCCTGCCTCCCAAGGCCCAGAGGCCCGGCCATCATCCTCTAGAGAACAGGGGTTTTAACTCCATCAGGAATGAATACCAAGCGTCTAGAGGTGAGAGGCGTTACAAAACTGTTTCTAAGCCAGTTTTGGCTCAGACAGTACAAAATACATTTTTACAAAGTTACTTTTCAAACAAAGTTATAAAAAAGCTGATTTAATCATTAATTTACATATTAAAAACTGAGTGGAAAATACCGTAGATTCATTTTTCCAGCAGTTGCCTGTGTGGAGCTCCAGATTAGGAATTTTAATAATATACACGCTTGTTCATGGAGTATGTAGTCTAAATGCACAGACTAAAAAACAGCTTTTGGGCCTTCAATCACTGATGGGAACACTATTTTAATGTGTTACTTTTTATGTTTTAGGCACCATGCCCTGTGGGCTTACAAGATACACTTATTGTTGGACTTGGCCCTTTTTGCAGGATCATCTCTGAACGTTTTGCCTTCCTCCTGTATTTTGTCTGACCTCTTTTTGTTGGTTTTATGACACTGGGAACTTTATCACTGCTGATCAGTGCTAAAGTGCATATGCTCTCCCTATGCTAAATTGATGTATGGATAAGTGATTCCATGATTGGTTGGTTTGGTTTACTTGTCAGACCCTAGTACAGTGCACTGAGTGTGCCCAGGGCTTGTAAACCAAATGATGCTGGTGGGCTTGCAGCACTGGTAGTGCCACCCACAGAAGAACCATGTAAAGTGTGGCTCAGGTCTGCAATTGCAGAGTCTGTGTGCAGTCTGGTACTGCCAGGCTGACTGGGAAAGTGCACCCACTTGCCAGTCGCTAAACCTTCCCTATTCTGCATATTAGTCACACCTATGTTAGGCCCAAGGGCAGGGTGCATTGTAGGCAACGGATAGGGCATGCCCTGCCATGTCCTAATAGTGAATTACAGTCATTTTCGTTTTTCACTATTGCAAGGCTACCTGTTCCCCATAGGCCAGAATGGGCAGTTTGATTATTACATCTTATAATCCTAACTGACTCAGGGAATTAGCTAGAAATTCGAGTTTAGTATGCCCGAAAGCAGAATGATTAAATACATCTTTTAGGGATGTTGGTTTTAACATTCTGTGTTTGAAAATACCATGTTTAGAAAGTAGGTATTTTCTTGTCTAACCATCCAAACCTGCCTCTGCTAGGTTGTGTAATCCTTGTCTGGAGTTTGAGTGATCAGGGCTGGGGGATTCCAGGAGACAGTGTGAGTCAGCACAGGTCTGAATAGAGAGATCTGCATGCAGATGGGAGGAGGAGTTGCACCTGGGACCTGAATAGGGCTGTGCCTTCCCTCCACAATGCTGGCTCCACCTCCTGTGGTGTGTTTGATGTCCTTGCCCTGCACTGTGAACAGAAAAAAGGAGTCATGTAAACAGAGTGCTCCAGGACTTACCAGAACTGGTTTGGACTAGGCAAAGGCCTCTCTGCCTTCAGAGAACAAAGAGAAACTGTGTATAAAAAGGGGGACCCAGACCCCAGAACTTTAGATCACTTTTGGGAAACAAGAAGAAACCTTTGCTGAGGAGAGGAACCATAGAGACTGAGGAGAGAATATCCCTAAGCGTGAGGGATTGGCCTGCAGTGGTTGCCTGACTGCCAAACAGAGGAGAAAGGACTTTTGTGCTACTTTCATTCAACTTGTGAAGTATCTTCAAGGGCTTGAGATAGAGCTTGCCAGCTGCTGAAGTCTCAGGGACAACAGACTTCACCCACCAGCTCCCCAAGAGTTCTTTGGAAGTGCCTGCATTTGTGTTGGGCTTTCTGAGGGACTGCATGTCACAAGTAGCTGGAAGTGCGACTCACGAAGAAGAAGCGTGTCGCCGAACTGGTGCTATCGCCTCACAGCTGAAAGCGCCTTGCATTGCCGGAGAAGAGGATCGACGTTGCACCAGATGCGGCCACATCATAGGAGAAGCGCGTCACAGCTGCTGTCTTTGTATCGCTGAGAAAGCGTGTCACCGCTGCAGCTGTCGCATGGTTGCCGAAGTGCCTCGCATCGCCTGAGAAGAGGATCGACATCGCATAAGACGCCGCCGCAACACCGAGAAGCGTGTCGCAGGGCCTGTCGCGGCTCAGAAGAATCGTTGAGTCCCCGCACGGCCATCGGGCATGCAGGCATGGTGTGGCATCAAGGAGAAGACGCCATTTTGTTTATTGCACCGGATCTTCATCGCATCACGACGTTGCAAGCCGCATCGCCGAGGAAGTGCAGTAAGAAACTGATGCATCACCTCCCCACGCCCAGTGGAACTGACGCATCCCCTATGCATCAGTAGGGACCCGACACCTCTCCGTTCTTGCGGGTAAGGAACCGACGCATCAGCTTCCCTGCAACACTTTCATTGTATAGAGTTACACATCATAGGTACATTAAACTCAAAGTGTTGTATTTTACATCTTAAGAGAGCTAAGCTAATTCTACCATTTTTAAAGTACAGTATTGTGGATTTTTGTTGTTTGTGGTTTTGTGTTAAGTCTATATAAAAAAAACTTATTTTTATACTACAACTTGTGTGGAGTTTATCTGTAGTGTTGTCACTGGGTTACTGTATGTGTTCACGAATGTTTTGCACACTGCCTCTGAGATAAGCCTGCATGCTCATGCCAAGCTACCAAGGGGGTGAGTAGGGGTTATTTTAGGAGTGTACCCCTTACCCTGACTAGACGCAAGAGTCCCTATGTGGTCAAAGGTACCTACCTCTGCCAACTTGAGACCCCCAAATCTAACACTTAGGGACTGACTTAATGTATAAAATAGGTTTTCATACATAATAAATCTTCCATTACTAACCATGTATCACTGCAGTGCGTTTAAACTGCATCCCAGCGAAGCACAATGGTTCTTTCTGCAGCCATATAGTTTTTTCATATATGCAGGTGCTGCAAATATACCCTGCTGTTCGCATATGACATTTAACTCCTATACCATTAGTGCATTTTCTGTGCCTTTTACATGGCCTCACAGGAAGATTAATAAAGGCAATTGGATGAAACCAATTTTAACAGTACCATGTTACAACCTGAACACATGCTCTGTGGCATCAATACCACAGAACCCAGAGTTGCAATACCAGTGCAAATAAGGTCCAGAAAAAGGCAAACAATCGGACTGCAAATGCAAAAAAAGTGGACTTTGTATAACCTATTATTACATTGGCACACATTACACATAATATCGAATTGGAAACTGAGTATTTTGGTCCTGCAGTGCTATTTAGTGATTCTGATGAGTTGGTCATAAACAAGGTCAAAAGCCCAGTATTACCTGAATGTTACTGGAACAATATGACACCGTTATTGGCTCAATATTACTATATTTTAGTTTGGATTATAAAAGTCATAAACACAGAAAACCTTTTGCATTTACAATCATATTATAAAAAAATCATATCGTTATAGATATAGATTACATTTGATTTAAAATAGAGGATCAGTGGTTACATATATCCCAAATAAAATGTCTGCCTTTTTCCATTCTGATGTAAAAACACAATTAAGCTGTGCATGCATTTTCATTACGAATGCATATAAAATTCCTCCCACTGACTGTTGTTTGTACAGCACAACAGGTGCCAACGATAACCCCACTATACCAAACCAGCTGCCACCAAATCTAAATAAGCACTGGCAATGTCACTATGGGTGACTTACTCTTTTTGTTAGAAAAGAACAACCATGTTCTATGTGTGTTTAGTTGTCCATTACATTTTATTTGTAATAGATACATATATTTATTTACAACATTAAAACATCAATTGTAAAACGGAATGTTAAGAATTTTAAAGGGAACTCAAAGCAAATTGCAGGGAAGCATATTCTGACCCAAATGAATCTCCAGTTTTTCCTTTCTTGTGGGCTTCTGGTTTTCACAACTTACTGTGAGTGAGCCCCTGCAATGGAGTCTCAGTCATTAGAAGCTTCTCCTGAAAATCGATTCGAACTGTGGCTTTCAGTGCACCCCTTTTGAAGTAGGATTTTCTGATGCACAGCATACTAGAACGCCCAGCGATGGAAGGGGTCCCCCTTCTTCGAGTACCATAGAGCGCACAGAGCCTCGATTTTCTACTCTATGCTAGTAGAACAACGATTCGGCTTTGGCGGTATACCGATCGGCGAATGAGATGGCATGGGCGTCTGACCCAGGCAAGGCCTTTATGGCATGGAACTTACCTCCGGCAGGTGACAGCTTTAAAGGGGTTCGGCCAGTGGGACCTGGTAGGCGTATCCACACTCTGGGATGTTATGAGGGGCACTACCTTAAAGTCCTTTCAACAGTTGCAGGAAGAATTCCAACTCCATAAAAAGCAATTCTACAAATACCTCCAGCTGCATCATGCTCTCACCCCCATGCTTCTCACCCTGGACAATCTTCCAGAGTTTCACCTCCTGGAGGGCCGCCTCCTAAGGGGTGACTTAGGAGCACATTAAATTCTCCAGATCTGCCAGATGCTGACAACACACTCCATTACGACCTTAGACAAGACCAGATGGGTGTGGCAAGACGATATATCAGACTTATGCGACAACGACTGTGTCTCCGGGTCACAGGGGTGTCCTCTAGATACCGTCTCATTGAATTCTAGTACGTCCATCAAGTTTATTAGACATATCTCCGTCTCTAGAGGATGGGAGTTATTCCATCTCCCTTGTGCTTGCGCTGTGAAAAAGAGGAGGGGACGTTCATACACGTGGTATGAAGTTGTACTGCTATATAGCCCTTTTGTTGCAAAGTCTCTTCCTGTGTAAAAGAGGTGCTGTCCTGGGATCTCCCATATTACCCTAGATTGTTCGTGCTCCACAGCACTAATGGCATAGGGGAAGATCGATATAAGCAACATCTGGTTTTCCTTGTCCTCACCATAGCCAAGCACAATATTGCTCAACTGTGGAAAGGGACCTCCGCCTGACATTAGGGAACTGGCAAAAAGAATTGGACAGATGCATGGGGAAAGAGATTGTGGTCTTCCAATCGCAGGGATGCCCTCAGAAGCATAGAAAAATATGGCCTTGATGGGCTACATACTGGGCTATCGACCTTCCCCCCTCCCCTCACAAACCCACTGATGAGTGGTCTCCCTCATACGTCCCGGACCGCAACATGCTGCACACTGTACTTTTCATTGTTACTAACGCAGGTACGCAAACATACCCTTAAATGTATGTGGAATGGAAATGTTTGCGCAAAGTTCTCGTTGTTGTTATATATGCAAACTGCAGATAACGTTGTTTACAAGCTTGGTAGTTTTGCATTATCTTGTCTTCACATGGTATATGCCGGGCAGCAGCCCAAACTGTACCATAAAAAGTCAATAAAATATATATATATATATATATATATATATATATATATATATATATATATATATATATATATATATTATGTAGTATTAAAAGGCAATAATCTTTCATAAGAGTGGAATTTTTAAGCTTTGGAAAATGTTTTTCAACACGCCTTTCTTTTGAAAATAGGAACATTGTTTGTTGCCGATGTAAATAACTTTGTTTTTGCAGGACACTAGCAAAGCTCAGGGGTCGGAGTCTTCAGAATAAGGCAAGGCCATGTCCTAAGGGCTGTCCTAATCTAGCCGTGACAGAGGATGCAAGGGCAGCTGCACTGTAATGCACTGAACAGAGGGACTCGTAGTCATCACTAAAAAAACTGAATGAATATAACTACTTCAAAGCAAAAGCTCTGTGCTTTCTAGTGTGAATAATGCTTTTTTGAAGTTTAACTTTAGCTTCTTTTCTAAAAATAATGGTGTCATTTGGAGAAAATTTATATAAAAAATGGAAAGATCCGGGTATCTACAATTGCAGAGTTTGTGTCTCAGACAGGCCGGTACCTTTAAGCAATTGCTACTCTGCTTTACTCTTGCTTGTCAAATTAAAGACAGTGCCTTCCAATGTGGGCGGAGAGGTGCTCTTTTGCCCACATCTCACCGTACTCTCTAAGGAGCTTCAATTTTGGACAATATGAGAGGAGTGGAGTGAGGTTCAAACCTGTCATTTTCACCACAAAAACAACTAGTGTTAATTAAAAAGATAAAATCGACTAACAAAGTGCCTTTGCCAACTTGTGGCTTAATTGCATGATAAAAGGTAAATGAGTTAGTAAGGAAGGAACTTTGATATTATGAAAATTATCTTTTGAATAAACCAAGGAGATACAGCACAAGAAAAATATATTATTCATAAAGTCATGGCAGAAGAATTGTGTTGGTGCAGGTCTTCAGAGATTTTAAATATACTCTTATACAATATACTAAGGGCTCATTGCATCACAACTTCACTTGGTACCACTCAAAACCTGGGTCAAGTCAGATCTACTAACTGGTTCCCAATAAGTTAATTTGGCGCTTCATAACACATCCTGTTTTAGACTGGCTTCAACAATTGTCGAGACAGTGCATCCTTTTAGCTGTGTACAAAGCAGCTGATGCAACCACACACTCTATGTGTGCTTTGTCGATCGGCAGACTCCGCTCTGACAATTTTTTCTGGTAAAGCTACTCACAACTAATTGATGCAAAATTTGCCTCTACCATAATGCATTACTGCTATGGCGGGTATCGTACTGAGGGCAACCACAGCGACTAAATATGTTTATCAATGGCTTAGACAGTAGTGTCTACCACGTGTGGATCGTATTTGACCACCTCTTCTATGGGGCAACAAGCAGTTTGCTCTCACTTTAATTATTGGCAAGGACTATGAAAGACATGCTAGGATACTTCAGAACTTCCAAGCACTGGCTAAAACCAGTAGTAAAACTTGAAAGTATATCAAATCAGCAACTACCATAATGTGTTGCTGGGCTGACTGGTTTTATACGTCAAGTGCAGTCACAAATCTTAATGATATATTATCCTACTTTGCAACAAAGAACATCTTCTTGTTTAAAAGAGGTCCAGGAGCGTAGACGATAATCTCATAAATGCTTTGTAAATTCTATGCCAAGAAGACCATCTAGGGACAGCTTTTAATATTTTGATGGAATTGTTTTTCAGAGAGAATAGGGACATTGAACATTTCCATATCAATTTATCCAACTTAAACAGTGCAAAAGTGCATTTTGATTAAGGCATTGCATGTCACCCATCTTCTGCTGTTCACCTTCACTACATACTTTGCAACCCTCTGCCATGATTTTTCCATTCACACTGGAGGAAAATTTTCCTGTGTCCCAGATAAGTTAAATGGAGTTAGTGAAATTATGACTCCCTGAGAGTTGGCTGATTGATATGTATAAACATTAAAGTTACCAGGGTTAGTTGGAGGAATTTCAGGTATTTCTACGTCTTTGGGTTCCGTGGAAGAGAATGGTGTTTCTTGGAAAGCTGAAAGAGAAAAACTCAAATGTGTGGTTACATCCCCAAGCCTCCCAGTTTAAGAGAGCCGTATTCCCTTTTTGTGGAAAGGGAACGCTGGATGTCTGCAGCAAAGCAGAAAGATGTCAGAAAAGAAAATATACATGGTTGGTATTGGAAAGAAAAATATTAGCGAATTCCAGTGGCATGCAGATCAGCCGAAGATAAAAAAGTTTGATGAATACAATCGATCTTCTAGGAAAATGGGACTCTTAAATTAAGGTACTAGAAGATAGTTTGAAGCAGATGACCATAATCAGCACAGCCTAAGTTTTTTTGTTTTTAAAGAGCAAAAGTGAAGGCAAGCGCTTAAGCAGGTGTAAAGTATTTTGTTATGATGATATGAAGCAATCTCCATTGTGACGAGCTCCTGCGTGGGATTAAGAGTAGCACAGAGATTGAAATTACCCAACGTTGCCTTTGGTTGTTCTTCATTGCGAGAAGATTTAGGGGTGATAGTTTCTGGGATGTTTTGCCTTTTTGATGCTAGAAAAAATATACATCACGTAATCACAAATAGCAAGGTTAATCAATAAATTGGACACTGTTAATGTCAATGCAGATCATATGTCGTAATATTTTCTTCTTTAGAAGAAAGTACAGATTGTAAACAATGAGACATATTCCAAAAGCCTGCAATTGCTTCAATGGATAGTTGTTCATCTTTTCACAATATATATTAAAATATCTGGAAAATACTAAAAACATTAGGGTTCCTTATGCAGAGAGCAGCAGGTGTGTGCTAGAGCATGTTCTGACCCTCCTCCATTTTCAAAGGGTAATGATGATGGCAGAGTGCTGACTTTTAGAACCTCTAAAGAACAGCTAAAGATTACCTGTCTAAAGAGTAGCTTTAGTGTTGACTTTACCAAGTGTCATATTGTAAAGTCTTCTTACTTTGGTTTCTTCTATCACATTTATGCGAAAGAATCAGCGGCATTAAAGTTTGGTCCACTTGAGCATTGGCTTTTTGGAAGCGGAATCCCATCGCAGCAATTCCCCGGGGCTACAATTGATTCCCCGTTCCCAGCAGACCTGCAATTGCGCTCTCTGTCTCAAAATTACGTAAAGCGGACTCCTTCTTAGACGAGAACCGCATACCATTGTGTAATTTAAAGGCATGAATGGTTAATGTCCTGATGATGATCCCGCTATACTTTAAGGGGATCGAAACGCCGTCGACACCTTACAGTGGATGTTTTGATTTTATTATTTGCTAAATCACAACAGTGTATTCTCTGTAAATATCTGTCTGCAAAACTTGGAATATATGCAGACTGCCTATGCTTGCCTCACTTGTCTTTGTATGTCACAAATGTCTCTGTACAGTAGTAGGACACAGGCTGTGTCCCACTTTGATATTGTACTGAAATGATTGACTATACCTACATTCATGTTATTAAACCCTGTCCGGCTGGACAGACTATATGGATTTCAATTTTGATCTATATGAATTTTTATTATTCTGCGCCTGTTAGGGACCACTGTTCCTTGAAATATTGAAGTTTCCAGCATCCTCTCGGAAGTCAATGGAAAAAGACTACTGGTGTCAAAGGTACTTACAGAGCCAGAGGTAAATATGGGCGGCAGGTACCAATTTTACCAAAGGAGCTGAAAGAGTGGAATTCATGTCTGCGTTCAGTCATGACATCTCATACCACCAGAGCAGTACAAAATACAGTTCCCCCAGTGGTGCCCAGCACAGGTAAGTGTGGTGGGGCGGGGCAGGGCGTGGCTGGGGGGAAGCCGACTGATGACGGAATAGATGTTATTATTTATTAAACTATACCTATTCTGTTGTCTGTCGGCTTCCCACTGCTCCCACCCCAATCCCCACCCTGCCCCCTCTCTGCGCCACTGTGCTAACCTGTGCCAGCCCCCGCTGAGTTCCACCAAGGAAGAGTGAGTCATTCCATACTAGCATGCAAGCTTTCACCAGGGTAGAAGGATGCATATTTAGACTTTTTATGCACTTTTCCTGGTTCAGCTCTATCACAGGTATCTTATCGTCAAAATACTTCCCTTCAGTTCTACATGAGCACATTTAAAAATGCTCGTGGTTTGCTTGTTATAGTGTGACAAAAATTCTACTCCATTGTCCCATATAAACTAAATCACTTGACTCCCGATGTTTTAGATACTCCTGTTCAGAGATATGTTTTGGGATTCTTCAAAGTGACAAACGTCATGTTAATTAAGTGAAATAGATCAGTAATTAAGGCTATACATCTCAGGAATCTGTGGAGGATTTTCCTGTATCACCCAAAGCTAAAACATGAATGGCTGCCACTGCGAGTAATTAGTGTAAAATTGAATTGCATTCTATTTTATTATAGCATTTCTCTTCGAGGTCCCAAAACTCTTTCGAAGCAGTCGGATGAGTAATTACTACATCTGTAGTACAAGGATGGAAAAAGGCTGCTGCTAATAGTCTAATCGATTAGTGAAGAGTTTTGTTGCAATGGGTCAGGCCCAGATACTATGCTCTTGTATCTCCTTACTTCTAGCACCTTTTTCACTAAAAACCTATCCATTGCAATCTGTCCGGGCATCAAGCATTCAAGCAAAGAGATGTGTCCCACCCTCTTTCATTCTATGACTGGCTGCGAATGGGGTGCTCCTTAACTCAGGCTTTGCTCAGCATGGCCTTTGGCTTGTCTGTGCTATATCTATTTGATGTTCCTCATGAAATGTTGAGTCCCACTCCAAGTTAGAATCCAGGTCAGGGGTAGGGCAACGTCCCTTGGAGAGTGCAGGCGGGGAATTGAGGTCCAGATGCAAATTTGCCCTACTCCACTCTGTCCCATGTCTTGGAAAGCCACAGAGTAAAGTGAAATAGGTGACAGGTGACCAGTGAAGCAAGGAGTTACATGACAAATGTGTGGGCAAACATAAAGGAGACCTTTCGGGGGTTTGCCATACAGCATAGTGAGGTCCAACACAGCATCAGTTCCTTATTATCCTGTCCTCATCTCAAAAGAAGTATTAAGGATGTCCTTTTTCTGCCAACTGCTCCTGCCCCTCTTCCATATGTCTAATCCCTGTTAAGTGATCACTTGTGGACAACACCCCTGCCTCCGAAGGCCCAGAGGCTAGGTCATCGTTCTCTAGAGAACAGGGGTTTTAACTCCATCAGGAATGAGTACCGAGTGTCTAGATGTGAGAGGAGTTACACAACTGGTTCTAAGCCAGTTTTGGCTCACACAGTACAAAGTACATTTTTACAAAGTTACTTTTCAAACAAAGTTATAAAAAAGCTGATGTAATCATTAATTTACATTTTGAAAACTGAGTAGAAAATACCTTAGATTCATTTTTCCAGCAGTTTTCTCTGTGGAGCTCCAGCTTAAGAATTTTAGTTATATACACGCTTTTACATGGAGTAGGTAGTGTAAACGCACAGACTCAAAGCAGCATTTGGGCCTTCAATTACTGATAGGGAACACTATTTTCATGTGTTACTTTTGAAGTTTTAGGCACCATGCCCTGTGGGCTTACACGATACACTTATTGTTGGACTTGACCCTTTTTGCAGGGTTATCCCTGAACTTTTTGCCTTCCTCCAGTATTTTGTTTGACCTGTTTGTGTTGGTTTTTTGACTCTGGGAACTTTACCACTGCTGATCAGTGCTAAAGTGCATATGCTCTCCCTATGGTAAATTGATGTATGGATAAGTGATTACATGATTGGTTGGTTTGGTTTAGTTGTCAGACCCTAATACAGTGCACTTAGTGTTCCCAGGGCTTGTAAACTAAATTATGCTGGTGGGCTTGCAGCACTGGCTGTGTCACCCACAGACTCAGTCTGTAAAGTGTGTCTCAGGTCTGCCATTGCAGAGCCTGTGTGCAGTCTGGTATGCTGACTGGGCAAGTGCACCCACTTGCCAGTCCCTAAATCTTCCCTTTTCTGCATATTAGTCACCCCTATGTTAGGCCTAAGGGCAGGGTGCATTGTAGGCAAAAGGTAGGACATGCCCTGGTGTGTGTGTGGCATGTCCTAATAGTGAATTAAAGCCATTTTCGTTTTCTATATTGCAAGGCTACTGTTCCCCATAGGCCAGAAAGGGCAGTTTGATTATTACATCTTATAATCCTAACTGACTCAGGGAATTAGGTAGAAATTCGAGTTTAGTATGCCTGAACTCAGAATGATTAAATACATCTTTTAGTGATGTTTGTTTTAACATTCTGTGTTTGAAAATACCACTTTTAGAAAGTAGGTATTTTCTGTCTAACCATCCAAGCCTGCCTCTGCTAGGTTGTGTATTCCTTGTCTGGAGTTTGAGTGACAGTGGCTGAGGGATTCCAGGAAACAGGGTGAGTCAGCACAGGGCTGAATAGAGAGATCTGCATGCAGATGGGAGGGAGGAGTTTCACCTGCGACCTGAATAGGGCTGTGCTTTCCCTCCACAATGCTGGCTCCACCTCCTGTGGTGGGTCTGAGGTCCCTGCCCTGCACTGTGAAAGGAAAGAAGGAGTCATGTAAACAGAGTGCTCTAGGACTGACCAGAACTGGTTAGGACTAGGCAAAGGCCTCTCTTTCTTCAGAGAACAAAGAGAAACTGTGTATAAAAAGGGGGACCCAGACCCCAGATCTTTAGATCACTTTTGGGAAACAAGAAGAAACCTTTGCTGAGGAGAGGAACCAGAGAGACTGAGGAGAGACTATCCCTAAGCGTGAGGGATTGGCTTGCAGTGGTTGCCTGACTGCCAAAGAGAGGAGAAAGGAATTTTGTGCTACTGTCATTCAACTTGTGAAGTATCTCCAAGGGCTTGAGATAGAGCTTGCCTCCTGCTGACATCTCAGGGACAACAGACTTCACCCACCAGTTCCCCAAGAGTTGTTTGGAAGTGCCTGCAGTTGTGTTGGGTTTTCTGAGGGACTGCATGTCACAAGGAGCTGGAAGTGCGACTCGCGAAGAAGAAGCGTGTCGCGGAACTGGTGCTGTCACTTCACAACGCGAAAGAGCCTCGCATCGCCGGAGAAGAGGATCGACGTTGCACCAGATGCCGCCGCATCATCGGAGAAATGTGTCGCAGCCGCTGTCGTCGCATCGCTGGGAAAGCGTGTCACCAATGCAGCTGTCGCATCGTTGCCAGATCGACGTCGCATCAGACGCCACCGCATCACCAGGAAGTGTGTTGCAGGGCCTATCGTGGCCCAGAAGAATCGTTGAGGCGACACACGGCCATTAGGCGTGCACGCATTGAGTCACATCAAGGAGAAGACGCCATTTTGTTCATTGCAACGGATCTTCATAGCATCACTGCGTTGCAAGCCGCATCGCCATGGAAGCGCAGTGCATCCCCTACGCATCAGTAGGGACCCGACGCCTTACCGTTCTTGCGTGTAAGGAACCAACGCATCACCTTCCCTGCAACACTTTTGTTGTATAGCGTTACACATCCTAAGGTACATTGAACTCAAATTGTTGCATTTTACATCTTAAGAGAACTAAGCTACTTCTACCATTTTTAAAGTACAGTATTGTGGATTTTTGTCGTTTGTGGTCTTGTGTTAAGTCTATAAAAAAATATATATATACTACAACTTGTGTGGGGTCTATCTGTAGTGTTGTCACTGGGTTACTGTATGTTCTCACAAGTGCTTTACACACTGCCTCTGAGATAAGCCTGCATGCTTGTGCCAAGCTACTAAGGGGGTTATTTTAGGAGTGCACCCCCCTTACCCTGACTAGACGCAAGTGTCCCTATTTGGTCAAAGGTACCTAACTCTGCCAACTAGAGACCCCCAAATCTAACACTAAGGGAGTGACTTAATGTATAAAATAGGTTTTCATACATAATAAATCTTCCTTTCCTATTCATGTATCACTGCAGTGCATTTAAACTGCATCCCAGCATAGCACAATGGTGCTTTCTGCAGCCATATAGTTTTTTCATATATGCAGGTGCTGTAAGTACACACTGCAGTTCGCATATGACATTTAACTCCTATACCATTGGTGCATTTTCTGTGCCCTTTACATGGAAGATTAATTAAGGCAATTGGATGAAACCAATTTTTACAGTACCATGTAACAGCCTGAACACATGCTATGTGGCACTCAGTATCACAGAACCCAGAGTGACAAAACCAGTGCAAATAAGGTCCAGAAAAAGGCAAACAATCGGACTGCAAATGCAGAAAAAGTGGACTTTGTACAACCTATTATTGCATTGGCACACATTGCGCAATAAGGCCCTCACATTACAGGTGGAGCATATGCATCACCATACACTCAGTATACACATAATATCGAATTAGAAACTGAGCATTTTGGTCCTGCAGTGCTAGTTAGTGATTCTGATGAGATGGTCTTAAACAAGGTCAAAAGCCCAGTAGTACCGGAATGTTACTGGAACAACATGACGCCGTTATTGGCTCAATAATACTTTATTTTATTTTGGCTCATAGAAGTCATAAACACAGAAAACCTTTTGCATTTACAATCATATTATAAAAAAATCATATCGTTATAGATTAATTTTGATTTAAAATAGAGGATCAGTGGTTACATATATATATAAAACACAATTAAGCTGTGCATGCATTTTCATTACAAATGTATATAAAATTCCTCTCACCGACTGTTGTTTGTACAGCACAACAGGTGCCAACGATAACGCCACTAATACCAAACCAGCTGCCACCAAATCTAAATAAGCACTGGCAATGTCACTATGGGTGACTTGTTGTTTTTGTTAGAACAGAACAACCATTTTCTATGTGTATTTAGTTGTCCATTACATTTTATTTGTAATAGATACATATATTTATTTACAACATTAGAACATCAATTGTAAAACGGAATGTTAAGTCTTTTAAAGGGAACTCAAAGCAAATTGCAGGGAAGCATATTTTGACCCAAATGAATCTCCAGTTTTTCTTTTCTTTTGGACTTCTGATTTTCACAATTTACTGTGAGTGAGTCCCTGCAATGGAGTCTCAGTCATTGGAAGCTTCTCCTGAAAATCGATTCGAACTGTGGCTTCCAGTGCACCCCTTTTGAAGTAGAGTCTTCTGATGCACAGCAGGAGTTAGGCTCTGTGCAGGTTGCACATGGACACGTGCACTTGTCAAAAGGCTGAGCGTGGAAAACTGTTGTTCCCTTTCTTTTTGGGTGAAGCGTAAAATCTGCAATATTTGCACTTTTATAGAATATGTCTAAACCCTTATTTTTTTTTAGAATGAAGTTGAAAGGCAGTTGACGCAATCTCCACAAGGTGTGCACCTTGCTCTTTCTAACAAGCACTGTCAGAAAGTTCTCACAGAGGACAAAGGGGAAGCAAGAGGGTTTCTTTGAAGTCTTGAAGGCATGAAATCAGACATGATTTGGAGGATCCTGACTTAAATAAAAAACAGTTTGCTGCAATGTTCCTTTCATGCTGCTATCTTAGGTTTCATGGCTAGCTGTACATTGGGTTGCACAGGCAGTGGTCTGCCACCTTGAAAGTGCTAGTCAGAGGTGGAGGAGTGATACAACATCTCTGGCTTGGGTAAGAACTCACACTTTCACCTCCAGTGTTAAACCCCTTGCACATGGAAGAACCTTGGAGATGAAGAGGAGCAACAGAAGAAGGAGGCCAGGCTTACACCATGGATGAAACCTTGTCTGGCTTTTAAGGACTCAGTACTTGTAATTCTTGGACTTTTTATGGAATCTGTTGAAAGAGCTATTGACTCAAGCCTCCTGCGTCCCTTTCAGGGCAGGTATAAGGGGAATTGGCTGGGGACCCTCAAGGAAAAGGGTTTCCTTACTCATTTGAGGACTATCCCTTCATATTTCTAACTAATAAGTCCTATAAGACACTGTGCATTAAAGCTTACAATGCTGTGCATGACATTTTTATTTTCAATTCCCTACTTCTCTGGGTCATCAGTGCTTTTACATGGCTTTAACTCGATAACTTGTTTTGATGGTTTATTCACATTTTTAAGTGATGAATTAAATATTCTATTTTGCTTTTGGGAGCAATTATGCAATTTCAGGTAGCGCCTCTTTCAAATCTTTCCTAAATTACAACAGATTGATTAGTGCCTCTTCTAATTTTTTTGAAAATATTTTATATTTTTTCAGCTTTAGCCTACATTTTACAATAACGTTTTGAATGACGAGCCCTAGGACGATGAGTAAGAGAAGAATGAGCCTGCTTAGAAAGAGACTCGTAAAAAAACTGAATTATTAAGCACTGAAAATCAGGTTGGACACCATCCACGAAAATGTACATTGAAGACTCTGAAGCAGATTTATCAAGACTCTGCACCTCTAAAAAGTCAGATAAAGTGACTCAAAGTGGCACAGAGTCTTGAAAGTGCCTTTACCTTCCAGGCACAAAATAGATTTGTCGAAAAGTGCCCTTTTTGTAGTGCAAGGCATTGTGCTACCTAAAGGGTCGTTCGATGGGTGGTAAGTAGATGTTACAGGACAACCTTAGGTTTTGACACAAAAAAATTGTTCGATTGGACTTCGTATAAAAAATCACCCCTTCTTGAGACAGGCGCAAAGTTGGAAAAATGTGTTTTTTATTTTTCCTTAAATTTCACGGATTTTATGTGTGCTGCACTGTACAGTGCGCAACCAATGTATGAATTGCTTTATGAAATGCCTAGGCATAGGATTTTGAACTGGACTTATACCCTTTCAGTACAAAACCTATGCTCTACAGCATATATACTATAATGCACAGGTGTGTGTGGAACTAAGCAGCCTTAAAGAGCACCAACACACAGGAATATTTAGTGAGCATGGCTCTATGCGGCTCTCTTCCCCTAGCACAATGCAGCACAGCAACTTTGGTTGCTGAGCTTCGTTTTGCCCCTTTTTTGTAAATATGGCTCCTTGTCCCACCACCTATTTCAGTGTCTATTGCCACTTGAAGAATTCTGACGGAGTCTAAACATTATATGAAGCCCAGCTCCAAATGAGTCTAGGTTAGCTCTGGAAGAAAATAAGTATCACCAGCAGTAAATCTTTAACTCTGCACAATGCCAGAAACAAAGCCCTGAATCAGTCTGGTATAGTCAGAAGCAGCTTTCAGTAAGTTTCATTAGCTGTACACCTTTGAGTAAGTCTGGCTGTATTATCCACAGTAACACATGAGACACATTTCAGACATTTTAAGGACGAGCTACAGAGAGATGAATATTTGAAGCATGTATCTTGTATTCGACTTCTGGTTGTTCCGAATTATTGAAGTACTTTCTTTGCTTGTAGAGTTTTGAGAAATAAAATGCAATAAAAGAAAATTTTGAGCTGGCAGGTCATGTGTGGTAGTTGTGAGACCCCCTTGCATTCTCCACACTGCATTAAGCCATGCCTTGGGCATTTCCTCCTGTATGCAATTCAACTTTTAGTATGCATTAATTAAGGAAAGGCTGTACCGAACAGCATTTGTAATTTATTAGGCTGTTAATCGTATTACATTAAAATGTCTGTATTTATTCTACTATTAAACAATGAGAACGAACTAAAGGTATTTTCTTGAACCAACTGGCAATTCTAGTTTATCCGAGGGGTATCCCTTACAACAAAAAAGTTACGTTTTTTTAAAAAACCCTCACGCACCAATAGTTGGTGAGATGCATCATCATAGGGTTTCCACCCAGGGGGCCGAATACTGCCTGGGTGTGCAACGACACCTGATTACAGCAGAGCTGTTTTTTTTTTCTTTTAATGAGAACGTGATAAATTAAAACTACCTCCTGGATACTAAATTGATTTATTGTGCAGTTCCTGGGGTTGGATTAAAAGATTTGTTTAGATGTATGTGAGCAAAACTGATCTTGTATGACCCTTTAGAAGGTTTTGTGAAAAGTGCTCAAAAAATGTTAATGGTGTACATGTGTCAGCCAATACTAGCCTAATAGGTTGGCTTTCTTCAGAACCAGAAATCTCAAGTTGAATTCTCAGCCTGAGTTCGTGAAAATGAAGCATGCCACCAAATAGGTGGCCTTGTATGGCTTGACAAATCTTATTCAGTTTTTGCGTTGCCCTTGCTTCCTCTTGCGTGGCGCAAGGGTGGTGCAAAACCTTGATAAATATACCCCAGCATATATATGTATGCTCATGGATTGTAAATCTAAGCTGTGTGTGAACACTTAAAAGTTACATAAATTACGCTTTTTTCCATGTGAATGAGTAATTCATGCTTGGGTAAAAATTTGAGTATTTGCCCTACCGTTGTGACACACCTCGAAGTTTCAGATTAGATGAAATGTGAGTTAACCTTCAAACCAGCATTAGATTCTGTGCCCTCAATCTGTAGTGATATCTGATCACATTGAGATATCAATCAATCAATCAATCAATCAATCAATCAAAATAAGCTTCATTCGAAGTCACAAAGTGAATCTTAAAAGCTACATAATACATCAATAACAATGATTAAAAACGACCAAGATTACAATAAAAAATTATGATTTTTTTTCTCATAACAAGTGAGAAAGTTCAGAGTATTTAAAAAAAGGACTGTCATCACGACACAATTATATGATTACTATTTACAGGTGCTTCCTATAGTTCATGACAGCCAACAAGAAACGTGACATTACAAAATAAGTAAATATGTCTGGTAACGCTTGCAAATGGGTATACGCCAGGCGGCAGTGTCTAAACCCCAGATGTAATAACAAGGGTTTTATGAGTTTCTGTCTCAACCATGAGAAGTGTTTACAGAAAAGTATTTTATGCATGGTGTTCTGAGATGAAATATCATCACACATACAATTCCCCAAGTCAGGTGACCAATTATTAGCATTAGGGAAGCTAATTAAATGATTGAAAATATCCAACCATAAATGGGTAAACACAAAGCTGTGACGAGGATTAGAAACGTTAGCTAGGTACGGTTGCATATAAACACTAGTCAATATCAATTGGTTCCTCAGCACAGACGGTTTACAAATTTCAGATACTAATCTGATTTCTTCCAGAAAAGAAATACATTTCAACTTCAAGGCTTTCCTCTGCTCGTTGGCCAAGCTCTCAGGGAGGGTAAAATATTCAGAACGGCCGAAGTTTGCCAAGAAATTGTACACATACTTGAGCCACTGAATTTTAAAAGCCTTAGGCGATTTTTGGCAGACGGCAATTATGGCTCGATTTAAAATTGTGTGTTCAGATGACCATTTTTTGTGCCATAATAGCTCTGGTTGGAACCTATTCAAGTCCTAATCAAGTCTGCTAGGTAGGGGGCACCTAGTTCAGAATGGCACATAAATGTTGGGCTACTTTTCGGCAGTGCAAGGAGAGACCTGAGAAAAGCGTTTTCTTCAAGCTGTAACACATCAATCTTTCCATGCCCCCATAGCTCAGCCCCATACATAGCCGAGGATCTACACTTTACATTATAAATTGTCATCATCTCCTTAGGGTGTTTGAAGCCACACTGACTGGCAAAACTCAGTAGGGCCATTTTAGTTTTCATAACATGGAGACACCTTGATTTAATAGCCCCTTGCCAAATCCCTGATTGATTAAAAACAATGCCCAAATATGAAAAAGACTCTATAAACTGAATGGTCGAACCCTCAATAAAAATGTCGCGACAGCGGGTGGCCTTCTATCCCAATCTTCATGGCGAAGGTTTTACCTATGTTGATTTTTAACCCCAGGTTACGCCTATACTGAGCAAATTCGTCCACCAGACGCTGCAGGGCAATGGGAGTAGGATATATTAAGTGCAGTGCAAACTCTGCATGGTTAGAACCTTACACACAGTACCGGATATATTGACCCATTCAAAAATCATATTGTCGTTTCCGGAAAGATGACAGGTTCCAGAGCTGCTCACGTATTGTAGACTGACTTTTATTTGTCAGATTATAGTGAACCAGATGCAGTGGTGGATCATCTGTTGTAATTAATGGGCTCTGCCCCACAATTTAAGAACTGTTGCCGATGTGAAAGCTGGACCTGACTTACACTAAGGGCAGTAGCTCTGGTCTGTGCATGTTGCAGGGGTGTGCGAGACAGTTTTCACAGGCAGTGCAAAGGAAGCACCAGACATTTTGGGACTAGGAGAAAGGTGGTGCCAGGACTGGAAAGTAAAGTCTCCTCTTCCTCCGGGTACAGAGGAAGTAGTCAGCAGGAGCAGGCACTTTTCTAAAGTCCCACTTAGTCCCACTCAGTCACCGAAATATCTTGGTTTCCCATGCGGAGTTTAGAGTATCGGGCAGCAGTATTAGGGTGAGCGACTTCAAAATTTGACAGCTTCTGCATCATTAGGGTTCAGTGGCAAGAGGTAATTTGGGCTGCAGCTTGTCACAGCCAGAGGACTGCACCAAAACATTTCCAAAATGGCTGCTGCTCTATGCGTGTGAAGACACTAGCTGAACTTGAGGTGATATATTTTTACTCTACTCTGGGAGGCATTATCAACGTAAAAACCGAATGACATTGCAGCAGTGGAATGGCCGTTTTCTGGGGTCAATTAAGAAACTTTGCTGACATAGAAGAAACTGGAAGGTTGGGATACGAAGTTCAACTTTGGTGTATTTCAGCTGCACCTTGGAATATAACTATTGGAAGGCCTATGGTATAGGACAGTAACACCGTGGCAACGATTGTAATGGCATCTTTTCTGGTAAATTGAATTTGATGTGTTAATAAAGGGCATTATATTAATGGGGCTTGGGGGGGGCGGCCGACCAGCGGGAGGCCTGCCCCACCCTGGGGATTTTGGGGCCGGGGAAAGGGGGGGTAATGCCAGCACCGTCCGTGGGCTGGTTTTGGCGGGTTGGTGCTTTGGGCTGGGGGCGGGGCAAGTTTGGGCTGCTTTTGGGCTGGTGCCCCTTTAAAACCGGCCATTTCGTTGTACAGGCCACCATTTCGTTTGGGTGCCCCAGCTGCCGGACCGGGGGTGGCGGACAAAAATTATTTTGGGCCCTGGTGCGGTGGTGGTCGGCGGGGCGGGGTGGGTGTCTATAACGGGGCCGGGAGTAACAGTGATCGTGGGGGGGGGGTGGTGTCCAGGGAGGGGTGGGGGGCGTGCTTGGTGGAGGGGGGGGGGTTGTTTTCTCTGCATGCTGAACCCATATCTGGTGCTGGATTGGGACGCAGAAGTAAGCACTCGGGGAGCAGGAGCCGCATGCTGCTCCCCGAGCGCTTACTTCTGCGAGGGACCAGTCTTGGAGGCACGACGAGAAGGGGGTGGTGCGCCCCCGCCATCCCCACCCGAAGGGTCGGTGCGGCCACCGGGGCTTGGGGACGTGGAGTATGGACTTATTTATTGCATTTGATTATGGACTTCTTTATGGCATGGTGTTGGCGCAAACTTTAAACAAGGCGGTGTGAACTGCCCCTGCCACCCCCACCCGAAGGGTCGGTACGGCCGCCGGGGCTGGGGGAAGTGGAATATGGAATTATTTACTGCATTGTATTATGGACTTATTTATGGCATGGTGTTGGCGCAAACTTTCAACAAGGCGGTGTGAGCTGCCCTTGTCACCCCCACCCGAAGGGTCGGTACGGCCGCCGGGGCTGGGGGACGAGGGTATTATGGACTTAATGAGGGCAATTGATTCTGGCCTTACTTATGCATGGTGATGGCGCAAACTTGACCAAGGCTGGGAGCTTTTCTTGAGGAGAATGGAGGGGCTCCGGGGGGGTACGGGAATGTTGGCATAGGGTACATTCTAGTACAGGAGGTTTATGGCAATGCTAGCGAAAGAGTGGCTTACTGACAGTTCGCATATGCAGAGAAGGCTTTAATGAGGCGGAGTTAAAAGCGGGGGCGAACAACATGCATGAGGTGGTGTACGGGGGTAGTACAGCGGTGCGGACAGTGAGGCACCGTTCTGTTCAGGAGGCGGGGTGACAATCATGGGGGTCCAACATGCAGGAAGGAGTGTTACGGGGGTCGCGCAGAGGGGCAGGGGGCACTGGTTTTTGGTCATGAGGCGGGGCGGGGGCGAGTGCGCGCGAACAAGCTGGATGAGTGGCGTGTTCCAGGGGGCGGGGTTAAGGCGTATTGGGTGACGGCTTTTCTTTCCTTGAGGTGATTGTGACATGTGTGGGCAAACATCGGGGGGAGACGGCAGGCGGTGCGTGCAAGGGAGGGGTGGGAGGATGCGGGGGGGACAAAACATAGGTAGGTGTTGTGGGGGCTACTGTGGGGCTAAAGTGCCTCTTGTGGGCAGACGGCAGTCAGGAGACGGCAAGCGGGGGGCTCCGGGTGATGAGTGGCGTGATACGCCAGTGCGGAGGAGCGAATGGTACAGCAGCGTTTTGGGACAGGGGGGACAGTGACATTCGGGGCAAACGAAGGGTCAATTTGTAAGGCGCCGTTTCGGCGTAGGAGGCACAAGGTGATTGTGGGCAGGCCACGGGAGGAGGCGGCAAGCGGTGAGTTACGGGGGACATGTGGGGGGGGGGGGCGGTGCGAAAGTATGGACCCCGTGGACAAGTGGCTAAGGGGTTGCATACAGTCTCCAGTCTCTCGGGAGACATGGGTTCGGATGACACAGCTGCCAAGTTTTAATGAACGTGTGTGTGGCGCTGTTTCTGGACATGAGGACAAAGGAGTCTGGGGTGCAGGTTGCGGGAGCGGGCAAGCAGTGAGGAGAGGGGGGAAATGGCACGGCAGGATGGACACTCGCATGCAGGGGCAGGATTTCCGTGGGCAGACGTGGCATTGGCGGATACGGAGGCCAGCGTATTGTACGGGCAGCTCGTGGTGTGTTCCAGGGGACCTGGGCTGTGGGCGGTTTCCGGACAGTCTGATTTCGAGTGTCGGGATATTATGGCATTTTGGGCAGCTCGCACCCTTTCCGTACTCTGTTGATGGGGGTACCGCTTTGACGGGGAGAATCGGGGGCACAGCAGGGCCCAAGGGCTAAGGTGGCCTTAGAGAGTAGTAGAGAGATTAGCAGTGATGTCCGTTAGTGGAGAGGGACTAGTTTCGTATTGGAGGGATACTCGGATGGAGCAGAGGGGGTTGGAGTTGTAGGCAATAGTAGTTAGTGAGTAGTGGGGAATAGTAGAGAGGGGTTTGGAGTGTGTAGTGTGTAATGGGGTGATGACTGGTAGGTGGTGCAATGCCATTGGTGGCGTGCAATTTGGAGGTAGGGGAATTCTGTGGCGTGGGTGGAATAATCTGTTTGGTGATGTGGAATTGGAGGGCAGAGTTAGAGTTATGGGGTATGGAATTGAGTGGCATGGTGTGGAGCTGTGCGTAAATCATAAGAAACAGGGTTTATCATCCCGGCTGGTGTGGGACTCTTGGCGCTGTTTAAAAAAACCACATGGTTTTGACCCAACCCCTTGTCAATTTCGGGATGCAATATCCACGCAAGTATGGGTAACAGGATTTCGTTAACATAGGTACGGGTGACGCTGCTGGAGCGAAATGAAAACGCTGAGAGTGGAAGTATTTAGCAAGGGTGGAGTCTTAAGCCTGGGGGCATGTTGTGGTGGCAAGCATCAGTGCAGGAAGGCTGCTTTGAGGCGCCCAGGGAAAGGGCGGTCTGCGGGCCATAGCTTCAGAGGTTGGCTTCGTATGATAATTGCTTAAACAGGACGTGATAGTATCTGCATATGAGTGTTTTTGGTCCTCTCAGTACCTTTGGAATTTAGTGGAAGTTGGGGGCCAGGTCACGGTCGATCCATAGACGGCGAGAACTCTGCAATAGAAGGCCCTTCGAGTAGTGTGCAGTAGAGGATGCACTAGATAGTGTAGAGGGACTTAACATTCACACAGCGTTTCTGCAATTTAGTCACCTGGCAAACCAAACACTGAGAAAAACTCGGTGTCAGGCTTTTAGCCCTGTCCAATTGGGGCTGGGATTCATGGTGTCGGACTGAATTCTGGTTTCTGCGTTTTTAGACTTCTGGATTTGTCGTTCAGAATCCTTTTTATCATATACGGGAATTGTGATATTACAGACTCAACGGAGCGCACGGTATTCATTACTAATATTCACGTTTCCATTTGTCACGGGCCGGACCGGTGACTGTCTTTGCCCCAGGGTTACTTGCCTTTCAGACGTAATGGGCGTTCTTAAAATCTAGCCTTTCTTGCTGGGCAGCCCGCGTTCTGGTGCGTCGTGGGGGCGAGCAGTGTTTGGTGGTGGTGGGGCTTTTCATGGCGGACAGGCTCTGACACGGTGACACCTGATCTGGATGACTTCTTTCTGGTAGGACGGCCGGGCTGCCAGCGGCAGCTGGTCGGTTACGGGCCTCGTGGCTTGCCAGGAGTTGCCTCTGGCGCCAGAGAAGACATACGGTCCCAGTCTGTGCTGTCCTCGCTGGGTGTTGAGCTCAAATCCGGGCCATGGACCCATGCCCGCCGGAGGCGGGGGGCTGCATGGTTGGCGTGGGGGGGCGACGGGCTGCACATGAAATGTTCGATTTAGGGTGCGCGGAGTGCGACATTCAGTTTTTGCAGTGGGTTTTCCTGGCGGACAGGCTCTGGCGGTGGCGCACTATCTGGTGACTTTTGCTGGTGGGACGGCCGGGTTCCGACGGACTGCCAGAGGAGCTGGACGGTTTTACGGGCCTAGAGGTTAACCTGGGGGTGTCCAGGGCGCCAGAGAGGAAGCACGGTCCCAGTTTGGTGCTGTCAGTCATCGGTACAGAGCTCGACTCCGTGGCCATGGAAGCACGCCCGCAGGTCGCTATGACCGGACAGGGGAGGACCTGCGGCGGTAGGGGGTTGACGGGGTGACGATTCATCGTAGGTGGGGGACTGGGGGACGTGCGTTTGGCAGTGTGGGCAGGTTGTTTCGTGGTCATGGGCGGGGAGGAGAGGTGGACGCTGGCACAAGTTATTCCCGGCTTGGTCTGAAGGGGTATGGGGGGGTGGTGTGCCGGACGCGGCCTGTTTACGTGCTAGACTAAATAAATAAATAAATAAATACCTACATGTAGAAAGAAAATACGGGGTGAGGGCCTGGTGGGGAGTCGACGCAGGGGGCGGGGGGGCTTGTCAACTGTCGGATTTTAGGTCAACGGCGTTGGGGTAGGGGGGTGAGAAGGCCAGCGGCAATAGGGGGCCGGGAGGAAGTTTAATGAAAAAAGTACACTTTGAGGGGTAGGACGGTGTTGACAGGATGGGGCTCCCTGTGATTGGGTATGGGGCAGTGTCTTTTGGGGTCACCTGCCGCACGGAGCGGTTCTGTATGTGGTACACTTGCTGGAGGCTCTGGAGCAAGGCGTTGGTGGGCACGGGTGCCAGAAGGTGTAGGAGTCCTGGGGGGGGGGGGGTCGAGGGCCGTTAGCACATCCCTCGAGTGGCGTTTTTTTCCTAAGATAGGTGGGAAGTGTAGGAGATCTGTTTGGATTATCGGGGGTAGGTCAAGCACAATAAAGTGTGTAGCTAGGTGGAGAGGCAAATTGACGTTTTGCTAATTGTTTACTGTTTGCGGATTGGGGGAACTAGTTAAGGGGAGGGGGTTGGGGGTGAGTCAGGAAATTGCATATTTAGTGAGGCCTAGTTTTGTGCGGCGCAGGCCAAGGAATTCATTGTGCAAGATGCACCTGCTTCCAATAAAGCGCCCTTTATCACACTTAATTGGAGTCTCTGGTCGGTGTTTTGCCTCCCCCCCCATTCCCCAATGGGCCCCAATGGGGCTTTGAGGGGGGGGGGCGACCAGCGGGAGGCCTGCCCCACCCGGGGGATTTTGCGGCCGGGGAAAGGGGGGGTAGTGCCAGCACCGTCCGTGGGCTGGTTTGGCGGGTTGGTGCTTTGGGCTGGGGGCGGGGCAAGTTTGGGCTGCTTTTGGGCTGGTGCCCCTTTAAAACCGGCCATTTCGTTGTGCAGGCCACCATTTCGTTTGGGTGCCCCAGCTGCCGGGCGGGGGGTGGCGGACAAAAATTATTTTCCCTCCCTGGTGTTTTTTGACAGTAAAAGGGGGGGGGCCAAGGGCGAGGTGATTCCCCTTTTTTCGGGGTGGTTTGGGTTTGTTGTTGGGGGTTTCCGGGGGAGCTTTGGGAAGGTTTATTGGAGGTCGGTGCAATGGGGTCTTTTGATGGAAGTGGGGTTCGTCGTGTCGCTGGAGCAGGTGTGGGTGTGATTCTGCCTCTTGGTGCGGTTTTTTCCTAAGATAGGTGGGAAGTGTAGGAGATCTGTTTGGATTATCGGGGGGTAGGTCAAGCACAATAAAGTGTGTAGCCAGGTGGAGAGGCAAATTGACGTTTTGCTAATTGTTTACTGTTTGCTGATTGGGGGAACCAGTTTAGGGGAGGGGGTTGGGGGTGTGTCAGGAAATTGCATATTTAGTGAGGCCTAGTTTTGTGCGGCGCAGGCCAAGGAATTCATTGTGTAGGATGCACCTGCTTCCAATAAAGCGGCCTTTATCACACTTAATTGGAGTCTCTGGTCGGTGTTTTGCCTCCCCCCCCTCCCCCCCGTTCCCCAATGGGCCCCAATAAAGTATTATATCCCCAGTCAAAATATTCCCTAGCTCTGCATCTTATTGTGCTGTACTCTTCCGGTTTGTTATTTTTAGTGAAGACGTGGCGCACTTTAGTACTGCATCACAAATCTGCATGCACCCATTTGGAATGCAGTGTATCTATCAGAGACGTGATTTACTTTAATGCATTGGACAAATATGTTCCACGTGAGAGCGTCAGTCCATAAAATAGTTCAAAATGTTGTGAGTTTCCCTTAATAACTATTTGTAAAACCGTATCCTGAAGAACAGATTCGTTCATATAGAAATTACAGCACCCTGGCGGAATTTCAGTGTCTGTAACTTCCATTTATGGGGACAAAAGTCTCTTCTTGTTAATCCCTCCATAAACTCTTTTTTTGCACAACTCACTGCCAATTACCTGTGCATATTATATATTGCTTGTAAATGTTATTCTGGGGTCAACGTTCTCACTTATTCTTCTCTGTCCTTTTTCTAAACACTAGTAAGTGGAGTTTCAGCGTTTGACCTTTCGGATTGCTGAGAGTGAAATAATGTTACTGCTGCATTTCATTCGTACCCTATATAATAATAGAACAGTTTATCCTCGTGCAGAAGAGTGAAGGATCATACAATGACCTCATTCTTTTTCGAAATGCTCCTGTTCACGCACGGCCGATCAGTCGGAAAATAGGATAATTTGGAGTTTGACAAAAAAATGATGTGGCCCCTATTTGGATGATGAACACGTTTCTTCTATAGCTAGAACTCTGAAAATGGCGACTCCCTGTTAGACAAAGGAAGGACGACATTGACTGGGGTTCTCTCCTTATTCAGCCAAAAACCCGAACCAGACAGCCAACCTTTAAGGCAGAAGAAGAAACTGATAGCAGACGTCTAAACTAGCAGTGACGTGATTATTATGAAGTGTGCGTTCTACATAACCCTACAAAACTGTCCTCTACATAGCAATATTTACAAGTTATGGGCTAGTTCTTTTGGAAATGGTTTATGTTGAGTCAAAGTATGTGGCATTCGGTAATTCGATTGTGAGTGAGTTCTGGGTGTTTAAATATGCTTTTCAGCCCATGATTTAAAGACGGTTACATGGACATTTCTAGTGAGACAGCCTAGGGAATGCTGGCATATCTTCGGGGCCTAATGAAATGCTGATTTCAAGGAATATCTACACACGACTAGATTTCCAAATTGCAAAATATCATAACAGGCACAGGCAGAGTAACTTTGGGCAATTTTATAGCCGCTCCTCGACACGTTTGTATGTGGTCTCTCCGTGGTTTTTGCAATACCAGTTCACGCTTTGATGTTCTGTTTTAATAATGTTTGTTTACTTACCCTTTTAGTCCTCTCAAATCCCAAAATAAAACACTCTAAGCTGCAGTTAATTTCATAAGAGATTATTTTCTATTGTTTAATCGTAACAGTTAATTTATTATGCCAATGTGCCTAAGAATACTAAGCAAAAGACACACAGTTGATGGACCGAATGCAGAACAAATCAAAACATTCAGCCCCAGTCAAGAGATCTTGGTTAAATCCATCATTCTTTTGCTCACCATGCCAACCCAGTTTAGACCTGGCCATATGAAAATCAGTCTTGACCCTGTGCCTCATGGGAACAGTCCAGCCCGAACTGCCATGCTAGGTCCTCCCTGGACCAGAAACAAGCATCCTGGTACCGGTTTTGAGTTTTGATAAGCATGGGCTAATTGGCTATTTGTATTGTTATTGATTGTATTTACTCTATGGCTGCATGGATAAATACTTATAAGGTCCTAAAGGTGAGACTGATTGCATTGCAAATGCTTGTTTTATTCTGCCCTGTGCTTTCCTCCAATGACATCAACAGGCTCTGAGTGCTCCATGTTTTAGTGTAATCATTGTCAATAGGGCTAGGTTCTGCTCACGGGGGGCATCAAAGCTAATCTCTCACTTAAAGTATGGTGGTTACTGCAACCTCATCCCATAATGAGGTTATTGGGGGCTTTTGCACTGAATCTGCCTCGTAAAGTTCATAAAATCCTCCCTATCTGGGGTTCCTGGCCTATCTTTATATATGGCACTTTTCTGTGTTGTGTATTGTTGTTAACTGTTAACAGAATACATGGTAGTGTTAATTTCTCTAAATGTGCATGGTTGCATAAAATAGTGGCCATACTTGCAGGCTGTCCTTTATCCATGGGTCCTTTGACATGTCACCTGCTTATCCCAGTGATCAGGATACCCTCCCCAAAACCAATCTTACCTATTGGTACACTTAGGTTCACCTCTGACTTTTCTTGGATGCAGCCCCAGTTGATGAATGGTGGCCGTTTTGGTACAAGGATATGTTTTATCTATGTTTAAACTGTAAACTCATCTGCTGCTGCTTTACCTATCTAAGGAGTGTAGCAGAGGGACAGGATATCACATGAAGAATGCAGCAAATTGCCATTGTCTGGCATCTATACCTCATTGACCGAGGCTTTGCTAGTAATCCCTACAGGAAAACAATAGATGGTCACAGTGTGCAAAGTCATTCTGAATAAGGGGTGGGCAGACAATCTGTTCCGCCCACAGAATGTGCAGAATTTTGCCTGTTCCGAGTTCCGCGAAGTAGGCAAATCTCCGCACACTCGCGTCAGAGCAGAGTTGGCCTCCCACGCGCCTCCTGCCCGCACTATTAAAATGTTAAAAAAGAACAATTTGAAACACCTTACCTTATTGGGGGTGTCCCCGGGGTTCCCTCTTCCTCCATCGCAACTTCTTCTTGAAAACTGCGAATGCGCAGGCGCCCGCGTATTTCTCATGAGGAATGCGCATGTGCGGGCGCCCTCGCATGCACAGCTTTCAAGAAGAAGGCACAATGGAGGAAGAGGGAAGCCCGGGGACACCGTAGCTAAGATAAGGTGTTTTAAATAGTTCTTTTTTAACATTTTAATAGTGCGGGCTGGAGGCGGGCAACATGTAGCGGAGTGTGCGGAGATTGGTTCCATCTCCGTGGCACTCCGCGTAGCTCCGCAACGCCCACTACGCCACCCCTGATCTGAATGCAGTTCGTAGGACAGCATTGCCTATGGGGGCAACATTGTAGAATATGTAGCAACTAGCAGATAAACACTATACAAATGGGATTGTATCTGAGCCAAATTCATGGGGTCACTGGTCTAACCGGTGCCAGCCTTCTCAGCCCGAACAGCACAAAATGGATGCTGCTGACCAGAGACACATTTCTGCCCTCCTGCTGCTGAGCCAAGCTCAAGCTGAGGTAGGCAGCACAATAGGCATCCTGTCACAGGGAGGTGTGACCACCTCCCAGACAGGATTTAGTGTATTGGGGCTGGGTGGGTGCACTCTGAGAGTGCCTGAAAGTCAGCTCTTGGGCCACATTTGGTGTCCCTGTGCATAGTCAATTTCAAACCAGTTCTGGGAGCCATTGGCTCCTGCTCTGGCATGAAACTCGATAAAGGACATGGTTGTAGCCACCCCTCTGTCCTGCCCCTCCCCGAGGAGGGTCCCCTGAATCTGTCCAACCCTCTCCTGTGGGTACAAAAGGCCTTACCTGGCTGTAAGACTTTAGATGTTACGTATACAAGATTCTACAAGAAGAAACCACTGAACTTTGACCGTCTGGACACCTTGGACCTCGACTGGACTCAACTTTGTCCCCCTTTCCGTCTGATGCTTAGTTTGTGCCTTTGCTCCATACAGGCTCTGTGCAGCACCTGTGGTGCACTTGAAGAATCTCCCTTGGAGTGAAGGAGTCACGCCCCTGCATTCGCAGGCACCAAACCGCACCTGACCGCTCTTGAGCGCCTAGGGACTCCGAAGATTACAGCAACACAGTAGGTGGGTTTCCGTAGGTCCCTGAGGTTGATCTGCCCTCTCACCAAGTTTGAGGCCAATATCCTTCGTGGGGTCTGTATATCCCGAAACCCTGTGCACCACGGCCATTTGCAGTTGCATTTGCTTGTAGGCGATTCCCAAGCTTGAGCATTGAACTCCAAATAGTCCTAATCCTGAGCAGTATTTACACCAAAGAACTCCAGCCTCCTCACACCGAGTGCTCTGTGGGCTGGTGCTTTGCAATCTTGCTCGAGGTCCCCTTTGCGACTCCTGGCCATTCGGCCTGTGGGTCCTCCTGAGGGTCATCTTGATTTCTTATGGGTGTTCCTGTTTGCTCCAGATGTGCCCTTACTCCCTATTGCTTGGTGAGTCTCCTGACGGACACCGACCCTTCAGCACTCAACATCATTCGTGGGACAGCTCACCTCTGGTTCCTGGTCATCCTCAACATCTCCTGGTCCTCGTGGCTGCAGATTCAAACATCCCTTCTTCGCACCAGAAGCACCCGACATGAGTGGGCATTGGCCTCCCGAGCCCCTGGTCACTCTGAAGTGACCCAGACTCTGTCCCCTCTGTTTTCAGGTTCTTTCCTCCCAGAATACAGGCTTGGATTCCACCGGACCCTTTTCACCTTCATGGCAGCAGTACTTCTTCACAGCCTTATATGGAGAACAACGCCACTTCAGACCTATGCACCGGCTCCTCAAGGATAGGTAACTCGGGTACTATGGTATCCATGGGTGGGGTCGATCTTCAAACTCTTAAGTTCCAAAGGGTTCACTCAAAGTCCTCCTAGTAGGGTCCTTAAACTTTATCTTTCCAACCGCGACTTCCCCATAGAGTTGTACAGAGCACGCTGTCGTGTTTTCTCACTGTACCCATCCTCCGTGGGCTCCCTGTGTCATCATCTTGGGTGGTTCCTTGGGGTCCCAGTGATTCTATTTGCACTAGGTACTGTGTCTATTCAAGTTGTGATTGTTATACCACTATTTTAGAATATGGTGTGGTCTCCCCCTGGAGCCTGCGTGTATTGTGCTACTTACAACTGTTCTATTGATCTCGTATTGTGTGCTTTGTGTTCTATCCTCGTGTAGAGGATAGTAGAGAGTGTTATATTAATAAATACATATTTTTATATAACTACTGTTTGGTTCATCTTCATTTAATCATTCAGGAGGGGATATCCTGGTAAAACAAGCTGCTTTACATTCCTTCAGGATTAAGCCTGAAGGCTGCTCTCCACAGGTACCACTAGGAGAGCTTTCTAAAGGTTATCTTTGACCTCATACATCATAAGGATCATTTGGATTGGAGCAAGGTGGCCACTTTAATTAAGGGACAGCATATAACAGGCCAACTTCTCACAAAAGTTATCACTTATTAAATATAATAATGTAACCCAATGTTATCCTATGGGGGGAGGTAGGGCTTGCAATAGTCAAAAACAAATTTCACAGCTTTTCACTACCAGGGCATGTAAAACTTAGAAGTACATGTCCCGCTTTTAAATGCAATGCACCCTGCCTTATGGACTGTTTAGGCCCTATCCTATGGGTGACTTTTATGTATTAAAAAAGAATGTTTCAGCCTGGCAACTGGTTTTATTTTGCAAGGTCAAAATAGCAGATTAAAACAGCACACAAGGGCTGCAATGGCAGGCCTGAGACATGTTTTAATTTCTTTTTTTTTTGGCTCTAGGATTGAGGGACAGGGTGATGGAGGACTCACCCTTGTATAACCTCAAAATATTTATTTATTTATTTATTTATTTTTTAAATTGTACAGCGCGAACAAATGCCCTTAGGCGTCTCGGCGCTACAGATTCAGTGCTAAATACAGAGGCTAGGTTTACTGATTGAACAACCAAGTTTTTATCATTTTACGAAACTGGATCAAAGATGGGGTAGAGCGAATCTGGAGTGGTACATAATTCCAAAGTTTGGCTGCTGCCACCACGAAACGCCTGTCTCACCAGGAGACTGTCCTGGTACGTGGTACCACTAGTTGAATAGCAGTAGAGAATCTAAGCTGTCTATTGGGACAATATGCGGCTAACTGTTTTGACAAAAACTGGGGGCCTTGATTGTATGCAGCTTCATATGACAAGCATAGGGCCTTGAATTTTATGTGATTCTTAATCGCCAGCCAGTGGTAGTTTCGGATGACTTGTGAAATTGGTTGAAATTTAGAGGTCCTTGAAAGCAGTCTGGCAGCTGCGTTTTGGACCGTCTGCATTTTTTTGATGACCCTGCATTGTGCATTTTCAAACAGTCCATTACAGTAGTCCAGTGATGACATTACCAAAGTACTGACCAATGTTTTCCCTGCACTTTCTGGTAAAAATTGGATTATTTTTTTTATCAATCTTAGTTTATAGAAGGCTTTTGACACAACTTGATTGGCATGGGATACGAAGTTTAAGTTATCGTCAAATATTATTCCCAAGTTCCTAACCTTTGAAACTGGACTGGGTGCAGATCCCATTGATGGAGGCCGCCAAGACATAGACCAGACTGGAGATAGTTTCCCAAAGATAACCACCTCCGTCTTCTCGGAGTTAGGTTTGAGACAGTTACTGGCCATCCAATCCTTGATGGCCAGCATGCCTTCTTGGAAACATTCTGCCACCTTGTCTCCGTCATTATTTATGGCCAGCACCAACTGTGTGTCGTCAGCCTAGGAAGTAAGGCCGATCCCATGAGCCTTTATGACTCTAGCTAGGTCCGACACATAGATGTTAAAAAGTGTCGGACTTAGGGATGAGCCTTGAGGAACTCCACACGGTAGGGTTAACTCAGCCGATTGAAATGGCCTCAGGCTGACTGCCTGCGTTCTTTCCGATAGGAAGGAGGTGAGCAGATCTTTAGCTTTAAGTTGGATGCCCATGGCCGCGACAGGGTCGATCAAAATAGCATGATCGACCGTGTCAAAGGCCGCTGACAAATCCAGCAGTATGAGCACTGCGGTGCCTCCTTTGTCTCTAATTATTCTAATGTCTTTTGTGGCTTTAATGAGAGCAGTTTCGGTTCTGTGAAGCTTACGGAACCCGAATTGCGTGTCGTCCAACAGATGATGCTCCTCAATGAACTCAGAAAATTGAGTATTCATCGCTCTTTCTGCCACCTTGGCCAAAAAGGGCAAGCTGGCTATAGGTCTGTAATTTATCAATTCCTCCACATCAAGATGAGGTTTTTTTAAGAGCGGTTTGAGGAGTGCATTTTTGAGTGAAGCTGGGTAAATCCCAGTCTCGAACATGGCATTGCAGATCTGGGTTATCACAGGCGCAATTAAGTTAATAATGGGGGGAAACACTTTGGGAGGGCAAGGGTCTAGGGCAGAACCCGATTTTATCGTTTTAATGATGTCCGCTATGTGCTGTTCATTGACTTCCATAAATTGTGGTAGACAGTAGTCAGGGGGATTAGCGCTGGGTAACTGTGTTTAAGTATTAACTTTAGAGGAGCACTCTAAATAAATCTTGTTAACTTTTTTGAAAAAATATTTGGCCAGAGCATCACTCAGTGCTTGTGAAGGAGGAGGAGCGGCATCTGGACTCTACCGGATAATTGCTTCACAACTTGGTACATTTGTCTATGAGAGTTTTTTGCAGTTTCAATCTGATCAGTATAGAATTTTCTTTTTTCCTCCTTAATCATCTTTTTATATTTAGTGAGTTCCTCTTTATTGCGCATTTTTTGTTCTATAGTGTAGGATCTGCGCCAGTGTCTTTCATAATTTCTGCATCTCTGTCTCTGTTCTCTGAGATCATTCGAAAACCTCGGGGCGGAAGGAGAAGCCCTATTTTTGGAAATGGTTTTCTTGGGCACCAGTTGGTTCATGGTTCATTGCTTATCCAGTCCGTAAATTGCTCAGTGGCTATGATAGGATCAGTAGAGATAGCCGGACAGGTGTTGCTTAAGAGGGCTGATAGATGTGTGTTATTAATATCCTTCCAAACCTTAAATGCACCTTGATTGGTTTCCATCACCTTCTTTCTGGAGGGACATTTGATTGCTATTTTAAAGATGATGGCATGGTGATCGGACCAAGGGAGTGGAAGGATATCCTGGATAAGAATTTCCTTATTGTTGGAAAATATTCCATCCAGCACATGGCCAGCTTCGTGCATAGGTGACGTGACCAACTGAGCAAGCCCCAGAGTTTCCATGTCGGTCAGTAAGGTCAGTGTTTCCTTATTTTCAGTTTCGCCAAGAACAGTAAAAGAATCCTCAATCGCTAATGATTCTAACAGTGTATTAAAAGTGGCTTTGGATTGATCCGTGGATTGATTGGACAGTGTTAGGATACCATCCCTGAACTAGTGGGAGGTACAGTGGGAGTAGGGTGCAAAGCAACTGGGGATACTGCTCTCCACTCAGAGACAGCTCAAACGTCATAGAAGCCTCAGGAGCCCATAAGGAACTCCTTGCCAGCCTTAAGGTTGGCATTTTCTTAATTTAACAATTTGGTGCCTGCTACCTGTCTCTCCTTACATGTCTGGGTAGGTGGCAGTTGGGCTTTGTGCATTCTCCCTAGACGGCCACATACAATGGGTGCTTAGTTGTGACTTGATGGGCCGCCCTGGCAGGATGGGAAGGAGGAGCTGGACCCTGCCTCACTTTCACCTGAATAGGCTGTGTTATGTCCTCATACAAAGGGCTACAACCAATAGTGAGCCTGGAGCCAAGGGAGGTGGGACCTCTGTAAACTTCTAAGGCCTGCCCTTGAAGATTCCCTCACTTCAAAGGCCCAAATGGATATAAGCAATGGACCTCTGGTACCACCACAGTACACTTCTGGACCTGTGAAGACTCTGCCAGGAAGAAGGACTACTATGCTCCTGAAAGGACTGACACTCTGCTGGACTGCTGTTTTGCCGTACTCCTGCTTTGCTGTGCTGACCTGACCTGCTGGCTACTGCCTTCTTGCCTGGGTCAGGTAAGTGGCCCTGCAGCATTTGAACCTACAGTGACTCTATGGACTAGCTTACTGGCCTACTAATCTGAAGTCCCAGGGACATAAAATACTTCCAACATCTCTACTCTGCCCTCTGTGAGTTTACCGTGCCAAGTGTTCCCACCCAGTCCTGATGCCTTTGAAATGTGCCTAAGGTGTTTCACTGCACCATGCAGCATTGACAATGGAACTTACACTGCAGCTTTTTCGCATCTTGAAACTGATGCATTGTCTCTGCTGCTGGCGCATCTTTGACGCAGATCCTTGCGAGCACTCTGCAACTAGGATTACGGTACTTTTGTTCAGCGGGCCAAACTAGGTCGCTGTAGCCGGCCTGCGTATCATCGCAATCGGACTGAAGTTTTAACTTTGTCCCAGTTCGGCACGACCAGATATCCCAAATAGTGCTTTTGGCTTCTATGTGCTATATATCACTATAAACTTTAAAATTCAATATCTTAAGTTCTACTTATTGAAATGTTGTTGTTTTGGTCATATTTTATTTATTAGATTGTGAGCTATTTTTCTAACCCAGTGGGAATACTTTTGTGTGATATTTTCACTGTTTTACTGTTTGAAGTGTTGCTTAAATACTTTAAACACTGCCTCTAAGTCAAACCTGACTGCTCTGTTCCAAGCTACCAGAGGGTGAGCACAGGTTCATTTAGGGTTTGCTTGCTTCTTAACCTGACTAGGAATGTGGTTGCTTGACTTGTGCTCCTACCCCAGTCAACCTACAACCCAACAATCCACCACTGCATCACATTCAGGGATGTGAGCTACTTCCGGTAGTCTTCCTGCCTCTTCATGGGACAGCAATGATGGAGGTTTTATACGCTGGACTCTGAGCGGACTGATCATCTCCTGAGCTAGTCTTCATTTCAACAGAAAAACAACAAAATTATGCAGGGAAATGAGTAATGAATAAATTCCTGTAAGGAAGAAATAAATGAGTCCTTACATATGGGTACTTGGTCCCTAGATACTGGAACTGCTCTTTTGCACTGCTTTTAACATTGGACCGTGTCAGACAATAATAAAGTTATGGTTAGCCATGCTTCAATTTTAATTTCACTTGTACATTTGCACTGCATTCATTTCCCATCCACTCAGTGTACATATTCGCTCACATCTGTTTAAACTATTGAGTATTTATCTATAAAACATCCTTGGGCTCCTCCATCAATAGGGTGGAGTTGTAGCCCTTATAGTCACTAGGTTGACTATAAAAGGAGACCCAGATGATGAAGCATGTCACCTGGAATGGTGAGTGATGGGAATCCGAAAATGTATTGATTATTTTTTCAGGACAGCATTGGATAAGTTTCAGGCCTGGTATAGCATACGTGTTTCCATCCACATCTAGACTCCGGGTCATTGTTGTTGTTGTATTATGAATGTGGGGCTTTTTGTCCCGGTGGTCTTTAAACTCTGGCCTCTGACCCTACTTAAAATGTGTTATATTAAGGATTAGGGTGAAACTCAATTTCTTTCTCACTAGTCTCATTTCAAGCAGCTCCCTGGGGGAGCACTCACCCTTTCCCTTAACTCGCTCTGCTGGGTGGATACAGAGCCAGCTGGGCAAGTGTTTGGGAGCATTGTGCTGACTGCACATCCGCTGGCCAGTATGAGGCGCCGCTTATCCGGCAATATGGTGGTGGAGGTGGAACATGTGGCCTCTCCCACCGAGTTGAGGCACAGATCCCTAAACACCGGGGGAGGGCAGGATCAAGACCTCACCAAGAAGAGCAAATGAGTGAAATGCCTTTGCACTCAACACAGTCAAATTGCACATTCCCCAAGCTGATGTTTCACCCACTGAATTAAAATGACAAGTCCTCCTTGGAATGATTATGAAGAATGGTACACTAACCTCCACTTTAGTTTCTCAACTTGGTACAGGGTGGCGAGCTTGTTCAGTGGCTGAGCTTCGAACTGGTTTGACAGTAATTACACTCCTGCAATATATTTCCTTAATCAGAGCAAAAGGTATGTCTCAGGGAGTTTCTGTAGCACAAGAGGTCTGCCGTCGAGTTCTTTATACATTGGTCACTGATATCCTGGCTTGATACTAAATGTGAGTAAATGTAATCAGCTCTCTTATTCTACCACCACAAGAGGACACAATTGGACATCCAACAATACATTCCCTAATAACAGCCTAGCAAACGGTCATGCCTATAACTTCAACAATTCTTCCACCTGGACCCACCCATGGTGTTTTGTACAATCAAATTAGGTAGCCTGGTTGCCATTCACGGACACTCTCAGTGTTTGTTAATGGCTGGGGACCAAAGGCCAACACTGACAATGGTGTTGGCACCAAATTCTTCCCCTTTGCATTGTATCTGTGAAGAGAAGGTTGAAATCAGTTGCTTTTCTTAACTGTTGTCTTCAACTCTGATAGAATTCTGTTGCTCCAGGAGCTATGTTTCAGGTTTCAGTTCTACAGTGTCGTTATTTACTGCAAGGATGGCTCCTCAACTGTTGGACGTGGACGATAGACTGTTGGCTGGATGCTGGCCCTACATCTATATTGTTTCTGGGCACTAGTTCTAGTATGGGTAACTAATGTGTGTCTGCTGGGAGCTTTCTATGGCCTGGTCCCTCTTAATATATTAGTTTTCTTTGTTTAGTTCTTTGAAGGACTTTGAGTGGTAGGTCAACGTGGCACTGTTTCACATCATCTGTCTGGTCTACTTAAGCCAATCCACTGAGCTATCCTTTTTTGGGGGATTGAAATTAATGAGCTGGTGTATTTATGACTAGTCGAGGTAATCGAGGCACCTACAAACTTCTCCGGTATACTCAATGCTCTAAAGACGGGGATGAGGAAGTAATGTTCATGTTGCTTAACTGTCATATTCATTGTTCTTCCATCCTCATCCCAATACTTACAACTTGTCTGACCTCTTGGAGGTGTACTGGTTTCTTTCACATGCCAACAATGGTAGTGTATCTGGTGGGGTTGCTGGTGAAGCCTTCTTTCTAATCATTACCTGACTGGGGAGGAGCCTTAAAAAGGGTCAGTAGTTTGTTTTCGTAATTTCTAAGCTCTGTTAAGAGAGCCTCGATAACGAGAAAGTTAACCCACCTCAATTAAGAGAAGATAGGAAAGTGGGAAGGAATGAAGTGGGAACAAATTATTTCCTCAAGTCTTATTAGCAAAGAGCTCTGCCATTTAAGCACCTCATAGGAATAAAAAATAATGCAGAAAGATAACTAAAATTCGCGATTGGAAGAAACACATCTTTTGAGCATGCCTCACGACAGACAGTACTGCTTTTTTAAGCTTTGCTGTTCATTTGATATTTAAAGGTGAAAAAAGAGTAGGTGGGACCAAATTCTAGGAAAAGCAACCACACACCAGATGCAGTCGTACTGCCTCAGATGACAGATAAATATGTCAAGATGTTGAAAGAATAAGGTTCCTATGTAAAAAAAACTGTGACACAAAGAGTCAAGTTGCTTTCTCTTTAAATATCAAGAAAAGCAACTGTTAATCTTCAACACTAATAGTCTTCCAAGTAAGTAGCCAAGACAAAAGATTCAATCCAATGTTAACTTTTGTTGGGATTAGAGATTTTCCTCGGGCAACAATAGAAGAATGTTAATGTATGGAAGAAACACGCTTAAAGATGGCTTTGGTTATTCAAAAGACTCCCAACACTTCTCTCCACAATCCTAAAACAACTTAATGTCAGGGGATTTTGAGATTATATCTTGCTTTATAAAACTTAATAATTGTGAGCACGTTCAGACAGAGAATGGCTACAGTGCTACTGCTCGGTTTGTGCTAAGTTTTAAAAAAAAAAGATTACCAGAAACATACTTGCCTTTTTTTACCTGGCTTCGCTTTTTCTAAAGCCGAAATTTACTTTTGAAGTGGCAGTGGGAAAGCTCTCAGTGTTTTTAAAGTGCATGCAAGTTTATTCCAGATCACACTTACTTCACACAACTCTCTTTCAACCATCTTGTTAATAAAGGGATGTGTTGTCACAGTACATTTAACCTCTTTGCTGGCTGAACACAGACTATTTTCGCTCAGATTACAATGTTTTTACATTCATGGATTACAACACAGAACATTATCAATGTCCCATGTGATGAATCTAGAAAGTTGCCAAGCATGCAAAACTACCTTCAACAAAACTGAGCACTGTGCTCATTCCTTCTGGTACATAAAACCTAAAAGAATTTTCCTCGAAAACACGGACACAGAGAAAGATCACAGATCAATTTTTATTTGTAACAATACCCCCAAAGACTTCATACTGTCACACCCAATTCCATGATCACTTATTTTCCTGATTCGAGGGCCAACAGTCCTGCTTCAGTTTAGGACTGGAAGGGCAGAGTGATTAGAACATGCGCAACACCCCCAGCATAACATCCTGCTGATATAAAAATATCACACAGCACTTGCAGAAGCGTGATATTGTGATGACATCTTCGTGATATCACTGTGTGCGGATTGGAATACCTACATGCAGGTATTCCAATCTACAAGCTGTTAATACTTAAGAGTCGGAATGGTATGGAGTTTCTGTCCTGCATCTGCCGGCTGGGGGTTTATTTATAGTATTAAATTGTCCCAGCCACCACTCTGGATCATACATTCTTTACATGAAGAAAGATGTGAAGGTCATACAACAAGCAGTAACACCCTTATATAGCCCATTGGATCTGTTCAACTTCCTACTTCCTAGAGACATGAATTCAGAATACAGATATCATTACTTGAAAATAAAAGAGAAATCGCTGAATGCAGAGCCTTGTGAAGGGGTGTTGGCATCTAGGCATAGTCATTTATAGACATAAAGGAGAGCTGGAAATGATGACACAGAGCAGCACAGAAACAGAAATAATAAATGTCCTTGATGATATCCTTATAATGATGGACAATAGAGAGACCTGACTCTTGATTCTATTCGGCTTGTCAGCCACTTTGACACAGTTGATGATGAAATACTGTTAAAAAAGCTTGAACACAGAATGTGCTTAAAACATACTGTACTCAACTGAATCATATCATTCTCAAAAGACTGTTTGAACCTGATTACACTAGGCAATCGCACTTCCATGGGTCAGACTTTGAACATGTTATGGTCTGTCCCTGCTGTCATTTCAAAACTGTTCCAGGACATGGCAGATATTGCAAAACCTCTCGGTCTAACAACACTCTCATCTGAACCAACCCAATGAAAGGCAAAACCCTGGACATAATTCTGCCCTCCACTTATGGCATCTCTCATATCACACCTGAAGAAGTTGACAGGTCTGACCCTTTTACTAGTCATTTCTCCATTCCTCTCTAAATTGAGGTCTCAACCCCAACATACCAGCTAGAAAATACAGAATCATTACAAAGGAAACACTAAATTCCCTCCTTGTCCCACATCCTGATACCTTGGACTTTTACACAGGTATCAATGACTTTTCAAGGAAACATTCCAAGATAATGAAATACTCTGTGGATTTGGTGGCCCTGAAAAGAAGGATACAACTCAGAAACATGCCACACAAGCTCTGGGGCAAAGAAGAACAAAGCAACCTCGGACCTAGGACTAAAGATCTAGGGAAACTCAGGAAAAGAAATGATTCACCTTGAACTAAATCCAAAAACAATATCAGCAAGAAAAAAATCCAACACGTGAAGGCCTTTTATATTCAACCCCAAATCACTCACTTTCGGAACCTAACTAGTAAAGTTTTCAGGTTAGGGAACATGTCAGAAGCACAACATATCTTTTCAAACTATTCTGTGGATAAATGTAACTTATTCACAAGATTTTTCACTGAAAAAGTATTAGTATCAAAAGTAATGTACCTCCCTCTCGTGCATCTGCAACAAAACAGCATACGAAAACAAACAACACCTAGATCTCCTCCAAGTATTCACAAACTAATAAAACAATGAAGCAAATCCATTGTTTTAAATATTTAATTTGTAAGGCAACATTCATCTACATGCCCCCTATTGGCTCAACATTCATCAATACCTGACTCTAGCAATCAGCATTCCCTAACAATCTCAAAATTAAGCAATTCTCTCCAGCTCCAAAAAAAAGAAAAAACTGACGCTGAAATAGTGGAGAAGCAGAGAAAAATAACAAACTTGCCTTGGTTAGGCAAAATCATTGTGAAGTGTGCTGCTGCAAAATTAAAGATTTTACAGAAGACAACAACAGGATTTAGAGCGGGACACAGCACAGACACATCAACCATAAAGCCTTTGATGATATACTGAGAATGATGGAGACACCCGCCTCCTGATTCTTCTCTAACTGTTGGCAGTGTCCGACTCATTACATGATGAAATACTGATAAAAACACGTGAGCACAGAATTAACTTAAAAGGTACAGTACTCAACTACTTCAAATAATTTCTAAAAGACTGTCTGAACCTGGTTAAAATTGGCACACACACTTTATGACTTGAAAGGTTTGCCTGTAGAGTCTCTCAAAGATAAATACTTTCAACCGTTTTCTTTACCCTCTATGTTGAACCTCTGAGCCTGTTACTGGAAAAATCCAATATCAAGGTATATCAATTTGCAGGCAGTACTCAAGTACACGGGACACTCTTCTTCTACAACAAAGTCAAATCTATAAAGGATGCTCTTCACATAATGTTCAACTGGGCATCCACAAACTCTTTGAAAATGAATCCTCAATAGCAATTTTAATGCTTCGAGTCCACAAAGCCAGTAATAAGGCTGCCCCTGCCCTCATCACTAGACTAAAGAATTACAGAACCCGGTTCCCAAGCTCCGAGGTCAATTGCACTAGCCACATTCTATCCCCTTATCCTGCTGATCTACGTCTGTTGGCAACAAAATAATATTGAAGTAAAAAATATAAAATGCATCCTGTGGACAGTGGTAAATATGGGTTCAGCCTCCAAAATAAGGCATCAACATAACTGGCTCACTAAGAAGATTCTAAATGGGAATTTATTTTCATGGTCCGTCACATGGCCATGAATTCAGGGCCATTGTCTATGAAAGATACCATGAAAAGTCAAGCATGGCTTACCCCAATAATGGTTCTTATGTTTGGCTTCTCTTCCTCCTGTAAGCTATTGCACTGAGGCAGCCCTTGAATCGGTATAGCCCAATATTAATTTATTTAGTCGACTTGCTATAGCACTTTTATACAAAGCACCTTGCAAGTCAAAATGATGAATAAAACATCTGGGTAAAAATCCGGGTGAAGAAACTAATAAAAAAGTAAGAGAAATTATTTTCAAACCCTTATCGAAACAGAAAATGTACATGATGATACAGTTTATAATCAAAATGAATTTGTCTTTTGTAAACAAAATTATATTTAAAAAAATAAGCGTGACTCCAAAGCTACTCACAAATTGACAGATGAAGAGAGCAAACTCCACAGAAGAAAAGACAGTAGACACATGGGTAGAGTACTTTGCAACCAGTTAAACCACTTGAAAAATACTTGCATTCTCTTTTATGATGATTATTCAATTTCTCAATGTAAGCCTCAAAATGAACGTGCTATCTACACAGTGCCTGCTGGTCTCTATATTGCTGACGCTGTGTTTTTTTGCCCTAAACATGTTATTCATCTTGTCATATGTTACCCATAATGTTCTTTTAAATAGTGAGGTTCATGCCGTCCTAATTCCTATGAACCTTTTTTAGTGGCCTGATGGAGCTCTCTCTACTCTGCACATTAAAACTCACTTCTCCATCTGGATATGATGGACAATTTACATGGTTAGATCTAATTTAATCCTAGAAGTTCAGGAGTAAGTCAAATGTAAATCAGGATTAAGTCACACATTTACAGAAACATATTTGTAAATCTGACCCTATATATTTAACAGTTAATGTGCCAACTAACAGGATTCTTATCTGTAAATTACATTTATCGGAAGGACTTTCGTTTTGCTTTGCTTAATCATACTACTTTCAAAGACAACTCTCATTGTTTTCAGACACAATTGAAGTTTCCTTGCAGAAAACACACATAGTTGTACAAAGAAAATGATAGAGCAGCTCCCACCATATTGCTGTGCTATGGCACCACAGACCTAAGCTATAGCATCAAGCCTTAACACATAAAAAGGAATCAAGGTGGTGCCTTTAGGATGGCAGTAGATAATCAGTACATCAGTGATCATGATTCTGCGATTACTACAATGAATAGCGGATGACATTTGTATCCAGGTGTTTGTTCTCAAAACCATGTAAAAAATCTTACCCTATTATCTGGTGCAAGACTTGGGCAGAGCCAAGTGCAGTCAAGAGAACTATGATAACCTGAAAACTAGAATGACCCACTTGTTGAATGATAAATACAAAACAAAAGCAACAGTCACCCCACAGGGGGCATAAGATAAGATGCCTTATTATTCTTTTTGTGTTTTTGACTTCCATAGCTTTTGAGGCCATCAATAACGTCAATTTCACTTTAACCATACCTCAATTTATTTCTTTTGAAAACAAGTCAATGTCTTTATGGTTGCACTAAAGAGTTCTTAGTGACAATGCAGCAGTCTTTACTAGGTGATGTTTTCATCACACCCCAATGACAAGAATGATTCAAATACCATATAATTAACACCGTAATGATAATTTGGATCAAAAAATGATGCTTCATTAAGAAAATATTGTGATGAAATTAGAAATTCTGTTTAACCTATTATGATATACACTGACTGAACCAAGAATGATTTTGCCATATGAAACCATAGTTTGACTATAATGAAAGTATAGGAATTAAACAGTGATTTATTTTCAGGGTCAATAATGTTGAACATAATACAAATTTGAAATCAACAAGTATGCTGATGGTCCTGTGAAAATATACAGATTACAAATAACAGTAAATACATTAATGACAACAAAGAACAAAGGACATCTTTTGTGTATTTACAGTGATTTAGAATCTATGCATTTTCACAGGATCATCAGTCATATTTATTACTAAACAGTGTTAAGTGTAGCATTAGTGACCCTGAATTAACAATTGTATCTCTTACGGTATTCTTAATTCCCAGTTTCCCATGGATATTAGGACACCATCAGTATTGTAAGACCGAAAAAAAGGGAATTTAGGGCTTGCTTTTTGGTATGCATAGCAATCTTAGGTTTCTTTTTTCCTTAGGTTGTTCAATGCTCCTATCACCACCTGCTGCTCACTAAAGTAACTGAATTCTTAAATGCAGTGCTTTCCAAAACACCAAAATAAATAAATAAAAATATATTTTTAATAAATTAATTGTAATCTTGACAATGTTCTTTCTCGTCAGTGAAGTTTTGCTACGGTATTAAAATACAGAGGGCTCAATTCACAAAGGTAAACTTAGACCTGAAGTCTAAGTTTAGACATGAAGTCTAAGGGCACAATACACAAAGGTAAACTTAAACTTCAGCTCAAGCCTAAGTTTACCTTTAGGAATTGTTTAAGTTTACTTTTGTCAATAGTGCCAGGAACACCCTACAGAATAAAGCTCAGGCAGGGACAGACTTTAAATAAACATGTTTCCATACAAACATTGCAGCTGATGAAGTAAATGATGAAGCACTGAAAAAAAAACTTTTGAATCTAAAGACAATACATTTGTTGCAATTCTATGACCTGTTTGCACATCACAGCAAGCTATCATCTGGCAGGACAAATGTAGAACTTTGTAGAAAACGTCAATTACCAGGTTTTAATTCTTGAATTTCTGCAGCAGCAGATGTGACCTCTTTGAAGGGAAAAATAGTTGGTTCGTTTGAAACTGCAAAAAACATACTTGGTTACAGTGGCTAAAGACCATCAATGACTTGACTTGTATCTCATAATGGAACCGAGCAAAGATTAAGATACATGGTTCTGCTGAAGCATGAGTATACACATTTTTAAACATTATACTATTTGAGTTATTAATGATGAAGAAAATTGAGTATACATGGCAGATGGAAAGTATAATGAAACAGTGTTATGATATGATGATGAGTGCATTTTTTCTCTTGAAGACATCTCTCCTTTCAAGAAGATTAAAGATAATGCATTAGGTATGGATATTAAGGTCATATATATCAGGAAAAAATTTGCTAACATTCATGTTAAATCCTGAGAAGCTTTATGGAGAATAGAAAGGGATGTAAAGCGCAGAAGACTCCAACTCAATTCGCAACAAGTGCATTCATGATGTAAAAACAAGACATACATATTACAGTAGAAGTTGATAAGAGCATGCTGCGATGAAGAATGGAGCATGAACTAGGGTGAAGAAATGAATATTTTTTGGAGCAAGCAATGATGCAATAGGTTTTAGTTCTTTTTTAGTGATGAGACTGAGGTAACTAATGTCTGGAGAAATATCTTTACCCGGTGTTGAGTCGGGAAGCTTAGGGGATATATCGGGGATGTCAGTGCGAGTTTCTTGAATAGTTTGATGTACTGCTGTTGAAAAGGAAAAGCACGATGTAAGTATATGTGCCCTGTAAAAAAAATTCAGAAATACAGAACATTCTGAAAATACAGCCATAGACCGGACATAAATTCTTATAGCTCCCAAAGATTGTTATTGTCAAACATTAAAAGGTAAGCATTCTTACTATAGGTACCTGGAAAGGCAAAAGCCAATAAACTCCCTCAGTAATAAATCCATAGCAATAAGGCTGGACTCCAGCAACCTATTTATTTAGTGCCCCATCACACACTTACCCTTTCTTTGGACATTTTTGAGCGAGCTGTACCACTGAAGCAGCAAAACTATAGGCAGTCTATAACAGACTAAAAATAATCAATAATGAGAAATTTATGACACTGATCTCAAAGTAAAAGGTAGATGGGCCCCAATTCCTTTATGATGTTAGTAGATTTATCTTTGAGAATAATGCAATACAACGTAGCAAGTGTGCTTCTCAATTCTACATTCCTATAACCAATTTGACTCACAAGCACTGTTCATAAACATATTGGGGCTTATTCACAAACTGCAGTTTATAATATGTTTAGTAGTATTACGAGGGTGCTACTAAAGTACTACACAATGCTATTCACTAACCTATGTGTGTAAATCTCCACCTACACCACTCCTATCTTTTCAATGAGAAGATCCTCACACATGTACGTTTATTACTGTGTAGTAAATGAGGGAGGGGCTGGGGAGAGGCTGGAAAAAGGGGCATAGTTAGTACTAAATTGGAGGAATTTAGAAATAGGACTTTAAGAACAGTTATGGGAGCACCCAGCCACAAAAAGAGTTAACAGTAATCCCAAACTGCACTTCTAAAGTTACTACAGCCAAAAAGGGACCCAAAACAGAATTTAAATAACCCTGGCTTATTGCTGGGGTAAGTCAAGCACCATACATGGCCAACCACTGGAACTACATCACCCTCCCATAGAAAACAAGCACTAGTAAATTCATTCGGTTTCACCTATGTGATTAATAATAAGCTGTTTTTGTGTAAGTTGCAGCTTGCTGAGTAGTTCTACAATATAAGTTACAGAAAGTCTGTTAAAGTGTTTTGACTTGTTTATGTACTAAAAGGCAATATAGAATCAATTGATGTAATAGCAACATTATGTGTTTAGGAGGAATTCTGACAACATTTTGGCCCAGTGACACTAAACCAGCTGCACCATTCAAAACCTGCCCCTAGTGCCTGCAAGATAATGGTATTTGTGATTGCATGTTCAGTAGTAAAAACATAGCAGTATTTGGTGTTTAGAGGAGTTATGACAACTTTTGACCCCGGTGCCACTGTACCTGCTGTACCATTCACATAATGACCCTGGTGTCTGCAAGGTAACTGAACTCCTGACTACCTGTTTAGTAGTAAAATATAGCAATTTTAGGTATTTAGTGGGGTGCCTAGAGCTTTTGATTTGGTGTTAGTGCACCTGCTGCACAATTAAAGTCATGACCCTGTTATCTGCAAGACAACTGCACCTGTGACTGCCTGTTTAGTTTTAAATGTTAGCAATAATCAGGGTTTAGTGGGTCCCTAGCGCTTTAGGCCCCAGCGTCGCTGCACCATTCACATCAAGTCCCTTCTAAATGCAAGGTAACTGTGATTGTGACTGCCTGTTTAGTAGTCAAATATAACAATATTACGTGTTTAGAGGCATTTTGACAACTTTTGGGCCCAGTGCTACTGCACCTTTCAAATCAGGACTCTGTTGTCTGCAAGGTAACTGCACTTGGGGCTACCTTAATAGTAGTAAAATATAGCATAGCTCTTGAACATTTATTACAAGATTTAGAATTTGATTATAATGACCAAATAGATTAAGTTGAAAAAAATTAATCTGATAATGCCTACATAGTTCAAAGAAAGACACTGAGGCATGAATAGGAAATGCAACAAACGTTCTAAGGCTAAAGCATCTGCTTTACACAACTAAGTAATAAAAGCAAGCATTCCAGCATACTGTTAGAAGCTGTCTGCCTTTTCTGTGGGAAGAGATCCTTTCTTGACAGTGACTGGGGTTTAGAATAGTGTGAACAGCTTTAGGAGAAGAATCGTAAAAGCATGCAGCCAGGGGAACTTTAAAAAAAAGTTTCACACAAAAGCGAATGAACACACTAATTTGGTGATTGGCACTGATAAGAGCTCCCTTTAAGATATATTAAATGTAAGAGGTTTCACAAGCACAGAGTAAGTGTCGTGCAGACAAAACCTAAAAATGGAGATAGGGGTTTAAATAAAACCCATAGGAACTCCTTTAGTTCACTTAAATAAAACTTTTCTGAAATTGTTAACTAAAGCAATATAGTTTAATGTTAAAACATCTAAAAGCGTATTTATTATTTAATCATCACAAATGTTTGTATATTTTTCTGAATTCATAAATTAATGTAACATTATTGTTTATTCCGATATGATTAAATTGCGAGGGGCATGGCTTAACACACCAAGAGGGTGTTCTATCTTAGTTAGGGCTCTGCGCATTTAGACAAACTCCTTACATATCTACTACAGGGGCTCAGCATCAGCAAGTGCCCGTTGTCTGCGCCTCTCTTGGTGATGAGGCGTCTTCCTTCCTTTTCCTTGCTCGATCAACGGGGCCTTCCGGCCAAGCGGGCCCAACTCAGCGACAGCCCGCAAGGATGACTCCAGGCCCGGTATGGCCTAACCCCGAGCTGATACACTTGCTCCCACTGGGTGCCCACAGAAACAGTGGAGTGCCGGGGAGATCAAACAGAGGCAAAACTCGTCACCTCCTAGCTCAAGATGACACCTAGGACCCACTGCTGAGAGTGTCTGGGAGAGATGTGCCGCCAGACAGAGATTGAGGCTCACTGATAGTGGCCTGCTAGTGGAAGCCTGAACTGGGGCAAGAGAGAGGAGGAAGGGGCTCCCCCGGAGATCAGTTGTTGCCCACACCTACTATTCTTCTCACTCCGGAGCCTGCACCACCCATCGCAGGAAGAGATGGTGGGAAAAATGCCACGAGACAGGGGCAGTGACTGGCCAGACTGGGTGAGGTGCTGCTAGACAGCTTCTTCAGTTCATCCATGAGAACCAGACCAACGTGTTGAGTGAATCTCTTGGCCGCCAGTGGTGTACGTAGGACACCCCATTCACACACATGAGGTGCGGTGTATCAACACGGCAAAGCCCATGCCACCTGGAGAGGCAAGGGCAATGGAGAAGCAGCGGTGAGATGCCCAGTGACTGGCCTCAACTGGCACAAACCAGACAATGAGATTCTGGCTACAATGAGGAGGTGCCTCTGGGTGGAACCTGCCCTTAGACTGGGGGACCCGTTGGAGGCTCTCCACTGGGGATTTTGCCCTGCTCATTCCCTCATTGGCCACAACTTCAGGGTTCAGGCCCAATGCCTGCCATGGGCCCTCTGTGGCATCCAAGATCATTCACAGCCCTGATGAGGGAGGAAACCACCGCCCTCCTGCATTGGCCTGTTCTCTGTGGCCGCAACAGGCTTGTTTGCCTGTTAGGAGATGGTGGATGCATCAGCAAAGGTGAAACACTACAAACTGTCTGAGACGCAGGAGTCGGCACCAAACTGCACCGCTGTATATCGACATATTCAAAGGAAAAAGCGCGGTGAGCAGTCTATAAACCTACACTGGGAACCCATTTAGTATCTGGCCTGCTGTACTGACAATGAATTTTGTAGACCCTGTTGATCGTGTGTGGAGATCCCCCCCAACTGAGTGCCCTGGAACCCTATGGAGCTGGAACCTCACCTACACAAAGGCTACCTCACACATTACCCTTCATCTAACATCCCTTCTCAAATCTCGTCCAGCCCTGCCATTTGTCCCTTCCCCTAGCCCTCTGCGATGGGCCGTCTAAGATCAACCATACCTACACAGGCACTCTGAACTCCTGATCCAACAACCATAGTGGGGGAAACCCCTATACCTGAGGAATCTATGTGTAAGCTGGCACCCCAGATGACAAACTGGACAGAGTTCTTGCAACCATAAAAAGCTCTTGAATTTCAATGGAGAACAAGATAGGCTCCCTAGTGGCAGAGCAGAGTTTTCTCTGAAACAAACTTACATCTAGAGATGGGGAAAGGGAAACATTCATTCTGCAACCGCAGACAATCACCAACCAAGAAGCTGTTCGGGACCTCCATGATCAAGTGAAGGTACATATAAATATAACTCACTGTACAACCCACTACTGCAAGGCATATCTCTCCAACAGGATAACATTGGGATTACCTTATTACATCTTTTCAGTGTAACTCCTAATTGTAAAGATAAAGGGCTAGATGTAGGTATATAGTATTTACCGATTTGTAAATACCAAATTTGACCGATTCAGTATTTACAAATCGGTAAATGCTATGTAGCTAAAAATTCGGTAAAAATTACCGAAGGGTTAAGATTCGGTAATTACTGAATCGGTATTTACCGATTCGGTAATTGCCATTCATTCCTATGGGCCTGAAGGCCCAAAGAAATGAATGGCAATTACCGAAATGGTAAATACTGATTCGGTAAAAGGGGGAAAACATTGAAGGGTGGCAGGGTGTCACTTTGACACCCTGTTGCACCCCTCAATTGTTTTTGGGTGCACATGTTGCAGACATACATGCCCTAAGGGCATGCATGTCTGCAACATGGCACTGAAGCAATTTGCATTAAATTGCTTTTTGTTTTTTTTCGTTATTTACAGCCAACTTGTAGATGGTGGTAAATAACGAATCCTAACATGGGATAAGCACTCCCTACATTAGGAATTCGGTAATTTACCAAATCGGTATTTAAGAAATCGGTAATTTACTGATTCCTTAAATTACCGAATTCTTAATTTTGGCCCCCTACATAAGAGAAGCCTATTACCGGTTGGTAACGGCCGGAATTCATTCATTTCAGCCGTTACCGACCGGTAATAGGCCACCTACATCTGGCCTTTAGACTTTTCAGGTTTAGTGCCACTGAACTCACAATTTAAAATAAATCACAAGTTATAGTGAATTTGGATTTTAAATTCCAGTTTAGCAAAGGCACCACTATATATAAGTACTGGACCTCTGGCACTACCAAATCAGTGAATTTCTGGGTTTATGACTAGTCTGCTAGGAAGAATAGCTGCTATGCTGCTGAGAGGACTGCTACTCTGCTGGACTGCTGCTTTTCTGAACTCTGTCTTGCTGTGCTTTTTTCTTCGTGAGCTTTCCTGCTACCTGCGGTTCTCCTGCCTGGGTGAGAAGGACTGGACCTGCATCACTTGAACCCAGAATGACTTCAAGGGCTTGCTGGCTTATCTTCTTTTACCAAGACTCAGGAATATTAAAGACTAGAACCACCTGCATCTGCACCTGGACTGGTGCATCTTCACCTTTGTGTGAGTCGGAACCAGCTCATCCAGGTCGCTGCGGGGGCAGACCCTACGCACCACCATCAGAGCCACTGCGTCCTCGTGATTACGTGGAGTAGACCTGGGGCATCGTTCTTGGAACCAGCGCATTGCTTTAGCATTGATGCATTGCCTACTGCAGGAGCAGCAGCCACACATTGCATCCAGTACCAGCACTCACACTCGGAACAGACGAATTGCAGCAGTTGCGTGGAGAAAATTGCCACCTCTCGTCCACTTTGTGGCTCAAAAACCAACACATTGCCTCAGCTGCCCCACACACCCTCGCCTACGACAGTGCATCCTGGATCAAGTTATTTGGTTCAGTGGGCACCTGTTTTCAGCCCACGCTTCATCACGGTTGGCCTTAACTTTTGACTTTACCCCTGTTTAGCGCAACCAGATAACCCATTTGAGCGCTTAGTGCTTCTAAGCACTATTTTGAAATCTATTCTTTAAAAATTCATATCTAGACTTCTACCTGATGGAAATATGTTGTTTTGAACTAGTATTTATAAAACCATAATCTATTTTTCTACCCTGGTTTGGAGTCTTTTTGTGGTGTTTTAACTGTATTGTTGTACGAAGTGTTGCACAAATACTTAATACATTGCCTTTTGAATTAAGTGTGACTGTTCTGTGCCAAGCTACCAGTAGGTGAGCACAGGATAATTAATGGCATGTTGTGACTTATCCTGACTAGGTTTGTGGTTCCTGCTTCGAAAGGGCACATACCCAATTTCTAACACTGCTCATTCAGAGCGACTTTGCTGCATCAGCCTCAATGCCTGTATAGCCAAGACACATTAGGAGGGAGACATATTAGGTTTCCTCCTTGCATGGCTGGCCTGACAAGACACCCATTCGGACCAAGTCTTGGAAATATCCTTGCCAGCCGGTGATAACCTATAGGCACAGACCAGCATCTTAAATGCATTCTTCAAGTATTACTTCTCAATATACAAAGTATCCCCAGTTGCTGGTGAGGTCAGTAAATTCATGTCTGGACTCACTCTTGCTCAAGTCTCTGATGCTGTTAGGGAAGATATAGACATCTGAATCACATTTCCGAAATTAAGCAGGCCATCCAGAATTAAGCCAGAATTAATACCCCAGGGCTTCGAGGGGTTGTCAATAGAAAATTATGGCACCTTTGCAGCAATCTTCACACCTTGATTGGCAAAGATGTTAAACAAGGCCTTACGAGTTGGGGTATTCCATCCATCCCTCCGAGAATCCTTACTGGTATCTATATTGAAACCTGAAAGAGATCCGACCCTCTTGGCCTCATACAGGCCGATAGCCATCCTCAGTATGGGCTATAAGATTCTGGGGACGATCTTAGCAGACAGGTACGCTGAAGTATTACCTAACCTCATTCATCCCAATCAAAATGGTGTTGTCCCTGGACGTAGCACATCTCAAAAGTTCTGTCAACTGTTCAATGTGAAGGACCAGGCCCCAAGGCAGTTCCCATTTGGGACTTGCTTAATTTTAGACCTCCTAAAAGTTTTTGACACATTCATGTGGAATTATCTATTTCAAGTGCTTGTCAGGATGTGGGTGGGCAGATGCTGTTGACTAAATTTACACTCTGATTTTGTGGCTGGCCAAAAGTAATAAAGTTACTCAAAAGTGTAACAGTAAATTACACATGTAAATTACTCACAAGTGTAAGTAACCTTTGTAAATAGCCTCCACTTTGCTTTATCTGAGCATGGTGATTTTCTTTACATAAATAGCAGAAATGACATGAAGAAACTTGGAACAAAAGGTATGGATAACATTGTGACACAATTATTTTTGGGCGCTTTGCTTCAAATATAAAAAAGTGCAACTTTTTCAGTTGTTTCTTTTAAACAGACCATAGAAGCAAATCCTAAAGCTACTCTTATTGTAATTGTATATCTGCTCTGTTAACAGAGCCACAAGATTATAAGTGGATATAGAAAATCCACTAGCACTTCATGTGGCTTCTTTCTACTTTTAAAAGCTATGGAGGATATGCGATGGTTGTTTAAGACAAGATTGAAACCTGTCTAAAATTACACGTAAAAGTGTACGCACAAATGTGAGTACAGAAGGGCTAAGCATACCAAAAATGCACCCAACATTTGTAGCTACAAAATAGGACAATGCACAGCCTATAAAGAATGCAGGACATTTAAAAGCAAGAACGATTCCCTTGGGACTAGAAGTATTTAACGTTCAAAGAAAATTCAGTTATGATCCTAAATACCTCACAGACTTGAGCCATCTCTCCACACAATGTTTCAAACACTTAATATTTATTTCATTAGAAACTGTCAAATGCACTTGAAAAACAGCAAACAGATATAGAAGCCATTACAGGGCTTGAACAAATTACTGAATGTAAGAAGTTACTTGCCTAAACTGACTAAAACATTCAAGAATTTACAGGCATAAATCAAACACTGAAAAGTAAAAGAATTTCAGAAAGCCTTCACAAATCTTGCAGCAAAGAAAATCTACCCTTATTTAAAAAAGAGTGTAATGACAAACTCTCCAGCGGTTCCAATTTAAAAGGCAAACTCCAATTCATTGCTCTCTCACAAATATCATCCAAGAACACATATTTATAACACTTTAATGAAAAGCGGAGCTCATCAAGCAAAAAAAAAGAGACTCCGAGTTTTAAGGCAGAGGCAAGGGGAAGAGAAAACAAAGAATATAACTTGATTTTAATGACCTACAAATAAGGACACAATCCTATAGAAGATAAAAAAAACTCAGAGGAGCCAAGCACAACCCATTTAAAAAGAGAAATCCAAAGAAAATGGGAAATCCGAATTTTAATAGATGAAACATGAGAGACCAAGAGAACTATGGGCAAAAACATGCTCATCAGCAGGAAACAAACACTATACAATTTATCCAGCAAGTTATCAACTAAGGCACAGGAAACACTCCTTAGAAGAAGCGACACCTTTCTACCAACTAAAATGCATGAATATAGTCAAAATGGAAATATTTAAATTCCTCTGCAAAATCACTTCGTCATTTTTTTTTGGACAGGACAAAACTCAGAAACACCCAATACAAATGAGACATGTCTAAAAGACAAATCTTCCCTTGCTATAGGTCTCTGTAATGAAAGGCCAGTGAACACCCTGTAAGCAGTGCTACTCAGTGCCCTAGGAGTGTTACTTAGAGTGGTTTCAGCATACTAGTAGCTGGTTTTCCTACCACCCAGTCAGGATAAGAAGAAGGACGCAGGAGGAGATGATGGCACAGAGCCGGAAGTGGACCGATAGCGTGGAACAAGGTGTGGAGGAGATTGGCATGCGAAGGAGACGAGGAGCTTCGCAAGGGAGGACCCCTGCAGGAATAGTACCCGTCTCTAGGGGACTTCATGTTCAGCGATTGACCAATGAGAGGTGGAGACAAAACACTCCCAGTGCGGAGGAAGACAAGATGTGGTACCCAGCTGGAGACAAAGAGCGGGGTTCTTCCCCTGGGAGAGGCTTTCAGGACCAGCCAGCTGCTGTTCTTGGAAGGAGCTGTGGTCTCAGGCAGGTAACTGAAAGGGGCACAGAGGGAGGGTCTTGGTGGGTGGTTACAATTGAGTTTGTCACTGGATTTTAAGCACTCCACACCCCGTCTTGCATGTCGGTTTGTAATGACCTTTTTCTTGCATACTTTGTTACCCTAAAAACTGCACAACCGAATGCGATATATACCAGTGTATTGGTCATTTACAAATTGAGGTCTCTGTTGGGTTGGAACATCGGACCACTCAGAATTGCAACTAAAAATAAATATACCTACTTGGGTGTACAATTCTTAGATACCGGCAGAACAACATCTCAGGCCCAATCATTGGAGATCTGCTAAGGTCACACATGCCCTATGTAAAATCCATCAGAACCTTGTGAGTCACTCAACTGAGGGCATCCGAAGAGTAATACAAGCCAAGCTATTTTCAACAATCAGCTATGGCCACCTGGCTTTCCCGGGCCTATTGTCGGATAAACTGGAGCATCTATATATTATGGCTTTCAGGAAAATCTTCAGGCTACCACTCTCGACAAGGCGCACACTGATCAGACTTGAGTTTAACTTAACATCAATGGATATAGAATGCAAAAAAGACATAGTGAAGCTATACCACTGTGTGAACAAGGCTAGCCCGGGTACCCTAAGGGAAACACTTCAAACACTCTTCATGGATCAAACCAGTCGATGGGCCAGTTACCTTTTTTCAGCTAATAAAACACTCTGCCTGACAACTGATTAAATATTAAATCTGCCAACGGTTAGCCTAAAAAACCTGCTAAAAAACAGGGAAAGACCATCTCAAGGTTCTGGGATAAAGACACAATCAGAATGATTTGTGGCGCTGAGGGCCTTGCAAAATCACATGAAGCCACTCATTGCCAACCATACCTGAATGCCGGCCTGGGGAGATGAAGACCCCGTTAAAGGACCTAACGTAGCCTACGGCCAGGGGTCGAAAAGTCGACGGCTCTTGTTTCTTGATGCGGACCTCCGGCACATGTCCTCTAATCATTTCCAATGTTTCATGTGTGACCGTTGAAGGCCTTTAGTGTATTAATCTTGCAATGGATGCCTTAATTATTTAGGCTTTTGTGGTAGATCTATTCTGATCCATATGTAAATATCGTTCATGATTGTTTTCATTTTGACTATGTCTACTTTTCTTTGACTTTACACTGCCCTGAGCACACCCCCTTCCTTCACCTTCCTCTCCCTCCCCCCCATCTGGGGCTTTTCAAAAAGTATTGAGAATGTACTGACAAATGGTTGATACCTGGTATTGTGAAATAAATGACAATACCTCTCTCAATTGTTCTGATTGATGTTTATATAATTGAGAAAGTGTAAACAAGTGTTGTTGCTCGTGTGTGGTGCACATAACACGTTTCCCTTGCGGGGACCCCCCTCTTACATATACCATGGCCTGGGGAGATATGCTCTTCAAAATGTCTTGAAGACCAGGCTGCTAACCCTACCAATAAAGGACTATAGGGCTCACTGGTCAACCATACCAACTGGAAATAAAGGATGTTGACTGTGTCATTACCACCCTGAATCAGCAGAGCATATCATCTATTGTTGCCCAGCATTGGTAAGCCCGAGGCTCAAATACTTAAGGGCAATATTGAATCTTAATAAAGTAAGAACATGCAAGGAGGCCTTAATGCTCATTTATACTACAACAGTGCCAATGGAGTTGGCACATGCCGGGAAGTTCTTTGTCACTGCTGGACAGATCTCATGTCAAACGCAAAAAAAAAAGACCATTGCAGCCTGTTACCTTTATTGCAACAAACAAAATTCAAGAGGTCATCAAGCCTATGGTTGATGGAGGCCTGAATAAAAGCTGACTGTCCATTAAGAACATGGATTTCACTAGAAAAACAGACAAACATCTTAAGAGACTGATCTGGTTGTCATTCAATCCACTTACAGAACCCACCAGCATTGCTTATAGTGTCAGGATATGACTGAATATCTTGGCATATATTAAAATACAATTATGTCTATTAAACGTAGCTGTGGCTACAACTGCATATCTCAAAGATACCATCAACACAGTGAACCAATTCACAAACCATCCCTTTGACACCAGCACCGACTTCCTACTGAACATAGGCATTCAGTCACTCTACACAAGCAACCCTCAAGACTGGGTCTAAAAAGTCATATAAATGATTTAGAGTAAGAAGTGCAGGGATTAGGATCTGAATTTCTTTTAAACTTTAGCCAAAATTGCACCAAATATTTCAATACAAGATAATATCTTTTTTACAATCTAAGGAGTAGATGTGGGATGCTGTTTCATTCCAGAAACAACTGACCAATATATAGAAGTCTGAGAACAGGTGGGTCGTTGCCATTCATCTTTGCTAAACCAATGTTGTCAAAGGGAAAAGATATGGTAACAATAGTACACTAATATGTAGGGGGATAATGTGTGAACTAGAATACTTTAAAAGATGGTTAAACTTCCATACTCAAGACACCCAATTCCACATTGGAGTATAGTCAACAACAAATACATTTTCTGGACTTGTGTCTCCACAACAAAGAAAGAAAATGATAAATCTTTAAATAATGGCTCAATCAAGTAATATGGCCTACATTCCTACTGACCAGTATGTACTATAAAAAGAACTAATGTTATTACGTTGAATTGGAAGAGCTCAGTGCATCAGAATATTTTGAAACAGAGTCTCAGTGGTACTGACAATTGAATCCCTTCTGTATATAATTATGCATGGAAAAATATGGATGCATGTTGTAAGCAGGCATTAATTACCGCCTACAGTAAAGCACATTTCTGATAGGCACGTTTGGACAGATTCTTTTCTATTGTATCAATATTCAACAAGAACAAATTAATATTGCCTGATTACTGTGAATCAAAGCAAGATACAGAAACCATTAATGCCACCCAGGTGGTTTTTAACAACTTGAATCATCAGAATATTGTGAATCAGTCACAGAATGGTATTGGAAAACGAAACTCTTTTGCATATACATTGCATCTCTAGTAACCTCTAAAGATGCACCCATATTTATAGTAAAGCAGCCCAGAATATGTACAGCCCTGCCAACATCTGATGAATATAAAGCCTATTAATCGTGTGATTAAGGAAAAGGACACAGATATTGAATAAAACATCCTATTTCAAATGAACATCTGAAAAAACCCTAGGCAAAAAAGCTGGAGAAAGCTGTAACAATAGACCACCATGAAGAAATCTACGTTGTAGCTCATGTGCAAAGACAATGGCTACTAAAAAGAAAACCGTTGAAGAAAGAACCTTAAAAGACATCTTCTCTAAAGGAACAAAGCCAGCTGACTAGAGATCTCTAACAACAATAGGAATATCTTAAGGATGTACTGGAGTGTGGATCTTAGAAAACAATGACTCCAAACTTCACATGTGTTTGGGAGCAAGTTCAGCCTAGGCCCATGATTAGCCCTGTGGGGAGCAAAAGCTGTAAGGGGGTATTTGAATGCTATAAAGGGGGTATTTGGACATCTTCGGGTATATACTATCAAACCCAAAAGTAAACCACCCCTCAGAAATTCTATAACGGCAAAGGGAACAAAAGGTATATGGACTAAATTTCTAATAGAACACCTCTTACCTGAAGAGTCAGAGTTATCTGACACAAGCCTATCTGCCATTAGTGATGGCAGGGACTCCCTTTCAAGTAATAGTAGTCTACAAGAGAAGGGTGTCATCCCTAAGACACCCAAATGGACGTTTGGGAAAAAGGTTTGCAAGAAAAGCCCAGGTGGTAGGGAGACTTGTGATAATGAGGCTTTGAAGGAATTGGGCTGGGATTATTCAGCTACACAACTGCTACCCCCTGAAGATGCAAATGAAAAAGAGAAGGTATCAATTGGGAATCCAGAGGGTGAGTCGGAGCTATCAAATAGGTTGTCTGAACCTTCTCTATCTTAAATCCTACAATCCCTGCGATCGTTTCAGGTTGCTGTCAAGTCTGCCAATCAACAGGCATGGATGGTTGGCCTAAAAGAAACTCCAAGGATCGGTACGGAAAGTTGGGAACATTTGTACTGATATATTGGAGACACTAAATATGGTGGAGACACGAACTGAAGCACTGGAAACTGCAGTTGAAAAGCTGAAGGTTCAGGCTACATCGCAGGAGGGTACTCTAAAAGATGTTATGTGGAAACTTGAGGATTATGAGAACCACCAGTGCCATAATAATCTAAGGCTGCTAGGGGTCCCTGAGAGTTGTGAGGTTAAAGACAAAAGGAAATTTGTAATTAATATGCTGAAGGGTTACTTACCCAAACTTTCCTCTTGGCATTGGGACAAGGAAGTCAAACATGTTCATCGATTTCCTTTGTCATTGTGAAGGCACACAACTAGTGAGCATGTGCTACCCTGTACCATATTGGTTAATTTTGGTAATTTTTTGCTGTTTATGATTAGCCAGACCGAATGCTAAAAGAAGTTTTGAGGGACCGTCCTTTTTTGCCAGACCAGATTTTGCACATGCTACTTTTGAGAGGAGATGGCAGCCGAGACAGATTATACCTCCTTTCCAGTCGCAGGAGCGGTGGTATTCTTGCAAAACCTGGCTTGGTTGAAAGTAATCTATCATGGCGAGAAGTTTAGCTTCACTTTTGAAATTCAATCCCAGAAGCTCCTGAATTATATTTTAGCAGGGGCCCTTGGTGGTAAAAAATACGCTTGCAATAGGTTTGAATACGTGTTGGATAGAGGTTGGAGATTTCTCATTATGGGAGGGTAGTGTTTGCTATTTGAATATGTGTATAATGGAGGGGGGAGAGGGGTAGAGGGAGAGGAGGGGTGATCCAGACGTTCCAATGCAGGCTCATGGCTGACCATGGTTGCCTAGGTTGTGGTGGGGAAAGGGTAGAAGGAAGGAATCCTCAGACGGGTGATAAAGGGGAATAGTTTAACAGTGTTTTTTGTCACATTTGTGACATTTGTTAAAAGAGTGGGGGTTTAGTTTGGTAGAATAGTTGTGTAGTTATGTGGTGCCAGACCCAGGCTATTGTTATGAATACATAGGGGCAGACTTAGAGGGGCAACTATAAATATTTGCGGTCTCTAGGACGTCAAGAAAAGTCAGAGGGTTGCAGCTGGGCCACAAATGTTTAGTGCAAATATTATTTGCCTCCAGGAGACATATATTGAAGGATCACAATTGCATGCATTATCGGGGTTTAGGGTAATTAGTGCAACAATGCAGTTGTCCAGGGCATAGCGATATTGGCCAAAGGGAGCGAGATTCCATTCACACGGTCATGCTCTGACAAGTTTGGCCATTGGGCTATTACGGAGAGCCAATTAAGTATGGGTAAGAAATTGACACTATGCACATTATAAGGTTGTAATAGTGATGACCCTTGTGTGCTTGATACCTGTCACAAGGCAAGCGTGAGCAGGGAAACAAGGGGGCTGACGGCTGACTTGTAGGAAGCCCATGATGTTATTGCGCCTCTGCTTTCTCCTCGACAGGATGAGTGGTTGCAGGCATCCCAATCAGACATGACAGAGTAGGGGGCTGGTCCCTTTAACTGGAGCCCTCTAGCAGAAGACCCCGCCTACAGTGAAGACGTCGCCGCCTGGGACCCAATAAGAAACAATGGAAGCCGGAACAAGGTGTGTGCTGACACCGGAGGTCGGAAGGAGACCGGAGAATCGAAGAACGAAGACCGAGAGGGAGAACTAAGTAACGTGGATAAAACATCCACGCCGGGAGGAGAGGAGGAGAGGAGGAGAGACGAGAGTGGACGGGAAAGCCAGGAGGCCACCGGGAACACGCTTTGGGTTGGGAGGCGGGAGAAGCCAGACGTGTAAAACTACTGCCACTTGCCGCTGTTGTGTACATAGTGTTAATAGCCCCTCCCATCACTGTCACTCTTCACGGTCTTCAGTTTTACACTGAGTGCACTGGATTGTTCCCTCACTCCCTTCCCCTCTCTACACCGTGATACAACTGTACTGATCCCTGCCTTTTTTTTATACCTTTTCTTTTGGGGTTAATTGTTGGCATTTGCTAAAACCGAATGATACAGGGTTTACTTATTTTTCTAACCAACATATGACCCATGCTAGATTTGAGTACATGCTTGTCTATAATATATTGAGCTCAAAATGCCACATAGAGAAGCTACCATGTGTTTTATCAGATCATAACCTGATGGTCCTTGACCTAGAATTGGATTTATATAATCCAAAATTAAGATTGTGGACATTTGAGAGATCACTGTTACTAAATGTAGAATATTGTACGCATATGAGACAATGTATCCATATGTTCTTGGGGGATAATGTGGGAGTACATCAATCAAGGTGGTGTGGGACGCCCTGAAAGTGGGTATTCGGGGGAAACATTGAGGTACTCCTTAAATCATAACAATAGTGCCAAACAAACAATGAAGGCTCTACAGGATAATCTGGGGGCAGCTAGGAGGGTTTAGTAAGGGCTATTCATGAGGGGTGGGATTTGGAGTTAGAACGACAACGGGCGGTGATTGCTAAAGCCGCCATCATTGACATCCTGGCAGATAAGGCAATGTTTAAAATAACTCAAAAACAAACAGTGTATGAATTTAGTGAACAGATCGGTCACCATTGGGCTGTTCGTACCAGGCAATAAATACCATCTAACCTAATCCGAGATTTTAAAGATCCCGAGCTAGGGCAGATTACCAACCCAGACCTAATCAGGGCTGTATTCAGGACGTATTATCAAACCGTATATATGACTGGTACTAGGATTGCACAGATTAATATCATAGAATATCTTAATTCAGTTCCATATTCAAAATTTTAAGAAGAGGATCAGGAAAGTTTAGAGAGCCCGTCTCAATGGGTTGAGATTTTACAGTCCATGAATAGCTTAGCAAGGGGAAAGCAGCCGGTACAGAGAGCATCCCAAACAAATTCTACCTCACCTTTTCCCATCAGTAAAGAGGAACTACAAATGAATTCATTTTACATATTTTTAATGGCGGACAAGCCCCTGGCTCATGGGCCTTAGCTAAAATTGTGTTTTTGATAAAAAATAATAAATCCTCCTTAGAACTGGGTTCTTACTGTCCAATCACCCTGATAAATGAGGGGGTGAAAATGTATTCAAAGCTACTGGCTAGTCGACTTGCACCAATAATCCATAAGGTTTGATCCCAGGTAGTCCACAATAGACCAGATCTGGACAGTTATATCACTATTTGATGTCACCAATGTTGCAGGAGACCCTATGGTTTTAATTCTATTGGATGCTGAGAAAGCTTTTGATAGGGTCTCCTGGCAATATCTTTGGACCGCTATATCTAGAATTGGTATTAGGGATGGTTTTATTCAAGCAGTCAAAACATCATATGTTGAACCATCAGCAGCATTAGTGGTGACTGGTACTTTCTCAGAAATGTTTTCAATCTCACGTGGAACTAGGCAGGGCTGCCCTTGCTCCCCTCTGTTATTTGTTGTCTTTATCGATCTATTTATACGTAGGTTAGAAAATAATATGCAAGTACCAGCAATATGTTCGCAGGATTGGGCAACTAAGACCTTGGCCTATGCGGACGATATTGCTCTTGTTACACCAGATCCAAACTTATGTCTCTGTATATCCTCTGAATAGAGACAAGACGCAGATTGTCCTTAACGATAAAGTTAAGAGGATAGATAACAGAGTAGTCGAAAAGGCAACATATTGTGGTATTAGCATGTCCGCCAGATTAGACAAAGTGGTTAAAGACAATATGGAGCCATGTACGAAAAAAGATCTCACAAGGCTAAATAATTTACACTTATCCATAGGTGGCAGGTGTAATGTGATAAAAAATAAATTTTTCCTGAAAATCCTATATCTCTTTAGGGCCATTCGTCTAGAATGTACTCCTCAATGGTTTAAAGTAATGGAAAATATATTTTCCTAGTTAATATGGGCATATTCTTGACCTCGTTGAGCCCTTAGGTTTCTTACCCTACCGAGGGCCAGGGCGAATTGGCTCTCCCGAAACTGAAGTTCTACTATTTAGCCTCCACATTGATTTATAGTCGCGAATTGTTAAAGACGAATTTGGATAACATAAGAACCGATTAGGATCCCCCTCCATTTGAACTCATGTTGGGGAGTGAGACTGGTTGTTGTTTTTGGTGACTACTAAATGACAGTTACTATGAAAAAGTTTGATTTAAAACGCTTTTTAGTGCCTCTAAAGTATGGAGTGCTGTACCTAGAACTCTGGGAATTGGTAGATTACCTTCTTATACACCCATATTTAATAATCACAATATTCCTGAGCTTTTTGGAGGTTTTTATATGGGAAAGTGGATTAGGGCAGGAACTGACCCAATTGGTTGCTTTTTTCCCCCCTGAGGGCTTTGTTCCTTTGATGAGATGAAAAAGGAATACACTCTCGATTGGAGGGATTGTTTTAAGTTTCTTCAGATCACAGATTTTCTTTTATGAAGAGGAGGTGGATGGGCGAAGTTTGAGAGAGTGGAAACCATTGAAAGAAGTAAAAGATAAAGTAAGTTTTATTGGGGAGATCTATGGCCTTCTCAATGCAGCCATTCTTGATGATTTGGATAAATGCTCTTAAAAATGGCCGATGAAAGTGGGGGTTTCAGCTGAGACTTTTATGTATGCGTAAGAGATGTCACAATCTATTTTAATGTCTGCTAGGCTACAAGCACAGTTTTATAAGACCTGTTTTTTTCTTATATTATACGCTCAACAAGATAACAAAATGGAGGTCTGGAAAGGGAACATTCTGCCCACACTGTGCTCTTTATAATGCAGATATTATTCACATTTTTGCCTTACGTAATGTTTTGCAAAACCCAATTAAGGATATATATCAAATTTTATATCTGAGGTTTTAAAAACAGAAATAATATTATCAAATTATGTAATTTTGTTAGGGATTTCTTAAGCGGGGTGAAGATTTGAAGATCTCTAATAGTGTTGTATAGCCAGAGCCAACTCAGGAGATAAACCTAGGGCACACAGGCCTAGGCTTTCTGAAGCCAGCCCATCAACTACATGCAGAATAGAGATGGAGGTTGAAGAGATGGCCAACTAAAAGGGGAGCGTAAGAAAGCAAATATACCAAATCTCTCAGAAGTGGTAACCAGGACTTCTTAGGCTAATCTCTTGCTACTAATATTAGAGGAGCACGTTCTCTTTTGAATTTCAGAAGAACACACTGAACCAAAGGAAGCAGAGGATGGGCAAGTAGAAAATCCTGGCGGCGTGTGGAAGAAAGCACCAAGATCCTGCCCTCTGGAGAAGAGATCTAGCGGAGTGTTGAGGAAGTTCGCAAAGAGATCCACAGCTGGATCTCTGAACTAAAGATATAGTTGCTGTAGCAAATCCATCTTCAGAGATAATTCCATTCAGAATGGAAACATTCAGCTTAGAGTATATGAAGTTACTTTCTACACCACTGAATTATAGCTTCCTGAAATAGACAGAAGGTGAGTGTCTGCTCACACATAGATCCTGTGGCAACCATGGCCAGAGTATGAGAGCAAACCCGTCTGATGATTCGCATAACATTTTCAACCATATAGTGTGTTCTGACTAGGAAATCATGGCCCTTCTGAGAGGAAGCAAAGTGAAGAAGTGCCATTAGAATGTAAGAGAGTTATCTTCAGTTCAAAGGATGCGTCACATTTGTTCTGGATCTTCATCTGACTCCTGACCCAGAGTCACTCCACAACCTTTTAGGCTCACATCTTTTGACAAGGTGAACGGATGTGAAGGGGCCTGGTCCATCCCTCTGTACTGATGATCTGTCAAAAGCACCCATTGGAGGGACTGGATTGCTGAACTGGAAATAGATGCTAGTGTCTCGAACATTGTGATTAATGGACTCCAGTGAAGCAGGATGAGTTCAACCATGGACTTCAAATGGAATTGAGGCAATGGTACCACAAATATTGATGCTGTCATCACAGGTGAGCAGTTACAGAGAAGATCCTTAGGAGAGAGCAGAGATGGGACTTCAGTTGCCAGATCTGATGAAGAGGAATAAACATTCTTCCAACAGATGGGTTAAACAGACTACCTCTGGTGTAAGAATTTGGGTTATTGGTTCAGGGAGTGAAATTCTACTCAATCAGCGACCACAATCCTTGTCTATTGAAGTCACAAGCAAACCACAAATTAAGCTGTGCTCAACCCTTTCGTAGCTTGGAATAGAGCAATCGGGCTCAACTTAAAGGCAATGTGTAAACTATTTATGCAGCACTTCAAACAGTAATTAAGTGAAAACACATCAGTTAGAAAAATAGAGTACATTTTAATTAATAAATCAAGACCTAAATAGCAAACATCCAATCAGTAGAGCCGGTGATATGCAAGTTTAAAGATTTCAGTAAAAATAGATCCAAAAAGCATTAAGTGCATGGCTATCTGGCCGTGCAAGACCGGGAGAAAGTCACAAGTTCGGGCCAACTGCTATGGAGCATGGGTCAGACACAGGGACCAGGTTAGTACTGATGAAAGGGTTACCTTCTCAGTCCAATGGCCAGTGTTTTGGTTGCAAGAGAAGGAACAGCGAGGAGAGTGTGTTGCAGGGGTCCGTCAAAGTATCACAAAGAGCCGGTCGAGTGTCATGGACAGCCTTTGCTATAGCACAAAGATCCTGTCAGTATTTTGGATGGCTTTTACTGGAGCTTGCCATTGATGACCACCATAGCGGTTGATGCTGTAGTACAAATTGTTGATTCTAGAAGATTCACTTTGAAGTGCTCAAGTTTTCTCCTCCCGTGCCTATCTCCAGCCTAACTACAGAGGGGATGCAATCCTTTGAATTAAGTCAGTAGGGCTGTGCCCAGTTCTGCCTTTTCATCCTGCCAATGATGGCCCATCCACACACACATAAGCTCTCTATTGTGTGCCTGTCTAGGGAGGAATTCACAAACACCAATTGCCAACTACCCCCAGTATGTGACCCAGAAGGAGTCTGCAGCACCAAATGGCCAAGGTAGGAAAATGCCAACTTTCTAAAAGTGGAATTTTCAAAATTGTAACCAAAAATCAGATTTCACTGGTGAAGGAGGATCTTTTTATTACAATTCAGCCAAACATATCCTGTTTATGTGTGCCCATTGGGAAGTTCCAGCGTATTAAATATAATAAGGAAAGTCCAATATTATCCTGTGAGAGAAGTAGGCTTTGCAGTAGTGAAAAACAAATGTAAGAATTTTTTATTACAAGGACATGTAAAACCTAAAACAACATGTAAGAACATGTAAAGATATTGCACCCTTCCCTGTGGCAGTTTAGGACCTACTCTAGGGATTAAATGTATTAAAAAGGCAGGTTTTAGTCTGGCAACATTTTTATTTTACCAGATTGAAATGACAGTTTAGAACTGCATACACAGGATGCAATGGCAGGCCTGAGACACATTTAAAGGGTTACTTAAGTGGTTGCACAATCAGTGCTGCAAGCCCACCAGTAGCATTGAATTTAAAGGCCCTTGGTACATATAGTATAATGTTATCAGTGGCTTACAGGTAAATTAAATGTGCACCTTGGGTATAAGCCAATTCTACCATGTGTAGAGGAGAGAGCACAAGCACTTTAGCACTGGTTAGCAGTGGTAAAGAGTGCAGAGGCCTAAATGCAACAAAAACAGTAGCGTGAAGGTAAAAAGTTTGGGGATGACTCCGCAGAAAGTGCCAACTCAAACAACTGACTTGATTAAAGACAAGAATTTTCTCTATTCAAAAGGAACCGATAATCTAGCAGAAGGATGCAAACGTTAAGAGTGTCCTTAATAGTCTGTTCCTATAATGAAGCATGGATTAGCCAGTCATCTAAACACCTCCTAACACCTTACCAACGTATTATGAAAACAGAGTTCAGAAGGTGGTAATCTGTTGCAAGAACTTTTGGACATATCTGGTGTGGATGTATGCTTTTTCAGTAGAATGTGTCCTGTTCTTGTTTGATCTGCTGTGTTTTTGTGTCGCAATGTGATTTTGTTGTGTTGTATTGAAGTTGTGATGGGTTTTGTGCTGTTTTGTTGTTATGTTCCCTGTTATGTTTTAATTGTGCTGTTATGTTGCTTTGTGCAACTGATTGTGCAATATTCTGTTGCTTACTTTAGAGACATTAACAAATCCTGCAGCTTCTCCAGCTAAAAACAGCACCTGCAGAAAAAGCTCCTCTGATGAGCAACTGTTCACCACTAAGGTGGTAAAATAGCACTGTATGAACTCTAACTATGTAGGATACAAGTCATTTAAAAGAGCGAATTCAAAATTAGAAATCCCAGTGCTCTCTTTATTTTATACGTTTGAAAATGCAGAACTGTTTAGATTTCTGTGGCACAGTTTATTAGGCTCCTCCTAAATGAAAGGTATGCATTCTTTCATTTAAGCAGCATTTAATTTTTTTTAAAAAAATGGCGAAATCTGTTTAAGAACACTGCATATGAGAGTCATGTTATCGAGAGTCAAACAATAATAACATAAATACAAAGATAATTATGGTAACTTAACATTCATAGTCTCTTCGCTAATGTAGTCTACGAAGCAGAACACATTCTTTGTGGCAAGAGAAAAACAATCTGTATTACATTACAATCTATACAAAAGTGATAGCTATTTCTCTAAAGAAATTAAATCACCTAAATATGATTCTGACTTTTCAGTAGAGGTAACGGTTTTTATTTTATGGGGGGGTCTTGGGTTATTTGATATATCGCGGTCAGTAAAAAAAAGAAATAGGAGCTAGATTATTAAGAAGAAAGCTTTGAACAAGGACATCCATGATGGAATGAAATCAGGCAAATATGGATAATTCAGCTTTATAACTGAATCAAATGCTTATACTAGCATAGACATTGAGAGATACAAAAATGCGCCATATTAGTGACTGCATACTTATCCCAGATATAAATATACGGGAAGCATGGTATCAGAAAGCATATGGCAGAAATAGCCAAGTAAATGAATCTTGCAAGCCTCAATGGATGAACAGCCATTATGGGAATGAATGAAATTGTGACATGTTTGGCGTTATTTCAATTCTGAGCCTGGCTGATCAGAATACATGATTTGTTTAAATGTTGAAGGTTCTCGAGTTACTTGATCATTGGCAACTAAAACATAGGTTGAACATTACATATTTGTAGGGTGACCAACTGGCATGGGTACAAATTCAGGACGGTGAGTGTAAAAATTCAGGGCAAAAAAATCAGGACAGTAGTCAAAATTCAGTAGAAAACTTCGGGACAAAAGGTAAGTTTGACAGACACATCAAAGGAAGTCAAGCAATAGTATATAGCAATTGTATATAAGTAAGTAAATAGAAAACCAATTTAAGTACAAGCCAAAATAAGTTTACATTAGGTGGAGACAATTGTGCACTTAACGTTTTTTCTTGTATGTGCACAGATTTGAGCAACTGTGCAGGTCTTTTTGTGCTATTTCTTATTATCATAATCTATTTATATGGTTTCTGCACTTTTTTGTCCAGTTTGATATTTTCTTTACAGTTCATGGTCCTGAGCAGACATGTTTGCAGAGAGAAGTGGTCAGGAAGATCTGCTCGGATGGACTTTGTTACTAGCATCTCTTATCTGAGTGCCATTGTGAAATATAAAGCTTAATGCATATAATGTAGCTAATTGGGACCTGCAGTGCTGGACCAGAGTGTAGTCCTCTGAGTGGCAAGTTGTATGTGTCAGATTGCCTCGGGTATTCCATGTCTGTTCAACTGGTGATGACTGGTTTAGGGGCTGGTACAGTACTGAGTGATTGATAAGACCCCTAGCAGTCAGGTGCTGTGTCTTATAAGAGCATTAAGCAGGAAAAGGGTGTTATTAAGCAGCCTGCCTGAGCTATAATTGGCTGCACACTGCTGAGTGTTATGGTATTATTGTGGCCAGAATGGTTAGATAGGAGTTGACACACTATATATTGCCCTGGCTAGCCATATATCATTCCTACTCATTTTACCTATATATGGGAAATAGTATACTGATTGGACTATTTCAGCTCTGTGAGCTGTAAACTGCAAATTTTCATTGATGCACAGAAGTATGCTCTAGACTAGGAATGGTGTACATTGTCGAGGCATTATTGCATGTCAAAAGGAGGCACTGTCTATTACATATTGAAATGGACAAAAATGGCAAAATTCAGTTTTACTGATAAAACTATATAGAGTCCCAAAAATATTTTGTGGAAATTTGGTTTTAGCAGCTATGTATGGTTTGAACATTACCAAGTAAAGTGTCTTTACTGTTTTGATCCTATCAAAACTTTCCAGCACACTTATGAATTACAAACAAGCTGTCCATGTGTGGTTTCCTAACTGCTGATATGTTTTGAAACATTTGCACACTTTATTTACAGGTATATCAACATCTGACAACTTACAGTCTTTGTTTTCACATCCCAAGACAATTTGGGAAATGATGCTGCATTCTACAACACATTTGTCATTATATATTTATTTGTATTAGCTTCTAAAGCATATTAAATGATGATCTTGCTGTGCACCAGAATACGACAATCTTTGTTGGGGCTCTTCAATGATTCCCTCACTATCACCAACAGTTCCTCTCATCTCTCCATTGTCCCTCCCTCACATGTATTTCATTTGTTTTACAGTTTACTCATACCAGTATAAGGTGTCAGAGCACTTTACATCCTACACACATACAGGACAATGAATCATTCATGTATAAATCAGTGTAGAGAACTGTCACATAAGGCAAAGGGGACTTCAAGGTGTAGGGTGCACATGTCACCCATACTGGTAGGCCATGTTTAAAGAAGGCTTGGTCTGAAGAAGCACAAACTCAGGATCCAGAACATAACACTGTGGTTAGAGTTGAATTTAATCAGAAGAATGAATTTCTACCCAAACAAACCTTTTTAGCAACATTAGGATAATAAAAGTCAGGGAAGAAAACACAAATTTCCAACCTGTACCATGCAGTTAGCTTGCATTTCCTTGATGGCAGTTCAAGGATCACTGTGCGAGATGACATACGTAACTTAGGAAATGCACAATAAAAAACGAATCCCTGTGACAAAAGCAATAACCCACTGAGATATGCACACATAATACTGTTCTTTGATATGCGTGGTACACATTCCTTGCAGCAGACATAGTAACCCTCTGTGCTACCTTATATGAATCAAAACTGCTACTAGACAAAAACTCCCATCTCTCGCCAGCAGGTACATTATTCACCAGAGATTCCACTTCTAGTGTTGCCCAAAAAACTGCTGGATATACAAGGAACTTTGAAATGCTTTTAAAACTGCTGCACTGCTACAAAACCATCCAACAATAACAAAAGTGGCCCCCAATCCTTCCAGCCTCCTGGAAAAAAGCCCAATGCCCGTTTGGCCATTCTGGCCTTGCTACCACCTTCCAATGGTGCCCTTCATCTTCACCTAGACCCTCTCTCATGTGTATTTACATTTATTATCTTCATGCAGAAACGTGCACATGTGGTGAAAGGTCTAGGTAAGTCAGGTGCAGAATTACAGTTATTATGTATTGTGTAGTATGATCTGTAATGGCACATCTGATATGTTGGAAAAAACAAATTCATACTTCGGGTTCCAAGGGTTTTTGCTTTAACTTTACTTGGAAAATATATTGCCAGAGAATCATTTAAAATTTGCAATTATCTAAACTGACTTCACACCCACTGCAATTTGTGAATATATGGAAATGGATGCACAATGGTACAGGTCTTCATACAAAAGGACAATAGAATTCCACTTAGATGGCCTGTATGAGAAGCTGAACATCTCAAGCAATGACTGGCACATTCTCAATGTGTTGAATTTGGATATGAAGCTATTGAGGATGATGTCCCAGAAATGGCACTGCTGAAGTGCAGTACCCTCATATGTTTATCCGATGTGCCTTTACAACCCGATCAGGATGCAAGAGCCTGCAGTGTGGCTCTGTAGCATTAGAGGGTACAAGAAAATACCCCAGATTCTATGAATTTACCTAGATGTTTTCCAGTGGCAGTTGTCTGTGCATCAGAGAGAGAAAAATGGTGGCCATCCTCCGGACATTTTGGTTTGATCGGGCAGATAAACATTCCATGATCCACAAAACCTCACAGAAATGGGTGAGGGAGTAGAAGCCCATTGGAATATTAGAACACAGGCATCCAGCAAAAGGTGTTAAAACAGTAGCTCTCTCCCCTTCCACTACATCACAGTGGTTGGATACGTGGTCCCTCTTCAGCTTCAACAACAAAGAAGACAATAGAAGAAAACCTCTACTTCTACTAACCCTAAAGAAGGAGAACAACAGCAGCGATTGAAAGATAATATCATCACCAATACCCAAGAAAGGGAAACACCAGCAAATCTGGTGAGGAATGAATGTCATTGGTCCACTGACTCGCATACATATTTCCTGTGGAATGAAAACTAGACCATCAAGAAAACTATAAATGTAGATACTCGAAGCCCGCTGGCCTTCTTTCAGTATGTTGCAGCTGGAGGACTAAAGGCCTACATGGACCATCCATTGAAGACAGAGAGATGAAAACAGTGTCCCTGTAGCAGCTCACCTGCCACAAACATGAAATAAGTGAAGGTAGACAGTTAATCAGAAATCCCTTCACCAACATTGCAGAGTGGAGATGAAAACAGTGGCCTTTTATCATCCAACACCACACATTGTGGGTGGGTCCAAAGATTCCAGGACACCACGATACCCCAGAGGAGGAAGAATAAAAACGGTAATACAAACCCATCTCACATAAATAACATGAGGGAGTGGAGTCCCCTGTAATTCTCACATCCAAATCACAAAGTAAACATTTATAGAGGTTCATTAGAAAACTACAAGGAATGAGCACAAGGAAGACACAATTAACCTCAGGATATGTTCACTCAAACAACAGTAGAGTAAGCGGTCTACCACCCTCTGGCATTTTCCTATACCAATAACGTGGTAGGAAAGAAGGGTAGTGATTTCTGGTAACTGCTATCAAACACCAGGAATGAAATAGTACCAGAGGTACCCTCTTACACAACCTGCAAAAGCACTTACACGACCTGCAAAAGCACTGAGGTGGAAGGCATAATAGCAGCGTGGCAAATCTCTTTGCCCATTCCACACACTCTGTATATGATTATTTGATTCTGTCAATTTATAATACTGTCATTAGTTTACTTTAAGTAATATAACGGAGGTATGTATATGTGAAAGTTTCATATTGCAAAGCTGACAAATTCATAACTTTACAAAGATGGGGCTGCTTCAAAAGAAAGACAATAGGATAGTGTTTCACTAGAAATGGCACTAGAAATGGCACAGGGCAGAGTAAAGATGGAGTGATACAAGAGTTTCATAATCAAAATATTATTCAAATTAAATATTGTGCCCTATATTTTGTATAGTTGTAGGATTGGAGTTATTAAGAGAAAATCTACATCCAGTGGGACAATCATTTTCTAAACATTATTTAGAGCACAATAGTTAGGTCAGACGGTAGCTCTTAAAATGATATTCTGGCAATCAGGAACAGAAAGACAACCCGAAGAATAATGATAGCATAATGAGGATCCCTGAATAATAATAGCATAATGAGGATCTTCAGAATATTCAGAAAACAGGTCTCTTTTTGAGAACAAACAGATGAGCAAATATATTTAACAGTCAGACGGTGCAGTGGCTGCTGCAGTGGCAAATACTGATCTTGTGGAACGATGAGAAAATAATACTTTCAAAGAGGAAAATCTTTATCTGCTTGTGTAGCCTTTTGATTGGTGAGGGGTAAATGTTTTGGATTCCCGTGACTCTTAGGTAGCGATGTTTTGCTGTTGTAAAAACACGTGAACATATAATTGAAATAAAAGGCTGAAAATATATGATTGTGGAAACTGTTAAGGAAACCGGACAGAATGGTATGAGGATCCTTTCATCAGTTTCTCAATGTAGTTGCAGAATGAGGAACAGCGCTTACCATGGGCTGGCATGGCCTTATGCCGCCAGTGGTGACCCCTGCGTCTGTTGCCCAAGGCGGCCAAATGTAAGAGTGGGGGGTGGATATGAGGTGCTGGGGACTCGTGCCTTTCCGCCCTGAGACCGCTGCCCAGGGTGCCCCCTTGCTTCGCCACTGGTTTTTCCAAAAAGCGTCATTGATGGGTGGGTTAGGGTAGTAGCAATTATGCACAAGAAGAACACATCTTCATAAAGAGGAATCAATTACATAGTTTAAACACTTTGGTTGCAATATGAGTTGGTGTGTCAGGGGCCGGCTTTAGCGCTGGTGACGTCCAGGGCAACAATGTTTGTTGGCGCCCCTCAATGACCACCTCTGCCACAGATTCTCTCACTACTAACCTTTAACAGTGCCCCTGACGCAGAGTCTGTTTTTTACCCCAGGCCAATTCTGCCCACCCTTGAGGCATGAGACCCTGTTAAGCCCCCACCCGCTAGCATAAAAGGAATCTGTTAAATTGACCAAACTTTCCCAGCTGTTCTTTTTCTATGAAAAGGCCCCAAAATGTCTCTCTCATACAAATCTTCTCAGTGAGGCTCAGCTCCCCCGAAGCCCCCACTTCCTCGATCTGGACCTCTTCTCTTACACCCACGTAGATACCGCAAGAATAGCAATACCGCAAGAACAGGGAACTTCCCGAGCTAAAAGAGACATAACGCAATACCTGATGGTTGGGGCCACTTGCAATCTGTCATCTTTCATATTATTGTGTCTGTTGCTAGCCTTAATGTAACTAAGACATGCAACCAACAACTTCCTAAATGTTTCTCTTTCTTATAAAAGTTTCCCCAAAGTGACGGAAATCCTGGTCAATAGATGTGCAATTTCATTGTGATTCATGGTCAAACATCCTGTGACCTTTTGAGAAACGCCCTATAGCGTGGGTGACACTTCTGTGTTCTTAAAAATATTCCAGACAAGACCAAAATGTGTCATGTCCTGTAGGGACACCTGATAATGTCGTCATCCTCATGTCAATAGTTCATCAGTGAAAGAGTATAAAAATCTGTTCCTCAGACCATTCAGGAGACTACCTCGTGGCAGTGACCCATTGGGTCACTGACGCCTGTGTGGCCTCCTTCAGCCCCTATCTAAGCATCTTTGGCTGAAGCTCTAATTGTTTCTGGCACTTTAAAATTGTCCTTCTCTCTCTCCTCTGCTTCGCCCTTATTCTAAAAAACATTATTGCAATTGCAAAGCAATAACGTTGTTCCTCCTACACTTAACAAGTGCATTAATAGCTTTGCAGTCAAGAGTAGGTTTCATTCCCTAAGCAATTTCAATTGTGCCGTTTCAATAATCCTGGCCCCTCACACTCTGGGTCTCTTTAAACTGTTTAACCTACAGGAATTATTCTCTTCATGAAGGCTTGTTTCAAGTTCTCTACATTGTCATAGAATGTATTCTGTGTCTTTCTGAAGTCTCTAGCTGATTTAAATGTGATTTCTAATGGATCCTCACTCCAGCTTGCCTTGTAGTTCTCATCAGAAAGGCTTGATTCTAGGCACTATGATTTCATAAAAAATGTACTCCATGTCTTTGAATCTCTGGCAGTTTTCCATTATGCATTTTTAGGAGTTACTCATTTCATCTTGCCTCGCAGCATTTTAGAAGCAAGCTCTATTTAGCATGTACTCCTGGCAGAGTGAAGCCAGGTTTTCTTAAAAAGTATTCACTAGAAATGCGTTGTGTTTTGTGCAATAAAATGACACCTCAACTGTGATCTTTTGTCATCTCATATCATTGTTCCTTATTCCTCAGTGAAGTGTTGCGTCGATGACACGTGCACACGGCTCATGACCACAGCAGGGTGGTTTGTGGGTTGTGACTCGTGACCACACCCCAGAGGGGTTTCCTTTCTCCCCTCAACACCCCTCAAGTCTCCAAAAGCGCTCTCCCTCAGATGCCTTTAATATAGCCTTATAGCTGTAGCGGGCTATACCTGCCATTAAAGGTCCACTCTGCCGAGGGCCTTTAACAAGGGGGCAGGACATTAATGCCGGTATAGCCCAGCTACGGAGGGCTTTAAGGCAATTAGAACATTCTGTGACTAGAGGGCAGAAGGTTCTAACAAATAAAACAAAGTCCTCACGGAGCCTGAAGGGATTGAGATCCCCTCAGGCTCCATGAAGCCTTTGTTCTCAGCAACCGCTTGGAATGTTTGAACTCCGGGCTTTTACCAGCCATTCGAAGCCTGGAGCACTCCATTGTTTTCAATGGAGCCCCTAACATTCCAATTTTTGTATTAGTTTTATAGCGCCGCCACCACTCATACAAGTGCAGGGTGTCAGAGCCCTTTACATCATGCGCACTACACAAAGACAGTCAATCATAGGTGTGTAAATCAGTTTAGAGGGTATGTTACATAAGACAGTTAATAGCTCACTGTTCTATTTTATAATTATCACTTATAAACTACAAGGAACAAAGAATCTTTCATGCAAAAGCAACAACCCACTGACCTATTTACATTATTTGCACTTTGTGATCTGAATGGTACAGATTCTCTGCAGCAGGCAAATTAACCCTCTGCACTACCTTACCATGAATCAAAACTTCCACTAGACAATCCTCCCATCTCTCGCTAGGAGAACATTAATCACCAGGGTTATTTTGACATTTGTGTTGTTGTCTGAAAATTGCTGGAGGCCAGGAACATAGCAGCAGGTTCTTCTGAAACCATAATATACTTCAAGCAGGATACCCCACCCAAAGTCAGAGCCCGGTGCGGTTGCACCGATGGCACTACCCTAGAGCCGGCCCTGGGATTGTCTTACTATTGCTGTATTCCTGGCTTAATCATGAATTTTAGGAATGAGGTTGGAATGTGCCAGCTAACTGCTGGATGACACCTGGAAGTTAGGAATAAGCAATGAGTATATCTCACAGACAATCTTTGTGAATTGGGCCCTTTATTCTTATAAAATGTACAAAGTGAAGAAGAATGCACTTTATCATGAAGTTGTTCTTTTAGCACATATAAAGCTTGCTAATATATTTTTAGACATCTCAGGTATACCATTACTGTTTAATACTATTTTTACCTTGTGTTGGTCCAGTTTTCTCAGTGGGGTTAAAGGTTCTGGTTTTCAAGGATTCCGGCATCATTCCTTGTACTGCTGTTGGAAGAAAAGCATTAACTTAGAATAAGTGTAAAACATAGCACTAGAAATCCCGTTACTAGGCAGGTAAAAGTTGCCAGCATAAGATTTGACGATATAGATATGAAAAGGTGCGGAAAAGGAATAGACATTCAATCATACTCCACAATGGCCGATTGCTATTTTGGTGTTGTGATGTTCTGAGACTTTTCAATGTCTTATTTATGCCAAATAGAAAGAAATAACATACGTGACCCGTCACTATTTTATTACAAATACAAGCATGAAAGCTGTGACAGTGCAACGATGACAAATAAATAATGTAGTTAACGAAAGGCTTTCTTTAATAAAAAAAAATGAATGTCTCGTTAGCTTAGAAATTAAAGAATCTTAAAAATGATTCTCGACATCCAATACCCAGGGGCTTCATGCACTTCATATCCTCTCTCACAATGGCAGCAGCATGTATTGCCTGCTAAAACAACTGATTCTCTTAATCAAAAACGAAAAGATTAACGTTGCAACCCAAAATAAAATCAAATGTGGACATTAGCCATAACGAAAGTATTAATTCAAGCATTGTAAAAAATGGTTTAACAGAAAATGTTCTAGTGGCATGATTAATTCTGTCCTCAACGCATTCCAAGCCTTGGGGCCCTGCATTAGTGGGAACTTAAAGCAATTGAAATAAGCATCAAAGGTTTTCATGAGGACAGAATACAAATAGTTAACCACGGTGCAATTTACATTTAGAATCCCTGCTTTCATTATTTATAATCAAACACTAAAATGGGTCATATAGTTATGCTATGTCGATTTGTATAGCGCACTAATCCCGTGAGGGGGTCAGCTTCTCTCAACAATATGTCAAACAGTACAAGCCATACAAACTGTCATAAAATATTTAAATGAAGAGGTAAAGACCATCCACCAAATACAGTGAAGGACACTACTTGCAGTCAGTCTGAAAACAGAATTGTAAGAGAAGATATGGGGTATTTTAAAAGAAATATTTTCATATGCCTTCAGGACAAAATGTAATTGTACATACACAGCTCAGAATATGGCATTGAATACTTTTCAAACCGGGTGGAGAAATCCAATAAATTGAGATTTAAAATTCTAGAAATCCTACCAGAATTGCCTGATGGAGGAGATTGTCCTAAAAATTTACCACAAACAGAAAAAAATGTACTGGACAAAAGATTGTGTACTTTATATCCCAAGGGTCTGAATCACCAAGTGGAAAATATCTTTAGAACATCTTAAATCAGCATAAACAACAAGCCTTTCTTACACTATTGCAGAGCAAAGATGGTACCTATGTAAACTTGATTCACAAGACAAATCGCAACTTGAGATTTCATTCATGGGAAAACTACAGCGCTCAGTATACACCTGAGAGTTAACATGCTGCCTGTAATCTCACATACATAATAAAGTTTTGATTTGGAAGTTCAATGAACTAGGCAGTAAGGTCCCATCATGGAAAACTAGCAGCTCCCAATTAATTACGTAGCAGATGAAGCATCTGTTAGGAACTAATGCCACTTTTAAATCACAAGTAAATTGAGGATAAATGCGAATAGGCCGTGAATGATCATGGAAGTAGTAATTTGTAATTGCACGCAAATATAACACCAATTGCAAAATATGCAGCTGAAGAAAACTTTCATCAATATAAACAACATTCCCAAAAATGGGAAATACAAAAGTATGGCAGAATGGCTCAATTATTAGTACCTGCGGGACTCCGTCTACTACAGGTCCGAGAAGGCGTCCCAGAGGAATTAAATCTGCCTGGAGGACGCTAATGAATAAATCGAGAAAAATGAAAGTGAAGAGCGAATTGAACCGATATGGATTACAAATGGCTCTTCCATTCACTGGTTGTGCTGTGAAAAGTGTGGAAAAAAAATTGAATCCCAAAGTTTGGACATCCCAAAATATTTTCATTCTGTCCTTCACACAGTTTACTGCATCAGTGACAGGGTTAAACAATAGTTTCTTGAAGCAATGCGCCCCTATGTTTAGGCACCTCTTCAAACATGAAATTAGCAGAGTAAAAACAGGTCCTTAAGAAGGGGGTCCACTCAATAATTGACTTCTAGATAAATTAAAAGTTAGAAGGTTTTATTACAAAAATTCAAAAGAAGAATTACAGAGACAAAGTTATCCAGAGTTTGCAAAATCAGAAATAATTTGGGCGGCATCCCTATTAGAATAGCAGTCTTCTCGTTGACCCCCCAAAATCAAGGGGTTCTTATACACAATTCTTGAATAGGAAATTGGTAATACTAAAAAATTATTGAGGTGTGAGGGAAATGGGAAACAACCATCACAACGCAACTTTTACAACGCACTACCATCACAACGCAACTTTTACAACGCAAGATCCATTACAACGCATGCCATTACAACGCATGCCATTACAACGCAGATGCTAATACAACGCATGCCATTACAACGTAAGTATGGGTAAGTATTTAATTAAAATAATATAAATTTATTTTTAAATTAATTTATTTAAAATAATTATAATTAAATTTATTATAATAAATTTGAATATTTTAATTTCATTTTATTTGAATTAATTAATTAAAATTAAATGTATTTTAATTAAACCCCCTAGAGTTAGAATAGTAATTTTTACCCCTACACTATCCAGCACTTACACTACTTTTACACCCCCCTGGCGTTAGAATAGTAACTTTTACCCCTATACTATCCAGCCCTTACCCTACTATTACACTCCCCTGGAGTTAGAATAGTAATTTTTACCCCTACACTATCCAACACTTACCCTACTTTTACACCCCCCTGGAGTTAGAATAGTAATTTTAACCCCTACACTATCCAACACTTACCCTACTTTTACACCCCCCTGGATTTAGAATAGTAAATTACATTTTATTAAATAAAAATAAAAATGAATTTAAATAAATTATTTTAAAACATTGTATTTAAATTAAAATTAAATTATTATTAATAAAATAAAAGTTCCCGTGGGCCACCAGGTGTTGTTCCATGGGGAGGTGTTGTCCCCAAAATTCAATTGAAAAGAAATCTCTACTAATAATGGGGTCAATTGACTGTATATTCACTGTATTTAAATTGGTGAATAATAGATCAAGTGTGTGCCCTGCCTTGCGCTTAGAACCATTTCTCCACTGATTTGGTTGTAAAATCTGCATATCATTCTCCAAATTTCTACTCAATTAATCAAACTGATCCTCAAAGGAAAAATTGAAGTCTCTCTTGAAAAGAAAGTGCTCAGTCTTCAGCACAATTGGCGACAGCTATGCGGGTAAATTTGTTGTCAACAGAGTTATATCCAGGGGGCATCTAGGGGATGGCTCCTCCCAATCTGACTGTCTTGTTAAGAGAAAGTTGGAAAATCATGACCTCACAATCCTCCATTGGGGAGCCGCTTACCCTAACACATTCAAACACATCCCTGTAAAGGATTGCAACTCCCCCACAATTCCTTCCAACAAAATCGCTTTTTTCACCCTATATTCAGTCTGGCTATCACGCCTGGTCTCTGTGATCAATACTAGATCTGCCTTCAAGCAGTAAATGGCATCCCAAATTTCCATACAATGTTTAGGAAGTGATCTAGAATTGAAGTAAAGGCAGCTGATAGGTAAGCGTTTACCACTAGACTTTCTGAAGGATAACAAAACATTCTTTCTCAAGGAGCAGCTACAAGCCTGTAACTCTGCATATGAGCTCAATAACGTAAATCCCTCCAATACCGCCCCTGACCCAGATTGGTTCATGCAAATCATCTGCAGCTGGCACAAGAGAATGGTCCAAATACAGTCCCTGGATGTCTCTTGTAGCAACTGGCCATATTATGTTCATTTGAGGCCATGGCATTCAAGGCTCCCTGTGAGTACATTACAAGAGGATCCTAACCCCTTCTGAAACTGGCAGAGGTCCTGGCGACTGGTGATGAGCTGGCATGGCGAGGCGCAGGTGGGCTTGCCTTTGGCTCGCAAGTGGTGCGAACTCACAGAACCCATGTTTAAATCTATGTTGGTCTGCCAGCTACACCATAGACTCTCCTTCCTATCCAACCCTACCCCCAAGATGGCGGAAAGCGGAAAGCAATACCAGTATGGATCACCATGATAAAATACACCACTGTACTACTGCCCTGTGATGCCACGAAGAAAAAAGAAAAAATTGCAGAAAGAATTAAAATAAAGAAGAGCACCCGAGGGGAGAAACTAAATAGAGTGCCCGAGCACACAATTGAGCAGACTATTAAAACGTATGTAAAATGTTTGAAACACAACTACACATGCAGTATGAACACTTGGCAACATATGGAGCTAAACAAAATTGATCTTACCGGGACATTATTCTACGGATAACTTAGCTTTGGGCATCATAGGAATTTTCATGAAAAATAAACATTGCTTTCAACTTTCAGGCATGTCTCATACCCCATTTACACAGTGTATCCTACTAGTCCTTCCGTTCCCCGAGATAGACTCGAGTTAACTCCATTTGCTGTTTCATATATGTGTCCTCACCGCTTTCATTTTTCTTTCCCCACCCGCGGATTTCTCCAACAGCCTTCTGTGTCCAGTGGCCTTAGGCTCTGCCCAATCCACTTACGCCCAGCTATGATGGCCTGCATTTCTTCTTTCACCTCCAGAAGGGAGTTCTCCTGTGCACTTATTACTTGTACCTCTTCCTGCCTGCTGCACTCTTCTAATGTGTCTTCTGCCTTCGCGTACCCCTGCCAGTCCTCCCTCCTATCTTCTGTACCAGTAATGTCTCTATTGCTCGTGCCACCACCCATTCATAGCACCCCTAGAATGTTTATTCCTACATATAAGACTGGTGATTCATCCATCATAAAATAGCCATTTCAAATGTTGGTATAGAGTGGCTTTGTGGCAAGCTATACTTGAAACTCTTTAGAACAAGAACTGCATTTGCTAATGAAAAAATTATCCCAATTTTCAAGGCGTTGGTCTGTGCTGCATCAGTCTGCTTACTGGAGAGACATTTTATATTTTTGAGGGTTTCATGGGATATTTGATGTGCTGATCTTTGCAAAAGGGCAATGTACAGGCACTTTGACTAAAATATGATGCACATGCAAGGATGAAAGCTGTGATAGTACAATGATGATGAAGTTATAAAATGTGAATGAGGATAATGACTTAAAACAGAAACAGGAGAGTATTATGAGGACAGGAAGAAACAAATATTAAAGTAATACTTTACACGACTCAACTTGGTGCTAAGAAGGACAGTCAAGAAAGAGGAGCAGTAATAAGCAGCTATAAGAAGAAAACTATATAAAAGATGAATGGGGTTATGATCATACTGGAGGAGGTAGAAACAAATATGTTGATATGATGTACATGTATTGGCTGGAGAAAATCTTGGATTATTTACCCAGTTTTGGGTCTGGCTGCTTAGTGAAGACAACAGTTTTCACTGTAGGGTTTTCTTTTGTCACCTCTTGTCTATCTGTTGAGAACACAGTTAAAAAAATCAGGAATTTTTTTTAAAAAGGGAGTCAATAACTGAAAAAGAAGGCTGAAAAGAAAACCATGGAGGTTGCAGATGACCCTTCTTCAGATTATGTAGCTGAAAGAATAGGATGTGGAGGAGAGTAGAGAAGAGAGGTTAGTGTGTATTGGTTTTTACAAAAATAGCAAGAGTTTGCAGCAGTAAACAACTAATAACCTAAATATGAAATGATTTACCTGGCGAAAATAGTGAAATGTTTGAATGTGATCCTGTACCTTAATCGATGATCATAACGTATAGATTCACTGAAGACATATTATCTATTTATCTGTTGCCAACGCTCGCTCCTCTGCTGAGGTAAGACTTATGACTATGTAGGGTTATGTGACTATTACACACATGCATTTCTGTTGGAAGGAAATAGTGCTTAAGCTGAAGTTTGCTGTGAGTTGTATGCATTAGTAAATAACTCGAAAGCCATAACATGTGCTGCACAAAGAAGGAACTCCAGCAATAGCTTTCAGGTGAATTTAGATTTATTGACTTGGAAAGTGCTAACAACATATGCAGAGAGAAACGGTAAAAAGAGATGACAAAGACCTTAGTTCACATTTTCTTAATATCATTAACAACACGATCAAACAGAACAAAGGGCAACAAGGGCAAGGACAATGAATGCTCAGCACTGATCACGCGATGATTTCCTGCACAATTCATGGATAGATGTCTGGATACATCAACTATACATTCTGTCTTCCCACCTGCACCTGTAAACCTTTCCCTTCTTCACCTACTCATCGCATCCCCAATGGCCTTGTCACTTTTACATGAAATAGGTACTCATGAAACACCAATTGCAAGTAGAGGTCTAGACTAGGGCGGTGCTATGCAGTTGTTTAGTAACTTAAGTAAAGTATGTTCTGATTGCATAACATAACCTACGTATGAGAAGATGAATTCATATTGTTTAACTGATGTTAATAAAGAAATATGCCCGTCTTTCATTAGTTTTACCAGTAGTAGCTTTATTATACACTAGTTTCAATGCATAATTTGTGCCAAAAACAGCCGAAGAAATATGTGCGCTGCTGCCAGTGTGTGGTGATCTGGAAAAGAGCAATATTGGAATATCCGACTCTGAACCACTTTCACAGTGTAGTACTAGCTAAAAGAAAATATGCTTTTGGCGTTCAGTTAAAGACATCTTTGCATGCCTCTCTTGGACTGAAATCCACACATGAGCCCGTTAAGGATGGTGCCTTTTGGGTGTCTGGTGGCAAATCTGATTGCACATAAGTAGTGATCCCCTAACCTATAAAATGAACAGTAGTACCATCAATTGTGTAATTCACCAAGTTTGATTTTGGCTAGTGCTTTAGGCAATTGGAATATTATTGTATTTTGGGGAATTGTGATGTTTACTTTGCTCTGATAGCAATTTTAGGTAGATTAATTAGTCATCTCTAGAAGGGCTAGGGCTTTGAGCTAATGTTATATTAATACGTGTTAGTCTGCACTATGAATTGTTTTGTAGCATTTCACTATATTTACAGGAAATTTCATGGTTTACCTACTTTACGATGCTAAATAATTTTGAGTTGCATTCATTTTTCTAATTAAAAAAAATCTAAAAATCAAACATAATATATTAATCATCTGTTAAATTAAAATTATAATTCACGTTGATGACTCTGACTTCACTTCTGAGGAGCCACAGGTTAGGGACATTTGGGGTTCTGTGATGGTTGAGTTTGTTTTAGATTGAAGAATAGCAGAACACCTCCCAGAACTAGGGTGACCAGATTCTCAAAACAAAAAACGGGGACAGGTCATAGACATAGAAGTAGGACTACGGTTTGCAGTAACCATCGACATAAAAGTAGGACTATTTGACAGCTGTCATAGACATAGAAAAGGGACTACAATGACAGCTCCCTCCACAGACCGAGTGGGCACTAGCTCTGCAGAACCTGTAGGTTGTGAAGGAAACTCACACTGTCACAGGCTGCTTGAGCAGGACCCTGGGTGTACATACATCTGTGAAGGAAGCTTACAGTGCCACTGTCTGTGCTGAGCCTGTGCTGTATAAGAGAAAAGCGCACTGCCACAGCACATGCTGCCAGGCAAGTGTGCGTGTGTGTGATGCTTGCATTGGTGCTGCATGCATTATACCTGCTCTCTACCAGACAGGATTTTGCCCTCTCACTACCTGTTCTCTTTCGCTGGGGTGTGTATGTGTTGTGTTGCAGCCTGAGTGGAACAAATTTAGCGGTGGGGGTATCAGCGTAGTTCTCACAAATGCACCTCAGGTGATGGGGTTTAGTAGATATGTCACCTGTAGGATTAAGAAGACCTGCGTTGTTATCCTGGCTGTCCTCACTTGAGCGGATTGTGGGATCCTCCGCATGACTTGCTCTTACGTACTTTTCAAGAATAGGGCAGGATGTATGCAGGCACAACGTTTGTAAATAAGCGTGATGGAAATTATACAAGATGCAATCTAATTCCTCGCTGCATACTTTGGAAGCAGAAGACTGGCGCTGACAAATGTAACTTAATTTCCTTTACTGTGCCTCAGTTCACAATGTGGGCTACCCGAGAACATTAATTAATTAATTCAAGAGGTTTACACTGCATGTCACATAGGGAATTCGTGGGTGTTCCGTATACAGGATATGTAAGAAAGAAAGCCAGTTTGTCTCGGTGTCTCAGAATGTGCACTCATCAACTTGCAGGATGTTCTCCATACAGGTGTATGCCTCGGCTAAACAGTGTCCTCACTGGTGAATCCCTCATGCATTATATTAATGTGCAGATAAATTCTTCAGGTGGTAACCATGATTAGGTTGAATTCGTAAAATACGATTTTGGTAAATGTCCAAAGGAAGATATTAAAAAGTTTATAAGGAGCATCAGTTTGCAACACTTTTTTTTAAAGCGCTTCAAATCATCACTTTCTTCAGTTCGACCAAATGAAAGTCATTTGTGGGGCTGCAGAATAACTCACCGAACATCCCTAACATAATGGTCAATTAAGCTGAGCAAGTATATATTTTAAAAGAGAATATTAGTGTACTCAGTAACTGCCTGCTGTTTGAAAGACTATTTAAAAAAAAAATACAACACCTACTCGTTCCAGTAAATTAAATCTTACTTTTTTCTCCTAAAAACGGACAATTGCTGAGCAGTGTATTTACAGGTTTGTCTAGACATTTTTCGATTTCCCCTTCCTCTAATGTGCACATGAGGCCTGATCAGGCACACAGTACCCATTGGACTCAACCTGGCTTCAGCCCCCCCACCCCCCTGTCGTGTGTGTGCCCGGGATGAGACAGATCCCGGGCATACACAGAGCTGCACCCTAACGTTTAACAGGTCTTTAAAAGACCATTTGAATGTAATTAGGCCTTGCTGTTTTTTCACACCTTGTTGGAGGCCCTGCAGCTCCACTCTGCCTACTGATTAAAGGTTCAACCCCCCCCCCCTGATTAGCATCCTTGCAACCAACACGCCTGTGCGGGCACCTCTTAGAAGTCAGCAAAAGTGTAGGTGGCGCTGCGTGGACAAAGGGAAATCCCGAGAGAAAACGTCTCTCTTCACAGGATTTCCCTTCCTGCTTCAGCGCTCATCTCAGTGATGTCACACGCAATGAAAAACCGGGACATTTGTGTGTTTAACTCGGACACCTTTCGTTTCGAAAACGGGGACATTTGACTCATTTGGAGAAAAGTGTCGGGACACGGGGACACTTCTCCAAAAACGGGGACCGTCCGGGGAAAACCGGGACGTCTGGTCACCCTACCCAGAACGGACAATTACTTTGCCGATCTCCGAGTAGCCAGGTGATTCTGGTCCCGCTCCAAGCAATGGCGAATTCCCTTTGAGCGCGTTTGCAGCGTGCAGGGCTTGCTGTGATCCTTCGCGAAAACCGGAGGAGATTTGAGGCTTTTGGCAGGCTTCGAGACATTTGTCTTTGTTGTTGAGCAGCTGTATTTGGTGGAGGAATGGAAGCAATCCTTCGGCTTCGTGGATTTTTTGCGGCACTTTTTTTCCTTCGCTTGGGTGTCTGAGTGTCTCCCGCTGCGATGCCTGTGCCTCTCTAGCGGCTCCTGAGTCAGGGGTCAGTGGCAGGTGAGAGGGAGAGATCGGAGATTCAGAGGCTGCAGGGGCTGTGGCAGTGGCTCGATTTATACAATGTGTGCACTTATAAGGGGGCAAGTGTGTACCCCTTTTTGGATGAGAGAGCGGCGACCAGTTCAGTAGTGAAGGAAAAGTGATTGTTATCTGCATAGTGACTGCACGAAAGAGAAGAGATATTGGAATGGCATTTAAAGATACTTTGAGCATTTAAAAGCAAAAGAGGTATAAGTGGCATAAGACTCATTTGGAGATCGGGCAAGATCCAATGTGGTCTCATAGGGCTGAATTGCATTCTGGCATTTTGAGTTTTTTGGACTTGCCTGTTGCCACTGCCGCTGTGGAGCCTGGGTGGAGAGTTGCTGACCTTTTCGCCCTTTCACTTGCTGGGGTCGCCACCTGCCTCCCGCTGCCCGCTCCCATTTCCACCTGGGGAAGCCCCGGGCGCCGCGTGGAGTGCAGGACAGGGGACTGCAATCCCCAGCAGCCCACAGGAACCACGTGACCACAGCACAGCGCCAGGAGGCGCATAAAATTACCCACAGTCCTCCCCCGCAGGACGCGAGCGGGACGCCGGGCTAAGCCCGGGCAAAGGGCGGGCCCTCTGTGGCCCTCAGAGGCCAGAAGAGGTCGGGTCGGAACACCCATCCTGGTCTTCCGGGACTAACGTAATGAACTAAGGTATGCTTGTCTAGAGACTAATCATCTAGAGGCTGACAACGAACATCTTTGTCCTCTCCAAGTAGCCCCATTGATGATTAAGATACCCACTGGTCCCATACATAGGTGTGTGCTTTTGGGTTATAAGCTAGTTGCACCATGACCCCTAAAGGGCCCCCAAACAATATTCTTCTCAGGGAGGGTCACTCAAGGGGACATTGGACCTGTATATAACAAGGGTAACATCGGCCATTGAGACAATAGAACACAGCCTTCCTAATGATACCACATGCTGCGTACGATCCCCTTCGATTCCCACCGATTCACCAAACTCTTTACTACTTAGGGAACTTAATGCAATTTGCAATACTAGGTACATCCCTAGAGAGCAGGGAATTGAACAAACCGGTCCCCCATCGTGCCCTACTGGTATTGGAAGCCCTGAGCCTAGGAAATCGTATCAACCCAATAAAAGTCCCCTGGAAATTCCTATCGCACTAACAGATAAATCTACCATTCAAGCGACAGTACATCCCCAGGTCTCTTCCCAGAGTAGAAAACGTAAAGGTATGGAACATAATGGGAAACCAGCGAAATACCAAAAAAAAAAACTTAAGCCCCCCTCCGGTTATTGACACTACCACCCTCGAGACACCCAAAGCACGTCAAACACCGGCAACCCCTGTATCCCTCTTACCTTCTATTTTGCTGGTCCATCTAGAAGAACTGGTCAAGACCTTACTATCCCCGCTTATTGAGAGGATAGAGAGAATTGGGGAAAAGCTTTCAAAAATAGATGAAAATACCAAGCCAAACAACCAATCCCAGAGCATGGTTGACACCACGGTAAACAGCAATATTGCCCAGAGCTAGCTACTGGATCCCGTACCATTAGTTTTTAAAAGCAAGGAGGTACCCAAAAAATCGACAATGGCCCCTAGCTCTGCTCCCAGAGCAGGGTCGAACAAAGTAGGAATGAGTTGTGAGGGGTTAGCTGCAATTAATAAATGTATAAACTTACCACCGGAGGCAGCACCCTATGTGTGTGTCCTCTCTGGAGTGCCTGAGCTCACTATCAGAAAAATTGAAGGTCACCAGGACCTTAAAAACAAAGTACAGTTTTGGCTGACGAAGAACAGACCCCTTCCATTTAATATCGACGGAAGAATTCTAAATGTGAGAAGGGTGGGGTGGATAGGTTCCCGACCCAAGACCATAGCTGAGACCTGGTAATTGTTAACTTCAGGGATAACCAGGTCGTCCCATATCTGTGTAGCTGGGAGCCACAAAGAGGAGATGGGCCAATAGCAACACGGGAATTGTGCGATTTCTACCCCAGAACTGCGTATTTTCCAACCACAAGATGTAGTGTAGAGGAAAACCACTGGGTGGACAGGAGGGGCCCTGTATCGATCAGCTACCAGCAGATACCCACATATAATCACCAAAACCTACTTCCTGGCTTAGATATGGTGATCCAATAGGACAAGGATATTGCCCCAATCAGTAATCATTAACCCCTTCTATGCTCATGACGGAGCCGCTCCGTCATGAGCCTCGGTTGAGCTATGCTCATGACGGAGCGGTTCCGTCATGGCTCGCTCGGCGCGCCTGCGCGGCACGAATTCCGCGCCTGCGCTGGATGTTCCATTGAGCGGGCGGGGCCATGACAGAACCGCTCCGTAATGAGCACAGCTCAACCGCGGCTCGTGACGGAGCAGCTCCGTCGCGAGCATGTGAGCGCCGCTCGGCCCCCCCCCCGCCTCCTTAGCGCTGCGGCGGAATTCCCGCTATCTAATAGTTAACTTGTAACTATTCCTGGAGGTGTTGCCTGCTTATTGTTTGATCGCAAGGAAAACTGATCTACATTTTTGACTTTGTGTAATATTTTTATGTAAATTAATTTTGTACTTTGTATGCTTTTATGGTTATTAATTTTTAACCGAATAAAGTACTTTGAACTTGAACTAGACTGAAGAATACTATTTAAAAAGCCCAGTTATGCAGAAGATTTTATCCGTATCAAATTTAGTTAGTATCACCTGGGACATTGAGGGCCACCAAGTAGCTCAGCACTATTGGTCATTGGCAACTCTAATCCCCGTTTTAATGTAAGAGTATTAGATATATCAATAAAAATTACACAGTGAGTGAAAATGTTATTGACGCCATGCTCAAAAAAGGCAGATAAATGGAGAATTGATTCCCGCTCCCCTCCCAGCTGCCAGCACCATAGCGGTATCGTTCAAATTGCATTGCCTGTCCGCACTAGACCCACCTGAGACGTCGCATTACAGCGTAGCGCTTATTTGTTTAAACGCGCATTTGTGCCTGCCTGCTGCTCGTTGTACTTAGTTTGATTGCAAAGTTCTATACTTATAGCGCGCTCCCTTTTGCATTGTGTTACTGTACATGTTATGTGCTGAATTTACTCTCCTCTGAGTACTGCATTTAGTGTTTTTGAAATCAGGATCTGTTGTTTTCATTGTGCCTCGAGTGCACTTTCGCTTCTGCCCCATTCCAATAGTGATTTTGGCCTGAAGCCAGCCATTTTGTTGTTGTTTTCCCTCCCTGCCCGGACCTCCCCCCACGCTACCGCCTCCCTGCTGCTCCTCCCTCGCCCCTCCCCTCCACTATCCGCATATGACAGATGCATTCTCGCGCAGCGTTCACGCGCAGCGGTCGCGCCGAAGGTGCGCCAAAGGTAAGCCCGTCTACGCCCGTCCGCGCCCGGACCGCGCCCTGCGCCTGTCCCCCTGGTCCTCACCGCACCCAACCCACTAGAATCACATATGATGCCGCAACTGTCCTCGCCCTCAACCCCGGACGCACAGCACAATGCTGCAAAGCCACACCAGGACGCACCCACGGCCCATTCGCCTGCCTCTCCTGCAAGTTCAACTGCTTCAGGACCCTCACCAAATCCAAGTCCTCCATACACAGCTCTGACTCCAACCGATTGAAGTGCATCCTGCTCAACACCCGCTCGGTCCACAGACACGCAACTGAACTCTGGGACCTTCTTGACACTACGTCACCGGACATCGCCTTCCTTACAGAAACATGGATGAACACATCATCAGCACCCGACATCGCCATAGCCATACCGGACGCTTACAAGATTATCCGGAAAGACCGCACCAATCAAACAGGAGGAGGCATCGCCATCATCCATAGGAACACCATCAAAATCTCGACCAGCTCCGACGATTACCTTGCAACCGCCGAACACCTTCATTTCCAGATCCACACCGACCCTAGGACCACACTTAGAGGCACCCTCATCTACAGACCTCCAGGTACCCGCACTCAATTCAGCGATGACATCACGGACTTCGTCAGCCCACATGCCCTCGCCTCCGAGAACTACATTCTATTAGGAGACCTCAACTAACACCTTGAAAACAAACACGACAGCAACACCACCACCCTTCTGGACAACCTGGCCAATCTCTGACTCAAACAACTTGTTGACACCCCCACCCATGTAGCCGGACACACGCTCGACCCTATCTTCACCTCCAGCAAGCACATCTCCTCGATCGCACCACAGCTCTCGATTGGACGGACCACAGCTGTGTTCACTTCAGTTACAAAACCACCCTGACCCACAATTGCCCACAACCTATTCCTCTGAGAAACTGGAACAAAATCACCTCCGACCAACTCCTCACATCACTTAACCAAAACCCTCCCACCCTCTCATTGGACCCAAACCAAGCGGCCACCAATCTCAAGCAATGGATCACCCACAGTGCTGATGAATTAGCACCCCTGAAAAAGCACCAGATCAAATCAGCCAGCAAAAAGGCTCCTTGGTTCCATGACGACCTTAACAAATCCAAGAAGCTATGCCGCACCCTGGAGAAAACATGGAGAAAAAACCCAACAACGGACAACATGGCCACCCTCAAGGCAGCTACCCGCAAACACCACCTACTGATTCGATCCGCCAAGAAATCAGCATTCAAGGATCGTCTCGACAACAACACTCACAACAGCAAGGAGCTTTTCAACATCGTCAAAGAATTGACCAACCCCACCGCAGCATCTAACGACATCACTCCCTCCCAAGACCTCTGCGATGCATTATCCTCCTTCTTCTACAACAAAATTGCCGACATCCACAACAACTTCGAGAATACTCCCAGCGATCAACACTCCCCACCCCCAGCAGATCCTACTCCGCCAACTAACAACCTTAGCGCCTGGAACCTAATCACCACTGAAGACACCATCCGCCTAATGAACTCAATCCACTCTGGCTCGCCAACCGACCCCTGCCCCCACCACATCTTCAACAAAGCTGACTCCATCATCGCACCCCATCTCCGTGATGTCATCAACTGCTCGTTCATCTCTGCCACCTTTCCAGAAAGCTGGAAACACGCCGAACTCAGCGCCCTTCTGAAGAAACCCACAGCAGACCTCTCTGAACTTAAAAACTACCGACCCATATCCCTCCTCCCATTCCCGGCCAAAGTCATTGAGAAAGCCGTCAACAGCCAGCTCGCCGCCTTCCTTGAATCCAACAACTCGCTCGATCCATCTCAATCCGGATTTCGAGCCAAACACAGCACCGAAACCGCCCTCATTGCAGCGACTGATGACATCCGAACACTACTGGACAACGGAGAAACAGTGGCCCTCATTCTACTCGACCTCTCCGCCGCTTTCGACACAGTCTGCCACAGCACCCTTATACAACGCCTCAGCAACATCGGCATACAAGGAAAAGCCTTGGACTGGATCATCTCATTCCTCGCTGGGAGAACTCAAAGAGTCCGACTTCCCCCATTCAACTCAGAGGCCACTGAAGTCATCTGTGGCGTACCACAAGGATCTTCACTCAGTCCCACCCTCTTCAACGTCTACATGAGTCCACTCTCCCCCATCGCGCGTCAACACAACCTTAACATCATCTCTTACGCAGACGACACCCAGTTAATCCTTTCCCTCACCAAAGACCTTAACACCGCCAAAACCAATCTTCACGAAGGCATGAGAGAAGTAGCCGAATGGATGAAACATAGCTGCCTAAAACTCAACTCTGACAAAACTGAGGTGCTCATCCTAGGATCCTCTCCCTCTGCCTGGGACGACTCTTGGTGGCCTCCCGCTCTGGGCACAGCACCCACACCCACAGACCATGCACGTAACCTTGGCTTCATCCTAGACTCCTCTCTCTCGATGTCCAGACAAGTCAACGCAGTCTCATCCTCCTGTTTCAACGTACTTCACATTCTCAAAAAGATCTTCCGCTGGATCCCCCTCGAGACAAGAAAGACTGTCACCCACGCACTGGTCACGAGTCGACTGGACTATGGTAACACACTATACGCCGGAATCACAGCAAATTGCAGAAAAAACTCCAACGCATCCAAAACGCATCAGCTAGACTCATATTAGACATCCCTCGCCAATATCACATCACCGGACACCTAAAAGACCTCCACTGGCTTCCTGTCAACAAAAGAATTACATTCCGCCTTCTCACCCACGCACACAAGGCCCTCTACAATCTAGGACCCGAATGCCTCAACACTCGACTGTCCTTCTACAAACCAGCCCGCCAACTAAGATCGTCCAATCAAGCCCTCGCCGCAATCCCGCGCATCCGAAAATCCACCATGGGTGGCAGATCCTTCTCCTTCCTTGCTGCCAAGACCTAGAACTCACTCCCCACTCACCTCCGCCTTACTCAAAACCACATCTCCTTCAGAAAAGAACTCAAAACCTGGCTATTCGACCAATAATGAACCCCCTCCCCAAGCGCCTTGTGACCCTCTGGGTGAGCAGTGCGCTTTATAAATGCCCGAACTTGAACTTGAACCTTCTTCTACAAAGAAGATGCAAAGGAGTTTGGAAAAAGATAATTCTAGATGACTATTATAGAGTTTCGGATTGTGACCAGTCCATTACCTCATATTGTGCAATGCTGATACGTGTAAATACACATTTTGGTAGAGACGATTTCTCTGCTTATTTCATATGTTAATGCTTGCAAACAAGACAATAAGAACATAACATGGATATATTTTAGAAAAAAAATCAAGTAAAAGATCATGACTGTCTTAGATTTCCACTCAATGTTGTGTGTGATTGCTCAGGGTAACTAATTGTTTTCACCTTTGGGATTTCATGAGTCACTTGACATTTTTTTGATTGAGACAGAGTTGATCCCAGAAAATATTTTTTAAAGAAGAAAGTTGCAAACAAAGTCAAGCAGACTGGATGATCATTCCTGTTTTTGCATGCATGATACTTTGATATGCTCAGAACGAGAACTTGTTGCTTGATTGCCTTTAAAAAAGCAATACACGTCCCAGTTAAAAAAAATGTTGGTTTGTCAGTTTCTAGGATCTGTGAATGTGTTTATAGTTGAAGAAAAATGTTATCATTCAGTAACATGCTGTGAACAAGGTTTGCTAGAAATTACCAGAAAACCATCAACAGGATTGACTCAAGGATGATGGACTTCATATTAAAGCCCCTTAAAACCTTTTACCTATAGAAGCAAATTGTGACACAAATGTCAATAAACACCATTCCAGTTTTCTTAATTTCACCAGGAACAGTCTCAGACAAAGATAATGTGGCCAAGCAGATAAAGGTTCCAGCGTTGATGATCACATGCAAATTCCCCTCTCAAGTCTGTAATAGATGTCTAGAATCAATAGATCTGTTCTTTCCCGCCTTTACTACCCTCAATGCATGATTCTCTTCCACATTATGGCTGTGTGTAGTTAGTTCCTGTCTACCTTCGATTCTATTGTCTATTATGTCCGCCCTCAATCTTAATTTTCTGTTCATCGTCTGCCACTAGATCACTTTCACCACTTCGTCAATGTCAATCTCTTGCCTTCCTTACTCTTCCCATTTCTCTTCTACCTCATACTACTTCTAACTCCTCCTCCTTATATGGCCACCCATCAGCATTTGTTCATTCAGTTCACAAGACAATAACAGCCTCCCTGTGTTTGACATATTAGACTGACAATTCCTACGTTTTCATATACCCATCGAATATGGAAGTCCTGAGCGGGGCTATACCGAGCCACTCTATCAGTAACTTATTTGGGGAGTTTAAATTGCATTTGCCGAAGTAATAATTCACTGACAAACATATCATTGCATCTTGTTGCATCATAGTATTCAATAGATAGAAATATTTTCAGCTTGAAGATGCCACAGGATAGTTCACATGATGTTTGCACACAGGCAAAATTTGCATGCGTCTACTTTGTATATAAAATTATATACATGCTGCGGATCCTGGGCGCTTTACGAAGGGAGTTGGCCCCTGGGTGGCCCCCCCCCTCAGGTTAAATCTCCCCCGATGTGCTGAGAGCCGGAGAGTGTGGCCCACACGCTACATAATCGTGAGTAGAGCTCCTGCTTTCCCCCCCTTCACAAGACTGTCGCTTTGCTTCGCCTCTCCCAGCCCCACAGGGTCCCTAGACTCTCTAGAGTTACTATCCCAGCTGGTGTGGGATGACTCGCATTTCCGAGGCTGCCGGGGGCCCCACCCTGATTGCGTGCTCTTCGGCCCTGCGCCATTAAGACATATCATACGAACTGGACTTCATGATGGCCTCTAGTAGAGGAAATAAGCCATCTACCCAGCGACAGATTAACAAACTATCGTGGGGCTCTAAAGGAGAGCCTAAAGATGCTGGCCCCAATTCCGTATCTAAAACTGTGACTCCTCCTCCTGCAATGAGGCCCCCACTCTGGAAGACGTGATGGAGGCTATCGCTGGGGTCTGTTCCTCGTTGGAGACCCGTATTGACTCTGTGAACATTGAAGTGACACTGCTACGTACGGACCTTCATAAAATGGACGCTAAAGTGAAAGACATAGAACTCAAAACCATGGCGCTTATTAATGATACCTCCACCCTCCAGCAACAGGTGGCTCAACTCCAAAAACAGCAGTTGCAAATGGGGGCGCTCCTTGACGAATATGAAGGGCGCGCGAGACGCAACAACCTCCGCATCCCAGGAGTCCCGGAGCGCTTGGAGGAGCCGGCTACGGATCTCTTTGTGGAGAAATTAATACTACAACATCTCCAACCAAAGCAGCTCTCCAATTACTTCTCCATTGAGCGGGCACATAGAGTCCCCGGGGGCAGGCCGAAGCCGGGCACTCCCCCCCCGCCCTATCATTGCCCGTGTATTTAACTTCCGTGACCGGTATGTCATCCTTCAGACGGCGCATGCGGGACCGCCACTGCGACTAGACAATGCCCAGATCACAATCTTCCCTGACTACACGATGAAGGTTCAGGCTCGTCGGCGCAGTTTTATTGAAGTAAAGAAGGCACTCCGAGCTCAATCCATCAAATATTCCATGCTTTTTCCTGCTAAACTGCGCGTTGAATCGGATGGCAGGACTTGGTTCTTTGAGTCCCCTGCTGAGGTATGGGACTGGCTAGAGGGGTGGCGTCAGCCTTCTACCACTCAAAATTGTCGCAGACGATCGGGAGACCACTCCGGTCCAGAAATACTACCGAAAAGCCAGGATTTATTCACGGAAACTGCCCATGGTGACCAATGATGCTTTCGATCGTCTGGACTCACTCCATGGGTCAGCCCGAAAGAAACGTCTTGTACTTCATGACCAACCACATCACCTAGAGTGATCCTACCTCAGACCTTCTTGGCCTCGATGCTGGGATCCGCTCAGTTCTTGTTTCACTGTGGTGCTATGGAACAGTCATGGCTGGCATTGTTGACTTCAGTTGAATTGGGCTCCTCTTTGGGCGCTCTCTAGGCGTGACCTCTTTGACTGCTCGCTCCATCTCAGCTGTCAATCCAAGTTGCTGTCCTGGGGCCAGCCTGATGAGACTGAGACTTCCTACTCCGGATCGTACTGAGTATACTGGCTAGTGCCCATTCCTGATCTACTCCGATCCTTTTTGCTGGTCCAGATACTATGGAACATCCTGCTTGTTTCACTGTTTTCTATACGATGTGAATGTTATTCTTGTTGTACTTTGTTCTAAAGATGCACTAGGCTAGACAATCCTTTTCTCTTACAGCGGGGGCTCCCTTGGCTCTCCACGCACCCCATCAATGTTTGGGAGGGCGACACTCACTCTGCCTAGTTGGGGAGTGGATAGTTTTAAGTCCGCGGGCAGGGGGGCAGGAAGGGCGGTCGGGCTGGGTGGGAAGGGTGTTCTAGGGGGTTCCGTTCAGATTGCCCTTTTTGTTGTTTTTGATGTTTGTGGTTATTGCAGAGTCCTCCTTGCATATGGGCATAATACACACAGCCGTCCAGCCTCCATTGCCATTCTGTCCTTTACAGATATCTGTCCTTGGCCCTTGTTCCCGGCTGTCACAATTTTTGGCTAGAATCCGTCCCCCACGTCTTTCACTATACAACACAACATGACGCAAACCCATACTAAGGCACTCACCCTCATTACGTGGAATGTCAATGGTCTTGGTAGTAAGATAAAAAGGGGGATGGTATTGCAATACCTTAAACGCCACGCTCCGGATATAGTATTACTCCAAGAGACGCACCTGATGGGTAACACATGTCGAGCACTCCATCGAGGGGGTACAAACTGCTGATACACGCGGGGTTCACCTCGGGCTCCCGGGGCACCGGTATCCTCGTCAGGAAAAGTCTTCCACTTACAAGTACTAAAACGTGGGCTGACCCTTTGGGCCGCTTTGCGGTGGCCGAGACCACATGGGAGAGGCGACACCTAAACATTGTCTCAGCCTACATCCCTCCAGCACTGAGCAAAGACGCCCTGACGACTCTAGAACGACTGTTGTTAGACCTCCCCCAGGGTACACTGGTTATAGGTGGGGACTTTAACATGACGATGGATGACACTATAGATAGACACCCCCAACGTGGCTCCCATAAACAGTGCTCGGACCTCCTGGAATTTACACGGGAGATGGGTTTAGAAGACCTCTGGCGAGCGTCACACCCCGATACCCCATAATTTACACATTATTCCAACGCCCATAAAAGTATGTCCAGTATAGACTATATCCTTTGCCATACGGCAGACGTTGGCCTCTTTCACAATCCAAAGGGGCTCCCCCGAAGCATCTCGGATCACTCTTCCCTTACTGTCGAACTCACCTACCACCGACAAGTGACTAGGGGTCCTATAGTTATCAACCCTTGGCTCCTGAAAATTCCTGACATCAGGGACAGCCTGCTCAAACATACTGAATATTATTTTGCCGAGAACCTGGGATCAGTCCAATCGGCCATCACAATCTGGGAAGCATATAAAGCAGTCATTAAGGGTAGGGCGATCGCTCTTAAAATCGGATATCAACACAAGCAGGCCGAACTGTTGCTTCAAACCGAGTCAGAGTTACTCAACTTAGAATCTGACCTTAACACTACCCCATCCGTTGAATCCGCTGCCCGTCTCCAACTGAAACAAATGGAATACAGAATGCTGGCCTTAGAAAAGGCTCAGGCGAAACTGTTGCAAACTCGTCACTGAGTCTATGAGCTAGGGGACAGAGCAGGTAAAATGCTTGCTTGGTTGGAACGCCGCAAACACGGATCTAGATGGGTGCCGCTACTGATTCGATCTGATGCCTTGCGTATCACAGACCCGCAGGACATAGCCGAGGCATTTGCAGACCACCTAGAAGAGGTCTACTCCTCGAAAGCATACTATTCTGTGGATGAATCCCCCCTCCTTCTAGAGGAGATGCGATTACCCACTATCTCCGATTCGGATAGGGAAGCACTGGATGCAACCCTCACAACTGAGGAGCTTAGGAGTGCCCTTTTTGCTATCAACTCGGGCAAGGTTATGGGGCCTAATGGTATCCCCATCGAATTCCTCAAGGGGATGGCCCAAGAAGTGATCCCTCACCTAAAAGCTATGTTTGAGGAGAGACTTGAATGTGGCAGTCTGCCACTGGACCAGCGTCTAGCTTCCATAGCAGTCATTCACAAGCCCAATAAGCCGCCCACTGACTGTGGCTCTTATAGGCCGATTTCTCTCATTAACGGTGAGGTTAAGATTCTGGCCAAACTTCTAGCCACCAGACTCCTTACAGTCCTTCCCTCCCTTGTGCATGACGATCAGTCAGGATTCCTTCCGGGCCGGAACACGGCTTTAAACCTTCGTAGACTCCATAACGTAATGGGCAGGCAACCCTATATACAAGAAGATGCCGCAATTCTGTCCCTAGATGCCACTCTAGCGTTCGACTCCATAGAATGGTCCTACCGTTTTGAGGTCCTGAAGCGTTTTACCTTTGGCCCGGTTTTTATACAGTGGGTCCAATTGCTATACACCGACTTGTTAGGCCAGGTGCCTCAAGGACTTTCAGCGCCATGATGCTCCTTCCGGAGCGAACGCCGCGCTCTATAAATACCCCTCCAAATATCCAAAAATATCCAAAAGGTGCGAGTTAACGCTCATACATCCAGACAATTCCAACTGCATAGGGGAACCAGGCAGGGATGTCCCCTCTCCCCCCTCTTATTTGTGCTTACATTGGAACCCCTAGCCCATTGGATCCGTAAGGATACCTCAATTAAAGGACTGAAATGGAATGAAGATACGACTGATAAAATGTCCCTGTATGCGGATGACATTCTGGTGTATGTCTCCTCTCCCAGGTCCTCCATCAACAGTCTGTTCCATGTCATTAGGAATTTCAGGAAATGCTCTGGTTTTTCAATCAACTGGTCCAAGTAGGCCCTGTTTAGTCTCCACGGCCCACCGCCCGTACTCCCGAGGGGGTTCTCCATTGCTATGGCCAACGATGGTTTCAAGTACCTGGGTATTTTTGTAACTCCTGATCCCAAACTCTTTTACGAACATAATCTAAAGGGTCCGCTCCAGAGGCTCCATAGTGACATCTCCCACTGGCGTACGCTGCCCTTGTACCTCCCCGGCAGAGCAGCTCTCTTCACAATGATAGCATTCCCACGCTTTTTGTATGTCCTTCAAATTTGTCCCTACCCAATTTCTGACTACTTTTACCGTACTTTGGAGGGTGATCTGCGACTCCTCCTATGGGATGGTAAAGCGCCACGTATTGCCCTGAATAAACTGACTCAGGGATGGTATGATGGGGGTATTGCCTTGCCAAACATGCGCCTCTACTATTGGGCCTCCCAACTTGTACCCACCAACTCCTGGATCCATGGGCCACCTGCCAACCCAGCATTCCATCTAGAGCGCTGTCAGACGGGAGGGTTACTTAGGCGCCTTATATGGCAAATTCCCCCGAAATCGGTATGTGGGACCCATGACACAAACTGTGGCTATCTGGAACCGGGCTACTAAAAGCATGGGTTGGTCTGACAGATTTACTCAGGCCACCTCGCTCTGGGTGTCCCAAAGGCTGGGTTCCCTTTGTCACCTTAAGGGCTTTGACAGATGGGACATGATTGGCATCTCCACTCTAGGCGACTTGATTCATAAGGGGAAACTATTGACTTTTGTCGAACTCCAACAGAAATACGATCTGGCCCAATCCGAGGCATTCAGATACCTCCAGATTACACACGCTGTCACGACCACTGTACCAGACCTCTCCTCCCTTCCGGAGGCCTCTCCCCAGAGGATAGGCTACTTTCAGAGCCACTCCAGGCAAAGGCAATATCGTGCACGTATCGTAAACTATGCAATAATATGCCTGATTCCTTCCAGACCGTGCGAGACAAGTGGCAGGAGGACGTGGGAGACCTAGACGATGAAGATGGAGATCCGCGCTAATGTCCCCTAGGGAAACGGCGATAAATCACCGCTTCAGATTGATCCAATTGAAAATTCTACACAGAATATACATGTCTGCCCCCCTCCTGGCCAAACTGGGAAGACGCCCGGATGAGATGTGTCTCCGCGGCTGTGGCCGCCCTGGCACCTTTTACCACGTCCTCTGGGAATGTCCAATTATCCAATGGTTCTGGGACAGAGCAGTTCGTAAAATGGCTGAGGCATTAGGGAAACCTATTCCTCTTTCCCCTAAGGAAGCGCTTCTTAATATATGGGGGGCTACAGACCTCACTGAGATGGAGCTTCAATGGGTAGCCTTGGGTTTCCTGTTGGTGAAACATGCAGTGGCAATGCACTGGGGTGCCCCCCAGAGGCCTCTCCTGGTGGGTTGGGTGGCGGAAATGGACAGATGCATGCTGGCAGAAAAATCTGTATTTAAAGTCAGAGGATGCCCCAAGAAGTGGGATAAAAAATGGGGACACTGGAATGTCTATAGAGGCGAGATCTGTGCCTCCACCTCTGTGGAAATGGCAATGAATAGGGCTGGATCGAGACGATGTAATGACCTTTAAAGTGATTTTTCTGTATATGCCTGATTTATCGATTATTGATTCTGTATTTTATTGCCTTATTGCTGGATGATGACTCTGATTTGTTTGTTTCTTCAATAAAATATTTAAAATATATAAATAAAAAGGTATTAGCTGAGATAAATCTTAGATTCTTTACCTAGTTTTGAGTGTGGCTGCGCAATGGAGGTAATATTTTTAATTGTTGACCTTTCCTGTTCCACTTCATGTCTTTCTATTGTGAAAACAGTCAAGAAATGCAAGTATTGATATGTCCTCAGTGGCCGTCCATCCCTGCTCCCCTCGGGTTGCAAAGCTGAAGTTGTGACTGAGGGCTTTCAATATCTGGGCATATATATCATAACAGATGCAGAGTAAGGGTGGGCGTAAAATCCGTTTCGCGGGCGAATTTACGGATTTTCCACGATTTCGCGATTTGCGAATCTCGCGAAATCGCGGTAAAATCCGCGAATCAGCGGGGACGAATTTTCAGCCAAGCAAGGGTTACAGCAGCAGGTGCAAAAGTTGAACCTAATTTCTTTGCACCCTTTTACAAAAGGGTTACAAACAAATTAACTTCAACTTGGACACCTGCTGCTAATTGCTTCCTGGCGCCTCGTTGCCTACTTGCAACTATTTTCTGACCCTGCTCTGACCCTTGAAGCAGGGTCAGAGAATAGTTACAAGTAGGCAAGGAGGCACCTGTCCAAGGAATTAAACCTCATCAGGAAGCACTTACAGATATAAAAAACAGGAAGAAGGGAGAGGATGGCAAATACACCCATTTTGAGTTGTCAGGAGGGGTTAAACTAAAAGAGACCTTTACAGCACAATTTTCATATGCATTTTGCTAAAAATAAAAAGCTGTATGTTCTGTAGGGGCAACTCAGGAATCTGACCCTTCAGAGATCCGGCCTCTCTTTCTTTCTCTCGTTCTCTCTCTCCCTCTCTCTTTCCCTCTCTTTCTCTATCTATCTATCTATCTATCTATCTATCTATCTATCTATCTATCTATCTATCTATCTATCTATCTATCTTCGCGGATTGCGAATTAGCAAAATTCGACATGCTTAATGCAGAGGTCTTCTATCAGTGCAATTCCCCCCCCCCCCCCCCCCCCCCCCATTGCAGGGCAAAGCCGACGTCCAGCATTGGAAAACGCTCCCTTACACTTTTGGGGCGGGCAGCTTTATATAAAATGATGGCTTTACCATGCTTCTTATATGCTTTGCAGAACACACTGCACCCTGCCCCCCTCGTTATTTTACATCCATTGAGTCAGTGGTGCGTAGTCTATGCTGGAACGATGGTCTGCCCTGAATTGCACAAGCCAAATTAACCAAGAGCTTTTATGATGGTGGTATTGCGTTGCCGGCCATTCGGTATTATTACTGGGCTTCACAACTTGTGGTTCTCAATCACTGGAATGCATTGGCCCATTACTTATCTATCGTACAGAACAGACAGGCGTAATATTTTGACCGGGTCCTATCTAAGTGCGCTATATGGTGTATCAAAGTTGGAGCCCAGGTTAACTCCGACTTCGACGACTGTCGTCATTTGGCATGCGGTGAACTAGGCCCTTGGTTGGAGAGGTAAACTTATGCATGCGACACTTTTGTTGGATTCCGGTCGTTTGGGCCTGCTGAGGCTGGGAGATGTATGGGTGGGAGGCACAGTCATTTCGTTTGGCGACCTGCAGCGCAAATTCTACTTGCATGAGAACAAAACTTTTCGTTATCTTCAAGTTCGTAGTCCATTGTCTAAAGAGCTCTCCAGGGGCGAGGTTCTGCCGGTATCTTCTCCTTTGGAGGATAGGCTCCTAGATGACTATCTCCCTGAAAAGGCCATCTCTCTCACCTATTGTAAGCTTCAAAATAATGCGCCCGACCTGCTGGTTAAAGTTCGGGCAAAATGGTGTTTAGATTTGGGTGATATCGATGATGAGGACTGGAGGGCAGCACTTGCCTCGCCCCGGAATGCGATCCCGTCCCGATTCCAACTAGTCCAACTTAAACTGCTCCACAGGATCAATTATACGAGCACGGTCCTGGTAAAAATGGGTCTGATGAGTTCCCTCCTCTGCCCACGAGGTTGTGGCCAGGTAGGCCCCTATTTACATCAATGGTTGGAATGTCCGAACCTCCAGAAGTACTAGGGAGAGATTCTTGCAACTCTGTCCCTGACTTACGGGAGAGAAATTGACAGTTCCCCTTCTCTCTGCCTCGTGGATATTTGGGAGCCCACCGATCTAATGAGGTCGGAGAAATTGTGGGTCTCCTTGGGATGCATGGTGGCCAAGAGCAATATTGCTGGGACGTGGAAAGGTGGAACTGAATTGAAATGCTCTGACTGGGACTCTGATATGGATTGGTGTATGCAAGCTGAGAGAGTGGTGTATGAAAGTAGGGGCTGCCCAGGGAAATGGTCCACAATTTGGGCTGCACGGAATGAAAGTAGAGGTTGGTTGTGCACCCCCTTTGGTGATACCTTCCCATTTGTGGTGGATACGGAAACACTATATTCTGGCTCCCTATGACTGCACTTCCACTGACGTTGCCTAGAAATGATGCGTTTATTGAGAAGTACAGTGCATGAAGAAGAATGAATAAAGGCCTGGGGCTGCATTACAGAAAGTGCCCTGAGTGCCCAACAGGCAGGTGGTGCCCGCTTTCTGCGCAACCCAGGAAACTTTGCTATAACAGAAGGCGCCACAAATGCTTATGCAGAAACAAACGCACAATAGTGCCAGTGCAATATCAAGGGCATGTTACTGCATTTGCATGGTAGTTTGGCCCAAGAAATATGAAAAGGCATTGTCTCTGTGCCTGCACCTCACTATAGATGCAGGTGCAGAGGCTAAAGAGGTGTCGGGAAGATAACTGACTGTGTGCCACAAAGTGGACATTGTTCGCACAAAGGGCAACACTTGAAAGGGGGAAACGTTGATCCCATGGACCCAACAGACATGGCTGCCCCTTTTAAATGCAGGACAACTTGACTCTGAAAGGCAGACCTCATGTTTTAAACAGTCAGTTTGCATTCCACTAATGCTCTACCACAGGGCAGGAACAAGCTTGCAATTGCACTGGGAGTAGAACATTAACCATAATAGGGAGCGTTGACCTGACATGCACCCAGTGCACACAGTTAAAGGCATTCTACGCTGCCCACCATATGGGCCCTGATGGGAAAAGTGATCCTTTACAATGAAGAACATGTATTGGCTGAAGAAATTCTCTGATGCTTTACCCAGTTTTAAGTCCAGCTGCTCAGTGGAGGCAACAGGTTTATTTGCTGGAGTTTCTTCTACCACTTGATGCACTACTGTTGGCAAAACAATTAACAAATTAAAATGTTTATTAAGCAAGAGGGTGAGGCAATGAGAGAAAAAAAGCTGGAAACATAGCCAGGAAGGTTGGATGATGATCCTTTATGATTAGGGCTCCCAGTTTTATGGCATTTATTTTTTTGCCATTTCCGCCTGTATTTATCCATACTTCTTCTTTGGGCACTTTATCTGTATTTATCCACATTTATTTTTCCCACAAGTAAAAGACGACGCTGCATCTAGTATTTTTCCACATTTATTTAAACCCTGGCCACTACACTGACCACTTGAAATACTGACCCCCTTGAATTAAGGTGCTCTTTCACACAGACTCCTTTCTCAGACCTAGAATACATATTTGCCATCAGTGCAAGTCAGTGGATTTATTATGAAAGTCTTCAATAGACACACATGAAATAACCACCTTTTCAGACACACCAGGTGCAGTTGAAAAGCGCCAGACTTGTTATAAATGTAAATTTGCTGCAGAAGAAACCGATCTTGCATGCTTTGTGTTCAAGGATAAGATCAGTGGAATCAGACCAGCAGGAAGAGCAATAAGGTGTAGCTTATAAGTAAATGTACTCCAGCGCTAAGAAACAGCCTTCAGTGAGCAATAATGAGGTTATTGGCTTGCGAATGAAGCATTCTTATGAAGTAAGTCCTATCCATCAAACCTATCCCTTCTGGGCTGACATGCATAGCTCAAGTAATGCAGGCACCCTCACTTAACACCTGGTGTCTCTGGTAACAGAGATGTGGTCTCACGGCTAGACTGTCGATTTTGAAGCTGGGAAACGACTCCACATCCTGCGATTCTGGGCAAATTACTTAATCTCCTAGTGCCTAACAAAATGAATGTGTAACTAAACAGGTGCTCATGTGAAGCGCTCTGATTGATGCCGATGTCTCCGTCTAGTTCGCGCTACATAAAACTAAAAAAATATATATACTTCCCCCAGTTTGAACGTTATACTACGCGAGGGATTTGTCCCGATCCTTCCTACGGAGCCGCACTGATACATGTTCCTTCTCTTTTCCTTCTTCCATTTATTTTATTTGAGTTTTTCCTCGAAACCATTCTTTCCCTTGTACCTTCATTTGCCCCTTTCTAGTTATGTCCTCTTTCCTTTGGATTCCTTTTTTTCTGTATTTCATGCATGCCTTTCCTTGGCACGCTTTTCCCTTCTTTGCACCCTCGTTCAATTTTCCTCTCACCTTTTTGCATTGTTGTTTTGGTTTTAATAATTTCTCCGTCACCTCGTTTAGCCTCTGTGCCCCGATACCCAGGTCAAAGCTTGGGGTCTTGCTAACATTGTATTCTGCCCCAGTAGTGCCCCCCTTGAAGTGGATTTAGGGGGCTACAATGCACCCCAGGCAGTGGCGTTTAGATCATTTTTCCTGGGGGGTCCCAATGTATAGACCTGTTCGTGCAGCCCCGTTTCAAGCAGCACCTTCGGTTTCCTGAAAGGGCAGGAGACCTTGAAAACACCCCCCTATCGGGCTAAGAGGAGCAGGTCTGACAAAGTGTGGATTCGGGCAGGGGCGTAACACAGGCCCCGCAGCCCCTGCAGTGCAGGGGGGCCCAAGCTCCAGGGGGGGCCCTCGTCTCTGCCCTCTGGCAGGAGAGCTCCTGATTGAGCCTGGAGGGGGCCCCTCTACGTACCGTGCAGGGAGGCCCCTCAGTTTTCGTTACGCCAGTGGATTCGGCGCCGAGCACAATCAGGAGTTTGTGTATGTGTGAGGGAAGGAGGCGCAGCCCCTTGACCTTGGCCCGAAGCCCTGCGTGGGACTGGACTCTGTTTGCACTCTAGAGAGTGTCACTCCTTTAGACTCGAGCGTAGGGGGCGCGGTGCTCCATTTCAAGTGACTCAATTCTAAAAGTTAAACTTTTTGGAAATCGATCTTCACTTTTGAGCTAATCCAGTCATGCTCAAGTTTACTGGTTTAATATAGTGCTTTATGCTGCCTCAGAGCGTTTCATTTTTTCGTAGCTAAAGGAAGTAGGGGCGGTTAGGGAATTTGCCGAGGAGCACAACTGAGCTGGTTCTCCGTGCAACTTTTTTGTTTTTTAAACTCAAGCATTGCACTTAAATTATTTTCTGAGCCAAGCTGAAAATAATAAAACTAAGGGGCAGTTTCAGGGTCACTGCAGAAGACACCGCCCCGCTCCTCCTGCCCTCACATGTCCCAGAATTTTACATGCCCTTTATTTCAGCCAGATTTAATATCTGGAGGCGCTGCACCTATGGCCGCTGTTTAATTACCTACAACAGTCACAGACAGTGAAAAATGCAGATACTATGAAATTGTGCTTAATGGTAAATGGTGCAGCTAGAAACAAAAGGGTTCTCCCATCGCAGAGCTGGCAAACCCATGCAGCACCGAGAAGTCACAATCCTGGCACCATGCATTATGAAAAAAACGTTGCCAGGAGTGTTTCAAATGTGTACTTCAAGAAAAGTACCTTAATTACCTAAACGGGTAAAAGCGCTTTACATTAAAGCACTGGACCAATGATTTATCTGAATATTGTCGATATTAGCTGCCACTCAAAGCACTTCCACTTTTAGTAGACACGGTAACAACGCAGAGATTTCTTTACATTAAGGTCAATTCCTATAGGTTACCAAGATCACACAGCTAGAAAATAGCAGGGGTTCAACCCCTGTCTCCCGAGTCAATGTCATCACACGTGTGCCGCCTGTTGTCTAAATCTCCCATACTTACAAATGGCAAGGAGGTGCTACTAAGCGGCCGCTGGGACGCGCTGGGTACTTCCAACAGCATTTTTTAAAATTAGTTCATGGATTGGGCTTCTTGGCGCCAGAGGGGTTCACAAACATTGCTCGCATTTAAAGGACTGACATTACCTCCCCCCGACGTCGTGTGTGTCAGCCTGGGCTGAGACAGCTTCCCGAGTAACACACAGACAGATTTTGAGTCGCACCAAGTACTTCACAGGTCTTTAAAAGACCAATCACTTGTTAACGAGGCTTTGTTGTAAATGCTGATAACACGAGAGGCGATTGCTCTGTGAGCAATCACCATACCATCCTGTTTTGCAACTCTCTGTTGGAGGACCCAGTGCCGCAAAATGTACTTGTGTTTTCCCGTTTTTACATCTAAATACAGACAAATGAAAACTTGTTTTCCTTCTGTATTTATATGTAAAAATCCGTCTAAACAGAAAACCGGGAGCCCTATTTATGATACTGCAGCAAGGGCAGCTTGATGTAAAGAAGTATGGAGAAGATGGTTGATGTATGTAGGATCTCCAACCAAGCAAGTGTGTGTAGCAACACGCACATTTCGGTTGTAGCCAATTAGCTTAAAGTAAAAGATTGTACACAGGGAAAATAATGGTATTTTCAGAATAGAACAAGTTCTTATGAGAGGTTAATAAATTATTTGTAAAAAGAAATTCAAATGTATTTTACCCTCTGTTGACCCTCGCAGATCAGCCGAGATAAAGGTTGTGGTCAGTTGGGGCTCAACGGTGATTGCACGTGTTTCTGTTCAAAGTAAACAGTAGCTGATCAAGAGTTTGCTGGGATATGTATGTCAGATATCATGTGAGCGGCATACAACTGGGCTTTATAAGCATTTTTTTTGTCCCTCCCCCCAAGCTCACAAATTAATGTGAATAGGAATCAGACTACACCCATTATCATTGCCAAACGCAATCTTCATTCAAGCATTTGAATATATACTGCAATCCTAATGCAACACTTGTGATGCACTAATGTTACTTTTTCTTACACTCTGCTGTAATGCACTTGAATATACCTTGGAGTAACGCATGCTATCAAGAATAAAAAAAAAAGAAAAGTAAATAAATAACAATGAAAAATACAAGCATTTACAATGCAATGGTTTCGCCTTTGCAAAAGTTAGAGCTATTGGCATTGTAAATGACAACATTTTTATTTATGTATTGGTTTTGAAAACAGATAAATAAATGGCATTGTCATTTACAATGCCAATAGCTTAATCTCTCGCAAATACCACACACACCCACAGAGAGCCCCCCCACACACAGAGAGCCCCTCCACACACACACACCCACACAGAGCCCCCCACAGATCCACCCCACACACCCATACAGAGCCGCCCACACACTGTGAGCCCCTCCCCACACACCCACACAGAACCCCCCCACACACTGCGAGCCCCTCCCACACACCCACACAGAGCCCCCCCACTCACCCACACAGAGCCCCCCACACACCCACACAGAGCCCCTCCCCCACACAAACCCACACAGAGCCTACCCACACACTGCGAGCCCCCCCACACAGAGCCCTCCCACACACTGCGAGCCCCCACCCCCCCTCTCCCAAGTAAATGTCCGCTCTCAGACCTATCATATGAAAGAACAGAAGTGAAGGTTTAATTCGCCCCTGTAATTACCGGCATAATTATAGCCGTGCGAGGCTGCGGGGCGGCAGGCGGTGCAGGTTCGGGCTGTTCCCGAGCCAAAAACTGAAGGTTGGTCCCAGAATCCAGATACACAGTGGGAGGAGCACCACGAGCAACAGGCTTCAAGGTGCTAAAGCATAGCGCTTTTTCTCCGGTTCACCGCGGGATGGACCGGTCTTAGCCGTCTGTGCTGTTGAGCCATCCGAGAGCGGAAGAGCTACAGAAGTTCTATTTGGCCAGCGGGGACTTCAAGGCGCTGCAGCAAGCGCCTTGTGTTCTGTAGGCAGGCAGTGTCTGCTACAAAGTGCTGCAGCGGCCTGCATTTATTCACAGGGCCTCGGGAGGAGTGGAAGAGCTGGAGCGGCCTACCTTCATTGTGTGGCAGCAGCTTCAATGAGATGCGGCGTCCTGAAGCGCTCTAGGCAGCAGGGGGTTCAATGAGCTACGGGCCCTGAGTTTAGAAGGCGGCAACGGGTGTCAATGAGCAGTACAGGGTTCAAGGAGCTGCTGCAGCCGGTGCTCACTAGGCCGCTGGGCCTTCAAAGACAGCAGATGGCATGTGTGCTCTAAGCTACTCGTTGTCCAGCAGCGCTATGTTCTCTAGGCATTCTGGCTTCAAGGAGCTGCAGCATCATGTACGCTTTGGGCCGCCTTTGCTTCCTTTGCAGCGCTGATTTAAAGTGTCACAGAGGCCTGTGCTGTTTCTGGCATAAGGGCTAGAAGGGGGTTCAGACCAAAAATTATCTAGGCAGGCAGGGCTACAAGGAGCTGTTATCGTGTGTGCCCTCCTGGTAGACTTCAAGGAGCTGCATGGCCTGCGCTGTCCAGCCGGGGCGGACGATTTCTAGATGGTAAAGCACTTTAGACAGCAAGGGCTTCAATGAGCTGTAGTGGTTTGTGCTCTCCTGGTCGCAAGGGCTTCAGGGGGCTTCAGCGACCTGTGCTGCCCGGCGGGGGCAGGTGATTTGATTTCTAAGCAGTAATGGATTCAATGAGTAGCAGCTGCCTGTGTTCTCTGTCTGGCTTCAAGGCGCTGTACTGTCTGTGCCCTGGGTCAGCATAGGCGTGAATGAGCTGAACGGCCTGTGCACGATCTTCGAGGAGCCTCAGTGGCCTGGGCTATTTCTGCAGCACCGGCTTGAAGGAGCTGCGTGGTATTCGCCCACTGGGAAGAAAAAGCTTCAAGGAGCTTTAGTAACAATTTTTCTGAACTTTCTGCAAAATCTAAACATAAGAAACCCAAACCTCAGGAAGACATGCTCTGACAGTAGGCAGTTTCCAGGAAAATCTCTTCGGAATCTCCCAGGGATATAATGCAAGCATTGGTACCACGTGGCATGAGGAGAAAAAAGGCAACTGACTCAGGACCACACAAGTGCGTGGATTCTCTGCATTTAATACCTTCCAAGGAGGCCGTAAGGCATGTGATAAGCTCCGCTATCATCTCTTACTGTTGTCTTTGCAGCGTTCTGCTTTCAGGTAGCTTTGGGGATTAGAAAACTACTTTTGGAAGAGAACATTAGGCTATTAAGGTTAGAAGCAATTTCTTGAAAAGTGGGGCTGAGGACTCCCTGGCACTCCGTGTCTATACACACTATCAGTGGCACATTCGCTACGAAATTATGATTTTCAAAATATATAGAGTCCTTTTCATAATAAATTAAAATACATCTGGTCAAAGAATTGCATACACAAATGGCACAGGAGAGTTCTGACTCCGCTGCACAGTGAGCCTTTTGACCACCACACTCATTTTTTATTTCTATGCAAAAATATGCTAGACGACATAACAGTTTATAAACAAGCCACATCGTAAAAATACCTAATAACCAGGACTTGTTACCCTACTGAAGCTCGACTTGCAACAACTTGAAAAAGCTGTAGTAATACTACATGTTGGATCTATGTCACCCTAACCCCGATACCCTTCAGGTCTCACCAATGGGCACGAAGGGATTCTGCTGCACTTTCCTCATAAATTTGTCACGGAAGGTCTCCGCCTCCGGGTGCTCAAGGCGCAGGAAGCCCGGGATATCAGGGGGTGATCCAGAGTCGGACATGATTAAAATTGGAGATAGTTCCGTCTTTCTTCAGTGTCCATCAAGGGTCACCTACAGAATAGCTTCTTCTGACGTCACGATAAACAAGTTTTCATAGACAAAGAAGACAGACACTGGGTGTCTTGGTGGGAAGCTCGTTTGGAGCGGTGAAATCTTCACTGATATATATCACAGATTAAAATCATCTTGCTATATATTTTCAAATAGTAGCATTTAAAAATCGATTATTTTAAAGTACCATGTTCCAGTAAATTGGCATTCTTTCAGGTATAAAAGATATCTAAGCGACCAATCCAAGATGGCTGCCCCAGTTACGATCCATGAGGGTAATCACATGAGTCACCGCTACAGCGTTCTGTTAAAGAAATACATTACCTAGTATTCCTTGCGCGGGCACAAGGTGGGGTCAGAGGGTAACTCGTTTTACGTACGCACCGTCCTCAGCTGAAGCGTGCGTACTTTAGATCTCGTCCCTCGTGTCTGGTACGGCTCCAGTTAGCGGCTTATATAGATTTCCGTTTTCGTCCCCACACTCAGCATGCCGAAAGCTAAGGGAAACAAGTCAGGTCCCGGGCCGCGCTGTGATTCGCTGACGTCACGGGGGTGTCCCGGGCCGGCAGCCAATCACAGCACGGCCCGGGAATGACGTCACGGGGGTGTCCCGGGCCGGCAGCCAATCGCAGCGCGGCCCGGGACAAAGGGGCGGGGCTTAAAAAAAGCACCAGAAACGCCCCCGAATCGCGTTTTCTGGAGAAAGCGCGATTGACAGCCTCTGTCTCCCAATGGCTAGTCTCCATTTATGGAGCTAGCCAATGATAGACAGAGGCGGTCCAAACATCCCTACTGTAGACAATAGTTTTCGATCTGGGAGGGGCTTTGCCCCTCGCCAGGTCGAAACCTAATTAAGAAGCATATAGACTTCTCAGGCAAGAAATAGCATATGTTTTTTTAACAAGTAATACATTTTGCTGGCACTCATGTAGCTCAATGTGACCATATCTGCATGGATGAAGTATTACCCTGCGCAGGGAACTTGATGCCTGCATAACAGAAGGGTATTTCCTTCCTTAAATGTCCCTCACATGTACAGGAATAGGCAAGGTGGTGTGCTAAGTAGCTAAACCAATAACTTGGTAGAAATTAAATTGCATTTTAACTAATCATTAGATTAGTAAATGTTATTTCATTTCATTAACCCATAGTACAAAAGATGGTCCACTAGAAAAAAATTATAAGGTTTCATGGATTGCTAAGGATAGGGAATGTGTGGCTTTGTGCTAATAAGGGTAATATTAACATGCAAGTTCATTAAATACTATGGGCCAGATGTAGGAGCCCTAATACCGGTCGGAAACAGATGATTTCAGCCGTTTCCGACCGGTATTAGGGTTTTCAGATGTAGGGGGCTGAAAAATACAAAATTGGTATATTTACCGATTTGGTAAAATTACCGATTCGGTAAATTACGGAATCGGTAAATATACCGATTCTGTAATTACAAATGTAGATGGCACAGTTTACAGTGCCACAGGCCCTTGAGAGTCGGTATTTTAACACACAATCCTATTGTGTGGTAAAATACCGAATTCAGGTGTGCATGCACATCTGTGCATGCACACTTGTGCAATGTGACACACAGACATGCCCTTAGGGCATGTATGTGTGCCACATTGCACACAAGCCTGTACTTGGGGTGCTAGAGGGTGACACCCCCTGCACCCTTGCAGAATTCGGTATTTACTGATTTTGTAAATACAGAATCGGTATTTCCCATTGATTCCTATGGGCTTCAAAGCCCATAGGAATCAATCGGAAATACCGATTCTGTATTTACAGAATCGGTAAATACCGAATTTTACAGATTCGGTCATTCAGATTTTAAAATTACCTAAATCTGCCCCCTTCCCATTTACAGACTCTTAAATACCGAATCAGTAAAATTCGGTATTTAAGAGTCTGTAAATGGGAATTACCTACATCTAGCCCTATATGATTTACATGCCAGAGAGAAAGCTGTAATACACAGTGATGATGAAGGTAGAAGATGTCAATAACGTTCCAGAACTAAAAAGAGCCAACAAGTATTATCAGCACAACAAAAAATGAAATAAAATAGCAAGTATTTTATTGGCTCAACTTGGCAATGTGTATACAAAAGCTCCACTTTGTAAAGGAATAGTCACTACATGGCTAAGATAATTATACCCTTCTTTGTCTAGAAGAAAGTGCACAATATGGAAGCATTATTGAGAAGTAAAGTGCATGAAGAAGAATGAATAAAGGTCTGAGGTTGCATTACAGAAAGTGCCCTGAGGGCCCAACAGGCAGGTGGTGCCCACTTTCTGCGCACCCAATAAAGTTTGCTATAACAGAAGGCTCCACAGATGCTTATGCAGTCCCTTCTCTAATACAGATTGCACAAACGCACATATAGTGCCAGTGCAATCTCAAGGGCATGTTACCGCATTTGCATGGTAGTTTGGCCCAAGCAATATGAAAAGGCATTGTCTCTGTCCCTGCACCTCATTATAGATGCAGGTGCAAAGGCAAAAGAGGTTTCGGGGAGATCACTGACTGTGTTCCACGTTGTTTTTTATCCTCTGTTGACCCTCGCAGGTCAGCCGAGATGAGGGTTGTGGTCAGTTGGGGCTCAACGGTGATTGCACGTGTTTCTGTTCAAAGAAAACAGTAGGTGATCAAGAGTTTGCAGGGATATGTATGTGTCAGATATCATGAGAAGGTCTTACAACTGGGCTTGGAAAGCATTTTTTTGTCCCTCCCCCCAAGCTCACAAATTAATGTGAATAGGAATCAGACTACACCCATTATCATTGCCAACCGCAATCTTCATTCAAGCATTTGAATATATACTGCAATCCTCATGTAAACCTTGTGATGAACTAATGTTACTTTTTCTTACACTCTGCTGTAATGCACTTGAATATACCTTGGAGTAACGCATGCTATCAAGAATAAAAAACAAGAAAACTAAATAAATAAATGAATAAGAATGAAAAATATTAAGAGGCATATAGGCTTCTCAGGAAAGAAATAGCATGTGTTTTTTTAACAAGTAATACAATTTGCTGGCACTCATGAAGCTCAATGTGACCATGTTTGCATGGATGAAGTATCACCCTACCCAGGGAACTTGATGCCTGCATAACAGACGGGTATTTCCTTCCTTAAATATCCCTCACATTAATAGGAATAGGCAAGGTGGTGTGCTAAGTAGCTACATCAATAACTTGGGAAAAAATAAATTGCATTTTAACTAATCATTAGCTTGGCAAATGTTATTTAATTCATTATCCCATATTACAAAAGATGGTCCACTGGAAAAAAATTATAAGTTTTCATGGATTGCTAAGGACAGGGAATGTGTGGCTTTGTGCTAATAAGGGCAATATTACCATGCAAGTTCATTAAATACTATATGATGTACATGCTAGAGAGAAAGCTGTAATACACAGTGATGATGAAGGTAGAAGATGTCACTAACGTTCCAGATATAAAAAGAGCCAACAACTATTGACAGCACAACAAAAAATGAAATAAAATAGAAAGTATTTAATTGGCTCAATTTGGCAATGTGTATACAAAAGATCCACTTTGTAAAGGAACAGTCACGTCATGGCTAAGGATAATTATACCCTTTTTTGTCTAGAAGAAAGTGCACAATATGGAAGCATTATTGAGAAGTAAAGTGCATGAAGAAGAATGAATAAAGGTCTGGGGCTGCATTACAGAAAGAGCCCTGAGTGCCCCACAGGCAGGAGGTGCCCGCCTTTGTGCACCCAGGAAACTTTGCTATAACAGAAGGCTCCACAGATGCTTATGCAGTCCATTCTCTAATACAGATTGCACAAACGCACGTATTGTGCCAGTGCAATCTCAAGGGCATGTTACCGGATTTACATGGTAGTTTGGACCAAGCAATATGAAAAGACATTGTCTCTGTGCCTGCACCTCATTATAGATGCAGGTGCAGAGGCAGAAGAGGTGTAGGAAGATCACTGACTGTGTGCCACGAAGTGGTCTTTGTTCGCCCAAGGGCAACACTTGAAAGGGGGAAAAGCCAGACATGGCTGCCCCTTTTAAATGCAGGACAACTTGACTCTGAAAGGCAGACCTCCTGCTTTACACAGTCAGTTTGCCTTCCACTAATGCTCTACCACAGGGCAGGAACAAGTTTGCAATTGCACTGGGAGCAAAACATTAACCTTAATAGGGAGCGTTGACCTGGCATGCACCCAGTGAACGCAGTTAAAGGCATTCTACGCTGCCCAACATATAGGACCTGATGGCAGTGAAAAGTGATCTTTTGCAATGAAGAACATGTATTGGCTGAAAAAATTATCTGATGGTTTACCCAGTTTTGAGTCCAGCTGGTCAGTGGAGGCAACAGGTTTATTTGCTGGAGTTTCTTCTACCACTTGATGCATTACTGTTGGCAAAACAATTAACACATTAAAATGTTCATTAAGCAAGAGGGTGAGGCAATGCCAGGAAAAAAGCTGGAAACATAGCCAGGAAGATTGGACGATGATCCTTTATGATACTGCATCAAGGGCAGCTTGATATAAAGAAGTATGGAGATGATGGTAGATGTATGGAGGATCTCCAACCAAGCAAGTGTTTCTAGCAACACGCACGTTTCGGTTGCAGCCAATTAGCTCGAAGTAAAAGATTGTACATATGGAAAATAATGGTATTTTTAGAATAGAAGAAGTTCTTATGAGAGGTTAATAAATTATTTGTCTAAAGAAATACAAATGTTTTTTTACCCTCTGTTGACCCTCGCAGGTCAGCCGAGATAAAGGTTGTGGTCAGTTGGGGCTCAACGGTGATTGCACGTGCTTCTGTTCAAAGAAAACAGTCGCTGATCAAGAGCTTGCTGGGATAGCTATGTTTCAGATATCATGAGAACGGCATACAACTTGGCTTGGAAAGCATTTTTTTGTCCCTCCCCCCAAGCTCAAAAATGAATATGTATAGGAATCAGACTACACCCATTATCATTGCCAACTGCAATCTTCATTCAAGCATTTGAATATATACTGCAATCCTCATGCAACCCTTGTGATGCACTAATGTTACTTTTCCTTAGACTCTGCTGTAATGCACTTGAATATACCTTGGAGAAACGCATGCTATCAAGAACAAAAAAAAAGAAAAGTAAATAAATAAATGAATAAGAATGAAAAAGATTAAGAAGCATATAGGCTTCTCAGGAAAGAAATAGCATGTGTTGTTTTTCAACAAGTAATACATTTTACTGGCACTCATGAAGCTCAATGTGACCATATTTGCATGGATGAAGTATCACCCTACGCAGGGAACATGGTGATGCCTGCATAATAGACGGGTATTTCCTTCCTTAAATGTCCCTCACATGTGCAGGAATAGGCAAGGTGGTGTGCTAAGTAGTTACATCAAGAACCTGGTAGAAATTAAATTGCATTTTAACTAATCATTAGATTAGTAAATGTTATTTCATTTCATTATCCCATATTACAAAAGATGGTCCACTGGTAAAAAATTATAGGTTTTCATGGATTGCTAAGGACAGGAAATGTGTGGCTTTGTGCTAATAAGGGCAATATTACCATGCAAGTTCATTAAATACTATATGATGAACATGCTAGAGAGAAAGCATTAATACACAGTCATGATGAAGGTAGAAGATGTCACTAACGTTCCAGATATAAAAAGAGGCAACAAATATTATCAGCACAACAAAAAATGAAATAAAATAGAAAGTATTTTATTGGCTCAACTTGGCAATGTGTATACAAAAGCTCCACTTTGTAAAGGAACAGTCACTTCATGGCTAAGGATAATTATGCCTTCTTTGTCTAGAAGAAAGTGCACAATATGAAAGCATTATTGAGAAGTAAAGTGCATGAAGAAGAATGAATAAAGGTCTGGGGCTGCATTACAGAAAGTGCCCTGAGGGCCCAACAGGCAGGTGGTGCCCGCTTCAGCGCACCCAGGAAACTTTGCTATAACAGAAGGCTCCACAGATGCTTATGCAGTCCCTTCTGTAATACAGATTGCACATACGCACATATAGTGCCAGTGCAATCTCAAGGCATGTTACCGGATTGGCATGGTCGTTTGGCCCAAGCAATATGAAAAGGCATTGTCTCTGTGCCTGTACCTCATTATAGATGCAGGTGCAGAAGCAAAAGAGGTGTCGGGAAGATTACTGACTGTGTGCCATGAAGTGGTCATTGTTTGCCCAAGGGCAACACTTGAAAGGGGGAAAAGTGGATCCCATTGACCCACCTGACATGGCTGCCCTTTTAAATGCAGGACAACTTGACTCTGAAAGGCAGACCTCCTGCTTTACACAGTCAGTTTGCCTTCCACTAATGCTCTACCACAGGGCAGGAACAAGTTTGCAATTGTACTGGGAGCAGAACATTAACCATAAAAGTGAGCGTTGACCTGGCATGCACCCAGTGAACGCAGTTAAAGGCATTCTACGCTGCCCAACATATAGGACCTGATGGCAGTGCAAAGTGATCCTTTGCAATGAAGAACATGTATTGGCTGAAAAAATTATCTGATGCTTTACCCAGTTTTGAGTCCGGCTGGTCAGTGGAGGCAACAGGTTTATTTGCTGGAGTTTCTTCTACCACTTGATGCATTACTGTTGGCAAAACAATTAACACATTAAAATGTTCATTAAGCAAGAGGGTGAGGCAATGCCAGGAAAAAAGTTGGAAACATAGCCAGGAAGATTGGACGATGATCCTTTATGATACTGCAGCAAGGGCAGCTTGATGTAAAGAAGTATGGAGATGATGGTTGATGTATGGAGGATCTCCAACCAAGCAAGTGTTTCTAGCAACACGCACGTTTCGGTTGCAGCCAATTAGCTCGAAGTAAAAGATTGTACAAATGGAAAATAATGGTATTTTTAGAATAGAAGTTCTTATGAGAGGTTAATACATTATTTGTCTAAAGAAATACAAATGTTTTTTACCCTCTGTTGACCCTCGCAGGTCAGCCGAGATAAAGGTTGTGGTCAGTTGGGGCTCAACGGTGATTGCACGTGTTTCTGTTCAAAGAAAACAGTAACTGATCAAGAGTTTGCTGGGATATCTATGTTTCAGATATCATGAGAACGGCATACAACTTGGCTTGGAAAGCATTTTTTTGTCCCTCCCCCCAAGCTCACAAATGAATATGTATAGGAATCAGACTACACCCATTATCATTTCCAACTGCAATCTTCATTCAAGCATTTGAATATATACTGCAATCCTCATGCAACCCTTGTGATGCACTAATGTTACTTTTCCTTAGACTCTGCTGTAATGCACTTGAATATACCTTGGAGAAACGCATGCTATCAAGAACAAAAAAAAAGAATAAATAAATAAATAAATGAATAAGAATGAAAAAGATTAAGAAGCATATAGGCCTCTCAGGAAAGAAATAGCATGTGTTGTTTTTTAACAAGTAATACATTTTGCTGGCACTCATGAAGCTCAATGTGACCATATTTGCATGGATAAAGTATCACCCTAAGAAGGGAACGTGATGCCTGCATAATAAACGGGTATTTCCTTCCTTAAATGTCCCTCACATGTACAGGAATAGGCAAGGTGGTGTGCTAAGTAGTTACATCAATAACCTGGTAGAAATTAAATTGCATTTTAACTAATCATTAGATTAGTAAATGTTATTTCATTTCATTATCCCATATTACAAAAGATGGTCCACTGGTAAAAAATTATAAGTTTTCATGGATTGCTAAGGACAGGAAATGTGTGGCTTTGTGCTAATAAGGGCAATATTACCATGCAAGTTCATTAAATACTATATGATGAACATGCTAGAGAGAAAGCATTAATACACAGTCATGATGAAGGTAGAAGATGTCACTAATGTTCCAGATATAAAAAGAGGCAACAAATATTATCAGCACAACAAAAAATGAAATAAAATAGAAAGAATTTTATTGGCTCAACTTGGCAATGTGTGTACAAAAGATCCACTTTGTAAAGGAACAGTCACGTCATGGCTAAGGATAATTATACCCTTTTTTGTCTAGAAGAAAGTGCACAATATGGAAGCATTATTGAGAAGTAAAGTGCATGAAGAAGAATGAATAAAGGTCTGGGGCTGCATTACAGAAAGAGCCCTGAGTGCCCCACAGGCAGGAGGTGCCCGCCTTTGTGCACCCAGGAAACTTTGCTATAACAGAAGGCTCCACAGATGCTTATGCAGTCCATTCTCTAATACAGATTGCACAAACGCACGTATTGTGCCAGTGCAATCTCAAGGGCATGTTACCGGATTTACATGGTAGTTTGGACCAAGCAATATGAAAAGACATTGTCTCTGTGCCTGCACCTCATTATAGATGCAGGTGCAGAGGCAGAAGAGGTGTAGGAAGATCACTGACTGTGTGCCACGAAGTGGTCTTTGTTCGCCCAAGGGCAACACTTGAAAGGGGGAAAAGCCAGACATGGCTGCCCCTTTTAAATGCAGGACAACTTGACTCTGAAAGGCAGACCTCCTGCTTTACACAGTCAGTTTGCCTTCCACTAATGCTCTACCACAGGGCAGGAACAAGTTTGCAATTGCACTGGGAGCAAAACATTAACCTTAATAGGGAGCGTTGACCTGGCATGCACCCAGTGAACGCAGTTAAAGGCATTCTACGCTGCCCAACATATAGGACCTGATGGCAGTGAAAAGTGATCTTTTGCAATGAAGAACATGTATTGGCTGAAAAAATTATCTGATGGTTTACCCAGTTTTGAGTCCAGCTGGTCAGTGGAGGCAACAGGTTTATTTGCTGGAGTTTCTTCTACCACTTGATGCATTACTGTTGGCAAAACAATTAACACATTAAAATGTTCATTAAGCAAGAGGGTGAGGCAATGCCAGGAAAAAAGCTGGAAACATAGCCAGGAAGATTGGACGATGATCCTTTATGATACTGCATCAAGGGCAGCTTGATATAAAGAAGTATGGAGATGATGGTAGATGTATGGAGGATCTCCAACCAAGCAAGTGTTTCTAGCAACACGCACGTTTCGGTTGCAGCCAATTAGCTCGAAGTAAAAGATTGTACATATGGAAAATAATGGTATTTTTAGAATAGAAGAAGTTCTTATGAGAGGTTAATAAATTATTTGTCTAAAGAAATACAAATGTTTTTTACCCTCTGTTGACCCTCGCAGGTCAGCCGAGATAAAGGTTGTGGTCAGTTGGGGCTCAACGGTGATTGCACGTGTTTCTGTTCAAAGAAAACAGTCGCTGATCAAGAGCTTGCTGGGATAGCTATGTTTCAGATATCATGAGAACGGCATACAACTTGGCTTGGAAAGCATTTTTTTGTCCCTCCCCCCAAGCTCAAAAATGAATATGTATAGGAATCAGACTACACCCATTATCATTGCCAACCGCAATCTTCATTCAAGCATTTGAATATATACTGCAATCCTCATGCAACCCTTGTGATGCACTAATGTTACTTTTCCTTAGACTCTGCTGTAATGCACTTGAATATACCTTGGAGAAACGCATGCTATCAAGAACAACAAAAAAAGAAAAGTAAATAAATAAATGAATAAGAATGAAAAAGATTAAGAAGCATATAGGCTTCTCAGGAAAGAAATAGCATGTGTTGTTTTTCAATAAGTAATACATTTTGCTGGCACTCATGAAGGTCAATGTGACCATATTTGCATGGATAAAGTATCACCCTACGCAGGGAACGTGGTGATGCCTGCATAATAGACGGGTATTTCCTTCCTTAAATGTCCCTCACATGTGCAGGAATAGGCAAGGTGGTGTGCTAAGTAGTTACATCAAGAACCTGGTAGAAATTAAATTGCATTTTAACTAATCATTAGATTAGTAAATGTTATTTCATTTCATTATCCCATATTACAAAAGATGGTCCACTGGTAAAAAATTATAGGTTTTCATGGATTGCTAAGGACAGGAAATGTGTGGCTTTGTGCTAATAAGGGCAATATTACCATGCAAGTTCATTAAATACTATATGATGAACATGCTAGAGAGAAAGCATTAATACACAGTCATGATGAAGGTAGAAGATGTCACTAACGTTCCAGATATAAAAAGAGGCAACAAATATTATCAGCACAACAAAAAATGAAATAAAATAGAAAGTATTTTATTGGCTCAACTTGGCAATGTATATACAAAAGCTCCACTTTGTAAAGGAACAGTCACTTCATGGCTAAGGATAATTATGCCTTCTTTGTCTAGAAGAAAGTGCACAATATGAAAGCATTATTGAGAAGTAAAGTGCATGAAGAAGAATGAATAAAGGTCTGGGGCTGCATTACAGAAAGTGCCCTGAGGGCCCAACAGGCAGGTGGTGCCCGCTTCAGCGCACCCAGGAAACTTTGCTATAACAGAAGGCTCCACAGATGCTTATGCAGTCCCTTCTGTAATACAGATTGCACATACGCACATATAGTGCCAGTGCAATCTCAAGGCATGTTACCGGATTGGCATGGTCGTTTGGCCCAAGCAATATGAAAAGGCATTGTCTCTGTGCCTGTACCTCATTATAGATGCAGGTGCAGAAGCAAAAGAGGTGTCAGGAAGATTACTGACTGTGTGCCATGAAGTGGTCATTGTTTGCCCGAGGGCAACACTTGAAAGGGGGAAAAGTGGATCCCATTGACCCACCTGACATGGCTGCCCTTTTAAATGCAGGACAACTTGACTCTGAAAGGCAGACCTCCTGCTTTACACAGTCAGTTTGCCTTCCACTAATGCTCTACCACAGGGCAGGAACAAGTTTGCAATTGTACTGGGAGCAGAACATTAACCATAAAAGTGAGCGTTGACCTGGCATGCACCCAGTGAACGCAGTTAAAGGCATTCTACGCTGCCCAACATATAGGACCTGATGGCAGTGCAAAGTGATCCTTTGCAATGAAGAACATGTATTGGCTGAAAAAATTATCTGATGCTTTACCCAGTTTTGAGTCCAGCTGCTCAGTCGAGGCAACAGGTTTATTTGCTGGAGTTTCTTCTACCACTTGATGCACTACTGTTGGCAAAACAATTAACACATTAAAATGTTCATTAAGCAAGAGGGTGAGGCAATGCCAGGAAAAAAGTTGGAAACATAGCCAGGAAGATTGGACGATGATCCTTTATGATACTGCAGCAAGGGCAGCTTGATGTAAAGAAGTATGGAGATGATGGTTGATGTATGGAGGATCTCCAACCAAGCAAGTGTTTCTAGCAACACGCACGTTTCGGTTGCAGCCAATTAGCTCGAAGTAAAAGATTGTACAAATGGAAAATAATGGTATTTTTAGAATAGAAGTTCTTATGAGAGGTTAATACATTATTTGTCTAAAGAAATACAAATGTTTTTTACCCTCTGTTGACCCTCGCAGGTCAGCCGAGATAAAGGTTGTGGTCAGTTGGGGCTCAACGGTGATTGCACGTGTTTCTGTTCAAAGAAAACAGTAACTGATCAAGAGTTTGCTGGGATATCTATGTTTCAGATATCATGAGAACGGCATACAACTTGGCTTGGAAAGCATTTTTTTGTCCCTCCCCCCAAGCTCACAAATGAATATGTATAGGAATCAGACTACACCCATTATCATTTCCAACTGCAATCTTCATTCAAGCATTTGAATATATACTGCAATCCTCATGCAACCCTTGTGATGCACTAATGTTACTTTTCCTTAGACTCTGCTGTAATGCACTTGAATATACCTTGGAGAAACGCATGCTATCAAGAACAAAAAAAAAGAATAAATAAATAAATAAATGAATAAGAATGAAAAAGATTAAGAAGCATATAGGCCTCTCAGGAAAGAAATAGCATGTGTTGTTTTTTAACAAGTAATACATTTTGCTGGCACTCATGAAGCTCAATGTGACCATATTTGCATGGATAAAGTATCACCCTAAGAAGGGAACGTGATGCCTGCATAATAAACGGGTATTTCCTTCCTTAAATGTCCCTCACATGTACAGGAATAGGCAAGGTGGTGTGCTAAGTAGTTACATCAATAACCTGGTAGAAATTAAATTGCATTTTAACTAATCATTAGATTAGTAAATGTTATTTCATTTCATTATCCCATATTACAAAAGATGGTCCACTGGTAAAAAATTATAAGTTTTCATGGATTGCTAAGGACAGGAAATGTGTGGCTTTGTGCTAATAAGGGCAATATTACCATGCAAGTTCATTAAATACTATATGATGAACATGCTAGAGAGAAAGCATTAATACACAGTCATGATGAAGGTAGAAGATGTCACTAATGTTCCAGATATAAAAAGAGGCAACAAATATTATCAGCACAACAAAAAATGAAATAAAATAGAAAGAATTTTATTGGCTCAACTTGGCAATGTGTGTACAAAAGATCCACTTTGTAAAGGAACAGTCACGTCATGGCTAAGGATAATTATACCCTTTTTTGTCTAGAAGAAAGTGCACAATATGGAAGCATTATTGAGAAGTAAAGTGCATGAAGAAGAATGAATAAAGGTCTGGGGCTGCATTACAGAAAGAGCCCTGAGTGCCCCACAGGCAGGAGGTGCCCGCCTTTGTGCACCCAGGAAACTTTGCTATAACAGAAGGCTCCACAGATGCTTATGCAGTCCATTCTCTAATACAGATTGCACAAACGCACGTATTGTGCCAGTGCAATCTCAAGGGCATGTTACCGGATTTACATGGTAGTTTGGACCAAGCAATATGAAAAGACATTGTCTCTGTGCCTGCACCTCATTATAGATGCAGGTGCAGAGGCAGAAGAGGTGTAGGAAGATCACTGACTGTGTGCCACGAAGTGGTCTTTGTTCGCCCAAGGGCAACACTTGAAAGGGGGAAAAGCCAGACATGGCTGCCCCTTTTAAATGCAGGACAACTTGACTCTGAAAGGCAGACCTCCTGCTTTACACAGTCAGTTTGCCTTCCACTAATGCTCTACCACAGGGCAGGAACAAGTTTGCAATTGCACTGGGAGCAAAACATTAACCTTAATAGGGAGCGTTGACCTGGCATGCACCCAGTGAACGCAGTTAAAGGCATTCTACGCTGCCCAACATATAGGACCTGATGGCAGTGAAAAGTGATCTTTTGCAATGAAGAACATGTATTGGCTGAAAAAATTATCTGATGGTTTACCCAGTTTTGAGTCCAGCTGGTCAGTGGAGGCAACAGGTTTATTTGCTGGAGTTTCTTCTACCACTTGATGCATTACTGTTGGCAAAACAATTAACACATTAAAATGTTCATTAAGCAAGAGGGTGAGGCAATGCCAGGAAAAAAGCTGGAAACATAGCCAGGAAGATTGGACGATGATCCTTTATGATACTGCATCAAGGGCAGCTTGATATAAAGAAGTATGGAGATGATGGTAGATGTATGGAGGATCTCCAACCAAGCAAGTGTTTCTAGCAACACGCACGTTTCGGTTGCAGCCAATTAGCTCGAAGTAAAAGATTGTACATATGGAAAATAATGGTATTTTTAGAATAGAAGAAGTTCTTATGAGAGGTTAATAAATTATTTGTCTAAAGAAATACAAATGTTTTTTACCCTCTGTTGACCCTCGCAGGTCAGCCGAGATAAAGGTTGTGGTCAGTTGGGGCTCAACGGTGATTGCACGTGTTTCTGTTCAAAGAAAACAGTCGCTGATCAAGAGCTTGCTGGGATAGCTATGTTTCAGATATCATGAGAACGGCATACAACTTGGCTTGGAAAGCATTTTTTTGTCCCTCCCCCCAAGCTCAAAAATGAATATGTATAGGAATCAGACTACACCCATTATCATTGCCAACCGCAATCTTCATTCAAGCATTTGAATATATACTGCAATCCTCATGCAACCCTTGTGATGCACTAATGTTACTTTTCCTTAGACTCTGCTGTAATGCACTTGAATATACCTTGGAGAAACGCATGCTATCAAGAACAACAAAAAAAGAAAAGTAAATAAATAAATGAATAAGAATGAAAAAGATTAAGAAGCATATAGGCTTCTCAGGAAAGAAATAGCATGTGTTGTTTTTCAATAAGTAATACATTTTGCTGGCACTCATGAAGGTCAATGTGACCATATTTGCATGGATAAAGTATCACCCTACGCAGGGAACGTGGTGATGCCTGCATAATAGACGGGTATTTCCTTCCTTAAATGTCCCTCACATGTGCAGGAATAGGCAAGGTGGTGTGCTAAGTAGTTACATCAAGAACCTGGTAGAAATTAAATTGCATTTTAACTAATCATTAGATTAGTAAATGTTATTTCATTTCATTATCCCATATTACAAAAGATGGTCCACTGGTAAAAAATTATAGGTTTTCATGGATTGCTAAGGACAGGAAATGTGTGGCTTTGTGCTAATAAGGGCAATATTACCATGCAAGTTCATTAAATACTATATGATGAACATGCTAGAGAGAAAGCATTAATACACAGTCATGATGAAGGTAGAAGATGTCACTAACGTTCCAGATATAAAAAGAGGCAACAAATATTATCAGCACAACAAAAAATGAAATAAAATAGAAAGTATTTTATTGGCTCAACTTGGCAATGTATATACAAAAGCTCCACTTTGTAAAGGAACAGTCACTTCATGGCTAAGGATAATTATGCCTTCTTTGTCTAGAAGAAAGTGCACAATATGAAAGCATTATTGAGAAGTAAAGTGCATGAAGAAGAATGAATAAAGGTCTGGGGCTGCATTACAGAAAGTGCCCTGAGGGCCCAACAGGCAGGTGGTGCCCGCTTCAGCGCACCCAGGAAACTTTGCTATAACAGAAGGCTCCACAGATGCTTATGCAGTCCCTTCTGTAATACAGATTGCACATACGCACATATAGTGCCAGTGCAATCTCAAGGCATGTTACCGGATTGGCATGGTCGTTTGGCCCAAGCAATATGAAAAGGCATTGTCTCTGTGCCTGTACCTCATTATAGATGCAGGTGCAGAAGCAAAAGAGGTGTCAGGAAGATTACTGACTGTGTGCCATGAAGTGGTCATTGTTTGCCCGAGGGCAACACTTGAAAGGGGGAAAAGTGGATCCCATTGACCCACCTGACATGGCTGCCCTTTTAAATGCAGGACAACTTGACTCTGAAAGGCAGACCTCCTGCTTTACACAGTCAGTTTGCCTTCCACTAATGCTCTACCACAGGGCAGGAACAAGTTTGCAATTGTACTGGGAGCAGAACATTAACCATAAAAGTGAGCGTTGACCTGGCATGCACCCAGTGAACGCAGTTAAAGGCATTCTACGCTGCCCAACATATAGGACCTGATGGCAGTGCAAAGTGATCCTTTGCAATGAAGAACATGTATTGGCTGAAAAAATTATCTGATGCTTTACCCAGTTTTGAGTCCAGCTGCTCAGTCGAGGCAACAGGTTTATTTGCTGGAGTTTCTTCTACCACTTGATGCACTACTGTTGGCAAAACAATTAACACATTAAAATGTTCATTAAGCAAGAGGGTGAGGCAATGCCAGGAAAAAAGTTGGAAACATAGCCAGGAAGATTGGACGATGATCCTTTATGATACTGCAGCAAGGGCAGCTTGATGTAAAGAAGTATGGAGATGATGGTTGATGTATGGAGGATCTCCAACCAAGCAAGTGTTTCTAGCAACACGCACGTTTCGGTTGCAGCCAATTAGCTCGAAGTAAAAGATTGTACAAATGGAAAATAATGGTATTTTTAGAATAGAAGTTCTTATGAGAGGTTAATACATTATTTGTCTAAAGAAATACAAATGTTTTTTACCCTCTGTTGACCCTCGCAGGTCAGCCGAGATAAAGGTTGTGGTCAGTTGGGGCTCAACGGTGATTGCACGTGTTTCTGTTCAAAGAAAACAGTAACTGATCAAGAGTTTGCTGGGATATCTATGTTTCAGATATCATGAGAACGGCATACAACTTGGCTTGGAAAGCATTTTTTTGTCCCTCCCCCCAAGCTCACAAATGAATATGTATAGGAATCAGACTACACCCATTATCATTGCCAACTGCAATCTTCATTCAAGCATTTGAATATATACTGCAATCCTCATGCAACCCTTGTGATGCACTAATGTTACTTTTCCTTAGACTCTGCTGTAATGCACTTGAATATACCTTGGAAAAAACGCATGCTATCAAGAACAAAAAAAAAGAATAAATAAATGAATAAGAATGAAAAAGATTAAGAAGCATATAGGCTTCTCAGGGAAGAAATAGCATGTGTTGTTTTTTAACAAGTCATACATTTTGCTGGCACTCATGAAGCTCAATGTGACCATATTTGTATGGATAAAGTATCACCCTAAGAAGGGAACGTGATGCCTGCATAATAAACGGGTATTTCCTTCCTTAAATGTCCCTCACATGTACAGGAATAGGCAAGGTGGTGTGCTAAGTAGTTACATCAATAACCTGGTAGAAATTAAATTGCATTTTAACTAATCATTAGATTAGTAAATGTTATTTCATTTCATTATCCCATATTACAAAAGATGGTCCACTGGTAAAAAATTATAAGTTTTCATGGATTGCTAAGGACAGGGAATGTGTGGCTTTGTGCTAATAAGGGCAATATTACCATGCAAGTTCATTAAATACTATATGATGAACATGCTAGAGAGAAAGCATTAATACACAGTCATGATGAAGGTAGAAGATGTCACTAACGTTCCAGATATAAAAAGAGGCAACAAATATTATCAGCACAACAAAAAATGAAATAAAATAGAAAGTATTTTATTGGCTCAACTTGGCAATGTGTATACAAAAGCTCCACTTTGTAAAGGAACAGTCACTTCATGGCTAAGGATAATTATACCTTCTTTGTCTAGAAGAAAGTGCACAATATGGAAGCATTATTGAGAAGTAAAGTGCATGAAGAAGAATGAATAAAGGTCTGGGGCTGCATTACAGAAAGTGCCCTGAGGGCCCAACAGGCAGGTGGTGCCCGCTTCAGCGCACCCAGGAAACCTTGCTATAACAGAAGGCTCCGCCGATGCTTATGCAGTCCCTTCTGTAATACAGATTGCACATACGCACATATAGTGCCAGTGCAATCTCAAGGCATGTTACCGGATTGGCATGGTCAATTGGCCCAAGCAATATGAAAAGGCATTGTCTCTGTGCCTGTACCTCATTATAGATGCAGGTGCAGAGGCAAAAGAGGTGTCGGAAAGATCACTGACTGTGTGCCATGAAGTGGTCATTGTTTGCCCAAGGGCAACACTTGAAAGGGGGAAAAGTGGATCCCATTGACCCGCCAGACATGGCTGCCCTTTTAAATGCAGGACAACTTGACTCTGAAAGGCAGACCTCCTGCTTTACACAGTCAGTTTGCCTTCCACTAATGCTCTACCACAGGGCAGGAACAAGTTTGCAATTGTACTGGGAGCAGAACATTAACCATAAAAGTGAGCGTTGACCTGGCATGCACCCCGTGAACGCAGTGAAAGGCATTCTACGCTGCCCAACATATAGGACCTGATGGCAGTGCAAAGTGATCCTTTGCAATGAAGAACATGTATTGGCTGAAAAAATTATCTGATGCTTTAGCCAGTTTTGAGTCCAGCTGCTCAGTCGAGGCAACAGGTTTATTTGCTGGAGTTTCTTCTACCACTTGATGCACTACTGTTGGCAAAACAATTAACACATTAAAATGTTCATTAAGCAAGAGGGTGAGGCAATGCCAGGAAAAAAGTTGGAAACATAGCCAGGAAGATTGGACGATGATCCTTTATGATACTGCAGCAAGGGCAGCTTGATGTAAAGAAGTATGGAGATGATGGTTGATGTATGGAGGATCTCCAACCAAGCAAGAGTTTCTAGCAACACGCACGTTTCAGTTGCAGCCAATTAGCTCGAAGTAAAAGATTGTACAAATGGAAAATAATGGTATTTTTAGAATAGAAGTTCTTATGAGAGGTTAATAAATTATTTGTCTAAAGAAATACAAATGTTTTTTACCCTCTGTTGACCCTCGCAGGTCAGCCGAGATAAAGGTTGTGGTCAGTTGGGGCTCAACGGTGATTGCACGTGTTTCTGTTCAAAGAAAACAGTAACTGATCAAGAGTTTGCTGGGATATCTATGTTTCAGATATCATGAGAACGGCATACAACTTGGCTTGGAAAGCATTTTTTTGTCCCTCCCCCCAAGCTCACAAATGAATATGTATAGGAATCAGACTACACCCATTATCATTGCCAACTGCAATCTTCATTCAAGCATTTGAATATATACTGCAATCCTCATGCAACCCTTGTGATGCACTAATGTTACTTTTCCTTAGACTCTGCTGTAATGCACTTGAATATACCTTGGAGAAACGCATGCTATCAAGAACAAAAAAAAAAAGAAAAGTAAATAAATAAATGAATAAGAATTAAAAAGATTAAGAAGCATATAGGCCTCTCAGGAAAGAAATAGCATGTGTTGTTTTTTAACAAGTAATACATTTTGCTGGCACTCATGAAGCTCAATGTGACCATATTTGCATGGATAAAGTATCACCCTAAGAAGGGAACGTGATGCCTGCATAATAAACGGGTATTTCCTTCCTTAAATGTCCCTCACATGTACAGGAATAGGCAAGGTGGTGTGCTAAGTAGTTACATCAATAACCTGGTAGAAATTAAATTGCATTTTAACTAATCATTAGATTAGTAAATGTTATTTCATTTCATTATCCCATATTACAAAAGATGGTCCACTGGTAAAAAATTATAAGTTTTCATGGATTGCTAAGGACAGGAAATGTGTGGCTTTGTGCTAATAAGGGCAATATTACCATGCAAGTTCATTAAATACTATATAATGAACATGCTAGAGAGAAAGCATTAATACACAGTCATGATGAAGGTAGAAGATGTCACTAATGTTCCAGATATAAAAAGAGGCAACAAATATTATCAGCACAACAAAAAATGAAATAAAATAGAAAGAATGTTATTGGCTCAACTTGGCAATGTGTATACAAAAGCTCCACTTTGTAAAGGAACAGTCACTTCATGGCTAAGGATAATTATACCTTCTTTGTCTAGAAGAAAGTGCACAATATGGAAGCATTATTGAGAAGTAAAGTGCATGAAGAAGAATGAATAAAGGTCTGGGGCTGCATTACAGAAAGTGCCCTGAGGGCCCAACAGGCAGGTGGTGCCCGCTTCAGCGCACCCAGGAAACCTTGCTATAACAGAAGGCTCCACCGATGCTTATGCAGTCCCTTCTGTAATACAGATTGCACATACGCACATATAGTGCCAGTGCAATCTCAAGGCATGTTACCGGATTGGCATGGTTGTTTGGCCCAAGCAATATGAAAAGGCATTGTCTCTGTGCCTGTACCTCATTATAGATGCAGGTGCAGAGGCAAAAGAGGTGTCGGAAAGATTACTGAGTGTGTGCCATGAAGTGGTCATTGTTTGCCCAAGGGCAACACTTGAAAGGGGGAAAAGTGGATCCCATTGACCCACCAGACATGGCTGCCCTTTTAAATGCAGGACAACTTGACTCTGAAAGGCAGACCTCCTGCTTTACACAGTCAGTTTGCCTTCCACTAATGCTCTACCACAGGGCAGGAACAAGTTTGCAATTGTACTGGGAGCAGAACATTAACCATAAAAGTGAGCGTTGACCTGGCATGCACCCAGTGAACGCAGTTAAAGGCATTCTACGCTGCCCAACATATAGGACCTGATGGCAGTGAAAAGTGATCCTTTGCAATGAAGAACATGTATTGGCTGAAAAAAGTATCTGATGGTTTACCCAGTTTTGAGTCCAGCTGCTCAGTGGAGGCAACAGGTTTATTTGCTGGAGTTTCCTCTACCACTTGATGCATTACTGTTGGCAAAACAATTAACACATTAAAATGTTCATTAAGCAAGAGGGTCAGGCAATGCCAGGAAAAAAGTTGGAAACATAGCCAGGAAGATTGGACGATGATCCTTTATGATACTGCAGCAAGGGCAGCTTGATGTAAAGAAGTATGGAGATGATGGTTGATGTATGGAGGATCTCCAACCAAGCAAGTGTTTCTAGCAACACGCACGTTTCGGTTGCAGCCAATTAGCTCGAAGTAAAAGATTGTACATATGGAAAATAATGGTATTTTTAGAATAGAAGAAGTTCATATGAGAGGTTAATAAATTATTTGTCTAAAGAAATACAAATGTTTTTTACCCTCTGTTGACCCTCGCAGGTCAGCCGAGATAAAGGTTGTGGTCAGTTGGGGCTCAACGGTGATTGCACGTGTTTCTGTTCAAAGAAAACAGTAGCTGATCAAGAGTTTGCTGGGATATCTATGTTTCAGATATCATGAGAACGGCATACAACTCGGCTTGGAAAGCATTTTTTTGTCCCTCCCCCCAAGCTCACAAATGAATATGTATAGGAATCAGACTACACCCATTATCATTGCCAACTGCAATCTTCATTCAAGCATTTGAATATATACTGCAATCCTCATGCAACCCTTGTGATGCACTAATGTTACTTTTCCTTAGACTCTGCTGTAATGCACTTGAATATACCTTGGAGAATCGCATGCTATCAAGAACAAAAAAAAAGAAAAATAAATAAATGAATAAGAATTAAAAAGATTAAGAAGCATATAGGCTTCTCAGGAAAGAAATAGCATGTGTTGTTTTTTAACAAGTAATACATTTTGCTGGCACTCATGAAGCTCAATGTGACCATATTTGCATGGATGAAGTATCACCCTACGCAGGGAACAAGATGTCTGCATAACAGACGGGTATTTCCTTCCTTAAATGTCCCTCTCATGTACAGGAATAGGCAAGGTGGTGTGCTAAGTAGTTACATCAATAACCTGGTAGAAATTAAATTGCATTTTAACTAATCATTAGATTAGTAAATGTTATTTCATTTTATTATCACATATTACAAAAGATGGTCCACTGGTAAAAAATTATAAGTTTTCATGGATTGCTAAGGACAGGAAATGTGTGGCTTTGTGCTAATAAGGGCAATATTACCATGCAAGTTCATCAAATACTATATGATGAACATGCTAGAGAGAAAGCTGTAATACACAGTGATGATGAAGGTAGAAGATGTCACTAACGTTCCAGATATAAAAAGAGGCAACAAATATTATCAGCACAACAAAAAATGAAATAAAATAGAAAGTATTTTATTGGCTCAACTTGGCAATGTGTGTACAAAAGCTCCACTTTGTAAAGGAACAGTCACTTCATGGCTAAGGATAATTATACCTTCTTTGTCTAGAAGAAAGTGCACAAAATGGAAGCATTATTGAGAAGTAAAGTGCATGAAGAAGAATGAATAAAGGTCTGGGGCTGCATTACAGAAAGTGCCCTGAGGGCCTAACAGGCAGGTGGTGCCCGCTTTCTGCGCACCCAGGAAACTTTGCTAAAACAGAAGGCTCCACAGATGCTTATGCAGTCCCTTCTGTAATACAGATTGCACATACGCACATATAGTGCCAGTGCAATCTCAAGGCATGTTACCGGATTGGCATGGTCGTTTGGCCCAAGCAATATGAAAAGGCATTGTCTCTGTGCCTGCACCTCATTATAGATGCAGGTACAGAGGCAAAAGAGGTGTCGGGAAGATCACTGACTGTGTGCCACAAAGTGGTCATTGTTTGCCCAAGGGCAACACTTGAAAGGGGGAAAAGTTAATTCCATTGACCCACCAGACATGGCTGCCCCTTTTAAATGCAGGACAACTTGACTCTGAAAGGCAGACCTCCTGCTTTACACAGTCAGTTTGCCTTCTACTAATGCTCTACCACAGGGCAGGAACAAGTTTGCAATTGCACTGGGAGCAGAACATTAACCTTAATAGGGAGCGTTGACCTGGCATGCACCCAGTGAACGCAGTTAAAGGCATTCTACGCTGCCCAACATATAGGACCTGATGGCAGTGAAAAGTGATCTTTTGCAATGAAGAACATGTATTGGCTGAAAAAATTATCTGATGCTTTACCCAATTTTGAGTCCAGCTGGTCAGTGGAGGCAACAGGTTTATTTGCTGGAGTTTCTTCTACCACTTGATGCATTACTGTTGGCAAAACAATTAACACATTAAAATGTTCATTAAGCAAGAGGGTGAGGCAATGCCATGAAAAAAGCTGGAAACATAGCCAGGAAGATTGGACGATGATCCTTTATGATACTGCATCAAGGGCAGCTTGATGTAAAGAAGTATGGAGATGATGGTTGATGTATGGAGGATCTCCAACCAAGCAAGTGTTTCTAGCAACATGCACGTTTCGGTTGCAGCCACTTAGCTCGAAGTAAAAGATTGTACATATGGAAAATAAGGTATTTTTAGAATAGAACAAGTTCTTATGAGAGGTTAATAAATTATTTGTCTAAAGAAATACAAATGTTTTTTACCCTCTGTTGACCCTCGCAGGTCAGCCGAGATAAAGGTTGTGGTCAGTTGGGGCTCAACGGTGATTGCACGTGTTTCTGTTCAAAGAAAACAGTAGCTGATCAAGAGTTTGCTGGGATGTCTATGTTTCAGATATCTTGAGAACGGCATACATTTTGGCTTGGAAAGCATTTTTTTTGTCCGTCCCCCCAAGCTCACAAATGAATATGTATAGGAATCAGACTACACCCATTATCATTGCCAACTGCAATCTTCATTCAAGCATTTGAATATATACTGCCATCCTCATGCAACCCTTGTGATGCACTAATGTTACTTTTCCTTAGACTCTGCTGTAATGCACTTGAATATACCTTGGAGAAACGCATGCTATCAAGAACAAAAAAAAGAATAAATAAATAAATAAATAAATAAGAATGAAAAAGATTAAGAAGCATATAGGCTTCTCAGGAAATAAATAGCATGTGTTGTTTTTTAACCAGTAATACATTTTGCTGGCACTCATGAAGCTCAATGTGACCATATTTGCATGGATAAAGTATCACCCTACGCAGGGAATGTGGTGATGCCTGCATAATAGACGGGTATTTCCTTCCTTAAATGTCCCTCCCATGTGCAGGAATAGGCAAGGTGGTGTGCTAAGCTTTTACATCAATAACCTGGTAGAAATTAAATTGCATTTTAACTAATCATTAGATTAGTAAATGTTATTTCATTTCATTATCCCATATTACAAAAGATGGTCCACTGGTAAAAAATTATAGGTTTTCATGGATTGCTAAGGACAGGAAATGTGTGGCTTTGTGCTAATAAGGGCAATATTACCATGCAAGTTCATTAAATACTATATGATGAACATGCTAGAGAGAAAGCTGTAATACACAGTGATGATGAAGGTAGAAGATGTCACTAACGTTCCAGATATAAAAAGAGGCAACAAATATTATCAGCACAACAAAAAATGAAATAAAATAGAAAGTATTTTATTGGCTCAACTTGGCAATGTGTATACAAAAGCTCCACTTTGTAAAGGAACAGTCACTTCATGGCTAAGGATAATTATACCTTCTTTGTCTAGAAGAAAGTGCACAATATGGAAGCATTATTGAGAAGTAAAGTGCATGAAGAAGAAGGAATAAAGGTCTGGGGCTGCATTACAGAAAGTGCCCTGAGGGCCCAACAGGCAGGTGGTGCCCGCTTCAGCGCACACAGGAAACTTTGCTATAACAGAAGGCTCCACAGATGCTTATGCAGTCCCTTCTGTAATACAGATTGCACATACACACATATAGTGCCAGTGCAATCTCAAGGCATGTTACCGGATTGGCATGGTCGTTTGGCCCAAGCAATATGAAAAGACATTGTCTCTGTGCCTGTACCTCATTATAGATGCAGGTGCAGAGGCAAAAGAGGTGTCGGGAAGATTACTGACTGTGTGCCATGAAGTGGTCATTGTTTGCCCAAGGGCAACACTTGAAAGGGGGAAAAGTGGATCCCATTGACCCACCAGACATGGCTGCCCTTTTAAATGCAGGACAACTTGACTCTGAAAGGCAGACCTCCTGCTTTACACAGTCAGTTTGCCTTCCACTAATGCTCTACCACAGGGCAGGAACAAGTGTGCAATTGTACTGGGAGCAGAACATTAACCATAAAAGTGAGCGTTGACCTGGCATTCACCCAGTGAACGCAGTTAAAGGCATTCTACGCTGCCCAACATATAGGACCTGATGGCAGTGAAAAGTGATCCTTTGCAATGAAGAACATGTATTGGCTGAAAAAATTATCTGATGCTTTACCCAGTTTTGAGTCCAGCTGCTCAGTGGAGGCAACAGGTTTATTTGCTGGAGTTTCCTCTACCACTTGATGCATTACTGTTGGCAAAACAATTAACACATTAAAATGTTCATTAAGCAAGAGGGTCAGGCAATGCCAGGAAAAAAGTTGGAAACATAGCCAGGAAGATTGGACGATGATCCTTTATGATACTGCAGCAAGGGCAGCTTGATGTAAAGAAGCATGGAGATGATGGTTGATGTATGGAGGATCTCCAACCAAGCAAGTGTTTCTAGCAACACGCACGTTTCGGTTGCAGCCAATTAGCTCGAAGTAAAAGATTGTACATATGGAAAATAATGGTATTTTTAGAATAGAAGAAGTTCTTATGAGAGGTTAATAAATTATTTGTCTAAAGAAATACAAATGTTTTTTACCCTCTGTTGACCCTCGCAGGTCAGCCGAGATAAAGGTTGTGGTCAGTTGGGGCTTAACGGTGATTGCACGTGTTTCTGTTCAAAGAAAACAGTAGCTGATCAAGAGTTTGCTGGGATATCTATGTGTCAGATATCATGAGAACGTCATACATTTTGGCTAGGAAAGTTTTTTTTTGTCCCTCCCCCCAAGCTCACAAATGAATATGTATAGGAATCAGACTACACCCATTATCATTGCCAACCGCAATCTTCATTCAAGCATTTGAATATATACTGCAATCCTCATGCAACCCTTGTGATGCACTAATGTTACTTTTCCTTAGACTCTGCTGTAATGCACTTGAATATACCTTGGAGAATCGCATGCTATCAAGAACAAAAAAAAAGAAAAATAAATAAATGAATAAGAATGAAAAAGATTAAGAAGCATATAGGCTTCTCAGGAAAGAAATAGAAAGTGTTGTTTTTTAACAAGTAATACATTTTGCTGGCACTCATGAAGCTCAATGTGACCATATTTGCATGGATGAAGTATCACCCTACGCAGGTGTGGAATTTTAGTTTGCGATCTGAACATCATCTGCGCCAGCTTGTCACCTATGTACTACGTGCACGGCAGCCATTTTAGGTCACCTATGTACTACGTGCACGGCAGCCATTTTAGATATCATGGTCTCCCTGTCCACGATCGATCGCCAGCGCGCCCCTCTGACCCAGCAAGCATCCTCCGTGCACCCTGGCTCCCCCTCCCTCCCCCTCATGAGCATGACCCTTCTGCATGACCCTGTCCTTGGGAGTCACGCCAGCGCCTGACCGACACCTCCTCTCCTCCCATGAATGCCCCTCTGTTGATAAACCTTCCCTCCGCACTGGATTGTCCACGCAGCATGAATACCACTCCATTGATGGCCCCTCACCCCGTGTCCGACTGTCCACACAGGTCCGAGGCCATCGCCTAAGCCGGGAGATATCATTTACTGCCCCTTATTGTATGAGGTCGCTCTCCTTCAAAGGACCCTCTATTGATCCAGGCCTCCCCACCCCCTGTGATATGATCAGGCGCACACATCCTAAGACTCGACAGAACACTCAGCTGCGTGATGACCCCCTCCTCTTATCAGCAGGTTGAGGACCTCTATTGTGAAGGTATATGGGGGTGGGATTGACACAAGGATTACAGGGATGTCTTTTCCTTGCTTTACAAAGTTCTGATTGTAATAAAGAAAGGTCACATGCCATAAACCAGTGTATAAGAGGCCAGGCCTCCGAGAGGCTGTTAGAGCACCTCGAGACGATACCTTGTTGTCTGATCTGATGTGTTCTGCTCCGTCGGAATAAACTTCTGTTTTCCTGCCTTCTGGTCTCCGGCGCCTGCCTCATTGCTTGGTAATTTGAATGGTACAAGGGCGGTTAGCGCCGGGCAAATCTTGAGAAAGGTCCTAGCCCTACCTTTTTCCACAATTGGCGTCCCAAAGCGTGGGGCCCATCAGGGACACGTGGATCCAGTGGGAGAGGTCCCGATGACAGAGTGAACGACTGCAACGATCGGGAAGAGCTCGTGTCCGATAGACCCTCGTCTGACAGCCGATCATCCGACCTTCACTAGTTCTGAACAGACCTCTCTCGAGTGATCTACGGTCCTGACTGGGAACCATCAGGAGTGCCACGGGCATCACGAAGGAGAGAGGACGATCGGGCGCTGGATCCAGAGGACAGGAAACCGTCCATGCGGTCCGGGTAAGGTCGTGTAAACACGACGAATTGAGAAAAGATTGTTTTGTTTGGATAATACTAGTATTACGCTTTGTTGAAACCTCTGGAGATTCGCTGTCTGCAAACGGAGAAAACAACAGGCTCTCTCTTTGCAAACAGTGAAGGATAGGTAACGCAGACTTTTGTCCCCGTTGTAATCCGTCGTGCCTATCTTCCTCCCCCACTGTTTCCCGAACTGTCGTTCGTGGATTATTGTCTGGAGATTCTTTGTCTGCAAACAGGGAAGAACAAGGTCTTTCTTTGCAGGTAGAGAAAGAGTGGGTAACGATAACTTTTCGTGCCCACTTATTCTCCCCACTGAATTGTTTTGATTGACCGATTATTCGGTATTGGTTCGTTTGAGGTATTCACCGCCGGCAAACAACGGAGAATAGAAATATTCTGTCTAGTCTTTGCCCGCCGTGATAAGATAGGTAGTGCAGACTTTTGTCCCCGTTGTAATCCGTCATGCCTATCTTCTCCCCACTGGTTGGTAGCCTGTTTAGCCCGGACCGCTTATTAGAGATGAACCATCCAGCTCCACTGGAGGGCACCCCTAATAAGGACATGTTCACTAAGTATGGACTAGTCGCTATAGCTTACACTAAACTATGGCATAAATATACAAAAAAAGAACCCTGAAAGTCAGTGGCCACTGATAGGTTCCTTTAATGAAAATAAAATAAAAACATTAGAAATAGCGCTCCAGAAAATTAAAACTACGCCCACTATGCTCGACAGTATCGGCATGTGGCGCAGAGAAACGGAACAACGAAAGAAAAGAGAAGAAGCAAAAATAGGGAAAGAATTACGAAAGGCAGCCCACCTGGCCGCAAAGCAACTAGAAGAGGAAATAAAAGAAAGAAAGGAAGCTACACAAAACCAAGAATCAGGGTCGACAGGCCAATGTCCTGTTAGGACCCCCTCTGCGCTCTACCCCGAATTACCCTCCAAACAGCGGGCGAACGATGAGTTACTACTAGGTCCCCCAATCATCTACATGCCCCCTCCGTATGCTCCCAGCCAACAAAGCCTGCAAGCCCCAAGTGTGAGTGAAAGTGATCCTAGCACTAGTGCACCAGCCCTCACGGCCTCTGCACCAGCCACATTAACAACTTCATCAGACGATCCCGAGGCTAGCAAACAATCACCAGCCAGACTAAACAGGTTGAGCAAAGATGAACGGGATGGGATCGACAAAATAGCAAAGACATTAGTAGAACGATGGGAGAGCGAAGATTATACAATGAGCGTATATAATTCACATGCCGACAGCCACAGACGGCATTTCATCTTGCGATTCAGCTACTACACCCTGAACGCATATGAAGATAGGTATCAAAGCAAGGGTCCCGCTAAACTAACAACGCTGTATAGGAAGATTGATGTTGGAGATGGGACTGAACGTGAGGCGACGGAGCTCTTCATGCAAATGCTTGAGGTCTTCCGCCACCTCACGGAACAGAAACCAGAAGCCAAGGTTACAGTCCCTGAAACAACCTCGGTAGAAGTAGCCAATACTATGATGCCTATCAGAGAAGCGGCCCCTTACTGGATCCCGCCACGGGGCCAGGGAACAAGCGATGATATCAATAATGAAAATGCAAAAGGGAGGGTTGTGTACAATTGGGTTTACCAACCATGGGACCGACAAGATATCCTAACCTTTAAGCAAACCCTGCCCGATTTAAGAAAGAACCCGACGGCATTTTATACCGAATTAGGCACAGCCTTGGGTTCGACGATAATGACTTTAGCAGATATTGACTTGTTCTTTGGGTTATGCCTGCCAGCTGACGTGTGGAAGCAAATCCGGAAGGCTGACCACACGGATCTGTTTGGACATACCTGGGACCAACTCGGTAAACTAGATGGACAAAGAGAGCCTGGAAGGAAACCAGTAAAAGACATACTGGAACTCCCAGACAAACTAGTTCGGAAGTTAAAAACACTGATCCCGGAAAGAAAGGTAGACTGGTCGATAGTCACGGCCTGTCGACAGAAACCCCAGGAAGATGTGTCAGAATACTTCTCCCGATTTGAGACAGTGTTCTCCGACTACAGTGGCCAAGACATGACCACCGCAACCGGACAGCACCTGTTTGTACAAAATTATGTAAAGGGCCTAACACAAGAAGTCTCCCAAAAACTGCAGATGAGTGAGAGTAGTTGGGGGGCCTCCAAACCCGCAACTATCCTTCAGATGGCTCAGTATTACGAGCACCAAAAGAATGAGAATGATAGGGCGTCCGAGAAAAAGAAGAAAGATTTAAAGGAAAGGGTAATGATAGCCCAGATACAGGGTATAGCGGTAGGACGGGAACACCAAAGGGGGAACTACCAATCAACCACCCCCAGAGATCTACCTTCTAAAGATCACACCCCAGCACCTCACACTGGACGTAGAGACATTAGCAATGACCAATGCGCCTTCTGCAAAGGGTTCGGCCATTGGAAATCCCAGTGTCCGGTTCTGCTAGAGATGAATAGAAATAGGGATTCCAGGGATGTGGCAGGTGGTCCGAGGAATAGAGTGCAGGGACGAGGGAACCCCAACGACACCAACAATGACAGATCAGGGAGACTGAACACATTTGACCGTCCCCGACAGAACCAATATCAGCTGTCCGAAGGTGAAAATGCCCCCGACTTTGCATAGGACTGCCAGGGGCAAGGGAGGGATCCAGTCGAGCTCTGTGTTGACCAGCAAGGTCCTTATGTCACCGCTAAGGTCCTGGGTACAGAGTCTCCATTCTTGGTAGACACTGGGGCGACACGTAGTGTGTTATCAAAACGACTGATTCCAAGGGCACCCTTGTCTGGCTCACACATAACGTCGATAGGTTTCGATGGAACGCCCTCCACTAACCCCCTGTCCGTACCTATTACCTTTGACCTGGAAAACAACACCACTGACGCGACATTTCTGCTTTCCTCCAACTCCCCTGACGCCATTATGGGCATTGACTTACTGAAACATTTTCGAGCTACCATTAGGTGTTCCCCAGATGGAATACGAGTCATCCTGTACGACAACCCAGACCTGCCCAGATCCCGTCCCCCACGACACATGTGCTCCATAACTGACGCTGACATGTCCTTGCTTGACACCCTGCCTCCGTACCTATGGGCCAAAAATGACTCTGATGTGGGGCGAATGATGATTGATCCTATTCACATAACTGTACGACAGGACGCTATGCTCCCGAAACTCCCGCAATATCGGATATCGCCAGAGGGTGAGAAGGCACTGGTAGCGATCATTCAGTCTCTGGTAAATGCAGGAGTGGTTGAAGAGGTGGTTAGCAACGTCTGCAACAGCCCAATCCTACCTATTGTTAAGAAGCAAGGTGAAGGAGATGAGAAAGCGTACCGCTTCATCATCGACTTGCGAGAGATTAACAAAGTGGTTGTACCCCAATATCCTGTAGTCTCTGATATCACCACCATTCTGACCCTCATCCCGTCCACTGCCACCACCTTCACTGTTATCGACCTTAAGAACGCGTTTTTCTCTATCCCCATCCATCCAGACAGCCGTTATCTCTTCGGCTTCACTTTAAAATCCCGCTCGTACCGATTTTGTAGAGCTCCCCAGGGGTACACTGAAAGCCCCAGCATTTACAGCCAGGCCCTCAAAAGACAGCTGGATGCCTTCCAGCTACCAGAGGGAGTGGTGTTGATCCAATATGTCGATGATATCCTTTTGGCGGCCGACACCACCCCGCTCGCAACAACAGCCACCGTCCAACTCCTACACTTTCTTGCAGAAAATGGCCATAAAGTCTCCAAAAAGAAGTTACAGTTCTGCCAGCCACAAGTGACTTACCTAGGCCATCTTCTGTCCAAAGAAGGGAGGAAACTTACACCCGACCGAATCCAAACCATCCTAGACACCCCCATCCCAAAAACACAAAAGCAGGTCCGCTCTTTGATTGGCCTAACCTCTTTTTGCAGACAGTGGTTGCCTAATTACAGCCTCATTGTGAAACCATTACTTGCCCTGCTGACCAAAGATGTCCCCTCCCCGCTTCCTTGGACCACTGAGTGTCAAGCCTCCTTTAAAGAATTACGGGATGCACTCTGCTCAGCACCCGTCCTCGGAACGCCGGATTACTCCAAACCCTTCTCCCTCTTCACCCACGAAAGGGAGGGATGTGCATTGTCTGTCCTAACTCAATCAATTGGTCCTAAGCAACGCCCTTGTGCCTACTTCTCCGCCACTCTTGATCCTGTAGCCAGAGCTTTGCCTGCCTGCCTTCGAGCAGTAGCTGCCGCTGCTGTCTCTATCCGTCAGAGCGAGGGAATCGTACTTTCCAACTCCCTCACAGTATTAGTACCCCATGCAGTCGACACCCTTTTGAACCAGACAAAGACCCAACACCTGACTAGCGCACGACTGACAGGGTACGAGTTGACTCTGCTTGCACCCCACATCACACTAAAGAGATGCACGACTTTGAATCCTGCCACATTGTTACCCCTGCCTGAAAATGACCCCGACATTCCTCCCATCCACGACTGTGTGACCCTCACGGACGAACAAACTAGGAGTAGGGTTGACCTCCGAGACACTGCTTTTTCTGACCCCGATGGAGAGCTATGGCTAGACGGCTCATGCATCAAACTCCCAGATGGCACCACTTCAGCTGCCTATGCAGTAACGACAGCCCGAACAGTAGTTGAGACAGCCTGCATCACACAACGATCTGCCCAGGCAGCAGAGCTGATAGCCCTCACACGAGCATGCATCATAGCCACAGGGACCACCGCAAACGTATATACAGACAGCCAGTATGCCTTCGGAGTGGTCCATCATTTTGGACTCCTGTGGAGGGAGAGGGGATTCCTGACGTCCCACGGCACCCCGATCCTCCACGGAGATCTAGTCTCCGCTCTGATTGAAGCAGTTCTCCTCCCCAAACGATTAGCGGTGATCAAATGTCAGGCACACAAAAGGGTGACAGACTTAGTCGGACAAGGGAATGCATTGGCCGACATCACTGCACGAACCACAGCTGAGAATAGGACGGTAACACGCATGTATGTGACCAGGTCACAAGCAGAAAAATGGAGTGACACAAGGGTAATGATCAGAGACATACAGTCGGCCAGCACCCCTCACGAGCTGACTAAGTGGGCAAGGGTGGGTTTAAAGGATGAGGAGGGCTGCTGGCGAACGAAGGATGCAAACAAATGGTTGCTGCCCGACTCATATCTGATCCCCATACTGACGATGGCTCACTCCCCCGCACACATAGGATCTGCACCCATGATCGAACTCATTTCCAAAGTCTGGCACAACGACAAAATCCCTGACTAGGCCAGACGCCTAGTTCAGCAGTGCCTTATCTGTCTGCAACACAACCCCGGGAAAGGAACTGTGGTACCACGGGGAGGGTTTGGGACCCCCAATCACCCCTTTGAGGTCCTCCAGATGGACTACATCCAACTAGAGAGATGCCAAAGCCTGAAGTATGTACTAGTCATCGTATGTGCCTTCAGCAAATGGGTAGAGGCCTATCCAACCCGTGACAACACTGCCATGACTACTGCCAAAGTACTACTGAAGGAATTCTTCCCTCGCTATGGCCTTTGTCGAATTCTATGGAGCGACAATGGCCCCCACTTCATAGCTGAGGTTATCCAACTAATCCTAAAGGGGTTGGGGGTGAAGCAAAGGTTCCATGCGGTCTTCCACCCCCAATCCGCCGGTCTAGTGGAACGCCATAATGCCACACTGAAGCTGAAATTGTCAAAAATAGTGGCCACCACTGGACTTAACTGGCCGGATGCCCTCCCACTGGCCTTGTTATCGATGCGCTCCACTCCCACCAAGCACCATTTAACCCCCTACGAGGTCGTGTTTGGGCGACCGATGAATCTCTGGACTGCTCCCAAACCGACCTCCATTCATGACGTCCCAGACGTCCTACTATCTGATTATTTGTGCAAATTAACTAAAACGTTGTCTGTCATTCATCAACAGGTGCAGCAGGCCATCCCCGATGCTTCCAGGGGCCCCGGCCATGACATCCAACCAGGAGATTTCGTGTTGATACGAAATTTCCAGCGGACCAAGAGTCTGGAACCGCGGTGGACGGGCCCCTGGCAAGTGCTGATTACCACCCGAACGGCACTTCGAGTGGAGGGGAAGAAGCACTGGCTGCACGCACATCATTGCCGGAAGGTCTCTGCAAACCTGGCCACGACAGAAAACGTCAGCGCCCAAGAAGAGCTCCTGAGCAAAGACCGACCGATATTGGACTGTTATCCCGATACTGAGGCACTCGAACTTGCAAAATTCTCTGATCCCACTGTGCCATCCAGAGAAGGGTATTTCCTGCGTCGAAAGGAGGGAGTTTCGGCTAAGTAGGCCACGGACTAAGTTAAATCTCAGAACGGTGTCCTAAAACACAATCAAGGGTTACCGGGAGAGAAGCTAAACGAAGTCTGTGGTTCTGCCCACTACCGAGCCCCTTGAAGGTGATGGAAGCGCCAGATAAGAAGATGATGGAAGCGCCAGACAAGAAGATGATGGAAGCAACAGGAAATACCCAGTATAGAAACCCAAAGACTGACAACTTGCACAAATCAAAGACAATCGCACTCTTCATTGTCTTCCTCTTCTGCCTCCTCCTCATGACCTCCTTCTGGATTCTGGAGGAAAGCACACCGGCTCATGAGGCATTGCTACCTACTGCACAACCAACTCCCCTGAAAGAGCATCACCTAATCTCTCTGTCGCCTCAGCTCCGAGAAAGGCGCAGGGAATTCTGGAACAATTCCTTCGTGCAACTGTTGCACCAACACAACCTTGCTGCAAATGCTACGAACTGCTGGATCTGCGGGTTGCTCCCGCATGCCACAGGACACTCCATCCCCTTCATCCCTTCTCCTTTCTCAGTTCACGGCTCCTGCCTCGCCTGGTTGATCCTCATGCAAGAGAGCCACAAGGCTGGGTTCTGGCTGAACAGAACCGGAAAGACCCCTCCACAATCCAGCCAGAACCACCTTCTCTCATCTGCAAAAACAAACTACCGCCACCCTGACTGTGGCTCTGTCTGTTATCAATGTCACCGGTCTTGTGTGCCTAGAAGGCCAGGGAACGCAACTGGTGGGTCACAGCTCCTGCCGAATCACCAGAACATTGGACTCAGTTGACCCCCCTTCCTTTGTTGCTTCTCCGAACATGTACTTTGTGTGCGGCACCAAAGCTTACACCTGGCTCCCGAAAGGTTGGAAGGGTACCTGCTACATTGCCTTCATCCTTCCCCCCACGTATGTAGCCCCGGCTAACCATCACCGGCAGAGGCGTGCAGATGACATGGAACAAGCCGACTTCACTGGAGCTCAGTTCCTAGATGCAGCAAAGGGACTTGTTCCTCTGTGGGGCCCAATGGCAAACAGCCGCGCTATCCGACACCTGACCCAGGCAGTAGAAACAACGATCAACATCACGGCCGGCATCCTCGCCAACAACACGGCGGAGCTTCAGGCGGTCCGCCTTGTGACCCTCCAAAATCGTCTTGTCCTGGATGTGGTCCTAGCCGACCGAGGAGGAGCATGCCGCATCATCGGATCTAGCTGCTGCACCTACGTGCCAGATAACTCGCCTTCAGTCTACAAAGCCATTGAGCACCTCCACAGACTTTCCTCGGAGGTTCACCAAGAACAAGAAGGATGGTCGCTCGGGAGCTGGTTTTGGGACACTTTGAAGAATTGGGGTTGGAAGTTGTTTTCCTTCGTGCTGATACCTGTTGTGATATTATGTGGGTGTTGCTTAGGTATCCAATGTCTGCCACCTTTGTGCGGCCTTGTTTCTAACTGTATGTGCCCAAAGACTTTGGACTTCTGAAATGAGCACATGAGCCCCCTCTATGAAGTAGAAATACGTGGCCTTATGGGGATAAATCCAAACTGACAAGTTGGCGAGACATGTTAAAAGGGAGGACTGTGGAATTTTAGTTTGCGATCTGAACATCATCTGCGCCAGCTTGTCACCTATGTACTACGTGCACGGCAGCCATTTTAGGTCACCTATGTACTACGTGCACGGCAGCCATTTTAGATATCATGGTCTCCCTGTCCACGATCGATCGCCAGCGCGCCCCTCTGACCCAGCAAGCATCCTCCGCGCACCCTGGCTCCCCCTCCCTCCCCCTCATGAGCATGACCCTTCTGCATGACCCTGTCCTTGGGAGTCACGCCAGCGCCTGACCGACACCTCCTCTCCTCCCATGAATGCCCCTCTGTTGATAAACCTTCCCTCCGCACTGGATTGTCCACGCAGCATGAATACCACTCCATTGATGGCCCCTCACCCCGTGTCCGACTGTCCACACAGGTCCGAGGCCATCGCCTAAGCCGGGAGATATCATTTACTGCCCCTTATTGTATGAGGTCGCTCTCCTTCAAAGGACCTTCTATTGATCCAGGCCTCCCCACCCCCTGTGATATGATCAGGCGCACACATCCTAAGACTCGACAGAACACTCAGCTGCGTGATGACCCCCTCCTCTTATCAGCAGGTTGAGGACCTCTATTGTGAAGGTATATGGGGGTGGGATTGACACAAGGATTACGGGGATGTCTTTTCCTTGCTTTACAAAGTTCTGATTGTAATAAAGAAAGGTCACATGCCATAAACCAGTGTATAAGAGGCCAGGCCTCCGAGAGGCTGTTAGAGCACCTCGAGACGATACCTTGTTGTCTGATCTGATGTGTTCTGCTCCGTCGGAATAAACTTCTGTTTTCCTGCCTTCTGGTCTCCGGCGCCTGCCTCATTGCTTGGTAATTTGAATGGTACAAGGGCAAATCTTGAGAAAGGTCCTAGCCCTACCTTTTTCCACACAGGGAACAAGATGCCTGCATAACAGACGGGTATTTCCTTCCTTAAATGTCCCTCACATGTACAGGAATAGGCAAGGTGGTGTGCTAAGTAGTTACATCAATAACCTGGTAGAAATTAAATTGCATTTTAACTAATCATTAGATTAGTAAATGTTATTTCATTTCATTATCCCATATTACAAAAGATGGTCCACTGGTAAAAAATTATAAGTTTTCATGGATTGCTAAGGACAGGAAATGTGTGGCTTTGTGCTAATAAGGGCAATATTACCATGCAAGTTCATTAAATACTATATGATGAACATGCTAGAGAGAAAGCATTAATACACAGTCATGATGAAGGTAGAAGATGTCACTAACGTTCCAGATATAAAAAGAGGCAACAAATATTATCAGCACAACAAAAAATGAAATAAAATAGAAAGTATTTTATTGGCTCAACTTGGCAATGTGTATACAAAAGCTCCACTTTGTAAAGGAACAGTCACTTCATGGCTAAGGATAATTATACCTTCTTTGTCTAGAAGAAAGTGCACAATATGGAAGCATTATTGAGAAGTAAAGTGCATGAAGTAAAATGAATAAAGGTCTGGGGCTGCATTTCAGAAAGTGCCCTGAGGGCCCAACAGGCAGGTGGTGCCCGCTTCAGCGCACCCAGGAAACTTTGCTATAACAGAAGGCTCCACAGATGCTTATGCAGTCCCTTCTGTAATACAGATTGCACATACGCACATATAGTGCCAGTGCAATCTCAAGGCATGTTACCGGATTGGCATTGTCGTTTGGCCCAAGCAATATGAACAGGCATTGTCTCTGTGCCTGCACCTCATTATAGATGCAGGTGCAGAGGCAAAAGAGGTGTCGGGAAGATCACTGACTGTGTGCCACGAAGTGGTCATTGTTTGCCCAAGGGCAACACTTGAAAGGGGGAAAAGTGGATCCCATTGACCCACCAGACATGGCTGCCCCTTTTAAATGCAGGACAACTTGACTCTGAAAGGCAGACCTCCTGCTTTACACAGTCAGTTTGCCTTCCACTAATGCTCTACCACAGGGCAGGAACAAGTTTGCAATTGTACTGGGAGCAGAACATTAACCATAAAAGTGAGCGTTGACCTGGCATGCACCCAGTGAACGCAGTTAAAGGCATTCTACGCTGCCCAACATATAGGACCTGATGGCAGTGAAAAGTGATCCTTTGCAATGACAACATGTATTGGCTGAAAAAAGTATCTGATGGTTTACCCAGTTTTGAGTCCAGCTGCTCAGTGGAGGCAACAGGTTTATTTGCTGGAGTTTCCTCTACCACTTGATGCATTACTGTTGGCAAAACAATTAACACATTAAAATGTTCATTAAGCAAGAGGGTCAGGCAATGCCAGGAAAAAAGTTGGAAACATAGCCAGGAGGATTGGACGATGATCCTTTATGATACTGCAGCAAGGGCAGCTTGATGTAAAGAAGTATGGAGATGATGGTTGATGTATGGAGGATCTCCAACCAAGCAAGTGTTTCTAGCAACACGCACGTTTCGGTTGCAGCCAATTAGCTCGAAGTAAAAGATTGTACATATGGAAAATAATGGTATTTTTAGAATAGAAGAAGTTCTTATGAGAGGTTAATAAATTATTTGTCTAAAGAAATACAAATGTTTTTTACCCTCTGTTGACCCTCGCAGGTCAGCCGAGATAAAGGTTGTGGTCAGTTGGGGCTCAACGGTGATTGCACGTGTTTCTGTTCAAAGAAAACAGTAGCTGATCAAGAGTTTGCTGGGATATCTATGTTTCAGATATCATGAGAACGGCATACAACTCGGCTTGGAAAGCATTTTTTGTCCCTCCCCCCATGCTCACAAATGAATATGTATAGGAATCAGACTACACCCATTATCATTGCCAACCGCAATCTTCATTCAAGCATTTGAATATATACTGCAATCCTCATGCAACCCTTGTGATGCACTAATGTTACTTTTCCTTAGACTCTGCTGTAATGCACTTGAATATACCTTGGAGAATCGCATGCTATCAAGAACAAAAAAAAAGAAAAATAAATAAATGAATAAGAATTAAAAAGATTAAGAAGCATATAGGCTTCTCAGGAAAGAAATAGCATGTGTTGTTTTTTAACAAGTAATACATTTTGCTGGCACTCATGAAGCTCAATGTGACCATATTTGCATGGATGAAGTATCACCCTACGCAGGGAACAAGATGTCTGCATAACAGACGGGTATTTCCTTCCTTAAATGTCCCTCACATGTACAGGAATAGGCAAGGTGGTGTGCTAAGTAGTTACATCAATAACCTGGTAGAAATGAAATTGCATTTTAACTAATCATTAGATTAGTAAATGTTATTTCATTTCATTATCCCATATTTTAAAAGATGGTCCACTGGAAAAAAAATATAAGTTTTCATGGATTGCTAAGGACAGGGAATGTGTGGCTTTGTGCTTATAAGGGCAATATTACCATGAAAGTTCATTAAATACTATATGATGAACATGCTAGAGAGAAAGCTGTAATACACAGTGATGATGAAGGTAGAAGAGGTCACTAACGTTCCAGATATAAAAAGAGGCAACAAATATCAGCACAACAAAAAATGAAATAAAATAGAAAGTATTTTATTGGCTCAACTTGGCAATGTGTATACAAAAGCTCCACTTTGTAAAGGAACAGTCACTTCATGGCTAAGGATAATTATACCTTCTTTGTCTAGAAGAAAGTGCACAATATGGAAGCATTATTGAGAAGTAAATTGCATGAAGAAGAATGAATAAAGGTCTGGGGCTGCATTACAGAAAGAGCCCTGAGGGCCCAACAGGCAGGTGGTGCCCGCTTCAGCGCACCCAGGAAACTTTGCTATAACAGAAGGCTCCACAGATGCTTATGCAGTCCCTTCTGTAATACAGATTGCACATACGCACATATAGTGCCAGTGCAATCTCAAGGCATGTTACCGGATTGGCATGGTCGTTTGGCCCAAGCAATATGAAAAGGCATTGTCTCTGTGCCTGTACCTCATTATAGATGCAGGTGCAGAGGCAAAAGAGGTGTCGGGAAGATCACCGACTGTGTGCCATGAAGTGGTCATTGTTTGCCCAAGGGCAACACTTGAAAGGGGGAAAAGTTGATCCCATTGACCCACCTGACATGGCTGCCCTTTTAAATGCAGGACAACTTGACTCTGAAAGGCAGACCTCCTGCTTTACACAGTCAGTTTGCCTTCCACTAATGCTCTACCACAGGGCAGGAACAAGTTTGCAATTGTACTGGGAGCAGAACATTAACCATAAAAGTGAGCGTTGACCTGGCATGCACCCAGTGTCGCAGTTAAAGGCATTCTACGCTGCCCAACATATAGGACCTGATGGCAGTGAAAAGTGATCCTTTGCAATGAAGAACATGTATTGGCTGAAAAAAGTATCTGATGGTTTACCCAGTTTTGAGTCCAGCTGCTCAGTGGAGACAACAGGTTTATTTGCTGGAGTTTCTTCTACCACTTGATGCATTACTGTTGACAAAACAATTAACACATTAAAATGTTCATTAAGCAAGAGGGTCAGGCAATGCCAGGAAAAAAGTTGGAAACATAGCCAGGAAGATTGGACGATGATCCTTAATGATACTGCAGCAAGGGCAGCTTGATGTAAAGAAGTATGGAGATGATGTTTGATGTATGGAGGATCTCCAACCAAGCAAATTTTTCTAGCAACACGCACGTTTCGGTTGCAGCCAATTAGCTCGAAGTAAAAGATTGTACATATGAAAAATAATGGTATTTTTAGAATAGAAGAAGTTCTTATGAGAGGCTAATAAATTATTTGTCTAAAGGAATACAAATGTTTTTTACCCTCTGTTGACCCTCGCAGGTCAGCCAAGATAAAGGTTGTGGTCAGTTGGGGCTCAACGGTGATTGCACGTGCTTCTGTTCAAAGAAAACAGTAGCTGATCAAGAGTTTGCTGCAATATCTATGTTTCAGATATCATGAGAACGGCATACAACTTGGCTTGGAAAGCATTTTTTTGTCCCTCCCCCCAAGCTCACAAATGAATATGTATAGGAATCAGACTACCCCCATTATCATTGCCAACTGCAATCTTCATTCAAGCATTTGAATATATACTGCAATCCTCATGCAACCCTTGTGATGCACTAATGTTACTTTTCCTTAGACTCTGCTGTAATGCACTTGAATATACCTTGGAGAACCGCATGCTATCAAGAACAAAAAAAAAGAAAAGTAAATAAATAAATGAATAAGAGTGAAAAAGATTAAGAAGCATATAGGCTTCTCAGGAAAGAAATAGCATGTGTTGTTTTTTAACAAGTAATACATTTTACTGGCACTCATGAAGCTCAATGTGACCATATTTGCATGGATGAAGTATCACCCTACGCAGGGAACTTGATGCCTGCATAACAGACGGGTATTTCCTTCCTTAAATGTCCCTCACATGTACAGGAATAGGGAAGGTGGTGTGCTAAGTAGTTACATCAATAACCTGGTAGAAATTAAATTGCATTTTAACTAATCATTAGATTAGTAAATGTTATTTCATTTCATTATCCCATATTACAAAAGATGGTCCACTGGAAAAAAAATATAAGTTTTCATGGATTGCTAAGGACAGGGAATGTGTGGCTTTGTGCTTATAAGGGCAATATTACCATGCAAGTTCATTAAATACTATATGATGAACATGCTAGAGAGAAAGCTGTAATACACAGTGATGATGAAGGTAGAAGATGTCACTAACGTTCCTGATATAAAAAGAGGCAACAAATATTAGCACAACAAAAAATGAAATAAAATAGAAAGTATTTTATTGGCTCAACTTGGCAATGTGTATACAAAAGCTCCACTTTGTAAAGGAACAGTCACTTCATGGCTAAGGATAATTATACCTTCTTTGTCTAGAAGAAAGTGCACAATATGGAAGCATTATTGAGAAGTAAAGTGCATGAAGAAGAATGAATAAAGGTCTGGGGCTGCATTACAGAAAGTGCCCTGAGGGCCCAACAGGCAGGTGGTGCCCGCTTTCTGCACAGCCAAGAAACTTTGCTATAACAGAAGGCTCCACAGATGCTTATGCAGTTCCTTCTGTAATACAGATTGCACATACGCACATATAGTGCCAGTGCAATCTTAAGGCATGTTACCGTATTGACATGGTCGTTTGCCCCAAGCAATTTGAAAAGGCATTGTCTCTGTGCCTGCACCTCATTATAGATGCAGGTGCAGAGGCAAAAGAGGTGTCGGGAAGATCACTAACTGTGTGCCACGAAGTGGTCATTGTTTGCCCAAGGGCAACACTTGAAAGGGGGAAAAGTTGATCCCATTGACCCACCAGACATGGCTGCCCCTTTTAAATTCAGGACAACTTGACTCTGAAAGGCAGACCTCCTGCTTTACACAGTCAGTTTGCCTTCCACTAATGCTCTACCACAGGGCAGGAACAAGTTTGCAATTGCACGGGGAGCAGAACATTAACCATATTAGGGAGCGTTGACCTGGCATGCACCCAGTGAACGCAGTTAAATGCATTCTACGCTGCCCAACATATAGGACCTGATGGCAGTGCAAAGTGATCCTTTGCAATGAAGAACATGTATTGGCTGAAAAAATTATCTGATGCTTTACCCAGTTTTGAGTCCAGCTGCTCAGTCGAGGCAACAGGTTTATTTGCTGGAGTTTCTTCTACCACTTGATGCATTACTGTTGGCAAAACAATTAACACATTAAAATGTTCATTAAGCAAGAGGGTCAGGCAATGCCAGGAAAAAAGTTGGAAACATAGCCAGGAAGATTGGACGATGATCCTTTATGATACTGCAGCAAGGGCAGCTTGATGTAAAGAAGTATGGAGATGATGTTTGATGTATGGAGGATCTCCAACCAAGCAAGTTTTTCTAGCAACACGCACGTTTCGGTTGCAGCCAATTAGCTCGAAGTAAAAGATTGTACATATGGAAAATAATGGTATTTTTAGAATAGAAGAAGTTCTTATGAGAGGTTAATAAATTATTTGTCTAAAGAAATACAAATGTTTTTTACCCTCTGTTGACCCTCGCAGGTCAGCCGAGATAAAGGTTGTGGTCAGTTGGGGCTCAACGGTGATTGCACGTGTTTCTGTTCAAAGAAAACAGTAGCTGATCAAGAGTTTGCTGGGATATCTATGTTTCAGATATCATGAGAACGGCATACAACTTGGCTTGGAAAGCATTTTTTTGTCCCTCCCCCCAAGCTCAAAAATGAATATGTATAGGAATCAGACTACACCCATTATCATTGCCAACCGCAATCTTCATTCAAGCATTTGAATATATACTGCAATCCTCATGCAACCCTTGTGATGCACTAATGTTACTTTTCCTTACACTCTGCTGTAATGCACTTGAATATACCTTGGAGTAACGCATGCTATAAAGAACAAAAAAAAAAGAAAAAGAAATAAATAAATGAATAAGAATGAAAAAGATTAAGAAGCATATAGGCTTCTCAGGAAAGAAATAGCATGTGTTGTTTTTTAACAAGTAATACATTCTGCTGGCACTCATGAAGCTCAATGTGACCATATTTGCATGGATGAAGTATCACCCTACGCAGGGAACAAGATGCCTGCATAACAGACGGGTATTTCCTTCCTTAAATGTCCCTCACATGTACAGGAATAGGCAAGGTGGTGTGCTAAGTAGTTACATCAATAACCTGGTAGAAATTAAATTGCATTTTAACTAATCATTAGATTAGTAAATGTTATTTCATTTCATTATCCCATATTACAAAAGATGGTCCACTGGAAAAAAAATATAAGTTTTCATGGATTGCTAAGGACAGGGAATGTGTGGCTTTGTGCTTATAAGGGCAATATTACCATGAAAGTTCATTAAATACTATATGATGAACATGCTAGAGAGAAAGCTGTAATACACAGTGATGATGAAGGTAGAAGATGTCACTAACGTTCCAGATATAAAAAGAGGCAACAAATATTATCAGCACAACAAAAAATGAAATAAAATAGAAAGTATTTTATTGGCTCAACTTGGCAATGTGTATACAAAAGCTCCACTTTGTAAAGGAACAGTCACTTCATGGCTAAGGATAATTATACCTTCTTTGTCTAGAAGAAAGTGCACAATATGGAAGCATTATTGAGAAGTAAATTGCATGAAGAAGAATGAATAAAGGTCTGGGGCTGCATTACAGAAAGTGTCCTGAGGGCCCAACAGGCAGGTGGTGCCCGCTTCAGCGCACCCAGGAAACTTTGCTATAACAGAAGGCTCCACAGATGCTTATGCAGTCCCTTCTGTAATACAGATTGCACATACGCACATATAGTGCCAGTGCAATCTCAAGGCATGTTACCGGATTGGCATGGTCGTTTGGCCCAAGCAATATGAAAAGGCATTGTCTCTGTGCCTGTACCTCATTATAGATGCAGGTGCAGAGGCAAAAGAGGTGTCGGGAAGATCACTGACTGTGTGCCATGAAGTGGTCATTGTTTGCCCAAGGGCAACACTTGAAAGGGGGAAAAGTTGATCCCATTGACCCACCTGACATGGCTGCCCTTTTAAATGCAGGACAACTTGACTCTGAAAGGCAGACCTCCTGCTTTACACAGTCAGTTTGCCTTCCACTAACGCTCTACCACAGGGCAGGAACAAGTTTGCAATTGTACTGGGAGCAGAACATTAACCATAAAAAGTGAGCGTTGACCTGGCATGCACCCAGTGAACGCAGTTAAAGGCATTCTACGCTGCCCAACATATAGGACCTGATGGCAGTGAAAAGTGATCCTTTGCAATGAAGAACATGTATTGGCTGAAAAAAGTATCTGATGGTTTACCCAGTTTTGAGTCCAGCTGCTCAGTGGAGGCAACAGGTTTATTTGCTGGAGTTTCTTCTACCACTTGATGCATTACTGTTGGCAAAAAAATTATTAATTAAAATGTTCATTAAGCAAGAGGGTCAGGCAATGCCAGGAAAAAAGTTGGAAACATAGCCAGGAAGATTGGACGATGATCCTTAATGATACTGCAGCAAGGGCAGCTTGATGTAAAGAAGTATGGAGATGATGTTTGATGTATGGAGGATCTCCAACCAAGCAAGTTTTTCTAGCAACACGCACGTTTCGGTTGCAGCCAATTAGCTTGAAGTAAAAGATTGTACATATGGAAAATAATGGTATTTTTAGAATAGAAGTTCTTATGAGAGGTTAATACATTATTTGTCTAAAGAAATACAAATGTTTTTTTACCCTCTGTTGACCCTCGCAGGTCAGCCGAGATAAAGGTTGTGGTCAGTTGGGGCTCAACGGTGATTGCACGTGTTTCTGTTCAAAGAAAACAGTAGCTGATCAAGAGTTTGCTGCGATATCTATGTTTCAGATATCATGAGAACGGCATACAAATTGGCTTGGAAAGCATTTTTTTGTCCCTCCCCCCAAGCTCACAAATGAATATGTATAGGAATCAGACTACACCCATTATCATTGCCAACTGCAATCTTCATTCAAGCATTTGAATATATACTGCAATCCTCATGCAACCCTTGTGATGCACTAATGTTACTTTTCCTTAGACTCTGCTGTAATGCACTTGAATATACCTTGGAGAACCGCATGCTATCAAGAACAAAAAGAAAAGAAAAGTAAATAAATAAATGAATAGGAATGAAAAAGATTAAGAAGCATATAGGCTTCTCAGGAAAGAAATAGCATGTGTTGTTTTTTAACAAGTAATACATTTTACTGGCACTCATGAAGCTCAATGTGACCATATTTGCATGGATGAAGTATCACCCTACGCAGGGAACGTGATGCCTGCATAACAGACGGGTATTTCCTTCCTTAAATGTCCCTCTCATGTACAGGAATAGGCAAGGTGGTGTGCTAAGTAGTTACATCAATAACCTGGTAGAAATTAAATTGCATTTTAACTAATCATTAGATTAGTAAATGTTATTTCATTTCATTATCCCATATTACAAAAGATGGTCCACTGGAAAAAAATTATATGTTTTCATGGATTGCTAAGAACAGGGAATGTGTGGCTTTGTGCTAATAAGGGCAATATTAACATGCAAGTTCCTTAAATACTATATGATGAACATGCTAGAGAGAAAGCTGTAATACACAGTGATGATGAAGGTAGAAGATGTCACTAACGTTCCAGATATAAAAAGAGGCAACAAATATTGGATCAGCACAACAAAAAATGAAATAAAATAGAAAGTATTTTATTGGCTCAACTTGGCAATGTGTATACAAAAGCTCCACTTTGTAAAGGAACAGTCACTTCATGGCTAAGGATAATTATACCTTCTTTGTCTAGAAGAAAGTGCACAATATGGAAGCATTATTGAGAAGTAAAGTGCATGAAGAAGAATGAATAAAGGTCTGGGGCTGCATTACAGAAAGTGTCCTGAGGGCCCAACAGGCAGGTGGTGCCCGCTTTCTGCACAGCCAAGAAACATTGCTATAACAGAAGGCTCCACAGATGCTTATGCAGTTCCTTCTGTAATACAGATTGCACATACGCACATATAGTGCCAGTGCAATCTCAAGGCATGTTACCGTATTGACATGGTCGTTTGGCCCAAGCAATATGAAAAGGCATTGTCTCTGTGCCTGCACCTCATTATAGATGCAGGTGCAGAGGCAAAAGAGGTGTCGGGAAGAACACTAACTGTGTGCCACGAAGTGGTCATTGTTTGCCCAAGGGCAACACTTGAAAGGGGGAAAAGTTGATCCCATTGACCCACCAGACATGGCTGCCCCTTTTAAATTCAGGACAACTTGACTCTGAAAGGCAGACCTCCTGCTTTACACAGTCAGTTTGCCTTCCACTAATGCTCTACCACAGGGCAGGAACAAGTTTGCAATTGCACTGGGAGCAGAACATTAACCATAATAGGGAGCGTTGACCTGGCATGCACCCAGTGAATGCAGTTAAATGCATTCTACGCTGCCCAACATATAGGACCTGATGGCAGTGAAAAGTGATCCTTTGCAATGAAGAACATGTATTGGCTGAAAAAATTATCTGATGCTTTACCCAGATTTGAGTCCAGCTGCTCAGTTGAGGCAACAGGTTTATTTGCTGGAGTTTCTTCTACCACTTGATGCACTACTGTTGGCAAAACAATTAACACATTAAAATGTTCATTAAGCAAGAGGGTGAGGCAATGCCAGGAATAAAGTTGGAAACATAGCCAGGAAGATTGGACGATGATCCTTTATGATACTGCAGCAAGGGCAGCTTGATGTAAAGAAGTATGGAGATGATGTTTGATGTATGGAGGATCTCCAACCAAGCAAGTGTTTCTAGCAACACACACGTTTCGGTTGCAGCCAATTAGCTCGAAGTAAAAGATTGTACATATGGAAAATAATGGTATTTTTAGAATAGAAGAAGTTCTTATGAGAGGTTAATAAATTATTTGTCTAAAGAAATACAAATGTTTTTTACCCTCTGTTGACCCTCGCAGGTCAGCCGAGATAAAGGTTGTGGTCAGTTGGGGCTCAACGGTGATTGCACGTGTTTCTGTTCAAAGAAAACAGTAGCTGATCAAGAGTTTGCTGGGATATCTATGTTTCAGATATCATGAGAACGGCATACAACTTGGCTTGGAAAGCATTTTTTTGTCCCTCCCCCCAAGCTCAAAAATGAATATGTATAGGAATCAGACTACACCCATTATCATTGCCAACCGCAATCTTCATTCAAGCATTTGAATATATACTGCAATCCTCATGCAACCCTTGTGATGCACTAATGTTACTTTTCCTTACACTCTGCTGTAATGCACTTGAATATACCTTGGAGTAACGCATGCTATAAAGAACAAAAAAAAAAGAAAAATAAATAAATAAATGAATAAGAATGAAAAAGATTAAGAAGCATATAGGCTTCTCAGGAAAGAAATAGCATGTGTTGTTTTTTAACAAGTAATACATTTTGCTGGCACTCATGAAGCTCAATGTGACCATATTTGCATGGATGAAGTATCACCCTACGCAGGGAACAAGATGCCTGCATAACAGACGGGTATTTCCTTCCTTAAATGTCCCTCACATGTACAGGAATAGGCAAGGTGGTGTGCTAAGTAGTTACATCAATAACCTGGTAGAAATTAAATTGCATTTTAACTAATCATTAGATTAGTAAATGTTATTTCATTTCATTATCCCATATTACAAAAGATGGTCCACTGGAAAAAAATTATAAGTTTTCATGGATTGCTAAGGACAGGGAATGTGTGGCTTTGTGCTAATAAGGGCAATATTAACATGCAAGTTCCTTAAATACTATATGATGAACATGCTAGAGAGAAAGCTGTAATACACAGTGATGATGAAGGTAGAAGATGTCACTAACGTTCCAGATATAAAAAGAGGCAACAAATATTATCAGCACAACAAAAAATGAAATAAAATAGAAAGTATTTTATTGGCTCAACTTGGCAATGTGTATACAAAAGCTCCACTTTGTAAAGGAACAGTCACTTCATGGCTAAGGATAGTTATACCTTCTTTGTCTAGAAGAAAGTGCACAATATGGAAGCATTATTGAGAAGTAAATTGCATGAAGAAGAATGAATAAAGGTCTGGGGCTGCATTACAGAAAGTGTCCTGAGGGCCCAACAGGCAGGTGGTGCCCGCTTCAGCGCACCCAGGAAACTTTGCTATAACAGAAGGCTCCACAGATGCTTATGCAGTCCCTTCTGTAATACAGATTGCACATACGCACATATAGTGCCAGTGCAAACTCAAGGCATGTTACCGGATTGGCATGGTCGTTTGGCCCAAGCAATATGAAAAGGCATTGTCTCTGTGCCTGTACCTCATTATAGATGCAGGTGCAGAGGCAAAAGAGCTGTCGGGAAGATCACTGACTGTGTGCCATGAAGTGGTCATTGTTTGCCCAAGGGCAACACTTGAAAGGGGGAAAAGTTGATCCCATTGACCCACCTGACATGGCTGCCCTTTTAAATGCAGGACAACTTGACTCTGAAAGGCAGACCTCCTGCTTTACACAGTCAGTTTGCCTTCCCCTAATGCTCTACCACAGGGCAGGAACAAGTTTGCAATTGTACTGGGAGCAGAACATTAACCATAAAAGTGAGCGTTGACCTGGCATGCACCCAGTGAACGCAGTTAAAGGCATTCTACGCTGCCCAACATATAGGACCTGATGGCAGTGAAAAGTGATCCTTTGCAATGAAGAACATGTATTGGCTGAAAAAATTATCTGATGCTTTACCCAGTTTTGAGTCCAGCTGCTCAGTCGAGGCAACAGGTTTATTTGCTGGAGTTTCTTCTACCACTTGATGCACTACTGTTGGCAAAACAATTAACACATTAAAATGTTCATTAAGCAAGAGGGTGAGGCAATGCCAGGAATAAAGTTGGAAACATAGCCAGGAAGATTGGACGATGATCCTTTATGATATTGCAGCAAGGGCAGCTTGATGTAAAGAAGTATGGAGATGATGTTTGATGTATGGAGGATCTCCAACCAAGCAAGTGTTTCTAGCAACACGCACGTTTCGGTTGCAGCCAATTAGCTCGAAGTAAAAGATTGTACATATGGAAAATAATGGTATTTTTAGAATAGAAGAGGTTCTTATGAGAGGTTAATAAATTATTTGTCTAAAGAAATACAAATGTTTTTTACCCTCTGTTGACCCTCGCAGGTCAGCCGAGATAAAGGTTGTGGTCAGTTGGGGCTCAACGGTGATTGCACGTGTTTCTGTTCAAAGAAAACAGTAGCTGATCAAGAGTTTGCTGGGATATCTATGTTTCAGATATCATGAGAACGGCATACAACTTGGCTTGGAAAGCATTTTTTTGTCCCTCCCCCCAAGCTCAAAAATGAATATGTATAGGAATCAGACTACACCCATTATCATTGCCAACCGCAATCTTCATTCAAGCATTTGAATATATACTGCAATCCTCATGCAACCCTTGTGATGCACTAATGTTACTTTTCCTTAGACTCTGCTGTAATGCACTTGAATATACCTTGGAGAAACGCATGCTATCAAGAACAAAAAAAAAGAATAAATAAATAAATAAATGAATTAGAATGAAAAAGATTAAGAAGCATATAGGCTTCTCAGGAAAGAAATAGCATGTGTTGTTTTTTAACAAGTAATACATTTTGCTGGCACTCATGAAGCTCAATGTGACCATATTTGCATGGATGAAGTATCACCCTACGCAGGGAACGTGATGCCTGCATAACAGACGGGTATTTCCTTCCTTAAATGTCCCTCACATGTACAGGAATAGGCAAGGTGGTGTGCTAAGTAGTTACATCAATAACCTGGTAGAAATTAAATTGCATTTTAACTAATCATTAGATTAGTAAATGTTATTTCATTTCATTATCCCATATTACAAAAGATGGTCCACTGGAAAAAAATATAAGTTTTCATGGATTGCTAAGGACAGGGAATGTGTGGCTTTGTGCTTATAAGGGCAATATTACCATGCAAGTTCATTAAATACTATATGATGAACATGCTAGAGAGAAAGCTGTAATACACAGTGATGATGAAGGTAGAAGATGTCACTAACATTCCAGATATAAAAAGAGGCAACAAATATCAGCACAACAAAAAATGAAATAAAATAGAAAGTATTTTATTGGCTCAACTTGGCAATGTGTATACAAAAGCTCCACTTTGTAAAGGAACAGTCACTTCATGGCTAAGGATAATTATACCTTCTTTGTCTAGAAGAAAGTGCACAATATGGAAGCATTATTGAGAAGTAAATTGCATGAAGAAGAATGAATAAAGGTCTGGGGCTGCATTACAGAAAGTGCCCTGAGGGCCCAACAGGCAGGTGGTGCCCGCTTTCTGCGCACCCAGGAAACGTTGCTATAACAGAAGGCTCCACAGATGCTTATGCAGTCCCTTCTGTAATACAGATTGCACATACGCACATATAGTGCCAGTGCAATCTCAAGGCATGTTACCGGATTGGCATGGTCGTTTGGCCCAAGCAATATGAAAAGGCATTGTCTCTGTGCCTGTACCTCATTATAGATGCAGGTGCAGAGGCAAAAGAGGTGTCGGGAAGATCACTGACTGTGTGCCACGAAGTGGTCATTGTTTGCCCAAGGGCAACACTTGAAAGGGGGAAAAGTTGATCCCATTGACCCACCAGACATGGCTGCCCCTTTTAAATGCAGGACAACTTGACTCTGAAAGGCAGACCTCCTGCTTTACACAGTCAGTTTGCCATCCACTAATGCTCTACCACAGGGCAGGAACAAGTTTGCAATTGTACTGGGAGCAGAACATTAACCTTAATAGGGAGAGTTGACCTGGCATGCACCCAGTGAACGCAGTTAAAGGCATTCTACGCTGCCCAACATATAGGACCTGATGGCAGTGAAAAGTGATCCTTTGCAATGAAGAACATGTATTGGCTGAAAAAAGTATCTGATGGTTTACCCAGTTTTGAGTCCAGCTGGTCAGTGGAGGCAACAGGTTTATTTGCTGGAGTTTCTTCTATCACTTGATGCATTACTGTTGGCAAAACAATTAACACATTAAAATGTTCATTAAGCAAGAGGGTGAGGCAATGCCATGAAAAAAGCTGGAAACATAGCCAGGAAGATTGGACGATGATCCTTTATGATACTGCAGCAAGGGCAGCTTGATGTAAAGAAGTATGGAGATGATGGTTGATGTATGGAGTATCTCCAACCAAGCAAGTGTTTCTAGCAAAACGCACGTTTCGGTTGCAGCCAATTAGCTCGGAGTAAAAGATTGTACATATGGAAAATAATGGTATTTTTAGAATAGAACAAGTTCTTATGAGAGGTTAATACATTATTTGTCTAAAGAAATACAAATGTTTTTTTACCCTCTGTTGACCCTCGCAGGTCAGCCGAGATAAAGGTTGTGGTCAGATTGGGCTCAACGGTGATTGCACGTGTTTCTGTTCAAAGAAAACAGTAGCTGATCAAGAGTTTGCTGGGATATCTATGTGTCAGATATCATGAGAACGGCATACATTTTGGCTTGGAAAGCTTTTTTTTGTCCGTCCCCCCAAGCTCACAAATGAATATGTATAGGAATCAGACCACACCCATTATCATTGCCAACCGCAATCTTCATTCAAGCATTTGAATATATACTGCAATCCTCATGCAACCCTTGTGATGCACTAATGTTACTTTTCCTTACACTCTGCTGTAATGCACTTGAATATACCTTGGAGTAACGCATGCTATAAAGAACAAAAAAAAAGAAAAAGAAATAAATAAATGAATAAGAATTAAAAAGATTAAGAAGCATATAGGCTTCTCAGGAAAGAAATAGCATGTGTTGTTTTTTAACAAGTAATACATTTTGCTGGCACTCATGAAGCTCAATGTGACCATATTTGCATGGATGAAGTATCACCCTACGCAGGGAACAAGATGCCTGCATAACAGACGGGTATTTCCTTCCTTAAATGTCCCTCACATGTACAGGAATAGGGAAGGTGGTGTGCTAAGTAGTTACATCAATAACCTGGTAGAAATTAAATTGCATTTTAACTAATCATTAGATTAGTAAATGTTATTTCATTTCATTATCCCATATTACAAAAGATGGTCCACTGGAAAAAAAATATACGTTTTCATGGATTGCTGAGGACAGGGAATGTGTGGCTTTGTGCTTATAAGGGCAATATTACCATGAAAGGTTATTAAATACTATATGATGAACATGCTAGAGAGAAAGCTGTAATACAAAGTGATGATGAAGGTAGAAGATGTCACTAACGTTCCAGATATAAAAAGAGGCAACAAATATCAGCACAACAAAAAATGAAATAAAATAGAAAGTATTTTATTGGCTCAACTTGGCAATGTGTATACAAAAGCTCCACTTTGTAAAGGAACAGTCACTTCATGGCTAAGGATAATTATACCTTCTTTGTCTAGAAGAAAGTGCACAATATGGAAGCATTATTGAGAAGTAAATTGCATGAAGAAGAATGAATAAAGGTCTGGGGCTGCATTACAGAAAGTGTCCCGAGGGCCCAACAGGCAGGTGGTGCCCGCTTCAGCGCACCCAGGAAACTTTGCTATAACAGAAGGCTCCACAGATGCTTATGCAGTCCCTTCTGTAATACAGATTGCACATACGCACATATAGTGCCAGTGCAATCTCAAGGCATGTTACCGGATTGGCATGGTCGTTTGGCCCAAGCAATATGAAAAGGCATTGTCTCTGTGCCTGTACCTCATTATAGATGCAGGTGCAGAGGCAAAAGAGGTGTCGGGAAGATCACTGACTGTGTGCCATGAAGTGGTCATTGTTTGCCCAAGGGCAACACTTGAAAGGGGGAAAAGTTGATCCCATTGACCCACCTGACATGGCTGCCCTTTTAAATGCAGGACAACTTGACTCTGAAAGGCAGACCTCCTGCTTTACACAGTCAGTTTGCCTTCCACTAATGCTCTACCACAGGGCAGGAACAAGTTTGCAATTGTACTGGGAGCAGAACATTAACTATAAAAGTGAGCGTTGACCTGGCATGCACCCAGTGAACGCAGTTAAAGGCATTCTACGCTGCCCAACATATAGGACCTGATGGCAGTGAAAAGTGATCCTTTGCAATGAAGAACATGTATTGGCTGAAAAAAGTATCTGATGGTTTACCCAGTTTTGAGTCCAGCTGCTCAGTGGAGGCAACAGGTTTATTTGCTGGAGTTTCTTCTACCACTTGATGCATTACTGTTGGCAAAACAATTAACACATTAAAATGTTCATTAAGCAAGAGGGTCAGGCAATGCCAGGAAAAAAGTTGGAAACATAGCCAGGAAGATTGGACGATGATCCTTAATGATACTGCAGCAAGGGCAGCTTGATGTAAAGAAGTATGGAGATGATGTTTGATGTATGGAGGATCTCCAACCAAGCAAGTTTTTCTAGCAACACGCACGTTTCGGTTGCAGCCAATTAGCTCGAAGTAAAAGATTGTACATATGGAAAATAATGGTATTTTTAGAATAGAAGTTCTTATGAGAGGTTAATACATTATTTGTCTAAAGAAATACAAATGTTTTTTTACCCTCTGTTGACCCTCGCAGGTCAGCCGAGATAAAGGTTGTGGTCAGTTGGGGCTCAGCGGTGATTGCACGTGTTTCTGTTCAAAGAAAACAGTAGCTGATCAAGAGTTTGCTGCGATATCTATGTTTCAGATATCATGAGAACGGCATACAAATTGGCTTGGAAAGCATTTTTTTGTCCCTCCCCCCAAGCTCACAAATGAATATGTATAGGAATCAGACTACACCCATTATCATTGCCAACTGCAATCTTCATTCAAGCATTTGAATATATACTGCAATCCTCATGCAACCCTTGTGATGCACTAATGTTACTTTTCCTTAGACTCTGCTGTAATGCACTTGAATATACCTTGGAGAACCGCATGCTATCAAGAACAAAAAGAAAAGAAAAGTAAATAAATAAATGAATAAGAATGAAAAAGATTAAGAAGCATATAGGCTTCTCAGGAAAGAAATAGCATGTGTTGTTTTTTAACAAGTAATACATTTTACTGGCACTCATGAAGCTCAATGTGACCATATTTGCATGGATGAAGTATCACCCTACGCAGGGAACTTGATGCCTGCATAACAGACGGGTATTTCCTTCCTTAAATGTCCCTCTCATGTACAGGAATAGGCAAGGTGGTGTGCTAAGTAGTTACATCAATAACCTGGTAGAAATTAAATTGCATTTTAACTAATCATTAGATTAGTAAATGTTATTTCATTTCATTATCCCATATTACAAAAGATGGTCCACTGGAAAAAAAATATAAGTTTTCATGGATTGCTAAGGACAGGGAATGTGTGGCTTTGTGCTTATAAGGGCAATATTACCATGCAAGTTCTTTAAATACTATATGATGAACATGCTAGAGAGAAAGCTGTAATACACAGTGATGATGAAGGTAGAAGATGTCACTAACGTTCCTGATATAAAAAGAGGCAACAAATATTAGCACAACAAAAAATGAAATAAAATAGAAAGTATTTTATTGGCTCAACTTGGCAATGTGTATACAAAAGCTCCACTTTGTAAAGGAACAGTCACTTCATGGCTAAGGATAATTATACCTTCTTTGTCTAGAAGAAAGTGCACAATATGGAAGCATTATTGAGAAGTAAAGTGCATGAAGAAGAATGAATAAAGGTCAGGGGCTGCATTACAGAAAGTGCCCTGAGGGCCCAACAGGCAGGTGGTGCCCGCTTTCTGCACAGCCAAGAAACTTTGCTATAACAGAAGGCTCCACAGATGCTTATGCAGTTCCTTCTGTAATACAGATTGCACATACGCACATATAGTGCCAGTGCAATCTCAAGGCATGTTACCGTATTGACATGGTCGTTTGGCCCAAGCAATATGAAAAGGCATTGTCTCTGTGCCTGCACCTCATTATAGATGCAGGTGCAGAGGCAAAAGAGGTGTCGGGAAGAACACTAACTGTGTGCCACGACGTGGTCATTGTTTGCCCAAGGGCAACACTTGAAAGGGGGAAAAGTTGATCCCATTGACCCACCAGACATGGCTGCCCCTTTTAAATTCAGGACAACTTGACTCTGAAAGGCAGACCTCCTGCTTTACACAGTCAGTTTGCCTTCCACTAATGCTCTACCACAGGGCAGGAACAAGTTTGCAATTGCACTGGGAGCAGAACATTAACCATAATAGGGAGCGTTGACCTGGCATGCACCCAGTGAACGCAGTTAAATGCATTCTACGCTGCCCAACATATAGGACCTGATGGCAGTGAAAAGTGATCCTTTGCAATGAAGAACATGTATTGGCTGAAAAAATTATCTGATGCTTTACCCAGATTTGAGTCCAGCTGCTCAGTTGAGGCAACAGGTTTATTTCCTGGAGTTTCTTCTACCACTTGATGCACTACTGTTGGCAAAACAATTAACACATTAAAATGTTCATTAAGCAAGAGGGTGAGGCAATGCCAGGAATAAAGTTGGAAACATAGCCAGGAAGATTGGACGATGATCCTTTATGATACTGCAGCAAGGGCAGCTTGATGTAAAAAAGTATGGAGATGATGTTTGATGTATGGAGGATCTCCAACCAAGCAAGTGTTTCTAGCAACACGCACGTTTCGGTTGCAGCCAATTAGCTCGAAGTAAAAGATTGTACATATGGAAAATAATGGTATTTTTAGAATAGAAGAAGTTCTTATGAGAGGTTAATAAATTATTTGTCTAAAGAAATACAAATGTTTTTTACCCTCTGTTGACCCTCGCAGGTCAGCCGAGATAAAGGTTGTGGTCAGTTGGGGCTCAACGGTGATTGCACGTGTTTCTGTTCAAAGAAAACAGTAGCTGATCAAGAGTTTGCTGGGATATCTATGTTTCAGATATCATGAGAACGGCATACAACTTGGCTTGGAAAGCATTTTTTTGTCCCTCCCCCCAAGCTCAAAAATGAATATGTATAGGAATCAGACTACACCCATTATCATTGCCAACCGCAATCTTCATTCAAGCATTTGAATATATACTGCAATCCTCATGCAACCCTTGTGATGCACTAATGTTACTTTTGCTTAGACTCTGCTGTAATGCACTTGAATATACCTTGGAGAAACGCATGCTATCAAGAACAAAAAAAAAGAATAAATAAATAAATAAATGAATTAGAATGAAAAAGATTAAGAAGCATATAGGCTTCTCAGGAAAGAAATAGCATGTGTTGTTTTTTAACAAGTAATACATTTTGCTCGCACTCATGAAGCTCAATGTGACCATATTTGCATGGATGAAGTATCACCCTACGCAGGGAACGTGATGCCTGCATAACAGACGGGTATTTCCTTCCTTAAATGTCCCTCACATGTACAGGAATAGGCAAGGTGGTGTGCTAAGTAGTTACATCAATAACCTGGTAGAAATTAAATTGCATTTTAACTAATCATTAGATTAGTAAATGTTATTTCATTTCATTATCCCATATTACAAAAGATGGTCCACTGGAAAAAAAATATAAGTTTTCATGGATTGCTAAGGACAGGGAATGTGTGGCTTTGTGCTTATAAGGGCAATATTACCATGCAAGTTCATTAAATACTATATGATGAACATGCTAGAGAGAAAGCTGTAATACACAGTGATGATGAAGGTAGAAGATGTCACTAACGTTCCAGATATAAAAAGAGGCAACAAATATCAGCAAAACAAAAAATGAAATAAAATAGAAAGTATTTTATTGGCTCAACTTGGCAATGTGTATACAAAAGCTCCACTTTGTAAAGGAACAGTCACTTCATGGCTAAGGATAATTATACCTTCTTTGTCTAGAAGAAAGTGCACAATATGGAAGCATTATTGAGAAGTAAATTGCATGAAGAAGAATGAATAAAGGTCTGGGGCTGCATTACAGAAAGTGCCCTGAGGGCCCAACAGGCAGGTGGTGCCCGCTTTCTGCGCACCCAGGAAATGTTGCTATAACAGAAGGCTCCACAGATGCTTATGCAGTCCCTTCTGTAATACAGATTGCACATACGCACATATAGTGCCAGTGCAATCTCAAGGCATGTTACCGGATTGGCATGGTCGTTTGGCCCAAGCAATATGAAAAGGCATTGTCTCTGTGCCTGTACCTCATTATAGATGCAGGTGCAGAGGCAAAAGAGGTGTCGGGAAGATCACTGACTGTGTGCCACGAAGTGGTCATTGTTTGCCCAAGGGCAACACTTGAAAGGGGGAAAAGTTGATCCCATTGACCCACCAGACATGGCTGCCCCTTTTAAATGCAGGACAACTTGACTCTGAAAGGCAGACCTCCTGATTTACACAGTCAGTTTGCCTTCCACTAATGCTCTACCACAGGGCAGGAACAAGTTTGCAATTGTACTGGGAGCAGAACATTAACCTTAATAGGGAGAGTTGACCTGGCATGCACCCAGTGAACGCAGTTAAAGGCATTCTACGCTGCCCAACATATAGGACCTGATGGCAGTGAAAAGTGATCCTTTGCAATGAAGAACATGTATTGGCTGAAAAAAGTATCTGATGGTTTACCCAGTTTTGAGTCCAGCTGGTCAGTGGAGGCAACAGGTTTATTTGCTGGAGTTTCTTCTATCACTTGATGCATTACTGTTGGCAAAACAATTAACACATTAAAATGTTCATTAAGCAAGAGGGTGAGGCAATGCCATGAAAAAAGCTGGAAACATAGCCAGGAAGATTGGACGATGATCCTTTATGATACTGCAGCAAGGGCAGCTTGATGTAAAGAAGTATGGAGATGATGGTTGATGTATGGAGTATCTCCAACCAAGCAAGTGTTTCTAGCAAAACGCACGTTTCGGTTGCAGCCAATTAGCTCGGAGTAAAAGATTGTACATATGGAAAATAATGGTATTTTTAGAATAGAACAAGTTCTTATGAGAGGTTAATACATTATTTGTCTAAAGAAATACAAATGTTTTTTTACCCTCTGTTGACCCTCGCAGGTCAGCCGAGATAAAGGTTGTGGTCAGATTGGGCTCAACGGTGATTGCACGTGTTTCTGTTCAAAGAAAACAGTAGCTGATCAAGAGTTTGCTGGGATATCTATGTGTCAGATATCATGAGAACGGCATACATTTTGGCTTGGAAAGCTTTTTTTTGTCCGTCCCCCCAAGCTCACAAATGAATATGTATAGGAATCAGACCACACCCATTATCATTGCCAACCGCAATCTTCATTCAAGCATTTGAATATATACTGCAATCCTCATGCAACCCTTGTGATGCACTAATGTTACTTTTCCTTACACTCTGCTGTAATGCACTTTAATATACCTTGGAGTAACGCATGCTATAAAGAACAAAAAAAAAGAAAAAGAAATAAATAAATGAATAAGAATGAAAAAGATTAAGAAGCATATAGGCTTCTCAGGAAAGAAATAGCATGTGTTGTTTTTTAACAAGTAATACATTTTGCTGGCACTCATGAAGCTCAATGTGACCATATTTGCATGGATGAAGTATCACCCTACGCAGGGAACTTGATGCCTGCATAACAGACGGGTATTTCCTTCCTTAAATGTCCCTCACATGTACAGGAATAGGCAAGGTGGTGTGCTAAGTAGTTACATCAATAACCTGGTAGAAATTAAATTGCATTTTAACTAATCATTAGATTAGTAAATGTTATTTCATTTCATTATCCCATATTACAAAAGATGGTCCACTGGAAAAAAAATATAAGTTTTCATGGATTGCTAAGGACAGGGAATGTGTGGCTTTGTGCTTATAAGGGCAATATTACCATGCAAGGTTATTAAATACTATATGATGAACATGCTAGAGAGAAAGCTGTAATACACAGTGATGATGAAGGTAGAAGATGTCACTAACGTTCCAGATATAAAAAGAGGCAACAAATATCAGCACAACAAAAAATGAAATAAAATAGAAAGTATTTTATTGGCTCAACTTGGCAATGTGTATACAAAAGCTCCACTTTGTAAAGGAACAGTCACTTCATGGCTAAGGATAATTATACCTTCTTTGTCTAGAAGAAAGTGCACAATATGGAAGCATTATTGAGAAGTAAATTGCATGAAGAAGAATGAATAAAGGTCTGGGGCTGCATTACAGAAAGTGTCCTGAGGGCCCAACAGGCAGGTGGTGCCCGCTTCAGCGCACCCAGGAAACTTTGCTATAACAGAAGGCTCCACAGATGCTTATGCAGTCCCTTCTGTAATACAGATTGCACATACGCACATATAGTGCCAGTGCAATCTCAAGGCATGTTACCGGATTGGCATGGTCGTTTGGCCCAAGCAATATGAAAAGGCATTGTCTCTGTGCCTGTACCTCATTATAGATGCAGGTGCAGAGGCAAAAGAGGTGTCGGGAAGATCACTGACTGTGTGCCATGAAGTGGTCATTGTTTGCCCAAGGGCAACACTTGAAAGGGGGAAAAGTTGATCCCATTGACCCACCTGACATGGCTGCCCTTTTAAATTCAGGACAACTTGACTCTGAAAGGCAGACCTCCTGCTTTACACAGTCAGTTTGCCTTCCACTAATGCTCTTCCACAGGGCAGGAACAAGATTGCAATTGTACTGGGAGCAGAACATTAACCATAAAAGTGAGCGTTGACCTGGCATGCACCCAGTGAACGCAGTTAAAGGCATTCTACGCTGCCCAACATATAGGACCTGATGGCAGTGAAAAGTGATCCTTTGCAATGAAGAACATGTATTGGCTGAAAAAAGTATCTGATGGTTTACCCAGTTTTGAGTCCAGCTGCTCAGTGGAGGCAACAGGTTTATTTGCTGGAGTTTCTTCTACCACTTGATGCATTACTGTTGGCAAAACAATTAACACATTAAAATGTTCATTAAGCAAGAGGGTCAGTCAATGCCAGGAAAAAAGTTGGAAACATAGCCAGGAAGATTGGACGATGATCCTTAATGATACTGCAGCAAGGGCAGCTTGATGTAAAGAAGTATGGAGATGATGTTTGATGTATGGAGGATCTCCAACCAAGCAAGTTTTTCTAGCAACACGCACGTTTCGGTTGCAGCCAATTAGCTCGAAGTAAAAGATTGTACATATGGAAAATAATGGTATTTTTAGAATAGAAGTTCTTATGAGAGGTTAATATATTATTTGTCTAAAGAAATACAAATGTTTTTTTACCCTCTGTTGACCCTCGCAGGTCAGCCGAGATGAAGGTTGTGGTCAGTTGGGGCTCAACGGTGATTGCACGTGTTTCTGTTCAAAGAAAACAGTAGCTGTACAAGAGTTTGCTGCGATATCTATGTTTCAGATATCATGAGAACGGCATACAAATTGGCTTGGAAAGCATTTTTCTGTCCCTCCCCCAAGCTCACAAATGAATATGTATAGGAATCAGACTACACCCATTATCATTGCCAACTGCAATCTTCATTCAAGCATTTGAATATATACTGCAATCCTCATGCAACCCTTGTGATGCACTAATGTTACTTTTCCTTAGACTCTGCTGTAATGCACTTGAATATACCTTGGAGAACCGCATGCTATCAAGAACAAAAAGAAAAGAAAAGTAAATAAATAAATGAATAAGAATGAAAAAGATTAAGAAGCATATAGGCTTCTCAGGAAAGAAATAGCATGTGTTGTTTTTTAACAAGTAATACATTTTACTGGCACTCATGAAGCTCAATGTGACCATATTTGCATGGATGAAGTATAACCCTAGGCAGGGAACATGATGCCTGCATAACAGACAGGTATTTCCTTCCTTAAATGTCCCTCTCATGTACAGGAATAGGCAAGGTGGTGTGCTAAGTAGTTACATCAATAACCTGGTAGAAATTAAATTGCATTTTAACTAATCATTAGATTAGTAAATGTTATTTTATTTCATTATCCCATATTACAAAAGATGGTCCACTGGAAAAAAAATATAAGTTTTCATGGATTGCTAAGGACAGGGAATGTGTGGCTTTGTGCTTATAAGGGCAATATTACCATGCAAGTTCTTTAAATACTATATGATGAACATGCTAGAGAGAAAGCTGTAATACACAGTGATGATGAAGGTAGAAGATGTCACTAACGTTCCTGATATAAAAAGAGGCAACAAATATTAGCACAACAAAAAATGAAATAAAATAGAAAGTATTTTATTGGCTCAACTTGGCAATGTGTATACAAAAGCTCCACTTTGTAAAGGAACAGTCACTTCATGGCTAAGGATAATTATACCTTCTTTGTCTAGAAGAAAGTGCACAATATGGAAGCATTATTGAGAAGTAAAGTGCATGAAGAAGAATGAATAAAGGTCAGGGGCTGCATTACAGAAAGTGCCCTGAGGGCCCAACAGGCAGGTGGTGCCCGCTTTCTGCACAGCCAAGAAACTTTGCTATAACAGAAGGCTCCACAGATGCTTATGCAGTTCCTTCTGTAATATAGATTGCACATACGCACATATAGTGCCAGTGCAATCTCAAGGCATGTTACCGTATTGACATGGTCGTTTGGCCCAAGCTATATGAAAAGGCATTGTCTCTGTGCCTGCACCTCATTATAGATGCAGGTGCAGAGGCAAAAGAGGTGTCGGGAAGAACACTAACTGTGTGCCACGAAGTGGTCATTGTTTGCCCAAGGGCAACACTTGAAAGGGGGAAAAGTTGATCCCATTGACCCACCAGACATGGCTGCCCCTTTTAAATTAAGGACAACTTGACTCTGAAAGGCAGACCTCCTGCTTTACACAGTCAGTTTGCCTTCCACTAATGCTCTACCACAGGGCAGGAACAAGTTTGCAATTGCACTGGGAGCAGAACATTAACCATAATAGGGAGCGTTGACCTGGCATGCACCCAGTGAACGCAGTTAAATGCATTCTACGCTGCCCAACATATAGGACCTGATGGCAGTGAAAAGTGATCCTTTGCAATGAAGAACATGTATTGGCTGAAAAAATTATCTGATGCTTTACCCAGTTTTGAGTCCAGCTGCTCAGTCGAGGCAACAGGTTTATTTGCTGGAGTTTCTTCTACCACTTGATGCACTACTGTTGGCAAAACAATTAACACATTAAAATGTTCATTAAGCAAGAGGGTGAGGCAATGCCAGGAATAAAGTTGGAAACATAGCCAGGAAGATTGGACGATGATCCTTTATGATATTGCAGCAAGGGCAGCTTGATGTAAAGAAGTATGGAGATGATGTTTGATGTATGGAGGATCTCCAACCAAGCAAGTGTTTCTAGCAACACGCACGTTTCGGTTGCAGCCAATTAGCTCGAAGTAAAAGATTGTACATATGGAAAATAATGGTATTTTTAGAATAGAAGAGGTTCTTATGAGAGGTTAATAAATTATTTGTCTAAAGAAATACAAATGTTTTTTACCCTCTGTTGACCCTCGCAGGTCAGCCGAGATAAAGGTTGTGGTCAGTTGGGGCTCAACGGTGATTGCACGTGTTTCTGTTCAAAGAAAACAGTAGCTGATCAAGAGTTTGCTGGGATATCTATGTTTCAGATATCATGAGAACGGCATACAACTTGGCTTGGAAAGCATTTTTTTGTCCCTCCCCCCAAGCTCAAAAATGAATATGTATAGGAATCAGACTACACCCATTATCATTGCCAACCGCAATCTTCATTCAAGCATTTGAATATATACTGCAATCCTCATGCAACCCTTGTGATGCACTAATGTTACTTTTCCTTAGACTCTGCTGTAATGCACTTGAATATACCTTGGAGAAACGCATGCTATCAAGAACAAAAAAAAAGAATAAATAAATAAATAAATGAATTAGAATGAAAAAGATTAAGAAGCATATAGGCTTCTCAGGAAAGAAATAGCATGTGTTGTTTTTTAACAAGTAATACATTTTGCTGGCACTCATGAACCTCAATGTGACCATATTTGCATGGATGAAGTATCACCCTACGCAGGGAACGTGATGCCTGCATAACAGACGGGTATTTCCTTCCTTAAATGTCCCTCACATGTACAGGAATAGGCAAGGTGGTGTGCTAAGTAGTTACATCAATAACCTGGTAGAAATTAAATTGCATTTTAACTAATCATTAGATTAGTAAATGTTATTTCATTTCATTATCCCATATTACAAAAGATGGTCCACTGGAAAAAAATATAAGTTTTCATGGATTGCTAAGGACAGGGAATGTGTGGCTTTGTGCTTATAAGGGCAATATTACCATGCAAGTTCATTAAATACTATATGATGAACATGCTAGAGAGAAAGCTGTAATACACAGTGATGATGAAGGTAGAAGATGTCACTAACATTCCAGATATAAAAAGAGGCAACAAATATCAGCACAACAAAAAATGAAATAAAATAGAAAGTATTTTATTGGCTCAACTTGGCAATGTGTATACAAAAGCTCCACTTTGTAAAGGAACAGTCACTTCATGGCTAAGGATAATTATACCTTCTTTGTCTAGAAGAAAGTGCACAATATGGAAGCATTATTGAGAAGTAAATTGCATGAAGAAGAATGAATAAAGGTCTGGGGCTGCATTACAGAAAGTGCCCTGAGGGCCCAACAGGCAGGTGGTGCCCGCTTTCTGCGCACCCAGGAAACGTTGCTATAACAGAAGGCTCCACAGATGCTTATGCAGTCCCTTCTGTAATACAGATTGCACATACGCACATATAGTGCCAGTGCAATCTCAAGGCATGTTACCGGATTGGCATGGTCGTTTGGCCCAAGCAATATGAAAAGGCATTGTCTCTGTGCCTGTACCTCATTATAGATGCAGGTGCAGAGGCAAAAGAGGTGTCGGGAAGATCACTGACTGTGTGCCACGAAGTGGTCATTGTTTGCCCAAGGGCAACACTTGAAAGGGGGAAAAGTTGATCCCATTGACCCACCAGACATGGCTGCCCCTTTTAAATGCAGGACAACTTGACTCTGAAAGGCAGACCTCCTGCTTTACACAGTCAGTTTGCCATCCACTAATGCTCTACCACAGGGCAGGAACAAGTTTGCAATTGTACTGGGAGCAGAACATTAACCTTAATAGGGAGAGTTGACCTGGCATGCACCCAGTGAACGCAGTTAAAGGCATTCTACGCTGCCCAACATATAGGACCTGATGGCAGTGAAAAGTGATCCTTTGCAATGAAGAACATGTATTGGCTGAAAAAAGTATCTGATGGTTTACCCAGTTTTGAGTCCAGCTGGTCAGTGGAGGCAACAGGTTTATTTGCTGGAGTTTCTTCTATCACTTGATGCATTACTGTTGGCAAAACAATTAACACATTAAAATGTTCATTAAGCAAGAGGGTGAGGCAATGCCATGAAAAAAGCTGGAAACATAGCCAGGAAGATTGGACGATGATCCTTTATGATACTGCAGCAAGGGCAGCTTGATGTAAAGAAGTATGGAGATGATGGTTGATGTATGGAGTATCTCCAACCAAGCAAGTGTTTCTAGCAAAACGCACGTTTCGGTTGCAGCCAATTAGCTCGGAGTAAAAGATTGTACATATGGAAAATAATGGTATTTTTAGAATAGAACAAGTTCTTATGAGAGGTTAATACATTATTTGTCTAAAGAAATACAAATGTTTTTTTACCCTCTGTTGACCCTCGCAGGTCAGCCGAGATAAAGGTTGTGGTCAGATTGGGCTCAACGGTGATTGCACGTGTTTCTGTTCAAAGAAAACAGTAGCTGATCAAGAGTTTGCTGGGATATCTATGTGTCAGATATCATGAGAACGGCATACATTTTGGCTTGGAAAGCTTTTTTTTGTCCGTCCCCCCAAGCTCACAAATGAATATGTATAGGAATCAGACCACACCCATTATCATTGCCAACCGCAATCTTCATTCAAGCATTTGAATATATACTGCAATCCTCATGCAACCCTTGTGATGCACTAATGTTACTTTTCCTTACACTCTGCTGTAATGCACTTGAATATACCTTGGAGTAACGCATGCTATAAAGAACAAAAAAAAAGAAAAAGAAATAAATAAATGAATAAGAATTAAAAAGATTAAGAAGCATATAGGCTTCTCAGGAAAGAAATAGCATGTGTTGTTTTTTAACAAGTAATACATTTTGCTGGCACTCATGAAGCTCAATGTGACCATATTTGCATGGATGAAGTATCACCCTACGCAGGGAACAAGATGCCTGCATAACAGACGGGTATTTCCTTCCTTAAATGTCCCTCACATGTACAGGAATAGGGAAGGTGGTGTGCTAAGTAGTTACATCAATAACCTGGTAGAAATTAAATTGCATTTTAACTAATCATTAGATTAGTAAATGTTATTTCATTTCATTATCCCATATTACAAAAGATGGTCCACTGGAAAAAAAATATACGTTTTCATGGATTGCTGAGGACAGGGAATGTGTGGCTTTGTGCTTATAAGGGCAATATTACCATGAAAGGTTATTAAATACTATATGATGAACATGCTAGAGAGAAAGCTGTAATACAAAGTGATGATGAAGGTAGAAGATGTCACTAACGTTCCAGATATAAAAAGAGGCAACAAATATCAGCACAACAAAAAATGAAATAAAATAGAAAGTATTTTATTGGCTCAACTTGGCAATGTGTATACAAAAGCTCCACTTTGTAAAGGAACAGTCACTTCATGGCTAAGGATAATTATACCTTCTTTGTCTAGAAGAAAGTGCACAATATGGAAGCATTATTGAGAAGTAAATTGCATGAAGAAGAATGAATAAAGGTCTGGGGCTGCATTACAGAAAGTGTCCCGAGGGCCCAACAGGCAGGTGGTGCCCGCTTCAGCGCACCCAGGAAACTTTGCTATAACAGAAGGCTCCACAGATGCTTATGCAGTCCCTTCTGTAATACAGATTGCACATATGCACATATAGTGCCAGTGCAATCTCAAGGCATGTTACCGGATTGGCATGGTCGTTTGGCCCAAGCAATATGAAAAGGCATTGTCTCTGTGCCTGTACCTCATTATAGATGCAGGTGCAGAGGCAAAAGAGGTGTCGGGAAGATCACTGACTGTGTGCCATGAAGTGGTCATTGTTTGCCCAAGGGCAACACTTGAAAGGGGGAAAAGTTGATCCCATTGACCCACCTGACATGGCTGCCCTTTTAAATGCAGGACAACTTGACTCTGAAAGGCAGACCTCCTGCTTTACACAGTCAGTTTGCCTTCCACTAATGCTCTACCACAGGGCAGGAACAAGTTTGCAATTGTACTGGGAGCAGAACATTAACTATAAAAGTGAGCGTTGACCTGGCATGCACCCAGTGAACGCAGTTAAAGGCATTCTACGCTGCCCAACATATAGGACCTGATGGCAGTGAAAAGTGATCCTTTGCAATGAAGAACATGTATTGGCTGAAAAAAGTATCTGATGGTTTACCCAGTTTTGAGTCCAGCTGCTCAGTGGAGGCAACAGGTTTATTTGCTGGAGTTTCTTCTACCACTTGATGCATTACTGTTGGCAAAACAATTAACACATTAAAATGTTCATTAAGCAAGAGGGTCAGGCAATGCCAGGAAAAAAGTTGGAAACATAGCCAGGAAGATTGGACGATGATCCTTAATGATACTGCAGCAAGGGCAGCTTGATGTAAAGAAGTATGGAGATGATGTTTGATGTATGGAGGATCTCCAACCAAGCAAGTTTTTCTAGCAACACGCACGTTTCGGTTGCAGCCAATTAGCTCGAAGTAAAAGATTGTACATATGGAAAATAATGGTATTTTTAGAATAGAAGTTCTTATGAGAGGTTAATACATTATTTGTCTAAAGAAATACAAATGTTTTTTTACCCTCTGTTGACCCTCGCAGGTCAGCCGAGATAAAGGTTGTGGTCAGTTGGGGCTCAGCGGTGATTGCACGTGTTTCTGTTCAAAGAAAACAGTAGCTGATCAAGAGTTTGCTGCGATATCTATGTTTCAGATATCATGAGAACGGCATACAAATTGGCTTGGAAAGCATTTTTTTGTCCCTCCCCCCAAGCTCACAAATGAATATGTATAGGAATCAGACTACACCCATTATCATTGCCAACTGCAATCTTCATTCAAGCATTTGAATATATACTGCAATCCTCATGCAACCCTTGTGATGCACTAATGTTACTTTTCCTTAGACTCTGCTGTAATGCACTTGAATATACCTTGGAGAACCGCATGCTATCAAGAACAAAAAGAAAAGAAAAGTAAATAAATAAATGAATAAGAATGAAAAAGATTAAGAAGCATATAGGCTTCTCAGGAAAGAAATAGCATGTGTTGTTTTTTAACAAGTAATACATTTTACTGGCACTCATGAAGCTCAATGTGACCATATTTGCATGGATGAAGTATCACCCTACGCAGGGAACGTGATGCCTGCATAACAGATGGGTATTTCCTTCCTTAAATGTCCCTCTCATGTACAGGAATAGGCAAGGTGGTGTGCTAAGTAGTTACATCAATAACCTGGTAGAAATTAAATTGCATTTTAACTAATCATTAGATTAGTAAATGTTATTTCATTTCATTATCCCATATTACAAAAGATGGTCCACTGGAAAAAAAATATAAGTTTTCATGGATTGCTAAGGACAGGGAATGTGTGGCTTTGTGCTTATAAGGGCAATATTACCATGCAAGTTCTTTAAATACTATATGATGAACATGCTAGAGAGAAAGCTGTAATACACAGTGATGATGAAGGTAGAAGATGTCACTAACGTTCCTGATATAAAAAGAGGCAACAAATATTAGCACAACAAAAAATGAAATAAAATAGAAAGTATTTTATTGGCTCAACTTGGCAATGTGTATACAAAAGCTCCACTTTGTAAAGGAACAGTCACTTCATGGCTAAGGATAATTATACCTTCTTTGTCTAGAAGAAAGTGCACAATATGGAAGCATTATTGAGAAGTAAAGTGCATGAAGAAGAATGAATAAAGGTCAGGGGCTGCATTACAGAAAGTGCCCTGAGGGCCCAACAGGCAGGTGGTGCCCGCTTTCTGCACAGCCAAGAAACTTTGCTATAACAGAAGGCTCCACAGATGCTTATGCAGTTCCTTCTGTAATACAGATTGCACATACGCACATATAGTGCCAGTGCAATCTCAAGGCATGTTACCGTATTGACATGGTCGTTTGGCCCAAGCAATATGAAAAGGCATTGTCTCTGTGCCTGCACCTCATTATAGATGCAGGTGCAGAGGCAAAAGAGGTGTCGGGAAGAACACTAACTGTGTGCCACGACGTGGTCATTGTTTGCCCAAGGGCAACACTTGAAAGGGGGAAAAGTTGATCCCATTGACCCACCAGACATGGCTGCCCCTTTTAAATTCAGGACAACTTGACTCTGAAAGGCAGACCTCCTGCTTTACACAGTCAGTTTGCCTTCCACTAATGCTCTACCACAGGGCAGGAACAAGTTTGCAATTGCACTGGGAGCAGAACATTAACCATAATAGGGAGCGTTGACCTGGCATGCACCCAGTGAACGCAGTTAAATGCATTCTACGCTGCCCAACATATAGGACCTGATGGCAGTGAAAAGTGATCCTTTGCAATGAAGAACATGTATTGGCTGAAAAAATTATCTGATGCTTTACCCAGATTTGAGTCCAGCTGCTCAGTTGAGGCAACAGGTTTATTTCCTGGAGTTTCTTCTACCACTTGATGCACTACTGTTGGCAAAACAATTAACACATTAAAATGTTCATTAAGCAAGAGGGTGAGGCAATGCCAGGAATAAAGTTGGAAACATAGCCAGGAAGATTGGACGATGATCCTTTATGATACTGCAGCAAGGGCAGCTTGATGTAAAGAAGTATGGAGATGATGTTTGATGTATGGAGGATCTCCAACCAAGCAAGTGTTTCTAGCAACACGCACGTTTCGGTTGCAGCCAATTAGCTCGAAGTAAAAGATTGTACATATGGAAAATAATGGTATTTTTAGAATAGAAGAAGTTCTTATGAGAGGTTAATAAATTATTTGTCTAAAGAAATACAAATGTTTTTTACCCTCTGTTGACCCTCGCAGGTCAGCCGAGATAAAGGTTGTGGTCAGTTGGGGCTCAACGGTGATTGCACGTGTTTCTGTTCAAAGAAAACAGTAGCTGATCAAGAGTTTGCTGGGATATCTATGTTTCAGATATCATGAGAACGGCATACAACTTGGCTTGGAAAGCATTTTTTTGTCCCTCCCCCCAAGCTCAAAAATGAATATGTATAGGAATCAGACTACACCCATTATCATTGCCAACCGCAATCTTCATTCAAGCATTTGAATATATACTGCAATCCTCATGCAACCCTTGTGATGCACTAATGTTACTTTTGCTTAGACTCTGCTGTAATGCACTTGAATATACCTTGGAGAAACGCATGCTATCAAGAACAAAAAAAAAGAATAAATAAATAAATAAATGAATTAGAATGAAAAAGATTAAGAAGCATATAGGCTTCTCAGGAAAGAAATAGCATGTGTTGTTTTTTAACAAGTAATACATTTTGCTCGCACTCATGAAGCTCAATGTGACCATATTTGCATGGATGAAGTATCACCCTACGCAGGGAACGTGATGCCTGCATAACAGACGGGTATTTCCTTCCTTAAATGTCCCTCACATGTACAGGAATAGGCAAGGTGGTGTGCTAAGTAGTTACATCAATAACCTGGTAGAAATTAAATTGCATTTTAACTAATCATTAGATTAGTAAATGTTATTTCATTTCATTATCCCATATTACAAAAGATGGTCCACTGGAAAAAAAATATAAGTTTTCATGGATTGCTAAGGACAGGGAATGTGTGGCTTTGTGCTTATAAGGGCAATATTACCATGCAAGTTCATTAAATACTATATGATGAACATGCTAGAGAGAAAGCTGTAATACACAGTGATGATGAAGGTAGAAGATGTCACTAACGTTCCAGATATAAAAAGAGGCAACAAATATCAGCAAAACAAAAAATGAAATAAAATAGAAAGTATTTTATTGGCTCAACTTGGCAATGTGTATACAAAAGCTCCACTTTGTAAAGGAACAGTCACTTCATGGCTAAGGATAATTATACCTTCTTTGTCTAGAAGAAAGTGCACAATATGGAAGCATTATTGAGAAGTAAAGTGCATGAAGAAGAATGAATAAAGGTCTGGGGCTGCATTACAGAAAGTGCCCTGAGGGCCCAACAGGCAGGTGGTGCCCGCTTTCTGCGCACCCAAGAAACGTTGCTATAACAGAAGGCTCCACAGATGCTTATGCAGTCCCTTCTGTAATACAGATTGCACATATGCACATATAGTGCCAGTGCAATCTCAAGGCATGTTACCGGATTGGCATGGTCGTTTGGCCCAAGCAATATGAAAAGGCATTGTCTCTGTGCCTGTACCTCATTATAGATGCAGGTGAAGAGGCAAAAGAGGTGTCGGGAAGATCACTGACTGTGTGCCACGAAGTGGTCATTGTTTGCCCAAGGGCAACACTTGAAAGGGGGAAAAGTTGATCCCATTGACCCACCAGACATGGCTGCCCCTTTTAAATGCAGGACAACTTGACTCTGAAAGGCAGACCTCCTGCTTTACACAGTCAGTTTGCCTTCCACTAATGCTCTACCACAGGGCAGGAACAAGTTTGCAATTGTACTGGGAGCAGAACATTAACCTTAATAGGGAGAGTTGACCTGGCATGCACCCAGTGAACGCAGTTAAAGGCATTCTACGCTGCCCAACATATAGGACCTGATGGCAGTGAAAAGTGATACTTTGCAATGAAGAACATGTATTGGCTGAAAAAAGTATCTGATGGTTTACCCAGTTTTGAGTCCAGCTGGTCAGTGGAGGCAACAGGTTTATTTGCTGGAGTTTCTTCTACCACTTGATGCACTACTGTTGGCAAAACAATTAACACATTAAAATGTTCATTAAGCAAGAGGGTGAGGCAATGCCAGGAATAAAGTTGGAAACATAGCCAGGAAGATTGGACGATGATCCTTTATGATACTGCAGCAAGGGCAGCTTGATGTAAAGAAGTATGGAGATGATGTTTGATGTATGGAGGATCTCCAACCAAGCAAGTGTTTCTAGCAACACGCACGTTTCGGTTGCAGCCAATTAGCTCGAAGTAAAAGATTGTACATATGGAAAATAATGGTATTTTTAGAATAGAAGAAGTTCTTATGAGAGGTTAATAAATTATTTGTCTAAAGAAATACAAATGTTTTTTACCCTCTGTTGACCCTCGCAGGTCAGCCGAGATAAAGGTTGTGGTCAGTTGGGGCTCAACGGTGATTGCACGTGTTTCTGTTCAAAGAAAACAGTAGCTGATCAAGAGTTTGCTGGGATATCTATGTTTCAGATATCATGAGAACGGCATACAACTTGGCTTGGAAAGCATTTTTTTGTCCCTCCCCCCAAGCTCAAAAATGAATATGTATAGGAATCAGACTACACCCATTATCATTGCCAACCGCAATCTTCATTCAAGCATTTGAATATATACTGCAATCCTCATGCAACCCTTGTGATGCACTAATGTTACTTTTCCTTAGACTCTGCTGTAATGCACTTGAATATACCTTGGAGAAACGCATGCTATCAAGAACAAAAAAAAAGAATAAATAAATAAATAAATGAATTAGAATGAAAAAGATTAAGAAGCATATAGGCTTCTCAGGAAAGAAATAGCATGTGTTGTTTTTTAACAAGTAATACATTTTGCTGGCACTCATGAAGCTCAATGTGACCATATTTGCATGGATGAAGTATCACCCTACGCAGGGAACGTGATGCCTGCATAACAGACGGGTATTTCCTTCCTTAAATGTCCCTCACATGTACAGGAATAGGCAAGGTGGTGTGCTAAGTAGTTACATCAATAACCTGGTAGAAATTAAATTGCATTTTAACTAATCATTAGATTAGTAAATGTTATTTCATTTCATTATCCCATATTACAAAAAATGGTCCACTGGAAAAGAAATATAAGTTTTCATGGATTGCTAAGGACAGGGAATGTGTGGCTTTTTGCTAATAAGGGCAATATTAACATGCAAGTTCATTAAATACTATATGATGAACATGCTAGAGAGAAAGCTGTAATACACAGTGATGATGAAGGTAGAAGATGTCACTAACGTTCCAGATATAAAAAGAGGCAACAAATATCAGCAAAACAAAAAATGAAATAAAATAGAAAGTATTTTATTGGCTCAACTTGGCAATGTGTATACAAAAGCTCCACTTTGTAAAGGAACAGTCACTTCATGGCTAAGGATAATTATACCTTCTTTGTCTAGAAGAAAGTGCACAATATGGAAGCATTATTGAGAAGTAAATTGCATGAAGAAGAATGAATAAAGGTCTGGGGCTGCATTACAGAAAGTGCCCTGAGGGCCCAACAGGCAGGTGGTGCCCGCTTTCTGCGCACCCAGGAAACGTTGCTATAACAGAAGGCTCCACAGATGCTTATGCAGTCCCTTCTGTAATACAGATTGCACATACGCACGTATAGTGCCAGTGCAATCTCAAGGCATGTTACCGGATTGGCATGGTCGTTTGGCCCAAGCAATATGAAAAGGCATTGTCTCTGTGCCTGTACCTCATTATAGATGCAGGTGCAGAGGCAAAAGAGGTGTCGGGAAGATCACTGACTGTGTGCCACGAAGTGGTCATTGTTTGCCCAAGGGCAACACTTGAAAGGGGGAAAAGTTGATCCCATTGACCCACCAGACATGGCTGCCCCTTTTAAATGCAGGACAACTTGACTCTGAAAGGCAGACCTCCTGCTTTACACAGTCAGTTTGCCTTCCACTAATGCTCTACCACAGGGCAGGAACAAGTTTGCAATTGTACTGGGAGCAGAACATTAACCTTAATAGGGAAAGTTGACCTGGCATGCACCCAGTGAACGCAGTTAAAGGCATTCTACGCTGCCCAACATATAGGACCTGATGGCAGTGAAAAGTGATCCTTTGCAATGAAGAACATGTATTGGCTGAAAAAAGTATCTGATGGTTTACCCAGTTTTGAGTCCAGCTGGTCAGTGGAGGCAACAGGTTTATTTGCTGGAGTTTCTTCTACCACTTGATGCATTACTGTTGGCAAAACAATTAACACATTAAAATGTTCATTAAGCAAGAGGGTGAGGCAATGCCATGAAAAAAGCTGGAAACATAGGCAGGAAGATTGGACGAGGATCCTTTATGATACTGCAGCAAGGGCAGCTTGATGTAAAGAAGTATGGAGATGATGGTTGATGTATGGAGGATCTCCAACCAAGCAAGTGTTTCTAGCAACACGCACGTTTCGGTTGCAGCCAATTAGCTCGAAGTAAAAGATTGTACATATGGAAAATAATGGTATTTTTAGAATAGAAGAAGTTCTTATGAGAGGTTAATAAATTATTTGTCTAAGGAAATACAAATGTTTTTTACCCTCTGTTGACCCTCGCAGGTCAGCCGAGATAAAGGTTGTGGTCAGTTGGGGCTCAACGGTGATTGCACGTGTTTCTGTTCAAAGAAAACAGTAGCTGATCAAGAGTTTGCTGGGATATCTATGTTTCAGATATCATGAGAATGGCATACAACTTGGCTTGGAAAGCATTTTTTTGTCCCTCCCCCCAAGCTCAAAAATGAATATGTATAGGAATCAGACTACACCCATTATCATTGCCAACCGCAATCTTCATTCAAGCATTTTAATATATACTGCAATCCTCATGCAACCCTTGTGATGCACTAATGTTACTTTTGCTTAGACTCTGCTGTAATGCACTTGAATATACCTTGGAGTAACGCATGCTATAAAGAACAAAAAAAAAGAAAAAGAAATAAATAAATGAATAAGAATGAAAAAGATTAAGAAGCATATAGGCTTCTCAGGAAAGAAATAGCATGTGTTGTTTTTTAACAAGTAATACATTTTGCTGGCACTCATGAAGCTCAATGTGACCATATTTGCATGGATGAAGTATCACCCTGCGCAGGGAACAAGATGCCTGCATAACAGACGGGTATTTCCTTCCTTAAATGTCCCTCACATGTACAGGAATAGGCAAGGTGGTGTGCTAAGTAGTTACATCAATAACCTGGTAGAAATTAAATTGCATTTTAACTAATCATTAGATTAGTAAATGTTATTTCATTTCATTATCCCATATTACAAAAGATGGTCCACTGGAAAAAAAATATAAGTTTTCATGGATTGCTAAGGACAGGGAATGTGTGGCTTTGTGCTTATAAGGGCAATATTACCATGCAAGGTTATTAAATACTATATGATGAACATGCTAGAGAGAAAGCTGTAATACACAGTGATGATGAAGGTAGAAGATGTCACTAACGTTCCAAATATAAAAAGAGGCAACAAATATCAGCACAACAAAAAATGAAATAAAATAGAAAGTATTTTATTGGCTCAACTTGGCAATGTGTATACAAAAGCTCCACTTTGTAAAGGAACAGTCACTTCATGGCTAAGGATAATTATACCTTCTTTGTCTAGAAGAAAGTGCACAATATGGAAGCATTATTGAGAAGTAAATTGCATGAAGAAGAATGAATAAAGGTCTGGGGCTGCATTACAGAAAGTGTCCTGAGGGCCCAACAGGCAGGTGGTGCCCGCTTCAGCGCACCCAGGAAACTTTGCTATAACAGAAGGCTCCACAGATGCTTATGCAGTCCCTTCTGTAATACAGATTGCACATACGCACATATAGTGCCAGTGCAATCTCAAGGCATGTTACCGGATTGGCATGGTCGTTTGGCCCAAGCAATATGAAAAGGCATTGTCTCTGTGCCTGTACCTCATTATAGATGCAGGTGCAGAGGCAAAAGAGGTGTCGGGAAGATCACTGACTGTGTGCCATGAAGTGGTCATTGTTTGCCCAAGGGCAACACTTGAAAGGGGGAAAAGTTGATCCCATTGACCCACCTGACATGGCTGCCCTTTTAAATGCAGGACAACTTGACTCTGAAAGGCAGACCTCCTGCTTTACACAGTCAGTTTGCCTTCCACTAATGCTCTACCACAGGGCAGGAACAAGTTTGCAATTGTACTGGGAGCAGAACATTAACCATAAAAGTGAGCGTTGACCTGGCATGCACCCAGTGAACGCAGTTAAAGACATTCTACGCTGCCCAACATATAGGACCTGATGGCAGTGAAAAGTGATCCTTTGCAATGAAGAACATGTATTGGCTGAAAAAAGTATCTGATGGTTTACCCAGTTTTGAGTCCAGCTGCTCAGTGGAGGCAACAGGTTTATTTGCTGGAGTTTCTTCTACCACTTGATGCATTACTGTTGGCAAAACAATTAACACATTAAAATGTTCATTAAGCAAGAGGGTCAGGCAATGCCAGGAAAAAAGTTGGAAACATAGCCAGGAAGATTGGACGATGATCCTTAATGATACTGCAGCAAGGGCAGCTTGATGTAAAGAAGTATGGAGATGATGTTTGATGTATGGAGGATCTCCAACCAAGCAAGTTTTTCTAGCAACACGCAACACGCACGTTTCGGTTGCAGCCAATTAGCTCGAAGTAAAAGATTGTACATATGGAAAATAATGGTATTTTTAGAATAGAAGTTCTTATGAGAGGTTAATACATTATTTGTCTAAAGAAATACAAATGTTTTTTTACCCTCTGTTGACCCTCGCAGGTCAGCCGAGATAAAGGTTGTGGTCAGTTGGGGCTCAACGGTGATTGCACGTGTTTCTGTTCAAAGAAAACAGTAGCTGATCAAGAGTTTGCTGCGATATCTATGTTTCAGATATCATGAGAACGGCATACAAATTGGCTTGGAAAGCATTTTTTTGTCCCTCCCCCCAAGCTCACAAATGAATATGTATAGGAATCAGACTACACCCATTATCATTGCCAACTGCAATCTTCATTCAAGCATTTGAATATATACTGCAATCCTCATGCAACCCTTGTGATGCACTAATGTTACTTTTCCTTAGACTCTGCTGTAATGCACTTGAATATACCTTGGAGAAACGCATGCTATCAAGAACAAAAAGAAAAGAAAAGTAAATAAATAAATGAATAAGAATGAAAAAGATTAGGAAGCATATAGGCTTCTCAGGAAAGAAATAGCATGTGTTGTTTTTTAACAAGTAATACATTTTACTGGCACTCATGAAGCTCAATGTGACCATATTTGCATGGATGAAGTATCACCCTACGCAGGGAACGTGATGCCTGCATAACAGACGGGTATTTCCTTCCTTAAATGTCCCTCTCATGTACAGGAATAGGCAAGGTGGTGTGCTAAGTAGTTACATCAATAACCTGGTAGAAATTAAATTGCATTTTAACTAATCATTAGATTAGTAAATGTTATTTTATTTCATTAACCCATATTACAAAAGATGGTCCACTGGAAAAAAAATATAAGTTTTCATGGATTGCTAAGGACAGGGAATGTGTGGCTTTGTGCTTATAAGGGCAATATTACCATGCAAGTTCTTTAAATACTATATGATGAACATGCTAGAGAGAAAGCTGTAATACACAGTGATGATGAAGGTAGAAGATGTCACTAACGTTCCTGATATAAAAAGAGGCAACAAATATTAGCACAACAAAAAATGAAATAAAATAGAAAGTATTTTATTGGCTCAACTTGGCAATGTGTATACAAAAGCTCCACTTTGTAAAGGAACAGTCACTTCATGGCTAAGGATAATTATACCTTCTTTGTCTAGAAGAAAGTGCACAATATGGAAGCATTATTGAGAAGTAAAGTGCATGAAGAAGAATGAATAAAGGTCTGGGGCTGCATTACAGAAAGTGCCCTGAGGGCCCAACAGGCAGGTGGTGCCCGCTTTCTGCACAGCCAAGAAACTTTGCTATAACAGAAGGCTCCACAGATGCTTATGCAGTTCCTTCTGTAATACAGATTGCACATACGCACATATAGTACCAGTGCAATCTCAAGGCATGTTACCGTATTGACATGGTCGTTTGGCCCAAGCAATATGAAAAGGCATTGTCTCTGTGCCTGCACCTCATTATAGATGCAGGTGCAGAGGCAAAAGAGGTGTCGGGAAGAACACTAACTGTGTGCCACGAAGTGGTCATTGTTTGCCCAAGGGCAACACTTGAAAGGGGGAAAAGTTGATCCCATTGACCCACCAGACATGGCTGCCCCTTTTAAATTCAGGACAACTTGACTCTGAAAGGCAGACCTCCTGCTTTACACAGTCAGGTTGCCTTCCACTAATGCTCTACCACAGGGCAGGAACAAGTTTGCAATTGCACTGGGAGCAGAACATTAACCATAATAGGGAGCGTTGACCTGGCATGCACCCAGTGAACGCAGTTAAATGCATTCTACGCTGCCCAACATATAGGACCTGATGGCAGTGAAAAGTGATCCTTTGCAATGAAGAACATGTATTGGCTGAAAAAATTATCTGATGCTTTACCCAGATTTGAGTCCAGCTGCTCAGTTGAGGCAACAGGTTTATTTGCTGGAGTTTCTTCTACCACTTGATGCACTACTGTTGGCAAAACAATTAACACATTAAAATGTTCATTAAGCAAGAGGGTGAGGCAATGCCAGGAATAAAGTTGGAAACATAGCCAGGAAGATTGGACGATGATCCTTTATGATACTGCAGCAAGGGCAGCTTGATGTAAAGAAGTATGGAGATGATGTTTGATGTATGGAGGATCTCCAACCAAGCAAGTGTTTCTAGCAACACGCACATTTCGGTTGCAGCCAATTAGCTCGAAGTAAAAGATTGTACATATGGAAAATAATGGTATTTTTAGAATAGAAGAAGTTCTTATGAGAGGTTAATAAATTATTTGTCTAAAGAAATACAAATGTTTTTTACCCTCTGTTGACCCTCGCAGGTCAGCCGAGATAAAGGTTGTGGTCAGTTGGGGCTCAACGGTGATTGCACGTGTTTCTGTTCAAAGAAAACAGTAGCTGATCAAGAGTTTGCTGGGATATCTATGTTTCAGATATCATGAGAACGGCATACAACTTGGCTTGGAAAGCATTTTTTTGTCCCTCCCCCCAAGCTCAAAAATGAATATGTATAGGAATCAGACTACACCCATTATCATTGCCAACCGCAATCTTCATTCAAGCATTTGAATATATACTGCAATCCTCATGCAACCCTTGTGATGCACTAATGTTACTTTTCCTTAGACTCTGCTGTAATGCACTTGAATATACCTTGGAGAAACGCATGCTATCAAGAACAAAAAAAAAGAGAGAAAAGTAAATAAATAAATGAATAAGAATGAAAAAGATTAAGAAGCATATAGGCTTCTCAGGAAAGTAATAGCATGTGTTGTTTTTTAACAAGTAATACATTTTACTGGCACTCATGAAGCTCAATGTGACCATATTTGCATGGATGAAGTATCACCCTACGCAGGGAACGTGATGCCTGCATAACAGACGGGTATTTCCTTCCTTAAATGTCCCTCTCATGTACAGGAATAGGCAAGGTGGTGTGCTAAGTAGTTACATCAATAACCTGGTAGAAATTAAATTGCATTTTAACTAATCATTAGATTAGTAAATGTTATTTCATTTCATTATCCCATATTACAAAAGATGGTCCACTGGAAAAAAAATATAAGTTTTCATGGATTGCTAAGGACAGGGAATGTGTGGCTTTGTGCTTATAAGGGCAATATTACCATGCAAGTTCTTTAAATACTATATGATGAACATGCTAGAGAGAAAGCTGTAATACACAGTGATGATGAAGGTAGAAGATGTCACTAACGTTCCTGATATAAAAAGAGGCAACAAATATTAGCACAACAAAAAATGAAATAAAATAGAAAGTATTTTATTGGCTCAACTTGGCAATGTGTATACAAAAGCTCCACTTTGTAAAGGAACAGTCACTTCATGGCTAAGGATAATTATACCTTCTTTGTCTAGAAGAAAGTGCACAATATGGAAGCATTATTGAGAAGTAAAGTGCATGAAGAAGAATGAATAAAGGTCAGGGGCTGCATTACAGAAAGTGCCCTGAGGGCCCAACAGGCAGGTGGTGCCCGCTTTCTGCACAGCCAAGAAACTTTGCTATAACAGAAGGCTCCACAGATGCTTATGCAGTTCCTTCTGTAATACAGATTGCACATACGCACATATAGTGCCAGTGCAATCTCAAGGCATGTTACCGTATTGACATGGTCGTTTGGCCCAAGCTATATGAAAAGGCATTGTCTCTGTGCCTGCACCTCATTATAGATGCAGGTGCAGAGGCAAAAGAGGTGTCGGGAAGAACACTAACTGTGTGCCACGAAGTGGTCATTGTTTGCCCAAGGGCAACACTTGAAAGGGGGAAAAGTTGATCCCATTGACCCACCAGACATGGCTGCCCCTTTTAAATTCAGGACAACTTGACTCTGAAAGGCAGACCTCCTGCTTTACACAGTCAGTTTGCCTTCCACTAATGCTCTACCACAGGGCAGGAACAAGTTTGCAATTGCACTGGGAGCAGAACATTAACCATAATAGGGAGCGTTGACCTGGCATGCACCCAGTGAACGCAGTTAAATGCATTCTACGCTGCCCAACATATAGGACCTGATGGCAGTGAAAAGTGATCCTTTGCAATGAAGAACATGTATTGGCTGAAAAAATTATCTGATGCTTTACCCAGTTTTGGGTCCAGCTGCTCAGTCGAGGCAACAGGTTTATTTGCTGGAGTTTCTTCTACCACTTGATGCACTACTGTTGGCAAAACAATTAACACATTAAAATGTTCATTAAGCAAGAGGGTGAGGCAATGCCAGGAATAAATTTGGAAACATAGCCAGGAAGATTGGACGATGATCCTTTATGATACTGCAGCAAGGGCAGCTTGATGTAAAGAAGTATGGAGATGATGTTTGATGTATGGAGGATCTCCAACCAAGCAAGTGTTTCTAGCAACACGCACGTTTCGGTTGCAGCCAATTAGCTCGAAGTAAAAGATTGTACATATGGAAAATAATGGTATTTTTAGAATAGAAGAAGTTCTTATGAGAGGTTAATAAATTATTTGTCTAAAGAAATACAAATGTTTTTTACCCTCTGTTGACCCTCGCAGGTCAGCCGAGATAAAGGTTGTGGTCAGTTGGGGCTCAACGGTGATTGCACGTGTTTCTGTTCAAAGAAAACAGTAGCTGATCAAGAGTTTGCTGGGATATCCATGTGTCAGATATCATGAGAACGGCATACATTTTGGCTTGGAAAGCTTTTTTTGTCCGTCCCCCCAAGCTCACAAATGAATATGTATAGGAATCAGACTACACCCATTATCATTGCCAACCGCAATCTTCATTTAAGCATTTGAATATATACTGCAATCCTCATGCAACCCTTGTGATGCACTAATGTTACTTTTCCTTACACTCTGCTGTAATGCACTTTAATATACCTTGGAGTAACGCATGCTATATTTATTTAGGAGATTTGTAGAGCGCATGGCTGCCCGGGAGCGTCCCAGAGAACAAAATAAAGAACAAAAAAAAAGAAAAATAAATAAATAAATGAATAAGAATGAAAAAGATTAAGAAGCATATAGGCTTCTCAGGAAAGAAATAGCATGTGTTGTTTTTTAACAAGTAATACATTTTGCTGGCACTCATGAAGCTCAATGTGACCATATTTGCATGGATGAAGTATCACCCTACGCAGGGAACAAGATGCCTGCATAACAGACGGGTATTTCCTTCCTTAAATGTCCCTCACATGTACAGGAATAGGCAAGGTGGTGTGCTAAGTAGTTACATCAATAACCTGGTAGAAATTAAATTGCATTTTAACTAATCATTAGATTAGTAAATGTTATTTCATTTCATTATCCCATATTACAAAAGATGGTCCACTGGAAAAAAAATATAAGTTTTCATGGATTGCTAAGGACAGGGAATGTGTGGCTTTGTGCTAATAAGGGCAATATTAACATGCAAGTTCATTAAATACTATATGATGAACATGCTAGAGAGAAAGCTGTAATACACAGTGATGATGAAGGTAGAAGATGTCACTAACGTTCCAGATATAAAAAGAGGCAACAAATATTATCAGCACAACAAAAAATGAAATAAAATAGAAAGTATTTTATTGGCTCAACTTGGCAATGTGTATACAAAAGCTCCACTTTGTAAAGGAACAGTCACTTCATGGCTAAGGATAATTATACCTTCTTTGTCTACAAGAAAGTGCACAATATGGAAGCATTATTGAGAAGTAAAGTGCATGAAGAAGAATGAATAAAGGTCTGGGGCTGCATTACAGAAAGTGCCCTGAGGGCCCAACAGGCAGGTGGTGCCCGCTTTCTGCGCACCCAGGAAACGCTGCTAAAACAGAAGGCTCCACAGATGCTTATGCAGTCCCTTCTGTAATACAGATTGCACATACGCACACATAGTGCCAGTGCAATCTCAAGGCATGTTACTGGATTGGCATGGTCGTTTGGCCCAAGCAATATGAAAAGGCATTGTCTCTGTGCCTGCACCTCATTATAGATGCAGGTACAGAGGCAAAAGAGGTGTCGGGTAGATCACTGACTGTGTGCCACGAAGTGGTCATTGTTTGCCCAAGGGCAACACTTGAAAGGGGGAAAAGTTGATCCCATTGACCCACCAGTCATGGCTGCCCCTTTTAAATGCAGGACAACTTGACTCTGAAAGGCAGACCTCCTGCTTTACACAGTCAGTTTGCCTTCCACTAATGCTCTACCACAGGGCAGGAACAAGTTTGCAATTGTACTGGGAGCAGAACATTAACCATAAAAGTGAGCGTTGACCTGGCATGCACCCAGTGAACGCAGTTAAAGGCATTCTACGCTGCCCAACATATAGAACCTGATGGCAGTGCAAAGTGATCCTTTGCAATGAAGAACATGTATTGGCTGAAAAAATTATCTGATGCTTTACCCAGTTTTGAGTCCAGCTGCTCAGTCGAGGCAACAGGTTTATTTGCTGGAATTTCTTCTACCACTTGATGCACTACTGTTGGCAAAACAATTAACACATTAAAATGTTCATTAAGCAAGAGGGTGAGGCAATGCCAGGAAAAAAGTTGGAAACATAGCCAGGAAGATTGGACGATGATCCTTTATGATACTGCAGCAAGGGCAGCTTGATGTAAAGAAGTATGGAGATGATGGTTGATGTATGGAGGATCTCCAACCAAGCAAGTGTTTCTAGCAAAACGCACGTTTCGGTTGCAGCCAATTATCTCGAAGTAAAAGATTGTACAAATGGAAAATAATGGTATTTTTAGAATAGAAGAAGTTCTTATGAGAGGTTAATAAATTATTTGTCTAAAGAAATACAAATGTTTTTTACCCTCTGTTGACCCTCGCAGGTCAGCCGAGATAAAGGTTGTGGTCAGTTGGGGCTCAACGGTGATTGCACGTGTTTCTGTTCAAAGAAAACAGTAGCTGATCAAGAGTTTGCTGGGATATCTATGTTTCAGATATCATGAGAACGGCATACAACTTGGCTTGGAAAGCATTTTTTTGTCCCTCCCCCCAAGCTCACAAATGAATATGTATAGGAATCAGACTACACCCATTATCATTGCCAAACGCAATCTTCATTCAAGCATTTGAATATATACTGCAATCCTCATGCAACCCTTGTGATGCACTAATGTTACTTTTCCTTAGACTCTGCTGTAATGCACTTGAATATACCTTGGAGAAACGCATGCTATCAAGAACAAAAAAAAAGAATAAATACATAAATAAATGAATAAGAATGAAAAAGATTAAGAAGCATATAGGCTTCTCAGGAAAGTAATAGCATGTGTTGTTTTTTAACAAGTAATACATTTTGCTGGCACTCATGAAGCTCAATGTGACCATATTTGCATGGATAAAGTATCACCCTACGCAGGGAACGTGATGCCTGCATAACAGACGGGTATTTCCTTCCTTAAATGTCCCTCACATGTACAGGAATAGGCAAGGTGGTGTGCTAAGTAGTTACATCAATAACCTGGTAGAAATTAAATTGCATTTTAACTAATCATTAGATTAGTAAATGTTATTTCATTTCATTATCCCATATTACAAAAGATGGTCCACTGAAAAAAATATATAAGTTTTCATGGATTGCTAAGGACAGGGAATGTGTGGCTTTGTGCTTATAAGGGCAATATTACCATACAAATTCATTAAATACTATATGATGAACATGCTAGAGAGAAAGCTGTAATACACAGTGATGATGAAGGTAGAAGATGTCACTAACGTTCCAGATATAAAAAGAGGCAACAAATATCAGCACAACAAAAAATGAAATACAATAGAAAGTATTTTATTGGCTCAACTTGGCAATGTGTATACAAAAGCTCCACTTTGTAAAGGAACAGTCACTTCATGGCTAAGGATAATTATATCTTCTTTGTCTAGAAGAAAGTGCACTTTATGGAAGCATTATTGAGAAGTAAAGTGCATGAAGAAGAATAATTAAAGGTCTGGGGCTGCATTACAGAAAGTGCCCTGAGGGCCCAACAGGCAGGTGGTGCCCGCTTCAGCGCACCCAGGAAACTTTGCTATAACAGAAGGCTCCACAGATGCTTATGCAGTCCCTTCTGTAATACAGATTGCACATGCGCACATATAGTGCCAGTGCAATCTCAAGGCATGTTACCGGATTGGCATGGTCGTTTGGCCCAAGCAATATGAAAAGGCATTGTCTCTGTGCCTGTACCTCATTATAGATGCAGGTGCAGAGGCAAAAGAGGTGTCGGGAAGATCACTGACTGTGTGCCATGAAGTGGTCATTGTTTGCCCAAGGGCAACACTTGAAAGGGGGAAAAGTGGATCCCATTGACCCACCAGACATGGCTGCCCTTTTAAATGCAGGACAACTTGACTCTGAAAGGCAGACCTCCTGCTTTACACAGTCAGTTTGCCTTCCACTAATGCTCTACCACAGGGCAGGAACAAGTTTGCAATTGTACTGGGAGCAGAACATTAGCCATAAAAGTGAGCGTTGACCTGGCATGCACCAAGTGAACGCAGTTAAAGGCATTCTACACTGCCCAACATATAGGACCTGATGGCAGTGAAAAGTGATCCTTTGCAATGAAGAACATGTATTGGCTGAAAAAAGTATCTGATGGTTTACCCAGTTTTGAGTCCAGCTGCTCAGTGGAGGCAACAGGTCTATTTGCGGGAGTTTCTTCTACCACTTGATGCATTACTGTTGGCAAAACAATTAACACATTAAAATGTTCATTAAGCAAGAGGGTCAGGCGATGCCAGGAACAAAAGTTGGAAACATAGCCAGGAAGATTGGACGAGGATCCTTTATGATACTGCAGCAAGGGCAGCTTGATGTAAAGAAGTATGGAGATGATGGTTGATGTATGGAGGATCTCCAACCAAGCAAGTGTTTCTAGCAACACGCACGTTTCGGTTGCAGCCAATTAGCTCGAAGTAAAAGATTGTACATATGGAAAATAATGGTATTTTTAGAATAGAAGAAGTTCTTATGAGAGGTTAATAAATTATTTGTCTAAAGAAATACAAATGTTTTTTACCCTCTGTTGACCCTCGCAGGTCAGCCGAGATAAAGGTTGTGGTCAGGTGGGGCTCAACGGTGATTGCACGTGTTTCTGTTCAAAGAAAACAGTAGCTGATCAAGAGTTTGCTGGGATACCCATGTGTCAGATATCATGAGAACGGCATACATTTTGGCTTGGAAAGCATTTTTCTGTCCCTCCTCCCAAGCTCAAAAATGAATATGTATAGGAATCAGACTACAACCATTATCATTGCCAACCGCAATCTTCATTCAAGCATTTGAATATATACTGCAATCCTCATGCAACCCTTGTGATGCACTAATGTTACTTTTCCTTAGACTCTGCTGTAATGCACTTGAATATACCTTGGAGAAACGCATGCTATCAAGAACAAAAAAAAAGAATAAATAAATAAATAAATGAATTAGAATGAAAAAGATTAAGAAGCATATAGGCTTCTCAGGAAAGAAATAGCATGTGTTGTTTTTTAACAAGTAATACATTTTGCTGGCACTCATGAAGCTCAATGTGACCATATTTGCATGGATGAAGTATCACCCTACGCAGGGAACTTGATGCCTGCATAACAGACGGGTATTTCCTTCCTTAAATGTCCCTCACATGTACAGGAATAGGCAAGGTGGTGTGCTAAGTAGTTACATCAATAACCTGGTAGAAATTAAATTGCATTTTAACTAATCATTAGATTAGTAAATGTTATTTCATTTAATTATCCCATATTTTAAAAGATGGTCCACTGGAAAAAAAATATAAGTTTTCATGGATTGCTAAGGACAGGGAATGTGTGGCTTTGTGCTTATAAGGGCAATATTACCATGCAAGTTCATTAAATACTATATGATGAACATGCTAGAGAGAAAGCTGTAATACACAGTGATGATGAAGGTAGAAGATGTCACTAACGTTCCTGATATAAAAAGAGGCAACAAATATTAGCACAACAAAAAATGAAATAAAATAGAAAGTATTTTATTGGCTCAACTTGGCAATGTGTATACAAAAGCTCCACTTTGTAAAGGAACAGTCACTTCATGGCTAAGGATAATTATACCTTCTTTGTCTAGAAGAAAGTGCACAATATGGAAGCATTATTGAGAAGTAAAGTGCATGAAGAAGAATGAATAAAGGTCTGGGGCTGCATTACAGAAAGTGCCCTGAGGGCCCAACAGGCAGGTGGTGCCCGCTTTCTGCGCACCCAGGAAACTTTGCTATAACAGAAGGCTCCACAGATGCTTATGCAGTCCCTTCTGTAATACAGATTGCAGATACGCACATATAGTGCCAGTGCAATCTCAAGGCATGTTACCGGATTGACATGGTCGTTTGGCCCAAGCAATATGAAAAGGCATTGTCTCTGTGCCTGTACCTCATTATAGATGCAGGTGCAGAGGCAAAAGAGGTGTCGGGAAGATCACTGACTGTGTGCCATGAAGTGGTCATTGTTTGCCCAAGGGCAACACTTGAAAAGGGGAAAAGTTGATCCCATTGACCCACCAGACATGGCTGCCCCTTTTAAATGCAGGACAACTTGACTCTGAAAGGCAGACCTCCTGCTTTACACAGTCAGTTTGCCTTCCACTAATGCTCTACCACAGGGCAGGAACAAGTTTGCAATTGCACTGGGAGCAGAACATTAACCATAAAAGTGAGCGTTGACCTGGCATGCACCCAGTGAACGCAATTAAAGGCATTCTACCCTGCCCAACATATAGGACCTGATGGCAGTGCAAAGTGATCCTTTGCAATGAAGAACATGTATTGGCTGAAAAAAGTATCTGATGGTTTACCCAGTTTTGAGTCCAGCTGCTCAGTGGAGGCAACAGGTTTATTTGCTGGAGTTTCTTCTACCACTTGATGCATTACTGTTGGCAAAACAATTAACACATTAAAATGTTCATTAAGCAAGAGGGTGAGGCAATGCCATGAAAAAAGCTGGAAACATAGCCAGGAAGATTGGACGATGATCCTTTATGATACTGCATCAAGGGCAGCTTGATGTAAAGAAGTATGGAGATGATGGTTGATGTATGGAGGATCTCCAACCAAGCAAGTGTTTCTAGCAACATGCACGTTTCGGTTGCAGCCAATTAGCTCGAAGTAAAAGATTGTACATATGGAAAATAATGGTATTTTTTGAATAGAACAAGTTCTTATGAGAGGTAATACATTATTTGTCTACAGAAATACAAATGTTTTATACCCTCTGTTGACCCTCGCAGGTCAGCCGAGATAAAGGTTGTGGTCAGTTGGGGCTCAACGGTGATTGCACGTGTTTCTGTTCAAAGAAAACAGTAGCTGATCAAGCGTTTGCTGGGATGTCTATGTTTCAGATATCATGAGAACGGTATACAACTTGGCTTGGAAAGCATTTTTTTGTCCCTCCCCCCAAGCTCACAAATGAATATGTATAGGAATCAGAGTACACCCATTATCATTGCCAACTGCAATCTTCATTCAAGCATTTGAATATATACTGCAATCCTCATGCAACCCTTGTGATGCACTAATGTTACTTTTCCTTAGACTCTGCTGTAATGCACTTTAATATACCTTGGAGAATTGCATGCTATCAAGAACAAAAAAAAAGAAAAAGAAATAAATAAATGAATAAGAATGAAAAAGATTAAGAAGCATATAGGCTTCTCAGGAAAGAAATAGCATGTGTTGTTTTTTAACAAGTAATACATTTTGCTGGCACTCATGAAGCTCAATGTGACCATATTTGCATGAATGAAGTATCACCCTACGCAGGGAACTTGATGCCTGCATAACAGACGGGTATTTCCTTCCTTAAATGTCCCTCACATGTACAGGAATAGGCAAGGTGGTGTGCTAAGTAGTTACATCAATAACCTGGTAGAACTTAAATTGCATTTTAACTAATCATTAGATTAGTAAATGTTATTTCATTTCATTATCCCATATTACAAAAGATGGTCCACTGGAAAAAAAATATAAGTTTTCATGGATTGCTAAGGACAGGGAATGTGTGGCTTTGTGCTTATAAGGGCAATATTACCATGCAAGTTCATTAAATACTATACGATGAACATGCTAGAGAGAAAGCTGTAATACACAGTGATGATGAAGGTAGAAGATGTCACTAACGTTCCTGATATAAAAAGAGGCAACAAATATCAGCAGAACAAAAAATGAAATAAAATAGAAAGTATTTTATTGGCTCAACTTGGCAATGTGTATACAAAAGCTCCACTTTGTAAAGGAACAGTCACTTCATGGCTAAGGATAATTATACCTTCTTTGTCTAGAAGAAAGTGCACAATATGGAAGCATTATTGAGAAGTAAAGTGCATGAAGAAGAATGAATAAAGGTCTGGGGCTGCATTACAGAAAGTGCCCTGAGGGCCCAACAGGCAGGTGGTGCCCGCTTTCCATGCACCCAGGAAACTTTGCTATAACAGAAGGCTCCACAGATGCTTATGCAGTCCCTTCTGTAATACAGATTGCACATACGCACATATAGTGCCAGTGCAATCTCAAGGCATATTACCGGATTGGCATGGTCGTTTGGCCCAAGCAATATGAAAAGGCATTGTCTCTGTGCCTGCACCTCATTATAGGAACAAGTTTGCAATTGTACTGGGAGCAGAACATTAACCATAAAAGTGAGCGTTGACCTGGCATGCACCCAGTGAACGCAGTCAAAGGCATTCTACGCTGCCCAACATTTAGGACCTGATGGCAGTGCAAAGTGATCCTTTGCAATGAAGAACATGTATTGGCTGAAAAAATTATCTGATGCTTTACCCAGTTTTGAGTCCACCTGCTCAGTCGAGGCAACAGGTTTATTTGCTGGAGTTTCTTCTACCACTTGATGCACTACTGTTGGCAAAACAATTAACACATTAAAATGTTCATTAAGCAAGAGGGTGAGGCAATGCCAGGAAAAAAGTTGGAAACATAGCCAGGAAGATTGGACGATGATCCTTTATGATACTGCAGCAAGGGCAGCTTGATGTAAAGAAGTATGGAGATGATGGTTGATGTATAGAGGATCTCCAACCAAGCAAGTGTTTCTAGCAACACGCACGTTTCGGTTGCAGCCAATTAGCTCGAAGTAAAAGATTGTACATATGGAAAATAATGGTATTTTTAGAATATAAGAAGTTCTTATGAGAGGTTAATAAATTATTTGTCTAAAGAAATACAAATGTTTTTTACCCTCTGTTGACCCTCGCAGGTCAGCCGAGATAAAGGTTGTGGTCAGTTGGGGCTCAACGGTGATTGCACGTGTTTCTGTTCAAAGAAAACAGTAGCTGATCAAGAGTTTGCTGGGATATCTATGTTTCAGATATCATGAGAACAGCATACAACTTGGCTTGGAAAGCATTTTTTTGTCCCTCCCCCCAAGCTCACAAATGAATATGTATAGGAATCAGACTACACCCATTATCATTGTCAACTGCAATCTTCATTCAAGCATTTGAATATATACTGCAATCCTCATGCAACCCTTGTGATGCACTAATGTTACTTTTCCTTAGACTCTGCTGTAATGCACTTGAATATACCTTGAAGAAACGCATGCTATCAAGAACAAAAAAAAACAGAAAAATAAATAAATAAATGAATAAGAATGAAAAAGATTAAGAGTCGGTGCTCGGCCAAGCCAGCTATTAGAGCGCTTCACTGGCTGCTCGTGGTGGAAAGAATGCAATTTAAGGCGCTCTGTCTAACGCACAAAATCCACAACGGGAAAGCCCCTCCCATCTTCAGAGACCTGGTGACTCCTTACAGCACCTCCAGACCTCTCTGATCCTCTAACGCCCACTTAACTTTGCCACCTAAGATCAAGAGAGCACGATCAGGAGGTCGGCGTTTCTCCTACAACGCCTCCAAATTGTGGAATTCCCTCCCCCATGATATTCGTGCACAGCCCAATCTTCTGGCATTCCGGAAATCTCTGAAAACCTGGCTGTTCCCATGAGCTCCCCCTTCTGACTCCGCCTGTACCTATTCAGCGCTGGGACGCTCACGGGCAGCCATGCACTCTAGAAATCTCGTAACATTTAACATTTAAAATTTAACAAGCATATAGGCTTCTCAGGAAAGAAATAGCATGTGTTGTTTTTTAACAAGTAATACATTTTGCTGGCACTCATGAAGCTCAATGAGACTATATTTGCCTGGATGAAGTATCACCCTACGGAGGGAACTTGATGACTGCATAACAGACGGGTATTTCCTTCCATAAATATCCCTCACATGTACAGGAATAGGCAAGGTGTTGTGCTAAGTAGTTACATCAATAACCTGGTAGAAATGAAATTGCATTTTAACTAATAATTCGATTAGTAAATGTTATTTCATTTCATTATCCCATATTAAAAAAGATAGTCCACTGGAAAAAAAGTATACGTTTCCATGGATTGCTAAAGACAGGGAATGTGTGACTTCGTGCTAATAAGGGCAATATTACCATGCAAGTTCATTAAATACTATATGATGAACATGCTAGAGAGAAAGCTGTAATACACAGTGATGATGAAGGTAGAAGATGTCACTAACGTTCCAGATATAAAAAGAGCCAACAAATATTATCAGCACAACAAAAAATTAAATAAAATAGCAAGTATTTTATTGGCTCAACTTGGCAATGGGTATACAAACGCTCCACTTTGTAAGGGAACAGTCACTTCATGGCTAAGGATAATTATACCTTCTTTGTCTAGAAGAAAGTGCACAATATGGAAGCATTATTGAGAAGTAAAGTGCATGAAGAAGAATGAATAAAGGTCTGGGGCTGCATTACAGAAAGTGCCCTGAGGGCCCAACAGGCAGGTGGTGCCCGCTTTCCATGCACCCAGGAAACGTTGCTATAACAGAAGGCTCCACAGATGCTTATGCAGTCCCTTCTGTAATACAGATTGCACATACACACATATAGTGCCAGTGCAAACTCAAGGCATGTTACCAGAGTGGCATGGTCGTTTGGCCCAAGCAATATGAAAACGCATTGTCTCTGTGCCTGCACCTCTTTATAGATGCAGGTGCAGAGGCAAAAGAGGCGTCGGGAAGATCATTGACTGTGTGCCACGAAGTGGTCATTGTTTGCCCGAGGGCAACACTTGAAAGGGGGAAAAGTTGATCCCATTGACCCCCCAGACATGGCTGCCCCTTTTAAATGATGCAGGACAACTTGACTCTGAAAGGCAGACCTCCTGCTTTACACAGTCAGTTTGCCTTCCACTAATGCTCTACCACAGGTCAGAAACAAGTTTGCAATTGTACTGGGAGCAGAACATTAACCATAAAAGTGAGCGTTGACCTGGCATGCACCCAGAGAACACAGTTAAAGGCATTCTACGCTGCCCAAAATATGGGCCCTGATGGCAGTGAAAAGTGATCCTTTGCAATGAAGAACATGTATTGGCTGAAGAAATTCTCTGATGCTTTACCCAGTTTTGAGTCCAGCTGCTCAGTGGAGGCAACAGGTTTATTTGTTGGAGTTTGTTCTACCACTTGATGCATTACTGTTGGCAAAACAATTAACACATTAAAATGTTCATTAAGCAAGAGGGTCAGGCAATGCCAGAAAAAAAGTTGGAAACATAGCTAGGAAGATTGGACGATGATCCTTTATGATACTGCAGCAAGGGCAGCTTGATGTAAAGAAGTATGGAGTTGATGGTTGATGTATGAAGATCTCCAACCAAGCAAGTGTTTCTAGCAACACGCACGTTTCGGTTGCAGCCAATTAGCTCGAAGTAAAAGATTGTACATATGGAAAATAATGGTATTTTTCGAATAGAACAAGTTCTTATGAGAGGTTAATAAATTATTTGTCTACAGAAATACAAATGTTTTTTACCATCTGTTGACCCTCGCAGGTCAGCCGAGATAAAGGTTGTGGTCAGTTGGGGCTCAATGGTGATTGCACGTGTTTCTGTTCAAAGAAAACAGTAGCTGATCAAGAGTTAGCTGGGATATGTATGTGTCAGATATCATGAGAACGGCATACAACTGGGCTAGGAAAGCATTTTTTTGTCCCTCTTCCCAAGCACACAAAATAATGTGTATAGGAATCAGACTACACCCATTATCACTGCCAACCACAATCTTCATTCAAGCATTTGAATATATACTGCAATCCTTATGCAACTCTTGTGATACACTAATGTTACTTTTTCTTACACTCTGCTGTAATGCACTTGAATATACCTTGGAGTAACGCATGCTATCAAGAATAAAAAAAAAGAAAACTAAATAAATAAATGAATAAGAATGAAAACAATTAAGAAGCATATAGGCTTCTCAGGAAAGAAATAGCATGGGGTTTTTTAACAAGTAATACAATTTGCTGGCACTCGTGAAGCTCAATGTGACCATATCTGCATGGATGAAGTATCACCCTACGCAGGGAACTTGATGCCTGCATAACAGGCGGGTGTTTCCTTCCTTAAATATCCCATACATGTACAGGAATAGGCAAGGTGGTGTGCTAAGTAGCTACATCAATTACTTGGTGGAAATTAAATTGCATTTTAACTAATCATTAGATTAGTAAATGTTATTTCATTTCATTATCCCATATTACAAAAGATGGTCCACTGGATAAAAATTATGAGTTTTCATAGATTGCTAAGGACAGGGAATGTGTGGCTTTGTGCTAATAAGGGCAATATTACCATGCAAGTTCATTAAATACTATATGATGTACATGCTAGAGAGAAAGCTGTAATACACAGTGATGATGAAGGTAGAATATGTTGTAGGAGAGCAGGGTCTGCTATCCTATGGTCACACCAAATGTTTGCTTTTTGCTTCACCGGTTTATGACTTAATGTGGCTGTGGGCCTGCTAATCAGACCCACAGCCTGCTGTTCTCTCTCTAAATTATTGCCAATGCACTCTAGGTGCATTACAAATTGGAACTGGTTCACCATATAGGCCCCTGTAACAGTGTACCATAGGTACCCAGGGCATAGGTGTAGCCAAGGCCTACCAGGGGCTGCAGCATGTATTGTGCCACCCCTGGCCTGGCCTCAATATTTTGACACAACTGGCTGATCACTCAGCTGGGGTAAGTTGGTGTAATCACCTCTTACTTAGATATAGTATCCCTATATCTAACCTTAACTGGACACATGTTAACCTATAAGCCATTCCTATGGAAGGCCCCTGCAATCCTGTGGGCAGAGTGCGTGGTTTCATGTGAGATGGTGCTCTAGCATGAGCTGAGCCTGTCTGCAGCTGTCGGGAACCACTCCCTTAGCTGTTCCGGGATATTGCCATAACATATACTCTTAAGTGCATTATAATCCTCGCGGTTATATGCTAACTTTGGTTTGGCTTTAACAAAACATGTCGAGTAAGGTGTCATACGATTTGGAATACTATCCCCTCGACAGTTTTGTCAACGGGGATAGCATTCCACCTTCTAGAGGGACACGACATGTACATAGCCTTAACCCCAGTTAAAGTTAACCAGAGCCTCAGCATCACAAAATGGATGCTGTCACCACAGACACAAGTCTGACCTCCTGCTGCTGGGAGTCCTTCCAGCGAGGGAGGCTTGGACAAAGGGTTTCCTGCCTTGGGAGGTGCGAGCACCACCCCAGACAGGATTTTGTGTATTGGGTAGGACAGGGCTGAATAGAATCAGACATGCCCGGGGCACACAAGGTGTCCTCGTGCATAAGCCAGTCCAAACCGGTCCTGGGACTTTCCAGACCCAGGCCTGGCGAGGAGCTGGACAAAGGAAAGGGGGTGTAACCACCTCCCTTCCTGGTCCCACCCAGAGGCAGGACCTAGCAGGTGATCCACCACTCAGATTGGGAATAAGAGTGGGAGCAGTGCCATGGCACCTCAGATCATCCTGAAATCAACTTAAAACTAAGAAGACGCTGGACTTCGAGATTCTGCTGCACAGAAGACTGAAGAGCATCTCCCTTGTGGCCTAGGAGTGGCCACCCTGTGAACACAGGCACCATCCAGCAACTCAACGTCTGCTTTGCCGCCGCCTCCCGGCGGAGCCCGAGCCCAGAGCTTGAAAAGACCCAGACTCCCAGACTTCTCACCGCCCGATCCACAGTGCTTGCAAAGAAGGGACCCGTGGATGCACTGAGAGACGTGGGACCGGACATCTCGGAAGACCCCCAAAAAGCTGACTGCGCAGCATCCGAGGCACCCTCGATGCTGTGCTTTGGGGATTGAGAACCCATACAAAAAAGTAGCCCTTGCACCGAAGATCAGCCCCCTAGCATCTCCACAATCTGCGTGGGGCCCTTTTGCATTGTGCCACTCGACGCGCCATCCCAGCCACTTGCCACGTGGTCAGCGGCCATCTTGGCGACGAAACCTACAATCTACACTGCGAGTCTGGTTGCTCCAGACTTGCCCTCGCTCCTGTGAAAAGGAGCACCCGCTCTGATATTGCTGGTCCGAGTGATAAGCCTTTTCTGATTCCTGCGTAGCTTGCTTTAGCCAAGGCCTGTTTGCTCCGATCAATTTGCCGACACCGCCATCAGCTAGAACCTTCATGGGACAGCTAGTGACTGACGCCTAGACATCCTCGACCTCTTCGTGTCCACGTGGCTGCAGAGAGAAGCTACACCTCGTTGCCTGTTTGCACCCGACATCGCCTGGTTCCATCCTGGTTCCACGGTAGTCACTGGCTAGTGACTTTGAACATTGTCCCCTCTGCTTTCAGGTCTTCACCACTTCAGATCCACCCTTGGGTCCACCGGAACTCTTCACATTGAGCCGCCTGCAGCATCTTTAGCTTCAAGCACCATCGACCTGCGTGACGAAACCCGACACTACTTCGCACCTGTTGGTGAGGTAACTCAGCAACGCCGGTGTTCCTACACTGGTACACACCTCTAGTGCCTGTGTCTAAAGTTTCACTCCTCTAGGTCACTCAGAAGGTTCCTTAATAACTAACTTTGTGAATTTTCACGCACCATTGACTTAACATTGGTATATGCGTGCACTTTCCGCACTGCACCTGAGTCCCGCAGGCCTTTCCCGACTTCATCACTGTTAGTCCCGAACAGCTCCAGCGATTCCCAAGGCCCTAGGCCTACTTCCTTTCAGCTAGGTGGTTCTTATACCACTATTTTTGTATATGGTTTAGGTGGCCCCTAGGGCTCATCCATATTGTGCAACTTTTGTATATTTAAACTGTGTTTTGTTTTAACGCATTTACTTCTGTGCTTATAAAGAGTTTAGGGGATTTTGTAGTAAATAAATATATATATATATATTTTCAATATATATCTGTGTGGTGTCCTTTCATTTGGTATTCAAGGGGATTGTGTATGGTAAAACAGCTTGCTTTACATGCCTTTACAGAGTTTAGCCTAAGACTGCTTTGTCCACGCTACTTGGATAGCTGGTCTATAAGGTTGACTTACAACCAATCATCATAAGGGTTGCTTGGCATGGTACAAGGTGATCACTAGAATTAGTGAGCATCACATACCAGGCCAACTTCTCACATTGGTGAGCAGCGGTTGGGATTTGAGCTTCCTGTTTGTTTTACCATTACAATATTTGAGAGTATCATTTGAAAGATCATACAGGTTCCTGCTAGGTACATATACAACAAGACTAGTATACTTAAGTTCTACTGAACTTAGTTGTTGTAGAGGACAGGGAGTAGCACACCCTGACTACAACTACTAGATAGGTTAAGTAGGTAAACACCAGTGTAGGTAGATTGCAACATATCCACCCACACTAGAACAATGTCTGGAGCAGAGGGTTCCACTGGGAATGTCTCTGTTGAGAGTGACCCTCCAAGGGCACCATCCAAATTTGCTATATTCTCCTTTAAGGAACTAAGGCAGCTTTGTGCCTTAAGAGGTCTTAGGACAGGGCCAACCCCTACTACAGACCACCTTAGACAGCTCTTAGACCAGTCTGAGGCTCTAAAGACCTCTAAAGCAGACCCCACAGGGAATGCTGAAGGAGGCTCTCTAAACTGAAGATGACAATACTATGCCCTTGTTCCCATAGTCCAGGTAGATGAGGATGACCAAGTCAATGGAGATATTCAGCCTGATGAGGAGGAAGAAGAAGAGGAGACAGAAGGGGGGAGCAGTGATTCTGATGATGGCAGAAATAGTCAGGTGCTAGTCAGCAGGCTTAACCAGACTCACTTAAGCCTATTTGGGACTGAAAGTGGGTCCAACCCATTCAGACCCCCAAATGGACTTAACCAGGAGCAAAGGAGGAGGAGAAATCACTCAGGTGAATCCAACACCTCCCAAGCTTCTAGAGGCTCTCATGGTCGCTCCAGAAGGGGGATGACTAGCCCTCGGAGAAGGGAACATGAGGCCAAAATGAGAGAGGCTGAGCTTAGGATCCAGAAGCAAGAACTAGAAGTTGCCCTGGCCCAAGAGAAACTTGCTAGAGCAAGACAGCCTAGAGAGAGTGGATTAGAAACCACTGGTGGCAGCATTATCCCTAAGGATAAAGACAGGTCTTTTGATAACAGAAACCTGAGTAAGATTGTGCCCCCCTACAAAGCTGGGGATGATATCCACAAATGGATGACTGCACTTGAGAGAGCCTGCAAGGTACAGCAGATCCCTCAGGAGCAGTGGGCAGCAATCTTGTGGCTCTCCTTTGAAGGTAGAGGCCGAGAAAGACTCCTCACAGTTAGTGATGGGGATTCTAGAAACTACCTGGTCCTGAAGAGTGCTCTGATTGATGGGTTAGGCTTAACCACTGAACAGTACAGGTTAATGTTCAGAGATACCCAGAAGACACAGACTCAAGGCTCGTCTGAATTTGTTGAATGTGCCACTAAGGCTTTGGAGGGATGGTTGCTGGGAAGTAAGGTTACAGACTATGAAGGATTGTACAATTTGCTTATGAGAGAACACATTTTAAATAATTGTCAGAACCAGCAGTTGCATCAACATTTGGTTGACTCAGATTTGACCTCTCCCCAAGAATTGGGAAAGGGGGCAGATAAATGGGTTAGAACCAGAGTTAAGCAAAAGAACCAGAACCAGAACCAGGGTGGTGACCTGAAGAAAACAGACCAGAAGGGTGGGGAGCAGAAAGCTAAAGACCAGAAGTCTTCAACAGGGCTCCAAACTAATACAGAGGGTGGGTCCCAAACTTCCAAGAAGAAGAAGAAAGAAGGTCAAAGAAAACCCTGATGTAGTACATGTAAAAACACCTCTCACTGGACAAGTGAGTGTAAAAAGGGTGGAGCCCCCAACACTGCAGCCCCTAGGGCACCTGCACCCACTAGTACAGTTAGCAGTGTTGGTCCACAAACTAAGGGGGTAGTGGGTATCACCTTGGGAACTGAGGGAGATTCTGACCTAGTCAGAACCCTTACACAGGCTGTTCTGATTTGTGAGGGGGACATAGATTTGGCCCCTGCCATAAGTCCCAGTAATCTGGGCAAATACAGACAGACGCCTTTGATTAATGACAAAGTGGCTCAAGCATACAGGGACACATGTGCCAGTGTCACTATGGTGACACCTAGCTTTGTGGACCCTGGACAATACATGCCAGGTTATAATTACCTGGTGACCAATGTCAGCAATGCCACCACTACACATAGTGTGGCAATTGTTAACTTTTCCTGGGGAGGGGTAACTGGCCTAAAAAGAGTTGTGGTTAGTGCTGTTCTCCCAGTCGAATGTTTGTTGGGCAATGACCTGGAGAGCTCTCTATGGTCAGAAGTTGAGTACAGGACTCATGCAGAGATGTTAAAGATATCATCACATGTCCTTGCTGTGACCAGGTCACAGGCCAAAAAATGCCTCTCTGAACCTCAGGTCTTGGATCCTGGAACAATGGACCAAGCACATTCCAAGAAGAAGAACAGGAGGGTAAAGGCTGTGCCTTCCCAACTGCCTACAAGTGAGGATCAGCCTTCACAGGAAGCTGACCTTGAGACCCCTTAAGGAACTGTCTCTGAAGAACTTGAACCTGATCAGGTTGAGTTTCTGGGGACAGGGGGACCTTCTAGGGCAGACTTGGGGCAGGCTCAGTTAACCTGTCCTTCTCTTGAACCCCTCAGACAGCAGGCTGCTGCTGAGGCTGCTGGGAATGCTCAAGGTACCCATAAAGTATGTTGGGATGATGGGCTCCTTTATTCAGAGGGTAGAGACCCCAAGCCTGGTACAACCAGGAGGTTGGTTATACCGCTGCAATTTCCTTCTTACCTTGGCCCATGATATTCCTTTAGCAGGACACCTAGGCCAGAATAAGACTTGGGACTGGCTTGTCCCTCACTTTCACTGGCCTCACAAGTCTGAAGACTCCAAGGAGTTTTGCCGCTCTTGTGTAGCCTGCCAAGCCAGTGGTGAAGCAGGTAGCACCACAAAGCCCCCCCCTGATACCACTACCTGTGGTGGGGGTTCCCTTTGAAAGAGTGGGGATTGATATTGTAGGTCCAATGGATTCCCCTACAGCATATGGGCACAGATTCATACTGGTGGTGGTGGACCATGCCACCAGGTACCCAGAGGCAATTCCACTTATGACCACAACAGCTCCTGTTTTGGCCAGGGCCTTACTTGGAGTTTTCTCCAGAGTGGGGTTTCCTAAGGAGGTAGTATCTGACAGAGGTGCCAACTTCATGTCAGGATACTTGACAGCTATGTGGAAGGAATGTGGTGTCAACTACAAGTTCACCACTCCTTATCATCCACAGTGTAATGGGCTTGTTGAAAGATTTAACAAGACCCTAAAGGGTATGATGAAAGGATTACCAGAAAAGCTCAGGCGGAGATGGGACATCCTTCTACCTTGCCTTCCGTTTGCTTACAGAGAGGTCCCTCAAAAGGGGGTTGGCTTCAGCCCCTTTGAATTGTTGTTTGGGCACCCTGTAAGAGGACCCCTATGTCTGGTGAAGGAAGGATGGGAGTCACCTCTCAAAAAGCCTAAACAAGACATAATGGACTATGTACTTGGTCTCCGCTCCAGGATGGCTGAGTATATGGAGAAGGCATCAAAAAACATTGAGGTTAGCCAAGAATTACAGAAAGCTTGGCATGACCAAAAGGCTGTCTTGATTGAGTATCAGCCAGGACAGAAGGTATGGGTGTTGGAGCCAGTGGCCCCAGCAGCACTCCAAGAAAAATGGTCTGGACCCCATACAATTTTTGAGAAAAAGGGAGAGGTTACCTACTTGGTGGACCTAGGAACTCCCAGGAGCCCCCACAGGGTGCTCCATGTCAACAGACTGAAGGCATATGTTATCAGGGAAGACATGGGCTTGCTCATGGCTACAGATGAGGGACAGGAGGAAGAGAGTGACCCTCTCCCAGACCTGCTCACTCAGAACCCTGAGGATGGCTCAGTTGATGGTGTGGCCTTAGGTGGCAGCCTCACTGAACATCAGCAACATGACTGTAGACAAGTTTTGCAGTCATACAAACATATCTTCTCATTGACACCCAGTCAGACTAACTGGTGTACCCATGTGGTGGACACTGGTGACAGTCTTCCTGTAAAAAGCAAGATTTACAGGCAACCTGACCACGTCAGGGACTGTATAAAGACTGAGGTGCAAAAGATGCTGGAATTAGGTGTTATTGAGCCTTCAGAGAGCCACTGGGCTAGCCCAGTGGTTCTGGTCCCCAAACCTCACACCAAAGATGGCAAGAGAGAGATGAGGTTCTGTGTGGATTACAGAGGACTCAATGCTGTCACCAGGACAGATGCACACCCTATTCCAAGGGCAGATGAGCTCATTGACAAGTTGGCTTCTGCCAAATATTTGAGCACATTTGACTTGACAGCTGGCTACTGGCAAATCAGGTTAGCTGAGGAGTCTAAAGCCACAACTGCATTTTCTACCCCGGGTGGGCATTATCAGTTTGTGGTGATGCCCTTTGGTTTGAAAAATGCACCTGCCACCTTCCAAAGGTTGGTGAATCAAGTCCTTACTGGGTTGGATGACTTTTGCGCAGCATATCTGGATGATATTGCTGTCTTCAGCTCCACCTGGGAGGATCACCTGGTCCACCTGAAGGAAGTTTCCTTAATACCTAACTTTGTAACTTTTACGCACCATTGACTTAACATTAGTATATGCGTGCACTTTCCGCACTGCACCCGAGTCCCGCGGGCCTTTCCCGACTTCATCACTGTTAGTCCCGAACAGCTCCAGCGATTACCAAGGCCCTAGGCCTACTTCCTTTCAGCTAGGTGGTTCTTATACCACTATTTTAGTATATGGTTTAGGTGGCCCCTAGGGCTCATCTATAATGTGCAACTTTTGTATATTTAAACTGTGTTTTGTTTTAACGCATTTGCTTCTGTGCTCATAAAGAGTATAGGGGATTTTGTAGTAAATAAATATATATATATATTTTCAATATATATCTGTGTGGTGTCCTTTCATTTGGTATTCAAGGGGATTGGGTATGGTAAAACAGCTTGCTTCACATGCCTTTACAGAGTTTAGCCTAAGACTGCTTTGTCCACGCTACTAGGATAGCTGGTCTATAAGGTTGACTTACAACCAATCATCATAAGGGTTGCTTGGCATGGTACAAGGTGATCACTAGAATTAGTGAGCATCACATACCAGGCCAACTTCTCTCAGATGTCACTAACGTTCCAGATATAAAAAGAGCCAACAAGTATTATCGTTAAGAAGAAGGGGTCCCAGTGGGAAAGGCGTATTAGTAAAAACAATCTAAATATACTCAATGAAACCAAAAATAGCAGCTATAATGTTTAATTCACATTATAGGGGAAAGTAATCAATAACACAAATTACAGTTGTAACAGTGCCCCTGGGGGTAAGGGGGACGTGCAGTCGTGAGGGTAGTGTAGGAAGGGATAGTGACAATAAAAACGCGTATTATTCACACATATATATGAATTCACATGTCAAAAAACGGACAATAGGAAGAACATAAATCAACTCAAAGTTCAAAATACACATGCCCCATTGTCCATACAATGGAAGAATATGGGTAGATCGGGGCTGTGTGTTGTGGTGAGGAAGTCGACGTTTCGACCCAGGTAAAGCAGGAATTAGTGAAGTCCTTGCAAGTGGGTCTTCATCAGGACGAAAGTGGGGGTAGGGGGCGGACAACCTGAATTAAATAAATATAATCAGTCAGTGCGTCGTATTCAAGACTGGCCGAATCACAATTAGTATAAGGGTATACTACAATTTATTGAAACATACCTGATATATATCAGTGTTGGATAGTGCTCATATCAAAGATAAAGGAATTTTCAATCCTGGGAGAAAAATCAATAAGATGTCTATCAAAAAATATATTAAACTATATACATGTTCATGTCAAGAGTTAAGGGACAAGAGAGTTCATGACTTACTTGAAAAGTATAGTCCAATATCCCAAAAGGGGTATGGCGAAGTGATCCGGGTGCTGGACTGGGGGGGAGGGAACCACTCTGCGTATACGTGAGGTTCCGGGACAATTGTAAGTGGTGTTTTCGACTCGCACGAATATGGTCGAGTCTGGTATCTATGAACCGCAAATGACGAGTTTAGTAAGTGTGCGCAGTTTCGCTGTGCTAACTTAAACCGTTCGTTTGTTACGTGGGTTTTTCATCTGTACCCACGGGTTCCATCTTAGATACGGCATCCATTTTGTCTCTTGCCCTCAAGTAGCCAGCGAACGGACGATGTCCGCTTCGCGACCCTGGGACTCCCAAGATATTTGCGGAAGACACATGTTCTTTGTAAGTGTCTTTATGACGAGGGGGATGATACTGTAAGGCAGATGGCCCCGTTTGAGGATCATCTTGCCGTGCCGGTTTATTGTCTCAGTCGTGCATCTCATTAGGCACGTCCCTTTGATGCCTGTATCTCGTGTTTCTCGATACCTCCCCTTTTACACCCTTTCCGATCTCCCCACTGTCTCCGTCTTCCTCTGCACCTGTCTTTGTTCCTATTTTCGATCTGTTTTACTGCCGATTGGAATGCACTAATGTTGGGAAAATGGGTTTTTACAGTTGGGAACCGCCAAATGTTTCCGCACTTATGTTCCGGACCTTATGTTTATCAAAGTGACCAAAGCGACCCCTCTGGGGGATAATGGTGGGAACCGGGTCATAAACTTTTGTGTTCAATGTAACTCTATGGGGAAATTGTGTATAAAAGGAGCGATCCACAGAACCAATTTGAAGCAGTCTCCCCAAGTTGCACGAGTTGTACTTGTCGTGATTTCTGTGTTCCCTGCAGCAAATAAACCTTGAATCTTTGACGTCGAAGGAAGTGTCCCGTGTCTCTGTGATTTGTACGCCGGAGCAGGTTACCCACGAAGGTTTCAGGTGTTGTGCCCTGGCACCGCTGGGTCTTAAAGAACCCAGTCCTTCAGTTGGCGCCCAACGTAGGGCTGCATCAGTGGTACCGGTCCAAGCCCGACGATCGTGAGGAACTTCGTGTGAAATCTCCGAGGGAAGGTGCACTCCGCTTCATCGATCCTGTTGTCGAAATAAGTGGCCCGAAGACTTTTCCCGCGAAGATTCCCGCCTCCTGACGGCTGCGACGGACTGCTGCCCTGACTGTAGACCTGTTTTGGCGCCTGGCGTAGACCTTGGTAGAGCGAGACGATTGACGGGCCTTCCTGGAGACGCCATCGATCTTTGAGTTAAGTATTTGTGGGTCGCTCCCAGAGTTCTTGGTTGTTGACACTTTAGCGAGTGTTCTTGTTATTGACGCTGTGTGAGTGTTTTTGTCGGTGACACTTTGCTAGCGTACTTTGTTGTGTTGTTTGACGACTGCAGCCGCCAAAAACCGAGGGTTTTTGTTCTTTGCTGGGACTTGGTAAATCCCGTAACCCTTGAAGTTTGTGAAACTCGGCTAGTGTGCAAGATGCCTGGTCGCAGTACTTTGTTTAGTTGTTTCAGACCTTGTGGTACGGATTCCCGACTGGAGGACTCGTGTCCGATACCTCCGGTTGGAACTCCCACTTATGAACTGTACAGTAAGCATGGGCTAGGCCCGATTACTTTTAATGATTACTGGATCAAATACACGAAGAAGGACGGTGACCTTCATTGGCCACCTCATGGTAGCTTCGAGGCCCCGATCTTAGATAATTTAGAGATTAAATTGTTCGAAAGAAAGTCAAGGCCGGCCATGTTTGATGCCTTTCGGTTGTGGCGTAAAGAAGCCCGACAGAAAGAAATCAGACAGACTAAACGTAATCAGCGAGATAATGTTGCTACCATAGTGAAGAAAGCAGAGCAATTTCAGCGCGACAAGGAGGTTAAGGATAAGGAAGTGTTTGACAGACTACAGCGCATGACTATAGATAAATGTTATCCCGCTTTGCCTACGGAGTCGGAAAAGAAGGAAGAGGCAGTTGAGGATTCTTTAATGTCCTATCTTATGAAATCACCACCTCCGTACGTACAGGGTACCACAGCCCCTGTGATTCCCCCTGTACCTGTTCCTGCACCTATTCTTCCTCCGCCTGTTCCTCAACCTGCACCCGCTCTTCCGACTGTTCCTGCTCCTTTGCCTGTCGCTATCCCTACTGCTCCTCCGCTTCCACATACTCCTGCTCCCGCTACTGCTCCTGTTCTGTTAACTCCTGCTGTTACTGCTGTTTCTACTCCTTCACTTGTTAGTCCTGTGTCCTATACTTCTCCCTCTACTCGTTCTCGTACTACTCCTCTTGCGGCTAGCTTCTTTCATTCGCTCGGACCTGTTCATGGGTCCGCTGGTTCCGATGGTCCTCAGAGACGTAGTCAGCTTCCTGGTAACAGAGAACGTGTTGCGCTATATAATATGGCGATGGGTTGGATGGTAAACCCTCTTAGAAGTCCACCCCGTGTTGTACTCGACACATTTTGTCAATTCAATATACCAACCCAGAGATATGTGTTCGATGAAATGTGTAAGTTCCTTCGCGATCAAATATCGGCCGATGCGCCTGACGAGGTGCTGACCGCCCTGTCTGATCTCCAGCTTCAGTTCTCGAACGGGCTGATAGTGGATACCAACGTTCGACGTGCTGTTGAGCGGTTGCTATCTTTTCGTCCCACTCCGATACCTCATGCATTGTTTGTTGAGGATATTGAAAAACAGCCAGATGAATCTGGTCAATTTCCTATGCGAGAAGTTCAACCGGTTTGGATACCACCTAATCTTAATGCCGCTCCTCCGACGACAGTGGGGCATTTCCAGAGAATATGGATACATCTCCCATGGAAACGCTCGGAAGTATTACAGGTGAAGCAATCTTTGCCTGACCCACGCAAAAATCCTACAGGGTATTACAAAGAATTATCGCAGCTCGTAGACGCTACGGTAATGAATCTTGCCGATATCGATATGTTGTTCGGCAATGTCGTACCGCAACCGGTATGGGCTAAGATTCGCCATGAAAACCATCCGAATGAATTAGGTGGTGCTTGGGCTGCCATTGTAGCGGCAGATGCCGGACAAACGGCTGCTGCTAAACCCGACCAGCTGATTGTTGATCTTCCTCAAAGAATTATAACATTAATGAAAACTCTTATGCCAGCTATGAGGGTGAACTGGGACAAATTGTCAGCTTGTAAGCAAAAGAAGGACGAGAGTGTTTCCGACTTCTTCACGAGGTTCGAGGAGGCATTCATTGACCATAGTGGCCAGGATATTAGCACTGAGGGTGGTCAAAGATTGTTTGTAGATAAATTTGCTTCGAACTTACTGCCCGATTTGAGTAATAAATTAAAGAATTCGGAAAGTGCATGGGCCGTTTCTACCTCAGCTCAGATATTGGCTACGGCACAATATTATGAGAATAGAGAGAAAGAGGAGAACGACCGTGCTGATAAAAAGACGAAAGAACTAAAAACTAAAGTGTTGTTGCAACAAGCGTACCCTCCTCGTTCAAACCAGAATGCATCCCAACAGAATAGATCGCAATCACAACCGAATCGATCGCAGTCGCGTAATGATTCCTCCTCCCAAAGATCCTCGTTAGGGTACAATCAATGTGCTTATTGTAGACAGGAGGGACACATTAAATTCAATTGCCCTGTTCTGAATGACCGCAATAGTGGGAATTCGTCCAAAGGAGGTCGTGGTGGTTCTCATCAGTTATCACGTGGTAGAGGTCGTGGTGCTCAGAACGATCGTTCTGACAACTCCTCTAATTCCAATAATTGTTTTGATCAACGTGGATCATCGCAAGGACGATCTGCGCAGTACAATGTAGACAATTATTACGTCGATCAGGGAACTGACGACAGTAATTACTAGGACAGCCAAAGACAAGGAGAGGGAGTGGTATCAGTTCCGGTTGATCAGAGAGGGCCTTACGTCGCAGTTGCTACATCGGGCGTCGTTGAGCCTTTTCTGTTGGACACTGGTGCAGCGAAAAGTTCTATCATGCATTCGAAACTCCCTGGCGCACCTTTGTCTGGCTTAACAAATTTTTCCGTTGGATTCTCTGGCGCCCCCGTTAGCAATCCAGTTTCACGCCCTTTGCCCCTTACGATTGGGCCACGTGAGCTTCAAGCTCCGTTAATTTTGACTACTGGCTGTGGTGAAAATCTTTTGGGCCTGGATTTGCTTAAACGTTTGTATGCAACTTTGTATTGTTCTCCTGCGGGTGTAAAGCTTACGTTAGGAGAGAGGGTTGTCTCTCCTATGTATTTGTCTCTCGATAAGCTTCCACCGGAATTGAGTTCTCTTCCTGCGTCTTTGTGGGCAACAGGTCCCAACGATGTGGGCCTACTTGATATCTCACCTTATGTTGTTCAGTTAAAATCTAATGTGCGATTGCCACGTATTCCCCAATATCGTATCTCTCTTGATGGTGAGCGAGCACTGTTAGCGATCATTTATGATCTGATCGAGAAAGACGTTATTGAAGAGATTCGGGGAAACGTGTGCAACAGCCCTGTACTGCCCATTCTTAAACGTACTGATCCTTCAAAACCGCCTGTTTATCGCTTTGTTATCGATTTACGGGAGGTGAATAAAATTGTGGTTCCTCAATTCCCTGTTGTGCCTGACATCACGGCGCTACTGATTCTGATTCCAGCTTCTGCATCGTGGTTTTCGGTGATTGACTTGAAAAATGCGTTTTTCAGCATCCCGATTGCCGAGGAGAGCAGAGACCTTTTCGGTTTCTCTCTTGGTGGACGCAGCTTCCGGTTTAAGCGCGCTCCTCAGGGCTACTGTGAAAGTCCATCGATTTACAGTCAAGCCTTGAAGGGTCAACTGGATGCGTTTAGGTTGCCGGTTGGTGCGGCCTTAATCCAATACGTCGACGACTTATTGGTGGCTGCTGATACTCAGGACATATGCAAAATTGCTACGGTATCGTTGCTGCAACATCTCTGTGAGTTAAATCATAAGGTGTCCCCTTCTAAACTCCAATATTGTTGTCAAGAAGTAACCTATCTAGGTCACTTATTGTCAAAGGAGGGAAGGAGGTTGACCCCAGAGAGGATTGCAGCAATTGCGCGAATGGCTGTGCCAAAAACCCAAAGAGATGTGCGTGCCTTTCTAGGTATCACGTCGTACTGCAGGCAATGGATTCCTAATTTTTCATTGCTAGCGAAGCCATTAGTGGCTCTTACGTGCAAGGATGTTTCGACTCCTTTACCATGGACGGAAGAATGTCAGAAAAGTTTTTCTGAATTACGTGATTCATTGTGTTCGGCTCCTGTGTTAGGTACTCCTGACTATAGCAAGCCGTTTACATTATATGTTCACGAGAGGGAAGGTTGTGCCTTGAGTGTCTTAACGCAACCTTTTGGTGGTAAGCAACGTCCATGTGCATATTTTTCCTCGACCTTGGACCCGGTAGCTAGAGCACTGCCGAGTTGTTTGAGAGCAACAGCGGCAGCCGCGGTCTCCATCCGACAATCAGCAGGATTGGTCATGGATAATATGCTTACGGTAATGGTTCCGCATGCGGTCGATACTCTTTTGAATCGTACGAAAACTCAGCACTTGACGAGTGCGAGGTTGTCTGGGTACGAGCTGACGCTGTTGGCAAGTCATATTCAGATAAAACGTTGTAATGTTCTGAATCCGGCAACTTTGTTACCAATTAGCGCAGAGTCAGATGAAGTAGCAGAACATGATTGTTACTTGAGGACAGAAGAAGAAACGAAAGGTCGAGTGGACCTTAAAAACACCCCATTGGAAGAACCAGATGGTACACTGTATGTGGATGGGTCATGTTTTAAACTGCCGAATGGCGATGTGACTACTGCTTATGCTGTTGTAACGTTGAATACTGTTGTTGAGACTGCAAGGTTGAATCAGAATTCGGCCCAGGCTGCAGAGTTGATCGCTCTCACTAGAGCGTGTGTGTTAGCAAAAGGGAAACGTGTGAATGTGTTTACCGACAGCCAATATGCATTTGGCGTCGCACATAGTTTTGGACGATTGTGGAGAGAGAGAGGTTTCTTGACGTCGCATGGTACGAAGATTCAGCATGGACAGCTTGTGAATGATCTTTTGGATGCACTGACGTTGCCTAAACAAGTAGCGATTGTTAAATGTAGTGCGCATCGTAAGGTGACGGATGATGTTGGTCGTGGTAATGCGTTTGCGGATGAGACTGCTAAGGAGACTGCCCGGAACCTTAGCACTCGAATGTATGTGACGAGTTCGGTTAGGTGGCCTACAGAATCGAGTATGTGTGAGGACACTATTGAGAGTGTAAAGGCAATTCAGAATGAGGCCACCGAGACTGAAAAGACGAAGTGGAAAGAAAGTACGGGAAAGTTGGATGCGAATGGTTGTTGGATTGATTTGTCGGATCAGAAAAGATGGATGTTACCGGATGCGTATGTGCTGGCCGTTGTGACAATGGCGCATGGGTTAGCACATATTAGCGCGAAAGGTATTTGTAAGTTGCTGTCCCCTGTGTGGAAGAATGATGGTATTACGAAATGTGCTGAACGCTTGGTTAAGAACTGTATGGTGTGTATGATGTACAATCCTGGCAAGGGAACCCCAACTCCTCCTGGCAGTTTTGCTCCCCCTTCATGTCCCTTTGAGGTGATTCAATTGGACTTCATCCATATGGAGCGATGCAATAACCTGAAATACGTTTTAGTTGTGGTTTGCGCATTCTCCCGATGGATCGAGGCCTATCCTCTCAAAGACAATACTGCTTTGTCTACTGCGAAAATCCTACTGAAGGAATACTTTCCTCGGTATGGAATGCCTAGAATCGTGTGGTCAGATAACGGAAGTGAGTTTGTGGGGAGTGTGATGAAGAGTGTCCCTATGAAATAGTGTTCGGTCGTCCTGCGAATGTTTGGGGGGTTCCTAGGCCAGGTATTTTTCGTGATCTTGAGTATCCAATGTTGATCGATTATTTACATGACTTGACTGCTAAACTGAGGTTAATTCACCAACAGGTTCACGAAGCATTGCCAACGCAGATGGAGGGTCCAGGCCACCAGCTCCAGCCCGGAGATTGGGTGGTGACGCGGAACTTTTCGCGCAAGAACAACTTGGACCCGAGGTTCACCGGACCCTACCAGGTCCTCCTTGCCACGAGAACTGCAGTTCGTCTTGAGGGGCGGAAGAATTGGGTGCACGCCACCCACACGAAGAAAGTCCCTATCCCGTTGCCAGCAGACTCGTGGGTGAGGAAAGGCATTGCATCAACTGAAACCGAAGGATTGCCGGCGTTTGTACCTTTCAGCGACGCACAACTTGTTGGAGAATCCTCAGCGCAGCAGAAAGACTTTGTTGAACAATTGTCATCAAAAGACTCAAGACCAGAACACTCAACTGATCAGCAGGACGCTGTCTCTTCAACGGATCCTTTGTTTGACGAACAGACACGTCCTGGGAAAACCCGATACTTTTTGCGATCCAGCACTAAAGACTAATAAAAATCCTGTTCTGTTCCCCTGATAATTGCATTATCCCGTTTTCCACGATCAGTTTGAACATTCGTACCATTGTAATTAATTTTGTACATATTCATTGATCTTCGTTCCTTACACTTTTTGCTTTCACAGCCGAGAGACTTTGTTTTTGCATACATATATATTGTGCATTAAAGGCCGTAGGGCCGCGCGCGTACTTCCTTCTGGGTGGTAGGTCTTGACGCTAGGTTAAAGACCGTCGGTTCCTGGGAACTCCTAGGGATTGACTATTGCTACACAGAACGAAGTGCGTCAAGAAACGTTGCGGACGGTCATAGGGAATGGCATTCTCGAAGCTGAAGGATTTGGAAGGAGCTCAGGCTCATAGATTCAAGCTGCAGCAACTCAGTCGTACCAAATGTTTTATATTCCAAATATTCGTATTGTTTTTGACTGTTTCGGCATTATTGGCGGGTGGGGTGTATTACATGATGTTTTACTTCTTACCTTCTGCTACACCTACTCCTACCCCTGACCCTAAACTTACCTCCACTGCTTCTCCTCATTCTTTTCATATCTTACCTGAACACGAGCAGGCGAGACGTGCAGAATTCCGCAATAATTCCTTTATTCAGCTCCTTCATCAGCATCAGTTAGTGGTTAACACTACTAACTGTTGGGTGTGTGGGTTGATGCCACATACTACGGATAAGGGAATTCCATATCTGGTGTTACCGTATAGTTCCCAAGGGTCTGCTCGAGCATTTCAAACAATGTTTCGAAGCGCACTGGGTTTCCACCCCATTCGAGAACCACGTTCCCCCTACTCTGGTCCTACCTCGTATCAAAAACCTTTGTCGATAGCAATAGAGGATTTAGATAGCGATATCTATGATCCCTCGCTTATTCCCGAAGAAGAGGTACAAGCTTATAGGCTCCTGAGTAGAGGCGAGTATAGTGTGTTCAGGAGTGAAAAGCAGCTTAAAAGCTCACCTCCGATATGGGTCGTACCCCACATTGGTAATTTTTGTCTCATAGGTCGTGGCCGAAGATCGAAAGCCCGACTTGGAGAGAGTGCTTGCACTGAAAATTACATGCTGCCGATGGTCTCGTCCCCTGTGTTTCTGGCTGCCAAGGGTACATACTTTATCTGCCATGATCGTGCATACGCATGGTTGCCCGCTGACTTCATGGGCTCATGCTTCATCGCAAACTTGTTGCCTCCGACGTTCACTGTAGATGCAGATTATCACAAGACTAGAGTTGTGAGAGGCGTAATTAGCGAAGAGGATACTGCCGGTCAAGAGGCAGGAGACTTTTTCAAGGGTTTCCTCCCGTTTTGGGGACCTATGGTTAATAGTAGGAACCTGAGACAGTTGACTCGAGTGGTAGAATCAACAGCTAATATTACTGCCAGTGCCCTTGGTAATATCACCACAGAACTTCAGGCGGATAGGCTTATGACGTTACAAAACCGTATGGTTTTAGATGTCATCTTAGCAGACCGAGGTGGGGTATGTAAGGTGATCCATTCGAGCTGCTGCATTTTCATTCCAGATAATGCTCCGACCGTCTATCAAGCCATCTCGAAGTTGCATAAGATCTCCGAATCCATACACGTGGATGTAGGGGATTGGACGCTACTTGGGTGGTTTTGGGGCCTAATGTCGACTTGGGGTTGGAAGATTCTGATGATCATCGGAGTCGTTGTGGCGTTCCTGTTCACGTGTTGCCTTTGTGTGCAGTGCGGTCCTGCCTTATGTGGCCTCTGTGCTACAACGTGTATGAGACAGCCACCTGTTACCAAGGGGACTCGATTGGACAGAGCTATGCTGCAACAACATCTAGATGGTCTGATGAATATTGAATATGATTCCGACTAGTGCTTGCCTACATGAGGGCAAAAGGAGCGTCTGAGGTTCCGTGGCAATTGTAAGTCGTGTTTTCGACTCGCACGAATATGGTCGAGTCTGGTATCTATGAACCGCAAATGACGAGTTTAGTAAGTGTGCGCAGTTTCGCTGTGCTAACTTAAACCGTTCGTTTGTTACGTGGGTTTTTCATCTGTACCCACGGGTTCCATCTTAGATACGGCATCCATTTTGTCTCTTGCCCTCAAGTAGCCAGCGAACGGACGATGTCCGCTTCGCGACCCTGGGACTCCCAAGATATTTGCGGAAGACACATGTTCTTTGTAAGTGTCTTTATGACGAGGGGGATGATACTGTAAGGCAGATGGCCCCGTTTGAGGCTCATCTTGCCGTGCCGGTTTATTGTCTCAGTCGTGCATCTCATTAGGCACGTCCCTTTGATGCCTGTATCTCGTGTTTCTCGATACCTCCCCTTTTACACCCTTTCCGATCTCCCCACTGTCTCCGTCTTCCTCTGCACCTGTCTTTGTTCCTATTTTCGATCTGTTTTACTGCCGATTGGAATGCACTAATGTTGGGAAAATGGGTTTTTACAGTTGGGAACCGCCAAATGTTTCCGCACTTATGTTCCGGACCTTATGTTTATCAAAGTGACCAAAGCGACCCCTCTGGGGGATAATGGTGGGAACCGGGTCATAAACTTTTGTGTTCAATGTAACTCTATGGGGAAATTGTGTATAAAAGGAGCGATCCACAGAACCAATTTGAAGCAGTCTCCCCAAGTTGCACGAGTTGTACTTGTCGTGATTTCTGTGTTCCCTGCAGCAAATAAACCTTGAATCTTTGACGTCGAAGGAAGTGTCCCGTGTCTCTGTGATTTGTACGCCGGAGCAGGTTACCCACGAAGGTTTCAGGTGTTGTGCCCTGGCACCGCTGGGTCTTAAAGAACCCAGTCCTTCATACGAATAAAGGGAACATCATTAGGGTGGATTCGGCAAAGTTACAGATATCTAAGGTGAAATCACGAAATGGCGATGGTGGGTAGAGCTTACCGATTATTTGGTAAGTTGTGTCTAGTCCCCAGTGCAGGAAAGGAATAACGTCCGTATTAATCAGGATCCGTATCCTGGTAGGAAAGGGACACGAGAAGGGTGTCATTATTGGCTCGTGGTAAGGTTAAAAAATTGAAAGATTGATAATGTCAGGGGCTGCAGTGCGGGGCGGCCAGGCTTACCGGTTAACTGCGGCTTAGTATAGACTCGGCCTCTCTCTCGGCATCCTCGAGGAGAACGCCGAGCTTCCTGTTGTTGCGGTTGTTATGGCAACAGGAGGTCACATGGTAATGGAGAGCGAAGAAAGACTCTAAAAATATTCGTTATCTGAGTGGCGTACGCTATGCATCTGATTCGATGATATAGGATCGGTGATGCAAACGTGCATCGATTATGATAACGGACCAACATCATTGTTAGAATAAGGCTTGGAAAATATTAAAAGGTGGAAAAGCCTCGAGACGGGGAATTACGGCCTTATTACAATTCATGGCTAGAGGTGTGATTGTACCTAGGTAATTAACATAATCAGTATGAAAATTCAGGCATGCGTTGGATTTGGCTCAGTCACCAAGGAGTGCTAGGCAATAGTCCTTCGGGCATAGATTGGAGCAATATTGACTGCGAACCTATCCCATGATGGTTAAGGCAGTGTCCATTGTCCAAAAGTCATCAACTACATAATAGCGTGTGCAATATATCGCACAAAAGTACTGGCAACAAAATTATATGAACAGAAAAACATGTTATATCAAAACAGGTGAATTATAGTCATGTATTTAAACGTTCCAGCCCTGCATATATAAACACACGAGAGTTGTTGAGTACAACTGCGTACCTATCGCATGATGGTAAAGGCAGTATTGGTTCTATAGCTGACAGACAAACCTAGGAAGGTAGTAGAGTATAGATGCAGAGATTGATCAACAGCATTCAAGGTAAGGTAGCAAGCTGGGAGAATGAGCTATCATGTTCGTTTAACCCCGACTTGATGGAGTTAAAGAAGAACATCCACTTGAGTTCTCTGACATTCAATATGGTTGAAATATTGCCACCCCTGGGGCCCAAGTTGGCTTTCTCAATCACTACCCATTTGAAGCTGTCTGGTGGATGTGCAGCTGATCTGAAGTGGTCTACAAGGGGGGCTCCCGCCACTTCACATCTTATTCTGCTCATATGCTGTAAGATACGTTGTTTGATCTTCTGTTGAGTTTGGCCGATATAGATAAGGTTGCATGGGCAAACAATGGCATATATCACCATTGAGGTGTTGCAGTTTGTTAGAGTCTTTAGTTGGATCTTTTTCTGTTCGTGTTGGAACTCTTTGGTTTGCATTGTGCTGCTGCATGCTTTGCATTGGCCGCATTTGAAGTGGCCTATCACTGGTTGAAGATTCCAGAGCGTCCTCACAGTAGGTTCCGTCTTCATAGGGAGGAGAGATCTTACAACATAGTCTTTGACACTTTTGGATTTTTTAAAAGCATGTAGGGGGTTGTCTGTTTGTTCAATGTCATCTGCGACCAGTTGCCAATGACGATTAATAATTTTCTTAATTTGATTACTCTTAGTGGAGAAGGTGGTGACGCATACAATGCGATCCATAGAGTTGTCAGTAGAGTCCTTTCCTTTCAGAAGTTCTTCTCTGGGGTAAAACCAGGCTCCTTTACGGGCCCTGGTAACCAGTCTCTTGGGATATCCACGTGCTTTCAGGCGGTCCGATAGATCTTCCGATTGTTGAAAATAGTGCCCCTTAGTGGAACAATTTCTGCGAATACGCAGGAACTGCCCAAAGGGCAGATTATCCTTCAATGCCCGGGGATGGTGACTGCTGTACTGTAGTAGGGAATTCCTCTCGGACGGTTTTCTGTAGAGAGTGGTTAGAAGTTGGCCTTGTTGATGATAGATGGTAATATCAAGGAAGTCAATATGATGATTGTCCGATTGAATAGTAAATTTTAGATGAGGCGATTGGAGGTTTAACCAGTCATGAAACTCAGTGAATGTGGTCAGATCGCCGTTCCAGATTATTAGGATGTCATCTATATATCGGACCCACATGCTGAGATGGTCTTGAAAGGGGTTCTGAATATTCAGTATGTTATTGACTTCGAAGGCAGCCATGTACAAGATGGCTACATCCGGGGCAAAAGGAGCCCCCATTGCCACCCCTTTGGTTTGTAGGTAAAATTCGTTGTTAAATATGAAGAAATTTTTAGTCATAGCAATTCGGAGTAATGCTGTAATAAATTCCGTAGGGACTTGCATGGGTGCCGGTCTTGAGTCCAGGTATCTGGTGATGACTGCTAGTGCTTCTTCTTGCGGTATGCAAGTATACAGAGATACCACATCACAAGTGGCCAGCAGTTGTGTTGATGGATTAAAAGGAAGATTTTCAACCAGATTGATAGTTTGGAGAGTGTCCCTCAAGTATGTTTGTGTGAACTCCGCCAGGGGCTTTATAAAAAAGTCAATATATTGTCCAAGTGGTTCTAATATAGAGCAGCATCCTGAAACAATTGGAAATCTCTAAACTATTCAGGAAGGTTAGACTCCACTACTTCTTTGCGAAACAGAACCCTGGAGAAAATACAGAACCTGTCGTCAACACTGGTCTTAAAAAACCGTCGACCTTTAATCCCACGACTATTGGATTACCTACCAGAGTCCAAACTTTTGAAGAAGCAGTGGAAACAGACATTGATCTACTCTTCAAAACAAAGAAATCAAGACCTTTTGTCAATTTACCTAACAAGGAAAGACTAGCTCTGCAGGCTTTAACAAATAACGAAGCAATCGTAATAAAGCCTGCAGACAAAGGTGGTGCAATTGTTATCTTAGACAGAGATGCTTACAGACAAGAATGTCTCAGACAACTACAAGATCGTAAGTCCTATCTACCTCTAAAAGACGATCCCACTGAGAGACTGAAGACCAAAATCAGCCAATTAGTGGAAGAGGCTACATCTGAAGGATGGATTACTCCCCAAGAGGGTCAATATCTGTGTACCTCCCACCCATCGATCCCTTATTTCTATTGCCTGCCAAAGGTGCATAAACCGCAGAGACCGCCACCCGGGAGACCAATCATCTCTGGCATTGGATCGGTTTTGGAGCCTTTATCCACATTTGTGGACCACTTCCTCAACCCTATTGTCAAAGAGATGCCAACATATCTCAAGGACACAAAAGATATGTTGCGACTTCTTCCAAAAATAAACTTTGACACCTCTATGGACCTACTCGTGTCCTTCGACGTAGAGTCCTTATATACATCCATTCCTCAAACAGAGACGTTGGAAGTGGTGGGCAACATACTCCAAGAAAGGGATTTACAATCGATAACTCCAGTTGCCTTCATCATGGATCTTGCCGAGCTGGCAATGAAAGAAAATTATTTTAAATTCGAGGATACCATCTACCTCCAGACCTCTGGAACCAGCATGGGCAGCGTTTTCGCGCCCAGTCTGGCGAATGTATATGTCTATGTGTTAGAACAGACCAAGATATTGAATCAAGATAATCCTTACTATGTATCGCTTCGGGTTTGGAAGCGATACATAGACGATATCTTCGTCGTATGGAGAGGCTCTGAGGCCACCCTTTTGGAATTTCACAGTTGGCTTAACAATTGTAATGAATTCTTGAAATTCACAGTTGAATCCAGCAGAAAAGAACTGCCCTTCTTGGATCTCCTTATAGTGGCAACAGACGATGGGTTAACTACAGAGCTGTATAGGAAGCCCATGGCACGCAATGCACTCCTCAATTTCGAAAGCTGTCATCAGAGAGCCCTCAGGGAAAACCTGCCCTTCGGACAGTTCTTGAGACTCAAGCAGAACTGCTCCACCAAAGAAACTTTTGAGAAACACTCAGAGACACTTTCTGAATATCTACGAGAAAAAAAGTATCCTGCTAAGATCATTCGCCAATCCAAGAAAAGGGCGTCAAACAACAACAGAGTCGCCCTACTGGACATTGCCATCCCAAAAGAAAAAACTAAAAGGATGACATTTGTGAATACTTTTCACACGAAATCAAATGAGGTTCGGAAAATCATAACCAAACATTGGTCTATTCTGAATACCAGTGGAGACACCTTACCTTCACCCTTATTTGCCTTTAAGAGAGGACCCAACATAAAAGACCACCTGGTCCACACTAGACCAAAAAATAAATCATCCAGACAAATCGGCACCCTGTGGGATCTGCCTCCGGTACAGGGACACCATCCTTGCGGAAATTGTACGGCATGTCCCCAAACAACTAAGTCCACCAGTGTTGACATCGGAACCATGCGCCCATGGCAACAGCGCAAGTTCACCAATTGCAACAGTGAGAGCACCATCTATATGATCACTTGCCCGTGCCCTAAGAGGTACGTGGGCATGACAACCCGAAAAACAAAAATAAGAATAGGTGAACACAAAAGCACTGTCCGATGCCGTAAGCAGGCGACACGCTTAACAGCCCATTTCCTGGAAAAGGGACACGGACCTAGTGACTTCAAATGGACTATTTTGGAACAGCCTATCATACCGGATCACTGCCCTGATGTAGGGAAGTTTCTGTTCAGAATCGAACAGAAATGGGTTTATAAAATAAACAGTGACAAGGAGGGTCTGAATGAACCGATACCATGGATGTCATTGTAGTTGGGACTGACAAAGAATTATATCCCTTTTTAAAAAGAGAGATCCTCTCTTATACAACAAATCTAGAACTACTGATTTTCTCTGGCTTTTTCAAAAGAAACTACAATTCCCAGCACACACCATACTTGCTCGTCAAGCTCCACTGATATACCCGCCCTTTCCTCCCGTTCGGTGCCTCCCCAGAATAGCCCAGAGGGACGTTGGGAGACACCGACGGAGAGGTGAGTGCTTGGGAGGTCTTCACTAGCAGTGATGCCGGCCACACAAACGATAACACCACGCTACGATCTTGTGGCTTTCTAAGCTTAAACGCTTGGGCATATCATTAGAATACACCCTTATCGAGTCTCGAGACATACGGAATACAGCGTCTAAACAATTACATACTTGTAACCGCGTATTCCTGAACCACTAGCAAATAACTTTGAAAAATAGACTTCCTTGTTTTATTTTATTTCTTGCCTTGTTTCACTGAATCGGTTGAGTGTCTCTGTGATTGTATTTTGCTAACAGAGCGGTGCTCCTTATTTACCTGAGCTGCTGCCAGGTGAGGTGAGGCGCCATCCCCACAAATACTGGGTGAGTGTTATCATGTTCACTTAAAATGTATATACGTGACCACAGGAATAGCGCTATTTTGGGAGTGCATTCTTTGATACATGTTGTTTTTCTCTTTTCTTTTTCCTTATCCATATGACTTTTCTAGATTGTGGTGGAGAATCAACACCTGACATTCAGGTGAAATTTTTCCCTTTCATCCTTTTTTTCTTTATCACTTAAATTATGCAAGCAGTAGCAACATCAAGGTCCTGAGGAATGCATAGGAAACCTCCGTTTATATGCAGAAACATGTCGACCACTTGCCAGTAGATATTTTGTTAAATCTACTTTTCACTTGTTTTTAAACTTGGGGGTCTGAGGGAAACTAATAAAGCACTCATTCTACTCAGTTCCACCTAATTTTACTCACTTCCACTCTTTTTCACTGCACTGCTTTCTTTCAGTTGTAATTATCATTTCAACACCATATCGATACCACCCTTAAGACATAAGACATCGGTCTCCTCACTCACACATTCTTCGCACTCGACATAGTGTGATTGATTATGTGTACTAACTCCTGGCTAAGGAGGACCCAAATGATGTGATAGTGGTGGTACAGAACGGCAACTGATGGGAAAAATTCCTACCCTAGTTGCATGTCATGCATGTGAGTAGTTGAATGGTTTTCACATTTGAATAATACACAATCTAACCTGTAAGTCATATGGTGGTCAGTCTAGAGCAAAAACACTCTGTTGCGACTCCTGGATACCTCTTGTTGTAGTAAGTCAGATAGTAGGGGCATGTGTCCAGTTCAGAGTCGTAAAACTAGCCCTTAGACCCTCTTTTATACAGTGTGTTTTGTGCTCTTTGAAGAACTCCAGGATGACTTGTTTCATGGGGTCCATGGCCACTCAAAGCACACTATTTCAAGTTGCAATAGTCTCCTAATATTCCTTTCCTTACTACCCCCCCCCTTATTGTTCCTCAACTGATAAGTTGCCTCACTAAGTATTGGTGCATACACAAAGCTGAAAACTGTATAATTTGCTGGAGGGACGATGTGCTCTTGCCCAGTACATGATTACGTTGGATCCCATGGATGTTATCCACCAGTGCCGAACTGTTTGTTTCATATATGTGCAGCGATCTTGACAGATTGTAACTGTTATGGAAAGCCAGTTGCGCTTGTTTCAAACAATGTTTGTTGATTATGTAAACCCATGTCTCCTGTTGTAACAACCGCCATTGCCTATGATATATAGACCCGTAGGGAACATATAGAATGTTGTCAATCTAATTCTTATACTGTGATGGGTGTAATGCTGTCTACGCTATTTAAAAATCAATAAAAATTGGTTGAGAAAAATCCAAGTGAACCATGAACCTTCTGTGACTAAATGTGCACACTTGAAAGCATACAAATTTGCAGAAAGACAAGCTTTCTTGGGGACCTACATAGCAAGACTACTATTGTGTGGTTTTGATGCATGGCCCATCGTGTGTCCCACTGGCATTGTGGAGGTCCTGTAAGCCACCAATTACCTGGTGTAGACTCAAGACCTCTTTTAACCCTGCAATGCCACTGAAACTATAAAGTGACGCTTAGGAATGAAGAATAATGTACTAGTTGAAGAAAGTCTTAGATCTGTCACCCAATCGATCTGGCTGTAAAGGGAGTTAATGGTATCCACTGCTGCAGTTACTTGGCTTGCTTCATGTTGATCTGTAGTTTAAACTGTTAAATTATAGTATTCTTTTTTTTTAAATGATGGAAACAATAACTGAAAGAAAGATGTAAATGAAGTCAGGGAAGTTGGATGATGGCCATACATCAGATTATACACTGAAGTGTTTAATTGAATGAAGAATGGAAAAAAGATAGTTTGTTGTATGAGTAGCCCTCAAAAAAAGAAAGAGTTTCAGAATGTTTAGCAAGAAGCATATTCCTGTTGCAGCCAGTTAGCTCAACACAATAGGATGTACAAGGAGAGAATATTGAAATGTCCTGAACGAGAAATCATGGTTTCCTATTTGTTAGATTTGGGGGTCTCTAGATGGCAGAGGTATGTACCTTCGTCCAAATAGGGACCCTTGAGTCTAGTCAGGGTAAGGGGGTACACTCCTAAAATAACCCCAGCTCACCCCCTTGGTAGCTTGGCACGAGCACACAGGCTTATTTCAGAAGCAGTGTGTAAAACATTTGTGAACACATACAGTAACCAACTGACAACACTACAGATGGACACCACACAAGTTGTAGTATACAAAAAAATATTTTTATATAGACCAAACACAAGACCACAAATGACAGAAATCCAAAAAAACTGTACTTTAAAAATGGTAGAAATAGCTTAGTTCTTTTTAGATGTAAAATGCGACACTTTAAGTTCAATGTACCTTTGGATGCATAACGCTATACAACTAAAGTGTTGCAGGGAAGGTGATGCGTCGGTTCCTTATACGCAAGAACGGTGATGCGTGGGTCCCTACTGCTGCTTATGGGATGCGTTGGTTCTTCTCCGCGTGGGGAGGTGGTGCGTCGGTTTCTTACTGCGCTTACGCGGTGATGCGACCAGCAGCGCCGTGATGCGATGAAAATCCGGTGCAATGAAACAAAATGGCGTCTTCTTCTTGATGCGACAATGATGCGTGCCAGCCCGACGACCGTGCGGCGACTCAACGATTCTTCTGAGCCACGGCAGGCCCTGCAACACGCTTCTCCGGTGATGCGATGACAAAGGCTGCGGCAGCATCACACTTCTTCATCTTTAGTCACGCTTCCAGCTTCCAGCGACACACAGTCTCTCAGAAGGCTCAGCTCAACAGAAGGCACTTCAATTCCCAGCAAGGGAAGACAGGGGAGCTGGTTGGTGAAGTCTGTTGTCCCTGAGACTTCAGCAGGAGGCAAGCTCTATCTCAAACCCTTGGAGATCCTTTACAAGTTGATTTGAAAGAAAGTAGCACAAAGTCCTTTCTCCTTTCTTTGGCAGTCAGGCAACCACTGCAGGCCATTCCCCCAAACAGCACTTAGCTTAGGGATAGTCTCCTCCTCAGTTTCTCTGGTTCCTCTCCTCAGCAAAGGTTCTTCTTGGTTCCCAAACGTGATCTGGGGCCCGGGTCCCTTCTTTTATACACCAAAAACCTTTGTCTCTGGAGGCAGAGAATGTCTGTACCTAGTCCAAACCAGTTCTGGTCAGACCTAGAGCACTTTGTTAACAAGACTCCTTCTTTCCTTTGACAGTGTGGGCCAGGGACATCAGACACAACACAGGAGATGGAGCCAGCATTGTGGAAGGCAGGCCCAGCCCTATTCAGGTCCCAGGTTAAACTCCTCCCACCCATCTACATGCAGATAGCTCTATTCAGCCCTGTGCTGACTCTCCCTTTCTCCTGGAATCCCCCAACCCCTGTCACTCAAACTCCAGACAAGGAATACACAACGTAGCAGAGGCAGGCTTGGATAGTTAGGCAAGAAAATACCTACTTTCTAAAAGTGGTATTTTCAAACACAGACTGTTAAAACCAACTTCACTAAAAGATGTATTTTATCATTCTGAGCTCAGGCATACTAAACTCAAATTTCTACCTAGTTCCCTGAGTCAGTTAGGATTATAGGATGTTATAATCAAACTGCCCCTTCTGGCCTATGGGGAACAGGTAGCCTTGCAAAGAGTGAAAAAAGAAAATGGAGGTAATTCACTATTAGGACATGCCACACCCACCAGGGCATGTCCTGCCTTTTACCTCCAATGCACCTTGTCCATGGGCCTACCATGGGGGTGACTAATATGCAGAAAAGGGAACGTTTAGGGACTGGCGAGTGGGTGCACTTGCCCAATCAACATGGCAGTACCAGACTACCCACAGGCTCTGTAATGGCAGACCTGAGACACACTTTACAGGCTGCTTCTGTGGGTGGCACAACTAGTGCTGCAAGCCTACGAGCAGCATTTGATTTATCAGCCCTGGGCACCCGCAGTGCACTGTACTAGGATCTGACAGTAAATCAAATAAGCCAATCATGGAGTCACTAATCCATACATCAATTTACAATAGGGAGAGCATATGCACTTTAGCACTGATCAGCAGTGGTAAAGTGCCCAGACCCATAAAACCAACAAAAAAAGACAGACAAAATACAGGAGGAAGGCAAAAAGTTCAGGGTTGACCATGCAAAAAGGGCCAAGTCCAACATTATTCTTGAACTGATGTTATCAAATTAATCATCAAATTAAATACCTATTTTTTTATACCTTGGGTGAACTCTCGCTGCATAGTTGAGATAAAAGGTTATGGCTATTTGGTGCTCTAATGTGATAGCACGTGTTTATGATGACAAGAAAATAAGCAATTGTTTGTTGTGAGTTGTATGTGTTGAATATTAGCAGAAATTTATCAAATTAGGGCTGGCACAAAAATAACAAGAGATAACTAATAGCTTCTTTGTGTTTTTTATGCTCTATTCTATTGAAAAGGACTAAAAAGTGTGTGTTAAGTAATAGCAAAATTACAGTAAATTAAATTGAACCCATAGATTGTTTGGTATCTCCACAAATCTGAGGGCAAATAACTGCCCTGCCTAGGTACAATATAAATAACTCACAAAAGCTGTGAATATGCAATGATACTGGAATTGCAAGTTGTTAATGATGATTCCAATTTAATGTAGAACCGGACTGTGCTATAAGCAAAGGAAGAAAGGCATAGAAAGAAAAAAGTACATGCTACTCTTGGTCTGATGTCCCGAAATGTTTCACACTATAAGAATGGGCAAATTAGAACAGACACTATTTTCTTTAGCAATGCTGCTAATTCTAAGCTTTATTGTCTAGAGGAATGGTCAAATTACATTAGGATTAATGAAAATTAGGTTATGGAAGAAATAGCGGTGGCAGAAAATAATGTTATGGAAGTAAAACTAATGTATTGGTGACAAAAACATTTAGATTCTTTACCCAATTTTGCGTCCAGATGCTCAGTGGAGGGAACCATTTTCATTGTTGTTGTTTCTTGGCTCACTTCATGTCTTTCTGTTGGCAAAATTGTTAAAGAATAGGCAAAATGTTTAAAAAGTAGGAGGAGACAATGTTTGAAAGAAAGCTGTGATGGAAGACTTATAAGTTCAATGATGATATCTCATCAGTTTGGAATAAGAAGAGTTTGATTCAAAGAAGAGCGGGAAAAATGACCGGTAATATGGTTCCCCTAAAACTCTTGAGTTTCCCAATTTTTAGCAAGATGTATACTATTGTGGAAGCCAGTAAGCTCAGTATGAATGGATAGACACACAGAAAATATTACAATGCTTAAAAGAGGTCAGGAAATTACTGATCTGAAGTTGGCTTTTTACCCTGTGCCAAGTCTTGTTGCTCAGCTGAGGTATAGGGTGCCTCCATTTGGGATTCTGTGGTGATTGCATGTGCTTCTGCTGGAAGAAATATTTAATGAGCAGGAGACAGGTATAAAGTTTGTGCGTTATAAATTATCTGAAATCCCTTAACAATAGCTTGGTACAAAGAAGAGGAATTAATTAATAAATTCCTGATGATTTTGCAGTTAAGCTACATGAAAAGTCCTAACATAATATGCGGAGACAGTTACCAAGATGCAAAATGCTTAGAATCACTATGGTAAATAAATGCAACTACATCACCAGGCAGTGCAATTGAACGTTTTCAGGACTATTCTTTATACACTGTTCAAGATACAACAACTCACTTTGCGACATTAATATAGATGAATTAAAATCTCTGCGTCACGTGATGGAACCTGCTGTGTGTCCTTGTACTGCCCTCAATCACACAATTGTGTGACATGCTTCATCATAGGGCTGCTTACAATACACCCCGGCATAGCCCACGCACAGGCTTGAGCAATAGGGTGGGGGAAGGCAATACAACACAGAAAGAAACAATTATTTCCACAGTGGCTGGGAATGACGGTAGTGAAAGTGCAGTGTGTTGTGGGTTAAAACTAGCTCAGAAGTGTTGCTGTGCCTAAGACTTTATTACTGGACCCTCAGAGAGTCCAGGCCTATTTACTGCCTTCTCCCTTCTTCTCATGCCTCTCTGCATCCAATAAGCCCTATGACGCTGCCAGAATTTCAGTTCTTCATTCTTCTTCACTCTATAGAACTAATATCCACATATGACATGGGTATGTCATTTATCAAGATATATCTCTACCATATGCAGTTTAAACAGGGCTGTACTAAACAGCTATTGCTGAAAATCAGTAAATCACTGGATTTTAAATTCTGTTTGATAAGGTAATTTCTCAAGTTGTGCCTGCCTACGGAAATGAACAGAGATTCTTCAAAAAAGAAAAAGGAAACTCATTTTGTTAAAGAGATTCCTTGATACTATAAAATTACTTCAGAATGAATTAATGTGGGCAAAGACCATGATCCTACTGTACAAATGGCTGCACAGAAGAGAAGTTACAAATACATTGAAAGACAAGCACTATAAATATTCAGTACAATTCATGAATATTATTGTGCTTTTTTGTTTTACAAAAATGGGCTATGGTTTAACATTATAGTTATCAAATTAATTCTAACACCACATTCACGCCCCCCACTCCAAAACACCATCTGAACTGAAGATCCTCAGGAAAGGACCACTTTCTCTGGGAAAGAATCACATGCAACTTGGCACACCTTCACCTCTTTGCTATTTCCACTGTCATTTCTAAAGCCCTCAGACTCTTCTATCCAATCTGCTTCTTTGCTCCGAGTTCTGTTACATACATTTTCCAGAGCCAGCTTTGAGTATTTTCCTTTCTCCTTTTACTCCACTCTCCAGTCAGTTATTGCTCAGCTTCTGAAGCATTCTTTGTGTGTCTACGATACATACTGATGTCTTACTTGTACTATGTCCCTGGCTCCCTCCAGCTTGCTCATGATCTCCTTTGTCCCTTCTATCGTGTACCCTGGTCCCTGCCTCATCATTGTTATATCTCTTCTGCCTAATTTTGATCCGCATAATTTCTCAATCCTTTCTACCACCCCTGTTGCAACCCTCCCATCCACTGACTAACAACCCAAAGGGAGCTCATTGCTTGCAGATCCAAAAGGAATGAAATGTATCATGAAGCACCCATTACATGTTTTGCACAGATGGGGTTTCCTAAGGCATTTTAACAGCTGAGTACTAGAATACAAATTGCATATGTGTATGTAATAACTTGCAGACATAAACCTCATTACCTGGAGTTGCAGAAGGCTTCTCAGTGGAAATAAACTTTTCAGTTTTGAGAATTTCTTGGGATGCTTGATGTGTTGCTATTCATGAAAAACAGTAATAACATACCTGTCCTTTAAGGGGCATACAACAGGTACGGCAAAACGAAAGTAGTGATAGTGTGATGATGAATTGGACATGTGTTAATAATGATCAAGATCTATATTTGGTGCATGAGGTTGGTATCAATACTGGAAGGAAGACTATAAAAAGTATTTACATGAAACATGTTAGTGACACCTGCCTACAAGCTCCACATTGAAATCAAACAAACAAATAACATTAGGTGTTAGTATAGCTACGGCTGGGAAAGTTAAGTAGTTGATCAGTCAGTTCTTGGGTTGTATCATGGAGGCATGAAGATGAATGAGGTTATAGAAATACTAATGGTGACAGAAATTATCTTTAAAAATAAAGAAAAATATTTGGCGCTGTGAAGAAACATCTTAGATTCTTTACCCAATTCTGAGACTGGCTGCTGAGTTGAGTTAATTGTTTTCGTTGCAGGTGTTTCTTGAGTAATGACATGTCTGCTTTTATACAGCAGTGATATTTTCAAGATGGAATTCTTTTGTTTATCTAATTTTAATAAATAATTTATATACTCAAATAAATATTATCTTGTTACCCTCTGTTGAATCTGCCTGCTTGATTGGTGTAGTTGTTATGACTTTGTTGGGTTCTGTGATCTCTGAATGAGTTTCTGTTGGAATAAAACAGTAAATGAGCAGACGTATATTTTTTTAATGTGTTACGATTTAACATTAAACACTGCAGAGCTACTAATATAATATGTGGATTCAAATAGTGGAATTATATCAAGGCGAGAGTCGTTCAATTTGCTTATTATCACTATAAAGTTGATTACATATAGATAACAGTGCAAAGCAATTAAATATTTTCGGCACTGATAGTCACATTGTTCCTCACCACTTCAGTGATGTACATCCAATTTTATATATTACTTATTATGTAAAATATATAATCAAGCCATTATGCCATGCTGCAATGAGGAGATGTACAGAGATTTTCTTCTGTCAAAATTTGGAGTGTGATGGATGTGATCTCTTGTAAACATCGCAGTTTAAGAATCAGTTAATGTGATTCTTTTGTTGATGATCTTACAAAGCACTTGAAAGACAATGAGCCGCCTTCTGGAGACAATTTTGCCTGATTGTCCAGAGGTGGGTAGGAAAACAAGACTGACTGCTCTGCTCTGTTTTACCATCTGTTTGTGTGAAAATGGATCACTTTCTGTAATTGATGTCTGCATTTTGAGGGTTGGGAGGGTTTTAGGCTATTTGAAATGTTGCTGTTGGCAAAACAGGTAGTGATCTGAAATTGCCTCAGGACTATGCTAGATTACAAAGCAACTGCAAACATAAATGATTGAAAGTATTCATTCATGATAGACACATGCACATTCTGTGCCCGATAGCAAATGTGAGGTGGTCAAAGTGTATGCGTGTTAAACTTTCTTTTATTGATGGACATTTAATACCCTAGTCAGAAAACCCTTCTAATTGAGTGGCTATATATTTGTACTAACATAATCGCTGATTTCAATGGCTGATCAGTAAAGCCATTCCCATGAGAAGTTGTGTTTTATTTTAGACCTACATGAAACTTAATCATGACTTTATGGAAGTAAGAAATACCTAGTCACTGAAAAACAACTTTGCTAAGCAAAGATCTGAGTAAACATGTCTTACTACTAGCAATGTGTGAGTAAATCACACCAGAGTTTAGAGTAAACACACCCAGGTGGTAAAGATCTATACTGCCTATTAGTACATAGGGCGCATTGCAAAATTATAGATAGGTAATAAAATACAATTTACTCCTACTATTTGAGACCTGCATCTCGTACATCTGGCCCTATATGCACTATGATTTCATATTGATCAAAGAGACCAACGGTTGAGCTTGGCAATATCCTGAAAGAAAGAGGCTTTCAAGGAGGAAAGGAAACGGACAAATTCCACTTTCAATTTGTTAGTTATATTTCCCATCCTTGAGGATACAGGTATTTTACTTATATTGATGATTGGCACATGTAATCAGGGGTTTCTTTAAATATTTTGAAACCCCTTTGTGGGTTTGGTGCCCCTCGAGAAATATAAGATGTAAATAGGCAGCCAGTACATTTTAACTCTCAAGGGGTCACAGTGTCAGATATTGTTCTGAATGTGTGTGTTATTTACATCTGAGAATAATATCACTGTGTTTAGGGATTAGGTTTCATGCAAAGAATTCAGGGAAATGTATTAGCCTCTTTTAGGAATGGATAATAAAAGACAAACAAGTGGGAAACCAGGAAGACTTCTTCACATAGCTCTACGAATAAATGAGCAATCACCTTTGGGAGTTTAGTTGGCCATAATGGCTTAAGATTGCTCCTGGAAAATATTTGCTCTTTATGACCCTACAGTAGGAGAGGAAATATGATTGATGTAGGAGCAAAGAATAGTAGGTGCGTTCCTGCAAATCACATCTGTGTCTTGATGTAAGCATTTATGTATGCCCGTGTGTGTACTGCATGCACAGATCTGCAGCTATTACTTCAAATATGCTTTTGTTTCCAGTTCATTGAATGACTCCTACCTGTTAAATTTCAAAGTTTTCAAAAAGCAACTCTTTTCTCTTCCAGGGGGTGTCCTATAAACACTATCACTGTGACAATAAATTACTGCATTTTGAAGCTTCAGTATATTTTTTATTCCATCATTTCCAAGAGGCAAGGCACTTTTTTAACATTCTGACTCGCCATTTGGACTCTCTGAACTTACAATTTTTCAAATGTTTCAAATTGCAGACTATATAGTGGCAAAAAGGCTAGGTACATCAGTTCCACAGAAGTAAGGATCTAGCAACCCCATATAATACTATAAATAAAAAGATAAATTGCAGTTAGAGTATCGTTATTAACCTTAAGTCAAACTACGATGGCCTAGTAGACATAACACAATATAGCCGGATGCCACTAGTTGCAACAAAGCTGCTGTACATATTTTATTTGTGGCACACCATTTTTTTCATATTGGAGATTTTACTATTATCCAAAATGAATCACAGTGTATGATTCTTATAGGTCGTTTGGAATTAAGCAATTCCTACACTTCATATTGGGAGAGTTGGTATACAAGGTTGAAGACCTGCAGTTTTTATTTGCAACACAATTAAAAATTAGGAGTTTCTAATGTGATTTTCTACCACTCTCCATACCATAAGCTGTAATGGGATATCTCAACTGTTTGAGTAATTTCACTTGAAATTTGAAGATGGAGTGAAGGTGGATGCACCACCAACTCTCTGGCAAAGAAAGGTGAATTAAACCCAGATGCCTGTCCATCTCTATTAAGTTTTCAGCCCATCTGACAGCAATTACCTTTCTCTGATCACGGGTTAAAAATAATACACCTGCCCTTGTACAGTATACAATATAAATGCCAACTTCAAAGCAGTGATAGTACAACAATGGCACTGTAGAAGTGTGTTATCAGTACCGGAAGCAAAAAATACATAAAGAAAGAATTTGTATAAATAAAGTTGATGTCACATATTCTGAAACTGCACATAATAAGGGAAGAGGCAAATAGTGGCAGACATATGTTTTATCCAGTGGTACGACTACTGCTAGCAGACCTCTATAGCTAGTAGAGCAGTGGAATCTCAGAACCATTAGTTAGACGGTAAGCCTCTCAGGGTGAATGAAAGTATGGAAGTACTTGCGGTGGCAGATAATGATATTTTGGAAAACTGAAAAGAATTTTTGGCATAGGAAAATCATACACTTCTTACCTAGTTTTGAGTCTGGATGATCAGTAAAGGCAATTGTTTTCATTTTTGGAAATCCCTTTGGTACTTGAACACTTTCTTTCAAAAAATAGGTTAACCATTGTAATTGTTCTTTAGTGAAAATATGTAGGCAATACCAGAAAGAGCTTTAACTAAAGGCAGAATTTTGGATGATGGATCGTTTATCCGGCCCCAGAAACAAGAGCATGATTCAAAGGGAAATTAACGAAAGATTCTGATATACACTGGTTTCTCAAAGATACAAAATGTAATTGCTCTTAACATTGGGCACAGTATGGCACCATCCAAAAATGTCAACAGCTACATGTTTGCATGTATGATATTGTGATAACAATGAAAAGCAATTGTTGATTTGGAATTAGAACATGATTGGTTTACTGAAATAAAAACTTTCTTTTTACCCTGTGTTTTATTGTGCTGCTCAGTTGAAATTAATTGTATGGCTTTGTAAGGTTCTGAGGTTGATGACTCTGTTTCTGACGGAAGAAAATAATAAACTAGTTTTGATATTTTTGCATGCATGATATAGTGATGAGAATAATGTTGCTATTGTTTATTTGGAGTTACAGTATGATTGACCGACATAAATAAAAAGTTTCTTTTTAGCATGTGTTTTATCTTGCTGCTCAGTTGAGATAAATGTTTGGTTCTGGTCGCCTTTCTTGCGTACGATTGTGGCCACTGATTTTGGATGCTAAGTCAAGGCAAGTCAAGTTAACTTTATTGTATCAGCAGTTATGTCATAACAATTAAAAACATTCCCTACAATTCATACTATATAAAACTGTTTAGGAAATAATCCTGCTCCACACTAAAATCATCAGATAGTATGGGTGTTTGCATGTTTATTCAATAACATTTTGGAGGTGGGGAGAACCTTCATTCCTGGGAATTAACTATGATTGAGACATTTTCAAACACGAATATAGGTCTTTATCGAGCAGTTTTAGGTTGATTTACCTCTTTGATGCAGTTGGTAATTTGCTTGATATAGTCTCGGCCATGAACCCAAATCTTTCCTCATTGCCATTAGAGACTTCCATGCGGGGTTTTAACCCTTTGTGGGGGCAGTCGAGCAAAATCTAAGTTTATAATTTTATCATTATGAACACATTGCCTTAAGGAGAAGGTGTTTTTTTCTGCCTTTTTTTCGAACTCTGTGTGGCATTCGACAATGTATATGGGACCACAGCTAGGTCCCTACAAAGTTAATCATGACCATATTGTTGCTGTGTGCTAACAAAATAGGGACTGTGTAATATGGAGACACAGAAAGATAATCAAATAGTGTCCAGTATCCAATGGAGTCAAACAACATTGTCCCTGGCCCTCATATTACGTAACCTATAATATAATGATATTAATGATTTTCTGATGAAATAGAAGGTAGATTGTCTGATGGTTTACGGTACTGCCAACTCAGTTTATTTACATGAATATGACATTATCTTCGTTGTTATGACTAAAATGCCCTTTATAAATGATTTTCAAATTTTGCACAGAGTCGTTTCGATTGACATAAAGTGCTTTTTGGTTGGTAGAAGTCATTGGTTATCTGGGTACATGCTTTTGCTTTTCCCCCAGTCAACAGGGCAAATATGCAACAGCAGAAATTCTGTGAATCAGCTACAGTGAGCTGAATCCTGACAGACAAGAGCCACTATCAGTTTTTTAGAGCTATATATGGTGTAGACAATGGATGAAGCATTATGTGTGTTATAATTGCGGGATCATGTGACAATTGAACTGTTAAGTCTGTAATGCCTCTTCTACAGAGTGTTTATTTCCCCTCAATCTACACTCATGATGTTGCTTAAGATAGAGTTAGGTGTACAAAATGTAAATCATCTGGTTGCTAATAAACATCTGGTAATGTGGGCAGAGCTGTGCATAAATAATGAGGCAAAAATTTATCGAGATACAATGACTGACCTGTTGAAATATACATTTTCACTAGATTTCCCCAAGGTATCCTATTTAAGGGAGACGTTTGCTAAGTTGAGCTACATCTCAAGCTAATTTCTCGTACAAATGTATCTACTACGAAGATATTGTTGGAAATGTATGTTTGATCAAAGTAATCCAATATTCAATAGCGCCTTAAGCCCAGGCTACCTACAACGCAGAAAATATTTCTGTTTTAGAACCTCATCTTGATTCAACAGCGTGCATTAGTAGGAGAGGATTGTATACTGGTTGTTCATTTGTATTGTTTTCCTTTGAGTTGTTTTATTAAAAGATGGGGCAAATCATAGTATAGCTGATGTCCTTTCTCTCAATATATAGAGGAGGATGAATTGCATTTTATATTTGTATATCCTGCATGTGGTCAACTTGGAAAAAGTGAGTTAAACCTCTTTTAATAAAGTTTGTTTGATATGATGGGATGGATGGTCAGTACTAATTCATAAAGCTTATGAAAGTGCAATGCTACTTTACTATGTACATATCACATGCAGGAGGCCGACAGAATCTCTTAACAGCCTGGTTATCTGGTAGCTACTAGTGACTATTTGTTTTGACAAAAATTGGTATGGCATTGTAATATATGAAGTTGCAAACATTTCAAATCAAGGGGATAACCCATTTTAATGTATGTTGAACTGAGATGATGCACATTTAAGGATGTGCTCCATCTGGAATACACTATCTCTAATAAAAAATAGGCAGCATTGACATTTGCTTAGGGTACTCACAAACATGATGGGATGTATATCAACCAGACAAAGTAGGTGAATACTTTCCAGAAGTGGTGGTTACATTTCCTCATTCTTTAAGTAGTATCTAGACACATCAACTGCACATTATGTTACATATAATCCTATGGCTCTTGGGAGGAAAAAAGGATTTTCATATTCAGACAAGCAATGAGTAATTATTGTGACCTTGAACCCTACCTAGCTTTTGTAACCAGACCATTTCACCGTTTTCTTTTAACTAGATTTCGTTTAAATTTGATACACTTTTTGTTGGGCTCCTATGCTACGTGGGACACTCCTGTTTACGCAAATCCCTGTGATTGCGATCATTTTTCACTACAGGACACATTACATTTCACCATGTTTTGCGAACACTATGCACAAATCAGAAAAAAATATTTGTTACCAACTCTCCGGGAGGCTGGCTTCTTACAGGTCAGGCCAGCGCTCCTGTTTTTACAACTTTTGTCTAGTGCACGCGTAACTTTTCATGTAGCAAGCTTTTTAGTGGCAGGAGTTCGTATAAACAAGAAGCGCATCAATGCACGGCACGGGCATATTATAACTGAATTACTTTAGTAAGTGCTGGTGCTTCTTTTTTAAGAATCATGTAATAAATTGTCACAGGGAAATTTTTAACGATGAAAGAAATAATTACATATATTGTTTTACTGAACTTATGAACTATGCTCATTTTAAACATGACATTTTATCCACATTTTTTGTTTATCATAATTGTATGTATTTTATCGTTATATTTTATTGTTTTTTGATGATCTGTATCTTGTGTCTTTTTGTGATTTTTATTAATCGAATAAAAGTGACTGACTGACTAATGTGATTGGTTGATGGCATCACACAATTTCTTGATGGGTTCATGTTTAAAGTGAACCATGAACCTCCTATGACTAAAACCATACACATTTTATGGAAGACAAAGCATCTCAAAATAGTACTTATGTTTTTAGATGCATGTAAATTAACTCTGGGTCTCATTCGAATGTTCATAAACTACAAAACCATTTGTTGTTCTCTGGCAAACCTCATGCCTACCGTGTGTCCCACTGGCATTGTGGAGAGCCTGGATACCACCAATTACCTGGTGCAAACTAATGGCATCTTTATACCCTGTAATGCCACTGAAACCATAAAGTCACCTTTGGGAATAACAAATCATGTTTTGATTGAAGAAAGTCTTTGATTTGTTACCCAAATGGTCTGGCTCCTCAGTTGATAAAATAGTTTTAACTTTTGCAGTTCTTTTGGCTCACTTCATATTGTTCTGTAGGTCAAACAGTTAACACATTGTAGCATTATTTTGAATAATACTAGACAGCAATTGAAAGAAAGATGTAAATGAAGTCAGGGAAGTTGGATGATGACTATTCATCAGAATGAATATTGAAAAGTTTGATTGAAAGAAGAAAGGAAAGAAAAATGGTTTTTAGTATGAGTAGCTCTCAAAAAAGCAAGAGTTTCAATTTGTTTTAGCAAGAAGCACATTGCAGTTGCAACCAGTAAGTTTAATATGATAGGATGTACAAGTTGAAAATAATAAAATGTTTAGAAAAAGACATCATTGTTTACTACACTTTAACAGTTGTTATTAACTCATTCCTCCAAATAAATGCCTATTTTGTATTACCTTGGATCCACTCTCGCTGCATAGCTGAGCTAAAGGTTATGGCTATTTGGTGCTCTAATGTGACAGTACTTGTTTATGTTGAAAAAAAAAATAGTAAATGAGCACTTTTTTGGTGTGAGATGTATATGTTGTATAATATCAGAAATGTATAAAATTAGAGCTGGTATAAAAAGAAAAAAATGTCAATTGCTTCTGTATGGTTTCAAGCTCCATACTTTTGAAAAGGACTAATAAAGTATGTTTTAAGAAATACAAAATATAATTGAATTTAACCCATGATTGCAGGGTAGCCCCATGAACATGAGAGCACACAGAATAACCTCCCTGCCAATGTACAATATGCATGCCTCAGGAAAGCTGTGATAGTTCAATGATGATGACATTGCAAGGTGTTAATGATGATGATCATGATTTATTGCAGAACCGGGCTGTGTTATTAGCAGAGGGAGAAAGGCAAAGAAAGAGAAAAGTAAATGGCTTCTCTTGGTCTCATGTCCCTACATGCTCCACACTATAAGAATAGGCAGATTATTTTACTTAGCAATGCCGTTACCACTAGGCTTCATTGTCTAGATGAGCATTAATGAGAATGGCATTTTAAGAAGATGAATGAGGTTATGGAAGAAATAGCAGTGGCAGAAAATAATCTTATGGAATGAAGAATAATACATTGGCGACTAAAACATTTAGATTCTTTACCCAATTTTGTTTCCAACTGCTCAGTGGAGGTAACAGTTTTCACTGTTATTGTTTCATGGCTCACTTCATGTCTTTCTGTTGGCAAAATTGTGAAAGAATGAAGGCAGTATGTTGAAACAGTAAATGGAGACAATGTCTGAAAGAAAGCTGTGAATGAAGCCCGAGAAGTTCAATGATGATACTTCATCAGACTGGAACAAGAAGAGTTTGATTCGAAGAAGAGTGGAAAAAATGATTTGCACTATGGTTCCCCGAAAAATCACAAGTTTACCTATTTTTAGCAGGATGTATATATTGCTGGAAGCCAGAAAGCTCAGTATGAATGGATGGACAAACAGAAATTAGTTAAATGCATAAAAGAGTTTAGTTTTATTTGTGATCTAATGTTATCTTTTTACCCTGTGTCGACTCCTGCTGCTCAGCAGACATATAGGTTGCCTCCATTTGGGATTCTGTTGTGATTGCATGAGTTTCTGCTGGAAGAAATGTTTTTATGAGCAGGAGTTTGCTATGATATTTGTGCATTATAAATGACCGGAATCCCTAAACAAATGCATCTTTAATGTCTTCCTGATGGTTTTACAGTTAATCTAGATGAAAAGTCATCACATTGTATGCAGAGAGGGTTAAACAAATTAAATCGATCACCGGGCAGTTAAGTTGATCGCTTCCAGAACGGCTCTCTATACCCTGTTCAAGATACAGCAACTATTTACTTTGTGACATCAATATAGATGACATATACCATGCTGGAGAAAACTCATAATGGATTTTATTCTTTTAATAAAAAAATTAATTAATCTGATAAATATTATTCATGTAGCTGTTTAAGACTTTGGATATGCGTTCACTGCCCACTATTGTGTCATACTTCTCAGTCAAAATACATTTTCAATTTTTGTAGATCCCTTTGGTTATTTGACTTTTGGGCTGTTTGAAAAAAACCAACAGTATAATGTGTGTTTTGTAAAATGATCTACAATGTTCATGCTAACATGAAGGCTTTGGCAGCTCAATGTTGAGGACTTTACAAAATGTTAATGTTGGTCATTAACTAAAATACTACAAAAGGGTTTTATATTCACACCAAAAATATGCAAATAAATACATACACAATTATATCAAGTCATATTATTGCCACCAGGGATCTATTATTAGTAAAATATTTTTTTTACAGTGCAGTAACAATTCAATAACTAGAGACCTCCTATATAACAGGTTCACGGTATGCTTGTTAGGACCATGTATAGCACTCCACTGCCATTTCGGCTAGGTGTGCTTTAAACAAATACCATTTACATACACAAAATTGATCTTCGAGGGGTAGTGGGAAGTAAACCCTTTGAGGATGAAAGGATTTAAAGACATACTTATGGTGACAGATGGCGATATTTGTGAATCATTAAAAAGATATTGGATTCTTTACCCAGTTTTAGGTCTGGCCACTAAGGGGAGATAGTTGTTTTCATAGTTGTTTTTTATTGGGTCATTTGTTTTTTCTCTGTTAAGTAAAGAGTCCACTAATGAATATATTCTTGAATGAAGACTTCATGCAAATGCTTGATAAAAAGTTGTAAACAAAGATAGTCGGGTTGTGTGGTTTTACTTTTACTGGACAACAGAAGAAAAGCCCTAATTCGAGAAGATTGAAGACTACTGTTTCATGCATTTTTCTTTTCCAAAATTAAATAGCATTATCTTTGGCAATTGGTGCATTTTGTTACCATCTAAATGCTCAATATGACCATACTAGACTTGGTGATAGAGTAATAGTTTAGAATGATACTCTGTTGAATTCATAGCATTAGAAAATGAGTTATCTGCTAAAATAAATCTAATATTTTACCCTCTGTTGACTCTGGCTGTTTTATTGTGATAAATGGAATATCTTTCTCTATATCTTTCAGAGGTTCTGTGGTGTTTAAATGTTTTTTCTCTTAGAGGAAAACATTATTCTGTGTGTTGTGCTTCCAGCCCCCATTCTCCACTCTTCTGTACATGTCTCCTGTTGCTGAGTCACATCTCCCACCTCTTCTTGCTTTTGGCCTCCTGTGTCACTTTTTACATGCTCTGTTTACTGCCTTCTCCATTCTTCTTATGCCTCTTAGCATCCAATTACCCCTGTGATTTTTATTCAACATGCCACTCTCATAATTTTCGTTCTTCTTCCTTCCTCATTCCATAGCACTTTTTAAAAAACATTTTTTATTATTGTTTTTATCAATAGAAACACAGAAACAGCAAATCTAGAAACAACAGACATCGTCAACTTTGTCACAGGTAGGACAGAAAGTTACAGGTGATGCAAATCAATATCACAGTGAGACTACCAATGATAGGATCAACAATCTTGATAGGAACTAGGTCAGTCACGCTCACGGTTCTCTGACCCATCCACGTCTGATGAGGAGGATGAACTTGAGCCCTCAGAGTCCATGAATCTGGATAGCAGTCCTGACCACACCTTCAAGTCCTCCTCAACCTTGTCATCACTCCTAAAGTGCTTCAGACATACTTCTTCAGCCATTGCCATTTCAACCACATCCACAACCCATTGCCCCACACTGTCCCTGCTGGCCCATCCATAATTGCTACCCGCTGCTTAGCCAAAATCAGTATTAGGTGTAGGAATATGAAAGAAATTTTCTAGCCTCTCTGCCGGAAAATTTCTCTCAACGGGCACACCGCAGGGTCCGTAACAACAGGCATCCACAACACTCCTCCATTCTGTCCAGCACTCGCAACCAATATGCAGACTCCTCCTGGCAATCCCATGCAAAATGCAGAAACATAACCACAGGAGTATGACACATAGTTCAACCCACAGGCTTACTGGGATCTATTTTATGGAGCATCACAGGTTGGACATGTGTACACTGCATAAAATTAAAGTGTACAAGTTTGAACTGGCATTACTGAACACCATCCTCACTAAAGAGCACATTCTCATCCATAGGGCATGATCGAGTTGGTCCAGTAACACTACTGCCACCAGGGATCTTTTATCAGTAAAATATTTGATTATTAGTGCAGTAACAATTCAATAACTAGAAACCTCTTATATCACAGGTTTACTGTATGCTTGTTAGGACAATGTAGAGCACTCCACTGCCGTTTCACTCTGGTGCCGGGCTCCTCCAAGTCAGACCCAGGCAGGGGCTCTAGTGACCATGATGCTGCCAATAATGAGTGTCCTCTGGGCTCTCCAGCACACAATCTCTAGGGCCAGGGAGGGCCTCAACTACACATGCCTACCCCAGAGTGCCGCATTAGGTGAGTGGATGAAGCTCCCAACCCATGTGCAGGGGGGCTTCCTGTGCGACCAAACAAGCAACCATCCGGGGGGTCCCCAGAAACAAGCACCAGCTCTGGAGCGCCACCGTGAGGTGAGCAAACAGCACTCCCAGCATCAGCAAGGATGAGCATCCTCTATGCTTCTGACTGCCTCCAGGGTCTTTTGTGTGCCCGACGCCTGCCAGCAGTGGCAGCATAGATGATCCACAACTACCTTCCAAATACTCAAACTCCAGCGCTCCAGCAACCACAAAGTGAAGGGGTGTGTCCACCAAAATGGTCCAGGGACAATTCAGGGCCTACAGGCAAAATCTGGGATTGGACCTCCCAGATCCTCCAAAGGTCCATCATTCTGGCCAGCACCGGCCACTGTGTAGGGCCTCAGTCTGGGTCTACCTCGCCGACCGGGAGGGATGACGCAATAGGCCAATGAACACCAGGATAAGTAGCCCGAGTGAGGCCAAGACATGATGAAAGCCCTAATGGGCAGGGGGCCTATGTTGACACAGGCCAGCCTAGGCCTCAGGTGACACGGCCCGTAAAACACGCCGCAAGGCTGTACCAGGGGCAACAGCACAATGAGATCAGTGTAGGTGCCCCTCCCCTCAGGCAACAGCAGGATCCAGGAAAGATATGGCATGCTTGGGGGGGGGCATGAAATGGGAACCCTTAAAGCAGGGTGGGTCAGGATTTTTACACAGTGAGACAGAACTCCCTAGAAGCGTGTCCTAACGGCCTTTAGGTTGGCCACACCCCCAATTCAATAGCACTTTAAGCAGCTTGTGTCTACATAGGAGATGGGTATGTCATTTATCAAAATATATCTCTCACTTTTAAAAGATTCACAGGGCTGTACTAACCAGCTATTGCTCAGTAAATCACTGAAATTTAAATTGTATTTGATAGCGTAATAATGTTGATGACATAACTCACTGGGACCAAAAAGGGGTTGGGTCCTTAACGTGGTGGGGGCTAAACCCTATATCAATAGTAAACAACACACAGTGCCCACACCACAATTACTCAATACGTTTTTTGTAAAGGGTAAGAAACCAATTTATTGTCGCTTCCCTAGACAACATTACTTTGTGTCAATTATTTTATATTTTTTTCATATTTTCAAAAAATTCATAGCAGAAAAAAGACAATAAATTCAAATATTTACAAGACTAAATAAACTTTCTACAAACATTAAAGGCAAACATTATTTACACATTAGAAACCGTTATCACACACATTAGAAACCGTTTTCACATCAAACATTTGACAAAACAATTATTACAACAATGATAATAATTTTATCACAAACAACCAATATTGCGAACAATAAATGAGAGAAACTAAAGTTGGGAGGAGAAACTATAAGTCGCTAAATGACTTATATATGTTTGAATACTGGACCAGCCGGTCCTAGTGTTTTTTTTAAACAATGATGGTTTATATCTCCAAAACACTGCCGACGCGTTTCAAAACCAGGCGTAAAGTCACTGCTCTGTCATCAGGGCTGTATATATCTTGTATCTGTAAGATACAAAAACATTGTTTTACTTGATCTAGCATGTGGGCTCCTTCTTACCATTAAGTAGCTATAAAACGTTCTGGGCTACATACCAAGTTTGTTCAGAATACAACTTCGGAAGGGGTCTTGTAGAGGTCCTTTTTGATAAATAGCGTGCCCAAACAGGGATGCCTAGAGAGATTTTATGAGTATGTTTTTAAGTTGCATTGTAAATCAATTCATTTCGGTAGTGGCTAAAACAAATTAAAAGTGAAGGGTGGAAGCGTACCTCATTCTGTGGCGACATCCTGGCTGAAATTGTTTTTAAAACTGTTATTAACCTACCTTAAACTTGTGCAGGTACTTGACATTCTTGGGCATTTAGGGGTGAGCTGCCGGCTGGGGCTGATCGTGTTTTTCGCGGGCTCCCAGCGGCAGCGGGCGCCATCTTGGCTTGGGCTTCGCCTTCCACTCCACCACAGCCCTGCCCCTCCCCCGCCGATCCGCCCCTACTTAGTAGCGCGTTTTCCTGCTCCCCTCGTGTCTGACCAGTGGCCCGGTGGCAGTGGGCTGATTGGTTGGTTGCTTGGCGAGCTGCTGCTTTTCCCATTTTCCGCCCCGCTGATTGCGAGCGGTGGCGACATCCTGGCTGAAATTGTTTTTAAAACTGTTATTAACCTACCTTAAACTTGTGCAGGTACTTGACATTCTTGGGCATTTAGGGGTGAGCTGCCGGCTGGGGCTGATCGTGTTTTTCGCGGGCTCCCAGCGGCAGCGGGCGCCATCTTGGCTTGGGCTTCGCCTTCCACCACAGCCCTGCCCCTCCCCCGCCGCTCCGCCCCTACTTAGTAGCGCGTTTTCCTGCTCCCCTCGTGTCTGACCAGTGGCCCGGTGGCAGTGGGCTGATTGGTCGGTTGCTTGGCGAGCTGCTGCTTTTCCCATTTTCCACCCGCTGATTGCGAGCGGTGGCGACATCCTGGCTGAAATTGTTTTTAAAACTGTTATTAACCTACCTTAAACTTGTGCAGGTACTTGACATTCTTGGGCATTTAGGGGTGAGCTGCCGGCTGGGGCTGATCGTGTTTTTCGCGGGCTCCCAGAGGCAGCGGGCGCCATCTTGGCTTGGGCTTCGCCTTCCACCACAGCCCTGCCCCTCCCCCGCCGCTCCGCCCCTACTTATACAGGCATCATGAGGCAGCGCAGCGGACGAGCGCAGCGGGCGCGACGGAGGCGCGCCGGAGTTGCGCCTGAGTTAACCCCGTCTGCGCCCGTCCGCGGCCGGCCGGGGCTAGGGGCACGGGACGCTGCTGGTTATATCACCTACACTCCGTCTCAGTTATGCCTCTTGTGGTCCCCCGGCTGTATCAACTCCTCGACCACTACTGGCCTACAACTCCTTGGTCTTTATAGTTCTCCCCCATCCCACCCCCCCGGATTAGTATCACTTCTTGCTTCACCTGCCTCCACATACTCCCCTGTTCCCCCTTCACCCCCAGCCCCTTCTGCCCAATTCTTTTCTACCTCGGCTACCCTTCTAAACACCAGGTCCGCCGTAAACCACCAATACGAGCTACTCGACTACCTCGACACCAATGAACCAGACCTCCTGTTCTTAACTGAGACCTGGTTCAAGACCGACTCCCTGCCCAACGTGCTTGCCGCCCTACCATCTACTTATTCCGCCATTCGTGCGGATCGCCCTGACGGCAAGCGGGGAGGTGGAGTGGCTTTAATAGCTCGTACTGATGTCAATTTTCAAATCCTTCCCTCCCCACTTATCACCGATGTTGACCTTCTTGTAGCCCGTTCTACCTCCCATCAATTCCCCCTTACTTTTGTTCTTATTTACCGTCCTCCCCAGTCCACTCCTTCATTCCTCCCCGATATCCAGACCCTTTTGGCCACTTTGGCAGTTAATCATTCTTCTGTACTAGTACTAGGGGACCTTAATTTCTGGCCCAATGACCCGGCTGAAAGCCCCCAATCCAAGGAATTCACCAGCCTCATGGAAAATTTGAATTTTGTACCGCTCATCCACAGTCCAACCCACCTACATGGCCACATGCTGGACCAAATCTGGACACTGAATGTTTCATCCACTCCTCCTATTATTTCCCCCTGCCCATGGTCAGATCACTCCACCATCACGTTTTCCATTGCCCTAGCACTCCCGGTCAAACCCCCCCTTCCCAAAAACACCTGGGTTCGGAAATGGGGTAAGGTAAACATGCCCTCCTTCTGTTCGGCCCTGGCCACGACCTGCCCGGACCTTACTGGTCTGACAGCTGCCCCTCAGTTGGCCGCAATTAACAACTGGCTCACGAGGGCAGGGGACGAATTCGCCCCCCTCAGGCGTCTCTCAGTAAAACGGGCCCATGCAGCCAACCGTTGGTTTACCTCCGACCTTAAAGAGAAAAAACTTGCTGCAAGAAGGGCTGAAAGAGCTTGGCGAAGAACTTACGACCCTGCCTTAAAAACTATTTACCTGGCCACTCTGCAAACCTATATAAAGAGCATCCTGGAAGCCAAGGCTGAATATTACACCCACAGGATACTGGTTGCGGAGTCACAATCGAAAGAAATCTTCTCCACCGTTCATGAGCTTGCCTCATCCACTAGAGCCACATCAACCATTCCCCCGTCCCAATCCCTCTGTGACTCGCTTAACGAGTTCTTCATAGACAAAGTTGTAAAAATTAAACACAACATCCCCCAACCTTCCCCTACCTTTGTGGACCCCTCCCCCCCCCACTGTTAAACTGGCCAACTTCCCACTCCTTACCATTGACACCCTTCGCCCTCTGCTCCAACGGGTCAAATCAGGCTCACCCCAGGACTTTGCCCCTGCCAGCATACTCAGGGAAGTCTACTTAGCCTGCCCCATCCCCCCTCTGACCCCCCTCAATGATTCACTTATTCATGGTCATGTTCCCATTTCACACAAATCGGCGACTGTCATCCCAATTTTAAAAAAATTGGACGCCGATCCCTCCTCTGCTTCTAATTACCGCCCCATTTCACTCCTTCCCTACCTTGCAAAGGTTCTCGAAACCCACATCACTGTCACGCTGAGCACTCACATTGAGGCAAACCATTGCCTCTCCCCCTGCCAAGCTGGTTTTCGTCCCCTGCATTCTACCGAAAAAGTGGTCATCTCAGTCATGGACAAGCTGCGTGAAGGAATCGACATCAACCTTCCGCAAGCCCTGATTCTCCTTGACTTATCCGCCGCTTTTGACACGGTGGACCATACCATCCTCCTTAACCGTGTCAAGGCGGCGGGTGTAGAGGGCCTAGCCTTTTGCTGGCTGAAGTCCTTTCTTGCTGGGAGAACACAGGGAGTCCATCTGGCTGGTTTTGCGGCAGCCTCTCGTAAGGTAGAATGCGGGGTCCCCCAGGGTTCATCACTTTCCCCTCTTCTGTTTAACCTTTATATCTTCCCCCTCATTTTTATGTTACAGCAACTGGAGGTCACCGTGTTCAACTACGCGGACGACCTCCAGTTAATCTTCAACCTGTCCCACTCACCTTCATCTGCCCTGAACGTCCAAACCATCATGACCCTCATTCAAGATTGGATGAACTGCAGCCACCTCAAACTCAACCCGGACAAGACCGAACTGGTCCTGACCGGAGGTGGCTGCAGTCCCTGGTCTTCTTCCTTCTGGCCCCCCTCCCTTGGTGTCCCTCCACTCCCGGTTCCCAAAGTGAAAACCCTGGGTATCTTTCTCAATCCCCAGATCACTGTTCTCCCACAAGTTAATTCCGTGGTCTCTTCATCTTTTTTTTCCCTCAGAGTGATTAGGAAAGTTTCCCGTTTCTTTTCCCCCCCAGCTTTAAAAATCATCATGCTGGCCATGGTACTGTCCCGTATAGACTATGGCAACATAGTCTATAACGGAGCCCCTGCATACATGATCCATCGTTTACAACTGGTGCAGAATCAGGCGGCCCGCCTGATCCATGGCCTTCCTAGATATCATCGGGTCACCCCATTACTCAAAACTCTGCATTGGCTCCCCATAAGAGAGCGTGTCCTGTTTAAACTCGGCTGTCTTACCTATCAAGCCAGAGCGGGCACTGCTCCTGAGTTCATCTGCTCCCTCATCAAACCATACTGCCCAGGCAGAGAACTTCGCTCGGCCCATTTGGCCCTCCTTACCATCCCCCGCTTTAAAAAGCAGAGGGCGGGCGAGCGAGATTCGCTGTCCTGGCTCCAACGTTTTGGAACTCCCTCCCGATTGCTCTGCGCACCTCACTTTCCTACCCCCTGTTCCGAAAAAACCTTAAAACTTTTTTGTTCACCCAAGCCTACCCCTAAATCTCTCTGCTGCTGCCATCCACTGATCACCACTAGCGCCATGAAACCGTTGGGTATGCAAGCGCTGTACAAATGTTTTTAAATTCAAATTCAAATTCATTCTTAAAATAATGCCGGATTACGGCGGGATCAATTTGTAGCGGCGTGACCATCGGGATCAAATCTGTGATGCAGAGGAGATTAGCATCAATAGCTTAGCGGCGTGCAACCAATGTGTCACACTTGGTGGAAAGATAGAAACAATTGAGGTAGCCTACCTTATTATGTTTTCTTGTTTTCACATGAAACGGGTTGTTGCTATCACCATCCTAAAGAAAAGCACACAGCGACCTTAGCGGTATGTTGTGATTTAGTTAGGCGCTAAGTGAACGCTTACTAGTGCAGGATGGACAATTACCTGCTGCTTAAGCCGCTGCTCGGTACTGCTGGGGTCGTCTTTCTCTCAGTAAAGATGGACGCCGCTATTTCCTGTTTGTTATATGTGCAAGACTGAACTGGTGCATTGTGGGACATGAAGTCCCATGAACTGCAATTCATGGGACTTCATGTTTTGTCAAATGTTTGATGTGAAAACGGTTTCTAATGTGTGTGATAACAGTTTCTAATGTGTAAATAATGTTTGCCTTTAATGTTTGTAGAAAGTTTATTTAGTCTTGTAAATATTTGAATTTGTTGTCTTTTTTCTGCTATGAATTTTTTGAAAATATGAAAAAAATATAAAATAATTGACACAAAGTAATGTTGTCTAGGGAAGCGACAATAAATTGGTTTCTTACCCTTTACAAAAAACGCATTGAGTAATTGTGGTGTGGGCACTGTGTGTTGTTTACTCATGACATAACTCACAGCATCAAGCTGTGCTTATTGTGGAAATGAATGGAGATTATCCCAAAAAGAAAAAGGGAAGTCATTTTGTTAAAGAGATTACTTGTAATTATAAAAGTCATTCAGAATGAATTCATGAAGGGAAGAGACCCATGACCCCACTGTAAAAATATCTGAACACAAGAAAACTTACAAAGAAGTAGAAAGAGAAATACAATAAATATTCACCACACAACATGAAGATTATTGTGTTTTTTAGTCATACAAAAATGGACTAAGGTTCAACATTATACTTGTTATGGTCATTGGATTAATTTTGACACCTCATTCAAGCATTCTCCCCCTCCAAAACACCATCTGCACTGAGGATCCTCAGTACACCACTGCTTTTTTCCTGGGGAATAAACACATGAACATTGTCACACATTCACCTCTTTGCTATCTCCACTGCCATTTATAAAGGCCACGGACTCTGCTATCCAATCTGCTTCTGTGCTCACACTTCTGTCCTATCCACTTGCCAGCTTAGTATATTGCTCTCTCCTCTTACTCCACTCTCCAATAAGTTATTGTTCAGTTATTTTAGTATCCTGCTTAGAGTACAATAAATCCTGATTTCTTACTTGTACCATGTCTCTTGGAACCTTCTGACATCTCCAGCTACCGCCTGATCTCCTGTGTCACTCCTGCTGTGACCCCTCATCCTTGCCTCATTTTCCTTATGCACCTTCTGCCTAATTCTGTGCCTTGCATTTTCTCTAATTTTCTGCCAATCCTGTTGCAATTTAATATCCAAGGTTCTAGTCAAATATGCAAAATTAATATTGTGGGAAGAAGATCAGCAAAAACTAGTGCATAAAGCCCACGCAGATCTAAGCATGACTTTTTATTAGGACCAGGGGAAAGCCCAATATTTGTCCAATTTTATGAACAAAGACCTTAAAAATAACACTCTTGAGGATGCGATGTGGGCTAATTCCATTAAAGTGACACATATTCGGACACTTAAATGGCACTGCCAATTATAACTGTTGAATGTGTAACTTTAAGCAGGAGTCACTGATGCATGTAATCTGCCTTTGTCCAGCATTAAAAAAGGTTCTATTGGCTAAAGCCGATATTCTGTCGCATGATTATCACCCAATGCATTCAGGCTATTACTGCATGTTTGAGTGGTGATGATGAACATCTCTCCACCAGATGTATGACATTTTTTAAGGAAGTGTTTTCAATAGTGAACATGAGCCCCATAGACAGCGGAAAGAATGGGTAGTCTACCAGACCCCCAGCTAAAACGCTGTATAATATCCATCCTAAGCATTCGGTCAGGTCCAGTGGAGATGAGTCAGTAGACCTCACCCAATTACACCCTGCCTTTTATGATCAGGCCGGGAGTCCCCTAGCCCTAAATTTTAACTAATTCGATGTGGGCAGGTGAGCGCTCTTTCTATAGAGCAAATAGGGAGGTGCTTGCACCAGCACTCTCTGGCCACAAGCCATTGCCTATTTGCACTTCCGTAACAAAGGTGTTTGTAAGAGCCCCAAAGCTGCTCAGTCACCATCACACATGTATTTCACTATTATTATCAGAAGCCACTGTACAAAACAGTTGTTGGACATTCTCTTTAAGATTTCTAGCACAGATGGAGACTTTCTTGATTTTATATTGCTGATATTTGCAGGGCACCGGCATGAATTGCCAAATGGGCACTCTATGTGATTCTATGGTTTTTATTAAATGTAAGCTTTATTTTTACATTGCTATGGTTTGCTATGTTTTTCCCCCAACTCCCCCGCACCCCCTCCCGCTCATCCACTGACTAACAAGACAACAGACTCATTGCTTGCAAATTCAAAATAAATGACATGTATCATGAAGTACCCATTACATGCTCTGCACAGATGGGGCTTATAATAGCAGAGTAATAGAATTAAAGTTTCATATGTAAATGTAATAACTTGCTGATGGAATCCTCATTACCTGGAGTTGTAGAAGGCTTCTCAGTGGAAATAAAGGTTTCAGTTTCGAGAATTTCTTGGGATGTTTGAAGCGTTTCTATTTACAAAAAACATAACATACCTGTCCTTTGAGAGACATACAACAGCCGTGAAAAAATGAAAGCAGTGATAGTGTGATGATGATGAATTTTAAATGTGTTAATAATGGGCAAGATCTAAAATGGCGCATGAGCTTGTTATCGTAACTGGAAAGAAAGAATAAAAAAAGTATTTACAAGAAAATTTTTAGTGATTCCAGTCTAGAAGCTCCACGCTAAAATCAAATAAAAAAATAATGTTAGGTGTTATTATAGCTATGTGTGGGAATGTTACGCAGTAGAGTGATCGGTTCTTGGGTCGTAACATGGATGCATGAAGATGAATGAGGTTATAGAAATACCGATGGTGACAGAAATTATTTTTTTAAATGAAAACAATATTTTGTTGCTGAAAATAAAATCTTAGATTTTTTACCCAATTCTGAGACTGGCTGCTGGGTAGAGGTAATTGTTTTCCTTATAGGCATTTCTTGAGTAATGCGCTGTTTGTCTGTTGGAAACATATTTTTCTTTTATGAAAATATTCTTTAAACAAAACATAGGGAGAAGTCACAAACAAAACTATGAAGAAAGGCAGGCAGCTTGGATGACCGTCCATTTTAGACTCTTCAATGCAGAGGTTAATTTGAAGGGGAGTGAAGAAGAGTTTTTGAAGCAGGAGCACGTGGGCATTTACTGATGTGTTGCACTGGCTATATTATGGGGCAAAGCAACATAAAGAAATGGGTTTAGTTTCTTACAGGTATAAAAGCCTGTAAGTGCAGCACAAGATAATGCAGCACTATGTAAGTGCACACACCTCCCTAAGTAAATCTAGCTCTTGGGTTTCTAAGAAGCAAGAGTTTCTTTGTTTTTAGCAAAGTGCACATTATGGCAGTAGCCAGTAACATCATGCAACTAAATATCTGCATTGATACAGTAGTGATATGTTCAAGATGAAACTCTTTAGTTTACCTGATGTTAAGAAATTATTTCTATACTTAAATATTATCTTGTTACTCTCTGTTGTATCTGGTTGTTTGACTGGTGTATTTGTGATGGGTTTGTTGGATTCTGTGATCTCTGAATGGGCATCTGTTGGAATAAAACAGCAAATGAGCAGAAATATGCTTCCAATGTGTTAAACACTGCAAAACTTCTAATGTCCTATTACTTACGGTAATCTTCATTACTCCGGGTCCCGTAGTCCTCGACACCTTCCATACAATTTGAGACGTTTACTATCTCTGACAGAAAAAAGAAAAAGAAGGAATGCTGGACCTACCCTCCCCCCTCCCGCCGGGAGTACATAAGGGTACATGTCCCAGCATTCCCTCTGAAATACCAAGCCAAAGGATGAAGGCCGGCAAACAGGGCGGGAGGGAGGGAAGTCATGAAGGTATCGAGGACTACGGGACCCGGAGTAATGAAGATTACCGTAAGTAATAGGACATTACCCCCAGGTCCCTCCGTCCTCGACACCTTCCATACAATTTGAGACATACCAAAGCAAACCCCGGCATTCATCCCACAAAACACAACAAACAACCTGTACAGCAAAAACCAGGCATTTATTGAGCAAAGAACAGAAATCACGGGCGAACACAACCCAACACCCCCAAAGCAAAACCGCCCTCCTCACCCAGCAAATTGAGGAGACGGTAATGCCTGATGAAAGTATTGGAAGACGCTCAAGTGGCCGCCCTACAAATCTCGGAAAGAGGGACACCCCGGATCTCAGCCCAGGAGGCCGCCACCCCCCTCGTAGAACGACCTTGAACACCCACAGGAGGAGGGGACCCAGAAAGAGAATAGGCCAAGGAAATGACCTGCTTCAGCCAGCGACCAATGGACACAGACGAAGCCTTACGCCCACGGCAAGCAGCCCCAAAAGAGACAAACAGGGAGTCAGTCAACCTGATAGCCGCCGTGCGCTCAAGATAAACACGCAAAGCCCGGCACACATCCAACAAGGACCAACAGGGACCACCCGGGGAATCCAGAACAGAACCCAACTCAGGCAAGACCAACTCCTGGGACCGGTGAAACATGAGAAGTGACCTTAGGCACGAAGGAGGAATCAAGGCGGAGTACCACCCCGCCCTCCGAAAAGGACAGGAAAGACTCCCGAGACATCAAGGCCCCCAACTCGCCAAGGCGCCTGGCAGACGTGATGGCCACCAAGAATACAACCTTCAAGGTCACAAACTTCAAATCCACCTCCGACAAAGGTTCAAACGGAGGACCAATCAAGGCCCGAAGGACCAAGGGTAAATCCCACAGGGGAAAGGAAGGCCGGGAAACCGGACGAGAAAGAGAAAAACCGTGGAGCAGCCTGGAGACCAAGTCCTCATCATCAGACAGATTACCCCACGGGGAACGAAAAGCCCGGACAGCCGCCCACTGGGCACGCAAGGTGGACACAGCCCAACCCTTCTCAAAACCTTCCCACAAAAACTGAAGCACCGCCTGCAAAGAACAGTGCAAAGGGGAAAGGTCCAAGGCCGAACACCAACGACTGAAGTTACCCCAGTGGCATTCATAGGACAGGAGAGTGGAAAGCCTACGGGAACCCTGGATGGCAGCAGCTAAATGCTCCGGGAACCCGCGCCGCCGCCACCCCTGCCTCTCAACCTCCACACCGACAGCCGCAAGCGGAGAAGAGACAGCGGCGGGGAGGACCGCAGGGGAGACGGGGACAGAGGGAGGAACCAAGGGCCCCGCACCGCCAGAAGACGAACCGTCGGAAACCAAGACCTCCGAGGCCAAAAGGGCAGAACCACAACCACCTCCCGATCCTCCAGACACAGACGGGACAGAAACCTGGGGATCAGCACCAGGGGGGGAAAGGCATAGAGCAGGCGGGACGGCCAGGGAACCGACAGGGCATCCACCCCCCAACAACCCTCCTGCCGAAACCTGGAGCAGAAGCGTGGAAGCTGCGCATTCAGCCGGGAGGCAAAGAGGTCCAGAAAGGGACGCCCAAACTTCCCGCACACAAGCCGAAACGCAACCCGGGTGAGAGACAACTCCAGAGGAGCCGGAAAGCAGCGACTCAGGACATCCGCCGCACAGTTGTCCACTCCCTTGATATGAATCGCAGTCAGAGACAGCAGCTGACCCTCCGCCCAACAAAACAAAGGAACCACCACTGCGTTCAAGGAAGCCGAACGAATCCCCCCTTGATGGTTGAGATAGGCCACCGCCACCATATTGTCCGACCTCACCAGGACGTTCCTGCCCAGCAAACACACCTGAAAACCCATCACGGCACGGGACACAGCAGTCAACTCCCGCCAGTTGAAAGACCTGCGACTCTTCAGCCGGGACCAGCGACCCTGAAGGGACTGAGAACCCAAGGTCGCCCCCCACCCCAAAGCGCTGGCATCCGTCGTTAAAACCAGCGACGGAGATGGCTGCAAGGGGAGCCCCTGAGACAGATGGACCGGATCCGACCACCAAAGCAGTGCAGGCAGAACTACAGGAGACACTGGCACCAGACACTCTCAATCGAGGGACAACGGATCCCAGAGAGACAGAAAGTAACACCACATGGGGGGGAGGTGAAACCAAGCCAAAGCCACCGTAAAGACAGTCGCCGCCATCAGACCCATAAGACGCAACCAGAGGCGCACTCGAAAGGACCCCCCCGCCTGGAAGCTTCGAGCAAGGGACAACAGGGTCACAACCCGAGGATCCGGCAGGAACACACGGTTGAGGTCCGTGCGAAACCGAGCCCCAATGAACACCAGATCCTGCGAGGGAGTCAGGCGGCACTTCGGCAGATTGATCAGAAACCCGTGCCGCCTCAACTCTGAGCACACCAACTCTCTCGCCTCCAACAACAGGTCCCGAGAGGGAGCATGGATTAACCAATCGTCTAAGTAGGGATACACCATCACCCCCCGGAGATGAAGCCAGGCAACCAAGGGGGCGACAACCTTCGTAAAAACCCTTGGGGCAGAGCGAAGGCCGAAGGGCAGAACCTGGAACTGAAAGTGGCACCCCTGAACACAAAATCTCAGGAACCGACGGGACCTGGGATGCACAGGAACATGGTAATAGGCGTCCTGCAGATCCAGGGTACACATGAAGTGACCCGGCAGAACCAAAGGAATGATCCGCTGCAAGGTCTCCATGCGGAAGGGAATCCGCAACACCCACCGGTTCATGACCCTCAAATCCAGGACCAGGCGGAAACCCCCGGTATTCTTGGGCACCAGAAAAATCAGGGAATAAAAGCCCGACCCCACCTCCGAAGGAGGAACCGCCTGAATGGCGCCCTTCCGAAGAAGATCCTCCACCCCTTGAACCAGGTGGGCCCTCCTGGACCGGCAAGCAGGCCAGGGAGTCGGGCGGAGGCCGGAATCTGGAGGGGGAACAGAAAACTCCACCTCGTAACCCTCCCGCAGAACATCCAACACCCAAGCGTCTGAACATGACTGAACCCAGGCATCTAGGAAGAAGCGCAGCCGCCCTCCTACCAACAACCCGGGAACCACAGCCAAAGAGTCAGGAGCGAGGTTTCGGGGGAGGAGGAGACCTAGCCTTACGGTCCCGACCCCCGCCAGAAGAAAACCTCCCACGGCCCTTCCCAAACTTCCCACGAAAGGAAGGCCGAAAGAAAGATTTAGACTTAGAGGGGGCAGAAGAAGCAGGAGCAGAAGCAGAACCCTTAAAAGAAGGAGAATGTTTCTTTTCCTTAAACAGTTTGTGCAGTTTGGTCTCCAACTCCCCCCCAAACAGCATAGAACCCTGAAAAGGCAAACGCAAGGCACAAGCCTTCTGCGCAGAGTCTGTCTTCCAGTCCTTAAGAACAAGACTGCGACGAGCCGCCACACAGGCCCCACCAGAAAGCGCAGCAGCTCGTACCACATCAAAAGACACATCGGACAGAAGTTCAACCTGCCGCTCAATGTGTTCAAGAAGACCTGAACAGTCCGTGGCATCGTCCATCGACTGGTACAGAGACTTAATGTCTGATAGCAGAGACTGCGACAAATAAGTACCATAAACACCGGCCCTCAAGGCCAGATGAGAGCCAGAATAAACCTTCCTCAGAGCCCCGTCAGCCTTCTTATCCACAGGGTCCTTCAGCACAGCGTCCTCAGATAAGGAAGTGCGACCCACCAAACTCGCAACAAACGAGTCAATGGGGATCGAATCAGGAAGATCCGTAGCCATATCTCGGAGGGGGTAAAGAGGGGCCATAAATCGTGGAACCATAATGCGATCCGGATCCGCCCACTCCCTCTTCAGGACATCCCTAATAAAGGGATGAACAGGAACATCCACCGCTGCAGAACTCTGGAATTGGCAGAGCAAAGAACCCCCCGAAGTACTGGGAACAGCGTCATCAGCAAAGCCCATATTCTGCTTCACGTGCATCAGGATACCCGGGATAGCGTCCTTTTCAATATACTTCCCCTTCAGCTCAGAGTCTCCAGCCCCAGCCGACTCGTCACCAGAAGAAGCAGAAGCACCCGAAGCCGCAGCAGGCACCTTTGCGTCCGGCACCACCAGAAGGATTAAAGCTGGTGTCACGTATCTTGAAATTGCACATAATAAAGGAATAGGCAAATAGTGGTAGAATTATTTACTAACCAGAGGTACGATTACTGCTAGCAGGCCTATATAGCTAGTAGGGCACTGGAATCTCAGAAGCATTAGTGGGGCAAGAAGTAGTTCAGGATAAATGAAGGTATGGAAGTACTTGCGGTGGCAGATAATGATATTATGGAAAACTGGAAAAATATTTGTCTGAGGAAACGTTTACAGTTCTTACCCAGTTATGGGTCTGTAGTCTCAGTGAAGACAATTGTTTTTGTTTTTGGTAATCCCTGTGTTACTTGAACATTTTCTGTTAGAAAGTAGGTTGATCAATGTGAATATTCTTTGGTGAAAACGTGTAGTTAATTCCAGAAAAAAGATTAACTAAAGGCAGGTATTTTGGATGGATCATCTTTTATCAGACTCTAGAAACAAGAGAATGATCCAAAGAAAAATAAAAGGAAAGGTTTTGATACACACTAATTTCTCAAAGATACAAAATTCCATTGCTCTTAGCAATGGGCACAGTATGGCAACATCCAGAATGGTCCACATAGACATGTTGGCATGCGAGATATAGTGATAAGAATATATGCAATTGTTTATTTATTGTGCTGCTAAGTTGAGATAAATGTTTTGTTTTGGTAAGGTTCCAAGGTCCGTGAATGTATTTATGATGGAAGAATGAAATAAATGAGAAATAGAATATGTTAGATAGGTTTGTAATAAACTATTAGCAAACCATCAAAGCTGGGATTAGAGAGTTTTACATAAAAGTCACATAAAAAATGGAAAACATAATAATGACTGGTTTCGATTCACTTTCTTGCTTATAATTTTGGTCACTACGTGTGCATGTCAAGTCAAAGGAAGTTAACTTTATTGTATCAGCAGTTATGGCATAACAATTAAAAACATTCCCTAAAGTTCATATTATATAAAATGCCTAGTAAATAATCATGTGCCATACGAAAATCAGCAGTATGGGTATTTGTGTGTGTGAAACCTTCCTTGTAGGTTTGGTGACCCTCAAGAGTTATAGGGTGTGAATAGGCAGCCTTAATAATTATAAGTGTCAATGGGGTCATAGCGTCACATTTTCTTTTGAATATGTGTATTATTGACATCCATGAATAAGATCACTGAGTTTGGAGATTAGGTTTCATGCATAAGATTCATAAGACAAGTTCACATAGCTCTACAAATAGATGTGCTATACACCAATGGCGGTTTAGCTGGCCATTATGGCTTAAGATTGCTCCTGGAAAATATTTGCTCTTTATGACCCTAAAGTAGGTGAGGAAATATGTTTGATGAACAACACAGAACAGCAGGTGCGTTCTTGCAAATCAAATCTGTTTATCTCAGGTCTGGCTTTATGCATTACTGTATGCCTGTCTGTGCACTGCATGCAAACATTTGCAGTAATTACTTCCAATTAAATGTTTGCTTACAGTTGCATTGTATGAAGTCTACCTGTTAAATTTTAAAGTTTTCATCTGGCAACTCTCTTCTCTTCAAGGTGGTCTCCTATACTGAAATGCTATCACACTGGCAATAAATTACTGCATTTCGCAGCTGCAGTATATATTTAATCCAAATATTTCCAAGAGGCAAACTACGTTTTGTACAATGCGACTTGCCATTTGCAGTCTCAGAGCTTACAATTATTCAAATGCTTCAAATTGCAGACTATATTGATGGCAAAATGTCATAGTACATCAGGTCCATATACAGAGGCGTAGCTAGAGCCTCTGGCGCCCGGGGCTATCCCTCAGATTGCCGCCCATGGCCCGTAGCGGGCGGCGCTGGGAAAAATGGACGGCGAGCAGCGGGGTGGATTGGCAGGGTTTAAGTTACAACACCACTCTCTACTCCACTGCAGGTGAAAGCAAAGGTCAGAGCAGAGTTTGCTGTGTGTGTCTACGCAGTATTTTCACAGAGTGAACGCCGTCCACCCTGCCAAGAGGTTGGGCCACACAGAAATATGCTGAACTTGTCCAGGTGTCATTTTCAGACTCCTGGAAAAGTTACACACATTTTAAGATCCTCCACTGGCTTCTTGTGAGGCATAAAAGACCCTAGTGATTGTACACCATTCTATCTACTCTTTCTATCCTCTTTGTATCAGGGATACACTTTAATAATACGCCCTATATTAACTTTGCAGGCTACAAATAAAAAATTGCTGAATGTCTTCAGGAATAGAATAGCTTCCTTTTGGGAGAGGGCCTTTTAATTTGCATTGGCTAGAGAATGACCTTCCCCTCTTGTGCATAAAAAACCTTAAGACTCTTATATGTAATCTGTATTTTGTAATTCTGATCTATAATTCTCTATGATTTTTCTTGTTTTTATTACACTGTTTTTTCCAATTATGTTGTTCTATAGTGCCAAGAATCCAAGGTGTACATCCTTTTATCAATAAACCATAGCATAACATCAAATGTGAACTGAGCTCTCGGAGAGCTGTCCGCTGCTATTTGCTCTCCCAATTCTCCGCTCACAGTTTTGAACTGAGCACAAAAAGGACTGTGAACAGTTCACAGCTCACTGAGTGCTCAGTTCACAATTCCGCTCATCCCTGACTAAGGATGAGGAGAAAATTCCCCCCATCTCCCATTTGGCAAAGTGGTGGAAGTTGAACAAACTGCCCCACAAATACTTTGACAATATGGGGTGGCTAGTACATACTCTTATACCTTTGGAAGTAGGAGCCCCCCTTAGCTACGCCAATGTCCTGGAAAATCTACTGTTTTTTTAGTAGTAACTTGCACTTGGAAATTGAGAATACCGAAAAGTAGTACATGAATTAAAAAGTGTAAACGTATTTAAAACTGTATGCTACCTTTGTGAATCAGAGTGTAACATATACTTTTGAAGTAAATTTACACTTGGGTTAAGTGAATAGCCAAAAAGTAATAATCTTGCTAAAAAGTGTAAATTTCTCAAAAGTATATATTACTCAAAAGTGTAGAGCCCCCAGGCCCTTCAATTTGAAGGAGACATGTAAGTCACGCTTTTGGAGTAAATTTACATTTGGATTTTTGTGAATAAATAGACATAGTAGTAAACTTACTCAAAAGTGTACATTACTCAAAACTGTAAGCTACCTTTGCGAATCAGGCCGTACGTGATCAAAAACAGGGATTTCTACAAAAATAAAAACAAAAGAAACAATCAACAGACCAAAATTCCTTTTTGAAACAATTATATTTTGCTCTAACCCTATCCAACCACAAAAAAAGAATGAAAACTCAAAAGCATCCAATTAACACTGTTAGAAAACCACATCCACCCACCACTCCAGCAAGCTGTGTGTCCACATGGTCTGCCTTCTGACCCCTGAATATGGAAGCCCTTTGCAAGATTTTAATAATCAACAATGCATGTTCAAGTCTTATAGAAGCTGAGTCAGGCAACCTAGTCAGAACATATTCAGACCAGTTTCTACCATTTCACCTTGAAATCATACCCTCATCTCTAGCAGAAGGCTCCTTCCAGAATGTTCTGGAGTCAGGTTACTTCACTTGTGAAGAAACCAAACTCAGACCCAGGAAATAATAAAGTAGGCGCGCTTCTGGGCTGTATTTCTGGCTCACCCCTCGCAACCAACCTCCCCCCACACGTACCCCTTTTCTCCCTCGACAAGTAGCTCCAAGAAAGAGTGTCTATGTAACAAAGCCTCCACTCCACAGCTTTGCTGAAACAACAATACAGCTGTGCTGTTCCTATAGCCCTCCACGTTACATATGTTGCCTTGTTGTTCCCAATGGCCCCGCTTTACATAAATCATAGAAGGGGTACAAGTACACCCTCCTGTTTCTCAACAAAATATCCACTTCCTAGTTAAAAACGCTCCTCCTTCTCCTCCGAGCGTCCGCCCCGTCAACCAGTGTCCCCCACACAGTTCTGCTGCAGACTGTGATAACGTATTACACCAGTTGCCCAACGAAACCCCCTCGTGCATTGTTACACACAGGTTTGGCAAAAGTTTGTTTGTGACAGTCCGGGACTAAGAGAACAATGCACGAGGGGGTTTCGTTGGGCAACTGGTGTAATACGTCTGATGTCTGTCCATCTCTTTTGAGCATTCATCCCATCTGACAGCAGCTGTCTTTCTCCGATAATAGGTTAATAATAATATACCTGCTCTTGTACAGTATACAATATAAATGCCAACTTCAAAATGAAAAAAAATTGTAGGATTAAAGCTGGTGTCACGTATCTTGAAATTGCACATAATAAAGGAATAGGCAAATAGTGGTAGAATTATTTACTAACCAGAGGTACGATTACTGCCAGCAGGCCTATATAGCTAGTAGGGCACTGGAATCTCAGAAGCATTAGTGGGGCAAGAAGTAGTTCAGGATAAATGAAGGTATGGAAGTACTTGCGGTGGCAGATAATGATATTATGGAAAACTGGAAAAATATTTGTCTGAGGAAACGTTTACAGTTCTTACCCAGTTATGGGTCTGTAGTCTCAGTGAAGACAATTGTTTTTGTTTTTGGTAATCCCTGTGTTACTTGAACATTTTCTGTTAGAAAGTAGGTTGATCAATGTGAATGTTCTTTGGTGAAAACGTGTAGTTAATTCCAGAAAAAAGATTAACTAAAGGCAGGTATTTTGGATGGATCATCTTTTATCAGACTCTAGAAACAAGAGAATGATCCAAAGAAAAATAAAAGGAAAGGTTTTGATACACACTAATTTCTCAAAGATACAAAATTCCATTGCTCTTAGCAATGGGCACAGTATGGCAACATCCAGAATGGTCCACATAGACATGTTGGCATGCGAGATATAGTGATAAGAATATATGCAATTGTTTATTTATTGTGCTGCTAAGTTGAGATAAATGTTTTGTTTTGGTAAGGTTCCAAGGTCCGTGAATGTATTTATGATGGAAGAATGAAATAAATGAGAAATAGAATATGTTAGATAGGTTTGTAATAAACTATTAGCAAACCATCAAAGCTGGGATTAGAGAGTTTTACATAAAAGTCACATAAAAAATGGAAAACATAATAATGACTGGTTTCGATTCACTTTCTTGCTTATAATTTTGGTCACTACGTGTGCATGTCAAGTCAAAGGAAGTTAACTTTATTGTATCAGCAGTTATGGCATAACAATTAAAAACATTCCCTAAAGTTCATATTATATAAAATGCCTAGTAAATAATCATGTGCCATACGAAAATCAGCAGTATGGGTATTTGTGTGTGTGAAACCTTCCTTGTAGGTTTGGTGACCCTCAAGAGTTATAGGGTGTGAATAGGCAGCCTTAATAATTATAAGTGTCAATGGGGTCATAGCGTCACATTTTCTTTTGAATATGTGTATTATTGACATCCATGAATAAGATCACTGAGTTTGGAGATTAGGTTTCATGCATAAGATTCATAAGACAAGTTCACATAGCTCTACAAATAGATGTGCTATACACCAATGGCGGTTTAGCTGGCCATTATGGCTTAAGATTGCTCCTGGAAAATATTTGCTCTTTATGACCCTAAAGTAGGTGAGGAAATATGTTTGATGAACAACACAGAACAGCAGGTGCGTTCTTGCAAATCAAATCTGTTTATCTCAGGTCTGGCTTTATGCATTACTGTATGCCTGTCTGTGCACTGCATGCAAACATTTGCAGTAATTACTTCCAATTAAATGTTTGCTTACAGTTGCATTGTATGAAGTCTACCTGTTAAATTTTAAAGTTTTCATCTGGCAACTCTCTTCTCTTCAAGGTGGTCTCCTATACTGAAATGCTATCACACTGGCAATAAATTACTGCATTTCGCAGCTGCAGTATATATTTAATCCAAATATTTCCAAGAGGCAAACTACGTTTTGTACAATGCGACTTGCCATTTGCAGTCTCAGAGCTTACAATTATTCAAATGCTTCAAATTGCAGACTATATTGATGGCAAAATGTCATAGTACATCAGGTCCATATACAGAGGCGTAGCTAGAGCCTCTGGCGCCCGGGGCTATCCCTCAGATTGCCGCCCATGGCCCGTAGCGGGCGGCGCTGGGAAAAATGGACGGCGAGCAGCGGGGTGGATTGGCAGGGTTTAAGTTACAACACCACTCTCTACTCCACTGCAGGTGAAAGCAAAGGTCAGAGCAGAGTTTGCTGTGTGTGTCTACGCAGTATTTTCACAGAGTGAACGCCGTCCACCCTGCCAAGAGGTTGGGCCACACAGAAATATGCTGAACTTGTCCAGGTGTCATTTTCAGACTCCTGGAAAAGTTACACACATTTTAAGATCCTCCACTGGCTTCTTGTGAGGCATAAAAGACCCTAGTGATTGTACACCATTCTATCTACTCTTTCTATCCTCTTTGTATCAGGGATACACTTTAATAATACGCCCTATATTAACTTTGCAGGCTACAAATAAAAAATTGCTGAATGTCTTCAGGAATAGAATAGCTTCCTTTTGGGAGAGGGCCTTTTAATTTGCATTGGCTAGAGAATGACCTTCCCCTCTTGTGCATAAAAAACCTTAAGACTCTTATATGTAATCTGTATTTTGTAATTCTGATCTATAATTCTCTATGATTTTTCTTGTTTTTATTACACTGTTTTTTCCAATTATGTTGTTCTATAGTGCCAAGAATCCAAGGTGTACATCCTTTTATCAATAAACCATAGCATAACATCAAATGTGAACTGAGCTCTCGGAGAGCTGTCCGCTGCTATTTGCTCTCCCAATTCTCCGCTCACAGTTTTGAACTGAGCACAAAAAGGACTGTGAACAGTTCACAGCTCACTGAGTGCTCAGTTCACAATTCCGCTCATCCCTGACTAAGGATGAGGAGAAAATTCCCCCCATCTCCCATTTGGCAAAGTGGTGGAAGTTGAACAAACTGCCCCACAAATACTTTGACAATATGGGGTGGCTAGTACATACTCTTATACCTTTGGAAGTAGGAGCCCCCCTTAGCTACGCCAATGTCCTGGAAAATCTACTGTTTTTTTAGTAGTAACTTGCACTTGGAAATTGAGAATACCGAAAAGTAGTACATGAATTAAAAAGTGTAAACGTATTTAAAACTGTATGCTACCTTTGTGAATCAGAGTGTAACATATACTTTTGAAGTAAATTTACACTTGGGTTAAGTGAATAGCCAAAAAGTAATAATCTTGCTAAAAAGTGTAAATTTCTCAAAAGTATATATTACTCAAAAGTGTAGAGCCCCCAGGCCCTTCAATTTGAAGGAGACATGTAAGTCACGCTTTTGGAGTAAATTTACATTTGGATTTTTGTGAATAAATAGACATAGTAGTAAACTTACTCAAAAGTGTACATTACTCAAAACTGTAAGCTACCTTTGCGAATCAGGCCGTACGTGATCAAAAACAGGGATTTCTACAAAAATAAAAACAAAAGAAACAATCAACAGACCAAAATTCCTTTTTGAAACAATTATATTTTGCTCTAACCCTATCCAACCACAAAAAAAGAATGAAAACTCAAAAGCATCCAATTAACACTGTTAGAAAACCACATCCACCCACCACTCCAGCAAGCTGTGTGTCCACATGGTCTGCCTTCTGACCCCTGAATATGGAAGCCCTTTGCAAGATTTTAATAATCAACAATGCATGTTCAAGTCTTATAGAAGCTGAGTCAGGCAACCTAGTCAGAACATATTCAGACCAGTTTCTACCATTTCACCTTGAAATCATACCCTCATCTCTAGCAGAAGGCTCCTTCCAGAATGTTCTGGAGTCAGGTTACTTCACTTGTGAAGAAACCAAACTCAGACCCAGGAAATAATAAAGTAGGCGCGCTTCTGGGCTGTATTTCTGGCTCACCCCTCGCAACCAACCTCCCCCCACACGTACCCCTTTTCTCCCTCGACAAGTAGCTCCAAGAAAGAGTGTATATGTAACAAAGCCTCCACTCCACAGCTTTGCTGAAACAACAATACAGCTGTGCTGTTCCTATAGCCCTCCACGTTACATATGTTGCCTTGTTGTTCCCAATGGCCCCGCTTTACATAAATCATAGAAGGGGTACAAGTACACCCTCCTGTTTCTCAACAAAATATCCACTTCCTAGTTAAAAACGCTCCTCCTTCTCCTCCGAGCGTCCGCCCCGTCAACCAGTGTCCCCCACACAGTTCTGCTGCAGACTGTGATAACGTATTACACCAGTTGCCCAACGAAACCCCCTCGTGCATTGTTACACACAGGTTTGGCAAAAGTTTGTTTGTGACAGTCCGGGACTAAGAGAACAATGCACGAGGGGGTTTCGTTGGGCAACTGGTGTAATACGTCTGATGTCTGTCCATCTCTTTTGAGCATTCATCCCATCTGACAGCAGCTGTCTTTCTCCGATAATAGGTTAATAATAATATACCTGCTCTTGTACAGTATACAATATAAATGCCAACTTCAAAATGAAAAAAAATTGTAGGATTAAAGCTGGTGTCACGTATCTTGAAATTGCACATAATAAAGGAATAGGCAAATAGTGGTAGAATTATTTACTAACCAGAGGTACGATTACTGCCAGCAGGCCTATATAGCTAGTAGGGCACTGGAATCTCAGAAGCATTAGTGGGGCAAGAAGTAGTTCAGGATAAATGAAGGTATGGAAGTACTTGCGGTGGCAGATAATGATATTATGGAAAACTGGAAAAATATTTGTCTGAGGAAACGTTTACAGTTCTTACCCAGTTATGGGTCTGTAGTCTCAGTGAAGACAATTGTTTTTGTTTTTGGTAATCCCTGTGTTACTTGAACATTTTCTGTTAGAAAGTAGGTTGATCAATGTGAATGTTCTTTGGTGAAAACGTGTAGTTAATTCCAGAAAAAAGATTAACTAAAGGCAGGTATTTTGGATGGATCATCTTTTATCAGACTCTAGAAACAAGAGAATGATCCAAAGAAAAATAAAAGGAAAGGTTTTGATACACACTAATTTCTCAAAGATACAAAATTCCATTGCTCTTAGCAATGGGCACAGTATGGCAACATCCAGAATGGTCCACATAGACATGTTGGCATGCGAGATATAGTGATAAGAATATATGCAATTGTTTATTTATTGTGCTGCTAAGTTGAGATAAATGTTTTGTTTTGGTAAGGTTCCAAGGTCCGTGAATGTATTTATGATGGAAGAATGAAATAAATGAGAAATAGAATATGTTAGATAGGTTTGTAATAAATTATTAGCAAACCATCAAAGCTGGGATTAGAGAGTTTTACATAAAAGTCACATAAAAAATGGAAAACATAATAATGACTGGTTTCGATTCACTTTCTTGCTTATAATTTTGGTCACTACGTTTGCACGTCAAGTCAAAGGAAGTTAACTTTATTGTATCAGCAGTTATGGCATAACAATTAAAAACATTCCCTAAAGTTCATATTATATAAAATGCCTAGTAAATAATCATGTGCCATACGAAAATCAGCAGTATGGGTATTTGTGTGTGTATTCAATAAAATGTTGAAGGCAGGGAGAACATTCCATCCTGCAACTAACTATAATTGTGCCATTTTTGAACAATAAGGTAGTTTTTATCGCGCACTTACAGGTCGATTTGCCTATTTAATTCAGTGGGTAAATTGCTTGATGAGGCCCGGGCTTTGAAGTTCCAATCTTTCCTCATTGCCTTTAGAGACTTATAAGCAGGATTTCAACCCTTTGTGGGGACAGTCAAGCAGAAATTGTGTGTTAGAAATTGGATCTCTAGTTGATAGAGGTATGCATCCCGTCGAAGTAGGGACCACAATCCTAGTCAGGGTAAGCTAGATACAGACTAAAAGATATTCTGTGTTCTCCCTCTGGTCGCTTGGCACAAAGCAGTCAGGCTTATCAAAAGCGGCAAAGCGCCTTGAGACTTCACGGTGATAAGTTGCGCTATATAAGAAACTCTGACATTGACATTGACAATGTGTCAAGTATTTGTGCAACACACACACAGTAAAACAATAAAAACACCGCACAAATTATCCACACAGGTTTTAAAAAATAGAGGATAATTTTATGAATAAAACAAGACCGAACCATTGGTCCATTGTGACCAATCAGGCTTTATTATTATTATTATTATTATTAAGCTGTTTTATAGCGCGCACAATTACTCCGGAGTATCCTGCCAACTTGCCAGGCCAACTACAAGTTTTAACCTCCATCGACTTGCCAAAATGAATAGATAGATACGGTGAAGGACAGATCTGCTCCGCAGATACTCATTTTGCTAGATGCAGAGAATGCCTTCATCATAGTCCACTGGCCTTTTATGAGAAAGGTTCTGGTAACATTCGACTTTGGACGTGAATTTGTGGCTTGGATAGGATTACTGTACACCAGCCCCAGAGCTACGGTTAGGGTAGCTTCAAAGAGGAACCAGACAGGGTTGCCCGTTATCTCCCCTACATTACACGCTGATTCTGGAGCCACTGGCCTGTCTGGTCAGGGCCCACCCAGACATTAGAGGCATCCAAGGCACCGGAGGTCATCACGCAGATGAGCAGATATCCCTCTATGTAGACGATATCCTGCTCCACATTCTGATATTATAGCTAGTTAAGGAGTATGGCAGACACGCAGGATACAATATCAAATGGGGAAAGTCGAGGCTATACCCCGTTGGAGTTGCTTTAGACCCATGTGTTATACCAGGACATCTACATATTACTGAAGAATACTTTACAAGTTTGGGGCCATATATCTACATACGTGAGGCTGACTGCCTTGCTCATAACAGTTTAAGCGAGTACTGGCAGGATTCTGAGAAAATGTAGCAAGATGGAGAAGACTTCCCCATACGCTGCTAGGAAGAGCGGCCATGTATAAAATAATAATGCTCCCCAAACTATTATATATATTTCAAAATACATATCATAAGATACCGGAGGCCATTTTTGAGGCAATTAATGATGAGCTTCGTACGCTCTTGCGGGATGGAGGCCACACTAGAGTTGCACTGCAAACTCTGCAGCGTGGCAAATATAGCAGAGGCATCGCCCTCCCGGATATCCAGGACTACTATCGAGCCGCACACCTGACGGTAATTAGTGAAGGGAGCCATACCCCGGGAGATCACCCCACATATGCCATAGAGAGACTCCAATTCCCGAAACATACTTACCTTCACTAGCTCTATATTAGGCAGGAACACGAGGTGTACTGCCTGCCACACAGAAAACGATTGAGGCCTGGAAGGGGGAGGAGCGTCAGATGAAATGGGATGAGAGACTAACTAAAGCCACACCACTGTGGGAGGGCAGGCTAATACCTGAACTGACGAAACCACAGGGTTTCAAGTAATGGGACATGGTCGGAATTGCGACCCTAGGTGATATAATTAAAAGGGGAGACCTCATCAGATTTGCGGACCTCCAAGCTGAATATCAACAGTTCGATATGCAACAATACAAATATTTACAATTGCAGCATGCTTAGAGGACACACAAACCTGACATTACAGATATCCCAGAATATGCACCACTAGAAGGTAGACTGCTCCAGGAGGAGATACCCTCGAAGGCGGTCTCCTGGACATACAGAACCCTAATAAACAACATCCCTGACAGACTGATACCCCTCAGGCGTAATTAGGAGGAAACACTGTGCCTGTTAGAGGACATAGATTGGGAGGCAGCACTAATGCATCCAAGGGATGTTGCGATTAAGCTTCGGTTAAGAATAATACAACTTAAAATCCTGCACATGGTGTATTATAATAGGGTGTAACTCCATGCAATGGGTAGGGCAAAAACGCCTAACTGTTTACTGTGTAAAACTGATCCAGGCACCTATATGCATATGCTATGGGAATGCCAGCGGATACAGAGATATTGGTCCAGAATAATAAAGGAATGAAGTGCTGTACTTGACACGCACATCCCTATGGACCCCAAATATATTCTACTGGGCATCCCTACAGATATCGATCGCCCCAGATATAACCTCCTATTGTGCCACCTGGGACTCATAGTTGCCAAAAGAGATGTTGCCAAGCACTGGAGAGGGGAAGACCTGCCCACAATGGTCAATTGGTGAGCCAGTATGGACTTATATATGGGAGCCGAGAAAGCAACCTATATGGCCAGAGGATGTCCCCAAAAATTAAAGAAAATGTGGCTGCCTTGGTAGGGTCAGAGACCCAGTACTTATACCCAAATGTACCTTTGAAGGGAGGGTGACCTTGAACTGCACAGGTCCCCTTTCATACCAGTCCTGTTTGCTAGCTTTCTGTGGGGTGTAATCAGCCCTTTGTGTGGGAAACAGGACACTGTCTATTTAGATAAGTATGAGCTCCCCCACTCTCTCCCTGCCCAGGAAGAGATATCAGAACGCAGATGAATCCAGATGAGTTCTTTGTCACACCAACCCTTCCTGCATTTGTGGCTGTCTAAAAGGAATACACAAAGTGTAGCTGTCACCCACCCTAGACGTGTTTCGGAGACAGACTGCAGCCAGACAGAGTTAAGTTAAGAGCAGATAAATGTTCTCTTTCTAAAATGTTAAATCCATCTTTACCACGCAAGAGGATTTCTCATTACTATTCCAAATATATTAAACATGATGCAGCTACTCCTTTCTAATCAGGAATTACAGCTTAAAAGTGTATTAAGGATTTCCCAATATTACCTTATGAGAGGAGTAGGCCTCACAGTAGTGAAAAATGAATGTATGTGTTTGTCACTGCTAAAATAAGTAAAACTAAAAGGTACATGTGTTACCTTTTGCTTACACAGTACCCTTCCCTTAGGGCTACCTAGGGCCTACCTTAGGGGTGACTTCTGTGTAATAAAAGAGGAGTTTAAGGTTTGGCAAGTGGTCTTAAATGCCAAGTTGAAGTGGCACTAAATTGCAAACACAGTCCTTGCAATTGCAGGCCTGAGATAGGTTTGAAATGCCATGTGTGTGTGTAGCACAATCAGTGCTGCAGGCTCACTCCTAGCATTTAGGTTCCAGGTCCTGGGTATATGGTATACCACTTTACAAGGGACTTACAAGTAAACTAAATATGTCAATGCTATAAACACCAATGTTACCATGTTTAGGGAAGAGAGAACATGCATTTTAGCACTGGATAGCAGTGGTAAAGTGCTCAGAGTCTAAAGGCCAACAAAAAGAATTCAACAAAAAGAGGAGGAAGACAAAACATTTGGGGTGACCTTTCAGAGAGACATTTGCCAACACTGTGTTCATATTTTATCACATTAAACGCCTCTCCTCAAGAGAAGGATGTTTTTTCTGTCATTTGCGATCTCAAGGTGGCATTTCACAAGGTTGAGGGGGACTAAAACTAGGTCCCTATAAAAGTAATCATGACCACATTGTTGCTGTGTGCAAACAAAATAGTAACTGTGTATTATGGAGTCAATGTTAGATAATCAAATAGTGTCCTGCATCCAATGAAGTCAAACAGCATTGTCGTTTGGACTCTATATTAGGTAACCTTTTTTAATTATAATAATGACTTTATGATGAAATATAATGCAGATTGTCTGATGGTAAATCGTACTGCCAAATTTGACCTTTTAGATGTAAATGATACTATCTTTGATGTTAGAACTAAAAATTAACTTAATGAAGATTTTCTGATTTTCTGAGCTATTGCACAGATTCCTTTCTTTTTACATAAAGTGCCTTTGGGGTTGGTTGAAGTCATTGGATATCTGAATACATGCTTTTCCTTTCTACCATGCAAAAGGTAAAAAGTGCTACTGCCGCAATTCTGTGCATCAGCCACACTGAGCTTGAAACTGAAGGACAAGAGCCACTATCAGTTTTTTAGAGATATATTTGGTGAAGACCATGGAGGAAATTATGTGGGTTAGAATTGTGGGGTCATTTGACTATTGAACCATTAACTTAAGTCCATAATGCCACCTCCGGAGAGTGTTTACTTCCCCTCAATCTACACTGATAATGTTTGTCAGGTTGGAGTTAGGTGTCCAAAATGTCAATCATCTTGTTACTATTAAACTTCTTGTAATGTGGGCAAGGCTATGCATAAATACCTAGGCAAATGTTTTTTAAGATACAATGAATGTCCTGTTCAAATATAAACATTCTCTACATCTATGGGTAGATTATGAAAAGGAAATGTTAATTAATTTGAGCAATGTGCCAAGCAGATGTCTCATACTGCTAAGATGAAGTGATAATATTGAAAGAAAGTGCTGCATGATGAAAATAATAACATATATTCAAAAGCTGTTCAGTCCAGGCCACTTACAACATCGAACATATATTGTATATCAGTTGTTCATTTGAATTTACTGCCTCTGAGTTGTTGTATTGCAAGACGGGGTAATTCATAGTATAGCTAGTGTCACTTCTCCCAAAATAAATAAGAGGATGAATTGCACTTTATATTTATGTCCTGCATATGGCCAACTATGGGAAAAGTGGATTTCACCTCTTCTATTAAACTTTGCTTGTGATGATGGGAAGGCTGGACAGAGGTATGTAAATTAATAAAGCTTATGAAAGTGCAATATTCTATTACTATGTTCATATGACATACGTGGGGTAGACAGAATCTCTTAATGTGATGATTATTTGGCAACTATTAGTGACTATGTATTTTTAAAAAACTTGGTATGATATTGTAATATATGAATTTGTTAACGTTTTCATTTCAAGGCGGCAACTCATTTAATGTTTTTAGAACTGAAAATATGATATGGGTTTGCTACATCTAAAATATATTATTTGTAATTAAAAATCAGCAGCACTAAAATTTGCTTAGGATAATTGCAAACATGATTGGATATGGTCAACCAGACAAAGCAAGTGAATGCTTTCCAGCTGTACTGTTTACATGACATTTCCTAATTCAGAATTCTGGGCTGATTGAAGAAAGTCTTAATTTTGTTACCCAATTGATATGGCTCCTTAGTGGAGGTAATAGTTTCTACTGTTGTAGTTCCTTGGCTCGCTTCATGTTGTTCTGTAGGCCAAACAGTTAACAAAGTACAGTATTATTTTAAGAAATGGTGGAGACATGGAGACAATATCTGAAATAAACTGAATATTGAAGACTTTAATTGACAAAAGAATGGAAAAAAGATGGTTTGTTGTATGAGTAGTCGTCAAAATAGCAAGAGTTTCAAAGTTTTTACCAGGAAGCACATTCCAGTCACAGCCAGTAAGCTGAATGCGATAGGATGTACATAGAGAAAACGGTGAAATGTTCAGAAAGAGACATCATTGTTTCCTATGTTACCAAATTATTCATCCAATTAAGTGCCTATTGTCTTTTACCTTGGATCAACTCTTGCTGCACAGGTGAGGTTTTGGCTTTTTGGATCTTTGAGGTTATAGTATGTGTTTCTGCTGAAAGAAATAGTAAATGATCGATTGTTTGGTGTGAGATGTATGTGCAGGAAAATTACAGAAATCTATCAAATTAAAGCTGCTACAAAAATGAAGAAATAATTAACAGATTGCTTGTGGATTTATGCCTGTATTATCCTGAAAAGGACTAACAACATGTTTGTTAAGAAATAGTAAAATTACATTAAACTGAATTTAACCCAAGATTGCTTGGTAACACCAACAACAGGGGACACACAGACCAATGGAAAATAGTATCCTTCATGTCTTTGTACACTACACATTCCTCTTAACAACTGTGATAGTGCAATGATGGTGAAGTTGCAAGGTGTTAGTGATGATTTTAATTTAATGCAGAACTATAATGTGTTATCAGCAAAGAGGCATAGAACGAAAAAAGTGAATGGCTAGTCTCATATCCCTAAATGCTCTAAGCTCTAAGAATAGGCAAATAAGCACAGACACCATTTTACTTGGCAATCCCGCTTCCACTAAGCTTCACTGTCTAGAAGAACAGTCAAATCACATTAACATTAATGAGAATTACATTTTATGAAGATGCATGAGGTTATAGAAGAAATAGTGGTGGCTGAATATGATCTTTTGAAAGGAAAAATAATGTATTGGTGGCAGAAAATGTTAGATTCTTTACCCAATTTTGAATCCAGCTGCTCAGAAGATGCAACTCTTGTCATTGTTGTTGTTTCTTGGCTCACTTCATGTCTTTCTACAAAATTGTTACAGAATGAATGCAATAAGTTTTAAAAGCAGGTGGAGACAATGTCTGAAAGAAAGCTGTGACTGAAGTCCGATAATTTCCATGATGATATCTCATCAGACTGGAATAAGAAGAGTTTGATTCAAAGAAAAGTCGAAAAATTATTTGTACTATGGCACCCCCAAAAAGCAAGAGGTTCACTATTTTTAGCAAGATGTACATTATGGTGGAAGCCAGTAAGCTCAGTATGACTGGCTAGACAGCAAAAAATTGTATAATGCTTAAAAGAGTTTAGTAAATTAATGATCTAGGGCCAGATGTAGGAGCCCAAATACCCGTCGGTAACGGCCGATTTCGGCAGTTCCCGACCGGTATTTGGGTATTGTAATGTAGGGGGCTAGAAAATTACAGAATCTGTATATTTACCGATTCGGTAAATTTACAGATTCGCTAAAATGCCGAATCAGTAAATATACCGATTCTGTAATTCAATATGTAGGTGGCACAGTTTACAGTGCCACAGGCCCTTAGAAATTAGTTATTTACCAGCCAATGCTATTGGGTGGTAAATTACGAATTTCTGTGTACATGCACATCTGTGCATGTACACCTGTGCCATGTGGCACACATACATGCCCTAAGGGCATGTATGTGTGTCACATGGCACACAAGCCAGAAACAGGGGTGCAACAGGGTGTCAAAGTGACACCCTGTCCCCCTTGGAAATTCGGTATTTTTACCGATTCGGTAATTACCGAATCGGTATTTGCTATTGAATCCTATGGGCTTCAAGGCCCATAGGAATCGATGGCAAATACTGATTCGGTAATTACTGAATCGGTAATTACTGAATCTTACCGATTCAGTATTTTTACCGATTTCTTTTCCTACATAGTAATTACCGATTAGTAAATACCGAATAAGTAAAATTCGGTATTTACCATTCGGTAATTTGCTATTACCTACATCTAGCCCCTAATGTTTAGTTTTTACCCTCTGTTGACTCTTGCTGCTCAGCTAAGATACAGGTTGCCTCCATATGGAATTCAGTGGTGATTGTAAGTGTTTGTGCTGGAAGAAATGTTTTAATGAGCAGGAGTTTGGTATGATATTTGTACGTTATAAATAATCTGAAAGCCATAAACACTAGGATGGTACATAAGATGTTGTGTGGCGTTTTAGGTTCTGAGTAAATTTTCCTAATTCATACCCTTATTTTGGTACAATTCACATTGCCCTAATATAGGCTAGAAATAATTCCCTTATTTAGACATAGCCCATGCAAACCAAATACAGGCATGTCTACTTCCACCCGTACTAAACGTCACAACGATTTCTAGGAAAAACAGCTTAAGCAGTAAGGGATTTTCCCCTTGCTTGAATATTGATTTGTCCAAGAAATCATGTACTTTGCAAAGAACTACTATTCCCTAGGGGTTCTTTCCTGACGTTATTATGCCTGACTTTACATCAAACTATTTCTAATCAAAAAGGGGGGGGGGGGAGGATCACTTGTCCTGTGTAACCTGGGCACAGTTTTCACTGGGATGACCCTTGGTAAAAGACCCTCATACACGTGTAGTGATGGTGGTATGGGCGGTATATCTTGGTTCTCCGCCTTCGTTTACACGTCTGTGCAGAATCATGGGGTCAGTTGGTATGCACCCTCCACCTGGAGGAGAACACCCTAGGTTAAAAACAGTAGTGATCAGTGATAGTGGGTGATAAGTGAGTGAATATCTAAAAACAATCCAATCATGCCAGGAAAAATACACTTTAATTGTCCGGGATTGAATTGTGGGTTGAGGATATAGTAGAATATGTTATTAGAAATAATTAGGATTCATACATATTCTATCCACTGGTGTTCAAACAATGGTCGACATGTTTCAGCCTGCTGTCGCCTAAAAAGGTCGGTATGGCTTTCTTCGGGACCAGGTGAGTTCCGTGTACAGAGTGACTGATGTCTACTCTTTAATGAGGGCCAAAGTTGGACCTGTGAGTGAAACAACAAATCATTTTCTAGGGTGTGGGTCATAGGGACGTGTTCATTACTTAGACAGTATTTACAAACGTGTTTAATAAAAAATTACTAATTGAGAGTAGGCTTCGCTTGGAAACTCCCTGCTTAAAGGGAACGTCAACCACATAATCATCCTAACACACAAACACAAATGGGACAGTAAACTTCATTGGAAGTATGCTTAAAAATCAATGCCATTCTCGAATTTTCTAATCAGCACATGCTATATGGAGGTCTTTTGAGTCATGGGACATGCTTTCTGATGATTTCACATAATTGTTATAATGGGATATCTGTGAAGTTTGATATTCGAAGTCGCTCTTAAATTAGGTATATCTGAATATTCCTCTTATCAGTGGAAAAGTGCTCCCCACTACTATGGAGGGAATCCTCTTTTTACATATGTCTGAATATGTTAACCCTCATAGTGACTTCTGTAAACAGGGCTCTATAAAGCCGTTTTTACAAACATTAGTTAGGCCGATTACACATACCTTTCATGGGCTAAACGATTAGCTTTTCAAACGTGCTCCAGGAGGTAAGAAGGAGGGGCGCTTCTACAAAAATAGAAGCAGACATTTAATGGACGGGACAGGCGATCACTTATCTGTGTCTTTGCCTCGTTCGTTTGGTCCGCGTTCACCATACCTCGTCGCTCTCTTCTCCCGTGTGCAGCTTGTGCTGTCTCTTCCTCTCTTGGGCCCGGATGAGGAAGATACTCTGTCTTCCGGGTTAAATGATAGTCTTTGGTGTGGAAATTGACGAAAGACTATGGGGAGACGGGAAAAACTCCGTAAAAGGTTGATGAGGTGAAAAGACCTAGTTAATGGCTAAAAAATAAAAAATAAAAAATAAGCAATCTACAAAGGGCTTGTTCCTAGATGTAAAATGGGCAGTAAATTAATGCCATCTTTTAGGAGTTTTTAGGGTAACATCTCCTTCGAAGATTAGGGAGCTCTTATGAATGATGTAGAAAAAAGGGGGAGAAAAGGGGAAAGAGGGCTCCCGTCTACGGGCGCTTCACCCTAATATCCCTATGTAACAACGTTAGGGAGCACCTATCTGATAGGTATTCGTCCTGAATATGCAGCATTAGCAGTTAGTTCAGTTTGGTTATTCAATATGGAGAACTGTTAGACAGCCTAGTTGTTCAATGGTTATTTCTTATAAATTCCTGATATGTGGAGTTAGACATATGTATTCTCCATGTTAATGTAGGTATTCGTAAAATGGTCGTTCATACTTGCAGAAATTAAAGAAATGTAAAGAAATTTGGTCACAGGATAGACAGAGATTCTTGTGGGTTCCAAAAACTCTCATCTGTTCAGGCTTAGCCAGGGGATGTTGTCATTCAGTCCCTGTTGGTCAGTTCCCAGACGATGGACCCACCTCTGTTCTTTTTCGAACAGGATACGTTCTGCATTGTAATCTTTTTTCATCAGGGTCTCTAAGATGACCCATTTGAGGTCTTCTACTGTGTGTCCCTTCTCCAGATAGTGCGCTGCCATCTTAGTGGTGGCCTTCCTGCATTTCACATTGCTTCTGTGTTCACAGATCCTCTGTCTTATCTTTCGGCATGTCATTCCAATGTAGCGCATGTTGCACGGACATGTGATCATATAGATCACATGACTCGAATTACAGTTGGTGTGGGTTCTTATGTACCATTTCATGTCCGGTAAGAGTTGGATCATCTTTGTTGTTGTTGTCAAATGACAAACCGAACAGCTTCCACAGGGGAAGTGACCTTGGACAGGTGGAAGGTCCCAAAGTCGTATTTGTTTCATTCCTTGTTCTGGTTGAGGTCTGGTATGGACTAGGATATCTTTGAGGTTCTGGGTCCGCTTATTGGCGAATCTTGGTTTGGGCCATGTGAGATTGGCCGAGGTTTATTTACTATTGACTTGGTTGGAAGCCGGACTATATGTCGTGACACAGGTCATGAGGTCTTGTTCTTGGTTTCTGGGGTTAGTTTCTAGGAGGTTTTCGCGATTCTGGTTCCTGGCTCTTTTTTTACACTTCTTGATCACTTTCTTGGGGTAATCTCTTGCTGCAAGTTTGACACATAGGTCATCTGCTTGGTGTTGGTATTCCTCGGTTTTACTGCAGTTCCTGCGTAGTCGTAAGAACTGGCTGTAAGGGAGACGTGTAAACGAATGCGGAGAACGAAGATATACCGCCCATACCACCATCACTACACGTGTATGAAGGTCTTTTACCAAGGGTCATCCCAGTGAAAACTGTGCCCAGGTTACACAGGACAAGTGATCCTCCCCCCCCCCTTTTTTGATTAGAAATATTTGAGGTCAAGGAACTTGGTGGGATCACAAGCATTCCTTCTCCCTATTTTTGATTGACACATTTACATCAAACTAGACACCTTTAGGGTATAAATATGCCTTCACTTGCTCTAGCAAGACACAGAGGTTCGGAGCAGTTCGACTATCTACTTGCTGACGCAGCTCGCTACAGCAAGTACCGAAGGAAGCCAACCCTCCAGCTAATGCACTGATCGAGAAGCTGTCCTTTTTCTCGTTGAGAATCCAGCTCCAGCGTTTCCAAGTTCCCCTTGCGGGGTGTTGGGAAATCAAATCCCGAGACTGAGATACCAGACCTCATTCATTCTAAACTAAAGGTATGGAGCTGATTAGATAAACAAAATAGGGGGGGTGGGGTGCACACCTTAATTTTAGTAAAATTAAGGTGTGCACCCCACCCCCCCTATTTTGTTTACCAAATCTAAACCCATCATGGGGTAGCACCCGTTATATCACAGAGGAGCAGTGAAGTAAAAGAAGCGCAAAAGACTTTCCACACGTACGGAGTAAAAACCTGGGGTCAAGAAATAAATGCAGTTTATTGGGACATTGGCACTGTAAAGCGCGATTTCATTTGGGAACATTTTTGCAGCAACACAAATGAGAGCACTCCATTCTGAAACGGCGAAAAACATTTAGTCTTTAACACGATAGAGAACTGTGTTATGGGTAATGCAGTCTTGAATGAATATGCAGGCACAACAAACGCCTCCATGGCGGGAAAACAGTAATTAGAACCGTAATTGGAAGGTGGGGCCTTGAGAGGGAGAGATTTAAATAAGGGTGGTTACCAAGCGCATTTAGTGAAACTGACTGGGCTGACGGAGTGGTGAGAACGCCTGAAACAGGTATGTGGTAGTATCTGATTTAAGCACTGAGATGACTGGAAGATGAATGTTTGGTTTGAATATAGCACAGTGAGTAAGTGGGAAAATGTGGGATGTTGCTGGATGAGAAATACGAGTGCATGAGTGTACATAGGCTGAACGTTTTTTCTTTCGTGTGTTTTTGAGTTGTTTTTGAGTTGTGCAGGGTGAGAATGGAAGAGGGAATATCTTCAGGATGAGAAAGGGGGAGTAGGTGAGTGTTGCATATATTAGAGTATACATATCGGGAGGAAATGGTCGAAGATGCACGTGTTTGCACATTTTGTGTGAAAAACGGGGAGCGCAGTATGAATGCAGTACGTGAGGGACAAGGTGGGGCGTTAATATGGAGTGGGGGTGTTTAATACATTGGGTGGCAACTTCGAGAGTAGTAGGAGAGCAATGTTATGTCAATGCGGAGACCACCTTTAGATGATAGGGTTTCGACGTAGTCAGTGTCTACATGTCATAAAAAGATATTATTTCGAAATGGTTTCAGAAATCGTTTTGTAAAAGGTTTTTTTGTACGCAATGAATGTGAGTCAAGTAACTAATGAGATACTATGTATTAAGCATTGACATGGTATGATGTCATATACCTAGTATTGTATGATGTTAATGAATACGTGTTTCTGTATTAATTTCAGCGCACCCTGACGAAGAGCACCTGATGCTCGAAATGCATTGGTCTTTTAATAAACGCTGTTTTGGATGAACCCCTGCATCTGTCGTGTTTGTGCAAGAGGTCCGGATGGGCACAGCACTCACATTAGAAATTTGAAAATGGCATAAATATCCCGTGTGTGGATTGAAGTAAAGGATGAAAAATTTCAGATTAACATAATAACTATGGTTGATGGTGGAAAATATTGGTCAAAAAATCAAAACGAAGAAAGTGTCTGCCAGATGGCGTTATGCAATTGTGCGGCCGGCTGGAGCAACAAGTTGTCCCCTCTATTCACTTCATGGAGCTGATTAGAACCTAAGAGAAATCTTGGATAGATTCTTGGCAAAGAAAACTAAACCTATTCTACACCACACTTACACGTACAAAGTCATCACCGCTACATAAAAACTCACTAGACGCAACAATTTTAAATTCAGCAGAGACCGCAACACCAACACTCTTCAAAGAGAAAACAAGCAAACAGACAGAGCAGAAGCACTTCGGCCTAGCTAAAAACAACCGACCCAGCAACTTACCTGAACTGGCAAACGAAATACAAAGTTAAAAAAGGACACTCGTGGGCAATCTGTAGTAGTAATAACAGAACCTGCCACGAAGGTTGCAGAGCAGGCCCCTGTGGAGTCCCCCCAAAATCAACATGTAGGTCACAAACACCGACTCACCTAAAAACATCGTCAACCACAGCAAGGAAATCACTGTCCAGGAACCAAAGACGAAGGCAAGTATACAAAGCACGACTAAGCCAGCTATTGTACAGGAAAAAGAGGATCTTCACGGAGTCAGTATAGAAAGGATTGACACAATATCTAAAACCCAACCCCTACACTGGGTCAAACAACACGAGCTAACAACACATAAGTGAACAGTGCCCCTGGAAAGAAAGAGTCAGACATTATTCTGCTTATTCCGGAATTCAAATCTAGAGGAAGAGTGGGCACCCTAAACAGGGGTAACATACTAAGGCTTATCCACTCAATTGAAAAACAAAAAACATTAACACAGCAGACTGGCTCGCAATTGAATTTCACTACAAGGTCACGAAACAACTAAGACAATATGAAAAACAAACAACCTAGCAGATTTAATACTGGGGGAAACGCTCAGATTTTCTTAATGGGGAATAAAGCTCGAAGCAGGAAAAAGACCAGCCTACCCCACCCCGCTCCTAGAAGAAAGAAAAAAAAGAACGCTTACAAACAGTCAAATCAATACTGAAAGGAGCACATAGTTACTCCCCAGGACTCGATAGCAACCTATCACACCTAAAATACAACCCAGCAATCTGATTCAAACAGGGCAACCCTACAGCGGACAATAACCATAGAAGACACAAAGTGACAAAGAGCATCAGGCCAGACCCTCACGAAAGCTGAAACACCTAAAATTCAAATATGCATTTGGAATATCATAGGTCTCTCTGACAAACTGGAGAACCCAGAAACATCAAACTATTTAAAATCATTTGATCTGATCCTACTCCGCGAAACCTGGGAAGAGAATGAAATACCCCTACAAGGATATACAACTCATACTTACCCAGCAACCAGAGGGTCTTCCTATGGTCACAGCTCAGGTGGCCTGGCGTCACTTGCCTCAATACTAACTATCGGAACAATGGAAGAAATCAAAGTAAAAATCACTCCCCCTTGTGCGATACAGGCACGAGTAATAACAATCGGAAACAATCAGGTTGCTCAACCACTATACATCATAAACACATACATACATCCAAAGAACAGACAAAAGGGGCAAGAGAACTTGTTAGCGAACTGGTAAGACTCATGGAGGAAAGGGATATGGAGGACATACTCCTAGCAGGTGACTTTAATCTTCACCTCTTTGGTGAGAAATCAGATAATGAAATATCACTGGAAATGGACATCACGTGGGGAATACCAATCCAATCCACAGCCTATCCAAATAAGCAAACAAGATGCTCAAATCAACTACTGAGAGACCTCGAGCAGTTAAACTTGAGATTACTAAACGGACGATTTATAGAGGATACACTGCCAGCATCAGCATATTTCTCCTCCACCACTTCTTCTCATCTCCACTTCACCCATGCTACACTACCACTGTTCAAAATAATAAGCTCGTTTAAGGTTGGAGAGAACAGCCAAAGTGACCATTTGCCACTAGAAGTGAAACTAGGCGTGACCAGCAGGAATGATGTGGAAGTGGAGTGGAGAAATATTGGCACAGAGCACACAACTAACTATAGATGAATAAGGTGCAAGACTGACAAAGTAGCAGAATTAATAACCAGCACAAAACAATCTTGCACCAGATAATAAGCTCGACAAAGAACCCACTAGAGGCCTGGGAAGAATTCAGAAGGGAAGCTAAAAACCTAAAAAGGGAATATGCCGTGCAACACATTCGGCAAGGTAACAACATCAGAGATAAAAAGCCTAAAACGGAAAATAAATCAGATCCTTAGGCAGCTCCGTAAACTACCAATTAACGAAGGTCTGCAAAAGGAGCTGCGAACCCTAAAGGCACAGCAAAAGAAGAAGATATGGGAAAGGAAAAGGCAATTGAACGACGAACTCTGGGCAAAAATTGTGTACGACTCGAAACAGAAGAACAGCGCTAGATTTTGGAAAACAATCCACAGCCTCCAACGGGCAGGCCACAAAGTCATCAACTCAAACATATCTGAATCTGAATGGGCACACTACTTATCAAACCACTTTAATGTTAAAAACCCAGAGGGGAATCCACCCAGAGGCGGAACTCGGTTAATCGAAGCGCATCCAAGCACCAACAACACTGAAATACACAAACATGAAGCAAACGACGACTACATAACAACATTACCCCCGAGTAAGACCGCAAATCCGGATGAGGAAGCAACAATAAGCCTCAAACCAACTGCAAACAGAAAGGAAAAAAACCATGCAGCAACAGAGGCTAGGATCAGGCCACAGATTTCAAAAGGCAAACCAGAGGGTGCTCCTGGCTCCAATGGAATCCCGCCAATAATCTACAAGCAAGACGCCGACTTTTTGGCGCCAGTCTTCCAGGAAATTAGGGAAACAACAATAAGTCCAACATCCTGGAGAGTTTCTATAATAACAGGGCGAAAGGAGCAATCCAAGCAACTATCGATTTATTGCCCTAATCCACACAGAGGCAAAGTACTATGCGGGAATCATCTTGGAGGAACTAACATCCTGGGCAACCCTAAAGCACATCATCCTAGTTAACCAAACCGGATTCTGTAGAGGCCAGGGCACAATAACCAACATCACGGCGCTAACTCTTCTGACAGATGCGGCAAAAACTGCCAAGAGCTCGCTATTTCTATGTTTCATAGATTATAGCGCTGCATTTGACCATGTAGACCAAAGTAAACTTTGGCGGAAGCTGGAAAAATGAGGAATTCCCGGGCCACTCCTACAGCAGCTGATATTATTACACACAACACTTGGGTCAAGATCAAACTGGGCTCTGGAACGCACCTTTCAAGGCAAATCAAAACCACCAAAGGTTTGAAGCAAGGATGCGTCCTAGCCCCAATGCTGTTTAACCTTTTTCTCGCAGTTCTCCCTGGAGAATTGGAGAATACCAAATCGCATGCTCCGCGGCTGGGAAACATCTCACTTTCAAATCTCCTATATGCAGACGACCTGGTCCTAATCAGTCGGTCCCCAATAGAACTTCAACATCTTCTGGACGCCACCAACACATTTTCCATATATAATGCATTAAAGAACAATTTACACAAATCAAAAGTCATGTCAGTGAACTATAACAAAACAAATAAACTTGCATGGTTCCTGGACGGACAGAGGCTATATCACCTAGCCACTTATAAATATTTAGGCATACTTTTAGACAGTAGAGGTTCGTTTAAACACCAATTAGAGGCTATCCGCCGGAAGGGTACAACATTCTATTTTTCAATGAAGCCCTTGAAGAAAGCTCTCCCTGACCGGTCACTGGACCCCCTTCTACAGGTGATTAGAGCATGTTTATAGCCCATGCTCACATACGGCAGCGAACCCATGCAAGGGAAAGAAGCCGCAACACTAGACAAAGCTATCAGCTGAGCATACAGGGCAATTTTCCATCTGCCTAATTACGTCTCGCCTGCTCAAATCCGCCTCGAATTTGGTCTACAGAGACAAACAGTGGAGAAAAGAGGTGCCTATATAAAAAGCTGTCGAAAAATCAGAGGCGCCGAGCAAGGATCTTTAAACGCCCAAATCTGGACTGAACCCTCTACCCGAGAGAACTCACCCGCAAGGAAGTACTTAAAAGAATCACTGGAGACCTTGGGTCTAAACAATGTCTGGGAGTCATCCACAGACATCAAAAGTTTCAAAAAAGTGGTAATAAAAGCAACCAAAATGATATCATCTATAGAGGACAAAGAAACACTGACCAAGGGGGCTCAAGGATGGACAGTGCTGAAAGACTATAACGCACTGAAGCCGCAGGAATACCTAAAAACGGGCCTTACGCAGATGACAAAAAACACATTTTTAAACCTGTGCCTCTGCATCCTACCAATATTACCCCACCTGGCACCTTGGAGAAGGGGAGGAGAAGATAATCTCAGCCAACTCTGCAGAGCAGGGAAAGAGGACTTAATACATATAATCTGCATCTGCCTAAACCTGATGGACATAAGGCGTTCCTTATTTTGAGTTTTATGGAACCAAAAGGACATAACTAGTTGTAGGCAGGCTGTGATGCTGTGCTTTAATCCTGAAGAGACTCAGTTAAATTGTAGACTAACAAAATATTTTGATACAGTGGCTAGAAGACTCACGAGATAGCAACATGGCTCACCTAAAGCACCAGCACCTCAATCGCACAGCCTGCCCAGTCAATTGCCAAGCTACAACCACGCCAGAACATACGGGGCACATTGACCCTACAATTTTTTTTTGAATAGTTTATACTAAAACGCAATTGAGACTTTTATGATCTTACAGAGTGTGATCACCTTCTTTTCTTTATACTACAAATGTAAATAAGGTTTTTATAATGGAAGTTTTTAATATTGTGAGTTTTTATTAACTGTACAATAAAATAAATCAATCATACACCACAGTTATGCTTTAAAACTAATCTTCGGTTTTGGGCTTACATTTTATTATACTAGAGGGCACCTGGAAGCATGTTACCATTAAAATGCAGCCCTGCTTAACAGTTATGTACATTCTATCTGCATTAAGTGCGCCTCAGGTGGAGACACTGTAAGTTTTAACACGTCAGACCTTACAGGAATGGAAAATGTTTGGCTTTCTGCTCAACTCTAAGTGCCATCTCAGTATCACTGCTACTCTGAGAAAAATGTCCATGATGTAAGATAAACTTGCCCCAAAAATTCAACAAAGGAGAACTAATTTTGTTTGCCCTGTTTGGACTTTATTTAATTACAAGGGAGTAGCCAGAAAAATAAAATAAACTGCACTTTGACACATTTATGCATGTGGCAATAAATGCGCAAGTAAAGTGAGCAATCCCAACACTCCCTATGTAGAGCCATGGAATTGTACCCCTGGGGAAAGTTTGCAGAAAATGATGCAAAATTTTGAATAATATAGCATGACATTAAAGGAATTTGGCCAAAAATTACATATTTACCTGTATTGATTCATTTAATTAACCTTTCCGTCTTCTTTCTTTTTATGCTTCAATCTCTCCGTCTATCCATCACCTTTTTTATGTGTATTTCAGTCTTTCTATCTTTCTTGCCTTTTGTCTATTCTCCTTTCATTCCATCAGTCATTTTTCTATCTTCCTATCCTTCTTTCTATCCGTTTATTCTTATTTTGCTCCTGGTATTCTTTCACACATTCTTTGCATCTTTTCTTTTCATATTCCTTCCATTTGTTAATTCTTTCTTTATTGTTTTTCCTTCAATAGTCTATCCTTCCATCTAACACTTCGTCATATTTTTCTAATTTCTTTTCTCTCCTTTCCATTCATTTTTCTTTTCTATTTCTTTGATTTTCATTTTTTATTTCCATCATTTATTCTTTCTTTTCTTCCTTCCTTTTTTTTTGCACGTTTCCCCTTGTTTCCTCTGTTCATTTGTAACCTCGTAATTTCATGTTTCCATTTTTCCTTCCTTTATTGTTTGCAGTTTACTTGCTTTCATTTGCCCTGTCTCACTCCATTTTCCTCTAACATTTTTTTGACTTTTTAATAATTTGTCTTTCTTTCTGTCACCATTTCAGGCTGCTTTAACGAAGGTTTTCTTTTGATCCCCATGCCACAACTGTGTTGTTATAATTTTTTCAAGCAGATTTTATTAGCTTTAACTTGCCTGCAAGCCAAAGATAAGTGTTACGAAGGGCCATAAAACAATTGAAACTGCCTCAGTAGCACCCCCGCTTAAGTTGGTATAATGGGTGGATCCATACGCTCTTGTTTAAGTATTATGAAATCATTTTTTCAAGCAGCAGAGTAGAACATTGCTGTCAGACCCTCTCAAATTCAATGACTTCACCGATCAACAACTTATAAGTCAAAAATGTCCTTTTTCAAAGTGACTGCCAATGGATTATACCCAGTGTGCTTATTTATCGTAGCCTTTTCTCCAATGAGCTCAAAATATGTTTTTTTAAGTCTGCACATTGTGCAGCAGATATTGATAAGTGGAACAAATCCCCACCCTTGCAGTTTCATCTAGTTGCAGAGGCGCAAAATACATCACATAAGTATCATATATTGCAACTGTCCTTTCTCTGATTTTGATTTATTAATGCTTGGAAAATGTCCTTCGCCACTTACTTTCTTCATATTGTTATATAACTATGGAGCTGCACTTTCTGAAGATTGACTGTCAGTCTTCTTAGAGAGATGTCGCTCAATGTCGTCGCACGTGTAGATCTGTACAGTTTAGACAGACAAGGGTGATGTTTGCAAAACTGAGTTGCTATGTAGTGTCTTATTGGACACGTTCTAATGTCTCAGCAGGCACTTAGTTTACCAGCCACTCACTTGCACCCCACACCCATCAACCACAGGTGAAGTGAGTGAAGAGAGCCTTTAAATAAAAGGGCCCGAGTGCACTTGCTCGTGGCCAGTTAACCAGTACACTTCAGGTGTCTGTGTGCATTATTTTAGCAACATGTGCCCACATCACTACACTACATTGCTATTCAGCAAAAAAGGTTCATTCTATGAAATAGAAATTAAAACATGCGCACAATTCCCACAAAACATACACAGCAAATAAGTAAAGGTGGTTCTCACTTGGCCACAATGTAAATCACGCATTTTTTAGAGAAGCTGAGTCTTCCAGAAATAATTACCAGGATTTATGATCTGTATTTCCGTCCCCGTCGTTGTTTTTTCCATTATAGTAAAAATGGGAAGCTCGTTTGACACTGCAAAATAATGATTCTAATTATGAGGATGAATCAGTGGTCGAGGAGGTCAGTTGTGCATAGAATGAGCTGGTGCATGCTGGGATATGCTGCAGACCCCCCAAAGAGCATCTCAGCCTGAAGCATGATTTTAAGAAAAAAGAATTGATTGCCGCACATGGATCATGTGAGTCAATTTGCGTGAAAGCATTTATACTGAAAAAGCAAGCAATGATGAAAGGTTCAGTTCAGTGGAACAGCTGCAGCGTGCCATGCTGACTAGGGCAAGGAGCCATCAAAAATGGGCAAATGCTCTGTTGGCCAACAGCTGTTGATGCTTCAATCCCCAGCAAGTGGGATTGAACACAACACTGTGCCAAATGCAGAGGCAATACTATTTAACCAAAGAACGGGAACAGTAGGACGTGAATCAAGTCTAGAAGTGCCTGGAATAACATAACACAAATTAAGTGAACAAGAGAATGGAAAATTACGAAAAGTGAATAAACCGGGATATTATCTGAGCATGTTGGTAAAGCAGAGTCATACAAGGAATTAAGAACTTTGAGTGTTATGAGTTAGTGCCACCACATAAGTGTTAATTAACATTACAACAAGAGAAACTCAACATTGGTAACAGGTAGACAATTACAAGGCTAAAAGAAGTGTTTCAAAGAACATAATTGGTAGTAAAGAAATATAAAGAACCTTTTGATTTCAAATGCCAAGGAACTCAACAAAAAATATAACACAATAGCACCTGTTGTGAAAAGAGGCGCACAAGAAATTACAGGTATTTAACAAAACAACGCGGAGAGGAATAGGTGAACCACGTAGATACTCAAGTGTGTGCACGGAATGAAAGAACAATGATTATTAAGCGCAGGTTGATGGAACCTGCTACAGAAGAAACAGAAGTACCCGCAGTCACAACGAGGCCAGCCATGATGAGTATTACTCAATTCAAGTGAATGGAAACATTAAACATTATTGCCATAAGAAGCGTGATGCTACAACAAGAATTATGCAAAACGCTGGCAGTGGTGGCAGAAGATGAGGGCAGTGGATTTGCAAGCTTATGATGCAGCCAAAGCCACCAGAGAGTAGATCAAAGTATTAAGCAGGTTCTGTAAACCCATGCATGTCGATCCAAGAGAGCCTCATAAAATCAAGGGTATCGAAGCATGGAATGGGTGGACTAATGGAGTCAGAATAGCAAACAGCGGGTGAACAAGTGAATACATGAACATGGTTCATGATTCAGTTGCTAAAGCAAAAACAACCTATCACAATAGTAATGATGCTGGTGATCGGTGTCATGCGCCAGGAGCTTATAACACATGAGCATTCAGAATAGAAATAAGCATCCAACAGCAAGTTACCATGCTGGTGTCTGACACAATCAAGAGGACCAGATAAAGAATGCTGAATGCTTTGAGATGATGAAGTAGAAGATGATAATGGAAGCGTCAGATGGAAGCAGAGTATGTAAATGATGAATAGTCATGGAGTCTGCACAAATGATGCGCTACAGATCTATGAAGCCTTTTCAACCAAAGGCACACTGTAGGAGAGGCCAGGCAGCAGGAGCAAGTCCTCGGCATCGATGAACAGATGTAGCAGAAAGGAGAATGGAGCGCTGAATCAAATTCAAAGCGGAAAGAGATGCCAATGAAATAGTAACACAACTCCTTCAATGAAGCAACAAAGAAGTGCTGCGGAATCAGATTTACCCAGTGTTGACTCAGGCTCTTCGGATGAGATGTATATTTTGGCTGTGATGTACTGCTGGGTAATTTCATCATTTGCTGTAGAGTGGAAAAAGAGTATCTTAAAATTGTAGTGCTCTTCATAAATAAATGAGGACATACAGTGTATCACATTCTGCATTCAATTAGATTAAGGACCAGATCCTTTTTTATGGCATTTCTTACCCATTTACTACAATAGAAATTGAGCTAACAATTTTTTTTCTAATGCTACATTATCTTTTATAGGAATCGATCAACAGATGTTAGTTATGGGGGGAAAACAAATCTGCTGCATTGTAGCCATCAGTCTATAAAGTACTTCATTTGGGTTTGGTGGTTGAATGTAGGTTGGCACAGACACTCATTTTTGGTGACTAGGACTTCATTTTCATCATCTGATTTAGACCCAGAGCAAAACAGGAAAAGCAAAAAGTGAAAAGGAATGAGAGAGAGAAAGATGGGAGCACAGTGACAGAAGGCGAAGCAGGGAAGAAAAAGAAGAACCTGTAAGAGCCAGATAAAGAGACATGAAATGTAGAGTGGTGGAAGAAAGAGACATGAGGTGGAATCAGAGCTAGTGTTGTCATATTCTGCATCCTCCTGCAATCATCAGTGTTAGCTGCGGGCTATTACAAAAATAGGTTAGCTGTACTTTTCTTTCTTTCTCTTTCTTTCTTTCTTTCTTTCTTTCTTTCTTTCTTTCTTTCTTTCTTTCTCTCTTTATTTCATTTCTTTCTTGCTTTTTTTACTTTCTTTCTAGCATTTTCTCCTCTATTTTTTTTACTTATTTGTCTTTGCAAATTACGCACTGCTAATAACTAAAGATATCTGAGTACACGACAGGGCACCCTCAGTAACTAGGCACAAACTATTAAGCAGCTGGTTTTGCAATGATTTATGCACTTCCAGTGCCCACTGAGATTACAGAAAGGCCTGCATGGGTCTTTCTGTAACATGCCATGTTCTGACAGAGATCCACAGCAACAGCATACCAAAGGGGAAGGTTCTTGGGCTATTCCTCGCTTTTGCCTAAGTATGTAACAAGGGAAAACACATGAGTGGACTCAGATACCTTCTCAAAAGAAGTAGTTCTCAAAAATATGCTTGTTCTCAAGGCTGCTTCGATTTATAAGATGTTTTTGTCACCTGTTATTGAACGGTCTAAAACTCCTAACAAATTACTCTGGGAACTGGATTTATCTATATCACTTCCTATTCCTTCATGGGATACATTTTGTTATTCAAAACCTCTGGAGCAGTCCGCATCACTCAATCCTTATACTTAATTCATAGTAGAGCTCTTATTACTCCTGATTATATATACCCACGTTTTCCCCTACCTCTTCTCCCCTATATTTGTCCTGTTCTGCTTTCACTGGGACCTTAATTAACCAATTACATGAATGTTCTAATGTATTGAGGTTTTGGCAATCTATTTATACTAAATGCATGGAAATATTTCAATGTAATATTCCATTATCAATGCAAAATGTTTTTCTTGTCACTGCCTCACCTGCTTTCTTCTAAATATTTGTTATTTGATCTTTTTATTGCTATTGCATTTAAAGTGATCTTGTCCTGCTGGAAAGACACCTCTAAATTATCATTGTTAATATGGTGGAGTTATATTTGTGATGAAAACAGAATTGCTAATGTTTCTTCTCTCTCCCTATCTCAGAAACTTAAATATGATCTATTGTGGTTACCTTTTACTTCATATATTTCTACATATGCACCTGCATCTTAGCTATTATCTTAATCTTTATTTTTCCCCTTTATATATTCATTTCATACTTTATACTTTTCCTTTCTTTCTTTCTTTCTCTTCTTCTCTCCCTTTCTTTCTTCACTCGTCTTTCATTATCTTACTACATACTATATATAATTATTTATTGACCTCTATTATATCTCTTCTGTTTTCTTTTTTTCTTTTTCTCTCTTCCTAAATTATTTGCCTATGTTCTATTCCTCTACTTTGGTTGTTATATCATATTTGTATTGTGTTTGTATATTTGATAATGTTTTTCTTTCTCTAAAACTCAATACAAATAATTAAATAACAAAAATACAGATTGTTGTTAGGTTTATTATCATTTAAAAAGTATTTTAAAAATGTTATTTCTTTAGTTACAGAATTCCACTATAAATATAGCAATAGAGATGCCATCTCAAACCTGGGAATCAACTTTAATGCAAATCTTAAGTTTTCTCCTCAAGTGATTGTCCTATCAAAGTTGCCAACATGCAACTCTACATGATCACTAAGAAGAATCTAAATTATTGTATCTGATCTATCTGCCTAACAAAAATTCTCTATGAATGCAAAGATCTTAAAATTAAGCTCACATGATTGAACTCAACATCTCGAGGCAAAACAGCAAAACCAATGCTAAAAGCTGTCTTATGGCTCTGAGCAGAACCCAAGAAAGAATTCAAGAGAGTAGGCATGATGGATAATGCCCACTAAAAAAAGGTGTCACAAACATTTGAAATTAAAAACTAGTTACTCAGTAGCACTCATTCAGCTACCAATGATGAACTACCTTTCACCAGATCTTTAAACAGCAAAAATATGACATTGGAAATGTGCAAACACAGCTCCAGAAAACACCATTGACCCAGGTCTGATGAATGGGCCAGTTTTTCTGTAGTTCAGGGAGCTCCTGAAAACAGAAATGTTCAGATCATAATTGACTGTGGGGCAGTGACAAATCTTTACCAGTTAGTGGGTCTCCCTTACTCTGCCGTAGATGATTATCAACCTTAAGCCTTGATACATTTGAGTCCTCTGAAGTGAAAACTGTACAGTATATGGCACTTTACAAAAGACATCAAATTGAAATGTTAACTCAGGCATAATGGATTCTGATAATCATAGCGTAGGTGAAACAAATTACAGCCACTAGGAATAGTGGTCAGAGAGGTCAGAGAGGTCAGAGAGAGAGAGGTCAGAGAGGTCAGAGAGGTCAGACCCGGGACCAGGGCTCGATTCCCGACGCGGCAGGGTGTTGAGCTCAAATGTCCACGGACTCGATATTTCTCGCTTCGGTGCCTGACCTAATCATGGGTTCACACTCTGCAACTCTGGGCAATAGCTGCTTAATCTCCACAACGGCCCCCCGCGGCGGGATGCCTGGCTTTCACCTTGGGGATGCCCTGTAGGGGCTATCTCACAGGGAAAAACCAGGGCGGGTTCCCAAGGCAAGCGCGGAGATACCCCTTCGGGGGTCGATTCTGGCGCTATATAAGAAATGTAATAATAATAATAATAATAATAATAATAATACAAGCAAAGCGCAAAACAAAACACACAACTATAATAGCATTATAAGGACGTCAGATTCAAGCTCGCAGTGGGAATTGCAGACTGCACTTTTGTGAACTTTAATAATGGCAAATGGCCTAATTCATCAGCAATAATACGTTTCTCTTCAGTAAATAGAGAAAATGTGATCTCTCTACTTTATATTAGCAGAAACAATGGTTCCTGTGAAATAGATATATGTAGTAGTAGTACTTATATGCACAATCGCAATGTAGATAAGGGTTAATTTCATTTCCAAAGGAGAAAGACCATATACAACTGGCTATCTGGTACAAACTGTAAATATTTATGTGAGCATACAAGCAGTTTTATCAAATTAAAAGTGTAATGTGTTCCCAGTGAACATTGAACATGAACATTTGGAACCCCTAAAACAATAAGTGACATAGTTGTGACATATACATTCGGTTTCCAACAGATTGTTAAAGTCGACCATCAAAAGGGTTTTTTTGTGCAAACAACGTCAACAAAAGGTACAAATCTCACCACACTAGTTTGGTGACTTTTGGATTGGGCACCTATCCATACTTGATTATTGACTCAATCATATGTATAGTAGGTTCATGACAGTCCTGATGAATTGCCTAGATCATTCATGACTTTTTAGTATCTCTGAAGCTGTGAAGGACCATTATCTCCCACATCGCTCCATACTGTTTTTAGTCATGAAAAGAAACAGCTGTTTGATAAATAATGAACACTAATTAGGTAACTCTTGGTAATCCAGACTCACAATGGCTGATAATATATAACAAGATCTAGGGAAAAGAGCCCCCTTGAAGGGGTCAGTTGGGCATTGCAGAGCTGGGAGGTGCCAGATAATGAAGTATATCACCCAATTGGGTGGGTGAGGGCTTTTGCTTCTGAATTATCAGATTTCACCAACCTGTCTTTACAACAGGGAACTTTCCTGAAGACATTTAATTAAAGTATTTTTAATCATGTAAATGTATCCTGATTTTCTGCACCTCTGCCCACTCTGAAACAAACTTTTTTGTACATACACAAAAGGGATGAGGTTCTCATGTGAATGGGTTACTGCCTGCTTTGAGAAATCTGTAACCTATCAACAGTTTGCAACCAAAATTGCAGGCGCAATTTTTAAGACTTTTTTAAGGAAATCAATGTAAAGCTTTGAAGAGTATATATTTTTTAGCCTCACCATGTTCACTATGCATCTATGATATGCTAATATATGTAAGTGCATTTGTGCTGAATGGGCCATTTTTATTGTGCAGAGGTTGTATCCGCTCCTGCAAGTCTTAAAATGATTGTGCTAAATATAAAAAAAGGTTTGTGATTTTCGTAGCTGCAAACCATTTCTCAGAATGACTTAACGGATATGAAAGGAAATCCAATGTAAAAAATAATCATACCATGGCACATTGTTTAAACCAGCATTTCAGTAACGTCATGCACTGTACATAAAAGAACATCATTGTAAGAAGCACATTTTGTTGAAATGACTGTCGTAAAAGGATGAATGGCGATGATGAAAGATAACTTGGATCGGGGGGGGGGGGCGGGGGGGGGGTCATGTGACGCAGATGAAGGTAAAGACTCGGAAAGCTTTGTACATTTATTTTAGCTTTAAGTATCACGAGTCCGGGTTGTTAAAGAAAGAATCAGACATTGAAAAATATAAAAGACGAAGAGAAACTTATCAGGGAAGTACCTTGATTGAAAGATTATCCAAACAATGAGACAAACATATTCATTTTCTTTCATGTTGTATGTCTGAAGACACCCAGGCAATCACAGAACACTAATGGTGGTTGTGAACTCTAGTAATTATTACTAAGTGCAATAGGAACATCCCTATCTATCTATCATGAGTTCCAAAGAAGTGGGAGTGATTCTTCCCTGCTTACACATAACGATAAATGTCGGAATGCTTTGTGATTGGTAACACATTACCTTCTCATCTGCATTTTTCATATCTTTCCAGCCACTCCACTGTTATACGGTAATTTTTAACATTTTCTAAAATGGCATCCATTACAAGGCTTGCAGTACGTGAGATAAAGCGTTTACTTTATTTCATTCGGTGCCCATAAGGCCTCCTTCAGCTCAAAGCACGACCTTAAAAACCCAAGGCTGCAGGGAGCGAGCCAAGCCCTACAGTAGTGAGATAAACTTTGACTTGGAGGAATGATGATTACTGGTAAGTAATGAACCATTTTCAAACGTTCACAGAACAACACCACCCAAGCCTAGCGCTAGCCATTTTAATCCAGTTATATCACCATAGTGGACCACTTTCTGATTGTGGTTATGTGGCATGGCAGTTATGTGGCAAGACCAAAGTTCTCATCTTCGGAAGATCCCTCTCACCGTTGGGACGAATCCTGGTGGCCCTCGGACCAGCACCCACTGCCACCACCCATGCCTGCAACCTCAGCATCATCCTCGGCAGAGAGCTCTCCATGAGGCAGCATGACAACTTGGTTGCCACGATTGTTTCAACACCCTTCAGAATGCTCCACAAGATCTTCAGATGGATCCCAGCTGACACCAGGAGTACCGTCACGCAAACCTTCATCACTAGTCAACTTGACTAAGGGAACGCCCTCTATGCCAGAACCACCACACTGCTCCTCAAGCACCTCCAAACCATCTAAAAGGCAGTGGCAAGAATCATCCTCAAACTGCCTTTGCTAGCCCACATCAACCCCCACCTCCACAACCTGCAATTGGCTTCCCATCAAGAAGAATTGCCACTTCAAACTGCTCACGCTTGCTACAAAGCCCTCCACAAATCTGTACCTGAATACCTTGACAAACACCTGACTTTCCACCACCCCACCAGACACCTGCGCTCTGCCTTACTGGCTCTCACCATCGTCCCCCGAATCCCTCGCACTCGAGCCGGAGTATGCACATTCTCCCACCTCACTGCCAATGCTTGGAATGACCACCCCATCCCTTGCCGAATTCAGGAGCGGGCACAAGAGCTGAATGTTCAAATAGCTCTCCTTCCCCTGCAGCACCTGGATACCCCAAAGGTGATTAGTGTGCTTTACAAATACTGATTGAGACTGATTGACAAGGAGTTTGCTACAGGTCCCCTACAGAGGGTTCTAGTTATTTCACCACTGGATAGATAGAGGCAGCTCTGGATAGACACATTAAGGCTTCCTTGGTTTGATTTTTCTTCATAGTTTGAGGTACTTGCTCACTTCTTGGACGTTCTATGGTGCCGGATATATAGTCATGACCAAAACGTCAACATTTCATCTAGTATTCTTCCAGACACGAAGTAAGATTCTGTACAGTGCCTAAAAGCCGACCAAAGTGAAAGGTAGGTCTATTCAACCTTGTCAACATACTAACATGCATGGCATCTAAAATGAATAAATTACTCTTGGATTTCCTGCATAGTGCAGGTTACCTGTTTTGGTTTGTGGAGCAACAGGGTCTTCTGATGTTCCTGGAATTGCACGAGTCTGTTGTGTGTCATTCACAGCTGAAAGAAATGACAAACCAAGAAGGTATTAAACAAATTACTAAACCCTGATGCCTTTGATTGCTTGATAAACATGCTTCTTTTCTGAAATGTGGAAATATAACATTGGAGCACGACCCACAGCCAAGAAACTGGCAAATAACATGATCAGAGGGAATCATAGTTAAAGTGGGAGCGCGGCCAATGGGAGGCACAATCTCAAGATGACATCAGCTCACATGCACTGTCAAGTGGCAAAAGAAAGCTGCTGAGTGACATTTGCCAATCCAGACGCTGGCAAATGATAAACCTAAAATGGCAGCAACATGTCTCTCTCACTCCAAACTGACGGAATGCCATGCACTGCTGAGAAGCGGTGTCCTTAAATTATGGATAAATGATTGTTAGAGGCATAGACAAAAGTAACAGGTCAAACATTTGAATAAACGGTGTCTATAGGAGAGAGCCCATGGCAGCAGTTGTGAGCACCTGCTGTGAAGAACAGTGAACGTCATTGCAGAAGCTACAGGGGACAAGTAAGCATTTGGCAAACAGTGAGTTGAAATTGCGACAGTGCACACTATGAACACAGCCAATAATTGGTGCTGACAAAAGTGTGGGTACTTTTTATTACCAAGTGTGGTTGCTAATAGCTGGAGGCCATTGGAAATTACTGGCTGAGTGGTATCTTGGTCGGTGCTACTTGGACCTGTAGAAAAATAAATACTCCTGAGAATCCTAGCAGACATTGCCATTCAAGGCAGACGCAGAACCTCCGAGGGGTACTGCAATCAGACATTAATGCACCACCCAACATATATCCCTGTGCACACTGTTTGTATCCGCTGCCAAGTGAGAGCACATCTTGGGTATCGCTGTGCCCTTTACTGGGGAAAGAAACATTACATTGCGGTCATTTCAATGCATGCCATTACAAGGGTATTTTTATTAATGTTTAGGATGGGTAAGGGTTTTGGATTTCAAGGTTTGGTTTAGGATTTAGGGTGGGTAAGGATTTTTGGATTGCAAGGGTATTTTTAGGGTTTTGGATGGGTATGGATATTTGGGTGGCAAGGGTAATTTTAGGGTGGGTATGGGTTTTTGGGGGGCAAGGGTATTTTTAGGGTTTAGGGTGGGCATGGGTTTTTGGGTGGCAAGGACATTTTTAGGGTTAAGGGTGGGTATGGGTTTATGGGTGTCAAGGGTATTTTTAGGGTAATACCATCTGCTATATGCTAAAACCATATATCTGATGCCCAGCTTCATACACTAATACTGATCAAAATTGGAATGCAGTAATGACCACATAGTTTAATATTCACTTGACGCAAAGATTTAAGCACAAGCAGCAAGGCAAACATTTTGTTTTACAAGTAAATAAAATATTATGTTTAAGACTCCTACGTCAATCTTACCTTCCATGACGGGGTATGTGCTTGACAGCGGAACAAAGCATTGGGATTTTTAATTAAGTACTTACAATAATATACCTCTGTTATGTACCAATGTGTTCATTCCATATAAGAGTAAACCGTGGCTTAACTATGGATTTAAAGATGATCCATATAATCTTCCATGATAGAAGACTCTCAAGTCAGTGGATGTTGATGATTTCTACATTGTTTAAATACAGTGCTCACAGTTACATGTCATCTTCCATTGCCCATCTCTTGTTATCAAACTCTGACGACCAATTGTAGAGATTGCTTGATCTTAAATATTTTGGCAGGAAAGGAAGTCATCAGAAAGTCATGCATATGTGTTCATAACTGCCTAGCCCATTTTATTTTACAATAACTGTTCAGGTCTTACCACATGGAGAATCCTGTAGTAATATGCAAAGCTGAAATTATATTTGACATTGTAATCATAATATGAAGAATAATTAATTCCCAATAGTATTTAATAGTGAGATTGCCGTACTAAGCTTTTTGCACTTGCAAATCCTGTGATTCACAGAATCACAAGCTTTGAGACCGTAAAAAGGCAAATGGTAATCTACAGATGACACAATGTGGGTCGCAAATTACTTTCCAATTCCAGAATCCCCTCTATGAATGAATGTGATTTGGGTAGAAGGAATCGGCATGAAAGGGGCCTCCCTCTACTCCTACTGAGTTTCGTAAGTCGGGGCAGAGTTTGCGGAGTTCTGCTATGCGGAACTCTGCCAAGTACCCAAAATCTCTGCGCTACATGGAGTTCTGCAAGCAGTGGCCTAAGCTTGATCATGCCTGTTCGCATTGATTTTCAGTGCCAGGTGTCTGTCTTGCATTGAAAAATCAATGCGAACACAACATGCCCACTACAAGAAGACATTGAATCTTTTCTGCAGCTCGAGTAGATTTTCTCAACGCAAACAGAATGTTTTTCAATGTGATCGTCCACGACTGCCCGCATTGAGAAATCTGACTGCCTGCATTGAGAAATCTGACTGGGAGGTGGATTTTTCTGGTTGGAGCTCCCCAACTTGACGCTGGGGAACGCGAGCAAGAAAAAATCTTGACAGGATCTGGATTTTCCTTGCTCACGCTTTCAAACTTGACTTTGGGTAGCGCAAGCAAGGAAAACTTCACAAACTCAGTAAACGTAGAGGAGTTCACCGCCCGGGCTCAGTTACAGTGGTGTTCATCAATGCTTTACCACTGTAATGGCTGGTTAGGTTGTCAATTAATGTGAGTCAGGGATGGAGGGGTGCTATCACTCGCTGGCCTCCTGAATTACATCTAAAGTCATTCGCAGAAGTGTCAAAATGGCCCAAGCTGCTTGTTTATAAACAAAGCATGATTTTTTAAAAACCTTTTCTGAATGCAGTTGTACATCGGTTGCAGTATAAAACTCATATCGCAAAGCAGCTGATGTCCAAAGATACAGATTGTTTTTCAACCAAACCTAAGTATATTGGGCCCAGGGCAGAGATGTATACTGAAGTCAGTCAATACACCTATGTGCATATGTAGTAGGCATTTCACATAGTACAATAGCCACACATTCCTACTTTAACAGCAACAGTTTCAATATCTGTGCAGAAAATTGGTCTTTCTCGACAAATGGCATACTACTCCACATGATGATATACATTTGCAACAATTGTCATTCGTTTGCAGTATTACAGTTCCTATTTGCCCAGAGTAGTTGACTCGTTTTGGCCCAGTGTCCTCATTTTCTCACAGTGGCACTCGCTCACACAAGTGTTAATATTCAATTTTAATAACACCACTAAATGAAAATAGAAATGATTTAATTGCTGTTGTGTCTAATTTCAAACTGTCTTTTCTTAACAAGAGGAGGAAGTTCCTCTCCCAGCTTAAACTGGCATTTCTTCATTGAGATCACAGCAATATCAACGTGGTACCATTAACCTAAAAGTTTGACCAATTTATTGCTCTTTTTAGATTCACAACCCACAATGCAAATATAAAATGGTATGTTCGAAAAAGGGCTGCATTTTGTTGGTCACTGAATGAGGAATGTCTCCACTGCTACTACTTGTTCTCTCATTATTATTTGTGTATGCTGCTGTCCGAGTTTTAACTGTTTTAACTGTTTTATCAAGAAAATCAGCACCATTGATGCCTCTGTGTCACCTGTGCAATAAGTGAGGGAAGCTTCCAATGCTGGTAAATGTCATGTGGGTAAGGGAAGGTATAAGTGTTTCTCTCTAGTTTATTCATGTTCTGTGAAAGATGAATTGCTGCTGCTGCCTTTTCATTACTCATTGGAGTGCCCTACTGGACATATTCTAGTGTTCAACATGTACAATGTGACAAGCCACTCCCTTGAGGGTTGGCCTTTACACCCACCCCATACCCATCTACCACAGGCATCACCCGTCAGGTGACCCTGCCAATAATAAAGCTCAAGTGCACGTGCTCTAGGACAGTTCAGTAACTATACCCACTGTGTCAGTGTCACTCATTTACTAGTATGTGGACCAGTGGTCCACGACGTTACAATGGCGATGAGAGGTCTAACCCTAAATGCTGTGCCACCTCAACTGCTGTGAAGGAGTAGGGTGTATGGCTCCATAGATGCTGACACCATAGCCTGCCAGGGGGAAATGAGCCTGTCACCCCACAATGAGGGTGAACCCACTCTCTGCTTGAAGAAAAGGAAATGGTGACCCCTACCACCTTACTACACCTGCCACCATTCGCCTGCTGAGAGACAGTATGAAGTGACACCACAGTAAAGCAGAAAGTAATGCCTTGGTCAAAACACCAATGAAGAAAGTTCAGAGCAACATATGTCATGGCCCATGACATTGCTACACCCCATACCAGATACAGCACACTCCAAACAAAGCAGTGCAGACAGTGAACACCCCGTCAGCAAGAGAAAAGAGTTTGACCCAAGCCCACACCTACCCTGAGGGACCTCCAGCATCAATGTCTCCAGTGCTGGTGGGGCGCCAGCCACAGCAAGGTTGGAGCAGGGACCCCACACAGCAGACGGTGCCTGGTCAGTCTCAGTCCACCTGCAGTCACTGTCTGTATTAACCTGGCAAGACAAGCGTAAGACTTTAAGGTGTGGTGCACCTCCTTGCAACTGCAGCAGCGGTCGCTCCTCAAGGCGCCAGGACAGCCGGCATGCAAATGCTGACCGCACTGTAAACAAAAGAAGTCACTGTGCACATGATGTCAAACAGATGGTATCTTGAGGAGAACATGCAATGAGTGTCCCTGCCTGTGAGTTAGACTTTCTCCTCTTATGCTTCTGAGCCTACGGCCACCAACAATTACGACATGTTCTGAAAGGACATACAAGTGGCCGGATCCTACATCCAACAGCAATCAAGATGAAGAGAGCATGGCACGATGCCACATTGCCAAGAAGAAAAGAAGAAATGAAAAGGAGAGGAGAGAAAGGTGTGTGACAATCCTGTCACACTGAAGAACCAAAACACCACAGGTGCGCAGGAGAAATGAACAAGGGGACAAGACCAAGGACTTATACTACTACCTGAGAGTGCACCTACTGCAATGCCACTGGTGACAGCTCAGAGGGAGTAGCGAACATAAGCCACCTGCATGCAGAAACCACATATCTATTCCATGCTTCACAGTGCAACTATCCAGACACCTGTCACCGGTTGCTTGAATCAAAAGGCATCCCTGCTAGCAATGGCACATGCCAAAGGAGAATAATGACACCAAGTATGCCATCAGCTCGTGGCTACGAAGTCCATCCAGTCGCCCTTTCTTCATGCAAGTCCTCGCCACCTGTAGTCCAAGTCATCAAATAGCAAACACACTATCTTTGCCATGTGCATCAGTCAATCCAATGAAGGAGCATCTCATTACCAAGGTGGAGCCTTATGCCTGCAAACACCCATAGACCTACAAAGCGCCCCTGACAAAGTGAGAAACCAAGTGTCTAGAGACGATTTGATAGCCCATCACACCTGAGTCCCCTGGACCATGTATCTTGCACCCTTGTGGTTGCATGAATGACTTGGCAGTGGTTTCTGTTGGTGATCGTGCAACAGCCCCCAGGCGGCCCACAAGCAGCCCTGCACAGTCTACACGGTACCGTGGTGACCCATCTGAACGGGCCTCAAGGAAATCCCAGCACAAGAGATGGCCCATAAGCTGCTCTACCGACAAGGTACCAGGAGGCCCCCGGGGCATCCCAGAAAGGCAGTCCAAGCATCACTGACACCAGTCCTGACAAGGCTTTCCTTCACTGAGACAAGACGACCCCAAGAGTAAGCTCCGCTGCAGACTCCAAAGTTTGAATTGCTTGTTCAACTACCACATCACCGCGAGAGCACAAAGAACTGGCCAACAGTGTTCGATTGGACATCGACCCGACTGCCTTGCTGTAAAAGTGTCCGGACTACATCTACACAGTGTTTGTGCCGAGTGGTAGGTGGCTAAACTATGGACACGTACCGAGATACCCAGGTGCTCTCAGCTGCACCTGTCTGCCTGGTCACTGTGTTCGGCGGACTGCCTCTCAAGGCTGATAGACTAAGTGGTGTCCAGTGTGTTTTTGGTTATTCCCACAGGTTGAACTTGTTTTGAATTTTAATAAAGATTGGGAGGAATGAAGTGATCTGATGGACACATTCTAGTGTTCAACATGTACTACTCCCTTGAGGTCTGGCCCTTCTACCCACCCTATATCCATCCAATGCAGCCGTCACCGGTCATGTGAGCCTGTTAATTTAAAGAGCCACGTGCTCGTGGCCAGTTGTAGTACCCCACTATTGGTGTCCATGGTACTCATTAATTAGTATGTGGTACTAGGGCCCACAACATTACACTCATGTAACTGATAAGAGCAGCGTGCTCTAAGGCTTCCCATTATGTACCTAATCATGAGTATGCAAAGCTATCAATACTATTGCTTAGGTTGTACCTGTTCTGTGGGCAAAGCTTGCACTGCTTCTGCCTGTGCTTTACCAGTTTAATGAGCGAGGGAAGCTTGTACTGCTAATTTCCTTCCTCTTCCTATTATGTGTGCATGGGAAGTAATCAGTGCTTCTGAGCAGTGGCATATGGAACCCCCAACATTCACAGCTTAAGTGGTGGTTGCCACTGCCCCCCCTGGGCAGCTCTAAAATGTTAGTTGTTTATGGGCCTCTTCTGTCTGAAAGTCAGCAAAGTGCTTATATAAACAGTTTTAGGGAATACCACGACAGAGGGTTGTGGGGGATGCGCTAACAATAATAGTAAAGGAAATAGATCAGTAAAAGTATAATGATGAAATGATGAAATGATGAAATGATGAAAACAGCTGCAACACGGAGAGACGGGTAAAAAAAAAAGAGAATGAGTGAGAAAGGTAAGAACAAAAAATGAGAATGAAAGATAAAAGATGGGGATGGGCCTGGCATAGGGGGCCATGATGGCAGACGCTCTCTAACATAGCTTTGAGTGGTACCGCTCTAATCCTGCAATTATCCGGCGCACCGGCTTCCACCAACGGCGGCAGCAAGGTGCATCTACCCTGTGACTGACACCGGAGCTGTTCTGCATGACTTTCATTCTCACTGGCTTAACAGACATCCGGAGGAGGAGAGCTGCTGTGCCAAGCCATGCTGTCTGGACCAAGAGGCTAAATCATGGCAAATACGGCTCTGACTGATTGGGCTTAGTCGCCTTGGACTATGGGAGGACACTGCACGCCGTTTCTTTATCCCTCGACACATCTCTTCTCAGGGACTCACATGGCAGCTATTAGCGGGTGGCCTTTTGAGCCCATACTGGTGTGCTGGGAGCGGCTTGGGGCAGAGCAAGTTGCGCTGTGGTACGAAAATCAAGCCTTCATCCAGGTTAAACACATACCCCCAGTCACTTCTGTACATCACCCTGTCTGATTACCATGACCTGGAGGCACGCACGTGCTAGGTGTCCGCTTAGCCATAGAGCGGCCGGCCTGTGGCCAGCACCCTTGATCAGCACAGCTGTTTGCATTGTTGAGTGCGTGGCTGTTGATTGTGTGCCCATGCCCGAGTAACAGCTGCACACATGACCAGAACCCTTCTCCCTCTCCTCTGTGCCACCTTGTTGGATGTTGCTGCCCTTGAGGGCTTAACCTGGTTGTCGACCCCACTCGGAGCTGGTGAGGGCTCATGGGTACATTCAGCTGTTGACCTACCTAATAGTGTTGCACTGCTAATCACCCCCACTGACTTGCTGTAGGGGGCATGCTAAGCTAAGGAACAGGATAATTTACTATTCCAACACCTTCCCTATCATTGCACACGCTGGAATTGGAATAGTAAATTATACTACTCCGAAATCCAGCGCGCCCTTTACAGCAAGTCATTGAAACAACTTGCGAAGTAATGGATCGCGTAGAAACAACAGTCTTTGTAACAACCGTGTTGTAATGGAATCAGTTGTTAAAGCATTTGTTGTAAAGACCCATATTCAAACAGGGGTATTGGCCGACCTGTTGATAGACACAATTTCTTAGTTAAATCTACTTGCATTCTGGTGGAGAGAAACTTTGCTGCATACTGTTGTTATTCTGACCTGATAACCCTGGATGCTAATTTGGGTGAGCAACCCAGTGCCTGCTTGCACACTTGTATGGTTCATGCTGGCATTCCAGTTTGTTGTTCTTGTAGTGAGTCTGAGGGTGTGAGCCGGTCTCCATCATAATCTGGCTGCTTTGGGTTATACGTGCTGCTCAATTTCTGTTGTGCAAGCGGGCCCTGGCTAGTATCTTGTTGCCCCCCCCATTGGCATTAACACCCAGATTCTGCCCTGAATCAGAACTGACACTGCTGCCTCTGCACCTCACTGCTTCTACACAACAACTTGATCAACAGCCTCCAACTAACAAGGCCCCACGGGTGAGCTGCTAGTGCTGCCATATTCTGCCACTCCATCTGGCATAGACAAGTAGGATTACCTCTACTGCCTGCAGGCATCCCAGCCTAGTGGACTTTATAGGCCACCTCTTGGGTGGCTTACGTTCTCTGAGTAAAACACATTTGGTTATCATATCTGCAGCCCTCTGTCCTCCAGCCACTGACTGAATTGCAGTTCTTGCTGTAGCACGTAACGGCCTGAACACACCAGGGAAAATTGGGCTGCTCGTGCTGTGGCACCTATGTGGATTGACAGGTGTCAGCAAGCAGGCCCTTCAGTGCAGAGCCCTGAACCTCTCCTCTGGAACTTGTGATCAAAGTTTGTCTTTGTTTTTACTCCCTCAATCTACTGTGGCCTTTTTTTCATGCAACTAGGAAATGTGACTTTTGTCTCATATTTAACCGCCTATAAGGACCTTCTAGAGAGAGATGTGGTCTTTTATTCCTCCACTGCAATTGTGTTTCAGGACTTCCATCACATAAATGTCTCTTTTATTGACTATTTTCAATCATCTAAAGTTCTTTCCTTTACCTTCTGGGCCAGGGAGAACCAATTCCTTCAGCAAGCCAGTTGGCTCACTAGCAGTCCAGGAGTTCCTTATCCCTAACAGATGACCTACCCATAGAAGGAGGTAACTCCAGAGAACAGAGACAAAAGGTACACACTTTCTGCTTCCTGAGCCCCTCGGGTGGGGAGACAAAGGCCAGTATAGAAAATGCCCAGCCTTACCAACTGACCCACATAGGTTATCCTCCTGGTAGAATAAAGCTAGTGAAAAGGCAATTGGGCTCAGACCACCTGTGTGTGACCATCATTTATTTATAGGGGAAGTTCTGAGAGGACTTTCCCTTACAGAGAATTTGAGCTGGCCAAGAAGTTAAGGACGTACCAATTGTTTTTTAGCCCCATGAGCAGAGTCATAGCTGTAAGTCAGGAGGGTCACATTGCTCCCCCAGTCCTGAGCATTAAAAGAGGGCTCGTCAAGAGGACCCACAGCACATACCACCTCTTCAACTCAGAACATAGCTGGGTGCTACATGTATATAGCTCTGTTGAACTGCTATTGACCCAGAAAAAGTGTTTATCCAGCAGCTGATCAGAATAGGCTCAGGTGGACTGCAAAACTAACTACGAAACTAAACAGGCTAGCTTATTCCAAGGCCATTTCTTGAGTAGTCCTTGTTTCATAACAAGACTGTATTGGATATGTAAATAGAAGAAGCAACGGCTGTCCTGGCACCATAGGTTTTCTAGCGGTTGACTTCCCGCTGATACTGTAAGGAGTGGATGACCACTGCTGAAGTGACCACCACCCATTTGTTGGAACTTTTTTTCCCCTTCAGAAATTTGCTTTGTCACCGTCACCTTTTGAACTAACTGTTTCGAAGTGTACATCTGGGCTGCCTTGAAGGGGCCGTCTACGTTGGTTAATTTTTGGTGAATGCAAGTTTGAGTCTTTGAGAATAATACATTTTGCTGTCTATCTTAAAAAGACTGAGTCTTTTTTGAAACGTTTAAGTCCCATTGTTCATTACTTCGAGCAAACCTACATTCCAGAGAAAACAGTTTGTTTTATAATCCAAGATGCCTCAAAATGCTGCCTCACCATTACTCTGGGTCCATGACTCATAACTGTCTTTATACTACCATAGGCTCCTGACCTCAGCGAAGAGGACATCCAGGCTTTATTAATACCAAAAAAGATATATATCACTTATGAGACAGAAGTAACTATGTTTTTAGGGCATGATCTTTTCATTGCAGTCCTTCTGAGAATCACGAAAGATATATAGCAAAGTGGTTCTGTCGGGAAAGTTTCAATTTCTTTGTTCAATACAATCAATGTATCCACAACAATCAATTTTTTTGGGAAGAACATATACAATTTTGAATGGGAGAAAACTTCTACGTCACTTTTGAAGAACAAAATAAGAATATTAGGAACACACCACAAGGACAAAAGTATTTTTTTGTCAGAAATGATACTTTGTATTATATGAATATTATACATACAAATTAATGAAAATGGCTGTCCATAAAGCAATACAATACGGGGAAATAAAGTGATTGAAGTGCAAGAAAAGTGTCTTTGTGGTGATTGGGGAAAATAGTGCTATACATATATTATACACATAGGTGACATATAAGGGCAACTGTAGTTGTGCTATACTGTCCAATCTCTCAATGCATGGATACACGACCCAAGAACGACTTTGTGAACGTCGACTTTTCGACCCTAGGAGGTAGCGTAGCTTAATGTGCGTAAGAGGTGGGTCTTCATCAGGACGGGGGGGGGGGGTAGTTAAAAAATGGTTGACAGCCTGTTGAATAATCAAAAACAGTGATTCAGGTGTGTCCCAACCATCTAATGAAATAAGCATTTTGAAGCGAGAGAGATTTCGCGCTTACCACAATGAATCAAAGATAAGGATCCTGTGATCTAATTAATGTAGGATCCGAATTGATTCCGTTAACGAAGCACAAGTAGACCCACACCAAGAGGTTGTGGTCTAAAAGAAAAATCAGGGAGGAAAGCTGGTATTGTTGTGCCCATTTAAAATTACAAAGCCATCCTGGGATCAATTTCAGGGTATCACCCCTCTTCAACCAGACTAGCTTGAATCCAGTGGCGCAGCGAACAAGAAACCCACGTCTGGGCATATTCGTAGTCACTTAGTTGGCACATAGCAATATAACAAAATAAAATGATGTTTGGAGTGTTGAAACTTTTCAAACACTCACCCCAGTCACAGATCTGGGTTTAATCCATCCTTATTTTGCTTGTCACATCACCCCAGTTTGGATCCAGCCATATACAAATCAGTCTTGGCTCTGCTTTGTCATTGCCACATCACTCCAGTTTGGATCCAGCCATATGCAAATCAGTATTGACCCTGCTCACCAATCCACTGGAATTACACTATCCTGGATGGTGTGGGGGTGATACCTCAAAACCGGTTCTAGGATGCTTGCTTCAGGTCCAGGTGAGGACCTGGCCTGGCAGTTCAGGCTGGAATGTTACCATGGGGAGCATGGTCAAGACTGATTTGCATATAACTGGGTTCAAACTGGAATGGCATGGTGAGCAAAAATATTATGGTAGTAGGCCCAGATTTCTGTATTGTGGTGAGCTTTTGACATTGTTCAGCATTCCGTCCATCATTTGTTCTTTTTGCATTCCCACGCCTACCATTACTACTAGATCTGGGAATGAGTCAAAATGCTACGCCTCTCAAGGTGAGGCGTAACAAAGATAAATATCTTTATTTCTTCTTGTTACTTCCTCTTTCTATGTGTGCTTGCTATGTGTATTGCATTCTGCAGCTCACTTATAAAACGGAATATGCCTCAGAGGATTGTTTTTGTGCATTAAGGTGTCTCTTCCCGCACAAAACAATCCTGCTTACAAAACAGGGTGCCTACATTGGCGCTAGGCAGCACATTGTGCGCCAGCACAAGGAAAAGACAGAATTGCTCAATATTATGTTAAATACGGTGCATTCCTGACCTTACCCTATCACGCAGCACGCCAAGGTGACTTGCTGCACTGCATTATTTTTTAATAAATATGTCCTACAATGTGGTTGCCTACAAGGTAATTTTAACAGTATGCTCCACGAAGAACCCTTAGTGCTTCGTACCACAGGTTGAGTCCATCAAGATGAACTTTCATTCATCATTCTGGATGGAGGACTCCATGATGATTCATGCACATAGATTTTGTGGGTGAGGATCCTTTTATAGCCCCTTCATGGTTTCCAACAGGGCTGCCAGAAAAAAACGTACCTTAAATATTTAATTATTTATGTCAAATAAGTAGGCTATATCTTTGTTGATAACATCAAATATTCTAGTTAGAAAATGATACAGCGGACTTCAGCTCTTTTGCGTCCCCAATTATACAGGATATGATTTTCAGGCTTTGCGTGCATCTGGTGACCTATGTGTATAATGGTATGGTGTGAAAGCTGCAGTGAACGCACATCTTATATTGCCATACCTCAAAAACTTCAACATCCCAAGGCTTTAGCATTGATCTCAGAGTACTGCATCCCTAATCAATATCAATCAAACCAATAGGGTTAAAAAGCTTTTATATTTTTGTAGTGCACTCGGTAGAGTTCGGAAAAGTGACTATAATCTTTGGAGCAACCTCTACAATTGTTACCAAACAAATGTGTATTTAGTTGTATATATTTGCCTGAGCCTTTCTCTCTCACTATCATACATATGAAATAGCTGTTTATCTGTATCTACAAAGTGAGACATGTTCACCTACTGAAAATCAGAAGGCGAGGATTCCAAAAAGCCCAAGGAAGCAACCATGTTTAGAAGAAATGTTCCCAAGCATTGAACTCAGACACTTAAACCTATCTGCACTGGTCTACCCCCGGGGGAGGGAGGTCTAGCAATAAGGGAGCGCTTGCCATTTGCAAGGCCATAGAAGACGACCAACCACTCACTACATACGTTTATTATGTTGAAGGCGTGACCATCATAACTAGGTCGAATAGCCCAGCCAAGGACTTAACAATAATGTTAAAGCACTATCAGTCAATGCTTCTGCTGTATATACCTAATTTTATGATCCTCAGCAAACCAAGTATATCCCTAAATGAACACTGTGTGCTTAAGGTTCTATATGGGCTGAGTTTTCCATCTTATTCAGTTCTGAATTCAACCCACTATCCAATAGTCTTCCAAGGTTCTTCATAGGACTCATATGGTCACTTTACCCTTGTTTATGGAACTATGCATGCACCACCCTCTGCCCTGGAGCAGAGTGTAACACAGACATTTAATTTCCCAAATCTACCCAGAGACACCTGTGATGACAGAAAATCCAGGAAAAATCATGCACTTGATAGAGCCGAAATTAAATTTACACTTTTAAAGACAAGCAAAAACTGGACATGACACAGAGAAAAATAAATACACATGCGAAAACCTTACATTATAGAAAATGATGAAAACAAAGAATTGTAATTACTGCATCATAAAAGCATGCAGAAAAAGGGTAGTTTACATTATATCATCTGTATAATGTAACATAGATTGTAACTTAATAAAGAAAAGAATCTTGTTCAATTAACTTGTTAGAAACATGTATATGAAATTCTCATGTTACTAAATTTACCTATAATCGGTTTAAATGTTATATAACTAAATGTATAACTAATGAGATGTATGAAATATTATAATTAATTCGATTTAAAAAAGGTAATTTCTATAAGTTTAACCATTGTTTGTGATAAGTGTGCACCAGAAATGACAAAAGAAAAATAGGTGCTATACCTTTGTATTAAAAGATGCATTAGTGAAACTATCAGAAATTTTTCTTTACACTGGTGCTAATAATAATTGCATCAAACTAAAAAATAATCTATACTTTTAAAGTGCATTTACATGTTTGTATTTATAAATGTGGTAGTAGCCAATTTCTAACTGTATACATTTTGTTCATACTAAATGTTACAAAGTGCAACAAAAATGTAACTAGAATCTCAACTTCTTCATGATTGCATATGAATGTATACTTCAATTCAATTCTTTTATTCGATTAACCGTTTTGTCAATCATAAAAAGTACATCATAATAAAACAATACATTATAAAATCACAATTGTTATTAATGCGTTTTAAGAATACAGTTTATGTACATTTACAGCACTAGTACTGACAATCATACAAAGTTCGTTTCCAGGGTTTTACGGATGGCTATACAGGTTTTCAAAAACACAGCTAAATTCTTTGCCACATATTGCGAGTCAAGCTGTTGCAAGGCTAAAAACGCCGGGCGACAGGTCCTCAACCCCATTTGTCGTAACAATGGTAAGACCCAGCGCCTGCGTGGTACTGCGTAGTAGTGGCAAAACAGTACCACGTGCATTGTTGTTTGGGGGGAGACCTTGTCGCATGGACATTTATCCAACTCATGTGACCAGGTAAACATTTTAGGAAAGGTAACTAAACGGAAAAACAGATTAAACCGAAACCTCGTTAATAGGTACTTTTCATGGTTGGATATGTGATATGATAAATATGGTTGGGTGCGTGGGGACGTCTGAACCATCAGAATGTGGGCGTTGGATTGTTTAGATACTTCACTGGACATACGGAGTTCCCTTAGATGAGTAAGACAGTGTGCTTTCAGGGTTTTTCTACTCATCTCAGTAATAGCTGAAGGCTCGATGATGTACTGAGTAAAGTCAAGGTCTTTCAGGAAATTGATCACGAAAGACAGCCATGGGATGTTTTTCCAGGCCGACAACTCGAGACAATCTGAGATCAGGGCACGTGTAAGATGGCACTGGGGCTTTGTCCATATGCGGTGCCATAGTAGCATTGGTTGACACCTAACATAATCTGTTAGATAATCTATCCCAAGCTCTATATGGCATCCGAAAGAGGGGGCGCTCTGCGGGAGAGCCAGGAGATATTTTACAAAGCCATTTTGTATTTTTTGTAGTTCATCTGTTTTTACGTAGCCCCAGACCCCGGCTCCGTACGTGGCTATGCTCAGGCATTTTGCTTGATGGATTTTAAGCAGTACTGGGGGAGATGGTTTGCCCATTTTTCTGGAAAAGGAAACGAGGGCAGAAGTTGCACGTTGGTAGAGCAATCTTCTGTTTACCATCGCCCTTTTCCATGATAGTTTATCGTCTACGAGGATACCCAAGTAGGGGTATTCCGTGACGCGTTCCAGTTTTGATTGGTCTATGCAAAGATGTTTCGAGCTTTTTACCTTGGGGCCTGATTGCATGACGAAGGTCTTGGTCTTATTGACCTTTAGCCCAAGTGAAAGCATAAAAGTGCAATATTTATCTAGCTGTTTCTGAAGTTGCACTAGGGTCCTAGCAAATATTACGGAGTCGTCCGCATAGAGGAGTGCTGGTATCGGGCACTTATTGATGGTAGGGAGATCTCGGCTCCCCTCCAGCATGGGCGCTTCCAAGCCGTTGGTATATAAATTAAATAAAAAGGGGGCGAGGACGCAGCCTTGTCTAACTCCACGATTTATTGGAAAAGATGGGGTCAACTCACCGCCTGTGCCAAATCTTACGCGAGCCGATGCGCCAGTATAGAGCTCCCGCAGAAATTTGAGAAGAGGTGGGTCAACACCCAACTTGTCCAAGATGGACCAGAGCTTGGCATGGATTACACAGTCAAACGCCGCACTGAGGTCGACGTAGACCATGAAAAGGTTTCCCCGTTTAACTCCAGCATATTTCCCTATTAGAAGTGTTAGGTTTAGTGCTTGTTCAACAGTACCCAGTCCCTCCCGGAAACCGTACTGGAGGTCTGTTAAGATGTTTTTTTCTGTCGCCCAGTCCTGGAGGCGGTCCAAGATTAAGCGGCCCGCGACTTTACCCAGTGAATCCAGGAGGGATATGGGCCTGTAGCACGTAGGGTTGTTTCTCTCGCCTTTTTTAAAGATTGGGAGCAGTATGGAGGAAGACCAAGAGGCCAAAAGGCCTTCTTTTAATACAGCAGCGATTAGCTGGGTGATTATAGGCGACCACAACTCGATGTTAAAAAGAAATATATCTAGTGGTGCACCATCGGGGCCGGGGGCTTTTCCGGCTTTTGAAGAAGATAGTGCGCTTATAACTTCATCAAGAGAGAAGTTAAGGTCAATAGGATATTCCCCCTTCTCAATGGGCTCGGGTACAAAATTTGGTTGAGCGACACTTTCTGCGATGGGGTCACTAAAGATTTTTGAAAAGTGGGACACCCACTCATCCGCAGACACAGCTACATCCAAATATTGATGAGAGCTACCCTCGCTCAGGAAGGGAGATTTTACCGTTTGCCAGAATAGAATGCTGTCTTTTCTATTACAACTCTCGTGTAATTGGGCCCATCGTTCTTATGGTCTCTCCTACAGTTATGCTGAGCCTGCTTATATTCTTGTCTTAGTTTAGCTATTTTTACTCGGTCCCTAATTGGATTATGTAGCTCTTTTTTTAAGGCGTTTAGAGCTTTCCTGCAAGCCGTATTGAACCAGCCTGGCTCCTTGCAGCGGTCCTGCTTGCGAGTTCGATAGAGGGCCTTCTGGATTACTTTCAGAATTTCCCCAAAACTGGTGATAATTTGCGCTGGGGAGGATGTCTCGTTTAAGCATGTATTAATCCAAGGGAGTGCGTTTGAGATCACAGTGGTTGATGTTTCAACTGGTTCGATTCTTGACCATTTCACACAGTACCCATTATTTTTGGCCATGGACAATGTTTCTTGGGCCAGAAGGCTTTTCTTAAAAGGTTGAGGCGCACTCAAAATTAGAGATAGTACTATTGTGTTGGGGAAGTGGTCTCCTGAAAGTTCGGATCCTGTACTAAACTGTGAAACATTACCCTTTAATGAATAAGAACATAATATAAAATCAATGGTGCTAAAGCAACCCCTTCCGTGAAAAGTGGGATTAAATTCCACGGGGGGGTCAGTAAGTTCGTTAGCAAATGTCAATTCCAATGACATTAGAGTGCCATTAAAAGATTCTCCTACAGGGGAGTGAGTAAAATGTGTCATAGGGCAGTCGTTTTCGTCTAGGAGGCCACATTCAGAATTCATATAGTGGGAACACAATTGGGAGTTGAAATCCCCTCCCCAGATTACATTACATGTAGTTGACGCAAACCTTGCACGTAGATCGCCTACATAAAGTGAAATTTCGGAAACAATTTTAACACATTCTAGAGGTAAAAGGTTATTATAGAAATTAATAAAACAATATGAGGTACCATTTTTAAAAGTAATCAGAAGAATCTGGTAATACAAAGAAGTACGCTGCAGGGAAATTTTCTTGACTTCAAGCTTATTGGATACATATACTGCTAGACCCCCCTTTGATCTGCCGTGTGTTGAGGGGCTAGCGGGAGAGTGGAATGTTACGTAACCTTGAATGTGCAGTGGATCAGTTATCCATGTCTCTTGAAAGCACATTATCGTGTGAGAGGTAGCAAAAGCCAACCATGGTGCCGATAGCATCCTGGGTCGCAGACCAGCTACGTTCCAGAATAATATCGGCAATGAGATGGCCGCTGGTGGTCCGTTTGCAGTTGCTACCAGTCCGTTATGGGGTTGTTTGCCTTGTGTTGAGGTCGTCTCGGTGCTGGGAGATCGGGGCAGACTTTCATGATGGTTAACACACAGGTTGTTGGAATGAAGGTAAGGCTGAGAACCAACATGTTGGGAGGTTAACTTGGCTGGTGATGATGGGGACGTAGGTATGGGCGACGGTTTTTGAATGACAGGGGAAATTACTGGCATCAAGAATAGGGGCTCTAAAGTGGAGGGGTTACCAACGGCCAGGACATTGGGTGTTGGTGGTCAGTCCACCATCTCCAAACAGTCAAACCTGTTAGACGTGGGGACTCCTCTCCAATCCAAAGAAGGCATGGTGTTTCTGCCTCCTTGTCCCTGCCAGTTTATCCAATCCATGTTTCTATGTCGGTTCCCTACCTGAGTCCAGTTCCACTCGGGAGCCGGTGGAAGGAGATTAGTTGGGGGGTAGAAGAAAGCTAACCTTTTCGTGCCAATTCCTTCCGAGGAGGTTTGAGCACTCCATGGGCAGATATATTCTATGATTTGGGGGTCTTCAAAAGTTATTATGACGCAATCACCTGGGATGGTTTTTTTCTCTTTCCCTACCCAGGGAACTCTACGGACTGAGACAATGCCATTGTTAACAAATGGGGGAAGTGGTCGATTCAATGACAACCAATGGAGAACCTTATTTTTTAATGACCAACCGGGTTCTTCAGAGTTGACATGCAACGCTGGAACCCCGGTCATGATAGCTACATACGGGGTAGCTTCTGGAGGGAGATGAGCTGAGCGAGGGACATTGCGCCTTGCATTATAGGCCGCATTTTTATTGACTGATGTTTTAGCTGCGGGGCGTGCAGGTGGTGGACCGGAAGAGGTTGCCTTTTGTACAGGAGGGTCGGGCACAGAAGGAATAACAGGTTGTTTTGTGGCTGAATTTGATGAGGTTTGCTGAGGATTGAGGCTGGTTATGGGGGCAGATTTTTGGTGGACCACCGCTGTGGTGGTCACCACTTTAGGAAGTTGTAAAGTTTGTTTGGGGACAGTGGCCCCTGATTTTACCGGTTTTGGAATGGGTTTTGGGTTAGGTTGCCGAGTCACTGGGGCTGCAAGCTTGGTGGTCGTAGTGTTAGTTTTTAATTCAGTTGTCAGTGTGGCTAATGATTTCTCGATCTTAGATAGAACCAATTTAATGGGATTAAGATGTAATTTAATTAGAGCCTCTATGGAGGCTAAAATAGGCATATCTTGCGGCAGAGAGGTTCGCCCTTTGCCTGTAATACCTTCCGGAACGATGCTACAATTGTCAGGTGAAAGATCAATAGTTTCTGGCAGTGTTAAGATGTTAAGCTGATTTGAAGTTTCCGTTAGTGGTAAGGAGTGAGTTGATAAATGTGGATCAACATTAAATTTGGGCTGGAGAACCTGTTGCGAATCAGTGGGGTTCGGGGTAGGGTGGTTATCTTTTTTTTTCTTTCTGTTTTTCGGGATTGCACCTTCCCGTTGACCCCTGGTGTTCGGGGATAGAGGATTCGCCTCCAAGTTGGAAAAAAGAATAGGGGTTCTCTCAAGTGATCTTGAGGGGTGGGGAGCAGAAGGCTGGGATGTTTGTGTTACAGAAAGGTCAATAGATACTGATAGATCCACCGTCCCTGGTACTGACGGAGTTTCGCATTGAGAGTCAGGCACCGAGGGACGTTGTGGTGTTATGGCTGAGGCCAGTAAGCCCAATGAAGAGCGCCTGGCCAAAGCGAGATCTTGTGATACCCTTCTCTCTAATAATAGCACACCTTGGTTAATAGCGTCATGAGCTTTTGCAATGAATTGGTCTATGGGACCTATGATCTGGGCAGCGTGCGCAGCTTTACTGTTTCGGGTGATTCTGGGAGACATGCTTAAACAATACAGTAAAAACAGATGCACAACCAGAAACAATAAAGTGAGAATCAAAAGTCCAGGGTATACAGTAACAGATATGGAAAAATGTTAGTGGGGTGGCCCAGTCCAGTCTTACCCGGTCTAGAACGGGCTAAAACGGGCCCGCCCTTGGCCCGGGCTTCGCCTTGCGCTTCTCCTCGCGCGCGTCCCGCGTTGCGTGTAATGCGGTTCAATTTAAAGGGAGGATTATGCACGGGGGCGTTACCGCCGGGGGAAGAGGCACCAGGTGCAAGAAGCAAAGGCTTCTGGGCCTCGCAGTCCCCCGGTGCAGGCAGCCAATGGTGATGGGGTCAAGCGCTTGCTGGGAGCTGACAGGCACTCCGTTGAGCACGGAGAAGCTCCCACCAGCAGCGCGACCTCGGTGAAATCAGGATACAAGGCTGAAAGGCTGCACGAAAAGCGCTCCTCGCTTCCGATCCTGTGAGAGTTCCCTTGCAGGCAGTGGTAGGTTTGTATATCCTATATATGTTGCATTATATTAGCCTAAATTATTATAGGTCAAACTGTACTCATGAATATTTCTGTTTCACTATGCACGCTGAGTATGAGATTTCACAGTTGACTGTAATAAGTTATTTCCCCCTTGAGATTCTCATGTTTTGTATAAGATATTGTTACATTAATGTTACCATTTGCAGGATACTTGCCTGCGAATCTGCAGTTTCGAACTTTATTAAAGCTCTAGTTAAAGTGGGATTGTTTATTTAATTTTTCATTTAAGTGGATGCCTTAAGGACTGGGTAATTGTTCCACCTATTTCCTCTGCATTTTGTGTCTTCTTTATGACACCCGATCTACATTCCACATGAACTGACCAAGGGACTGAGGGATCTGATCATATTAGTTGACACCAGGACCTGCCATCCCTGGAAATGCTAAGAAAATAATATTGCCTGATGAGAAGGTTTCAGGGGATTATTAATTTTCTTTTATACTGAGACTCTTGTGCGGCTGATGGTGGGGACGGATAGCTGCTATTCTGCATGCAGGCTAATTATAAACTGACTGAAGAGATTTGGGGAACTTTTAATGTGGACTGAATCCGCTTACTTTCCAAAATGGCTCATAGGCTACATGCGCACAGTGGTCCCTTCCTTCTGGGACCACTGGCACTGGCATTTCACGTCCTTTCTTGAATTTTGTGAGCTTTGAGTATTGATATATTTATCTAATTGTCTTATTCTTATATGATGCATTTATTCTGCTAAAGATTTGATAAACTACAATATATTAACTAAATTGACTCAGTTATCATGTTTTATTTACTTAAAGTGAACAAGCATTCTCAAATGTAATTATGAGTAAAGGTGACTAGATTAGAGTGATTTCAAGACATCAAATACTCAAGTCGCTATTTTGTATAGCTTTATCTGAACTCTTAGTTTGTATGATTTTGGCTCGCCAATGTTTCTTCAGGAGATTTGGGCCAGCAGTATTAAAAATATATCTTTATAGCATTGTGTTGAGAGTAATTTACATGAGTTGGATTTCATATTTGTAATTTAGTTATCCAATTCCAAATCCTTATTGGATGTGAGTTAAACCCCTTAAATCCAGTCAGTCAATAATCTTTATTTCGATAAAAAGATCATAAAAGATACATAGTAACCATCCAAAACATTTCTTAAAAACACTATTCAAGAGAACTAATAATAAATACAAATATAAAAATTTTAAAAACTGTACAACATTAAAAACACTTGGATACTGCTCATAAATCATTTCCCTCTACAGATAAGATCTTCTCCTTCGCCACATGGCGTCAATAAAGCGTGAAACTGAGAATACAACTGGGATAGAAGTATTACTCTTGAGTATTCTGAGGGCCTCTTTATAATGTCTGAATCCCAAGTTTTTACAGAGTTGGATAAGCCAACGTCGCCGTATGGTTTTGTATGTCGGGCAAAAAAAAAAAATATGGGACTCAGATTCCTCATTTGCCCCACACACTGGACATTCTATCGTTTTGGTGGGCGACCATTTATTGGCGAAGGTCCTTACCGGAAGTGTTTCATATCTAAATTGAAGATAATACTTCCTCGCTGTAGGAGGGTTAATTTCATCTAAGAATGGTTCCACTATATAAGCATCTTTAAGATTAAGAAACTGAACTGTAAGTGGGCCCATAGAAGAATTACCAGGGATGGCTTCTAGTCTTTTTCTGTGATCCAGCTTGATCAATTCAAGACGGGACAACTGGGCGCAGACAACAGTAGGATTATTCCAGAGGCCAGGCAAATCTAATCTCACACATTCCTTTTTTATAAAATCTAGCCAAGGTATTCACTCTGACCCAGGAAGGATTAATAACTCTTCCAGAGCTGTTCTAAAATTAATTAGTTCAGGGGTCGGCCACAACCTGCGCCAGTAAATAATGGGGCGTAGGGCAACTTCCTCTCCTAAAGGTTTAATACCCAGGTCCATTCTCAACGGGGTGAGGGGGGTACTAGATGGGAGGGCCAGCAAAGCTCTTAGAAATTGGTTTTCGGTCTTACTAATACCACCCACCTGGCAATGGCCCCACAGTAGTGCTCCATATTAAATCTAACCTCTCTCGGAACACAGCAAAGTGCATCGGAGGACCAAGAGAGTGGAAATGACTGAAAGTTATAAATTACTATAAATCACACTTTGTTTTGTATTTAGGGCCCGGCATACACTACCACACACTCGAAAAACTAAACTGAAAAAAATATCTGTTCCAAAATATAGACTGCCAAAATGTTATCTTATATAAATTTTGCTTTCCCAATATTTGATGTATTTTAAATTCTGAAATTCAAGCTAAACGTATGTGCCACATGTATCAGACTTGGGTTCATTCTAACTGCAATTTTAGCATAATTTGGGGAAAAGCTCAGTATGATGGTTAGGTAATTCTCGCAGTTTTTGTGGGGAAATTGTTATGTAAAGTTGAAAGTTTTGCAATCAATATTTTGAGTAGATACTTTTGCAATAAATATGTTTTCCAGTCGATGTTCATGTTTCTGTGATAAACACTTACTACCGTTCCAGACAGTTAAAGCTTTTGACGTGTTAATAATGTATCGTAAATATATCATGTAATTACCAGATTCTGGTGTAGTCTCTTCTAGACTGGCTGGAGCCAAGGGCAAGGGAGAGTCAGGCTTTTCTTCATAAAATGCTAATTTGGAAAGAAGTCGAATATGTAGTTATGAAGATCGAAAGATTGGACAAGTGTGCCACATGCTCAACTGGTAGTGAAAGCATGGATTAGCCATGTTAGCGGTGAAGCAAATATACAAGAGATGTGCAATAGTGACTAGACTTAGGACCATCATATTCCAGTTATGAAGAAGAGACCCTCAACGAGTCTTTGTGAAAAGATGAGCATGGAACACATTTTGCAGTAGCTTTGCATGGCCAGCACTGAAGATAGCTGAAAGCATGCTTGTGTGGAGAAAGACTGTACATGGATCCAATCAAAAGAATTGGATCCAGAATTGTTGAGGCAATGGTGCAGAGTATGAGTTAAAGCTGCCGTATAGCTGATGAAAAGTACGACATTGTATGGCGATATAATAGTTGCCTGGCTTTACCGATGGTTGGCCTTGGCATCGCCAAGGGGTTGGCTGCCGTCAGTGCCAGCGGCCTCTGCTCTGCTCTCTCTGTAGCTGGGAGTGAACATGAATAATTCCATTAGTTTCCAAACCTGGAAACGTGCTCAGAACAACACTGTTCATACTTGGCATGTGAATACATTCTTATAAACCCTTAAGCCTGGTCAAAATGTCTCCAGCTAAACTCCTTTCACTATCAAGTGCACTGCTTGAACAGTGATGCCAAATTCATCGGAAAAATATAGAACCTGCTGACATCATGCTCTGAGCCTTCCAACTAAAAACAGCAAACATTCATGTACACAGACAACGTGGGACTTCTCATGCTTCAATCTGCTATTTGTCCACTGCGGACCCACCCACACTCATTTATTACAAATCATAGTTGGTTCATGTTGAAATTCAAGAGGCACGACTGTCGCCAGAGCGGGGTTGTTCACTTACAGTAACTGATTACAAATGTTCTCGGTACTCCGCTCTCAATAATTATTGAAGTTTACCTTCATAACGCAATTGGCTCTTTGTGAATCTACTTTTACCTAGATCTCAAAGTTCTTTCACTCAAGAAAAAGGTAGAAAAACACATGGGTAAAACATAAGTAAAGACCAGGAATGAGAAATCAGGAAAGGTCATGAGGCTTAAATAGAAAGGAAGCATCCATACTTGACAAACATTTAGTGGGAAGATGCCTGCTAATTATTGCATGCCCGCACTTCAGGTAACCTTAAGTAAATTGAAAGGCTGCTAATAGATTAACTCTGGTACAAAGCACCCTACAAGGAGCTATCTGACACCTGTTCAGTTAATCTTTATCTGAGCTCTCCTGTTTCTGGTGAAATCCCCAGTACACGTATTCTACATTCATGATACGAGGCCATGACATCACTGCACAGAACACAGACAAAGGACTAAGGTACTGTACACATACTGCTCCTATCTTTAAAATAGGGAGCATGGCTCCTCATGGGCAGAGGGTCCAGAGGATCCTCCTTTCTCACATTCATTGGGCACACAGTAGAGTGTATATGAAAAGCAAAAAGGCTCCCTCTTTTGCATGTGGCCACGTCACCATGCAAATGAGGGAAAGCCTTCATGGTATTTACGCTTGCACTAATTTGAGCCAAAACAAGGCAGAAATGTCTGCACCAACAGCTATGTCCCGTTCTGAAATATGTAAAGGCTTTCAAAGTGCAAAACAGCTGCAAACTCCCATTTCTCTTCCAGGCTGGTCTCTGAATAGTTCAGCACTTCATCACATTGTGTCATGGAAAGTTGCAGAGAACACTGGATAAATATGTGAGAGGTACAGAGCCTCTCAGATCTGCTGCTTAAAACCAAGGGAAGAAGAAGGATTACCAGGCTGGAAACTTGATTTGCACCACCAGGCCTGTTTATTCTTTACAAATTCATATGTCTGGTTCCCTACATTAGATTTTTGTTGTTTTGGTGGCATTTTAAAGATAGCAATATTTCCTTTTTTGTAATTGGTGTGGGGTTTTTATTGTGTGTTATATCTTACGTATTTACTGAATTGGTGTTTTTAAATGCTTTACATGCCTGTCTCCTAAGTTAAGCCTGTCTGCTCGCAGCCAAGCTACCAAGGGTGGAGTATAGGAATAATTTATTAAGACCTATACTGGACCCTAGACTGGATTGGTGACCTTATTGCCAGTGGTAGGTACCTACTAACCACTACTAATAACCCACCTTCCAACAACTACAATTACATTTTCACAGCTGTACAGACAGCTAACACTTCTCTATAGGTTTTGGACCTTAAGTGAGAACTCACAAGGATGAATATAGACTTTGTGTCTATACTCTAACTAATTAAACATTCAAGTTCAGGAATCTCTTTGCACAATGACACTGGTAGAGAGAACAGATTCACGCCTTTGATATACTTTCTATAGGTAGTAACCGTTGGAATGTTTTTTAGGCGCATAGTCACTAGGATGTACACGCACATCATCTGACTTAAACTCATACTGTAGAGAGGCACTTTAGTCAAGAACCCCTCATGTGCCCTCTGTGTAGTAAGCCTAGTGCGCGGGGCTGATGTTACTTTACCTCTATGGCGCTTTATGGACCGCTATGATATGCTGCCTAATGTCCCCCCAACAACCTGATAATTGATTTTCCCCAGCACCCTCATGACTGATGCGCCCCCAGCCTCCCTCATGGCAATTGCTTCCCCAGCACTAGTAATTTTCATTACAATTGAACCCCTGCAAGTGTTCCCGACTTCACATGAACCAATGGATTAACTACTCCTGCTGTTCCTAGGGCCATGGTGTAGTTCTCCATTAAGTCTCTGCCAGCTTCCTCCAGAATCAGTTCTCTCGCTGTTATTGGGGTCTTGGTATTGTTTTTCACTATGAACGTTCCAGCGAAAATAATACAATTGTTTCCTGTTATTTGGTTCCGATCAACAAGTAGCACGCGCTCATTCTGCAAAGTCATAGAGAGTGTACTAACACATGTCTTTTCCAATCTTCCATATCCTTCCAAATGGCCATGTGCCCCACATGCTGCACGTGATCTAGTTACATCCATACAGCCTTTGGAGAGGGCATATAAACCCTGGCAAACCCAAATTGTGGCTTGGCCTTTCTCCCTGCAGAACAAGATTACCCTTTCCCACTCAACAGAAGAACCCTGCCGGAACCAAAAAGCTCTCCATTTTCCTTCAAGTCCATCTGAACCACCGGATTCCATGGCACCAGCTCTCTCTATGTCTTACTCCTTGCTCCCTGCAGCAAGCTACTTCAGACCCTCCTCAGCTCTCTGAGTCAAGGCATTGAGCTCTTCTTTGAACATCAGACTAGTTGAAGGACTAGGCTAAATACTTGATATCAGGTTAGTGTGCACTAAACCTCCTACCATAGTAAACAGGACCGAGTATCTCTGCCTTCAAAGACTATAGAATTTTCCTCTCTGTGAATTACTCCAGCACTTCTTGTGCATTTATACTTCGGACCCTCCCTACAACCTTGGTGCTAGAACTATCATGTGTAAGGATTAAAGACTTGAGCTCCATGTTTCTCTGATGAACAGTAGTGCCTATAGAAAGCACTTCTGAGTCTTTGATATATGTATGGACCTTATACCAAAATCTGTATTTCAACTTATCCCTTAGAGTGCCTCTCTCCAATCTATGATTTTGGTTATTCTGATCTCATGCCGAGCTGATAAAAAAACTATAAGTTGAGACTTGTTAGTGTACTGATAGTAAATGCCCCCTCTTGTCATTTCCATTGCATTGCATCATCACAAAAACAGAGGTTCTGGACCCTGTCACGTCTACCTCGCTAACATAGAAGGTATCAGAAGTGACATATCCTGTTATGCAGTGTCGGACAGCCACGGAGTAGATCCAACATCGCAAGTCTCTCTTTTCTTTTTTTATCCCAACCCCCCTGCCGCCTGATGAAAGGGTGTGTTCTAAGGTTTTGATTCCTAGGCATTTGATGTCCTCTTAGAGATAGGAGGTCCAGCATTGGCTCCAGTGTCGCCCCTGCAGTTGGGACCAGGCCAGGTGAGTGCATGGCAACTTACATCTACCTTTAACTAGCTTTCAGATCACAAATTCTCCCAGCTTTGGAGCTTGCACAATTTTCCTGCTTCTTAGGTCACATTCTGACAATACTAAAAAAAACAACTAATATTTAACAGAGTAGGGATAACATGGTTTTAACGCACAGTCAAAGGTAGTTTGCCAGCAAAAAATGTTTTTCATTTTTTAGCAGCCAGAGCTGGTGCTAAACTGTCCTCATCTTCTTGTTGATGTGATCCTGGAGGGTGAGGTTGGTGTTGAGGATGAATCCGAGTGATTTCCTACTTGGTGATAGTTGTGGGTTCAATCCGTCCAAGTCTAGGTCTAGTTTTTTTGTTGTTGCTAACAAATTGAGGAAATGCTGCTGTTGGAAAATACAACTTTAAGGGCTTCCATTTAAATTCTGAAAATTATAAAAGGCAGAATGGGTCTTTGGGGACTCAAAGGTGACAGGGGACCTCCTGGATCTCCACGTGTCCCTATAGGTAAACAGATGTCAGTTGGACAAGCAGGAGAACAGTCTAGCAAGTTGCCTGTGAAATCCATTAGTGATACAGGGATCATCTCTGTTGTCAGTTAGGCATTATCTTCAATTTGAAGGGTGTCTGCTTCATCAGTGATGCAGGAACTAAAGCCAGATACTTAGTCATGCAGGAAATGGTTGACATGAACGTGATCTTGCAGTTTCATGTAGACTATTTCTTTGATGATCTGGTCAATCAAAGGCAGATGGTAATGGGACAGTAGTTAGTGAAGTCATCAGGAGACCAAGGTGGGTTTTATTAGAAGTGAAGGATCTAGCTAGTCTTGAGGTTTTTGGGCAGATTACTTGGGTGAGGGTGGCATTTGCAATGTTGACAAGGGGAGAGAGAACTTCTCTGGAGAAGGCTTTGAGAAATAAAAAGGGTAAGCCATTATTTGTTAAAGGAGGGGTCTTTAAGTGTGTTGATTTCGGGGCATGATTACCTTAAAGAGCATTCTCATTCTATTTGCTGCTTTATTGATGGAATTGGTCTAGCAATTGGCTATGACTGATGGATTTTAGTGGTGAGAAGTTAGTTGGTCATGTGCTCTGTTTTTTTGGTGCATGAATGCCCATGCTGTTTTTTAGTCAGCAGTTAAAGGTGTTGGAAAATAAATTGATAGTGGCGGGTCAAGAACTAAGCTTGAAATATAGAATGTTGACAGAGAAATCTGTAAAAGATCTCAAGATTTGTTTATCTCTTTTGTTTTGGCCTTCGATGTGCTGTCTTGGTGTGAAGCAGGATGATGAGTCTGGAGAGATGGTCATACCAATGCCGGGGTATGAGTGGATTGAAGAGAATGGTTGGTGATGTCAAGAAGATGAGGTCAAGGAAGAGCCTTTTGGAGCATGTCAGTAGTGTGACGTAATGTACTGTGGTGAGCGTGTTTATGAATTTGAGGATAATGTCTCTTGTTTTCAGTTCTCTGGAATGTATAGTTACATAGTAGGTAGGAAGGGAATGATGAATAGATAATGTGGTGAGGAATTTCAAGAATTTGTTTACAAAGTATTTGAACTTTCCAGGAGTAATGTAGGTGAGATGAAATCTAGAAGACAGATTTGCAGATTATGGGATATGGACGGTGAAGAGCTCCATGCACTTGAATGTTGCTTGCTCACCTATGGTGCAGGCACAGGTGGACTTGTAAAGGATAGCGAGAGCGCCTTTTGTCTTAGTTGTTTAATCAGCATGTTAAATGAGGTTGCCTGTTGAAAGGATGTCTAGGATGTTTGAGGAAGCACATGGTGAGCCAGGTTTGTGTGATGACGAGTGCTTTAAGGTTGAAATACACAATGAAGTCTGAAGATGTCTGGTGCTTAGAGCACTGCAGAGCTTGTGTGACGAGCTTGAATGGGTATGTCTTCTAGAAGTTTGTGCATGTGAGGTGGGGAGAGAAATGTGCCTGTGGTTAGCTTCATGTGCTGGAATGCAGGGTGAGGGGTGCTTGATGAGACACATGATGCCGGAAAACTTTGCTGGTGTTTGCTGAAATATCAGAGGAGTAGGAGTTCTGGCCATAGGTCCCTCCTGGGCCAAACAGACCCAAGCATGCAGAGCCCTTCTCTGTGTCTACCCATGATTGAGAGGCGCTTGGGGTTGGATGCCTGGCTAGATTTTAAGAAATAGGGAGATTGTGAAAAGGACCTGGATCCTGATAGCCTGGTTTCAAAGTTACATGGTCTATGTAGGTATAATTGTGAAAAACAAATTAATGAACTTAGCACAAAACCCATTAGTGTATTGTTGCATAAAATACATGTACAAAAGAATGATATGACCAAACTAATTTTCATAGAAGTACTTTATCTCAACAAGGATTCTTTTTCCTCAGCATAAGAAACAAGTTAAATATTTACGAGTGCCCAGTGTGATAAGTGAACACAACGTGCTCAAAAAATGTAAGGGTTGGAGCAAAGTCATCTCAAACAAAGGGAATAGCAAAAATGCCAAAACAAATTCTCCTTAGAGCACAGAGAGATGAATTCCACAGAGCAAAGTTCAGAGATATTTGGAAAGTGTGTGTCTGTAGTGTTTTTCTGATGAATGATTTTTGACGATTTTTCGACCCTCATCAATTTACCAGATCATCATCAGGGCATAACAGTAAAAGACTGATCATAAAGGATGGATAAAAAGCTTGATAAGGAAAAACTGAATCAACAAGAACGAGGAATCATGAATGGCGCTGCCAAGAGGACCGGCGCTTGAAGAAAGAATAACATTGCAGCTGAAATAAATAGCTTACACCCGCTTCTGAAGAATCCAAAGATTTGTAAGCAAAACAGGGAGGAGAGTGTGTTATGACAAAAATGATTCTACGCCGTGTGATTGCAAAAACAATAATCACCCCAGGAGATCTACCAAGGCCTATATAAATGCAGGGCCGGGCTCCTGCAATTCACCAATTTGAGCATGGCACTTAAAGATAAGGGGGAATAAGCATGTATGACCTCCACCTGAATGAGCAATTAGAGCCCATGCACATGAGTTGCAGTGAAGGGCTTTCACAAAAATCCTGAGTCACTGAATCCAATGGAAGGCTGAGTCTTTCATTGCAGGATTCACGCGTGTAGTGCCCAGGCCACATATCAGCAGGGAGCTGTAACTTACTGAGCCATTCTAATTTCTCACGGTATAGGCAGTAGGATACCTCAGTGGATTAAAGTACCTAATATGACGGTCATAGGTTCCTGTCTCATTGAATCCAACACAGCTTGCCATCATTTTAAAAGAAAGTAATAAAAGGAGCACCACTGAGCTGCTGCTTAACAGCAAGATTTTTCTAACATGCACCAGGTAAAATAAGTAGTGAAAATGTGTTACTAAATTCACCAGTGATGGTTCCAAACAAGAAAGCGTGCCCCTGCATTCGTTGCTCAATACCTCATAGATGCATCACTGAAGCTTAAAAAAAAACTATAGCTTTTTTTGTTAGGGAATTAAAATAAAGTCACTTCATTGACATCAATCCATCACAATTCTAATCTTCGACTATCAGGGTGCCGAATGATTTCCTCAGCTTGCAAATTATCTAGGGATGTGTGGAATTTAAATTCTGCCCACATTGATGTGTGAAGATGGTGACGTTTGGCCTTAAATTGCATATTTGTGAGCATCACACATACTAGAGTACAAGTGTAGGTGAACTATACAAACAAAATGTTTAGTCAGAGAAGTTTCCGATAACACTTAATTGTGGCTGAGAAGTCCCAGGCTCATGAAAATTATGTTTTAGGGGATTTTACTTCCTAGCAAGCTTACAGAGGCAGAAAAGGAGCATGTTTTGATGATTAAGCAGGGACGAGATGCGACCCAAATTCAGGGTCAAATAACTATTCTCAAATCAGAAATTAATATCTGGGGGGGCGTGGCTTGGTGCCAGAGGGTGATGGCGGCGTCCGAGTGAGGCTCCACTGCGGCTCCGGGAGCTTCACTGGTTGGAGACCGTCTCTTCCTGCTACGAGTTGATGCCACTGCACCGGGACACCTCCAGATGAACCTGCGACGCCTGGAAGCTCTTCTCTTGCCCGCCAGATGGAGCATTTAGGAGCAGCGAGTCTCCGCGGCCTCGCTGACATCACGGCCGCCATTTTGCGCTCTTGTGTCGTCCTGCCAGCTGACGCGTCCTTCTCCCTTCACAGGCGCATGGACTCATACATCTGCCAAGATAACCCCAGATGGCTTGGCGGCGTATGGAGATCTTTTTCGCATCTCACCAAATGAGCACCTTGACACAGTGAGATTTTAGCGGTTCCGCTGCTAGTGCGACCGCCATTTTGTGTCAGCTGACTCATTTCCCTCTTTTCTTCTTTTCACCGGCATATGGAACTTTTCCACAACGCGATTCGCTCTCTGCTTGGCCCATCTATTGCCTCATGGAACTCTTCCTTGTCAGCGCCTCATAGCTCTGTGCATATCCCCTCCGCCATGTGACTGTTGCAGATTACTTGCTTCTCCATCATTACTGTGGCCACCATTTTGCGGTACCTCAAGTGTCTTTTCACTATCTCCTCTTTGAAGGCCCTTGCAGCTCTTGGACACAGGAAGTTGTCTCCCTACCTTTTCAAAGCTGGCTAGTGATGTCTCTGACTTGTTTTCGACTTTGTGATTTACGACTTTGTTCTTCAACATCTCATCACGCATCTGCCTTATTCTTATTTGAAGCCTGGATGCCTTCTTCATATAGTAGGGAGTACCTTTTGGAATGCAGCTGTTTTACTTGCCACCAAGTGAATATTGCATGTTGAAATCCAAAGGTCACACAGTTTAGTTATTCTGTGGCCTTCTGTGCCAGCTGTGACATGTTCCTCTCTGTGTTTTTGTTCCCTAATGGCTCTCCTTTATTCAGTTGTAGGACATGAATCACGCTTTCCTTTTTATTATATCTCACAATGCTTGCCTTGTTTGCTATGCACATTTGGCACCTTCTCTAATGTTTTAACTGCATCAGTACTACATTTGAATCTCCTTTCACTCAAGTTGCTCTCCTTGTTTATGTTGCAACTTTCTTTGTGGAACCACTCACTCCTTTGTGTGTCTTACGCACATTGCGTGATTGTTACATTATCTCACATGCTTTATGGGAAGGCTCAAGTCTGTGTCTCATCTGCCACTCACAACAAAGACTATATTAATTAAAAACTCTAAAATCTTCTCTGCCTTCTCCAAACAAGAGGACTCCCTCACTTTGTCTGGTTCTGATACGACAATGGAATCCTCTCACCCTACGTCGGGGAGAGCCAATACCAAAAGACTGAAGAGTTATTTCTGGATGAAATCAGATCCTTTCTTAGAGGAAATTCGATCCCTTCGTCCTTTCATGGAGGAAACCAACGTCAAACAATTGGTCACAGATGGAAACAAGGGTGTCCTCAGTCGAGCATTCCGTCACGTCTCTTCAGGAAACCTGCTCCACAGTATCTAATTTGAACTCTCAGGTGTCTGCTCTCCAGCGGCAGGTGGAGGAATTGGAAAACGGAAATAGGCGGAACGATCTTCGCATATATGGTCTTGCAGAGGGACTTGAAGGCTCAGACTCACTTTCCTTTTTCAAATCATTCCTCCCCCAATTACTCAGTTTGCCGGAGGGCACGACTCTCAACATTCAGCAAGCGCACCGATTGGGTCGCCCACCTGCTTCTGCTTCTCCTACACAGAGACCTAGAGGCGTCATTTTATACTTTTTAGAGTACACTGATCTTCTGAAAGTCCTGACAGCTGCCAAATCTTCTCCGAAATTGACATGGTCTGGTTCTTCCTTGTTCTTCGCCCAGGACTACGCAAAAGCTACGGCTAACTGTCGTAAGGCCTTCTTAGGCATGAGAGAAGACCTTCGTTCGATGGGAGCAAGATATGGTCTCTATCATCCTTGCTTGTTTAAAGTCACCTATAATAACAAGACTACCACCTATGAAGACCCGATCCATTTGCAGAGTTTCATCAACGCGCATAAAACCTCTACCATGGATTCATCTGGACCTTCGTCTTCCTTCACTGGCTGAGCTGTATTCATCTTAGTATTTCTAATGTTGTTGCATTTTGCTTCTCTGGTTTTCTAAAATGTCCTAGAACTTTGAATCTAGCCTTCTTTACGTTGTAATGACGTTCACTGTTGTCTACGCTTACGATCCCATTTTTGTCTGTTTCTTACTTCCTTGTTCTCCTACTTTTCCTCCGCAGGAACCCTTCCCTGTCTGCTCATGTCTCCCCGGCTTCCCACCCAGCTGACCTCGGATGTGTTGCCTTACCCGTGTGGCCCCATCCCCCCTCAGTTCCTTCTCATTCTCTCCTTCTGTAGGTATGTTGTTATTTTGTTCCTTCCTTCTATGTATTCTTCCTCTTATGTTTTTTCTTCCCTTTCCGTGTACGGGTGATGACTTCTTTCCCTCAGGATTTGCTCCTTCTTTTATCTTTACTGTCTTCACTCTATGGCCTTTTATACCTCTCTTCATCTTTTACTTGCTTCTCCTTCCCTCTCTTTATTCTCTGTTTATTGCCTCTTCCCTTCATTTCCTTTTCTTCGTTTCTCAGGAGTACTTTTTTTCCTGTACTTTTGCTTTTTCTCAAGGGTTTTTTCTCTATTTTTGCCACTGTGTTTATTATAGGTTATCTTGTATGACATGTCATTGAATATAATTTCATGGAATGTTAAGGGTATTAATTCTCCAATCAAGCGCTAGCGGATTTTGTCCCACTTGGCTGAGCTGAATGTTGATGTAGCTTTCTTGCAGAAAACTCATCTTTCTGACATTGAATCAGCAAAACTTAAAAGAGGTTGGGTGGGTGAGGTTTTTAACGCACAGGGTGCTGGCAAACGCAATGGTGTAGCAATTTTGTGTCAAAATCTCTCTCCCTCTCCCTTATCTCTCAAGAGTCAGATACCAATGACAGGTGGACATATGCTAAGGTGTCTCTTAGAGGTGTTCCAATCTCTTTCCTTAATGTTTACGCTCCTACTGTAGGCGATCCCCTTTTTTGGGCTGAGCTCTCTCGCCATATTACCCGATTTATGGATGATAACTTCATCCTTGCTGGTGATTGCAACCATCCCTTTGACCCATTTGTAGACAGGAACTCTGCTGCCCATTACACTCCTAAAAAATCCCATAAGCTTTTTACCCAAGCCATTTCCCAGCATAACTTATTGGCACATGGAGACTATGCAATCCGTCTTTACAAGAGTATACTTTTTATTCTCCTTCTCACCATTACCAGTCACGGATTGACTACATTTTTGTTTCTCACAACATTGCTCAAACCCTTGCTACTGCTGAAATTAGTGTGATTTTACTTTCAGACCATGCCCCTGTTTTGATCAGTATTGATGTCCTCCCTAAATCTGTTAGATCTAAAAGAAGGCGCTTCAATAACGCTCTTCTTTTGGATCCCAAGTTTACCACTTCTTTTACCACTTTTCTTGATTAGCTTTTCTTGCTCAATGACACTCCCTCTATTCCAGCACATACTATTTGGGATGCACTTAAGGCTGCAGCTTGAGATTTTTTTATTACTTTTGTGGCAAAGAAACGTAAAGCCGCTCGTAAATGTACTGTGACATTAAGAGATTGGAACACGCCTATTTTACCTCACACTCGCAGGACAGTCTGACTGCTCTTGTGGCTGCCAAAATGAAGTTTAACAAGAAGTCCACAGAGGATGCCTCATTGTATTTGTTGAAGTCCAGCGCTAAATTTTATGGAGGCAGAAACAAGGCTGGGAAAATTCTTGCAAATTACCTGAAGGTCAAACACAAAAAGCTGAACATTGAACCATTTACCACACCAATTCCGTTCTAAAAACACAAGGATACTGACATCCTCACTGAATTTTCCCTTTTCTACAAAACTGTGTACACCTCTGAGACCCAACCTTCTCCCCATTCTCTTACACATTTCTTCTGTGCCGTCCAGAAACCTGAACACTTCCCTCTCGACCTCTCCCATTTGGAGGTTGACATCTCTCAGGGGGAATTACTTTCTGCACTTCAGCACCTCAAAATGAACAAGGCCCCTGGACCTGATGGTTTTACTGTCAAATTTTACCTTCATTTTTCTAATTTATTGATTCCAAAACTCCATTCTCTCCTAGATACGTTTGCTGCCCTGGGGAAGTCTTCTGGGCCCTTTTCTGATGCCCATATTTGTTTAATACCCAAAGAAGGGAAAGATGCCAAATACTGTAAGAATTACAGACCCATTTCCCTAGTAACATCGACTATAAAATATTCGCTAAGTCGTTGGCGGCACGACTGGATCTTTTACTTCCCGCCCTCCTGAGTGAAGAGCAGTCTGGGTTCGTGAAGGGCCGATTTATCACTGAGAATACTAGATTACTGTTTAACATCTTATCGAAATCCCCACGTTTAAACCATCCTCTTGTAGCGATTGCCCTGGATGCCGAAAAGGCATTTGATAGGGTTGAATGGGCATACCTTTTCCATACTCTGAAATAGTTTGGCTTTGGTCCCAAATTTATTTCTTTGGTGTCTTTACTGTATTCCCACCCGCGTGCAGCAGTTTGTGCGAATGGTCATGTTTCTTCCTTTTTTAATCTTGGAAGAGGTGTCTGCCAGGATGTCCCCTTTCCCCCTTTCTTTTTAACTTGGCTTTGGAACCTTTTTTGTCCAAACTCCGTCAGAATCCCAACATTCAGGGTTTTCAAACCGTTAATTCCCACATTGAACTTGCTGCTTATGCAGATGATATTTTACTCTTCCTCTCCAACCCCACAGACTCAATTCTGGCTTTCCTAGAGGAAGTTCGGAACTATTCCCTGATATCTGGCTACAAACTTAATAATGACAAGTGCGAGATCTTGCCCTTGACGAAGTTCACTTTTAAACCTGACTTCAACGCTCAAATTTTACTTGGAGCCCCTCGCATATCAAATACTTAGGTCTACATATTACCCCCTCGATCTCAGATACCGTTTCCCTTTGCCTAAACAAATGTATTCAAAAACTATCAGATTTAGTGGCCCGGTGGCACCCTTTTTATTTGTCTTGGTGGGGACGCCTTGATACCATTAAGATGATGTTGTCTCCCATAATCCTTTACACGATTTCCAATATTCCTGTGCCCATTCCCTCTAAATTCTTTAAGCAGATTAACTCGGTCTTATCTTCCTTTTTATGGAACAACAAGAAATCCAGGATGTCCCTTGCTAGACTAATCCGTCTGGCATCAGAAGGCGGAGTCAACTTCCCAGACTTCCCAGCATACCATTCTGTTAAGGGAGGCTTCCTTTTGGTTACAGGTTCCCACTTCCTCCTGTCCTTTATGGGCTAAGGTCAAGAACAGTTTCCTTTCCCCTTTCTCTTTTGCTGAATACATTTCTTTCACACGTAAACCTCCTTCTATTCCCACTCCCATTCACAAATTTACTACCAAGCTCCTCCTATCATCCAGTCCTCCTCCCGCTGTTACTATAGCTGATTTCCTCTCTTCCACTATTTGGCATAATGCACATCTCCTTGTTCACGATAAACCCTTTTACTGGAAATCCTGGAGGCACATGGGATTAGTTTGGGTATCACAATTATTTTCACACTCTACCTTTCTACCTTTCTCGACTCTTTGTTCCTCCTTTGATCTACCTGCTTCCTTCTCCCCTAAATACCTCCTGCTTAAAAAGGCGGTGCTATCTACATACACTCGACTTTTGAAAGCACAGACATCCCCCTCCTCTTCTCCCACCCCTGTTGCACGTCTTCACTCTCTTCTTCGTTCTATCCCCAAGGCTTCTACTCTTTACAAATACCTCCATGCTAACGAGTCTGTTAGGCCTAAATCCAAGGTGGAGGAGCAATGGGAACAGGATTTTGCCACGACATGGCCTATTCCCCTGTGGGACAAGATATGGACTAAGATTCGCAAATTTTCCAGAGCGGCGACCCTAACGCAATCCTTGTTTTTTATTTACAACAGGTTGCTCCATACACCTTCTACCTTAAACAAGCGTTTTTCTACCATTCCAGATGTGTGCTGGTCTTGTTCCTCCCCGCATACCACCCTATTCCACATGCTGTTCCTTTGCAAGTCGGTGCACGACTTTTGGGTACAGGTGTGGGCTCAAATAAATGTAATTTTCCATACTCGCATTCCCTTCTCTTGCGCTCATATCTTTTTGGGTAGCCTCTCACCTTGTTGGGAGGACGCTGAACTTGATGTTCGTATTGTTGACTTATTGTTAGCTGTTGCGTTTCAGCAGATTACTATCAATTGGAAGGCAGCTTCTAACACGTCTTTCAAAGCGTGGTGGTACAATGTTTGTCACAACCATAGACTGGACACTACTTTTGTCTTCCCCATTCGCATGGCTGCGAAACGTGCAGAATTGTGGCTTCCTATTACACTGTATTTAGACAATTGTGCTAATCGTTCATTTCGTCTGCAGCCTTCCCATCAAGAAGTCCACAAACCCCCTTGAATACCCTTTGCATTTCGTCTTTTCTTCAATATTACTTGCTATGTATATACTCTTACCTGAACATGTATGTAACTACTGCATTGCCTATATTTGGCCTTATTGCCCATGATTAGACTATGTCATTGATCACCTTGTAATACTTTTCCTGATTATTTTTGTTTTCTTTTCCCTTGCTTTGGTTCCCCTTCATTTTTTCATATATTGTGTATTGATACCTTGTTTTTTCTTCTGACTAATAAAATTCTTTTTGAACTAAAAAAATAAGAAATGAATAGCTTGCTTGTGCAAAAATTGGCAGCGGAATATCAATCCCAGCGGAATAATTCCTATGAAAATGGTGAATTAGTTTGGAGGAGATTAGCTCTTCGTACTAGACAGATGATAGTGCAGAATCAAATATCTTCTATCAACTTAAATTGACAAACATATACTTACTCAGATGATATAATCAGGGGGTTTCAGGATTATTATCAAGCACTACATTTAGACGAAATGGATAAGGATACAGCTATGTCACTGCAGGATATGTCTTGCACATGACTGCTATTGAGCTTGGAGAGGGGTTGGATAGTTCTCTTAAAGAAGACTTAGAGAAGAAAATATCATTAGAGGAAGTTCAGGTAGCTCTACAAAGTATGGGTTTAGGGAAAGCTACTGGCCCGACAAGATACCTCTTGAGCTATATAAGATATTAGGAATAACAATAATGCCTCTTTTACTAGATCTTTTTAGGGGTATCCAATTAATTGGTAATCCGCTGGATTTTTGGAGAGAGACGAATATTATAATCTTTCCAAAGAAAGAAAAACCAGTAGATAACCCAGCCTCATACCGGTCAATTTCTCTGAATAATTTGAATACCAAAATGTATTCAAAAATATTGGCTATCCGGTTGGGGGGGATCATAGGTCAGCTGGTCTCCCCCTGACAGCAAGGATTTATCCCTGGAAAAGAAACAACTGACCATATTCGTAGGGTTATCTAACTATTTGACGTCATATGTGGGACGGGGAGCCAAATGGCTATGACCCTCCTTGATGCTGTGAAGGCATTTGATCGGGTGTCTTGGAAATTTTGGGGGATTTTGGAGCTAAAAGGGTTTGGACCGGGAATTATAAGGGCAATTAAAGCCATGTACTGTGATCCAAGAGCCCATATGCAATTGATGGGGAAAGAGTCTGGTAATATCTTAATATCCAGGGGAACCAGGCAAGGGTGTCCCTGCTCGCCCATATAATTTGCTATGTATATTAATCCCCTAGTTGTGAAATTACTGCAGACCCAGAAGATCAAGCCCATAGTCACTAGGGGGTTTGAGACAATAGTCTTGCCTTACGCCGATAACATGGCTGTTCTAACAACGGATCCAAAAGAGGCCATTGGGGAAATTAACCAGATAACTGAGAGTTTTAGGCTCCTATTAGGATATGCTTTAAACAGAGGAAAACAATTGTTATCTTTACAGATAATATTGATTTTAATGATCCCAGGAGAGCAAAAGCTGCAGTTTATCCCGGGGTCCGAATTACTGCGAAAGTGGATGAAATTGTTAAATGTAATTTTGACCCTCTGGTTAAGTCAATAGCCATGGAATTAAAGAGAGTAAACAGGCTACACTTGTTGATAATTGGGAGAGGGAGTTTTTTTTAAATTACTATGTTACCTAAAATTCGCTATAGGGAAGGAGGCCTCTGGATTGTTATTAAGACAATTGGAACAGAGTTATTATAAAAAAGTTTGTTTTAAAGTAATATATAGTGCATGGGAGATATGGAAACAAGTCTCAAAGTTCATGGCGATACCGAAGGTCACTCAATATACTCCCCTGTGTGCGCTCATCACTATTTCCACGGAAGGTTTACAATGCTATGAGGAGAGGGTGGAAAAAGCGGGGGGGTGGCCAAAATAGGAGACTTTTATGGGGGAGAGAAAATTGCTCAATTCTCCAGGCTCCCACATGACTTTTGAATATCAGCCAGTCAATATTAAAAATTTGTACAGTATAGGAGTATTCTTACTTTATACAGACCATCGATTAAATTAGATAGTATTTATACCATTGACGGATGTTATTACTAGGAAATCACCTGAGCACACACTTTGACCTTTCTCTGTGCACGCCTCTTTTTTACCTTAGAAACAATCTTTTGTTTATTGTTAATGTAAATATTTGTAAAAAGATTTGCTAAACTCCTTCTCCCTTTGAATTGTTTATTAAATATGATAATCCGATTGGATTTTTGTGGAATTTCTAGTTTCTTGGTGCATTTTTTGTAATAATTTGACAATGTGGGCTAGTATACCTATCTAATCAATTGTACAGATTCATTCAGGAACGAGTTGAAAATTGATCTAACCAAATACAGTAATTATTTTTACATGGTGAATTTTCGTCGAGGACCAATTGTTTATTGTATTACTAGGAAATCAAGCAGAATTAGGAACATATACAGTTTGTTACTAATAGAACTACCAGATGATATGGAAAGAAGTGAGTCATCCTGAACAACAAAAAATGATAATCCTGATGTGGATATTTATATGAGTTTATCTTTATCTGATATATTTGTATCCTCAAATCTAAAAGCACAAATGTATAAAACAGTAATTTATTTATATTTTACACCTTCCAAATTATTGATTTGGGGAAAAAGGGCACATGATAAATGTCCCAGATGCGGATCAGGTTCGGCCACACTGATCCATATGTTTTCATGATTGTGACAAATTGGCCCTTTTAAAAACAGGGTTATTTGGTTTTTGGAAAGAATTACTTGGCCTTAGATCTGAGTTGACCCCTACTTTACTGATCCTAGGGTATGACAGCTCTCTGGGCCTGAATAAAGCACAAGAATATTGCTTATTTCTGGGCACAGCAATTTTTAGGATAATGCTAGTCACCAGAAGGAAAGATACAGAGTCTCCGACATTCCAGATGTGGCTAGCCAGGCTTCTTAGAGTATGGAAACAAGAGACAGCTTGGTATATGCATGTAGGGGCAGGCAAGCCAGAATTCGGGGGCTAAAAATATGGACACTCATTTCTAAATGGAGCAGAGAAGTGAGGGGATAGGAAGTAGGGAGGGGCAAGGTTCCCATACTAGAACGCACCCGCTAAATAAGAGGAACAGGATCTCTAGGGTGTCCTATACGGCTGAATTATGGTAGAAATACATCTTTATTTAGCCCTGGGTTAATATAATCTTTCTTGTATAAATTGGTGAATGATTTGTAAGACTGCACAATTACTTTGCTTGGGTTTCAACTCATAAAATGCTGTCAAATTTGATCTTAGTACGTGTTCTGAAAATTTGGATCAAGTAATATATGATGATTATGTTTTTTTAAATTGCTGTGTATTGTATCAACTGTTTTATGGATTGATTAGGCGATATTCTTGTGGGTATTGTATTTGGATGTTTTATGATCTGACGTGGTGCTATTTATTCTTGTGTACTGTATTTAACTACCATGTGTACTGATTAAGTGATATTTATTTCTCTGTATTCTAATTAACTGTTATAGGAACTGATTTGTTGATATTTATTTCTGTAATGTTCTTCTCTGGGCATGAATAATAAAAAATATAAAAAATTAAAAAAGGTTGCCTCTGCTGATTACTACCATCTTCAAATAAATTAGCATGATGAAATGGAAAACTTGGTCAATGGTGGAGGATTTATCTGGAACCCAGCTTGTAAGGGACTAAGTACATCATATTCATAAATTCAATCCTGGATGTTAGATAAGACACAACAACAGAAAACCATTTGAATACAGTCTATTAACCATCTGAAATAATCTGCGCCTCTGGCAGTTCAAGCAAAGGCATGAAGCAATTAGTGCAAGGGAGAACATCTTCAAAAGGAGTTAAGTATGGTGACTAAGAAATAGTTAGATCACGAGATCTATCAGAGTTACCAGGTCATGTAGGTGTTGTAACCCAAGACAATGGCTTTTTAAACATACGAGGGATTCCTTTTAGGTCGAGCCTGAGCTAGCGAGCAATGCGCTGCTCTGCGAGGCGTCTTGTAATCACTCTAAACTTTTCTGTGTGGGTCTGACTCCCCCACGCCTTCGGTTGGCTGTTGCCTGTGTCATTTTGTTTTTGTAGCCTGCAAATGGCTAAAGGCGGGCGCATGTCCCACCTTTTTGGCAAACGTTCACTCCCACAACATTTTGCTTGTGAGAGCGAGCAGCGGCGCTCAAGGTGGAAGCTGCATTCCTCATGGGTTGTGCTTTCGCTTGTTTAATTTCCTGTTGTTTCACTTTGCTCCCGCCCCCACCCCGCTTCCCGTTGTCCGTGTTCACCATGCTTCTTCTCACCCTCCCCTGTGCTCCTTCCCCCCCTCCCCCAGTGCACTCTGACACTCCACAGCGGCACGGAGAGCAGACAGCGAGAGGCGGCAGAGACACACTGAGCACCAAGGAGGCACGGAGCGACCATGGGGTGGCCACTGAGATCACAGCAGCCCGCACTGCCTGCACCCGGGCTGCACCACCATGGGACCTTGCCTTCTGCCCTGACTAGAGCCCTCCTTCTACTGCCAGCACCCGGGAGACCCTGGACGGTTGCGCTGCCTAGAACTCTGCCTACCCGAGCACCCTGCCTGCACCACTGAGCACTCCACTTGCATCACCGGCAGCGCTGCCAGGCCACCTGCCTCGTCCCCACCTGGGAACCACCAGTGCAAGGATCCGCAGCGCTGCCCCTGGTTTCTCCCCGTGCTGCAGCCAGGGCACAGCCCCCCTCATCAAAGAAGGGAAACTTTTTACAGTACATGACGCTCCGAGCCCCTGGCGAATGGTGGGAATTTTCAGCCCGCATCAGTGTAAGTAAGACGGCTCCCCCTGCCCGAGAGGGCTGTGCTGCTTGTGCTTGGACAAGGGACCAGCTTGGAGGTGTGGGAACCACTGAGCAGAAACACACCACTGGTGAAGGGGGCACTTGTTTAACTGCAGAGGTCTTGTTTACACTCCTGTGTGCTTGGATTTCCAGGCACTCATGAGGACGCTGTGCTGCGTTTGTGGCTGCACGAGCTGACAGAGAGCACATGTACACACCCTCACACCTCTCCCTGCATTTTTGTACAAGGCCCAGCCTATCTGTGACGAGGGGTGTCCCTCGGACGAGGGGGTCACGGAAGATGTTATAGACACCATGAAAGTGCAACTTGTGCTAGAAGCACTTGCAGGAATATCGGAGAGAGTGGGTCTGTCCAGGGGCGAGTGTGGTTCTTTCAGGGTTCGCTGGGTTTATGTGAGCAGTGGGTGTTGTGAGGGAATGGATGGGCACCATGAACACAATGTTATGAAGCTACAAAAATGTATCTAGAAGCACTCTCAAAAACGTGCGTAGGACTTTGGTTCTGGCCCGGTGGTGGCGTGCGGTTGTTCCAGGGTGTGTTGGGTGTGTATGTGTGGGTAGTGTTTTTGTGAGGGAACGTGAGAGCACCTGGAAGAAGATGTGTTCAAGGTAGGAACTGGAAAATTGTTGCTACCAACAATTCGGGCACCGTACTGAGGGCGCCGGTTCATCTGTCGGAGGAGTGTGGCTGTTCCTGGGTACGCGTGAGTAGGTAAGGAGTGCTTGATGTGAGAGAATGGGCGGGAGCCTCAAAGAAGATGTTATCAGCTAGTTCTTACTAGAACTGATGTGTAGCTTAAAATCATTCCATGTGGAGGATTTTGAGAGGATTTTCTCACACTTTACTACTTTTGTTCCTGCCCCCCCCCCGTTGCCTGTGTTCAACATGCTCCCGCCCCCTCCCATTGTCATTGTTGCTTCCCCCCCCAACACCGTACTTATGGTTGACTTTTTCTGCTGGTCTCCCCGCTGCGTCGTCAATTATAGCCTACGGAGGACCGGTCACAAGCGGGTGGTCCACAGGTACCGCAACCTACTCGGGGGAGGCGTCGATTCTACTGCTCTCACCGTCGCCCCTTCACTTGCGGAGCGGTGAGGTAAGGCATGTCACTGTTTGTGTATAAATGCTGAACAGAGTCAGCGAAGCCAAAAGGCGCGACCTATTGGCTTTGCCAATGCCTGTTGCTTTTGCTGGGGAATTAAAATGGGAGAACCAGGAGTAAGCGAGGCTGGAGAAAGCGGAGCCAGAGCAAGGTCAAAAATCTCCTCACACTCGACTGACAGATTATCTATCCTGTCAATAACACAATTGCCCCCGGATGTTTTTGGGGCTGTATTATTTTTTTTTATTTTAGTTTTAATGGAACTGCTAGCTCCCTCCAAGGCCTTCCTTTTGCCCATGCTTTATGGTGAATATCTTGCTTGAAATAAACAATCATCCTCAACTCCAGCAAACATATATTACAAAGATGTGAAAATACAGAGAATAATAATGAAACAATATTAACATGTAATCCTTAAGCAAAACACGTTTTGCTAAACAAGGCAGTAGCTTCATGGGCTTCTAACTGCAATTTGGAAGTAAGCCACCTAAAAGAAAGTCAATTAATAATAATAATAATAATAATAATAATAATAATCCAGTCTCAAAATTAAAAAGTACTTGAACAAACAGTCCTAGGAAGGCTTACAACAAATAGAAAGGAGTAGACCGTGGCCAAAAAGAAAAAACATTAGAAGGATGGCCCAGCCAAGCCTCTTTCCGGCTCCGATGGCATGGACGGGGGCTCCCTTGGCCCGGACTTTGCCTGGACGCGACTTGCATGCCGGAATTGCAAAGTATACTTTTAAGCACGTTGTTGGGTCCCATTGCCTTTTGCAGCATTCTGCTCGGGAGCCTCCTGGTGCATGCCACAATGAGGGATGAAGCCCCCAGAGCAGAGTTAGATCCCTAGGGTCCAAGAAACTCTTGGTTGATGTTCAAGAAGTCCTGTACTGCAAGATTGCCGGGTGTGCTTTTAAGCACATTGTTGGACCCTGCCATCTCTTGCAGCACTCTGAGCGGGCACCTCCTGGCGTGTGTCATGGTGGAGGATGAAATCCACTGAGCAGAGTGAGGCCCCTGGGGTCTCTTCTCAGTTCTAGCTCATCAAAATATTGCTTAAACAAAATCGCGACTTCTCAGATACTTCCCTGACTCAATTAGTGACATTGCCCTCATTTACACTAACATGCATGTCCTAAACTGCCATTACATTTGGTTGGACAAACCTGACCTACCACAAACTAGATATCTTATCTAACCCAGAAGTCATAAACTACCTCCAGCAAATTGCCCCTTACAAATTCTCACTTCCACCAAATATATCACCATGATAGCAAAACAATCCCCTAGAACAATCATTGCATCATCCATTTCCACTTCACTCACCCTTCCCCTATATCAATGCCAGTCATCGAAACCCAGTCAGACCATGAAAGAAACTCAACATCTAACAGTTTGAGTCTCCAATGACAATAAAACCTTGATGACAATATTTTGCCACCTTTGACAAACTGACCACTCTAAAGACCTCCATCTGCTCTCAAAGCTGATTCATGATATGGCTGGTTCTGCACAAATGAAAAGAAATTAAATTAGAAAAAATAATTCTTAAAACTATGAAAGAAAACAAAATATTGCAATAACAGTCTTTTTCAGTGTCACAGAAGAATGTATGCAGCCACTATGAAGAAAACCCTGACACGTCATTGCACTACCCCGATCTCTGAAGTAGACCTGTTCATAGTTATAGCTGAATTCCAAAATTCACAATACACTTTGACTGCCATTAACCTCTTGCTCAAGCCCTACAGTGCTGTGGCAGCGCATGTCATCTCCTTAGTCAAACATGTGGGATGTTACCTCAAGACCAGGCCTCAGATCGAAATACTACATCAGACCACTTTATGCAACATTAATCCACCAACACCCAAGACTGCTATCTTTCATCTTCCTTTGTAACAGTCATCTCATAGAACCTATGAAGTGAAACCATTGGTTTGCTGGTAGACCTTTGCTCAATGCGAGTATTCCAGAAACACCTCTCCACCTCAGCAACACTTTCAACCACAGCCTTCATGAACCACTTCTTTCCATCTTTCACTTACTGAGTGACGTCAATACTTCCTACATCAAACCAGTCCTTAACAAACAACAGCTAAACGTAGCACATCTGTCCATCTGTAGACTTATTTTCAACTGACCCTTCCTGGGGAAACTCATATATAGCTTGACCTTTGAAAAACTATCAACCCTTCTTGGGGAAAATAACCCACTCTCTAAGCAGCATATAGGATTACCCTAATTCAGAGGCACAAAATCCACAGTCCATCTTCGATGACCTCAAGGTAACAACTAATAAAGTTGGCATGACACCTGTCTCCTACTGGACCTCTCTTTTTCCTTTGAGAAAACACTTGTGTGTTTACATAAAACATCATCCCATGATGTAAGTATGTAAGTGCTTTTGGCAGATTAGTTAATATCAAATCAAAATTGTATAAATGTTACTAATCTCTGTGGATGAAAGGCAGAGTAAACCTTATTAGGAAAAATAACTCTCCTTTAACTTAAAGGGATTCGATTCATTCATCATCACCTCATAAGCTGAGTCATCCTTGCACCCTTACACCGGCCTATACTGCCACAATTGGATCTTCTCCTACCTCTCAAAAAGATGACAAACAAATATCCCTCCTCCTTTCACATCTGCACCTTTAATGTCTGCTGATGGCATTCCTCAAGTTTCCACAGTAGGATTTGTCCACTTCAATGCACATCTTATTTCTCTATTTGTTCTAATACAATCCTAAAAATATGCTGCCTATACCTAAATTGTAATAAAGCTAGCACCCACCTCAGAAAATGACTCCTGATACCTATAACCATGCATTAGAGCAGTTGCATACTCTACAACCACCTCATATTTAACTTATCTAAAACGAAGAACTTCAATTGTGAATGTGTCCCAAACAAGTGTCATGTCACCACACTTTGGACCAAAGGACCATGTCAGCTGAAGTGAGAAACTTGAGAATAACCATGGACTCACACCTCGCCATCCCTCCACAGGTAAATCAAGTAACCAAATCTTTCTTCTACATCCTGCAAGCCCTGAGCTGGATCTTGCCACATCTTATTATCTTGCAAGCCACCATCAGCATGGTCTTGTTCTGCCTAGACTAAGCGACTTGATTGTACATCGAGCCACTCTTTTTCCTCACAGCAGGCTTCAACAATTAGAATGAAGGCACCAGAAAATGGAAACACCTTGATATCTGCAGCTATATAACTCCATCCTTCATGCTTGCCACTGGATTCCTGTGTGTAGGAAGCTGGCTTTTTATATGATATACCAAAATGGGGCATATTCTACAACGAGTCCAGAGGTTCCCTTGTAAGTGGACAGGGGCTTCCTTTAGCAATCCCAATGTGCTCTTCTAGGGGGTATTGTTGTCGAGTAGCCTTAGGCTTATCAGAGAGGAGTATTAGACATCTTGCAATAAACACAATAGTCAACAAATGATGCACACAACTCAATAATGAGATCCACACCAATTTATAAAAATAACACATATGTTTATATATGTCTAGGCACCAGAATCATTATGATAAGGTTGGTACATTATGCAAGAGAAACACTTTTACATTTAAAAAGTTGACAGTGCATTTTTCAGAATTTGCTATGTTATCCTATGAGAGGAAAAACAAGTACGGCATTCAGGTACAGTACAGCGACTTATGAGACCAATCTCCTGAACTTAAGGTGAGTATGGGGCATGGTCCAAATCAGCACTAGCAAGTCACTTCCAGCGGCATTAGGGTGGGAATCAGTATGCCGGAAGAGAATCTGCATGTTTGGACTAGGCCAGTCGGTTTGAACCAACAGGAGGGTTCAAGTCATCCAATGCTAGGGGACACCGGTGGTCCTCTTCTCCTCAAGTGGCCGGGTGCAGAGGGTCTTTGAGGTGTTGGGTTTCTTCGTGCAGTTGCACTCGTGGTTAAGGGTGCATGGAAACAGAGGTTGCAGGAGGCATCAGAGAGTTCACAAGAGGTGAAACCAAAGTGGACTCTGCCTCTTGAGAGCTTGGGGACCATGCTGACACTGTTAGCCCACATCGACTTGAACTAGTGAGCTCGGTGCAATGGTGCTTGGAGGCTTTTGGCCACCACTTACAGTGGGTAGTGAGCCTAACCCTCTCCAAGAGTTCTTAAGTTTGCCATCACCAACATGGCAAACTCTGAAAAGGTGCAGCCACTTCAGGAAGCCCCCCTTAGGGTTGGTAATGGCCTTGAGGTGGACACGCCTATCTGACTAGCTAAAAGGCCCTGGACAAAAGAGGTCAGCTTCCTCCCCTGTGAGAGAAACCAGATTCACATACCAAAGGCGGTGGGCTTTTTGAATCTCCCCTGCCTTGCAATTGTCATCTGCAGGTCATCCTGTGGTAGGGGGCAGCACCCTCTGCCCGAGCAGGTTTGATTTCTGGCCTTCTGAGAGCAAAAGCCCTCACCCTTGGGGGTCAGAAACATGTCTCTGGTGGCAGACAGGCAAAAACCACTCAGTAAGCACACCAGTAGCTGTTAGGTTTTGAGGGGGCAGCTCTAAGGTGCCCTCTGTGTGCATGTATTAATAAATACACCACTGGAAAAAGTGTGTGCTAATTTCTATGAGATGTTTGAGACCAAATATTCCCATTTTTAATGATGCCATCATGTAGCCAGGGAACTCATTTTCACCAGTGTCCAGCACATGTACCTAAAATGGCTCCCCTGTTCACTTGTACTGGCAGCAATAAAGCTGACCAGCACAGGGGAACATCAGCCCCCATGGATATCTCCTCACATGTAGTAAAATGCACCATGCCTTAGGGCTGTAAGGCCTGCATTAGGGGTGACTTACCTACATTGCATGCAGTGTCTGTGGGCATTGGCACACAGGGATGTGAATAAACACAACTGCCCTGTTTCCTAAAGGCTTGTCAGATCTCAAAATGTGGGGGTAGAATTATTTCCTTTTTTTTATATCCACGTAGGACACTCCTTATTCTTTACAAGGTAATGTCACATAACTTCATTTGCCTTCTTTTATAGAAGTGTCTGTTGTCAAATGACAGTCAGTTCAGTTCAGTTTTGCTTTATTCGATTTTGGATTAAAATCATAAAAGCATACAGTTATCATACATACAATAGCATAAAGTATCTACAAGTTTAAAAGACATTGGTTTAAAAGACATTTGCCCTCCAGTGGGGATACTTTCCTTTAAAATTACATATTTCATACGATAGGCATTCACAGTTCTATCCTTACATCATGTTCACCCTTAATAGGAGCAAGTTTAATAAAGATTTCCATTTTTATATATGTTATACACTGGTGCAAAGCGGTTAAGAGCGGAGGAGCTACAATTATTCAAGGCGTAGAATCTTCTACCCATCACGTAATTATAATTCTACTCTACCTCTGGTCTTAAGGAGGGTATATATGGCACACTGGGGTAAAAATCATGTAAATCCCAGATCGATAATGGGCCATCATCTTCTTGGGGCTGCCAGGTTCGTAGGTACGGGACAATATGTGTAAACCTAAATTTTACCAACACTAGATCTCCAGGAATGTCTTTTGGGAGGGAGCCTAACCAGCCCACCCTTCTAACACACATTATTGTTCCATCCAGGTCGGGTGGCAGAGGTCTGTTTTTTGATAGCCAAAAGGTAACCTTATTTAGTAAGTCGTGTTGCCTTTTGGATTTTCAATGTGTGAGTGGTGGTACTCCTAAGAGAACACACACGAATGGGACGGCCTCAGGTGGTAGGTGTATAGAAGGTACTTTATTATTCTCTACTCTAGCAGTAGTATGCTGTGGTAGTACCGGTTTAGAAGCGATCTTAGGGGTTGTTTTATTGGGGGCTAGTTGTAGAGTTTTTAAATTGTTGCATAGTGTAGGTTGCGTTGGCACTATGGAGGCAACAGGGGATTGGTGGCGATTGATTATTTCAGTGATTTTAGCGGGAAATGAATTAATCTTGATCAATTCCTCTATTTCCATCAGCTTATTCTCCAGGGTATTTATTTTCTCCAACAACGGCGATATAAGAGATTTGAACAATGGTTCAATCAGAGATGTTAGAGCCAGTTGAAGAGGGGGTACTAGACTATCTAATTCTTCTGCAGCCTCTGGAATTGAGGGGGAGTTAGTGACGGGCATTGGAGGGCTTAAACACAATTTTTGAACCTTTGGGTCATTCCCATTTTGTTGAACTCTGTCACATTTTCGTTTAACGGGTGAGATCTGCGTGATTGCTGCGGTTAGAGTGTTAACTTTTGTATATAATGGGGTGGATTCCTGCGCAAATTCCTTGTGGAGCAAAGTACTAAAGCTTTTAGCCGTACAGGGAGAAGCACTATTTAGTTTAGTTCTCAAATCTGCTGGGACATACTTGGTTTTACACAGACTGTTTAGTTCCGCTAACAGTGAGTGGCTTTGCAGAATACCGGATGTTTCTGAGGGAGATTGTTCCCTGGGGGTGCTAGCTATGTCCTGACAAGAATCATTCCCATCTGAATCACTAGGAGTAGGCCGTGGTATACTGATTAAGTGGTGGTCCTGTGTACCATTGCGCGAACCCCTCTGGTTGACAGATTTTTTGGGGACCCCTTTCCGAGTCATGGTTCTGTTCAGTTGAGTTGGGGTAATACGTAACATCAACAAGAAGACAAAAATGTAGTGTTTGCAGCTACGTGTCCATTAAATGTCAGCAAGCATTTGGTAGTTCAACTATCTTTATTTCTTCTCTGCTAGGGATTTCAAGGGGGGTGGCCCATCCCGTCCTCCTCTGGCCTCTGAGGACCACAGAGGGCCCGCCCTTTGCCTGGGCTTAGCCTGGCGCAGTTCCGCGTGCGGTCCCGCGCTGCGGGAGATGATAGGCGTTAAATAATGACGGCAGTTGCGAGGGCGTCCCTCCCCTCAGGCTCAGGTGAAGAGCGCACGGGCTCCTGGTCAGTGGAGTCCCGTACGCTAGGCGGCAAAAGTTCTCCCAATGAAAATACCCCTCCTGGGACTGCAGATTTCTCCGTCGGCAGGGGAGCTTAGAAAAAACCCCTCCTTGGGCAGCAAACAGCACCGTGAACGCCCGCTCAGGGTAGCGATGCGCGACCCGCGCCAGCGGGTTGCGCAAGATGTTAAATTGCCTGCCTGTCGTGACGGCAGCTGCGAGGGCATCCCTCCCCTCAGGCTCAGGTGAAGAGCGCACAGGCTCCTGGTCAATGGAGTCCCGTACGCTAGGCGGCAAAAGTTCTCCCAATGAAAATACCCCTCCTGTGGCGGCAGATTTCTCCGTCGGCAGGGGAGCTTTTGAAAAAAACCCTCCTTTGGCAACAAACAGCTCAATGAACGCCCGCTCAGGGCCGCGATGCAGGACAGTCATATCCCATCAATTCTTAAAAGACGGGTAACCCTGGTATATGTACCCAGAAAAAACTCACCAATAAATGTGTTTTTAATACTCCAAAAAATAGTGAAAAAACCAAAATGGCACCTCATGTGCGCATCACCAGTGGAGCTTGCTGATTGGTACTCGCCAGCTATGCTCACTTTTATCATCATCGGCAACCATTTTGCTGAATTTGCAATGTTATCTCATGAGAAGAAGAAAAAGTCCCCAAAAAATTGTGATCGAACGATTTAAAAAAACACACACCCCTATGTGTTTTTGCGACTACCAAACACAAAGCAAGACCCAGTACAATAAAAACTGAAGTAAGACGCACAGATTACCAATTTTATTCTTCTCTTGTGCGCTTACTCAGGTGTTTAAAACCGGTTACATACATGCAAACCCCTCTTTTCTTAGCCGACATGTTTCATTGCCATTAAATCTTTCTGGCAATTTCGTCAGGGTAGGGTCATTTGTCGCTACTGTTAGACACTCGTGAAATTTTCGTAAAATAACATAAGGGAGCCAGGATCAGTCGTACCAGCTCTCCATATCATTAGGGGAAATCCTGTCCTGAAATCCTCCCTTCAAGGGCTTATCTTACATTAGATTCCGCCCTTCTTGGCAAGTCGTGCCTAGTCTCGTCCCTCCTTGACTGGTGCTGTGCACATGAGGTGCCATTTTGCTTTTTTCACTATTTTTTGGAGTATTAAAAACACATTTATGGGTGTGTTTTTTCTGGGTATATATACCAGTGTTTTTTCTGAGTATATATACCAGGGTTAGCCGTCTTTTAAGAATTGATAGGATATGACTGTCATTTGACAAAAGACACTTTTATAAAAGAAGGCAAATTAAATGGTGTGACATTACCTTGTAAAGAATAAGGAGTCTCCTACATGGATAAAAAAAGGAAATAATACTACCCCCACATTTTGAGATCTGACAAGCCTTTAGGGAACAGGTCAGTTGTGTTTATTGATGAATTGAGAGGAGGGCGACCTATTTCCTGTATTCCCTCTGTAGCTCGGTATTGACAGGACACATGGACATGGGCCATGTCTCATTTTAACTTTTGTCTGCACCAAGACACACAGCCTGTGTTTGGTAAGAGGTCCTTTAGGGTGGAACTATTTGTGCTGCAGCCCTTAAAGTCTTAGACAGCTGGGTCTAGACAGCATAGGGCTCCAGTGCCTTCGGGAGCAGTGAGAAAGACCACTCCCTCCAATCCTGGTGCAGCTTTCATGCTGCATGAAAGCAGTGCCAGGATTGGTTACGGCAGTTTCCTGGTCCTGTGTTGGAGCCTTCCTGCCTGGACCTGTGCCAGGAGAACGTCGCACCAGGATTAAAAGTAAGTATAATTTTTTTTATTTATCAATAACTTTTTCCCCTCCTTCCCCACTGCCCTCCTTACAAGCAGCTGACCTCCTGCACAGTCAATTGTCAGGGTTCCTTTATTCTAAGTTTACCTAGTCTTCCTTACACAATTTGCTTCTTTTTCACCCACCCTAAAGTTAATGTCTCTTTTTCTCTTTTTTGCAGGCTTTTTCATTCCTGATCTCTATCACTGTATCTCTACTTTCTCTTTATCTTTTCTCCGTTTTCTACCTTTCTCTCTCTTGCCCTTAGTGAGCTGTACAAATATATGTTTATACACATCTAATCCAAATACATCTCTCTTGTCTTTTAAAAACTAGTTGAATCGCCTGGCATGTTAGGCTACAAAACCACCAAAAATATTCCAAATACGCATCTTTCGACGTGAGGCCAAAGCAGAGAAGGCAGATGCTTCATAGATTAGTTTGGAATGGAAACCCAGTAAACTCAATTATCACAGAATTATAAAATCAAGGATCATGCCAGAGATCACTCATCTAAAAACTCAGAGCTTTCTATACATTAAATATAACTAAAAATAGTCTGGACCACCTTTTTCTTGCATAGGGGCTGATGGACTGGTGTTGATGGCATTTCGATCCCTTATACACGATGAATCATCATAAGGACTTAAGGACTATAGTAATATTTGACCCGAGGCTGAGCTGAACACAATTGATGAGACTTGTATTGCGCACCTTAAACAATTGCATCACAAATGTTGGGGCACCAGGCCCTTACTGCACCTCACTGCTAATTTAATGGATTTGATATTCCCTGATTGTTATTATAGTTAGTTCAATACAAAGAACTCTACACAAAAGAAAAGGGTTTCCTCCAGGCGCCTGAATTGCTGGGTTCTATTCCCTCCCCGCTCATGCATGGAAATGGAATTTTTAGACTATCTAGCTGTCCTCAATAAAAATGAGGTGGGGTTAAAATTTACCCACAATCTGAACCCAAAAGAAATTGAATTCTTGCATACTAAGATCTATGTTAAAGACAATCAAATGCATACAACTGTACATAGAAAAAAGACTGCAACAAATAACCTGTTGCATGGACTAAGTTTTCATCCGCAATCGCTCAAGAAAAGTATACATTACGGGGAATTCTTGCGGATGAAGAGGAATTGCTCGGAACAGCAAGAGATGACTAGGAAATTTGATGAAACCAAAGCTCGCTTTCGAGGGAGAGGTTACAGAAAGGCAGACATCAAACGTGGAGAAGAGAAGGCAAAGAACAAAACCAGAGCGGTAATATTGATAAATAAAGAGAAGGGACCATCCATGCCGAAACTGTGGCGCTGACGAGGAAACTCTTAAGGTTCACAATTTTGAACCAATATATAATTGCGGGAGAAGGAACTGATACGGCTACCTCACCCTAAACCACGGCGCTGGAGCGCGACTCTTATAATTGAGGGATCCTTGTAACTCACATTGAGAGGTGCTGTCAAGGTTCAAGGACGCTTTAAGGTGAAATGAGAAATCGGAAACAGTACAACTGAACAAACAGGGAGACTAGGAGTAGGACTACAAAACCGCTTGGGCCACTGGGGCTCCGACTGAGGAACCTGTACACGCTACGGACAACTGCCGACGGCTTTTTCTTTCTCTTTTTATCCTAACTTTGGAGGATCCACGCATGCATTACCGGATGTACTTTCATCTCGCCCTGAAGAAACTCCCTGATAGGGATTGAAACGCGTTGGCTGACTGTTTTGCTAATTGCAGTTTGATTGCTTTTAAAAGAAAGAATAATATTAAATAAAGGAGTTTTTTCACATACCAAATTCTACATTTCTCTTGGAATTTATATTTGTGCGCCCCCACATAAGCTAACAAACTACCCGTGATCTGGAAAACACAGCGACGCCAATTAGCAGCTGACGTCGAGGGTGGTTGCACATAAACTTACAAATATCTGGAACTGGGTTCAAGGTGCGGCATCGTAGGGTCCGCTGCTAAACTTTTTTGTGTACACAAATAAAGAGAAGAAATCTGAGAATGTGGAAGACAAAAAGAGAAACAAATGAAGTCCAACAACGTTTAATACTGACATATAGCAAAGAGAGCTACAAGATCCAAAAAACGTTATCAAAGTATTGGAATGTCTTGAAAAAAGATCCAGACATGGGCAATTTAATTGGAGATCGACCAATGGTGTCGTACGGAAAAGCACCAAGCCTATCTGACTCGTTGGTAAGAAGGCATTTTGAAGACAAAAAAACGGAAACTTGGCTTCATCAAAGATCAAAAGGGTTCACCAAGTGTACAACGCGCAAGGCTTGTAGAGTTGCCAGAAATCTGAAGACTCTAAAAGATCAGAGAGGAAGAATTTTCCAAATAAAAGAAGCAATCACTTGTGAATCAACTCACGTAGTATATGTCCTAGAATGTTTTTGCGGTAAGAGATATATAGGGAGCACCACTTGCTCTTTAAAATAACGCATCCTGGAACATACAAGAGCCATACAAAACTTAGACCATACATATGCCATTGCAAAACACCTAAGCACCCATGAAGGCAAGACATGGCTGGACATAAAGTACTCTGGGCTAGCGATGATTCCCCTGCATGAGCGGGGAGGGAATAGACCTCAGCAACTCAGGCGCCTGGAACCCAGGCTGATCATAAGAACTACTCTTTAAGATAAAACTACCTAACCCAGGATGCACCTTGCTGAATATTAACGTGCATATGTATAAAAACGAGAAACTGACAAAGGACTTCTTGTTAACACTACCGTGATCAAGAACAGAGTTCGATACGCATAGGAGATTTGCATTTGAATGAGCAACTTTAACAAGCCAAAAGGAGTGCTGTGTTAATCATCTATGCAGGATAATTACTAGTGAGACACTCTCGCCGCAGGAACCAACTGAGAAAAGCGCTCCTCTCGCACAGGAGGTTGTGCGTTTGTATATACACACAAACACAAACATACGTCCATACTTACCTATGACTACATACCTTTACGATATTTTGGTGGTCAATATTCTTGCTACAATATTTTTGTAACACAATATTTATAACTTGATATTCTGACACAATTTCCATAGAGAACTATTAGGACATGCCCTCCAAAAAAGAAACGGATGAAATGCCGCAGGAGCATGGGACAATTCTACACCGGTGATACTACATATATAAGAATGCATACCCTTTTAACAGTGCAAACTTAGCTTAATAACAATGGAGCTCTAGATTAGAACTGAATTATAATGATGCAATGAGACCCTGCAAGCATCCTGGGGGGAGGATGAGGGGCGTTGAGAGTGGCGTATTGTGTTTCAGTAGGGAAGGAGGGGTTTCACTAGAAAGGCTAATGTGATAGTACAGGGATGTAATGCTCTTCAGTAGGGGCCTAAACTCCATTGGATAATTCTAACAGTACACACCACTATCAACGTCACTATGCATAGGAACATGAATGAAAGCCACTATTCAATGGCCAGGTTTAGTCTACCAAGTCCTACTGGTGAAAGACACCAGGTCTTTGTTTTTTATTTTTTATTTTTGGCTCAAAGTTTAGTCATACATAGACTCATTGCAAAGCATACATTTTGTGTACAAAATGGGTAAGAAGAAGGAAGGAACAACAAAAGAGAGGCAAAGAAACAGAGAAGCAAAAGAAAAAAGAATCATACATTAAGCAAATACTTTAAGCAATCTTTCAGTATCAGAAAATATCCTGCATCATATTTAATCATAATTAACACTGGAGGAAATCCAACAGAGTTTATTCAAGGTCCTTTCGAGCTTTTTCAACAAGGTGAGACCTCTGGCTTTAGCCACAAATAACTCTGCCTCATAAATCCAACAAATAAGAACCAACCATTCTACAGCCTTGGGAGCATTCACAGAGATTCATGCCCTGGTAATACAAAGCTGGGCACACACCAGCATAATCATTACCAGGCATTGAGTATCTCCCTCGCAGTCATATTTAAAAGTGACCCAGGCTAGATGACATAGGCTCGCTCACCCCTGCCCAGAATTCTTGTAGGGAGGGGCAGAGTACAAACATGTACTAAACCAAGGGGACGGGAGCTTACATTTCGGGCATTTAGTTTTATCAGTAGCAGTGTTTGTTCCCCGTTTAAGTATTTTATCTGGGGTGTAAAACAGCAGCCATATGATACGCAGCTGTTGCAGCTTCAAACTAACAAAATATAGTGAGTGGTCTAGTATCTCTAAAGCATGTGGATCCATGAGGCAGAGGTCTCCACTAAGGGCAGTTCGCTTCACTTAACTGCCAGCATCATCAATGTTGGGACTGGAGAGGTCCTGATAAGTAATACTAATTGAAGGCTTTATGCCTGGTCTAAAATAGTACTGCAAGAGTTCTGAGACGTTGATATCAAGTTTATTTTGACATCCTGACTGGATATAGTCCCTCATTTGTAGGTACTTAAAGAAGAGGTATTGTGAAAGCCCGTATGATTCTTGCAATCCTAAGAAAGATCTGAAACCATTAAGGTCGTAAGGCTGACCAATAGTTATGACACTGTTCCGTGCCCAAACTCTACAAGTCAAATCCTGAAAAACAAAGGGGGAAAGCAGGATTATCCCAAAGTGGTATGTGTCTGTTTAAAAAAGCTAGGGAGTATTTGGAGAGGATTTCCTTCCATATATGAATAATATCCCTCAGACCCTTAAATAGTAGTTGGGATCTCCTAATCGATAAATGAAAAACCTATGCTCTTTCCCCGATGCTAATTGATAACAGTTAGATGATGGACCGGAATCGTCTGGGTTGAGTAAGCTGCACTGGCGACCGGTAAAGACTGCCCAGAAGTATAGCAATGACCCTGAAAAAATAGATGAATTTGGGGTGGTCATATTAATGACATTAGTTCGCTGGATAATAGTAAGTGGTAATTTGTTCCAGATTTTAATTTGGAAATTACAGCAGATAACAGAGGTTCTTAGTTCAATTTAATAAAATTGAAAACCTCCGGACATAAATTGATAACCAGATAAACTGCTGTAGTAGTTACCTGGGGATATCTGAAATTGGGTAGAGCAGTTCTCTGCGAGGACTACCCGTGCCCTGGATGTCTTATACAAGGCTTCGGTCAGGTTAATACATTTTTCACTTTCACTGACACCAAAGTCGCATTGTAGTCCACATAAAGTCCCGTGCAACACAGTCACAGGTTTTTTCTGCACCTAAGAGGATCATACCCATATTGATGTTAAGCCTCCCTGCAACATCGAAAGATGTAATTGCCATTTTGGTATGACTGGTAGTATCTCTTCCTGGAAATATAAATGTAAACGTTTTGTACTTGTATAGCGCACAGCTACCCAACAAGGGTCTCCCGGCACTTGTACTGATACCGCTGAGGAACCCTTCCTGGCTTTCCTTGTGAAGTGTCCACTCCTGGACACCTCCATGGTGAAACCAGGCATCCCCAGTGCTGTTGGGGGCCATTGTGGAGATTAAGCAAGCTACTGCCCAGAGTTGCAGCGTGGGGCCCATGATTAGAATAGGAACTGAGGCGAGACTATCAGGTCAGAGGAATTTATGAGCCCGAGACCCACCGAGGCAGGAATCGAACCCTGGTCAGGGGCCTGAGCTCTGCATCTCTAACCATTTGAGCCACACTTCTCCACAACAAACCATGTTGTTTTGAGGAGACTAAGGAGGTGATTGCAGGGTCCAGACGCATGGCCAAGACCTTAGCAAACCATTTTGCATCTGTGTTAATCAAAGATATAGGACTATATGACCCCATATCCTCAGAGGGCTTTTCTTTATTTTTTAAATACAGTAATAGTGGTAGTATTCCATGTATCCGGGGCAACCCCTCCCCCATATAAATGTGTTGAGCCACCTTTAAAAATTCCACAGCTATTATACATTTAAATACCTTGTAGAACTCCAAAGTTATAGCATCCTCGCCTGCCACCTTACCGGTTGGCAAAACCGTTAATGCAGCATCAATCTCTGATATAGAGAAGCCGGCCTGCCACCAGGTCATAGACTTCTATAAGAAGATACTATCCATACATGTGTGACTCACAGTCAGCAAATGGGGAGATGAAGATGGGTCTTGTCAATGAAACAGAAGAGAATCTGGTTGCTGATAGCATGAATTACCAAACAGTTACTGCACCCTAGTATTTGCTCAGCATAGATTCATGAGGACCACAATTTATTCTTATCATGGAGACCTATACCCTTCAGTTATATTCTGGTGTTGGACAATTAACCCATGACAATCTCTTACATACTATTTTCTGTTCTGTTGCCATTAGAAAAATCAGGATTCTCAGGCCTTGAGCATCAAGAAGATCAAGGCATATCAGCCCTTGCTCATATCTAGTGTCTAGTGACTTTATGTAGTTAGCTTTCTAGTTGTATTACATGGAATATCTTTGGGAATTCCCAGAAGTCGTACATAGCCACATGAGAATGGGTGTAAATGCATGACTTTTTTGTGAATTGGGTCCTAATCTTGTAAAATATGGCATAATTGTGGTTTAAAACACAGTTGATAGCAAGTTACTTGGCTGTCGCATTAATGGTAGTTGATATTTGTAAACATTAAATGTACATATCCATGAGTAAGCCTGAATATTCTATAAATTCTACAAACTAAATTGCGATGTAATCCACATAAAATATATTTTGGTGAATATCCTGCCTAATTACTCCAAAACTCATAAAAAATATATTACCCGCTGATTTAGAGTGGAGTTCCCTTAAGTCAACAAATTACTAAATCAAAGTCAAAAAAATAACCATTCAAAACTAGAAATGAATTTCCGATTCATGATGTCATTTTTTCTATCTTCTGAATGTATTCATAGTCAAAATTGGATATTTGTTGAATAGTGTGAATTACACATTTCTTGAATTTCAGTATGAGAAATAATGTCTGGGAAAGATGTGGTCTTCACGATAACCAGTTGGATTATGAACGATCTTCTTTTAGCAGACTAGCATGTGTATACACACACACACACACGCACACACCTCACTTATGGGTTCTCACCATTCATATTTCGGAAAACGCAGTTCACTTGTGTGTTGTGTTAAATTGGCCTGCAAACATTTTTAATTTAGCATTTAACAATCCATAAAAGCGTTGATATTCAAGGGAAATTTGCAAGAGTTACCAGTCTTGTTAGTCACACACATCCTTTGACACTCCCCTTATAGAAATACCCTTTGAGAAATCCAAGCCTCTGAAAGAAAAATTATGGGATGTCTTGTGTATTTACCAAGTGTGCTTGACAATCCAGGAGATGGAGCAATATGTGATTCGAAAGGCTCCGTCTGTCTTTCACTGTACACTGTAACAAAAGCGATGGTTATTTCTTTCGTTTTTGGCATGGGTGGGTTTCATGACGCCATGATGCAGATGGAGCCGCCATGTTGGCATGCTTTGAGCCAGAGGTACCAGAAAGACAACATTACCATTCTACAGGCATGCACGTTCTAACATCAACTAGGACTGTTCTCTGTCCTTACCACCCAACTATATCTTGGTTTCTCAGATGCAAAGCTTAAGAAAGTGCTTGAACATGCGTAGAAGGAAGTAAAACAGACCAGATTATGGGATCTGCCGGTATACAAGCAAAGGCACTCAGCCACTCATTAAACAGCATAAATATGCAAAGCATTAAATGACTTTTACATGCTATCAAAATGGAATGGAATGTCCCTTGTCTTTGATTCAGAATATATCTGAGGTTAGGACGATGTGTTTGGAGATGCCCTGAGACAACCTCTTCTCTTCAAATAATCGTCCAGAGAAACTAGCAATAAAATACAGTGCAAACACTGGATTTCACACTGTGTTGGAGTGCATCTTTTTATTGGAATCTATCCAGCGCGACCTTTTGGCAGCCATAATAGGTATGATCCTTCCTACCTGATCCCCAGAAACGAAATTAAACTGGACCACTGAGAATTGGTTCTCACTGAACTAACGCGCTTACTATACTGCTTTTTTAAGCTCTGCTGTAATTGAAATGGATGGCCTAGCCACGAAACATTTTTGGCTGGTGCTTTTTGATGTCTTCCGTGGCAAGTTAAGGCAGTTCTTTCTCTAAATACCCTTTACCACGGTAATTCTCAAAAAAGAAGTCTGGGGCGGGCAACTTTTCACAAGAATATTTGTGTACATTGTGCTTTCTCTTGTGTTTTTTGACGTTGCGTATTTGTGCAACATTATAGCAATGTGATTTTGTGTGTTGAATTAAGTTGTCATGCTGTGACTGTTTTATTGGGGTTTGCCTTATCATGTGCTATGGTGTTAGGTTTTATTGTTTACTTTAGATATGTCAACAAATGCTGCTACATTTCCAACGAAAGCCAGCACATGACTTTCACTTCTCTGTGACAAGCAACCATTTACCACTGTCTAAGGTGGTAAAAGAGCACTGCTCAGTGGCGTAACGAAACTTGAGGGGGCCCCCCTGCAAACTACATGGAGGGGGCGCCCCTCCCATCTACCGTGCCAGTCTAGAGCACTCAGGCCACCGACCCGCCATACTGCGGAGGATGCGGGGGATTGTTACACCACTGTAACTACTCCAGCCGTTATAAGTATCACTGGATGGTGGAGGTAAAGGTTGGGCTTAGTCTGCCCGCAGGCTATCATAGGTGGTGGTCCATTCATTACAGGGTCCCTGCCATCAGTAAACCGGGGAAGTTTGCCCATTTTTAGGTGGGTGTCCTGATGCAGACTCCTGTCAAGATATACAACACCGGACACACTCATCGTTCAGTTTTGACAAAAGTTCATCCACTGCGCCTTCTCATTTCCGTTTTAAAACATTAGACAATGCGACAATGCAGTATTTCAAAAGCAGATGTAACTACAAAGAGCAAATTTTGATAATACATTTTTATTAGTAGACAATAGCAATCTTAAGAGGCATTGCATAGCTTCATACACACCGTGACCCCAATTCCATCACAGTCTCTCTCTCAGTGAGTCAGTCTCTCTCTCTCAGTGAGTCAGTCTCTCTCTCTCTCTCTCTCTCTGTCATTCAGTCTCTCAGTCAGTCAGTCTCTCTCAGTCAGTCAGTCTGTCAGTCAGTCAGTCTGCCAGTCTCTCTCTCTTTCTGTCAGTCAGTCAGTCAGTCTCTCTCTCTCTCTCTCTCTCTCTCTCTCTCTCTCTCTCTCAGTCAGTGAAATGAATGAATAAATGAAATGAAAAGGGATTTATATAGCGCGTGGCTGCCCGGGAGCGTCCCAGCACTGTGATTGCAGTTAACAACTGAGAAAGAAAAACAGAGGGGTAGAAGAGGGGAGTTAAAGTTATTGCGGGAAAAGGTAGGTCTTAAGTAGCTTCCGGAATTTCATGTAGTTCGGTTCAGCGCGCAGCTGAGTTGGCAAGGAATTCCATAGGGTTGCTGCTGTGACCGAAAAGCGTCGCCCTCCAGTGCGGGCCTTCTTGACTCTGTGGACAGTGGCCAGGTTACCTTGGGAGGAACGCAGGGACCTGTTAGGTTTATATGGGTAGAGCATGGTCTTAAGCATGGGGGGCCCTTGATTTTGCAGAGCTCTGTGAGTAGTACATAGGGCCTTGAATTTGATCCTTTCACGGATCGGTAGCCAATGGTTTAGCTGATGCTCTCCGCGGGGTGCCTGTCAGAAGCCTTGCTGCAGCGTTTTGGGTTTGCTGAAGAATGTTAATAGTGGATTCTGGGGCCGCCAAGAAGAGGGCGTTGCTATAGTCTAATCTGGATAAGATTAGACCTTGAATAAGCAGTTTTTGAGACTGTGTGGGGAGTAATGGAAGAATCTTCCTAGCAGAGCGGAGTAGGCCCACACAGGTACCAGCCGTTTTTTTGGCCTGCGTTTTCAGGGAGAGGTCTTGCTCCAGCCAGAAACCCAAGCTTTTGAGTTCTGTCTTGGGTTGTGGAAGGGTTCCTAAGCATGATGGCCACATAGCAATGGGGAGGGATGTAGTTTGGTGTCCCAGCAGCATGAGCTCAGTTTTAGAGCCATTTAGCTTAAGCCTTGAGTCACACATCCAGTTATGGATTCCTTCAAGACAGTCATGAAGGTTTCTAAGTTTGTCACTTTCTAAAGAGAACGAAACAACCATTTGGGTGTCATCAGCGTATGTGACGGCTTTGATCCCAAAGGGAATGACCACATCCTCCAGGGGGGCCATGTATATGTTAAACAATGTAGGGCTCAAGGAAGAGCCCTGAGGAACCCCACACTGGAGGGGTAAAGATTTGGATCGCACATTCCCTTCACAGACCTGGAAGGTTCTGTCCTTAAGGAAGGATGTGAGCCAACATAGTGCTGTGTCTCTCACCCCTAGGTTGAGGAGTCGCTGGATCAGGATCTTGTGATCCACCGTGTCAAATGCAGCGCTTAGATCCAGGAGGATCAGTAGAGCCGATCCTCCTGAATCCAAGATGCACCTGGCTTCTTCGACCACTTTCAGAAGAGCGGTCTCGGTCCCCTGACCCGGGCGGAAACCTGTCTGCGAGGGGCGAAGGAGATTGTTGGATTCAAGGAAAGCCGACAGTTGCTGATTGACAGCCTTCTCTGCAATCTTACTTATACCAGGCAACAGAGAGATTGGATGAAGTTTAGAAAGGTCTTGAGGATCAAGTCCTGTTTTTTTCTGTAAAGCCTTAACTATTGCGTGATTCCAATTGGGGGGGACCACTCCTTGGCTAAGTGAAGCATTTATAAGGTTGGTGGCCAAATGCGAGATGGTAGGTCCGACTTGTTTGATGATGTTAATAGGGGCTGGGTCATTCGGTGAACCACTTTTCATGCCTAATAGAACTTTTAGGAAGTCTTCATTGGACAGCTGGTTAAAACTGTCCAAGGTCGGGCCAATGGTTGAGGGCAGCAGGGCAGTAGGGGGATTGTAGTCAGATTTTGGCGGAAGGGCTTGTAAGATGTTTGTTATTTTATTCTGGAAGAAGGTTGCTACTTGGTTGCACCTAGCAATTGTGCGTTCCTGAACTGAAGGGGGGTTAGGAATTTTAAGTAGCTCTTTGACTATTTTATAGGTCTCCCGGGACGAGTTAGAGGCAGATTTAATTTTTTCTTCAAAGAAGGAGGCTTGGGCTGTTTTTCGGGCTGATTTATAAGCCCTTATTGCTTTTTTGTATTCCTCTTTGTTGAGGGGATCCCAATCTTTCCTCCATTTCCGCTCTTGGATTATACAGATTTTTCTGAGGTTCCTCAATTCTTGGGAATACATGGAGATCTGAAGATTTTGCTTTTTTTCTTTTGATTTTTCTTGGGTGCGACTGAGTCCAGGGTGGAGGTGAGCCATCTAGTAAAATTTTCGTCTGCTTTCACGGGGTCAGGGTCTGCGGGAGGGGCAGAGTGAATTAGTTCCTGGGTCCAGTTCTCGAGTGAGAGTTTTGACCATATTCTATCCTGCTCTCTAGAGATTTGAATTTGGGGGGTGTCTAGAATGGTTTGCCATGTGAATGGGATAAGGAAGTGATCAGACCATGGAAGAGGGAGTGGGGGTAAAATTTCTATCTTGGGGAAGTTAGCGAAAACTGGGTCTAAAAGGTGTCCTTTGCCATGCGTTGCCTCTGAGTTTATTAAGCAGAGGTCGAATGCCTTTAATTCTGAAATGAGGTCGCTTGCAATTTTATCTGTGCTGTCCTCAAAATGGAGGTTAAGATCTCCTAGTAGGATGAAATTGGAGGTCGAGGTGCAGGAGGAGATTGTGGACTCTAGCAGCGATCCGACAAAATTTCCTAGACTTCCAGGCGGGCGGTATATAAGAGTACCCGAGAGGGATTTGTTAGGAGTGATTTGGAAGGAAAAGTGGACGCTTTCGCAATCCTCAATTCCTCCCTCTTGTGTCCTGCATGTAAGGTTGTCTCTGTGCACGATCGCTAAACCAACTCCTTTTCCCTTCGTTCTGTTCTGGTACTGTATTAGATAGCCGTGGGGTAACATGTTGACAATATCTGCCTCGGAGTGAGACGTCAGCCAAGTTTCCGTGAGGAAAAGTATGTCTGGCTTAATATCTTGGATCAGCAGGTTGATCTCTATAGAATGTTTGGATGCGGATCTACAGTTAAGCAGAGCAAGGATGACATATTTTGGTATATGGCAATTAGCTTTCCAAATGGGCTCACCCTGAAGCGAAGGAGGTGGGATGAGAGGGGAGGCAGCCGTGCTGTAATGTAAAAGGTGATCTCAGGAATATTTGATCCGGTGATTAAGTAAAATGGGCATAGTGGGTGGCCCTGTGCCCGGCCTGGCTTGGACGGGCCCAGACGGGCTTGCCTCTGGCGCGCCTCTGGCGCGCAATCGGCGCGCCCGCTGCGCCCGCCCGCTGTGCGGACGGAAAGTGGGCTTCATTTTATAGCGAGTGGGCCCAAATCGCCCAGCCACTAGAGCGCTGTCCAGGCCCCGTTCCAAGATGGCGCCCGTAGTTCTGCGCCTCGAGGGGGATTGCAAGAGTGACCGGGAGCCCTGAGAACGGCTTCGTTTCAGGCAAAAGATTCTGCAGGGAGAAGCAGCTCACAGCGGTTGTCGGGGGCAATTTACACGTATATTTTACACCAAAACACGATAAAATGCAATAATGCCAATATTAAAAAAGAGCTATTCGTTTTTAAAGTGCAGTGGTCAAAAAAGGAAAGTAACAATTATTCTGCTACTAGAATTCTAACCTCCCGGCTTCCGCCTCAGGAGTTTGTGCAATCAAGCAATATGGGAAGGGACAGTGTGAGGCTCTTTTATAGCGAGTGGGCCCAAATCGCCCAGCCACTAGAGCGCTGTCCAGGCCCCGTTCCAAGATGGCGCCCGTAGTTCTGCGCCTCGAGGGGGATTGCAAGAGTGACCGGGAGCCCTGAGAACGGCTTCGTTTCAGGCAAAAGATTCTACAGGGAGAAGCAGCTCACAGTGGTCGTAGGGGGCAATTTACACATATATTTTACACCAAAACACGATAAAATACAATAATGCCAATATTAAAAAAGAGCTATTCGTTTTTAAAGTGCAGTGGTCAAAAAAGGAAAGTAACAATTATTCTGCTACTAGAATTCTAACCTCCCGGCTTCCGCCTCAGGAGTTTGTGCAATCAAGCAGTCTCTCTCTCTGTCAGTTTCTCATCCAGTCAGTCTCTCAGTCAGTCAGTCTTCAGTCTCTGAGTCAGTCAGTCTCTACTCTCTCTCCACTCTCTCTCTCTCTCCATTCTCTCTCTCAACTCTGTCAACTCTATCTCTACTCTCTCTCCACTGTCTCTCTCCCCACTGTCTCTCTCTCCACTTTCTCTCCCTATATTCTCTCTATACTCTCTCACTCTCCCTCTCTCTCTCTCCACTCTATCTCCACTGTCTCCCTCCACTCTCTCTCCACTCTCTATTCTCTCTCTCCACTGTCTCCCTCCACTCTATCTCTCCACTCTCTCTCCACTCTCTATTCACTCTCTCTCTATCTCCCTCCACTCTCTATTTCCACTGTCTCTCTCTACTCTCTCCACACTCTCTCCACTCTCTCCCTCCACTCTCTCTCTCTACTCTCTCGCCACTCTCTCTCCACTGTCTCTTTCTCCACTCTCTCTCCACTCTCTCTCTTTCCACTTTCTCCCTCTCCACTGTCTCCCTACACTCTCTCTCTCCACTCTCTCTCCACTGTCTCTCTCTCCACTATCTCTCTCCACCCTCTTTCTCTACTCTCTCTCTCCACTGTCTCTCCTCTCTCTCTCTCCACTGTCTCTCTTCTCTCTGCCTTGCACCCTTCTCCCCTCTGCCTTGCACCCTTCTCCCCTCCCCCTTGCACCCTTCTTCCCTCCGCTTTGCACCCTTCTCCTATCTGCCTTGCACCCTTTTCCCCTCTGCCTTTCACCCATCTCCTCTCTACCTTGCACCCATCTCCCCTCTGCCTTGCACCCTTCTCCCCTCTGCCTTGCACCCTTCTCCCCTCCACCTTTCACCCTTCTCCTCTCTGCCTTGCACCCTTCTCCCCTCTGCCTTGCTCTCTTCTCCCCTCCCCTTGCACTCTTCTCCCCTCTTCCTTGCACCCTTGCACCCTTCTCCTCTCTGCCTTGCACCCTTCTCCCCTCTGCCTTGAACCCTTCTCCCCTCCCCCTTGCACTCTTCTCCCCTCTGCCTTGCACCCTTCTCCTCTCTACCTTGCACCCTTCTCCTCTCTGCCTTGCACCATCTCCTCTCCACCTTGCACCCATCTCCTCTCCGCCTTGCACTCTTCTCCTCTCTGCCTTGCACCCTTCTCCTCTCTACCTTGCACCCTTTTCCCCTCTGCCTTGCACCCATCTCCTGTCCGCCGTGCACCCTTCCCTCCTCCGCTTTCCACCCTTCTCCCCTCCGCCTTGCACCCTTCTCCCCTCTGCCTTGCACCCTTCTCCCCTCCACCTTGCACCCTTCTCCCCTCCGCCTTGCACCCTTCTCCCCTCCGCCTTGCACCCATCTCCTCTCTGCCTTGCACCCTTCTCCTCTCTACCTTGCACCCTTCTCCCCTCCCCCTTGCACCCTTCTCCCCTCTGCCTTGCACCCATCTCCTCTCTGCCTTGCTCCCTCTCCTCTCTACCTTGCACCCTTCTCCCCTCCCCCTTGCATCCTTCTCACAAGACCTGGAACCCATCTCCTCTCTGCCTTGCACCCTTCTCCTCTCTGCCTTGCACTCATCTCCTCTCTACCTTGCACCCTTCTCCCCTCTGCCTTGCACCCTTCTCGGCCCCCCTTAACAACCACCCTGCGGACGCCCGTATGGTGCGTTCTAACAAGAGTGCTTACCTGAGGGCACCATTTTGCTGCCTCATCCCTTCTCATATGAGCTTTGCCCTTGAGAATGCTGACAGTCTGACTCTGAGGGCCCCCACTCCCAAAGGGGATACCGACTCAAGACATACTCCACCTTTCTCACAGTTTAAATTCTGTGAAACAATATACTGATGTTATAGAGGCAAATTCATTAAAGAATACAAACTTTCCACACCACCCTCATCAGAAAGCTCGAAAATATCCAACCCAAAGATTTCCTATAGGAATGAAGCTATTGTTTAAAATACTTCACAGTGGAGAGCTGCAGCTAAAGGTGCGGTGTTACATGACAACCAAAGTTGTGAAATAGTACTACAATATTTGACAACATTGAGAAGATAAGATCTTGAAACCATTAATCCAAAACATAGTCTTGTAAGTGTGTGGGACAGTGTGTTACCCGTCTGCCAATTCTTCTAGGAAATGGCAACCAGTTCATGAATAACATGCATATTTGCATCCATACTCTTGTCATGAGTGTGGTATGTGCCTTCAAAGCCTGCCGGAAGAACACCATCTCCATTTCCCCTCTCACAACTAGGTAGACCTGACCTCATGACTTGTTGCTAATTGCTCTGTGCTGCCTCCGGCTCGGGCCCCCACCCACCCCATCCTCTTTTCGGGCCTTGCTAGCTCTGACTGAAGAGAAACATTGCAACTTGTTACTTTGTTTCTATTCAGTCAGAGGGAGGGGGCGAGGGGCTCGGAGCAGGCTGCAGACAGCCTACACCTGCTTTAGAGGGAGAGAGGCTTGCTTCAGTGCAAGCCTCTCTCACAGCTCTCCGAAGAGCTAAGGGGCCGGGGCCCCCTTCATTTACTGAAGAGAGTGCCCCCCCCCCCCCCCGCGGGTGCTGCGGGGGTGTTTGTTGTGCCCCTGGCACTGCTCCAACTACTTAAGGCACTATTAAGCTCGAAACAGTGGCAACGACTGTGTTCACTTCTTTGTGATTTGGCCCACCATGTCTGTGCTATGGACTGTCCAGTGATGAAGCGCCTGAGCTTTTTTTGTATAATTAATTGTTCGTCATGCAAAGGTGTCTGGGACTCATCTGTTCCAGTCCACCATATATAAAACGACACACTATATAGAAGGGTTTCTCTGCACAATATTTTGCAACATCAGTGTTATGATTGTATGATATCTGCACACAAGTGTTTAACAAAATTAAAGTTATAAATATCTTGTCCTGTTGTGTGCTTGAGCTGAGCAAGACAAGAAAAGGAGAGGTCTAATGGGAAAAGTATGCAGTATGGAGAGAAGCAGCAGCCATCTTAAGAGGTGACAGATGATGAAAAAAGCAATGATGGCAAAAATGGTGTTACCCAGAAAAGCCTCTGAATTTTTGGAGACAATAGGCAACGCAGAACTTTTGGTTCCAGGTAGACTTTCAATAGCAGCTGCAATGGAAAAGGTCAGGTCAGATGAGAAATGAAAATTATTATTCTGTGTATCTAGTTTTTCTGACAGCAATGCAGATAGTGCTTCTTTCATGTAATATCTATCATACAACCCACACCTAGTAACAAATTAAGTATTATAAAGGAGGCCTTATATTGCGCACGTTGGTGTTCCTTGTTACATACTGCTTCACGATAAGATTTGAGGAAAATGGTAATGAAGCTGGATCCTTGTCAGGTATCCAGGGTCACAGTGATTTATTTCTACCACAATTTAGGTAACACATACAGGATCACACAAAAGCCATTGCAGCTGAACAAAATATAAATTCAACGAATATTAGACATAATCATGATTTTAACCAATTACTAATGTGCTTACTTTGCAAAATAATATGTGCCGGAGCCCAACTTTTCGCCCAGAAGTCCTTGGCCACACGGTTGAATGTTAGGGGTCTGGAATAACAAGGCTGCATAGTCTTCATTCCCACGAATGCCTCTTTCATCCTCCACCAGACACTCCCTGTCCCTTTCTCACACTCTTAAAGGCTCTTTTTTACACCTGCTTTATTTCTTTGTCATTGTACTTCTGTCTTTCTCTTGTTCTTTCTCTGCCCTTTTGTATTTTTCTCTCTCCTACTCTGGATGAAAGTCTGTTGAGGAAGAAATGTGTCCCGAAAAATCAGGGCCAGTATGCCCCACCTGCAACCTCCACCTCAAATTAAGCAATGACTTACCTTCTTGACTACAAAATCCCTTTTTCATATTTACCAGATGCTAAATCATAAGAATCCTGTATAAAAAGCACAGTGCTTAGAATTACAGAGAGAAGAAATGGATAGTTGGACGATTTGTCTCGCTGTTTAGGGATTTCAGGGAAATTGTGGTGAAAGGTGCTATTAGTCTTATAGTGTATATGTGGTAAGGCATTAAAATATGTTAATTGCAGGGCCGGACTGGCAACCCAAAGCAGCCCTGGCAATTTTATCAGATTAACCCCAGGGTGGGGAGATTCATGTGTGAGACGCTGCTGGTTTTGTTACTGCAGGCCAATATTGCAGCACCACTACAAAGCCAGCCTCCAGTAATAAAACCATCCCCCACTGCTGCAAAACCGGCCCCCACCCTTCCAGCCTCCCTTGGAAATGCCCAATGCCCGCTATGGCCAGTTCGACCCTGGTTAATCGTACTTCCTCTCATAATGCAAATATTAGGTGCTTTAAAATAGTCAATTAAGAAGAAGCTCTGTCCAAAATTCCAATCTTAGCTTCATCTTAGGGCTCACTTATAAGATACACAGCAAATCAGCAAAAATAATGTGTTGAATATTTTAACGGTCTCCACAATCGCTCGTGTTTCCCGAGCATGTGGGAGTGGGTCCAGTCTCACTGACACAAATGTTATGTTTGTCTTCCATGTGATTCATTAGAGGATAAGCATGGGCGAATTTTGCGAATCTCGCGTTCGCGAATTTTGCGGATTTGCGAACACGCAATTCGCAAAATCCGCGAATTCTCGCAAATTTGCGGATTTTTTTTTTTTGTGTGTTCGCGCGGGTTTCTGCCAGTTCGCGAGGGTTTTGTACAATTTCGCAAACGCGAACTTACCTGTCGGGTCGCAAGTTTCGCGAACTTGTTGTTTCTACGTGTCCAGCCTGTTTGGGACACTCTTCTTCATCACTGCCACTCTCTGTCACCACTGCCACTCTTTGACTACTCATGCCACCCTCTGGCCCACCCATGCCACCCTCTGTTTCATCACAGCACCCTCTGGTTGTCCAGTCAGTGTACATTATTGTGGCAAAGCAAGCACACCTTCCCTGCCTCAAGTGACCTGAATTAATTTGGGGCTGATTAATGTGTCACAGAATATTTTTTTAGCTGGCACCTGCTTCCTTAGTGCTTCCTGATTAGTGATCTTTTGCACTTGCTAAGTGCTTTCATTGTTGCAAAATTAGTTACAACACCTGCCCTGCCCCAACTGACAATAATGAATTAGGGGCTGATTAATGGATTTGAACTTCCAGCCTGGCTCCTGCTTGTCTCCCTTAGCTGTAATTCAGGACCTTTGTGGCATATGTGTAACTATTCTGAGGTTCAGAGCAGGGTCACATAATAGTTGCAACTGGCAACTGAACTCTGGAGGGGCCCCTCAGGAAGCACTACAGGAAATGGCTACTAATGATGAGCCTGAACTTTTGAACCTGGTAAGTAGTTTCAGTTTTGCTAAGATCGTATTTCTGCAATTTTACGCTTATTCGCGGGGCGCGAAGTTGTACTGGGAAGCCGCGAACTCACGCGAACAGTGCGAGCAAAATCCGCATCTCGCGGATTTGCGGATTTTGCGGGAGATTCGCGAATCTCGCGGATTGCGAATTTACCGAAAATCCGCAAAATCCGCGAGCGAAACGGATTTTCCGCCCATGCTTATTAGAGGATTTATTGAGCTAGCCATCTCAATGCTCACAGTGTGAGCATAGGATCGGATTGACCAGCATTTGTAAGCACCACACTGTAAGCAACATTGCAGTGCTGCGTCAAATGGAGAGGTCAGGACAGAGCCGTATCTACTAAAATATGACGCATTTCTTATCTCTCCCTGCGCTGACGTACTAGTGGCTGCTGATGAAGCGAGGTTCAGAAATAAATTATATTTTAACTCGCGAAGTTAAACTTCCATAATAATTAATTGTATTAATGAGTTTATGCACGAAGATGTACTAATCAACCTAGATTAAAATGCATACATGACATAAGGGATTAATAAGTATTATGGTGTTGGGTAGTGTTGATGAGACAGATTTTCTGTAGGGGCGCTGGATCACTGCCAAGCGGCAATGCGTTACAACCATGAGTCTTTTTGTGCAGAAAAGGACACCTTCCTGTAAAAAAACAATCCTCTTAGGCTTTAAGCTTACCCTTTCTACATGTGCTGCAGAATGCAGCACATGTAGAAAGAGGAAAACCAAGGGGAAATAAACATATTTGTCATTGTTAATCCTCACCTGGGAGGGTGTCACATTTTTACGCAATCCCTAGTTTACTAGTCTTAGCAAATCTGGGAATGTGACAGAATACCTGGTTGGATGTGTGGGAAAACCCAGGCTCTATCCATGGAACGCCTTCCCAGGGCAGAGCAACGCAGCGCACCAACTTGCGCTGCCTTGGGTTACTCCAGATTTACTGTGCCACGCAGAGCTGCGCAAGGTGGCTCAGCGTGGCAAAGTGACTCTGATTTAAGGGCTTACGTTGCCCTTGATAATTCTGGCCCCTGATGCTTATCACAGTACTTAATGCCCCATTCAGGTAACAGTCTGTGAATCTACTGCCCATATTTACAACTCTGATTCCTTTTATCCGGTACTCTTAATCTATCATAGCTAACCTGTTCATGTTCACATCCAGTAGGGCTATGGAAATGTCTTACTTATTTACAAGAATCGGAAGCCAGTTCCGTGAAACCACAAGGTACAGATCCTCTTTTACAGGAACAACTCGTCAGTGATCGCTGTGCTTGTTGATAAACAGATTATAGGAGTTACAGCGGATTAACCTGCTGCTAGGCCTGAGGTTCAGCTTGCGGAGCGTTGTTCTGTGAGTGGATAAGCCAAAAATGAGCGGTGCTAACACATTTGGTCTCGCAGTTTAGGAAGTAAATGATAAAATGGGTAGAAAACAATCATGCCTCTGGCAGAGCAGAGTGTAATCTTTGGCCCTTCTGCTGTATTGCCCTCAGTTTATATCCCTCCTTTGGCCCACCCATCTCTTTTAATCTGGAGAGTTCAACTAATATCTACCCCTCACTTTCACACCAATTCATACCATTTCCTTTCAGTAATTCTGTAAAGAATCCTAGTTAGTGCTGATGCAGGCCCATGTTTAAAAGTGTTTTTCATTTCTTCTATGTCAGAGGACCACTGCACAGGCCTGAGGCCATATATGCTCTTTTTATATCGTCAGATCCTTCTCATTCAGAGCGCCCCATTTTGTAATGGACCTGACCTGACATTTTACAAATTAGCAGATGGGTCTGGGAGGTGTGAAATATCATTAGCTAATGCTATAGAAAGTGGCAATACGTGTGTTTTGACAACTTTTTGTAGTAATACATACACTTGTGCTGTGGTGTAATGTAATTGGACACTTGTAGAGCGCAACTGTCACTCCGAGGAGCATCATGGCGCTAAGCGGATCCCAGAGTTGGAACAAAATTGGGTGGCTGAGGGAGTTGCAAAAGAGTTAGATAAATGTTCTGCATAGGGCATATGGGGCTGAGAAGATCCAAGTTTTGGAGCCTATCACTGAGAGCGATTTTCCTCTCTTTGAGACATATCTAAATGCTGGTGTTTTTAACAGGTTTGCATTAGAGGATCTAAGACTCCGTGAGGGTATATAACGTGTGAATCTAGTTTGGAGGTAGTGTGGACCTGAGAAGTGAAATATTCTGAAGGTGATTATCAGAATCTTAACAGGACTCTTTAATGGATTGGCAGCCAGTGGAGTGCTTCAGATGACCTCCTAGGCCATTTCAGCACTAGACGTGCTGCTGCGTGTTGGACCATTTGGAGTTTGTGTAAGACTGACTTGTTGGAACCTGCGTAAAGGCTGTGACTATAGTCCGATTTAGACGTGATTAGGGTCACAGCAACTGTCTGCTTGTCTAAGATGGGAAGCAAGTCAAAAAAATATTTGAGTGGTTTTATGATATGGAAACAAGTTCCAGCAACTTGCTGTTTGAAGGAGAGTGTGTCATCAAATTTGATTCCTAGGTTTCTGACCAATCTCACTGTGTTTGAAGAAGGGGGAGTGTCAGCTGGCCACCAAATATTAGGGGACAAAGTGTTCTCCAGTCCTAATGATAGTATTTCCGTCTTTTCTGGGTTGCACTTTAGATGATTGTTTTTCATTTATTGGAAAGTGGCTGTGAGGCATAAGCGGAGGTTTTCTTCCACCTGTGTGGTGTTTTTGTCCAGGACCAGGATTAACTGTGTATCGTCCGCATATGAGATGTTTTCTATATTGAAGGACGATATCAGGCTGATCAATGGGGCCATGTAGGCATTAAAAAGTATAGGGCTAATGATGGACCCCTGAGGGACACCGAAGAGCAGTGGTTTTTGGATTAGGAGTACCCATCAATATCATCTTATCCTGACCCTTTATATTACCATCCTGGACCAAAGCTACCTTGCACAAGCCTTAAGAAAAGGAGAATTATATTACACTCTCCCAATGAAAGAACTAAGAGAACCGTTCTGGCTTCTGCTGGTGTACCTGCTGGGTTAACACTTGCTATCATGGTTATATTAGTTAGCCCCCTGATAGACTTACCGTCCCACCAGCCTGCTCTGATGCCTGCAACCTGCTTCTGAATCCTGAATCCCAAGATTGGATTGTCTGGCTGATACAATTCCCCAAAAGAGCCTGAAACCTGCTGAAAATGCTGGTGCATACCCTATAAGAGGTTGTGAAGGGCCTTGTAACTAGTTGCCTGGTTTGTGTTTTTTCTCACAGACGAACCCAGAGAACTGGAGTCATTAGAATCTGCCCTTAAAATATGGAAGATACAGCTCCTGGTATTTGGCTATCATGGAGTGGCATTTGTACCACAAAAAATGAAACTACTTTCTGCACACATCCATTATAGACAAAGGGTTCTGTGGCACCCATCCAATAAATCAGCATCCTCCTCAGATTGAGAAACCCCTTGTCCTGCTGAGAGAAAACCAGAGTCCATAAAAGCTATTCAGCACAATGCCTGTAAGTGCAGGCCAGCCACGTGGAGCCTTTGTCAGATAACAATCATCAGCACCACTCACTTGAAATAGTGAAAACTCACTAAAATCAACCAAAGAAGAACCAACCAAGGAGCCCTGAGGAGCATCCTGGGACCTTACCTTACAACTCCCCTATGAACAGGTACCGTCTGTTGCTTCTAGCTTCTGAATTTGGATTGTCTTGCTTTGTCGAGGATACCACTGAGCACATCTGGACTTATGGAACCCAGCTCAACTGCAACTCACCACTTTGCTAATCTTATTTATGCTCCAGGTTGAAGATTGCAACCCTGATTGTAAGTGAAGTGGGAAATTCAGATCACCGTGCAAGTTGCTGCTCATACTGGGATCGGAATTGTGAGAGTTTTGTGTTAAGAACACTACCTTTGCAATTTACCCCTGCTACATTTCTGTGAGTCGAACCTGCCAAAGTGCACCAGGTAAAAACATGAGGGGACGCTTTGATACATGTACAAAACTGGGTGTTGTAAACACCATTTCCACATACAGTTCCTTTTTTTACAGAGGAAAACTCCACCAAAACTATGGCATCATATCTATATATCACATAATTGGTTATCTAAATGCCCCACTAAAGAGTGGGGTATTAACCAACTAGCTCAGAATCAAGATCAAATGCAAAAGCAGAACTATTTGGTTGGCCATTACCCTCTACGCCATCAGACCATGTACCCTGAGACCTCCCGATGTGCCGCCATCAGACTTTTACATTTTTGCTTTCTCCCTTTAACTATGATCAACCTTTTATTTACCTTTGTTTGATATGGGGATGCTTAACTTTGTACTATTATGTTTTCGATCCGCATGTCAGGATGAATGGGAGTTAATTTGCAGTTTCCATCACGACTGAGACCTCTTTCCATCCTTTCCAATCTGGCAGATTCCCAGAATGTACCATCTTTTTTTCTGCACACCTTATACCCTTGCTAGTCCTCTGTCTCACCCTCTACTTAAAACTCCTACAGCTTCACTAAGTTCTCACGTCATCCTCAACATTTCACACTCTCTTTTACATCACTATTGCTAAAATTTCCGATGATTTACTATTTCCGCATCTTGCTACCAATTTCTCTTGGGGCTCTTTTACATGCTGGGCTCAGGCTCCGTGATGAGTTGTGCCAGGTTATATTAATCCCGGATGTTGAGGTTTGAAGTGTATCCAAAATCCAATCAACCAAATGAGGACAGACAATCGTAGAGGTCAAACAAAAAGGACAATAAAGTAACAAGGGGTTCTGGGAAATATGATCATCTCTAGATGGAGAATGCTTCTGTAAGATACCATGCTGAGCATGAAAACATCATCGCCCTGTAGAACAGAAGACATATTTAGAAATTGCTTGGCGTGGGAATCACAGATTTTGAATTCTGTGCTTCCACATTTGCTCTGTTTCACATTAGGAAATAAGCATTAATGCTGCAAAGCACATTCACAATTTATTTTCCTCAGACAATACTTTTCAGCATGTAATGCAATTCCTGAAGCCATGAAATCAAACAGGAGGCTGCATAGGTACAACAGCAACACACTCCACTTCACATGCTCGAAAATCCAATGAGAGTTCAAAAATGCTTGGGGACTTATGCTTACTTGTCTATTTCTTGTTTTGGAGGGCTATTAAAATGTGGTAATTCCATCCCTCATGAAAAAGGAATATGAATGTTTCCCTAGATGTTGCTGTATCTCTAGCGAGTTATTCAAGAGTACTGTTCCTTACTCAGCTCTGCAATCTAAAGCACAATGGGTTAAGGAGGACCTTTGGAACTGGTCTTCTTCCCATCTAATCAACTCTCTCAAACTCTGGTATGTGGAGAAGTGTGGCTCAATGGTTAGAGTGGCAGACCCTGATGCAGAGGTCTAGCCAGGGACCAGGGTTCAATTCCCCGCCTCGGCGAGTCTTGGGCTCAAAAATTCCATGGACCTGATAATTCTCGCCTTGGTGCCTATTCCAATCATGGAGTCCCACTCTGCAACTCTGGGCAATAGCTTGCTTAATCTCCACAGCGGCCCCCACAATGCTAAGGATGCCTGGCCTCCACCTTGGGGGTTCCCAGGAGTGGATGCCTCACAGGGAAAGCCAGGATGGGTTCCACAGCTGTATTTGTACAAGCGTCTTCTCACCCTTGTGGGTGAGTAGTGCGCTATACAAGTATCAATTTACATGTTTAGCTGCCACCACAAGCTTTCTGCGACATGGCATGTCTGCGCTCACAAATATTACAACTAACTCTTCCTATATAGAATAGCTGCATCAATGCAGTTCCCCAACTCTACTCTACCATCTTACCCTTTGGACATCCTCAGAATGTTGAAACCACAGCATTGTGATTACATCTGCATGATAAGGAACACATCTAGTACCTGGGACAGTAGTGTTGCACCTATCAGCTGTACAGGCAGATGTGTGTATTTCTAAATTGTTTGGCAGAGTTAGCATTGAGTATCTACTGGACAATGCCAAATGTTAGCTTTAGTACATGATTTTTATTTAGATTACTGATTGTTAAATACATTTTCACTGGGGTTGTACTGCATGCAATTATTAGCGTTAGCAGTGCTTTGCTCATCAAACATTCTTGGGTCAGCCAGAGCAGCAAATAGCTGTAAGGTCATGAAGTGCTTAACCCAAGAACATGTCTAGAGATAATAGCACTACCTGCACCAACTTTTGTGGAAAAACTGCAGCAAGTCTGAAGTAAGCAAATTGCATTTACCAGAATGCAGTGCTGGGATGAGAGGCAGTGTGTTTCCTCACCCCTTCTGTTTAAAAGGCTCGCTTGATCAAGTGGTCTGCCGAGCTCACCTGGGATGCACATGTGTGCCTATGGAGTGGCACTTCGAACTGTGAAGACTTGAGCAACATTTCAGCAACCCCAGATTACTTTTCTCTGGTCTTTACTACTTCTGGTCTCTACTGTTGAAGGACTATACCCAGAAACATGTGTCTAGAGATAACAGCACTACCTGCACCAACTTTGGTGAAAACCTACTGCAACTTTGAAGCAGGCATACTGCATGTACCAGAATGCAATGGGGTGAACTGTGCTGGGATGGGAGGTAGTGTGGCCCCTCCCCCTTGTGTTTAAAAAGTTCCATGGAGTCAACGAGCTGACAACCTCAACTGGGCTGCCCCTGTGTGCCCATAGAGTGGCACTGTGTGCTGTGAAGATTGGGGCAGCATTTCAGCAACCCCAGATGGTGTTCTCTGCTTTATACTACTTCTGTACTCTACTGATAAAGGTCTAAACCCAGAAGCATGTGCCTAGAGATAACAGCACTACCTGCACCAACTTTGGTGAAACAAGACAGCAACTCTGAAGTAAGCTTCCTGCATTTACCAGAATGCAATGGGGAGAACTGTGCTCGAATGAGAAGCAATGTGCTGCCTCCCTCCTGTTTTAGAGGCTCCCTTGATACAACAAACTTACGAGCTCTCCTGTGATGCACCTGTGTGCCTGTGGAGGGGTACTATGACCTGTGAATACTTGGGCAGCCTTTCAACAACCCCAGAGGACTTTTCTCTGCTCTCTGCTCTCCACTGACGAAGGGCTAAACCCAGAAACATCACTTCTTGCACCAACTTTAGTGAAAAACTACAGTAACTTTGAAGTAAGCATACTGCAATTACCAGAATGCAATGATGTGAACTGTCCTAGGATGAGCGGAAGAGTGTTCCCTCCCCACCTTGTGCACAAAATAAGATAACCTGCAGTGATTTTCTAAGATAAATTCTTCCCCTATATGCATCACTTCTCAATCACAGAAACGGATTATACACTACGTAACATATACATGTTTGGGAGCATGTAAAACAACACCCTATCATGCACATATCAAGTTTTAGATTAATTCATGACAACAGTATTTAATTGTCGTTGGAATTATGTATAAAAGCAATAATGTGGAGATGCTACCTCAGGAATGGGCCCTACTGACTGCAAGCTCCTCAAAGCTGCCCCTATTTAAGGGGAACCGCTAGTGTGGAACCTTATGCTTATACACATATATCTATCTATCACCTATTCAGGAGATATAGTATCAAATCCACCATATGGTAGAAGACAGGAATATGTGTCTTGTGTAGAACCATGTAAATGATGGATTGAGCACCAAAACTGTTCAGACACTCACCCCCAGTCACAGATCCGGATTGTACCACAGCATACAATTGTGTCAGTACCAGGGCAAATTTGATTTATTACATGCCTCTTGCTTTCACAAATCTAAAAACAACCAAGGTCTACATTCACCCATTTCAAGTACGTTGACATGTTTTACTTTTATTGAATTTTGATGGATTCATAAGGACTAAAGACAACTACAACTGTGGGGTGGTTTCTTTTCTAACTGACATTGATGCTGACGCCCCTAGTCTGGCTGGCGTGAAGGTCCCCTCCATGCTTTTGCCGACGACACATTACTAGTTTCCAAAACGCCCATGGGGCTCCAAAAACTACTGGATCGGTTTTGTGTCTTCTGCAACTTATAGGGCTTGGTTATCAATACATCCAAAACAAAGCTCCTCTACTTCAATCCCAGGAGAAAAGCTAATCGCACGCTTACCCTCAACGAAGAGCCGCTAGAGAGGGTCAAAACGTTCGACTATCTTGGGATTAGGATATCTGATCAACTCAAGTGGAAACCCCACATTGAAAAAATGGCCCTAAACCACAAACAGGTCGTGGGTGCCATAAGCAGGGAGCATAGATCCTCAGCCTCTAGACCCATAGCCCCTGCCCTAGAGATATACTCAGCAAAAGCAGTAGGCAGCGCACTGTATGGGGCAGAGCTCTGGGGTTTTAGCAATGTTGACCTGCTAGCAATGGCTGAAAACCAATTCTACAAGGACTTGTTGTCCATCCCCAGGAGTTCCCCTAGCAAGCCCATTCAATATGATCTCGGACGCAGATCTATCAAAGATCTTATAATTCTGCGTCCGCTTCTTTATTGGGCTCGCCTGTGGCGTACACCAGAGCTAGAGAGCTACGCAGACGGCCTCAAAGAAATCATGAGCTTGCAGGGGTCATACAAAATAGCTTGGCTTTCCAAAATAAAGGAACTGTTGTTGGCCACTGGCCTTTGGGTGGCATGGGAGTCCGGGGCTACATTGTCCAAACTAGAAGTCAAGCAGGCGTACTGGCGGTGGGTCGATGCCCAGGAATCTAGAGCGGATAACTTGGGCAGGCTCACCGACGAGTTTCGCCTGCACAAAACTGTCCCCCTACTTGAACCTACATGGACTTTATCAGAAAAACCAAAGATAGGGCCCTATATGTACAGTTTCGATTAGGAACTTTACCAGTCCGCGAACGCACTTCTAAATGGAAACCCCCCTTCCAGACCCCTGCCACCTGTCCGCACTGCAGCACCGAACTGGAAACAATCCCACATGTTCTCTTTGTCTGCAGTGCCTACAAGAAGCCAAGATCCAAATGGTTAAAACCTGTCTGTCTCCTCCTTGAGACCAGAGGCTATGCCCCAGCACTAAGAATTCTGCAATCTGATCCTAACACAGTACTGGCGTGCGGGGTAGCCAAATTCCTTAGTTGGGCGTGGGTGATCAGATGCAAAGCTATGTGACGAACCCCCTTCCAGGCAATCCTTATTTCCCTTATTTCCCTTATTAAACCCTTATTTCCTTTAATCTCAAAGCTGTAAATTGTTTAATACGTTCTTAAACTGTCTTTTTAACTATTTATTGAGTGTTTTTTAATAACATGCATTGTATTTTAACTGTTATGTGCTTTTAAGATATCATCATATCGAAATAAAGCTTTGAACTACAACTGTTGACTCTACTTACAGTGTTCTGAAAATATGGATCTGAAGTGGGTGTCAAGGAAATGGGCAAGAAAAACAGTGAGGAGTAGTATTAGGGCCAGTTTTTGAAAGAAATAACAATGGGGGGGGGATCTCTCATATTACTTATCAGAGAGGTTTCAGACAACTGATTTGTTTATCTGATTCAGTATTGGCAACCCAAGTTAATGTAGGAATGTGAAGTGGGCAGTGAATAATGTACATACAAGTTATAGAAGACTCAAACCCAGTTATGTAATGATGCTACGGTCTGAGCTGAAATTAACAAGTCCTCACCAATTGAAGGAAATATGTGTACTCTAATTATACATGCTCAGCAGGTCCGAATAAATCAAGAGAACTTCAGTAAGTTGCACAGTATATTTTAAGGTCCAGTAACTGTGGGAAATAAAATGAGTGGGGTGGTAAACAAAGGATTCAGTTATTGTGAAGCACCAATATTGACCCAAGAGGTTATGGTGAGTTTCCACCTGCTTGCAGGGCTGAAGTGACCACCATCTACAATATCTCTGACCTGGTTTATATATATTATGACTATGTACTATTTTTCATCTGTCAGTAACCTCTCAGATGTTAAAGAGTTTTGAAAAACAATTATCACTATAAGACAACTCTGTGATGTTTAACTTGAAATATACTGTTGCAGAGTCAGCCTTTCTGGATAACACAGTCATGAATGAGTTGTGACTCTCTAAATTGATTAAATACCAACAGAAAGGAGGCACTTCAACGATCTATGAAATATTGTTTTACAATGTATTGCAGCATTTATATGATGCTTATCATTGCCTAAATGGGCCACACGCCACTCCATGTAGGGTGTGTGATTGGAAGGTTGTTTTCTTTGCTTTGTGATCCAATGTAGGAAGGGTTTCTATGTAATTTGCGATGATCATTTGCTTGGACATAGAGCCTAGCAGTGTGGGAAGGCGTGAGAAATAAACTTCTGTTTCTAGTTTTCCGTAGGCAGACAGCTTTGAGCAACTTTGCAGGTCTGGTCAAGGTATTTTGTATGATCATAGTCTACTTAGCTGGTCACTGCACTAGGATGTTCAACCTGAAATTTTGTTAATAGCTTTGGTCTTGGGCTGGCATGGTGGGAGAGAGAAAAAAGAGGAGAGATCTGCTGTGATGACCTTTGTTATTATCATTCTATACCCGAGTTTCCTTGCGACATGAAAAGAATTGGTCATAGAGTATAGTTTTGCGCCGAGAGTGGTGGACTAGATGAAAGTCCTCTGACTGACCAGCAATATGTGACAGAGCTCTTCAGTTCTTCAATGCCTGTTCATTTGACGAAAACTGGTTTATTGGCTGGTACACTTCTAGTGATGGGCAAGCTCAATAGCAGACATGTCTTATGTGAATCTACAATAAACCCAAGGTCATACATTCAGCCATTTCAAGTACATTGACATATTTTACTTTTATTTAATTTTGATGGTTGTTATGATATTAGTATTAGTGTCGGCCATTAATGGTAGATATTAATTTACATAACTATATAACACCCAGATTACCCATAGGTCATCAGTTATTAGCTTAGATGCATATAGAAGTTGTTTGCTGGTTGGGTTATTCCCAATCTGTGTGTGGTACACTAAAGATTGAACTTGAAGGAACAATTATCTTTCTGTGTTCTATCCCTAGAATTTGGTATGGTTTAGTTATCTTAGAAATAACCTTGTTTTCAACCATCTTCTGAAGTGCACATGCTCCCAGTGCTTTGAATATTGGATGGGAGTGTGCTCCAGAGCTTGGTGACTTGTACTGAGAAAACTGTGCCTCCTGAGGATTTCTTATGGTAAGGTGGTATGAGGATTTGTAGAACCAGCTTGGAGGACATAGTCCTGTTTTGTTTGCAATGCTCGAATCCAACTTTTCCTTGGGAGGCTCTGTCAACAAATCAGAGTGCCGTGAACATTCCAGAAAACCACAGAGCTGACGTGAAAAGTGGTAGGTAAACTACAATTTGTCTCTGAGGTAAGAACCAGCCCATTTTAGAGCATTTCCACCTTAATGTAATGTGTAGTAGTAAACAGTGTAAAAAGATAAATCCAGAATCAATAGTTTTGCCACTTGTTCTTGTCTACTGTAAGTTATAGAAGATTTGAATGTGTGCTCTGCCTGCTCTGAAGCTGGACTGTTGACATGACAATAATATGTGCGGTGGCTGCTCTTTTTATGCATGGCAATCCATGGTGCTCGGTTTGGCACTGGGGAATCTGTACCTTTATTTAAGAAGGATTCAGGTTGACATCACTTTACATTGTCATGGTGATCATTCAATGTGCATGAAAACAAGAGAGAGTAATGCTTTATCAATCGTACAGGGATCTACTTTCTACACCACACCAAATATTCCATAGAGGATATTTTGAGACCCATGCATAGCATATGCTCACACAAGCTATGGCTTCCAAATCCCTTGTGTGAAGAAATAGCACTAAAAGGTGCACTAATTGTGTCTGTGAGCTACACAAAGGCCAGATGTTTAAAAAACCTATTTCACACTAACATAAAAAATATAGGGAATGTGGCTGGCATTAATAACAGATGCTGTCAGTATATTGGTATCACCGAATTTTCTTAGTTGGACAATACTAGCTTTCCATGGTGAAGTATACTTCAGAGTGTGAAATGTATCTTAGAATGTATCATTTATAAATGCATTCCAACAACTGTTCATACATCTGCTTCTTATTTACCTGCAATATTTCGAGCATAGGGATCAATTGCAGTTAGGCAGCACAATAGCAATGGAAACAATTCAAATACTCCAGAAGGCTCAGATTAGTAGTATAGTGAAGTGGTAGCCCCAAGAGGGGATTACACAGCACCATACAATGAATGGTCCAGGGTCTCTAGACCTGGAGTGTCTGGTTTGAAAATACTCAACACAGTTTTAGCTGGTGCAGATCCATACCTGCAAAAGTCATGGCTGTTAATGGCCAGGGGCTGCAGGCATGGACACACCCTCGTCCCACCTGCCCCTCCAGCACCTTAGCAGCAGCAAACAATGTTCTCCCAACCAGGCCACAGCCTCCCTTGGTCCCAGGCACCCTCCCAGCTCCCAAGCTAATCCTCTGTTTCGCATCAGCATCCCTGCTGAGATCTACTAGCTTCTCAGAGCAGGTGGTGAATGTGAGCAGATTTGTTCCTGGACTCGGGGAAAACCTATAAAAGGATCCACTTATTCATTTCCCAAGCCAGGGACAAAACTCATAAAGGTCAGATTTAGGTCGAAGGATGCCATCTGGAATCAGAGATTCTGGGTTCTCCGTATCCCCCCACCTAATTCTGAGCATCGTTTAATGAGGGCTAAAACCTTGATGCTGAAATTGTCAGAAATGTACTCACTGACCCAGAGCCAGAGTCTGCATATCTTACGGCTCTGTGAAAGTATAACCAGCAGCAGAATAATCAAGGTAGTAGCACTCACCCATACTGTTTAATCCATCACGATTTCATTTTTTAAAACTGTTTGTCCTCGCTTCCCCAATTAACAAGCATTTTCAATGCAATAGGTCTCACATTTACGAGGGTTTGAGCTATTGGCAATTCAATAGCTTAAACTCTTGCAAATGCGAGACCTAGTGCATTGGAAATTACTAGCACCCATGCAGCACTTTCACAAGCTGCGTCTAAAGAAAGGGGCGTGGCCGACATTAAAGTGAAACCACAGCAAGGGGTGCTTTGACAAAAAAAGCATCTGTCTATCAAGTTCACAAACAGATTTTTTTTGTCAAAGCGCCCATGCTGCGCTTTAACCGCATAGCTGCGGCGGCTCTTCCCGCTGTATGCGGCGTTTTTTAAAATACCGCATTACATGACGAGCTCAGCTCGTCATCAGCATACGAGCGCCGTAGCTGATGACGAGCTGAGCTCGTCATCAGCATCGAAGGGGTTAAATGTAATAGCGGCAGCGCACCTTTCTTTACATGGGGCTTATCTACAGAAAGGGGTGCAGCACCATGAATGTCAAAGCGCTGCATGGGTGCTAGTGACCAAAAAAAAAATAATAATAAGTAAGCAAGGCCGCTATATTTAGAGTGGACTGTGCTGCTAAAATAAAAATAGAAACGCAGCCACTATAGTTAACCCCTTCACTGCGGCGGCTATGCCGCCGCAGTGCTAAGGGGGCGTGGGGCCATGCGGCGCGCCCATGCTGGTGACGGAACCGCTCCGTCACCAGCCACGGTTGCGCTGTGCTCATGACGGAGCGGTTCCGTCACGGCCCCACCCGCTCAATAGAGCGCTCAGTGCAGGCGCTAAATCCACGCCGCGCAGGCATGCCGAGCGGGCCGTGACGGAACCGCTCCGTCATCAGCACAGCGCGACCGCGGCTGATGACTGAGTGTTTCCGTCACCAGCAGGGGAGGGGTTAAAGCAGACCACCATTAGTAAATAAAATAAAAGCGGCTACATGCTACGACGTAGTGGGTGGTATAGGGGCCAATCATTAAACAATATAGAGCTCAGAGCCAAGATAAAACGGACCAAGACAAGTAAAAGGTTCAGTCTTTATGGGAAGTAACAAATGCAGGCAAGTCGGTGCCAATGAGGAACTAATAAGCCTAATATCGACTTGGAAGTCATCCTTCATGAAGGACAATGACACAAGTCAATCAAAAATATGGGCGAAGAGTGGGCCCGGCTTCAAAGCCATACCTCAATATTGCATGCTTCACAGCAGTGCACGAGCCTCCCAGCCTCGACCTAAAAATACTGACTGGATCAGTTCATTATACAGCCACTTTTAAAGCTCATTCTTCTGAGCATTTTTTTACAACAGCTTTTCAAGACTTGAATGTGAAACGCCAACATAATCCATATTTTTTTTTTCAAGGAGTTAAAAATGCAGAAACATGTATGGCATGCATTCCATATCTACTGTACATCAGATGCTTTTGGATTTGGAATCTTGAATTCGGCCTTGGCAGACATTTAAGGCCTGTGGGATGTGCGTGAAAACTCCACATCTGCAAACTGCATGTAAATTGATGTTTTCCACTGTACTCAAAGGAAAGCCTGAGTTTACATTGTGAAATGTAGACATGGTGCCAGCACCAACGTTTTCATCCTAAGTTTATTTATGAATATCATTCGAATTGGAACTAAAAGTATCGTATGCTACCTATGCCCAATTTGTTAATGTTTTCACCAAGAAACGGAATTATTAACAAGTATTGGCAAAGCCAGTAGGTCTAGCCTTGGCATGCTTGCAAAGGTTTGTCATTTATGCATATTTCTTTCTTTTTTTGCAAAGGTAAATGCTCTCAAGGTACTAGACCACAGATCGGTGATTTAAGATTGTACAAAATCCCTAGGTGTTACCCTGGACAAGAACCATCATCTTCAATCTCCCATCTTTATTCTATGCTTTTGTAAATTACCTTCTCTGATTTACCCCTCAGGGTTCACCTTTCACTGTATTGCGGTTATTTGTGTATGATTGAATATGTAGGAATGTAACTTTCTTATTAGTTCATAGGCATTGTGCCTTGCGCAAACACAATCTACCTTCCAAGTGACAATGCAAACTGATACCATGTAAAGTGCTCCGACACCGTTCTAAGACTGGCTTTCCTTACATAAGAGCAATGAATACATGGCCTCTGTGAGTAACCTCGGCAGAGGGCAGCAGTCAATGCCAGCGGAGTAAGAGTGTACTGTGCGATCACACAGGCACAAACACATACAAACGCGCACATTCCCATGCAGACGCCGTGATACGCTAAAGGCAGGTAACTGTTGTGAGGTTTCATACCTCAAAAACTTAAACAAGCTCTAAGCTTGTACATTTGTAATGGTGGCAGGTAGTGATTTTCATTAAACACTTAAGTGTAATATTGCCCTGGAAGAACAGGTAGCACATTGTATTGATTCATATATTTCTAGTGAGGCTGTGAAAGAATGAATGCATTACTGAACACTTACCTGTGGCGGTAGGGAGCCGTGGGGGGAGCATCCAGGAAGGACCTTTCGCCTGCCCAGCCGTGAGGGAAACGGCCAACGCGACACGAAGCCAGGGACGCTCCTGGCCAAACCGAGCGCCAGGAACCACAGTTCCCAGCAGCCCCGGCACCTGGCGCGCTCGTGACGCTCCCGCTGCGCCTTGGAGGCGCCTCAAGAACGCGGAGCGCCGAGCGTGCCTGGGGGCATTACTGAACACTTACCTGTGGCGGTAGGGAGCCGTGGGGGGAGCATCCAGGAAGGACCTTTCGCCTGCCCAGCCGTGAGGGAAACGGCCAACGCGACACGAAGCCAGGGACGCTCCTGGCCAAACCGAGCGCCAGGAACCACAGTTCCCAGCAGCCCCAGCACCTGGCGCGCTCGTGACACTCCCACTGCGCCTGGAGGCGCCTCAAGAACGTGGAACACCTCCCGCCCCGCGGGACGGCGCCGGGCTAAGTCCCGGCAAAGGGCGGGCCCTCTGTGGCCCTCAGAGGCACAAGGAGGACGGGACGGGCCACCACACTTGGCTCCATCACAGAGGCAGGTACAGAAAACATCTAACCCTTTTGCTTCCTATTGTCATTTGTCCCTGACCCGTCCAGTTTCTATTTTGGAGCTCTTGTTGTCCTAAAAATATGTCTTTCTGGGAGGACCTGAATGCCTTGTGTGGCACTAACTACGCCCCTATCGTATCAACTCCACCCACATCTGGCAGGAATATTGACCTTATAAACAGCTCTCCCCAGGAACTACCTTTATTGCCTGTAATGATTCCCACCCAAGCTAACACGCTGCCCCAGGCCCTAATCACCAAAATGAACATTGAGGAGAATCCTGCTAATGTTGATCAAATGTCCTGTAGCCCCTCATCACCCCCCGCTATTTCAACTGTTTTTATGCCACAGAAGGTGGGGGCCACATCAAACGATTTTGCTTCCCCCTTCCAATCCACCCTATTGGCCCACATTGAACGATTGCTGAACGCGGCCCTATCACCCCTGGTCACAAAAATTCAGGACCTGGGAGAAAGGTTGTCCAGCGTGGAAAAAATAGTACAAAGGATTAACCCATCAAATGTTAACACTGCTTATTCGCCTTCCACCAACCATGAGAAACCTAAGTCTACAGAACACAGAAAAGCACCATCAATTGATCCCTCTACCAGCAAACCCATCCCAAAAAGATGTAACTCTTTAATAGCACCTAGGATTCCTCATGTAAGAAGGCTTCGAATCAACCTACCCCCTGAAGCCGCCCCCTATGTGACTGTTCTCTCTGGGGTGCCAGAGCTTAGACAGGGCAAATTTGAAACAAATCAGGACCTTCTGAACAAAGCCATCTTCTAGCTCAACAACAATAGACTGCTGCCACCTGACCTAGATGGCGGAATTGTAAGCGTCAGGAGGGTAGGATGGTTGGGTACGTTGCCCAAAAACTGTCCAGGAGATCTGATTTTAATTAAATTCAAACATAGGAACATTGTCCCCTACCTAAGATCCTCTCAGCCCAAAACAGGAGATGGCCCTATTTGTATCTGTGACTTGTTTGACTTTTATCCTGGCCCCAGAGTGTTGAACTATAAAACCCATTGAAAGGGGGTCCCTGCGTACTATGCGCTTTCATTCTGCACAAGACTGATTCTAGTTTGTCTTAAATGGTCTAATTTATTTTTCCTTTTTTATTTTAAGTTATCCTTGTCAACTGCACATTAGAAAAAGATATTGATGGAATTTGGTTTTAATAATAATTATGTAACCTTGTCCTGTGATTTTTTTGGTTGATTAATTCAAATGTATCCCTAGAATCATATCGGTGATAACAATTGTCGTTCTTTAAATGCTGCCTTTAAATGCTGTTTTTAATTGTTCCCTTAACAGTGTGTTTTAACTATTTCCTAAGTAACTGATGAATTTTAAATTGAAATTCTATGTCCTCTTTTTCTTCATCATCTTGTTTTTAAAATACTGTATAATAATGTACGCTTATATGATATTTCTTTGTTGAATATCGAATAAAGCTTATTTTGAACTTTTTTTGAATGCCTATTTAAAAAAAACTCTCTTTCACACAAAAGGCTGTCCTGGCGCTGGCTCAGCAGACCGTAGCTAGTATGAAAAAGAAGTTAAGGAATAGTAGGATACAGATGGGGTTTGAGAGACTTACAAAAAAACAAGTACGTAGGTTGAAGTTTTATAACTACAAAAACGTTGTTTCAGTGTTTAGAACCACGGTAAGCAATGAAGTGGCCATTCATTCTGGTTTTGCAGATGTGAGGAAGCTGAAGGAAATTCAGTTTGGCAGCATACATGGACCAGAGAGCGGTAGGAGGGTAGACCAATCGCTGAAGGTATCAGGGTGAAGAATGATAAACCATCCTGTGAATTAAGCAGAGGGTCTTAAACAGGACACCTTGCACAATGGGAGCCAGCAAAGACTGGGAAGGCTTCCTGGAACTGGGACTATGAAAAGTATGCTTAATATTGGATGACCTCTCCATTTTGATTTACTTCCAGTTTAGATAGCCGGTATTTGTGAAGATCGCAGTATGGTGAGTGCCACAGTCCATGTCGAAGAGTGTGGTAGCTTGAATAGCAGACTTCCTGGAATCGAGAAGCAGCTTAGGGAAGAACTTCCTAGGTATCCAAAGATAGTAAAAATGTACGAGTGGTTTCGGTGGAGATAGGTTTTCATCAAACAAAAAGCCTGTTTTTTTCCACAGGTTGTAGATGTGGAAAGCGGACCAAGTCAAGATGCTACCAGACAGGGGTCCAAATGCTGTTATCTGTATCGTGCTTGAGAGCGTTTCCAGCCATCCATTCAGCTACTTTGAGCAAGCAGTCGTGAAGGATAGACTGTGCAATGCTTTAATTACGGGAGTGATGTAAAGATTGAAAAGGGTGGAGCTCAGAGAGGAGCCTTGAGAAACACCACATCGGAGCTTGAGAGCATTGGGATCGTAGAGGTTGAAACCAAAGTAGGGTGTGACCAGTGATACATAATGCAGCAAGTCGGATCAGGATGAGAGTAAAAAAGTCCCAGATCCTTCTGTGATCAATGTTCATTTGTGACATCTAGAAGGGCATAATCCACACTGAACAGAGTTTGGGCACTGGTATTAAAAAAACAAAAATTGCAGCAAGCTGAGGGGCCGATTCACAGAACTAATCTGAGATAAAATCCGAAACTTACTACTTTTGGTATTCACAGAAGACATTTAGTAGTTGTAAAGTTAAGACATCTAACTTTACTACTACTAAACTGGGATAAAATCCTAAACTTACTACTTTTGGTATTCACAGAAGGCATTTAGTAGTAGTAAAGTTAGGACTTCTAACTTTACTACTACTAAATGACTTCTGTGAATACCAATAGTAGTAAATTTAGAATTTTATCTCAGATTACCTCTGTGAATCGGCCCCTTAGTGTGGATGTTAAGAAATAAATTGGATCTGAAATTGGAGAGAGCCACAGAGTGTAGAACTGAGACGGCAGAGCCAGAAAGGCCTAATATTCCACTGGGCTTTTCTTTGGTAGGTTGCAGCCCTTGGAAGCCGATTTTGAAAGCCCAGGGCTGCTCCTTGTGCCCCTCAGGTGCAGCCGGTACAGGTAAGAGCAGTGGAGAGGGGGCATTGCGGCGAGCACAAGGTAAGTGGTTTTATTTATTTTATTTTCCGTGACCCGTCGTATGTTGACTTCCTCGCCCAAGCCCTGCCCCACAGCTCTCACCTGTACTGGCTGCGCCTGGTGCCCCTATAACTTTTTCAGGATTATTTGCAGCAGGTACGGGGAGGTTTTAAGTGAGAGAGAATGTAAAGGAAGGAGTGGTAAGGTAGAGAGAAAGTGATCAGAGAGGGAGGAGAACGAGATCAAAGAAAGAGAGAATGGATGGATGGAAAGGGAGAAATTGCACGAGGAGACAAATGGAGCTGGGCTGGTGTGAGAATTTTTGCCAGGTCTGATTTTGGTTCCCCAGTCTGACTATGAGAGCTGGCAAGACAGTATAGTAAAATAGACGTTTTCACAATCTAGAAAGATTCACTAGTTGAGTTTTAGGCTTCAGAAATTTAGGTGGTGCAGTTGAAAGTGCGTTAAAGGCAGGTTTATATCCTTTTAAGACCAAAAAATAGGACTTTTTGTCTCACAGTTGTAATTAATCTGCCATTTTCTCGCTAATGTTTTGTATTGGCTTTTGAGGTCAGCAATTTACAGTGTATACCGGGAGGTGACAGGATTACTTTGGCTTTTCTGAGTAGGTTTAATTATGTAAGGGCCGAATAACATAATTCTAAGGTCATCCAGGCAATAACATTGTCAACCTCTGTATCAAGCGAGTTAGACTTGGAAGAAGCAGTGAGGTTAAGGGTGGCTGCAAAAGTGCCAGGCGTAACCATTTTCTAGCTCTCAAAGATATTTATATGAGATGGGGAGGTGTGGTTTTGGGCTGGGAAGGGGAAACTGAGATAACTGTCAAAAGGAACGAATAGTGGTTGGTCCAAGCCAGAGGTTGGGAAGAGTGAAGATAAGGTAACACGGGTAAGGCAACAAGTGTGCAAAGATGTGGTCTAAAAGGTGGCCAGACTGGTGAATTTGGTCGAAGACCCTGTGAGAGGCAAATAACTTGGTAGTCGGAGTCAAGACATCCTGCCAGGGCATGGTGGCTCTCCATCTAGATATTAAAGTTCCCTTGTAAGAAGAAACAAGATGATTTAAAGGCATAGGGAGCCAGAGCGTCAGCTAAAGAGGAATAAATTATATGAGGCTTGAACAGGAAACTAAGGTAGACACATCAATGTGGAATACAATAATTCCAGCCTGGAGTGACAATGATATGGCCAAATTATTGATTGACAGAGATTATTCATAGATCATAGCAATTCCACCTCCCTGTTTGTGAAAGCAGTCATGATTTAGTGTTTTGCAGTGCAATATCTGAAACCAAGCTCTTCCAAAGGCACATCTTGGTAATGAAAAAAATATTGAGGTAAGCTTTCTTAATGAATTGCTTGGGGTAAGATCTGACATTGACAGGATATCAGGAGAGATTAAAAATAAATGCATTACAGACATTTAAATGAAATGCAAGGGGGGGTGTTGAATGGATAAGTTGATAGCATAGTGCATGGCCATAGGCCCAGCCGTGGTGTGGCACACCCAGATGGACTTGTCTTTGGTGTGCCGTTGGCACAACCCTGGGGGCATGGATGTTTAAATAGCCTGCAGGCACCAATCCACGTTGGTTCTGCAGGACCCCCGGTGGGCTGGCAGAGCACCTTCAGGACCACTTCCCAAGGTCCAAGACTGGGGTAGTGCCACTTGGCAAGGTAGGACTCACAGATGGTAGAGTCCAGGTGCTGTGTGAAAGGTTGCTGGAGCCTTCTATCACTGAGGCTCCAGTCAGGAGGCAGCCAACTAGCACTTGGCGTCACCCTGGGGTTCTGGGTTCAACAGATGCAGGTCCAGTCCTTCCTACCCAGGAAAGAAGACAGCAGACAGCAGGTCAGCACAGAGCAGCAGTCTAGCAGAGTGTCAGTCCTTTCAGCAGCCCAGAGTCCACAGGTCCAAAAGTGTACTGAAGAGTTGGGGAGAGTCGGGGGTCTGAGGTCCAATATTTATACCCAGTGCCCACTTTGAAGTGGAGGAAGCTTCGAGAGGTTTCCACCCATCTGAGTTGTTAGGGATCACCTTTGCCCCTATCTTGGCCCCAGCTTGCCTGGGGTCATAATAAACGAGTGACAATCTCTTTGTGAGAGTGCTCACGCAGTGCCTTTGTGATATGCAAGCATGGTGGGTGTCAGCTTCTCCCCCTCGTTAACTTAGATTTGACCATCCTGCCAACACCTAGCTTCCTTTTATCTCACTGTCTGCGAGCCATACAGAAAGAACACCTGCCAGCTATTCCTAGTCATGTGACCCAGGAAGAGACGGCATGCATCAAATGGTTAGGACAAGAAAATGCCAGCTTTCTAAAAGTGACATTTTCAGAATTGTGATAAAAAAATCTGACCTTACCATTAAAGAGAGCTTTTGATTACAATTCTTAGGATACAAAACTTCTTGTCGACCTAGCCCCAATTGAACGTTACAGCTTATTAAATGCAATCAGTAACTTCAAGTTATCCTATGGGGCCTTGTAGTATAAAAAAATGACATTAAGAGCTTTCCACTACCAGGAAATGTAACACTAAAAAGTACATGTCTCTACTTTTTTAATACATTGTCCTCTGGACTGTTCAGCGCCTACCCCAGGGATGACTCCTATGTATTAAAAATGAAGGTTTAGGCCTAGCAATAGGTTTATTTTGCCAGGCCAAAATGGCAGTTTAAAAAATGCACATTAAGGCTGCAATAGCAGGCATGAGACATGTTTGAAGGGCTATTTAAGAGGGTGGCACAATCAATGCTGCAGGCCCACTAGTGGCATTTCATTTACAGGCCTGGGTACATAGAGTTCCACTTTAATAGGGACTGGCATGTAAGTTAAATGGTGCCAATTGGATGTAAGCCAATTCGCTACATTTTAAGGAGAGAGCACAAGCAGTGTAGTGCTTGTTAGCAGTGCTAAAGTGTGCAGAGTACTAAAGACAGCAAAAACAAAGTCAGTAATGCAAGAGGGTAGAAGGCAAAAAGTTAGGATAGACCCATGCCAAGGATGCCAGGTCTAACTCTGTGGACTGGCTAAAACCGCAACCATGCGAGTAAAGCACAGAGATTGTGTTTGTATCCTCACTGTGGCAGTTTGACACTTATGCACTTGCTGCAATTCAGGTTGTGGAAGGTCAGGATATAGTTTATAGGCTTAGCCAATACTGGCTAGAATCAATGCAATACCAATCTATTTTCTGTGCGAGCCAGCTGTGAAAGGATGTATCACTTTAATGATTCCACGAAGAAAGCCTCTATTGTAAATTAGGAAAATATATCCATGTATAAATCAGTAGGTTTCTCTGAAACCTAAATATGTGCTTGTAAAAAGGAACATTCTTTTTTGAGGATATACAATGTGTTGCATATTTTCCTTGGAATCATTTGGTGCTGGAAAATGAGAAAGGAAAATGTTTTAAGGTAGATCCTGTTTCCCAATAAACATATTCTCATTTGGGAAAAGTAAAAGGGTGCCAGATCAATCCAGCTGCCCGTTTTCCCTCCCCAATCATAACAGAATAAATCTTGCTTGGTGTTCACTTTTGTCATTTATTTTCTCTGCAATTTTCCCTGCGACAGTCTTAGAACCTTCTTAATTCATGAACTGTATGCCTTATGAAATAATATTTTATGCATTCACTGCCAGTTGCTTGAGTAGAAAAGAGACAAAACTAGGCTAAGACAACAACTTCAGAACTGCATACACTAAAGGAACCTAATACCTAATGGACTCTGCATGACCAATCCATGAGGTACCACTCATAAATCCCAACACGCAGAACAATTGTTCCAGACAACAGCAGGAACATATATGAAGGCAACAAGATACTTGGATCCTGAACCATAAACCCTACAGGTTGATCATTTCTTGAGAAGACGGACATTCATAAGAAAAGAAGCTCTGATAATGGCAAGCAGGTTTATAAATGTGTACCATTGGTGTTCAGAGGAACCTGCGCATTTAGAGGTATTGGATTCAAATCACATGTAGCTAAATAATGGGATATTGATTGATTCAAGATCATTGAAACTGATATTAACACTAGCATATTCTCATTAATTTCCCAGTGTCATTACCCTGTTTTGCTCTGTAATTGGACCAGCATTCCACTCGCAGCTTGATTTAACACCCCTCTTTCTGAGTATCTTCCCTCTGAGAACATCAGTTGACTCCCCGAAAAGATGCTGGCGATTTCTTCGCCTTTAAGTGACTGCATTTCCTTTAAAGTGTATACCAGTCCAATGGACATGCATTAGCACATGCCGATGACGTCCTTTTTCATGACGCTTCAAACATGCAAACATGAACCATTTTGTGCTCAGATGCCTTCACAATACACCCTCCACTGATGCTTGTCATTACTGACTCTGATGGGGGGGGGGGGGGGATGGGGGGTTGCAGATCGCCAAATTATGTTGAGCTTGCATAGCCATGAAGCCCAAACCCTCAAGACGGGCTAGGACGCATGGGAAAGACCAACCACTATCTGACAAGATCTGGTAAAACTGCTGTGCCCAAACTAAATTCATTCATCTCTATCAATCAAAAACCAAAGATCCTCCATTTCAAATTCCTACATTGAGTTATACAACACCCATCGATTTAGAATGCTTTGATCCAACACCCTTGTCCCATTGGCCTGAATGTCATGCTGTCGAGGAGGATTTTGCCCATTTAATGTGGGCGTGCCCGTGCATAAGGCAATATTGGGCTAAAATATTCTCTTTAGTCTCTGCCACGATAGGAGTCACAGTTTCACCTTCCCCCCGATGGCTCTACTAGGCTATGTTCAGGAACTTCCCAAGAGTGTGCTCAGATTCACCACCATCACATTACTAATCATAAAGCATGGTCTGCCACTTCACTTGGGTAGTAGTGTGTGCCCCACAGGCTCTGCCTGTCTGACAAGCATGATTTATTGTGATAAAATAAGCTAGACCTACGTGCAGCCCCATCTCCTCACCTCCAGGCCCAAAGATTTATGGCAACCGCTGCAAGACTATCTACTTACCTTGGAATCTGACGAGTCCGACTGATGTGCTGTACCATTGTTCCCATCTCCTTTTTCTGTTATCTGTTTGTACAGTCTCACGGAGGTTATGGCCCCCACCCTACGTTGAATCACAGACCCAGAAACAAATCAGAACCCTCAAATACCCAACCAATGTGGACACTAACCCTAATCCAATAGAAACACCAGATACAACCACCAATCAGTGTACACATGTACCAAACAATAGCAGACTGTGTAAGGTCCCAGCTACCTCAGACTAGGTTTGCTGGTCAGGGAGTTGGAAGCTGGTGTCCTATTCAAGAATCTCCTAGGAGAAAGACAGGCTCAATCCACACTGGACTTCTGAAGGTAAGTAACAAACTTGTTCTCTAACAGTACTCTTTGAATAAAACCTTACTCCCTCTTCTGGCCAAAAAACGAAGTGCACGGTCCTCATTAAATACAGTTTAAACAGCACACAACTGATTACTGCTGTCTCAGTGCACCCTCTGATGTACAAGATCCCTGTTGCCGGGGGAGGGGGCGTCTGGTTTCACTGACTTGTTCACACAAAATGGTGGCTGGGGGTGCACTGCTTAACATAAAGTTCTTAGCGCAGAGCAAAGGAGAAATTTGGAGGGAAAAACTGGTAGGCCATGTGAATGAGAGAGAAAAACTGCAGAGTTTGGACTGCCTCAAATTGTAAAGCGCTCTGATATCCTTCGGGATCAAGTTTGCGCTATATAAAACTTTATAAATAAAAATAGTAGTTCCTACATTTATAATGCCGCCATGCCTAGACTTTTAAATCATGCAGTATCAATGCTTTATATGCTCTTTTCTTTTACAATTATCTGTTGCTGTACTATATTCAATGATTGGTGGTTTCATACATGTGGCATCTAGGTTACTGTTAATGTTGGTCTACGGAAAAACCCAAAAATACAGTTTTTAAATAAAAGAGCGAAACCAATATTCACTCCGTGTGGTGCAATGTGTGCATATTTAAGAATATTTTTTCAGTTTCACCTGTTGCGTATCAATATTAGACTAATGGGTAGACAAATCGAATGTGCTTACTGTATTTCCATGTGTTTTTTAAGCCAACAGACACAATTACTTTTTGGTGCCACAGACCCCCGCAACAATTATTTTGTTTCAAAGAAAGACTATGTGCCTATTATAGCCCACAGATCACCACTCGCTTCTAATCCTTGACTGTTCTTACTTTTGCCTCGGATTTAGGACTAGCTTTCTGTTCTAATATTGGTCATTATGCTTGAGGATTTGTGGCTTTCAGATCTAGACGCACAGCTCCAGTTCATGGCTTGTAAATTAACTGTTCAGTGAGTGTGTCCAACTATGCCAGCAATATTAAATGCCATACATATAAATACTACAGAAATCTACGTTGCTAACACATTAAACAATGCCCAGGCAACTTGTGCATACCAGGACTTAAAACCATAATTCCTGACATATTAAGAACTTATTCTTGACCTCAGAGACAGACCAAGGGGTGGTTTGATGTAATTTGTTCCAAAATATTATTAGAAGCTAAATCTGTCTTTGCTAAATCCTTCAGCTATTCTATCGAGACTGCAGCTCATAGAGGAGAATACAGGAAACCTAGACCTAAAAGGAAATCAGAGCCAATGAAAAAATCCTGGTTAGACCAGGAGCAGAGATCTGAGTGACTTTTTAACCTTGTTGCATTATACGTTTGTGGCAACAATCCAATCACCTCTGAAATATGTAATACATGCATGTTATTGGATACACCTTTACCAAACCCTTCATATTTCTACTGATATTGTGTCTGAAATTCTGGAATAGTAAGAGGAGGATGTAGTTGATGCTGCTAGTTTTTCTGAGTACACTAAATTATCTATTTGTAAGGTCTGCCTAGCAATAGACAGCTCTCCCATGCCTAGATTGGCTGCCCATGGATTATTTCAAACATTAGACTATTTTAGGTTGCCCATCTTAGCCAGTATACTGGATGAGGTGTACAAAGAGTACTTGCTACCCTGCTCTTAGTATTACTCTACAACTAAAATATGTGCATGATAAGTGAGAGATAGCATGCTTGGTACCAGTTGTTTTCACTGTTTGCTTCTTCGATAAGACTACTAGGACCTTACCACAGGACTGCATTCAAAAGTGGACATAAAAAAAGACAACAATATTTGTTCTGTAAAATTCGGTTTTAGAAAAAAGTCTCCTCTCTAAGGAAGAGTGCTTAAATCTCCACTTATCATATGAAAATATGTGGTAGCTAGATTGAGAACAGAGTACCTAGAATTCTTGGACCTTGCATATACATTCGACAAATTAAACAGAGACACACACTAGCTAATTCGAAGGAGATGAAATGGATTGTTCCGCGATTCCTTTATTCATTCAAACCCACCTCTAGCTCAGAGCTGTGGTATGAAATTGGGCTACATAATGATGTAACACGCACTTTAACATTTCTAAAGGAATGACAGACAGGCTGTGCCCTGCCACGACTTCTTGTGAGCACACATAGAAATTGCAACTCAGCATTTTTTTTTCTTAATGATTCTTTATGTGCAGGAAGGGACACCTTCCTGTACATAAACAATCAATGGTGTTTTGCTGTTTCTCTGTGTGCTGCACAACACAGCACAAATAGAAACAGCAAAAATGAGGAGAAATAAGGCATTTCTCCTCATTTCACCAGAGTAACACCAGGTTTTCCCTGTTTTTTTTGGCGCTGCCCCATAATTACGCCACCCTTGTAAATATGGGGCAGCGTCAAAATCAATAGGTGTTGCGGTGGAACGCCCACCGCAAAACCCATTGCCTGCCCCTTTCACGCTAAGTATAGCGTGAAAGGGTGCCTTAATTACAAGGCAGCATTGAGCCACGCTAAGCTTAGCTGCCGTGTAAATAAGGTGAAGGCGATAGGTGTAGGAGAGTAGGATCTGCTTACTATGGTTACCCCCACTTTTTGCTGGTGTTTCACTGTTTCTCGACTTTAGTCTGGCTGGGGCCCTGCTAACCAGGACCCCAGCCTAGCTGCTTCCTCTCTAAAATGATTGCATGTACTTAGGTACACTCCAAATTGGTTACTGGGTTACCCTTGTGAGTCCCTAGTATACAGTACCTTAGGTACTAAGGGCATAGATACCCCAGAGGCCCACTAGGGGCTAAAGCATGTATTATGCCACCCCTGGGAAGCCTTCAAAAATGGTACCACTGGTCTGGTACTGCAGCCTGGGTAAGGTGGTGCATGCACCCCTTCCTAAGATATAGGTTACCTATATCTACCTTTAATCACTGACACATATAAACCTGTAAGTCACTCCTATGGCAGGCGTTATCAATCCTGAAGGTAGAGTACTTGGTTTTGTGTGAGAGGGTGCCCATGCATGAGTAAGACCCTTCTGCAGCTTTCGGAATCTATTCTCTGAAGCTGTTCTGTGATGCAGCCAGACCATATACTCTTAAGTGCATTATAACCTCGCGGTAAATGCTAACTTTGGAATGGATGCATGGAAACATGTCGTGTTTGGTGTCAAACACTTTGGAATCCTACCCCTCGCCAGTCCTGGTGGCGGGGGGTAGAATTCCACCCTTCTAGAGGGAGAGACATGTACACACTGACCTAACCGGTAATAGTTTAAAAGAGCCCTGGCATCACAAAATGGATGCTGCAGCCACAGACACAGGTCTGACCTCCTGCTGCTGGACGAAACTCCAGCAGGGGAGGCCTGGACAATAGGTTTCCTGTCACAGGGAGGTGTAACCACCTCCCAGACAGGCTTTAGTGTATTGGGGCTGGGTCGGTGCATTCAGAGAATGCTTTTCAGACAGTGCTGGGGGAACACTTAGCGTCCCTTTGCATATCCCAGTTCAAACCGGATGCAGGGGCACTCTGCCCCTGCTCTGGTGCGAAACTGGACTAAGGGAAAGGGGTGTAGCCCTCCCCCTCCCTAGATCCTCCCATAGGTGGGTCACCCGACTATGTCCAACCCCCTTTCTTAGTATAAGTATGGGACCTCAGGCCTTAGGACTTCAGATTAGACCTGGACGAAACTCTGCAACATATATCCTGGAACTTCGACATTCTACACGACTAGAAGACGGTAGAATCTCCCTTGGGGTCAAGGAGTGACTCCACTGTTCAAACAGGCACCAAAGAAGCATCTTGCCGGTCTGCCTTTCCGAGGCTCCTGTTGGACCCTGAAGTATTTGCGACTCTGGACACGGACTTCTAGACCTCTCAGAGGCAGACACGAGATCCCAGCAAAGCTGAGACCCGCAGCCCTCACGAGTGACAAGGGACCGGAACTCCTGGACACCATGCACATTTGCTAGTGCATCTGGTCATTGTCAACACCTCCTGGTCCTCGTAGCTGAAGAGTCAAGCTTCAGCTTCTTCACCTGAAATCACCCGACATCGGTGGGCATCCGCTCATCGCCTTCCTGGTCACTGGCAAGTAACCCAGACTCTGTCCCCTCTGCTTTCAGGTTCTTCACATCCCTGATCCACCCTTGGATCCACCCGGACACTTTCCACTTGGTCGCCAGCAGCACTTTTCAGCAGCTCGCGATTGAAATCGACGACAAAACCCGACACAAAAAGGCACCTATGCACCCGGCTTCACTGGGTGAGGTAACTTGAGTACTCTTGAGCTCCTGTGGGTGTTGATTCTAGAACCTCCTAGTTCTAAAGGGGTTTGCTCCAAGTCCTCTTCTAAGTGTCCTTAATTTTTTTAATTTCCAACTGCGACTTTCCCCATAGAAGTTAATGGTGATTCACGGCTGTGTTTAGACACTGCACGTGTCCCCCATGGGTCCCCTGTGTTATTACCTTGGGTGGTTCCTGGTGGCCCCAGCGGTTCAAAAGGCTCTAGCCCTTGTATCTATGTCAGTCGTGGTTCTTGCACCACTTTCTTAATATATGGTTTGGTACGCCACAAGGGCTCAACGTATTTTGTGCTAATTTACTGTGTGCTAATTAAGTTTACTGAATGTACTTTTGCCTCTAGCCTCATAAAGAGACTAGAGGGATGTGCTTAGAATAAATACATATATTTTATATATATACCTGGTGTGGTTCTCCTTTCATGTGGTCATTCATGAGATTATACACTGGTAAGACAAGCTGCTTTACAATCCTTCAAGCCAGCCTGAAGGCTGCTCTCCACAGCTACCACTAGAATAGCTTTCTATATATTTATTTATTTATTTATGCATTTTTATATAGAGCGGACTTTACCCAAAGGTGTCAGAGCGCTTCACAATAGGAACAGTAATGATACATGAGGAGAAAATTACAAGTGAACAAATTACAAACTACATGAGGCAAAAGTGACAATTGAGAGCAAACAAAATACAAGAGGTAGCAAACGGTACATTACAGGAGGGAAAAAAAAAGTGACATGTGTGCAAGTTACAAAAGCATACAAAGTAACAGAAGAGGTATAATACTGCAATAAATGGCAGACACACAAACACAAGAACAAACGTTACGTAGGCAATGGTGGCACTTGTGCAAGTATCTAAAGCAAACAAAATGTAAGAGGTAGCAAACAGCATGTTACAAGAGAAAAGTGACGTGTGCATGTTACAAAAGAGTACCAAACACAGGTAGAAGAATAATACTGCAATAAATGGCAGATACTCAAACCACAAGAACACACTGGGAAGGCACTTCAATAGTCATGGAGAATAGAATTTCTATAATGGAAGATCTTCCTTCAGATAATAGAGAGGGTGTGAATTAAATTTGGAAGTGTCTTTGAAGGAGGAGAACTTTGAGGTCAGTTTTTAAGGCCTGGGAGGAGGTGGTGGACCGGAGCTGTGGCGGAAGTGAGTTCCAGATTCTCATCCCGTTGCCTGGTTGTCTTTAAACCTACCATCAATAAGGGTCGTTTGGACTGGTGCAAGGTGCCGACTAGAATAGTGGACAGCATATGCCAGGCCAACTTCTAACAATAGGGGCTTGGATATATGCCTTCCAGGGGCATGGCAAGTGCGCCAAGTACCAAGGGCAAGAAAGTAAAATGGCCCCTGTTTGCTGGCCATGCAGGAAAATGCAGTCATAATCAGGGTTAGCTGGGCCCCTTAGGCCCCGGGCTCCAAGTGCCATTGCAAATGATGCACCCATTGCTACGCCCCTCAAGACACCCTTTCATCAGACTGTGCCTCGAAAGTTCGGTCGGTTAATCTTACTAAGGAATAGGCATTTGGGAAGACCTGCATTATTTCAATCTGATTCAATCCTATCAAAATATAAACTTTGAGAGCGTAAAACAGATCAGGATCTTTAGAAATTGAATTGAGATTGTTAGTGGTTAGGAGGGTTTCTATGTGTTCATATATAATATGAAAATGTTCCTAATGTACTTTGTGTGAACCAGAAACGAGTCTACACAATCAATTGACTGGCATTCGTTGACGTCTCAAGCTCCCTTTATCTTGTGATGGGCTCATCCAAATGAATGCACATCATGCACCTGACAGTCAGGACGCTTTTATGATATTTGTATATTTTATAAAGTCTGTACGCAAAAAAATATGGGGCATATTACCAAGGGCTAGTATCGCCGCTTTCTCGGCGAATTGTGCCGAGAAAGCGGCGATACTGCTAGAGCTCTATTAACAAGGGCACTTTAAAGCCTGGCCCAAGCCCACTTTGCATGTCGGCGATAAACATCGCTAATGACATGCAAAGTGGGCGTTCCCACGTCCAACCACATGAAAAATGTGCTTGGAGGTGGGAACACCCTATTACCAAGGAAGGCGATGGGAGGAAAAGACCTGCGATAAACTCATTTATCGCAGGTCTCTCAACGCCTGCTCTGACCAGGCGTTAGGCATTGTTAACATGGGGGTGTGGATCATAAAGCGGAATCCACCCCCCCATATTATCAAGGCCCACATTAGCGCATGAAAACAACGTTTGTTTTCATGCGCTAATGTGCCATATCGCCGACTTTCACTGGATTTCTATTCGCCTGCCTGATGCGCATTGATAATTGAGCACTTAAAAGGCGATGAAATCCGGCGATAGCCGGCGATACCGGAATGTGCGTTGTGCGTTTTCCAACGCACGCCTCGGTAATATGCCCCTATGTTTCTACGCTAGGCGGGTGCGAAGTGGGAATAAGTAAAGGAGAGGTTGTTGGGGGTTATGGGGATGTTAGATGGGTAGGTCTGCCTTTTTTTTGTAAACATTTCAAAACTTTAAAAAGTGATTGAAACATAAAATGATTCTACATAGCCAGTTTTCACGTGCCGTGTTTACACTGTTTCTTTTCAGCTCACCTTAGCAATGTGTCGCTATTTACAAATTAATATACGCCAGCGGTCTTCTACTGACAACGATTGTATTCCAGAGCAATAACATACATGCACTGCGTGCTTTCAAGCACCCTGAAGTGGTTATCATCCTCAAAAGAGAGTCCTTTCCAGTGAACGCTGTTAGCAACTTATTGTGCACATCCACGAACCTTGTTTTGTATAATTAAATGCATCATCTATGTTGTTGGCAATGTTATCATAGTTTTTATATCGAATACATATATTTTTGATTGATTTGAAAAAATAAACGGTTTCTCTTTTCTTGCACTGCTGCTGCAGTCCCTCTATGAAACACATACAACTACATTTTGTAGCATGCATTCAGCGGTGAGAAGCCGTCTGTCATAGCAAGATCATTGATTTGCATATGCATCTCACTCCTGCCAAAAGCCGCAGTTACAAAGTTGTCATTTGTCCCTGTGGCCCTGGAGTAATGCTCTTTTGGAGACTTCGGGTGAGCATTTCGGGAAGGCGGCACATCCTTACCTCTGACCATAAAATATAATACATATTGTAAACATGCCCCTTTGCCACAAATGTATTTTGGAGTAAATTCTAAATATATATGTTCCAGGGTCATACACAAATGCAGTCTCAAAACATACGCAAAATATCTGTATTTTGAATGGAAATTTCTTTCACGAAAAAATAAAATGTTAGTTATGTACATCGCTTGACTGTTTTTAGATGTCATTGTATTGTTTCAGATTATTATTTCAGCATGAAAGTCATATCTTGCACATGAAGGGAAAACGAAAAACAGTCAAGAAAGTGAAACATGACTAAATATTTTTTTCGTCGGGTGAACATGAATGGAAATATTCTACTCACCTATCTTTGCTGGTGGTACAGGGGGCTTCACGGATGTATCCTTTTTGGGAATTGAAATATTTTGAACCACTGTAAAAAGAAAGTAAGCATGCCTATTGGATATATTCACAGATTCGTAAAAGGTTGCACACATTTGAATTATATTTATTTACACTGTCATTTATATCATGACCAGATATTACAACAAGCAACTTCATTGAGGAATGACACCTATACGTTTCAGCTAAAGACATGTGAGGGAAGATGCTGGAATATTGATGCAAATGGTATACACACCGCATATGGACATGTGCTAAGGTTGCTGGATTACTGTCGCAAGTGAGACACGCACGCACGCGCACGCGCACACACGCACACTCGTTCAGTAAGACACAAAGAGCACGAGAGGATGTCTCTCAGGACGTATACGTTTCTTGCAGAGGCTGCTCCCATAGGGGGCTCGAGAGCCGGCGCCATAACCAGCGCCGTGCCCCCCAGGCAAACTAGTGGGGGCGGCGTTTGGCGCGAAAAAGACAAAGAGGCCAGAAGAGGCCCCTCTCCCCTTCCCCCCGCGGCAACTTCCGGGATAGCGCCGACACCCCCGGCCTATGGGGAGGCAGGGCAGGATACAAACACCCCAATGGAACGGGGGACTCCCTGGAGGCGAAGGCGAGTCGGGGGGCACATAACCACTGCTCCCCCAGGCAAGCTCCTATCTCATGGAGAGGGGGGAGCAGCAACAACGGCAGAGCCCAATCTTGTCCCACCCACCCACACCTAAGGAACAGCAATGTTGCAGGGCTGAGGAAGAAGCAAGGCGTGGCGAAGAACTACGCCGAGAGCGGTTGGTACGGAGGGTGGTGTGCCAGAATAGGTCCACTCACCTTCAGATGCCGCACGGCTGGGTGAGTTGGCTTAAGGACAGGTGGGTAGGACCACCCACTTTGGGATGCCTCACGGCTGGGTAACGGGGCCTACTGAATGGGGGGGTAGCAAATAGAGACGGCGCTCGCAGCCCAGTCCCCGCCGGACGGTAGGGCACAACAAAGTCGGACAAGGTAGCGAGATGGCCTAACTCTGGGACAGAAGCTACTCCCTACCCGCGCAAACGGGGCACAAAAAATCCAACCTACCAAAGGAAACGACCCAGAAGGGCCAAGAGACAATACCAAGGAAGTTTGGGATGACATAGCATGATGCAAAGTATATACATGTTTCCTTGTATTCCTAATAAAACTGCGGCCAACAAATTACCACCACAAGACAAACGTGTGCGTTGGCTTTCTTGTCATGATAAGGAATACAGTATGGGGGTATTTACAACATGTAAGAGGGAGTGGGGCAGAGTGCAAGGGTTATTGTTGAAGTCCTATACCTACAGGTTGTAACATCAACAACGGGTTAAGCAGTGGTGTATATTTGTTTGGAAGGAACATTGCCAGCCTCTGTCTCCCACTGTACACACGTAGTCAGAGAGGAAGACGTGGAGACACGTGCGTGTGTTATAGCTACGGGTAGGAGAGCTGCTGGTGACTGCTGGTGAAGGCTACTTTCGATTAAAGTTTTAATGTAGTTCCTCTCTCAATTACTTTTCCTTTTTGGTAGGCTGTTTAAGTGTCCCTTTATCCTTAGTGAATGCCCATGGTACGTATTCACACTGAAGGCTGACTGCCTAGATTGTGATCTGTTAAATCATCTTCAGTGGATCGGAGCTGGGGCATTACTGGTTCTTCTTGTCTCATAGCTTTTACTTTTTAGGCTATGCCAAAGACTTCCATCAGGGGTTGAGAAAAGAAGACTCTAAAAGTTGAGCAGTGTACTCCCGTTGCAGTGCATCATTCGAAAAAAGAAACTAGGTTGGTATTTAACATCCTCAAACCTGAAGAAGTAACCCACCTAGGAAAGGTGCAATGATTTTCCATTTTGCAGGTAAAATTAAATTTTGCTGATGGAGCGATCCCATCACACCTGGCAAAGAGTCCTATTTCAGGCCTTATTTTAAAATTTGCTTCTGCCTGCTTTTGACACCATAAGGTTGCTTACAGTGACTTAAGCGAGTGCTGCCCTAAGCACTACAGCCCTGACTGCTCCAGGAAGCCCCCACCTGGGTGGAAGAGGTGTGGCGCAGTGGCCAGGGAGCCTGACTCCGGACCAAAGGGTTTATGGTTCGATCCCTGACTCTGTCACCAGGTTATCCCAGCACCATGTGACTCGGGGCAATAGCTTGCTTAATCTTCCCGACAGCCCGAACGCCGGGACACCTCTCCGGAGGTAGCTGTGCGCTTTACAAATGCTGGCATTTATATTTACAGCCTGTAATGACCACACAATATATACAGGGAAGTCAAACTTACTAAAAAATATCAATTAGAAGAAAAACCATTGCAACATCCCACTTGGTGCCTACCCCCTTTTATTGGACAGCTCTTTAAAAAACATGCGCAATTAACTACCCAGAAAAAGTATATATTTGCAAACAGAGCCCAAACAACCATGCTGTGGATATCTTAATAATGCTCCAAGTACTTCTTATCAGGAACCAAAGTAAATAAATAGGAAGTCACAGAGAGGGATCTCAGAGTCATACATCTGGAAGTCTGCCTCTTTCTCCATGTAAAACAGACGTTATTCACCACAAATCAACACCCACAGAGCCCACCCCCACCCAGAGAAGCTGAAGCTGTGCTAGATGGGAGAATTACCACTCCTCCATCTAAACTGAACCAACGGGCTTCCTTCGGGAGAAGGACCGTCGAGGCTCACAAACCAAATAATTTGGACCAAAATAAGGATGAGACAAACAAATGATGAGACATGCCTACTCAGAGCATCTGTATTACTGTCTCTACCAAGAAAAGTACATCCAACACCGAAAGGGCACATCACCAGTTCTTGCAGGGGCTCAAATTAGGCACTTGCAAGATTCTCAGTGCCAAACACAACTCTCCAAGAAGTTAACTTTCCACTACTGCTCTGGGAGTATCAGACAAAATAAATCAGTTCAGTAATTTCCCAACTGGTGGTTCCAAAATCTCAAAGGTAGCAGAAAACCCTTGTATATTTGGCGTTCCATCTTCCTTCTGTCAATCCCATATGAAACCCTTCTAACAGAGAGAACAGTATCTCAGGTAAACAGTAAGACAGGGAATCAATTCTCCTACCTAGACCTATGGCTCTAGTATTGTTTTATTCTTGTGTGCTCATGCGCTCCTATGCCAATATTGTTATTGGTGTTGTTTCCATTTAAAGTGCTTTTTGTTTACTTCACAGTGTGCTAGAACACCCCCTGTTTAGCTCGCATGAGCGTTTCTCATTTGTTATCGGGCTTATCGCCCATTTGTCTGGTAATTTCGAGGCGGCGCAGGGCTTCTTTATTTATTTTCAATGCTGTTGCCCGCCTCCGCTTCATTTTTAGGTCTCGGCTAGAAGCTAGCGAAGCTCGCTCTCGCCAGAGACCTTATTGTTATTAGCGGCTCAGCTTCCCAGGAGGACAGCACTGGCCGCGCGCGCCGATTTGTTAAGGCCACGCGCACGAGAACGCGCTCGCGGCCAGGTGCTGTCCTCCTCGAAAGCTGCCTCCCTTCCCCGTGCAGGGCGGGCCGCCGCGCTGCCTGCGGCGACCCGGAAGCATTGCCGGCCAAACCGGAAGTAGGTGCTGTCCTGCACGGGTCCTCCGCCTCCTTACATTTGAAGGGCGACTTTGGGTGAGGGGGACCGCGGAGGATTTCGAAGCGGCTAGCGGCTGCCTCCTGAGACCACCTCCGGCCATACCCCAGGTACAGTGCGCGTCGCTGTCCTTCTGTCCGGCTCCCCTCTCCCCAAAAGTCCTGTAGCAGTTGATAGGGGTGGGGGTTCTTTTTCCGGGTACAGTGCCCCCGCCTGCCCAGTGCCCCAGGCACAGGTGCGTAGGCAGGAAGGCATTGTGCTGAGTATATTAGTGGCTAATGGACCATTCAAGCGCAATAGCCTGGGCCGGCAAGTAGCCGCGGTTAACAATGCATAGATGTTAAAGACAATTTATGGAGGTGGTTTGGGGTTTATTCTCCCAGAGAGAGGATGTTTACGAAAGGTGCTGGCATTTCATATCACTTTGAACCAGTGCAACTGTGTAAAACTAGGCTTTGCATTGCATTTGTTCGTGGTTGGTGGTGAAATATTTATTAGGTAAGGTCTCTCAAGTTTTTTTTCCTGACACATAGTTGCGAACTGGGGTTTTACGGTGCATTGCCAGCAACAGGATTCTCAAATAATTTTATCTGCAGCTCCGTGAGTCTCCAAAGAGGAACTTATCATTTTCTTTAAATACACTATTTGAAGGTCGCCAAATGCTTTAGAATGTGCAGAAGCGCTGTGTGTGGTGGTTGTACTTGTTGCTGCTGACAGGAGGTGGCTGACTGATTTTAGAATTATGTAAATTGGACATCTGAGATGTAACAGAGAACCTGCTCATTTACAGAACAATGCTCATCGCCTGGACTGGAGGATGAATAACGTCATTAAGTAAGGATTTAGTGCAGTGAGATCGGTAAAGTTATGGACCAGGCTCCTGACATATGAGGGGCTAGCGGAGTCAGTCAGTGTATTGAATATCAAAGTACACTGCTCACATCTGGTTCTAGCCTAGGTACAGTCCTATGTGGGAGAGATTGGTTGAGGTGCATGAGTTTCGAAATCATGCTGCAAATAGGGTTCGGCTTATCTCATGGCGCATACATGTGGAAGGTTGCGGTGTGTGTGAGAGGAGATGCAGCCATGCATTTACGCTTGCCGTTTGTTTGAGTATTGGGTCAGTAGCTTGTGTTATCAGAGGTGGGGAGAAGCAAGTCCGAAGTGCTTTTCGGAATTGGGGGTGATTGTCAATCTTCTTATTCGAGCAGTGAATTGAATTCCACACTTTAGCTTCTTAGACAGAAAGGAGTTCCCCGAGTTGGAGCCTTACTGAGTGGAGGTACCATCAATAATTGGTTAAGCCTGGAGTGCAGGGATCTTGTTAAGCAATATGTGTGGAGTTTTTAGGTCTCGGCTAGATGCAGAGTAGTGCGTGCAGAGTAGTGAGTGCAGAGTAGTGAGTGCAGAGTAGTGAGTGCAGAGTAGCAGAGTAGTGAGTGCAGAGTAGTGAGTGCAGAGTAGTGAGTGCAGAGTAGTGAGTGCAGAGTAGTGAGTAGTGAGTGCAGAGTAGTGAGTGCAGAGGAGTGAGTAGTGAGTGCAGAGTAGTGAGTGCAGAGTAGTGAGTGCAGAGTAGTGAGTAGTGAGTGCAGAGTAGAGAGTGCAGAGTAGTGAGTGCAGAGTAGTGCGTGCAGAGTAAGGTGTGCAGAGTAGTGAGTGCAGAGTGAGTGTGCAGAATGCAGAGTAGTGAGTGCAGAGTGCAGAGTAGTGAGTGCAGAGTAGTGAGTAGTGAGTGCAGAGTAGTGAGTAGTGAGTGCAGAGTAGTGAGTAGTGAGTGCAGAGTAGTGAGTAGTGAGTGCAGAGTAGTGAGTGCAGAGTAGTGAGTGCAGAGTAGTGAGTGCAGAGTAGTGAGTAGTGAGTGCAGAGTAGTGAGTAGTGAAAGCAGAGTAGTGAGTAGTGAATGCAGAGTAGTGAGTAGTGAGTGCAGAGTAGTGAGTAGTGAGTGCAGAGTAGTGAGTAGTGAGTGCAGAGTAGTGAGTGCAGAGTAGTGAGCGCAGAGTAGTGAGCGCAGAGTAGTGAGTGCAGAGTAGTGAGCGCAGAGTAGTGAGCGCAGAGTAGTGCGCGCAGAGTAGTGAGCGCAGAGTAGTGAGCGCAGAGTAGTGAGCGCAGAGTAGTGAGCGCAGAGTGGTGAGTGCAGAGTGGTGAGCGCAGAGTGGTGAGCGCAGAGTGGCAGGGTGAGTAGTGAGTGCAGAGTAGTGAGTGCAGAGTAGTGAGTAGTGAGTGCAGAGTAGTGAGTAGTGCGTGCAGAGTAGTGAGTAGTGCGTGCAGAGTAGAGCGTGCAGAGTAGTGCGTGCAGAGTAGTGCGTGCAGAGTAGTGCGTGCAGAGTAGTGTGTGCAGAGTAGTGAGTGCAGAGTGAGTGTGCAGAATGCAGAGTAGTGAGTGCAGAGTGAGTGTGCAGAATGCAGAGTAGTGAGTGCAGAGTAGAGAGTGCAGAATGCAGAGTAGTGAGTGCAGAGTAGAGAGTGCAGAGTAGTGAGTGCAGAGTAGTGAGTAGTGAGTGCAGAGTAGTGAGTAGTGAGTGCAGAGTAGTGAGTAGTGAGTGCAGAGTAGTGAGTGCAGAGTAGTGAGTGCAGAGTAGTGAGTGCAGAGTAGTGAGTGCAGAGTAGTGAGTGCAGAGTAGTGCGTGCAGAGTAGTGCGTGCAGAGTAGGTGTGCAGAATGCAGAGTAGTGAGTGCAGAGTAGTGCGTGCAGAGTAGTGAGTGCAGAGTAGTGAGTGCAGAGTAGTGAGTGCAGAGTAGTGAGTGCAGAGTAGTGCGTGCAGAGTACTGCGTGCAGAGTAGTGAGTAGTGCGTGCAGAGTAGTGAGTAGTGCGTGCAGAGTAGTGAGTAGTGCGTGCAGAGTAGTGAGTAGTGCGTGCAGAGTAGTGAGTAGTGCGTGCAGAGTAGTGCGTGCAGAGTAGTGCGTGCAGAGTAGTGCGTGCAGAGTAGTGCGTGCAGAGTGAAGAGTCGTGAGTGCAGAGTAGTGAGTGCAGAGTAGTGAGTGCAGAGTAGTGAGTGCAGAGTAGTGAGTGCAGAGTAGTGAGTGCAGAGTGAGTGTGCAGAGCAGTGAGTGCAGGTGCAGAGTGGTGTGTGCTGTTGAGTGCAGAGTGCTGTGTATTGGCAATGTAAATGACAATGCCATTTATTTATGATTTAAAGAAAAAAAAAGAAATGTCATGAGCAATGCCAATAGCTCTACCTTTAATGATGCCGAGACCATTGCATTGTAAATGCTTGTTTACTTTGTTCAGGGACGAGTGCCCATCCCGTTGAGGGAGCTCGTCTGGTGCACCCGCACTTCTCCGGCAGTCAGGGGGCACATGAGGCGTTTACTGTGGCAGGCGCATTTCAACCCTGAAGGGCTGGTGCGAGGTGCCATAGTCTCGGGTTTTACTGGCCTGAGGCAAAAGATTACCGCGATCGAGCTGTGAGCGTTTTTTTGTCATTTCTCCTTCTCACAGCTGTTCTGTGGTGCATTCCTCACGCTCCACTTGGCACTTAGTTGTGGAGTCTGTATCAATTCCTATTACGCCCGTCTGGGTCCTGGATTACAGCGTGTTCTCGCGCTTTTTGAGCACTTGAATCCCAGGCCAGATTGGAGTTTCACCTGTACCTTTTGCAGGCACCAGACACTCATGCCCAGGGCTAATTACCCCCTTTTGTTTTGCCAACTTTTGCAAGTTTTTTTCTCGCCCTGCATTCCGGCTGACACCCAGCTCTTACAGAACTTGGGGTTTCCCGCCAACGTCTGACACCCAGACCTTTCTACCTCTTTATCCTCATCTGTCCTGTTATTTTTCTGTGGCCTGTCATCATGGAATTTGAATATGATGACGCCTCCCAAGGAGGGGATAACGCCCTGACCGACCTCCAATGGGATGATGACTTTTCCGAAGCTGTGGATGCTTCTATTTATAGAGCAGTTGGGGAAGCAATGACCCCCCTCGAAGAAAGACTCACTCAGAAAATTGATCAAGCCCTGGCACGCATTGCAAGCTTACCGGTGGCTGTCCCACTGCCAACAACTCCCACCCCTACAGTTCTGCCGGAACCCTCTCCTCTGCCAGCCAAGTGTCCCAGAGACACAGGATGGACGTCGCAGCCTTCGATAGGCTAAAACAGGCTTTCCTTGCCACCTAACCAAGCCTGCCGCAAGTGACCCCCCCAGCTATCCCCCAAAACTCGGGGAATGATGATGCAGAACTGGGCCCTTCCAGACCTTGCAACACCACACTTCCACCAGATGTCTTCGATATAGTTGATCCGGACGAGATCGTTCATCCTTGCTCAGGGCCGGCTTTAGCTCTGATGGCACCCAGTACCAGAATCATCTTGGCGCCCCAACACCCTATGACCGCCTCCTTGAATTCTGTCACTACTACCATGCAAAGGAGCCCCTCATCACTCCAATCATAACGTCATTGCTGAACACAGCGCCCCCCTGAGGTCAGCGCCCCCTCCACCGGTCAGCGCCCAGTGCGGTCGCACCAGTCACACTGCCCTAAAGCCGGCCCTGTCCTCGCTCGTCCGACTGGGCTCTAGCGGACAAAGTGGCAGAATACGTAGCGTTGCATCAGAAAGCCAAGAGAGAAGGACGCTCGTAATTGTCTTCTGGCAGAATATTCCCGCCCCTCTTTGGATAGAAAAGTCGCCCTCACACCGGAGATTAACACTCGCATGGCAACTTTCCTCCAAAACGTCATGCGTGACCCAAAGAAGGGAATTGACAGATCCTAGCGGGCTTGTCAGAATAAGCTCCTTGATGTCCTCGACCCTTTGACCAAGATGCTTGACATGGCGGAGGAGGCCAAGTCATCAAGCTCCCTCAACTCCCTCGATTCCCTGTCTGGTTGGGCTCAGAGAGCTATTGTGTTACTTGGCAATGCCAATTGTGCCATCACAACGGAGCATCGTTGCTCATTGCTCATCAAGGTGGACCCCAAACTAGGCGATCTTGCAGATTTAGAACCTGGAGTGGTAGACCAAGGGGGTTTGTTTAGGGACCCATTCGTAAAAGAACTGGGAACATTCATAAATACTTTCACCTCCCTTGACCAGGCTCAATCTACAATCAAGAAAGTATTTCCCCGGGCTTTCCATGGGGCTGGGTGAGGCAGGGGCCGCTCGTCCGGCCGTGGTACCAACCACCAGCCACGAGGGCAAGGCTCCAACAATGGCAAATACCAGGACCAGTCCCGCTTTGGCAACTTTTATCCCATGAGAGGCAGACGTGGCAAAGGACGAGGCTTCCGAGGAGCTGCTTCCTATTCTAATGGTGAGTCTACTCCCTTCTTCCCATCTAAAAATAGGGGGGAGGTTGGGGATTTTTTTCAGGCCTGGACTTCTGTCACAGGGGAACCATGGGTTCTGCAAACCATCCAAGGCTTTCACACAGAGAACCTGGGGAACCCCCATCAACGCACCAGACCCTGTCCTCTTCAGTTCTCTTACCAGGACTCCGCTCTGGTAGACAAGGAAATTTCCTCCCTCCTTGTCAAAGGGGCAATAGTTCCCTCGGTTCTTCACCCATGAGGTTCATCAGCAATGTGTTCCTAGTGGACAAGACAAATAGGGGCAAATGTCCGGTAATCAATTTAAGCGATTTCAATGAGTGGCTGGGCTACCGCCACTTCAAGATGGAAGGTATCCATCTTCTCAGGGATGTGCTGTTCCCAACGATTGGCTGGTTCAACTAGACCTGAAGGACGCCTATTTGGTGATTCTGGTCTGTCCTCCCCACGGCGTTTCCTTCAGTTCACTTGGCGCGGTCACATTTTCACATTTGCCTTCCACTCGTCAGCCCCTTCGTGTTTTACCAAGGTCCTCAAACCTGTGGTAGAATGGTTGAGCGGTTCGGGGCATTCGGATGATCGTCTACCTCGACGATCTACTTGTTATGGCCTCCTGCCCTCGTCAACTTAATCAGCATCTTCAGATGATGGTAAATCTCCTCCAAGGCCTGGGGTTTGTCATCAACGAGACAAAGTCAATGCTCTCTCCTTCCCAGACTCTGACATTTCTGGGTTTCGTGATCGACTCAAGGTCCTCTACTCTCAGTCTTCTGCCTCGGAAGGTCACGAAGATCCGTCACGAGCTGCGACGCACTTTGGTCAAGATTCATGTGTCCCTCAGGGATGTAGCTCGAGTGGTAGACTTGCTCTCTGTCTCCATCCAAGCGATCTTCCCAGGCCCCCTTCATTATCATGCGTACAACGCCTTCGTACCTTCGGAAGGGATGCTCTTACTCTCTCAAGGCAGCCCTGTCAGAGGAAGCCAGGGAAGAGATCCAATAGTGGCTCCAACATATGGAGGCCTGGAACGGTCGTGCGATCTTCGATTCCGCTCCAGACCTAATTAAAGAGTCGGACGCCAGCACCCTGGACTGGGGAGCCAGGTGCAGTGATTTTCTACCAGAGGATTGTGCTCTCCAGACGAGGCAAATTACACGTAAACTGTCTAGAACTCCAGGCGGGCTCCTTTGCGGAGCGCTGTTGGACTAGGGATTGCATTCAATCTTCAGTTCTCCTCAAGATGGACAACATCTTGGCGGTTCACTACAGCAATCATCTGGGAGGCACCAGGTCTAAAGCCCTCTCCGATTTAGCCACTAGTTTCTGGCAATACTGCCTGGATCACCATGTTTCGGTGATGGCGGAATATCTTCCAGGCCAGGAAAATTTGGTAGCAGACTTCCAATCCTGCAACTTCTGGGATTCCAGCCTGTGGAAACTGGACTTGGCGATCTTTCAGGGATTGAACGACCTTTGGGGACTATTCTCAATCGACCTCTTTGCCTCGAGGCTCGAAACCAGCTGCTTGGTTCTACAGTTGGAGGCCGGACCCCTTAGTGTCTACGGATGCTTTCCTCCAGCATTGGAACCTGGAGATGGGATACGCGTTCCCACCTTGTGCGATGCTGACCCGTGTCACGGCACAGGTCTGTGACAAGGGAACAGAGTTGGTAGTCCTCTCTCCCCTGTGGAGGTGTCAAGTGTGGTTTCCAGTTCTTCTGGAACTTTCCTGGGATTCTCCAATCCTACTCTCCCTGCTACCACATCTTCTTCTCAATCCCAACGGGATTCCGCATCCTCTAGTTCTGCAGAACTCGTTACAGCTTGTAGCATGGAGGATTACAGGAGACGATGGGAAGTCCTGGGCCTTTCGCTATCTTTAAGGCGTGGGCGGACAGTACCGTCAAACGCTATGGATCCGCTTGGGGCCGATGGTTCTGTGAAGGGGTGCCAATCCCATGGACGCGGATGTAGTGCATTTTCTGAACTTCTTGGCCCATTTGGCTTCTAACGGTCTTGCTTATCGCTCTATTAACACCTTTCATTCTGCTATTTCTGTGGGCCATGTCCCCATCAACAATTCCCCTGTCGGGGAACATTGACCTTGTTTGCAAACTCCTCCGGGGCATTCGGCTATCCTTGCCGCCGGAGCCCAGTTACTCAGCTCTTTGGGATATAAACCAAGTCCTGAATTTATTTTTATCCTGGCAGCGCAACAGGCTCCTTTCACGAAAAGAGCTTTCAGGTCAAATTGGCAATGTTACTCTCTGATTTCTTGCAGACGTGTCTCCCATGTAAGAGCGTTAAATATACATCTTTTCCAGAATGTTTACTCCCTCAGGGGTCACCTTCACCTTACATCGATGAACAAAGTGTCACACACAAGTGATTTCTTACCCAGAATTCCCAGACTGTCCTAAGTTATGTGTTGTTCACTGTTTGAAAGCTTACGAGGAGATGACAGAAGAATTTCGGCCTCCAGGTGAGCGCCAACTTCTCATCGCTCTCCGCAAGTCTTTTAAGGCGGTTCCCTTCCCTACCATCTCCCGATTGGTGAGGTGGGTTATGCCAGAAGCAGGTATCAGCCTCTAGGATTTTAGTGCCCACTTGGCAAGAGAGGCAATACCTTCAAAAGCATTTGCCTTGGGTGCCCGTTTGGAAGATATCCTTAACGCGGCAGATTGGTCTTCGGACTCTACCTTTAAAAGGTTTTACTTCAAGCCTGTGCTGGACATGACTCACCTCGTGGTGAGCAAGCTTTGAACTAGCATAATCCTCGGCACCAGTCCTGACATAGAATGAAAAATGTCCTAGCTATCGTAACGGAAAGGTTCAATTCTAATAAGGATTATCCCACCCTAGGGATCGCTAGCGGATTCCCCACCTGAGTGTCAGTAAGTAAAACACAATTGGGGTTTCTATTTTTTTTATGATCAGTGGTTTTTCATGACAATGAGAGAAAGTATTTCCAGTCTGTGTAATACCACATTCAAATTTCAGTTCCCTTTGGTTACTGTTTAGAGCTTGATGGATATCTGCCATGTCATATTTTTTTCCGCTTGCATTATATTCCCTTTCGTGAATTGATGTCTCCCTTTGTCCTCGTAGGTTCAGACTCAAAAAAGCAAGATGCCTGAGGATTGGTTTCCAGCTGACTTCAAGCAAAGAAAGAGGAGGAAGGGCCAGTGAGGGCAGACTATCTGGACAGACACTGGAGGACCCAAATTGGTGGGCCCATGACTGTTCTGATTGGGCAATTTTGTTTGACTACAGATTTCCCCAGGGTTGATGGAAAATGTAGTCTTGTTGTTTTGAATGGCTGCTATACAAATAAAGTGAAGTAGGAAGGCATAATCCTCACCTCCGAGTCCTTAATAGAATTGAAACTTTCCGTTGCGATAGCTAGGAAAGTTTTCATTTTCACGCAGATTCTAGAATATGTAGCCTACAAAGGTGAATTGATGAAATATGCTCCAAATTGTCTTCTAAGCATTTCATCACTGTGGGTGTTGCTACCTGCACCACAAATCTTTAAACAACTGCCTGTTTACATAGGCTTTTACTACCAAATCATTGCTGTGTATAAACACCAATTCCCCTGTTGTGTTCCCAGCAAAGGAGCAAGATAACATCTGAATTGCTGACAGATCTCAGTGGATGTATGAGCTCTGAATGTTTGTGGGCATCTTCTTTCTGCCTAGCAGTAGGGCCGACTTTAACGCTGGTGGCCCACGTTTCGACAATCTTTCTTGGTGCCCTACTCCTATGACCTCCTTCTCCACAGATTCACTCACTACCACCCTCCAATAGTGTTCCTCATCTCTCCACGGCCCCTCTCTCACATGTATTTAATTTGTTTTATAGCGCTACTCATACCAGTGTAGTGTGTCAGAGCACTTTACATCACACGCACACATTATAGAAAGACAATTAAACATGTGTAAATTAGTCTATAGGAAATAAAACATATGACAATGAGGATTATAAGGTGTAGCAATAACATGCCATCCATATCAGAAAGCAGTATATTTTAGAATTGTTTGGTCTGGAGATACACAAACTCGTGATTTGAAACATACCTCAGTGCTTATGATTGGCTTTACTAATAAGATTGTATTTCTACCAAAACAAACCATTTTACGCATTGAGATAATCAATTCAATTATAACTTTATTCGGCTGTTAAAACAAAACAACCATAAAAGTACAAATAAAATCACTAATAAGAATACCACATTTAAGATACATCATAAAATACAATCAATTCTGCACTTTTCAGGATATAATAGATTTCCGAGATCTAAAAACATATTTAAAAAACGCTGAGATAGATGCGACAGTTAAAATATTGTCCAATCTCTGAATAGCTAAAAAAGCTGGGCGACAACGATTTATTTCCATGATCTTCAAAATCAGAACAATCCATCTTCGCCTTGGTGGCGAATAAAATTTACAGAAGAAAAAATTATGCATGTCTGATTGTTCGGACAATTCATCACAAGGGCATTTAAGTAAAACTTTTGACCAATTGTTCATGTTAGGGAAGCTAAGTGACCTATATAATATATTTAAACTAAAACAAGTTAATAAACACCTCTCATAGTAACTCATTTGTAACTAACATACGGCTGCATTTTAGTTGTGGTAATTATCAGTTGATGTGCAGCCACTGTTTGTTTCAACATTTCTGTAGTGGTTCTACACACTTCCAAGTAGCTCATACACTTTTCTTTTGGGGCTTTTCTGGAGATAGCGCACAAAGAGGAAGGATCATCATAGTAGGCCACCAGGCCTAGGTCAGTGAGAAACTTCTTCACATAATTTAACCATCCTACCTTGCCACCATTATCTAAGCTCATCGCATCCTTCAAGATGGAGCGGTTTAATACACATTCTTCTGTGGCCCAGGCCCTATGCCATAACAGAACCGGTGCAACCTTTATGGTATCTTCTAAGTATGGTTCCCCATGCTCCTTATGGCAAACGTATATAGAAACACTATCTGGAACAGCTAAAAGATATTTCATGAAGCTATTTTCCACCACCTGCAGTGATTTTGCGTTAGTGTATCACCACAGACCAGCGCCATATGTTGCGATGACTACACAGGTCGCTCTATATACTATTAGCGTCTCCCCTACAGGTTTCCTGCCCATCCTTTTACTAAAAATGTTTAAGGCCATTATTGATTTGCAAAACAATAGCCTTCTTGACTTAATTGCATTATTCCATGGACCAGTGTAATCAAATAAAACACCCCGATATGGGAAAGTTGCAGTAAAATCAACTGGACTATTACCTTTCGCTTTCTGGCTACCCCAGGGCCACAAGCCATACTAAAGGTCTTTGAACAGTTTATCTTTAAGTCCAGGCTGGTCATGAAGTCTGTAAAGGAAGTGACTATGCTTTGCATGGCCATCGGTGTCCTGGCCATCAGGACGGCGTCATCAGGGTACAACAACGCTGGGACTGATCTTCTACCCACCATCGGCATGTCCCTGCACCCCTCTAGCAATATCCTCTCTACATCATTAATGTAAAGTGTAAAGAGAAATGGGGCAAGGACACAGCCTTGCCGCACTCCCCTACCACTACCAAATGATTCTGTACATTCGCCGTGCTTCCCATGCCTAACTCTAGCGGATGCCCCAGAGTAAAGTTCCCTAAGAAAGTGGACTATCGGTTTCTCTACTCCTAATTTCACGAGGATCAGCCATAGTTTACTATGGGTGACGCAGTCGAAGGCTGAGGTTAAGTCAATAAAAGTTAAAAACATGCAGCCACCCCACGCCTTAGTGTATTTTTCAATAAGGATGTGCAAGTTCAAACACTGATCTATAGTACTCAGCCCTTTCCTAAAACCATATTGAAGGTCGCTAATTATCGTATGTTCGTCAGCCCAAGTTTGAAGTCTATTTAAAATCACACAACCAAAAATCTTAATAGTAGAGTCCAAGAGCGATATGGGGCGATAGCAATGACAACTTGCTCTATCGCCCTTCTTAAAAATCGGCACTATTATAGACTCACACCAAGAAGATAAAAGGCCTTTACGAGATGTAGCATTAAAAAGTTGGGTAAGAATCAGACCCCAAAGACCGATATTATTTTTATATAATTCTACCGGAACCCCGTCGGGTCCGGGGGCTTTACCTGGCAGGCTTGCATTAATCCCTGCATTTATCTCCGTTAGGGAAATGCCCAAATCCAAAGTAGTCGGTGAGTGTTGGGAACCATCAGCAATGTTATCCTCTATTAGGGAATGTTTTGCAGCGCTCACCACAGAATATAGATCTGAATAATGCTTCACCGACTCCATCTCCGTAATTGCTATTTATATCCTGTCCGAAACATTATCATTTAAAAAAGGAGCATTTACTGCTTGCCAAAAAGCTGCAGTATCTCTGCTAGAAGAGGCCTCGCATAATGTGTCCCACGCTTCCTTTTTTAAAATGTTTATTTTTGTTTTCAGAGTCTTCTTATAGTCATGCCGCAAGGCTTTGATTAAGATGCGATCCTTATCGGGGGCACTTAAGGCATATTTTAGTTTAGAGTAAGCCTTGGTACAGGCTGAATCAAACCATCTTGTTAAAATCTTTTTGGGGTTTTTTGCTTTAATCCACAGGCTATTCTTTACTTGAGAGGCAATTGCTAAAAAAAAATTAATACATTCTATATCGTCAATATTCCCATCCGTGCAGGCATAGAAATGGTGCTCACAGTTCTTAATTAGATTATGAAGAAAATCTTCAGGGACCACAGTGGTCCATTTTAAAGCATAACCATTCTTCCTAACCATGGCGATATTATCTACAAGGAGTTTTGAGATGGCATTTCCATGATAGTCTTTAGGGCTGCCACTGATTTCTAGGCTAAGGGGGAAATGATCGCTAAGCGGATTATCCAGAATGTTATAAACCTTAATCTTTCCCCCATGTGTAGCCGTCATCAAAATAAAATCGATTGTTGAATTTGCCCCTCTACCGTTAAAGGTGGGATGAAAGGGAATCTCCGGTCTAGCCATTCTGTTCACAAATCCCATATCACAGCCAAAGATAATTTCATTTAAAAGGTCCCCACAATTGGTATGCTGGAAATGACTCAAACTTTTTTTGTTATCCAGCATTACACCACAGGTTCCTCTCTCACCACTTTGGCAGATACAACAGTTGAAATCCCCTCCCCAAACAACACAGACATCTTTAGATCTCCCACCCAATGTCGATTTTATATCATTGCTCAAATTTTTAAAAATGTCATCCACTGCCTCTATGAGATAATCAAAAAACTGGGGAAAAACATAGCTTTCTAACCTATACCATGCAGGCTGCATGCAGCTCCTTGATGATAGTTCACAGACCACTGTGCTATATTAGGATTGTAACTTATGTACTGCAAGTGACAAAAGGATCTCTGTGAGAAATGCAGTATCCCACTAAAGGTATCCACATAAAACAGTTCTGTGATCTGTATGGTACACGTTCAGCCGGCACATCAACTCTATGAGCTACTTTATGATGAGTCAGAACTGCCACTAGACAAAACACCATCTCTCTCCAGCAGGAACATTAATTACCAGAGTTCCCTTGACATTTTTATTGTTACCAGAAAAAGACTCAACACACAAGAAACTCTGCAGCAGGTGCTATTAAACCCATCGTCCCCCACCTCCCAGCTCAGCACAAGGTGCGGCTGCCCCGGTCGCACTGTCCTAAAGTCGGCCCTGCCTAGCTGAGCCCAGTGTTGAGTATTAGCTCTTTCAATTGGCATCTTCAATCTACTGTAATGTCCCACTGGAAGTGTTGTGTCAGTATTCACTGTTGCAACATGTTGCTTGTGATAGATCGAGTGTTAATACGTGATTACATTCTTGAGTATCAAAATGTTACTGTCCTTGCAAACTGCACTCCAGTGTTAATGTCAAAACGTGTTCAAAAGGCAAAAAAGAATATTGGTGCCAAGTGATGTGGGGCCACATGTATCATTACTACAAGTAGCGATTACCTAATTGCTATTTTCTCTGAATCTCAATTAGGTAATCGCTAATCCTAATGCATGAAACTCTGTTCAGTTTTATTAGCCAATTTTAATGGGTCGCAAATAGACCTACCTCATGAATATTAAGGAGGTAAGTCTCAATTTACGAGCCATTAGGAATCCACACCATCACAGGCCACAGACCACTGCCTGCTCTTAAACAAAATGTTATCCATTCTCAAATGGAAAGGGACCCCCTGGGAACTCCTTTCCATTTGCGAATGGGTTACGACCTCCTTCAAGGAGTCAATAAAATATAAATGTTTTCCGACGTAAATTTGGTCACAAAACATTCATACATCCCATTCGGATTCGGTATTTTGAAGGGATGCCTTAAACACGCCCCTTCCAAATACTGAATCGCAAACACAAATTGCGATTCGGTAACGTGTTACTGATTCACAATTAGTGTTTCATACATATATGAAAGCATTTTTGCGGTCGGAAACAGACTGATCATCCGTTTCCGACTGCAAAAATGCTTAATGCATGTGACTGTGGATCCTAAATATAGACTACAGAATATAGTGAGGCATTACCATTGTAGACAGTTTATAAATATAGAAAGGTAAGTATGTATAGATTTTCTACATCTAACTCCACTTCTATGTACTTTGACGATATTATTTATATATTAAAGTCACATAGATGTGGAGTTAAGAATTGTGAATCCATACTTCCCTATATGCACTTACCTTTCGATATTTTGCCCTCATTATTTTGTTTACAATATTAGTCTGTCATAATATTCTTGTACTCGAAATTCCAGAGTACAAACGTGCCAAATGCCTTGCACCTGAAGCCAAGATCTTTCTGATGAGTAGCTGCAACTAACAACTGCGCTAAGTTGTTCAGTACAATCTAAATATGAGGCACACCAAGAAAGTGTTCCCCCACATGGAATTCCATTCTGACAAACATCAATTATTATCTCATTTCAAGATTCAGATATTTTTTCTTATGGATGCCATATTTTGGCAATGAGAGCACGGTGGTATCCCACAGAGGCAGCATTCACTTTCGTGTGCTATCTGGGGCCTTATTACAGAATGCAGCACATTTTCCTTGATTGCGCTGGGCACACCTTTCAAAAGTTGCACCCAGCACAAACAAGAAGAAAGCACCCTATTAGACTGAATGCACTGCCCCTAAGGCAGCTGCAAACTTGTGCTACACTGGGAGTAGAGCGGTCAAGTGAAATACGGAGCAGCTTTGAAGCAGCCACTCTGTTTCTCTGTGCTGGCATTAACCCGCCTGCATTTTTAAGAGGGGAGAGAGATCCCCTTGCAGACGAGTGTAGAGAGTCACTGCACCTGCTTGCAAGAGGATGTCTAAGGAGGTCCAAAGGACCTCCTTCACCCCTCCAGAGGGCTGCCATCAGGGGGCACACTGACAGTGCGCCACCTTTTTGTGATGCACTCTTAGTGCATCTCCTGATGGCTTCTTTGTGCCCGCGTCTATAATATGGCGCAGGTGCATATGCAAAGAGGGAACTCCCTCTGATGATAGCGCTGGCCCTATATATGCGCATGGGCTATCTGTATTACAGAAGGGGCCACACAAGCATCTTCTGCCTCTTCTGTAATACCAATGTGCCAGGGGCCTGCAAAGCAGGTCTAAACTCCTGTTGTACCTTGGGCACTTTGTATAATAAGGCCCATGAAGTGTGGTCTTCAGGCAAAGAGTAAAACATTGTTTGGGAAGAAAGGTTCCTCTTCTGTTTATTCGCCCCCATCAATTACCAGCTGGGTGAAGGGCATGGGTTTCAGAAGCCAGAACTCAAGCATGGAATTTGTTATATATTTATATTATGTTTTAGCCGATAGAGGAGAATATCTGGGTACCACATGACAGTCTTTTTGTCCTCTGGGTCTTTGGCAAAGTATCACGGAAAGGGTTTACCGCTGTTTTCACGAAAAGTGACATGGTTTCTTCTCAAAATATTTTCTTGTCTCAGAAATGAAGGATTCATCATCTTTAATAGAGCCCTTTAGTTTGTTTCACTGACTTATATGCCTATAGGATTTTTTATATTTGAATTTAATAAGATGTGGTTGCAATTTTTATGTTACTTTTTTCACTAAAATATTTCTTATCACACCATATTTTCTTCCCCTTAAGTTCCCTGGTGTGGACATTATGGACCATGGGACTCTATTGTAAATTAACTTCCAAAACATAGCTCTAGTTCACACATTGGAGTTATTTACACAGGTTTTGCCCTGTAGGTCACAATATCACACAAAGCATTATGTTGATTTACTTGCCTTCAAGAAGTTAATAAATCACACAGTTGCTAAGAAGAGATAGCCTTTTGACCTGTGACCACCAATCCACACACAGGTCTGATGGAGACAACTACACACAGGATAAAATAGTACGTCAGCATTCATGTGTGAGTACAATGGCCATCTGCTCACTGGTACCTCTAAAGATAACACTTTGGTGTAAAAATCTGTTTTCTGTTCTGTGTGCTATTAGGAAAGAGATATTCCTCACACAAATCACAACAAACAAAAGTAAAGTCAATAGTTGAACAAACTCGGCAGGACATGTGAATTGATATGGGCTGGGAGGTCCAATCTGGTCCTACCATTAGTTCCTACACGCCCATAATTAAAAAAGATTTTGACTGAGCTCCACTTATGTGTGTGTGGTATGGGGATAACCAATGAGTGTGTAGGACTAGTCTATGTTGATACACTTTATTGACCCTAACCACATACTTACATTTAAGCCTCCAGATACAATTATTGAGTATTACGATATCTGTTGTCCAAATGGGACGATATTGTATTCATCGTTCATACATAAGGCAAGGAGATACAGCATATGCCACATATGATTCTCCTGGTTCGGGTCTGTATTCCAATATCTTGTCTAACTTTCGCAACACCCAGCCACTATGGTACTTCGCTACTGTCTATGAAGGTGGCTACCAATATGGAATCCAAGGCTACAGCTGAAGGTACTCCCACCTTCTCCTACACAGCTACACACGAGTCTATATAATTAAGGTGCTTGTTCACCACAGTATACATCGACAGAGATCTTTCTGTACTGACCTCAGGATATATATATATTATATATATATATATATATACATATTGTAGGTCCATTCGACCCATTCTCCAGAGACGAAAAACGCACTCACGGGGGTATGTTGCAACAGAATTTAATACGGCGTTCTGACCAAAACAAACAGACGCGTTTCGGACCTCTAGTCCTTCGTCAGTGTTAATGTGTGCCATTCTACCCGGCACCATATATACATTTCACTTCCTGTTAAGTGAGAAGGAAAAAGGACAAACGTGCAAATATTGACATACTGGTGGCCATTATTAAGTGGGTTCAATTATCAGACACAATGGTATATTTGCAGTGTGTTTTAACCCTCATGATGTACTAATGCCTCTTTTCATCGTGTTAAATGAATACAAACAGAAACAATCTTGCTGTGTATCAGCATGTCATGGCATTATGACCCCGTATTCTCAAATATTTGCACTAAATACATTCTACACATTTTGAACACCTTTCTGTACATTTTAATCCTCGTACAGTTGCACTCAGGGTTAAGATGTTATTCTAATGCTGTATTAGCATAAAATAGTAACCCAAGTCGGTGAAAGTTAAACTAATCTCGCTGTGTATCGGCGTGTCACCGACATGATCTAACCGCCAAAACACCAGGCAACAAATCACATTATCATCAACTGACTTTGCCAATTACATTTTTACATTCCAAAAATCTTCCCCTGATCAATCAACTCAGTGAATAATGATTTCACTTAAGACTAATATGGGTATGCATCCCAAGAGTCCCACAATAAAGAGAAAAGGTCATATTGGATCAATATGCTGTGTATATATATATATACACACAGCAAAAATAGGGCCAGCACATAGTTTCCTCAAGAATTAGCCTGTTTCTTATCCATCGTATTCCTCTTATGTCATCTGAAATCATCAATGCCCTTCTTGAAAGATTCATCATCAAACCCTCTTGAACTGTGTATGCACTATCAGCATTTACTTCCTCTGCTGGATACTTTCATGTCGTGCTGATTGACAGGATTAGCTTTTCTGAGTCAGTCTATTCTAAATGGCCCAGTGATCGCTATAACATGTTCCCAGGGACTGTATCTACTGATAGGATTGCCAGACTTTCATAGACACGATTTACTTCTTGTTTTACTGTCTCTCTCTAGAAATAATACTGACTTTGGTCACTGTGTCCTTCATGTGTGGATCCTTCGCCAAATTGGAAAAAGAGAATTAAATATTCTTCCTGAGGACCCTACATCATCCTCTCCACAGACATTCAGACAACACTGCATCAGTCATTTTCTAGCACACCTTCTGTGATTATGGCAGGTTTGGTGACCCCTCTCACCTCATGCCTACCCTTCTTCATGAACAGGGACTATCACTCTCGCGCACGGGGTATGGGACAAGAACGATAAAAAATAATGCCTGCAAGTGATTTTCACACTGACGTACACCTTTCTCTTTGTGGCCTGTCAATCATAAAGAAAGGAGGAAAAATTGACTCGCTTTTTGAATCTGAACGGAGGGCCTGACAGGAGAGGAAGGTAGGTACTAACCTCCATTGTCCTGCACTACCTCCTGCCATATTTAGAGCTCTCCGAATGTCTGCCGGAAATATGTCTCCAGAGGAGTTGCCATCAATGCAGATACCCTGGAGGTAGTGAACGTTTGCTGAGCAGCGTGAAGTTGCATGGGGCAAACATTTCTGTTTTTTACAAACCAACTCTTACAGTGGGTAATATTGTATTTTTTCTGTCTGGGAGCCCCAGGCTTTTTCTTGTGGTCCTACACAGGAAAAAACAGTAAGCCAGACTGTCTGCTCTAAACAGGGTGATCAATATGAGGTGCTCAGACTGATCGTCCAACTCCCTGTTGTTGTTGAACTATAGTTTCTGCCAATGAAGGTGTGGGGCACGACTGGTGGAAACATGATAGTCCGACCTATTCTAAATAAAGCGGGCAGCTGGTTAGTCTGGCAGAAAAAGTACAGTGCCATGTTTGCGGCACAGAACAAAATCTGCTAAACTCCAAAGAATCCCTCAGTGTTACAGTCCCTCTATGGCTGCTGGCAATCCCTGGGAGTCAGTCATCCTCCAAACGCTATGGCGATCCTGGTTTTCCTTGGGGATGTCACATCTTTGATTTCTTCTCTGATTCATTCTGATGTGCGACCATGCTTACGGACACCATCTGTTTATTAAGAATCATTTTTCCTTCTCCTGGGAGCTTCAGTCATATGGCCTACAACGACCAACGCTGATGCCTAGGTGTGTGTACATATGTGTTCCTGGGCAAGAGAGCCTTGTCCACATCTGTACTCTGGGGGCCGTGAATACCCTGCCTCAGGTACAGGGTTCTACCTTCTTCCTCCAGGAAATCCAGCACCTGGCAGAATGCAAGGTATTTACAAAGATATACAAAAACACAGGACATCAAATGGCTCTTCTAATCATTATAGGTCACCTTAGCAGAAGGTGAGAGGAAAGAGAAAACAGATCAACGAATCCCTGGGACTGGTAAACAAGTCGAGCAAAAGTGAAAAAACATAGGTAGAAAATACCAGACAGAGATTATCTCTGAAGTGGAGTCACTTCAAGGTTGGAATGTGTGTATTTTTCTGCACTGTTCTTAAGTATATGATTGCATCCCAGAAATGTAGAGGGTGTAACTCACTAGAGATTTTGATTTGTAGAAAGTTTAACTTTTGGGTAACACAGTTGAGCTTAAAAAGTTTCTGTGATGCATAAAGCCAGACAGATCACCAGGAATGCACATGGATCATGGTGTGGTTATCAGTTAATATCGTACTGTTTTCTACTATAATGGTTGGCAGACGTCTGGGGTTTATTTGGATGGAGCCCTCCTTGTCCTACCCAGCTGTTGCGCATTACTTTTTTCCTTTTTAACAAAAAGTAATTTGACATTTTTGTGAGTTTGCAATCTGAATTCTGTTGTATTTTCCCCTTGCACTACGTAGTTTTTCAATCACCATCAAAACAAATACATTAATTCCATACATGAGCACTTTTCCTCTTTCTAACTCTGAAAGTATTTTACGCAAAACAGTCAGTCAGTCAGTCAATTATCTTTATTCGATTATTAAAAATCATAAAAGAAAGAGCATAGTTACATAGCAACATTTCATCAGAGCACAAATTGTTACATGATTAAAACAAACAATCATTATTTTTAAAAACCCTAAAATCACAGTGTACAATAAATCATACAAGGATGTTAAAAATGGTAGGAAAAGGGGCTTATTAAAACACAAGGCATTTAGATAAATGAGATAAAAAGGGAAATCATTGTTCAGGAGTAGGGTGCCTAAATCTTGTACGTTGCTTGTTTAAACGTGCTCCTGCAACTAAAAAACTAGCAACATGGAAAGCTACTCTTACGTTAGGAAGGAGTTGCAAAAACATCAGGGCTGGTTTTACCTGAATAAAGCCTTGATTACGTAAGATTGGAAGCAAGTATCTTTTTCTAATCTCCGTATAATGTCCGCAAAACATGGTAAAGTGCATAGAGTCCTGTGTGGAAAAGTGGTCACAGTCACATGGTTCAGCATCATCGGGTCTATTCCAGGTTTTAAAATTGCCCAGAATGAAATGAATCAAATCAAAACGGAATCTCGTTAAAAGGAAACGATGATAAGATTTTGTTACCAGGAAGAGATATGGTTCCATTCCTGGAACAGATGATAACAAACAGTGTTTCCTTACCATGGTTTTTTTTAGCTCTATAGCTTCCCTCTCCAGTACATATAAGTTTATCAGGGTATTTTTTACTAATTTAAGATCTTCCTGTCTTATCAAATCTGGAGATGAAAAGAGCTCCAGTCGTCCAGCTAAAGTTAGCTGCGTTTGTACGTATCTTACCCACGGAATGTTATGGGCTCTATCCAGGGCTAAGCAATCTTTTAAAATAATGTGGTTTAAAGTAAGCTCCTGGTTAAGCCAAGTTTTCATCCAACCAATCACTGGGGCTAGTTTTAAAATGTCAGTTATATAGCCCAATCCTAGCTCTGTCAGTTACTACGTAGTTTTTCAATCACCATCAAAACAAATACATTAATTCCATACATGAGCACTTTTCCTCTTTCTAACTCTGAAAGTATTTTACGCAAAACAATTCGAACTGGGTCACAGTAAGCCGTTTCAAATATCCATTCGTTTGTATTGGTAGATGCATATTACCGGGCTGGTTTTGTCAAATGAGAATATTTAGAATTTATGCTGCAGTATTCGTTAGTATAATAAGTGGTATGGGCAATTCTGGGACTCTGAATATATAAGGTTGTCTGGGTAGTGTGGAAATGGAAGGAGGTGAGACGAATAGCTGTACATTTGACTTTGCACATACTTTGAGAGGTTATTTTAATGGTACTGGTTCTTAACCCTGGTGAAAATTCTGACAAGCCAGTTATTTCTTCTGGTTCCAACTTGGTCCACGTGGGACTTTAGACGTTCACTGCTGGTACTTTTGCAGCTAACCATCAGGGGGGATTCCTTTTTTGAAATAACAGCATTTTAAAGCTGAATAAGTGGGCTCAGAGGGAACAAGGGGAATCTTTTTTCTTGGCACTTTAGCACTTTAAGCTTTACTGCTTGAGACGTCATTTTGGTAAGCGCTCTAGCTCTTTTTTACATCACCACCCATATAAGGACGACCGTGGCGTGGACGCGCCACAGAGGCAAGCCTGTCTGCACCTGTCCAAGCATGCCAGGGACCAGGACCCAGGAACCCTACCTCTACAAATCAGAAAAACCATCAGATCCACACCGCTCAACTATGGAGCTTTCAGGTTAGTGGGGACTGCGGCTGCCTATATGCCTAAGACCCTAACCAGTAGCAGCTTCAGAGGGAGTGCTGCGGGATGGTGGGGTGGGGTGGGGGAGGGTCAGGGTGGGGGGATAGAGGACTAAGACATACGACCGACAGGAGTAAAGTAAGTAATTAAATAAATAAAACTATTTACCTTGCACTTGCTAAATCGCTGAGTTGGCGATGTAGCGCGCGCAAGGTAAATAGTTTTATTTATTTAAGTACTTACTTTACTCTTGTCCGTTGTATGTCCAAGTCCACTGCCCCTCCAAACTGCCCCTTCCCCACCCCGCCGCCCCGCAGCACTCCCTCAGCGAGCCGCCGCTGACCCTAAGGTGCCAAACATAGCATGTAAGATCGGCACTTCTTGTCTTCAGCCCATCTCTAAATAGTCTAAATTAACCAAAGATTAGACAAGCTTACGTCTTTTCCTTATTAATTGCAGGTCATCGGTCTGTCATAAACTGATTCAGGGGGGACAAGTCAGACATCCTGTTTGTGATGATAACCCGGCTGCACGAGTGCTCTTAGCCTGAAATAGTCTTACTTTACTTTTTTACTTTATTCGGTTCGTAAATACAAGCCATAAAAACACATACAGATAAAAACAAGTAAAAATATTCTTAAAACAAAGTAATAATACAATGACAAATTAACATCAAATAGCTTCATGCTACAATCAGATTCGAAGCCTTAAAACCAGTCATCCGGCAAAGTGCAGAGTTTAAACAAGATAATAAAAAACATACATCACATTAACTGGAGATCCCAGCTGGCACCAAATGTATCATGTGCCATGTATTGGAGAGCACAGCCACAGACCAAACCACTATAAAAGTTACACTGAAAGAAAATCAGGACAGCTGCAACAAAAGAGATTCTCTACGCAGGAGGTCATACTTCAAAACAGTAGCCTCACCTAAACATACTTCCAAGTAAGGGAGTCTTTGTAGAAATAAAAGGGCCTCAACATGCTTAGTAATCGAGGCGTCATTGAGAAGAGGAATTAAAAACTGTATGATAAAATCTAGAAAAGAATACAAAGTGCGCCCGAGTTTGCAAAGAATGTTTGTAACAAGGGCATACCAAACAAAAATTGGTGTCATACTGGCCCAGAGAGAAGGATAGCTGACTCCTTATTAGACCTGTCCCAGCCTAAATCTGGTCAATAAGGTCCTATCCCAAGATTTCTGGCACCAAATCCAGATATGGTTCCAATCCTGATGTGGTTATACCGACTGATGCTCCCTATTAGCCAGTTACTCCAGCTCCAACAATTCGCTTTCCCCCCTTCTAAGGTCCCTGTACCTGGACTTTATAGCGTTCTACCAGCTAGGTACTTGCCAATAACCACGCCACACATGAAGAGTAATTTTACACATCTTAATTCTGCTGTGTGTAAGTCAGAACTCAGCATTCTAAACCTGCCTTCAACTCACCCCTCCAACACCTACTTGACAGGCCTACGGTGTACAGTGGGAACCAACAGAGATTTAGAGTTCCAGTTATTTACAAGACTTGACATCGCCCGCTTTCCTAAATAAAAAGTTATAATTTTTCAAAATAGATAAATAAATACACAAATAAATACATGAACAAACACACAGATGATTATAGATATACGGGCAATTATAATTCTTCAATTTATAGTTGTGGCGCCTGAATCACACATCCTGATCATGTTACTCGAAATCGGGAACTGGCTGTGAAGTGTCAGTGATCCACACGGGTGAGGTGGAATCATCAACAGTCTGTGGGGACCCAGTCTCCACATTGACGTTGATGTTTGGTGAGTGATGGGCCACATATTGAAAATGCGAAGAAACTCTCCTAAGGGACTTCCCAGGATGCTGGGCAGTCACCATGTCTCCTTTGGTGTTAGTGATAGTAAATGGTTCAGCCTCAAAAAGAGCATCAGACTTTCTTTATCTGGGTACTCTGACAAGCACTAGATCTCCTCTTGTAAAGGTGACATCTTTCAAATGACAACAAAGAGGGGGTGGGAAAACCCAATATACCCTTGTGGGCTTAAGCAGATATTAACAGTATAAGGTTAAAGATGCCAGCAAGGGAATTTATTTATCAAAGAAATTTCAGATTCAGAGTTGTATTTACATTTTCACAATCATCTGATCAAACAAATCAATATCTGCTTTGATTTTAGATAACTTATGTTCTGACAAACAGTTCAACAACAAAGACTATTCAACTGATATAGTCCCAGTAAAGATACGTCCAATCCAAAATAAGACAATAGGTGACATCTATCTTTCATAAATAAAATAGCCACTAATACACGTATTTACACATGAAGAAATGGACTATGTATTCGACGTTTCAGTCTTCAATTATATTAATCCATCAGACCTTCTTCAGGACAACACAGTGTGCATTTAGCAGTGACCCTTTGCAATGTGGTCCAATTCTGAGACAAAAGTCAGAAACTAAAGCCAGTCTGAAAAACAATAGAAATCAATCAAATGGCCCAAACTATCCCTTGATATAGCCACTCTAGCGGGCATTTATAATGCAATCAAAGGGAAGGCTCCCTATCACTAGACTACCATCCCATCTTGTTCAGTGCCGTAAAGTTCTACTGCTCTAAGACGCAAAAGGGCAAAATCATTTCTCACTGGGGTAGCCCCAGCATGATCAAATAAGGAGTGTTGCCAGGCAAAGAGCTTGCTCATTGAGGCTGCCAAAAAGGGAGACCAAAAAGGAACCAGCCATGCCCAAATAAATTACAAACGGTTGATTTCCAGCACTAAACAAAGCTGGGCGGACACTTACTGGCAAGCTCTAGTCGAAGCATCCAGCAAAAGCGATTTACAGATGTTCTGGTACATCATCTCCCATTGATGTCCCCATTTCTCTAGCCCCATAGTGCTATCTATCCAATCACAACAGTGGGTCGATCATTTCTCTAACATATGTGGTCTCCCCAGTACAGGCTTGGATGTACTTCTGGACCAAGAATATGTCCCTTTGTCCTCCCAGCTGAGTTTTTTCTCTCCTGGAAACCATTTGAGCAATAGCAGACATGCCCTCTGGAAAGGCTGAGGGTCTAGACAGGATTTCAGGGGACCTGTTTTGTTCTGAACCCCAGGTGTGGGGTCCTTAAATCAATTACCCTCTATTGACACTCTGGCAGGTGGACAGGTCCCGCAATCCTGGGTACTCTATGAGATCATCCTGATATGTAAAAGGGAAAAAGAGGATCCCCAAACAATTACCGGCCCATAAGCTTTATAAACAATTTGCAAAAGATTTTCTGCCGTCAGATTCTGGCTATATTACAGGACTGGATGGATGAAGCAGATATTCTGACACTTTTACAGGCAGGCTTTCGCTCGAGGGTTAGCACAGTTGACCAACTTTTTGGGTTCAACCCTATAACTGCCAAATTCCTCAGGCTCTGCAGGGACAACCTTTATTTGGCCTTTGTGTACCTCAGGGCAGCCTTTGATTTGGTTCCACGGTTGCACCTCAGAACCACTCTGGCGACTATGGCCATTGATCCATCCCTGCTGGATATCCTAATCAGACTCCATAGCAACACCATTGCGCAGGTCAGAATGGGTCCAGGTGGTGACCTGACTGACCTTATTCCAGTGCAGCACAAATTAAGGCAGGAGTGTGTACTTGAACCCATCCTCTTTTCTTTCTACATCAACAAAGTGGTTTCAGTTTTAAGTGCGTGTACACTCGATTCCCCCAAATTACCTGGTCTCTCCACTCCAGCGCTCCTATCCGCAGATGATACTCTCCTGCTCTAACGCACTCCATTGGGTCTCCAAAACCTTTTGAATACATTTCATGAGTTTTGTGTTATCTGTGGGCTGGAGGTGAACAACACTACCAAAATGAAGATCATGGTACTAAACCTGCATAAAACCCACAGAGGGAACTTCCAGCTGAATGTTTAGTTTCTCCAGGTAGTAGGAAAAGTGGGCTTCCTGGGAATTAGTATTGATGAGAGCAGGATATGGAATTCTCAGACAGAAAAGAGCAAGATGGTCCTCTTACACTCCGCCTCTGCCATCACCAAGAGGTTTAGGGCAACTACCCTCAAGTCTGTATCTCCAGCCATAGAGGTATAAGGGAAATGGTGCAGGCTGCAGCTCTATATGGTGATGACATCTGGGGTATTTCTAATATTAATGGCTTGATCATCAAGGAAAATAATTTCCTGAGATCTCAATTCAGTCTCCCTCAGAGCACACCCTTCCACTCTTTTAAGTCACACGATGAAAAAGCGTGGGCAACTTAACGTTGTTAAAACTGTTCATCTAATGGGTGAAGATGTAGTCGATTATCAAGCTCCATCACTACAGGCTAGCTATGATGGAAATTATCCACCATAGAAATGCTCACCTTTTACCCAGGCTCAAGCATGTTAAATTCTATCTTACTGACCTAGGCTTGAGTGACCTTAGGAGTAACCCTTCATCAATGGGGGCATGCAAAACGAGTAGAGTTAAAGTCGCTTTTTGTGAAAAGAAAATAAATGAGCATCACCAAAAAGCGAGGGGAGGCATTTATTAAGATGATATCAGACACATATAAGGTTTTTTTAACATACCTTTTGCCTAGAACTAATATAGAGTAGAAGACCATGTCTTTCGCTTTGTACTCCTTTTAGATACGGCACGTGTAACATTTAGAACACGTTCCCTTGTGGAGATCACATTCACAACCCGCCTTTAATTGCGTCCATGTGGAAGAACCGTTACTAGAACATTGCGAGTAGTTTTTAATTGGTGAGCAAATTAGGATGGTTCCATCCTCTCGATACTGAGCCGATATATGGTTTAACTATGAATGCATTCTCTAAAATATCATCTTAATAAATGCTTCCCCACATTTTTTCATTTTTTGCAGTTAGGCAAAAACTGGAATATTTTTAAGCACAGCTAAATTGGACTCGGAAAAAAGTAGATATCGGTCTACTGTTATTGTGACATCCAGTACTAACAACATAGGAAGTCAATCCTTTTCAGTAAGTTCCTGACTGTTAACAAAAGTATTCTTTATAATGTTTAATTAATTTGGCATTAAAATTATACTCACAGAGACTGGGGTTCTTGATCTGCCCTGCATTAATACCTTGTGCGGTTGTTTGAGTACACATTATTATCTAGAGTTTTATTTAGAAGGTTTTTAGGGTTATCCTTCCCTTGGACCCAACTCTTTCTGATCAGGTATTATCATCATATACGGTGAGGTTCCACTGATGTTCGTTGGAACCATATAGTTAGGGTCTGCTAATTCAGGTCCTATGAAATGCAACTGCTCAAATTTTGTATTAAGAAGTTTTTATAATATGTTTACCATATGCTAATTTAACATATAGGGAAAAGGTTGCTTGTTAAGTGAACTAGACTATGTATTTAGACAATGGATTTTATGAATATGTAAAAAAAGTTTTTTAAAAGGATAAAGGCTCATGATTGCTTTCTTGTTTTTATTTGTATATTTCAGAACAATTTGTGGCTCCTGAAGAAGGCGTTTTCTTAACGCCGAAACGCGCGTCAATACTATTAATTGCCACCCTTGATATTAATTGAGTATTTTAATTTGCTTTTCTGTAATTGCATTTTTGTAATTGTACTATGTTGGATACTATTAGTTGCCACCTTTGATAATAATTGAATATTTTATTTGTTTCTCTGTAATTGCATTTTTGTAATTGTACTATGTTGAATATGAATTATGATTTTAATATGAACGTTTAATTAAAAAAAATATAATTTTTTTATTAGATTTTGTCTTACATGTTTCCTTCTTGCAATCCTGTTTCCCTTACTGTTGTTGTGATTGCCTAGGATTGATATACACATGTTGCCAGTTACTATGTAAGGCATAAGCACGTTCTCTCCCAAACCTTGCAGCAGGAACAGACAAAATCTTGTAATCTCACCACGTGTTAGGTGGAGCTGGCTGTATCCTTACATGCCTCCTGCTGGCCCGTCCCAATCGGATATGGAGCTGGCTTGGACAACTCATGGACACAACAATGTGTGTTGATTGAGGCCGGGAAAGGAAGGGAATGAATAGGACCAGCATCGCTGAAGCCCAGCTGTAAAGAGCCTATATACGGATTTACACATGCATGATTCATTGACTCTGAAATGTGTGTGATGTAAAGTGCTCCCTAAACCCTACACTACTGGTATAAGTTGTGCTATAAGCAATGAAATGCATGTAAAAGAGGGGCCAACAAAGATTGTCAAACTGGGTGTCTCCATTGCTAAAACCGGCCAAGCCTCAAACACAACGCAAGTTACAGTAACATTTACAAGTCGATCATGCATATACTATCCAGGAGACAAAAGTAAATAACACCGCTTCTGAATAATTATTTTTAAACATATGTTAACTTGCTGCACTTTCCTTGAATGCACACATGCATTTAGAGTCGGTGCCAGTGAGAGATGCGGTACTGAGAAGCCACAAAAACAATTTTGACATACATTAACATCGATTTTGGCTTAAAACTCTTACAGCATTCATCTGCAGCCCATATCATTTAACTAAAATTGGTGTAGCTAAAACATATATATCTTTTGCTTTCAAAACAATTAATATTAAATACACCTAAAGTCTGTGCCAGATACGCCTCCTATCGGCATGTTTCAGGAGAAACATTTGACCTTCCACCATGTTTCAAAGGAGCATTTGGTTAAAAAAACAGAAGTGGTGAAGAGTCATTTTCACCCCATTCCTCACTGTTTGAGTCCAGCAGCATTGTTCATTTGACCCCTACCATACCCGCTAGCACATGATAGACATGGGTTGGGATCCTGAGCAGCCTCACTGGAGTTCAGGTGTGGTGGGCCATTTCACAATTTCACCTCCTTGCCGGATCCGGCTTTATGTTGCCCGTGTCCCTGCTCTGTCAGGCTCTCAGCGCATTTACTGCAGCAGTGCTGTCCCCGCAAGCCCACGGACCTTAGGAGTACTGGAGGAGGAGGCATAGAGGGAGAACTAGGAAAAAACGTAATGACTGAGGGTGCAGAGAAAGGGTAGAGGAGATCGTGGAGAACGAGCAATAGAGCAGGTAAGATGTGGGATAGGAAGGAGGAAAAGACATTAAGTGAGTGGAAGAGAGATCAAGAAAATAGAGACAGTGAAAAGGTGAACAAAAAGTATGAGTAGTGAGAACAAGAGTGGTGAAAAGTAGAACATTTTATGTGTGCACATGCATAAAAGAGGGAGAGGGAAAGAGAGAAATACGAGCTGTGCTTGCTGGGGGTGAGCAACTGGTCTGCTTCACTTGTTGGTGATGCAAGCTCTGCTGTTGGGTATAGATGTGATACTCTTACCTGTTTATCTGCGGTGTGTGTTTGTAGAGGACAGCCAAGTGCTTTCATACATAACTTCACTTTGCATTTTTGTAAGCAATGTAGAAGAGTCACTGTCACCCATTTGAAAAGTACTCAATATTCCAAACCCAGAATGATGCTTTAGTTTTGCCTTTATGAGAGCACTTCACCGACAGGTCACAGCAGATGTCATCAGCAGTCAGAACGCACTTAGCACACTTGCAGGAGTGCATCACTAGTTAGAGAGCCAACGTATCCTTGTAGTCTTTGTGGGGCTGTTTGTACGGCCTCTACACTCACAGTTGCATATATCTTATGGTTCAGCAGTGAAACAAACTAAGCATGCCCTTCCCCAAACTTTGGAGCACACTAGGTTGTTTAAAAAAACATATAATACATTCAATGAGTACTGTCACTTTTAAGGAGGTAGCACTGGCTGCCACTTTAAAGGGAGTTTTAATAGGACTGCAATGGCACTTCTAAATACATTGGTAATACTTTAATAGGGCTATTCCTGAATTTTTAATAAGGTTCTTAATAATATTGGATGATGATTGTGGTTCTCATCCCATCCCCAGCAGTAAGGGAAATTCAAGCTTCGCTTCCACCCTTACTATGGCTGGGCCACATTCCTCACTCCCCAGCCTGCCAGAGCAAGAAAACAGCATAAGACGTTTTAAGGAATGCGCTATGTGGACAATTGCAAAGGCCCCTACCTTCCAAGATCCCTTTGATAAAACGATCGCTCACTCTCTTTTTTTCACCTATGACTATCTGAAAAATGTCTCTCTCCCTCTCTCTGGCTATCTCTGACTGTGTCTGTCTTTCTCTCTTAAGGGCAAAAGTAGTGCATGGCAAGGGCGCACGTATGTTACTTTAGGGGGAATTTCAGTGGTTTTTCCTGTGAATTTCAAAGCATTTTTAATGTAAAGTTGGAAATTCTTATAATTCCTAGCTATAATGTCACCTTAACCTTTGTTATTTCCAGTGAATTTCCAGGGTTTTTTAAACATAAAGTATGATGTCGATTGTAATGTACAGCAGGGAGCTGGACGCAAGGTCTAGCCTGGCATTGTCCATTGTGCTGCCCCTAACCCCCCTGCTCCTTGCCTTCCATTGTCCAAGTCCAAACCCTTCCACCACGTCCAGTCTTGTGTGGCTGTTGTTCTGCCACTGCCCTTCCTGCCTGCCCTGCACAGTTACCTTGCTGCCCCTACCCACAGACTCTCTAGCCACTGTTGTCTAGGCCATGTATCTGCCCCCTCCCTCTGACCTGCATGGTCTGAGGTTTCCTCACTTTCCATTGTCTGATGTTTCCTCACTGTTATTTGCAGTGTGCCATGCAAAGCAGTGGAATTGCCAAGTTCAGCTGCAAATAAAAAAGGACCACAGAAAAATGTATTTCCCTACTATAAAACAAAAGATCCAAAACATAGATTAATATTGGATTTGACCACTAAAATAGAGAGTACCAACGACCCTCCTCCAGGTTCTAATGAAGGCAAGAGAACAAGAGTTGTCTGATGCTGCCCTGTCTAGCAGTAAAGGCATATGTTCCCATTCTTATGACATCCTTAAAACATCATCTGCTGCCATTGCAGCTGTTTCTCCCTGTGCTGTTTCTCCATGTGCTGATTATGGTTCTGCCATTATTGACATTACTTATATTTCTTCACATGCTGACAGTGCTGATTGTTCATTTCACACTGTGGTTGAAGATTCATCTTCTTATGTTGGCAGCTTAGACGACAGGACTTCCATGGCTGGCCTTGCTGACTGTTCATCATAATGTGATGACAATACAGCCATCTCTTTTTTGATGAGTGAAATAATAGAGGAACCTTGAATCAAAGAAACTAGTCAGGGTCCAACTTCAAAATCCCACCTGGCAAGTAAATTCTTGGCAGGCGACTTGTCACTGAATCATTATAGTGACCCAGTGCAACCAAAACTTCAAACATTCCCATTAACTGCATGCTGTAGTTTTAATGGTATTACAAAACCCATCCTTGGGTAGATTATTCAGTCCTTAAAGATGCATTTTAGTGCTGGTTCTGTGGGAGGAGGAGGAAATTAATCTCACAATGTTTCATTTGTTGATATTGGCTTCAGTAAGTGGGAAAAGGATATTCGTTCCTTGTCCAAACATTCACAGTCAGAGAACGTCAGTTACTGTTTGGACCAACTTCAAAAGATTACACCAGCCTACAAACTGTCAGCAGTCAGTTTCTTCCATATAGTAAGAGGTGGGGAGCAGGACTTTGAGGAGAATAAACAACATTTGGAGCAGCTGCTTAAGGTAGTACATTTAATGAGTAGTCATGGGCTTGCATTTGATGCCACAGATGAAATTGCCAGTAAGAAAGATTGGGGAATCCAATCGACCCTTGGAGGCTTGGGTAGTGTATATAGCAATAGGTAATAGTGCTTGGAAAGGATTTTCTTCAAATGCACTTAGTCAGACATTTCAAGTACAATATACTAATCGCAAGCTCCACTTAGTAGCTTGCTAATAAATGTTCAAGAGCTGAGTTTACTTGTTTATATAAGAATGAATCTTTTACAAATGCTTTTCGAACAGGTGTCAATTTTTCAAAATGCAAACTTAATAACAAATAAATATTTATTGAAGGGTACAAAAGACTAAGGGCCATATGTATCATACTTCCGTTTTGCGAATTCCAAATAGCGAATTTTAAGGAATCGTTAGTTGGAATTCGCAAAACGGTATGTATGTACAAAATCGCTATTTAATAGCGATTCCTTCCCATTCCTAATTTGCGATTCGCAAATTGCTAATCGCAAATTACCCATTCATTTCTATGGGCCAGGAGGCCCATAGGAATGAAGGGGCAATTTGCGATTAGCAATTTGCTAATCGCAAATTAGGAATTTTTTCAAGGGTGCAGGGGTGTCTCAAGAACACCATGCTGCACCCCTGAAAAAGACATTTGGGGGCATATGGCGCACATACATGTCCTAAGGGCATGTATGGGCGTCATATGGCACCTTTGGTTTTTTGGAAAAAAGCTTTTTGTAAAGAATTCGCAACTTACCACCAACTAGAAGTTGGTGGTAATTTGCGAATCCTTAATGGCATTTTTTGGATATTTTTTGTTTGATACATTGCATTTAAGGAATCGCAAAATTTGCGATTCCTTGCGATAGCAAATTTTGCAATTCCTTATTTTGCATCAAACATGTTTGATACATACCATTTGTCACATTAGCATTCGCAAAGGCCGAAATTCGCAGAATTTCGGCCTTTGCGAATGCTAATTAGCTTGATACATATGGCCCTTAGTGATTGCTTGTGTATATGCTTGTGCAGGTGAGGCAGCCATCTTTGAATCTTTTATCATAAAACAAAAGAAAAACCATTACAAGACTGTTGTTTCGTGTGAATGCCTGCGCACGCCAGTCATCTTGGAATGGCATTTCTTTTGTTTCAAGGAAAAACATTCTAGGTTCGCTGCACAGAGGAAGCCATCTTGGAATGGATTTAAATCCATGTAAAGATGGTCGACTGTTGATATATAGTCCAGCAGGAGTGACAGGGTGATGAGACTGGGGGGAAGCATGCTGCTTGGAGGCTAGAGAGCAGTGAGGGTTTTGCGGGAGGGCCAGTAGCATGAAGAGACACATAGAGGCAGCAATAACCGTTTCTCATGCACTGAAGTGAAAATGTATGATGTCAGCAATAGAAGGATTCAACTCATCAGATCAAAAGATAGGGAGATCCAAATGATCTTTGAGCAGTACACACACAGGAAAAGGGAGGAAAGTAATTGAATCAGGAGTAGGGAACTCTGATAGACAAGGAAGCAATTGAATCGTCATGCAAGGGGAAAACATAAATCCCATTCTAATTCTGTTCAGATCCAGCATGTCTGTTTGCCAGAAGATTGCGGAAGCGGTCTGTTGGCAAGATCTAAAAAAGCCACCCTTCTAAAAGTAAAAAAAATACATTTTTGCTTGAAAATGCTCCATATGTCATAGTTTTGCATTATTAGAAACATCGAGGAAAGAACCTCAGACTTTATAAATGGGTCCATACCATGAAAATGTATTCACTTGCCCAGAACTGAACATCTGCTTTTATGCAATCAAACCATCTAAAGCAAATAATTTAACTCAGATATTTTCTGCTACAGAGCATGAGCTTCATTCAGCACAGCTCAGAAACGGAGGAAGGCAACCACTGCTCACTATTTATGAAATTTTCCGTCTGAAGCTCATGCACTAACTCAGTTAAATTCCAAGTTAAATATACGCGCCTTAGACAGGGGAGCCGCATAAAATAGGCGAACAGCGGTGCCCTGAACAAAGGCACATGTCGATGGTATTTCTCCTGGATGGGTTATTACCTCCATTTTATAAGCTTATGTCTTTTGCTAACTTCCTCCCACAAAGTCTCCTAGCCATTTATTACAAATCACACTTCTGACAGCTCACAATTAATGACCACTATCTAACGAGGTGCATACATATTTATGCTAAATGCAGCCCCCATGTGCAGACCTGCTAAAGTTCGTTAGAACTCTTTCAAATTGCCACCCGGATCATGGAACGTGCACCTCTACCCCTCGGGCTGAATCGGCGTCTGAGAGTCAATACCGGCCTCCTGGGGCACCAGGCTCCCGGGGATTGCCGACTTGTCCGGCTGGCCAGTCCAGCCATGCTCACCATCCAGGAAGATGTGCTCCTATTTAAAATCACGGAGCAATCAGGAGCAGCTGATATTGGGGAAAAGAGGCAGGGCAGGGGCTGGGGGGGTAACAGGGGACAGCGGATAAAACAAAATTACAAAAGAGATGGGGGTACAAGAATACTAAAAAAGAAAACTTACCTGCTGCCCTCCGGCATGGTGTCATGCTCTTCCGCTCCTCTACGCAACTGCAGGCCAATCCTGAAGCTGCTCTGACATGAGAGACGCATTGTGTTTCAGGATCACCCTTCATCCTGCGTGGGCTCTGTGATCTGGACTCTCGCCCTGAGAGCTTGCTGCTGTTTTGAATTCTACCCCTCGCCGGAACCGCTGAGCGGGTCCCGCTTCATGTGCGAGGACTGCTGGGCTCCATTGGACTCTGGTTTTGGAGCTGGTGTGGAGCGAAGGGGAAGAGCTGCAGGGCTGCGAGCGACTGCAGGGACTCCAACTACCAGGAGTCCCTGCCTGGCCAATAGTGCACACTTGGCCCGCTCTCCCTGCAAGCCCCACCCCCAGCGAACGGACCTTTGAAAACCCCACCTGCTTCCTGCTCTGGTGGGACGCTTTGTGTTTCAGGATCACTCTTCATCCTGCGTGGGCTCTGTGATCTGGACTCTCGCCCTGAGAGCTTGCTGCTGTTTTGGATTCTACCCCTCGCCGGACCCGCTGCGCGGGTCCCGCTTCGTGTGCGAGGACTGCTGGGCTCCATAGGACTCTGGTTTTGGAGCTGGTGTGAAGCGAAGGGGGAGAGCTGCAGGGCTGCGAGCGACTGCAGGGACTCCAACTACCAGGAGTCCCTGCCTGGCCAATAGTGCACACCTGGCCCGCTCTCCCTGCAAGCCCCGCCCCCAGCGAACGGACCTTTGAAAACCCCACCTGCTTCCTGCTCTGGTGGGACGCTTTGTGTTTCAGGATCACCCTTCATCCTGCTTGGGCTCTGTGATCTGGACTCTCGCCCTGAGAGCTTGCTGCTGTTTTGGATTCTACCCCTCGCCGGACCCGCTGCGCGAATCCCGCTTCGTGTGCGAGGACTGCTGGGCTCCATAGGACTCTGGTTTTGGAGCTGGTGTGGAGCCAAGGGGAAGAGCTGCAGGGCTGCGAGCGACTGCAGGGACTCCAACTACCAGGAGTCCCTGCCTGGCCAATAGTGCACACCTGGCCCGCTCTCCCTGCAAGCCCCGCCCCCAGCGCGTCACCCTCTCTATAACTTTGATATTGTCTACCGCTGCGCGGGAGCGCCCGGGGCAAAGCCCGGGCAAAGGGCGGGCCGTCTAAGGCCGTCCAAGGACGTATAAGGACGGGCCGGGCCCTTCCTCTTTCGTGTCGGACTCAAGGACTTGGAGTATGTTATTGTAATTAGAGGTCTTATTTAGGTATTCAATCCACTTTCTTTGCGAAAGCTCACTGTTTGATTAACCCGAACTGTTTCACTTTGTAAACTGTTTATATATTGTAACCCCACATGATGTCCTTACGATCAGGGAAGGGTAGGCAGGTAACGGTAAGGTCTAGTAGTGGTACAGCCAAAGGAACTTTAGATGATTTTATTATACGGGCCAGGGGAATACTGGATAAAGAAATTGCCCTCACAGAAAGGCGTTTGTCTTTAGACCTAGTTACGGGGAAACGTTCCTCTTTGGGAAAGATTGGCTCTGCAACCATTCCTGAAAAGAGCATAATTTCTGACCTGGAAGCCAGCCCTAACCTAGTAGTAATCCCAGATTCCCAATCAACATCTATGGATGGCGTAGTGGACTGTCCATTAGAAAATCATGTTCTCACGAATACTACTGGGGAAGGTACCCAGCACTGTAACTCGGCCGTATCAGGGTCGGGTCCCCCCACAATCAGATGTCCTGGACTCCGACCCGGTAGTTAACAAATCTGGTAAACGCAAGAGAGGGGGGGTCATACTAAGGGAAGTAGAACTAAATTGGCCAAAACATCTGCTTCAAGGGTCTTCGCTAAACTACCCAGACAGAGGGGAACTTTGTCAGGGGAGCTCGGTCAGTGGATTCATTGTTGCCAAAATAATAAACATGAGGAGCTCTTGGTTAATGTAGAGAAGCTGGTAAAAAGCCTTTTGACTCCCCTCATAGAAAGAACACAAATTATCAACCTAAAACTGGATCAACTAGAGCACTTAATATCAGCCAACACACACTCGTTGGAGACTCTGGCTGTAAATAGTAAACTTCCTAAGCCCGTGGGGAATCGTATCACAACAAAGAAGGGAGCCCAAAAAAAACCAAAATCAAATTATACAAACACAACCCACCGTATCCATGGTCTCCAAGGGAACCCCCGTACAAACAGCCTTGACCAAACCCACATTGCCAGCTATTGCGGGCACTCAGTTAAAGACTGTTACAGCTATAGCATCAACATCAAGCCCAGCTGCCTCTGTTTCAGCGGTCACACCCGGAGGTAATCAAACTCCATTGAGTAGACCATCAGCCCCTGGTAAGACAGCCCCCTTAACTAAACCAATCTGTGTGAATATACCCCCTGACTCGGCCCCCTATATGGCAATTTTGACAGGTGTTCCGGTAGTTGCAACAAACAAATATGAAACAGGAGAGGATTTATTAAACAAGGTAAACTTTTGGCTTAATAACAATAGACCACCAGCTGCGGCTACAAAAATATTAAGTGTGCGAAGGGTGCCCTGGGTCGGGCCAAGTAAGAAGGACTTAGAGGGGGATTGTATCCTTATCAATTTTAGGGATACTTGGGTTAAGGATATGATTTGCAATAAAGCAAGGTTTGCCAGGATGGGAGATATCCAATGTATAGGCTTAGAATATTTTTACCCCAATTTGTATCATGTTCCCCCTAACTTCTGCCACCCTGAGTTAAGAGTTCGAGGCAACAGCCATTTTGGTTGGACACAGAGTAATGCTGCACCTCGTCCTCCCCCAAATTATCCTGGTTTGTGGTACCAGGATGATGGATGCCTTATGAGACCGCCAAGCATTAGCAATCCTATCCAAATACCTTATAATCAACCAAAAATAAGATTTCAGGGAGAGGAATATTTAGGGTGGACACAAAATAACATTCCCCTGAGAAACCGTTTTGACCCATTAATGGGAATGGAGGGTTTAGACTGACCACCAGCCAGGTATAAGGAAAATGCTTCACCTGTGTCACATCTGGCTATGGGGGGAAATATGGGTGAAATGCAGAAGGATTATTCAGTGGTAGCTGCCGCTGACCGTGATGCTCAATATACTAGCCCTCTGAACATTGAGGATAATGGTAACCCAGGAAGTGAGATTAAATCATCTTCGTCAGGGCAAGACTGTGTAACTCCAACAGAATTTATGGGGGAAAATTTAGGGGAATCTAGACTGCGCTTAATTTCGTGGAATATCGCAGGTCTTGCGGGCAGACTGGAGGATGAAGCCTGGCTGGATTATGTGGGTAGCCAGGATATTCTGTGCCTACAGGAGACGTGGAGCCGGACGGCTCAGGACATTGAGGGTTTTCAATCTTTTAATGTTCTGGCGGTTCCCTCACCAGCTGGGAGGGCTAGGGGTGGGATAATGACAGCACTATCTATTAAACTGCGGAATTTGACAACTTCAAAGATAGTAGATACTCCCTGGTATCAGTTGCTCTTGTTGGAAAACCTGTTCCCTGAGCCTTTGTTGTTGATCAATTGGTACCACAATGTTTTTGATGGGAATGATGTATCGAAAATTCAGAGTTTGGAGGAAGCAATATGTAAGGCGCGTAGTGAACGACCTCTACTGTCTGTTATCTGGGTTGGTGACTTTAACTGTTCGATGTGTAGATTTGGTGGTTCAAATGTGTGTGGTTTAGAAGATCTAAACAAACAGCCTTTAATGCATTTTAAGCACACGCCCCAGGGAGACGCCTTAAATAATATCATCGTTTTAAATGACTTATGTATGGTAGAACCCTGGGTTGCCTCAACTTCACTACCAATACCAACCTTTCAGGGAACAAGAGGTGTGATGAGCACTATTTATTTTGTATTTGTGTCTAGCAGTTTTCTCCAATATGTTAATAGGCTTGAGGTAGCAGCAAATGCTGCAAGTGACCATAATCCTTTAATGCTGTCTTTGTGTATTCCTGCAAGTAAAAAATTGCCGGTTTGGGAACACCCCATAAAATATAACAAGAATCAGGGCATCACCCTGAAGTGGGGAAAAATAGATGCGGCTGGCCTAGAGGCAGAGATCCTTAACACCTGTAAAACCGAAATTGAATCGTGTTTACTCCCGGTACCTGATCCATAAAAGGTCATTGAGAGTTTCGAAAAACTATGTGGGTATGTGGCTGAGCACCTTAGAAAACCAGCGGGGAGAGAAAGTCTAAAGGGTCAAAGGGGCTTTAGATGGTTCGATTCTGTGTGCTCCGCCTCACATAAATCCTTAAGAGTGGCCCTACAACAAAAACCAAGGAACAGAGAACTGATAAGAACAAGTAGAAGGGCCTATAAGGAGGCTATTGCAAAGAGGAAGCAGGACTTAAAAAACCGTGCCTGGGAAGATCTAGAGAAGGCCTCTGAGCTAAAAGATAGCAGGCTCTTCTGGGAGGTATTAAACCACCCCTTATTTAAGAGTGATGCCAAGGAATCCATAGGGATGCAGGTCACTAGTGAATCATGGGAATCCCACTATGGCAAAATGTTTAATCCAAAATCCCTACAAACTATGGAAACACTGGATAACACAGGGGATTTGGTGATTCCATCTACAGCTTTGGCCCTTAGCTCTTCGCTTACATTGGAAGAGATTGAGGAAGCTCTAAGGAAAGGCATATCATTAAAAGCCCCAGGCCCTGACGCTGTCCCTTTGGACTTTTTTAAACACAATATTGAGGTATGGGCTCCTGTGTTATGAAATGTGTTTAAGGCTGCTGTTGTTGGACGTATTCCTGTGTCCTGGAAGGAGGCAGTGGTGGTGCCAATTTTTAAGAAGGGTGATAGGTGTGATCCCCGATGCTACCGCCCTATATCCTTAATAAATGCATCATGTAAAATACTGGGAAGGGTTGTTTTGGCCAGACTAGAGACATGGGCAGATTCTGTTGGCCTAATTGTGAATTCCCAGTTCGGCTTCAGGAGAGGAAAGGGCACAGTCGAGCAGTGTCTGAATTTGGCACTAATTATTGGCAAGTGCATGAAGGCAAGGAAGTCTGCAATATACCTTGCCTTCATGGACTTGTCAAGTGCCTTTGACACTGTTTGCAGAAATAAGCTGTGGCAGATGATAAATGACATGGGCTTCGAGGAACCCCTGGTCACACTACTCCGTAGACTACACGCAGCCACAACCGTATCCATAAGGCTTGGACCTGGAGGGGAAATGACAAATTCCATTCCATCAACCGAGGGGGTGCGTCAAGGATGCATTTTGGCACCTTTTCTGTTTTTAGTATACACAAACAGATTAGAAAAGTACTTGCTGGACCACTGTTGCGATTTCCCAAAAGTAAATGGTAAGAGCATTCCTATGCTCTCTTATGCAGATGATACTGTTTTAATGACTCTCACAGGAAAAAGTATGCAGGTGTGTTTAGACGCTTTTTATACCTTCATGCTGGACCTTGACCTGAAGGTTAATTTTACAAAATCCTTTATAATGGCCTGTGGTCCAAAAGGGTCGAAAATCAGGAAATTTGTAGTGAATAACCTTACCATTGAAAAGGTGGACAATTTTAATTACCTTGGAAATCTGTTTAACCCTTTCCATGCTCATGACGAGCTCAGCTCGTCATGAGGCACAGTGGATCTGTGCTGATGACGAGCTGAGCTCGTCATGAAGTGATGTAAATCTGAAGTCTTCAGCACCGGAGGGGAAAATGTGCAGCAGCGATGTGGTTAATAATAAACTAAGTTGGGCCCCATTAATGAAGGCCCGAGCTCAGAGTGCCAGCCGGTCCATAGAGGGCCTTTTCCGTTTTTGCAGTAAGTTGGGCCAAAAACCTGTTGCGCACCTCAAAACCCTCTATATATCAAAATGTCTATCTGTGGCCACTTATGGGGCTGGGGTATGGGGGACTGAAAACCCCGCTGTAATACAGGTGATGGAAAATAAATTCCTAAAGCGGGTTTTATCGATCCCATCTGGCTCGTCTAACAGTTTTTGCCACAGTGAAATGGGTATGACCAATGTGACTGATATTGTTTGTCTGTCGCCCCTATTATTGTGGGGAAAAATATGGTTATCCAACGAGCTCCAGCTCACCAAAGAAATTCTTCATGACTGTATGACCCTAGACAATGCAAAGCAGATCCCTTGGTTGTCATATGTCAGCAATATGTTGCACAAGATAGGTCTGGGTCATCTTTATAATGACCCGAAAAAAATTCAGGGAAACATAAAAGCCCAAATAAAAGCAAGTTATTGGAAATTTTTAAACACACCATGCTTGGGTGATGTAACTGTTCATGTCAAGTCTCAGCATCAGTTCTATTTAACTTTTACAACCAATACGCAATGGCGGTTTTATCTTCCAAGGTTTAGGCTAGATATCCTTCACTTTTTGTTTGCTTTTCCCAAACAAGGGGGATGGTGTGAGAGGCTGCCCCCTTGTCCTTGCAATAACAGAGCTAACCAAAGCACCATACACCTTGTCCTCTTCTGTTCTCTTTATCAGGAGCCAAGGATTAGATTTATTAAACCCATCCTGAAGGGGCGGCAGCCATGTACTTATAAAGAAGGTTACGACTATCTGTTATCGCTATCATCTGTTGAAGTTTGTTGTGCCATGTTAAACTTCATAAGAGTATCACTTCAGATCAAGAAACGCTACGGATAATATAGCCATAGACCTGTATTCTGCCATGGGAATGTGTATATAAGCTGTATGATTTGTAATTAACATTGTGTGTAAAATTACTTGCTAATAGTAGGGGACAAAATGTGGGTCCCACTATCAATTGTTCTGATATCCTGATAAGTGACAAATGGTCATTTAAAAAATAACTTTCAATTACTTTTTTTAAATGTATAACTATAGTGGTTCATTTTAAATTGTGTATCATGCTTTTTAAGTTTGTACTTTTATGATTCATCGTATGAATCGAATAAAGATTTTGAACCGAACCGAACCGAGAGCAGTTTCAGGATTGGCCTGAGCGTCGATGATGTGCGCTCCAGGACAGACTGGGAGTCTGTGCCTGCTCTCCCCAACACCAGCAATGCTGCTGGGGTTGGAGAGGGCTCACTGTGCATGTGTTTTTTGGCTGGCCTAAGACCGCCGGCTAAAAACCACATGCACAAAGTAGGTAGAGCCCACCACTCCATTCCTGCCGATCATAACCCTGAAGCCCCACCCCAAGCTAAATAAAACAATAATAAAACAGGTTTTTAACTCATTTTATTATCATTTTATTTTTGCATTTTTTAAAGGCCTGGCAGTGGGGGCGACACTCCTCTGCCATAGCGGTGGAGCTGCAGCTGGCAGCAGCCGCAATATCCTTGAGGTTGGCAGAAAGTCTGTGGCTGAGAGAAGGTGAATGCATTCACTTCCCACACATCTTCACTTCCCGGTTTCCACTACACCTCCCACACCAATGCCCCCCAGAGTCACATTACAAATGGATAACTGCCTCAGCTGTGTTATGCTGTGCTAGGATGTAGGCCTTGATGCAGTCAATATACAATCAGGCAAATGTTTGTTATGGAAAAGGGCCCTTAAATGTTATTTTAATTTTGAAGCTATAGATACGTTTCCTCTATTCATTTGACCTCCTGTTGATAATGTATATCACATCCCGGTGCTGTTTGCTTAAGAGTCTGTTATGTTATTTGTGATATATATGAAATGCATGTGTTGTTGTCTGGCTAATATAATAAATATCTCAATATATTCAGAAAACAAATTGAAACTGCTACACCTGATCTTACTGTTTGTGACTATGCCTGCCTGGAGAATATTAAAGGAGAGACATCCAGGCAGGCTGAGTCCTAAAAGAGCCCTTGTCCCAAAACTGATAAAGTAGCTCTCTAAGACGAAAGTAGTCCACATAGATGACATTACATTTATTCCTGACGGATATCGATTAAAAGATCATCATTATATAACAAACTTACAGAGAGCCGTCGGCAACGGACTCTTTTGCATCCTAGATCTACTTTGGGCCTGATTTAGGACGATAATGGAAAGGTCTCTCATTTGGGGAGGAAGAACTAAATCGGGAGGAGATGGAATTTCCCACACCAAAATACCCAAATATATTTTTGTATGTTTTATTAACACTCAACTTTAAATCATGCTAACTCTATTATCAGAAAGCAGGTACGTACTACCAGTGCCAGCTGCCCTTGTGGCAGGGAAGCTGCTGCTGACAGCCACAGTGCCAAGAAGCACCTTTAAAACCCCACTCATCTCTTGTGATGCAGTATGCAACACTTGGTGGGGGCCAAGGGACAGGCAGAGCCCACCAATACCAGCGGCCCTTGTGTGCAGTGCCAGGAAGGTCCCTTTAAAACCCTGCTCCACTCCCGCTGTGCTGGACATGACACTGCCCTTGTGGCAGAAGGGAAGCCACGATAACATACGCACTGCCAGGAAGGCACCTTTAAAACCCTGCTATACCCCCCGGTGCGATATGAAACACTTGTTGGTGGGAGCCAAGCGACAAGCACAGACTACCAGTATCAGCTGCCCTTGTGGCAGGAAACTGTTTTACAAAAAAGGGGTAACCCTGTGTCCCTCAGAACCTGGGTAAGCGTGATTAACAACAAAAATGGTTGTCGGGTGGTAGCAAGAATGCACAAAAGAAAATTGGGTGAAGAGCAGGCCCGTCTGTGCCAGTCAGATCCCGGAAGAGGCTACGTTGGGACACCCTCCTTGGATCTTCATGGAACCTACTGCTATTTTCTTCTCTCCACTAATGGTGTCTCAATTTGCTAGATGCATCCCCAGTACATATTTAGAGTAACTGACAATTGATCAGAGAGGACTTGTAGTATTTGGTGTGCAACACAGAGACAGTGGTACATTTTCTTTTCCTTTTCTTTGCCTTTTCTAGAGGTAACACTTCAGCTCTATTCGTTTGGCACCAGTAGTCCTTTGACAGTTTAGCATGGACCTCCTACTAATGTGAAGACTCAATTGTGGTCCAAAGGCCCTTAAAGTATCATTTACGCACCAATTGTATAATTGGTTATTACTTAACTATGCTGTTCTTAATCCTTTTTGACCTAGTGGTAATTGCATAACCCTTGTTTGAGGCAGGGCAAACTGTGCCCAGTGCAATTAACGGGGCAGATTTGTAACATAGGGGAAATGAAAAACTGTGGACAATGCTAGGGGGTCTGGCAAGTCCCAAAAAAAAAGCTAAATGAGCAGCTGAAAATTGTACTCTTGACGAATTCGAGGTTTAATCAAGGAAGTTGGGGACATGCTGAGTGCAACGGATGAAGGGGGCAGTCCGAAAGTGACTGAAACTAAGGAAGGGGACATAAAGTCCTATTTAACAAAATCGTGCACTAACATAAGTAGAGATGTTTCGGCAATATCTTCCCCCCTTAAAAATGATACTGGGGCTTTAGCAATTGCTTTGTCGTCCTTGTTAGCTGACGGTAAAGGGGTGAATGAGGAACAAACAAATCCTGTCATAGTGAACGTACAGTGCATGCATACATTTTCGGTCTTGGGATCAAGCAAGTGTTGCTCTAGTGTGGCCGTTATAGCACAAAGTCCCCCTGAGGCGACCCCTAGTCAAAATCCTGCTCCCGGTATTGATGTGGATCGGCTACTATTTTTGAAGGGTGAAATAGGTGCACTAAGGAAGGCTATAACTACTACTGCTCATACTTTGTCTACTAAAGTAGATACATTAACAACACTACTGACGTGGATGTCCATTCATCATAATTCCAGGCATAGCGGACGCGACATCACATGCCATGTGACCCTGGGCAGATGTCTAAGGAAGTAACATCACCTGCCCTTTCACCCAACCTCGATGATGTCACAGGAAGTGGTGTTGCATGAACTTTGACCTGGTGTCATCACAGGAAGTGACATCACTAGCACTTTGGACCCTCATGAAATAAAAGGAAGCAGCATTGCATGACCTTTGACTTTATGGCATCACAGGAAGTGAAGCATCTAACCTTTGGTCACTTACATCACACACAGTGACTGGAAAACCTCTACAGATGCAAAAGAAGTACCCAATAAACATAAATACTTCAAATCCTATTGAAAATGCACCTGCATACATTGTTTCAGGTGGTATCGTCAGGTATACAATTAAGATAATGTGGCATTGAGTAAGAACTAATCAAATAGTGTAGAACAATGGAGAATACACTAGTCAAGTTGAAACCAGCCATTATCAATATCAAATAACATATACATTGGGAAGGTTGTGGGCCTATAATGTTTAAAACAAGTTCACTTTATCATTTGTTTTTGAAACTAAAAGTACCATGCAATTAAATCTGAGTCTTGGAACGTAGAGAGCAGTGCTATTTAAAGCAGGCCAAGTTCTCCCAGCAATCTTCCTTTCCATGACATTGTATTGATGCTTCTAAACCTGTGGAGCCATTGAACCTTTCCAGGTTTACTATCATTAATTTCTTGCACAGAAAACATGCTCATCACTTGTACACCACACTTGTGTTGATCGTTGTATCTGCATTAGCAATTTAAAGAGTGTTACGAAAATGTGGGCAGATTTTCTCAGATGGATGAAGATGCTGGCTGTCATGTTGATACTGCATTACTGATAAGAAGAGATAATGCTTTCAGCTTCCTTGAAAAGAAGAAGGAACTAACTGGGCGGGTAGAAAGAGGCCAATGTTCACATGTCCCGCCTAGAATTGTCTCTGCTGGTATGAGTAGCAGTTGGTTCTAGTGATGATTGGGGCATTCTCCCATGCAGAGACTGACTTAAGGGTAAGTTGATGCTCAACTAATATGAAATCCAGAATAGGCTGACAGTGCTACAGATACGCAGTACAGATCTCTGAATAAGATACAGGATGGTACAAAGTATAGTTGTTGTACTGATAATATCCAGTCTTGATGAGAGAACAAATAGGTGGGCAGCAAGTGCTTGGCTACAGGAAATCAAGGTGGCTAAAAGAGCTTTGTAATACTGGTTCCATATCTTGACACATGACAAGCTGATGTGATGAGGCTGCATATCCACAGTGAGAGAAAGAAAGGAAATTGACAGCAAGTTGATGCTTTGCCTATAGTGCTTAGAAGTGTGATGGCAGCACTTTTCATGCTCCTGCATAGGTTACTGACTTCTGTGATCACTGGCAAATATCTTCAGGTGGCATAGGTCTCAAGGGAAATAGAGACTGATTGAGTAGTAACTCTTTTTTGCCTGGCCATCAGGAGTAGGCTGATACTGCATGGCTGTGTGGTACCTACTGTCTTCATGCTCCTGCATAGGCTATTGGCTTCTGTGATCACTAGCAGATTTCTTTAGGTGACATTTGGCCTCAAGGGGAATAGAGTCTAATTGAGAAGTAACTGTTGTGTGCCTGGCAATGTGTATGGCTGCTTCTCTGCCTCTCTGAATGAGGGAAAGGACCAGGTCCCTTTTTAAGATGGTACCTCCAGTGGCGCATGTCTGCAAATCTGTTGATGGCTTCATTAAAATGTTGCTGCTGAACCTCATTAGGTTCACAAGCCATTATCATTAAATTACTAAGTCTCTTGTCTCCACATTTATTGCTGAAATCATTTTTGATTCTTTTCATACAGGGGAAGAATCTCTCAATTTGTTGCACTAGTAATAGGTAATGTCAGAACTAGATGTAAAAGATACAAACTCCGAGGAAACACTCCTGGTAGATACATGAAATACTGCCTGACAGAGTGAACACCTGGTACATTCTTGTCTGAAAAATATGTTTTTGCAGATTCCAGTTTGGATTGTAGAAGACTTTGGTGTACTGCAACTTCTGGATATTTGTCAACACTAACTAGTGCAGAGGAAAATCCCAAATATATGCAGCTTTTGGATTGAACATTCTGATAGCAGATGTGAGGCCCATGTTGTCTGTAAATTGAATATCAAACTAATTTACAAATTCATCCAAAGTAGAGAAATAAACTTCCTGCTTTAAGTGCTCAGACAGTGGAATTAGACTTTCTCAGACATCTAAATATCCTTTTCCCTACAGAGGTTGTGAGAACAAAGTCTATCAGTTTGTTACTCAATTCATGGTGTCTCAAAGGTAGAGCTCTTGGATTGGATTTTTCTTGAATCTCAATTCCACACTGCTCTGCTAAGTCCTTAGCCTGACTTTACAATTCGATCCACTGACTCTCTTGACGGAGTTTCACTAGATTACTTCTTGTTGACTTATTAGATCACTTGCTCTTGGCAAGTCAAGGGCTTTGCTCTGTAGTACTTTAGATAGACTGTGAATCTTTAGGAGACTGAGTTCTATACTCTGCATAGTAAGCAAGAAACCTAGGTTTTCAATGTTCTTAAGAAGTCCTCTGGCTTCTGAACTAGCCTCCTTGTCACATTGTTTTGCTTCTATTACACGGAGAACAATGATTATAGACAAGTGCCTAGAATTTTAAATAATTCGATGATGAGCTGTTTAATATCCTTTTAGGAAAAGTTATTATGTATTTTTTTTATTACCCTGTATTGTGTTATGTGTCTTTTATGACTTGATTTAGACTCAAATCGCATCTATACTTTTCTAACACAGGAGTACTAGTAAAACCACCTCTTACCTGAGAGTCTTTCTAGCTCCATTACATACAGATTACTCTCATTCTGAGTTTTCTCAAAGAGCTCATGCCTTGGTGAACTTTGTGGAAAAAAGCATAAACTGTTTGCAATGTTGAAAATAAATGTTTTACTGGTTATATGTTAGATACTGTTTGCACTTACCCAAGGTTTAGGAGCTAGGCATGGCAGTGTATATAAATTGCTTGAGATGCGATCTCTCTTATTTTTGCTTGGACACCATTAAAATGGCCACTCATAATGGATGCTCCATCTTAGCACTGCGCAACATATTTCTTCCTGTCAAGTCCAGTTTTCTGTACTGCTTCAACAATGGGTGTCCTACTAACAATATAAATAAGCAATGCTTGGGCCCTTAACTGACTGGACTGGACAACTATACTAATTGAAAACAAACAAAGTGTCTAGGAAGACTAGTCACATGAATTTGATGGGCACCTTAGACCAACGATTCTAAAGTGCACAATCTTTATTCAGCTTAATTTGTAGTATTTTCATACAAAAGACAGTCAGACTCAATTGTACTTAGAATGGACAACACTTGATTAAAGTACACAATGTCAAACAATACTCATTTTGACACATACTTTAATTCAAAACATACTGCAAAGCAAATTTAGGGAAAATGACAACAGATATTCGAATGCAAACATAATACACAAAAAATACATATATTCACATAAAAAACTTAACCAGTCCAAAATTTGGAATAAAACACTAGGCGGACACTGTCTCATTACCAGCCAAGGAGTGGGAGGACAATTTTTGGCAGGACCTCTTGGCTGCTAGTCGAGGGAGAGATGCGAAAGGGTTTTGGGACCTGGTGGGCAGTAGGAACCGTCCGGATGACACCTTGAGGACGTGTACTATCACCGCCCAATCGTGGTCCAACCACTTCAAGGCTCTCTACTCAGCTACAGAAGGATTGTTAAATGACCCCTTCATTCTCCCCCCCTACACCTTGGATAGAGATTTGGATTACTTTTCTGCAGGGGAGGTCACGAGCCTGATAAAAACCATCTTGCCATTAAAAGCTGCTGGCCCGGATGGGTTACCCGGGGACCTCCTTCGAGCCTATCCAGTCGAATGGGGGGTGTTGATCTCTGTACTTTTGAATGACATTATTGAGGGAGGAACAGTTCCTGAGTCCTGGAGAGGGGCAGAGGTAGTCCCGATTTTTAAAAAGGGCAGCCGGGACCTCCCCGGGAACTATAGGTCGATTAGCCTTATAGACTCCACACAGAAGCTGGCGGGGAAAGTTATCCTGGGAAGGATCCTCCAATGGGTGGATGATAACCACATTCTGTCTGAGATGCAAGCAGGCTTTCGCTCAGGCACTGGAACAATTGAGCAAGTCTTCAGACTCCTGTTACTATACTGGAAGGTGGTGGAACTAGGCAAGGGCAGTCTTTACTTGGCCTCTATAGACTTAAAGACTGCCTTTGACCTGGTTCCTAGGGAGGAACTCTGGAGGGTGTTGCATGGTCTTGGAATACCCCCCTATATTCTAAACCTTCTTATTAAACTTCACAATGCCAATTATGCCCAGGTCAGGTGGGGTTTAAACGGGGAAAAGACCGACAAAATTCCAGTTGAGAGGGGTGTCCGACAGGGCTGTGTTTTAGCTCCCACCCTATTTTCTCTCTATGTAAATGGGGTGGTCGAGCACCTGCTTGAAGATCCAGCAGACGCCCCCACTCTGGGTGGCGTAAAGATCCCAACCCTGTTGATTGCCGACGACACCCTTCTCATTTCGAAAACCCCTCAAGGTCTACAAAAGCTTCTAGACCGCTTCCAGGATTTTTGTGTAAAAAGAGGACTCATCATTAATGTGGACAAAACAAAGTACCTTATCATGCACCCACCGCGAAAACTTGGTCACCCGCCTATTCTGAACTCGATTGCTCTCGAAAGAGTTTCAGAATTTGACTACCTGGGAATTCGCTTGAGCAATACACTGAGTTGGACCCCCCACATAAACAAATTGACTCTGGGCCTCAAAAGGGTGGGGGGAGCGCTGCTAAAGGAGTATAACAACTCATCGAAACATTGTGTAGCTCCGATTCTAGACATTTACAAAGCCCGGGCAGTTTCTGCATCACTATACGGAGCAGAGTTATGGGGCCTGGGCAATACGGACTCCCTGACCAAGGCAGAAAACAAATTCATTAAGGATTTGTTGGCTATTCCGATAAGTACTCCGACAATCCCAGTACTTCTGGATGCAGGTTGTAAGGCAATCAAGGATCAGGCACGCCTTCGACCACTCCTGCTGTGGGCTCGCCTGTGGAGAGTCCCTGAACTTAAATCTTATGCAGACGGATTGGCGGAGGTGATGCATTCAGACGGTTGGCAAAAGATCAAATGGCTTAAAGACATCAAACATTTGCTTGGGGTTCTGGGCTTGGGCTCCTGTTGGTTTACACATTCATCACCCCCCAAGGAGACCTTGAAAAAACTCTATTGGGAATGGGTCTCAGCCAGGCTCATTAGCAACCAGCGACACTGCAAATCCACCGCAGCCTTCTTGGAAATCAAAGACGTTGTTGCCCTTGAGCCATACCTTGACATTATTACCATCCCCATGGATCGGGCTCTTTACATTAAATTTAGATTAGGGACCCTACCGCTTGCGGATCTTGTTTCTAGATGGAAAGTATCTAACCAGACTTCATGTAACTGTGCCTTATGTATTGACAGACGTGAAACAGTGGCACACTTCCTTTTTGAATGCCCGGACTATGCGCGACCAAGATCCCGTTGGCTTAAACCAATTTGTAGAGAACTGGGGATTTGAGATTGTTTGGTGGCCCTACGGATTTTACAAACGGACACTGCCCCCAATATTGTTTGTGCTGTCTCTAAGTTTTTAAAATGGGCTTGGTTGGTTCGCTTAAAAAGACTGTCTATTTCAATTTAATTCCTTTTAATTAACTTATTATGATCAATTTACTATTCTTCCCTATTGGATGTTTTAATGTCAGTCTTTTTTTCTTATTGATGCATTGTTTTTAAATTTGTTATGTAAATGCTTTTAAGATATTCTAAATATCGAAATAAAGCTATCAACCAACCAACCAACCATTACCAGGCTGATGCCTGTTGTCCTGCCTATATGTGAGACACACTATCGGGGTGTTGCCTACAATGGGGAAATACAAATCAACTAATTCCTTCGTGGCACACAACTCAAGAATCCTGATTCTTGTGTGGTGTGCCACGAGGGAATTAGTAGGCAGGACAACAGCCCACAAAATAAGACAGCTTTTTAATAGCCTGTCTTCTGATATTGGAGACCGATGAAGCTGAAATCGAATATGGATTCAGTTACTAGTAGCAATTTCCAATGGAATTTTCTAAAGGGTCATTCAACACTTAAACTCATCGTCCTGAAGGTGGTCTAACGGATGTTTTCACCAAACAGACCGAAAAGTAGACAACCACATCTATTTCTTCTGTGTTTCACTTTCTAGAAGGAATTGTTTTCTGTGTTGATCAGTTTCATTTTCCTTCCATATGTTTTGTTTAAAATAGATGTTCGCATCAGTGATTATTTGTAAACCTCAATCACTGTGTGGTGTTTTAGGGCCACAAGCATCATTATTGCAAGTAGCGATTACCTAATTGCCATTTTTCCCGAATCGCAATTAGGTAATCTCTAATCCTAATGTATGAAACTCTTTTCGGTTTCATTAGTAATTCCTAATGGGTTGCAAATAGTCCTACCTCATGCATATTAAGGAGGTATGTCGCAATTTGCGAGCCATTAGGAATCCATGCCATCACAGGGATGGTGGCCTGCTGAGGTCAGCAGACCACCATGTCTGTGATTGCTTTTAAATAAAGCAGTCTTTTTGTTTTCAAATGCAGCCTGTTTTCCATAAAGGAAAATGGGATGCATTTAAAAAGAAAAATGAAACTTTGCAGTTTCATTTTTTAAGAGTAGGCAGTGGGCTGTGGGACCACTGCCTGCTCTTAAACAAAATGTTGTCCATTCTCAAATGGGAAGGGGCCCCCTGGGACTCCTTCCCATTTGGAATAGGCTACCACCTCCTTCAAGAAGTCAGTAAAATATGAATGTTTTACGACAGTAATTTGGTCGCAACACAGTCATACATCCCATTCATATTCAATATTTGGAAGGGATGCCCTAAACACACCCATTACAAACACTGAATTGAAAACACAAATTTTGATTTGGTAACGTGTTACCAAATCACAATTTGTGTTTGATACATACGTGAAAGCATTTTTGCTGTCGGAAATGGACCGATCGGCCATTTTTGACCACAAAATCGCTTAATACATGTGGCCCATAGGCCCCAAAGTTTTGAGAATTTGTGTGACCATATGCAGACGATTTCTTGCAACAGTTTATATATGCAGGTCGCTCTGCCGAGGTATTAAATGAAACATACTCTTTTAATCATATGTGGCATAAGCCACAGAACCTCATAACATATGGATGACTCCATGATTTATAAATAATATAAAAATGCTTTCGGAATATCCTGTGGAAATGATGACTTTCTACAAAATTCTTACTTTGGATTTTTCAATTATTTTTATTCTCCTGATAGGATTTCCTTTTTCCCCCATATAGTGTTTTCATTAAGTTTTTATAACAACGTCATGAGATACCGCTTTTCTGTCATCCATTCGCAGAAAGCGTAGGGGAACAGTGTTTTTAGAATAATGCTGGTAACCGTTTCATAAACAGCATTGTACAATATCATTACGTTTTCCGTATACATGACTATAGATATAAAGAGGTATAGGCAACCAAATTAAACAAAAGGAAACCTGAAAATTATTTTAAAAAATGAAAACAGAGTGGGGTAGCAGAGTTCACCATTTCACAATTTCAAGTATGCAAAAATCAAAACCTTTTGCGTAAATTCTTTGAGCATCCACTGAATGTATGTGGGGACATCTTATTTCAGATTGCGCTAGCGTTTGTCATTGGAATCGAATGATGCCATTATTCTCTGTCTCTACCCTGTATCTCTGCTTGGTCCTCTGGATCAGAGGATTCCTCGGATTCTCTCGGGTTACAGATCCCTGCTTCATGGAGGTCCTGGGACAGTCGCCTGAAGAAGGACTATGGATCACTTAGATTTCCAATCTGTACGAAAGGGGGCCCAAATTCTTTCAAATGTTGTCATTCGGTCTCATAAAAGGGCTGCTAATTTTCCCATAGCGTATATGTTTCAGACTGTAGACCACAAGACATCCAGAACTGAGCAACAGCCAGTCTAGCAGCAATGAGCAGGTGGGTCAAGAGTTTGACCAGCAGGGTTATGGTAGGAAATTCAGACACCTCTCCCCTAGCTCCCAATATTAGAGTGAGGGGGTTCATCTGTAATTGCCGATATATCTATGTTCCACTACATTTATGATTAGGGTATGAGACAATTTTGTGTATGTCAATATTGCCACTACCCATTGTGGATTTTGAGTTGTCACATCATCTCCCTATGAACTTTCTGTGTTAGCCCTGGAGAATCACACTTGCAGATGAAATTAAAACAGATGGAGCAAAAAGGGTTAAATTCAACCAATTATATGATTGTTTACTTTGGTTACGTTTTACAGCAAGTCACGCATTTCAAACTGTATATTATCTACAACTATGCCAATCATTGATGTTTTTCCAGCGCCATTGCATTATGTTGGTTGCTGGCTTACTTTAAACTGAAAACCAAATTACATTATCACAGTAGTCTACAGAAAACTCTTTTGCTCTGAAAAAGTGCATTCTACACTCAAGATGTCAGTTTTGTGTACGCAGTAAGTGGGAAAAGCCCAACTTTACTTGAAAGCTGAGATAGTCACTGTCATCATGCAAGACAGAGGCCTAGAAATAGCAACATGAAAAACACTAATCAGTCAATCCAAGACCACCTACAACTGTAAAATTGATTGTGTTTACTGGTAAACTTAGAAACTTGTATCCCCACTTCCTCTCTTTGAGCAATGCTATAGTCTGCTGCCCTCTGTCCCATTACACTGTGTTAAATATGATGACTTAAAGCAAAGCAACTCTTCGGCTCCTTACCTACAATACAATACTGTAGAACATGTATTATCCCTGTGAAAGATGGAGATGCTTAAAATGTGCAGCTCTGTTGTTTACGTGCATTTGACTAAAGCGCTCACAGGTCAATTCACAAAAACGCCGTACAGCCAACTTCCTCTGTTGCATAAGAAAAAAATGCCTAATTTTCAAGCCTAAGTGACGCATTCTAATTTTAAAAAGAATCTACAAAGAATTAGAATTTACCATGGGAAATTTGCCAGCATAGTGAATTTCCCATGTTGGAAACTTTGAGGTGTCATGTAGGGCAAGAGAGTTCCATGGTGGGTTTGATAGGGTGGTCAATGTGAATATGTTAACGCCCACATCGTTGTAACTTTCTGGGCATCGCAGTGGTTCTCAGTGGTTACATATGCCCAGTCTGTGACATTAATTTAGCACTTGGATTAAGAGTAAAACATTGAGTAAGAGCACCTTATATTGCATAGGAGTGCAGGAGAAGTATGGACATATATTTTTATTTAAGCTAGGAAAGAAAAAAACACTTGGATAAATACACATTTCTGCAATAGGAACACCTGTAGATTGTTTACACTGTGGGTAAAATTAACAAATAAGCAAAGGAGACAAGAAATATGTCTGGAAACCCATGATTTGCACAGGTTTCTGGGTATAATTTCTGAGTTTTTTTGTGAATCCCCCACTTGCCAAAATGTACTGAAATCATAGGCAAAGGCCTCTCATACACAGATTTTTGTATCTGTTTATCATTTGAGCTCAGAGTTACTACTTACCTGGTCCTAGGATCTACTCTGTGATCACATAAAATGCCTGCACAAAAATGTCATTGTCTATTATCTGCCAGCATAGCAGGCTTTCTTTGTATTTACGTATGGTTGCGATCAATTAATTCAGAAAGACAGAACTGGCTTTAAATAGCCAAAGGAAATCAATACCACAAGCAGGAAAACTGTCTTAAAAGCACACAAAAATGACCATCATGACTTTAATATATAAAAGAAAACTGATATAAAGGTAACACCCGCTCCTTGAGATTTTCTTCATTTTCTTTGCAGTTCTACTACAACGGGTTTTCGGGTGCATGCTGGCAGTGTGTGCAGGATAGTGTGTTGGTCAGTCTTTCAAGTCTACCAACTATCCTCTTAGAGGAGTATATCAACCTCAGGCATCTTCATTGAATTTAGCATGATTAGTTACAAAAATTACCTTGCTTGATCATTGTGATTGGGATGAGCATCTTTGTGTCCTCTGGTGCCACCTGAAGAGAGAATAATAAGGATAGCTTTAGAGCAGGATTTTGGTTCATTTCAGAGAAATATTTTATAAATAGTTAAAATAATCAGGTCTGTTCAATTGTCTTTATTCCGTCATAACAATGACCATACAAATATAGATGAAAAAATACAAGAATATCATACAATTTTCCAAATTCAAAGATTATTGAAAACATTTCACACATTGTTAAAAACAAATTTAAAACATCAATTGATACAATTTAAGTATGCATTTAAGAAATAGTATAAAATTGCTTCATGAGCACCTGTGGTGACTGGCATTCATTTCAAACCATTAATGATCTCATCAGGAATACAAATAAATATTCTTATGAAGCATACCTCCTACTCAATTTTATTGGAGACAAGATATAATTAAGGAAAGAGAAACGAATTGTAGGAGAATTTAGACATTTTAAAAAGATCAGCTCCTCTTGCTGCAATATAAAGTGCTTGTGCTTTAAAAGTTATTGTAAGAAGCGTCTTCAAAAAAGTATAAAATGCACTGTCGTTTGTGATGAGGAATTATCACATGGGGAGCCTGGAAGAGATTCAAACCAGGAACCACAGTTAGGAAAAGCAGCCAAATAATGGATTCACTGTAGCCTGAGACTCATCAGATAAAATCTATACTCTGATTTTCCTACCCAGGTTAAATACTGCTCTATCCCAGGCATTGTATAAATTGGCAAATAGTTAAGGACTGAGGTTAAATGGCTTGACCTTACGAGTCTAATCTCTTCAGTCATCATATTCCATTTCTCCTTAACTATGGCCTTAGTGTGTGGCACAATGCTATCTGGGAAATTAAAAAGGTTAGTCAGGCCCATATCATTAAAGCTTTTCCTGACATAAGCCAGCCACAAGATAGAGTATCTATTGTCCAAGTTCAGGCAGCCGCTCAAAATGTCTCTCGAAAAAACGGATAGTGGGATGTACCGGATTTTAAACCAGAGTAAAGGAGGTCTATTTAAACTTTGTCATCCAAATAGCCCTTACCCCATTCACTCATTGGCAACAGTGTACGAATCATTTCAGATTGCAGGGAGCATTCAACATTTACAAAAGGATTCTTTTTTTAAATACAGTACGTATTCAGAGGATGTGTTTGGAATTGAATAATCTACTTAACCACAACTCTAAACAGCTGAAAGATACCAACCACTTTTCTATAACCTCACAAAGACTAGGTATGGCAGATGGGTGTTCTTGGTGTTATAAATATGACATTTTGTTTTGTTGTGGAATATTTTATTCTGCGTAATATCAACCAAAACATGTAACGCTGCACCTGCTGCCATCACTCCCATCTCTTTCTCTCGCATTCCTTCATCTCTACAAAGTCCTATTCTTGTTAGAAACTCCACAACCTCTATTCATTCTAGGCACAAACCAAGCCTCCAGTAGAACCTCACAGCCTGTACTTTCTCTCTGCAGAAAACACACTCCCTTGGTAGTATAGGAACTAAGCAAAATGTTAATGCGCCATAACCGAACTCCCACAATTTGTATACACACATTATTTGGAAACATTTTCATTGCTTAAACAAGCACTAGAGTTGAAGCCTACACTAGCTGATGAGGGATGAAAGATTAGGGGCCATATGTATGAAGCATTATTGCATTCGCAAACGGCGAAATTCGCCGGATTTCGGCGTTTGCGAATGCAATTTTGCAAAAAGGTATGTAGCAAGGCAAAATAACGAATCGCAAAATTTGCGATTCCTTATTTTGCGATTGCATTTAAGGAATCGCAAATTTTTCGATTCCTTAAATGCAATGTAAGAAGGCAAAAAAAAAGCAAATTGGCTTTAAGGAATCGCAAATTACCACCAACTTCAAGTTGGTGGTAATGTGCGAATTTCTTGAAAAATGCAAATATTTGTGTTTTTCAATGTGCCATGTGACGCAAATACATGCCCTTAGGGCATGTATGTGCACCACATGTGCACCCATGCTTATTTCAGGGGTGCAACAGGGTGTCCTTTGGACACCCCTGCACCCTTGGAAATATTCTCAATTTGCGATTAGCAAATTGCGAATAGCAATTTTCCCTTTCATTTCTATGGGCCAGGAGGCTCATAGAAATTAATGGCAAGTATTCCTTGTTTGCGAATTCGCAATTTGCGAATTCGCAATTAAGGAATATCAAGAAATCGCAAAAAAATTGCATTTTTCTTGATACATATCATTTTGCGATTCTGAAATAGCGATTTCTTAACAATTACTATTACAGAATCGCAAAATGGTTCCTTGATACATATGGCCCTTAGTGAAAATAATTAAGATAAAGAAAACCATTTCAAGACAGAGAATCAAATCGTTTCACCAGACATGCCCCAAATAAAAAAAAAGCAATAGTATCTCAACCAGGAACACAACTAAAGAACTGTTCAACAGGAATTAAGTATAAAGTCTGATAATGAAGTAACTGTTCGTCACACTCTATATCAGGCACTTTCTGCGTCAAAGTCTGCAAGCACCAATAATTTGTACTGTCAAATTCATAATAGCACTACTTCTTTGTTGAGGCTCCTCTGACTGAATAGCAGGTGTGGGTGCTGGGCCCTTGATTAAGCAGGTTAAATCATTGTAGTGGGTATCAAGCATTGATTCAGTGAGATCAGCTGGTGATCCTGGTTAGATGTTAAAGAGAGTAACAACATTTGTCGCACTATATATCTGAGTTCAGGTATTTCTCTTGTTTTTGTATGCTAGAAGTGAATGGAGCAGGAGTTTCCTTGCTCATAAGTGTAATAATTAAGGCCTCTTTTGTAATATTAAAATATGCACATGATTTTTGTGTGTGATTCTAGCTAAGTCTCCCCAATTCATAGTGAGGTATTAAGCAAGCATCGGTTGTTTTTGCTTAATGATTTTGTTTTTTCATATGTTTCTTTGGAAATTCTTCTTCGCACAATGCGTTGCTTTCTCCATGACAATGGTTTTGTGATAGGTTTGATTAATTTGAAATTGTGTTGAAAAAGCAAAGAAAACACCAATGAAAATCAAGGAATTCACTGTAAATACATTATTGTTAAACGGGAATATTAAAAGAAGTGGGGTTTAGAGATTATTGCCAGTACACATTTTCACAAAAAATATTGACCCAGATTTTAGATATGCAATTGGAAAGAAAGGTTTATGTGTTCTCCTCCAAGGGATGTAACACAAAGGAAGATATATTATTCATTTATAATCATATATTTGGAAGAGGGCCTGACACTAATTGAGGTGTGGAGCAGTCTGTGAACGTTACTCTTTGCAGTAGATGTGCCTTGGGGGGAGGGGAGTTTAAAGCCTCTTTACTCCCTACCAAGAGGCCTACAAGTGGCAAACTAAAGATACACCAACTCATGAATCCTACACAATTACAAAGTCCCGTTGTGCACATGCACGTGCTTTAGTATGTAGTATGGAACTTGTGCACAGGAAAATTAATGGAGAGCGTGCTAACTATGGATGCTAACTTTATGCCCGTACATTGTCTGTTACAGGAGTAATTCCAGAAAGGGTGGCATGTCTTTCAAGAATGTAACATTTTCACATAAAGAAATATGGATAAACATACAGAAATATACATATACATACTAAAATTAATGGAAATGATAGTTGCACCTCTATGATAAATATCCTAATAGGATGCCATTTTAGGTCCAGTTTTGGACTTTTTATATCCAATACTTTAAATATCCTTACTGTGAGCTTAGGGGGCAACCTTTTTTTATTCATGATCTGATGGAGTTTTGCCTATCTCAAGTCCCTGTTGTTGAGTTAATGGATTTCCTCCCTATTCTCATGGCTGTACTGCCTAGGAGCATTTCAGCCCCAATTATTTCACATGATGATTTGCAACCTTTCACATCTGTAACAAAGAATTATTTGCTGGCACAGGGTTTTTAGTTTTTGCTTGGCCGTTGTTATTCCAGATCTACATGTTGCCTGTAGAGAAGTGATTAACTTAAAACCTTTGATTACTGGGACCTTTAGTAATGACCTTAGTATCACTGACTGCTATGTTAAAGATTTGTTTCGGACACCACAGACCTCTAGTAACTACAATTTGCTACTGGACCACTCCTTTCTCTGAATGCACTTTCGTACATATTTCAAAATATATAATTATTTAGCGCTCCAAGATGTGTGTCCGCCATTCTAGAACTGTAAATTACAACACACAAAATGGACACAGCATCATGTCATTACACTGGGGGTGCCTTCGCCTTATGAACGGTATGGGCAAAACCTATTTTCTTCTTTTTGTTGATACTGAAAAGTATTGGTAAAAAGCACTGGCAAAGCCAGTAAGAAGGTCTGCTTTGGCAACCCCAAAAGCTAAGACTGATTGGCTTTGTCAGTGCTTGCTTTTAATTTTGATTAATTTAATTAAAGTCATACATGTACGAGAGGAAAGTTGTAGAAAGTCAGAAACAAGTTAACTTACATGGGAAAACGTGAGATGTAATTCTCTTGCAGAGAGTAACATTCCTTATTTCCGCAGGCAATGCGGGGACTCTTGTTTTCAAGGCAACTATTTAATGAATTGTTTGGTTAGGGTCATGCAAAAGCTGGCTTTGAACTGTTACTAAGTAAATATGAAAACAACTTTATTAAGCAATGAGCTAGGTCAAAAATACTTTAATACATCTGCTTTCCTTGTACATTCCTTTGTGTTGTTGTTGCTGGGAATGAAATATTAATTTTTATATGTACAAGTTGATTGTCTTTGGAATTCAAATAGAAACTGCATCCAAGTCCTAGTTTTTTTACTACACATTGGAGACAATTCCTGGCTGGCTCTTTGAAGATTCTTCTCGACTGGCTTCGTATGCTGAAACATGCAGAGATGTAGAAATACATTTTCGCTAGAACTGTCAATTCTGCACCTCTCATCACCCTGGGGGTTCATCTCAGCAGTTTCTGATAACGAAAGAAACTCAACATTTTATAAGAAAATATAAAATAACAAAATGAGAGTCACTAGTCAAACTCACATTCTGCGGCCTCCGACATTAGGGTCCCTGCAGGACACTCTCTATTTTACTATGTTTTGTAATTTGTATGCAAAGCCCAGGAAAGCGTATATTATTGCTACCCTTAAAAAAGTGTATTTCTCTCAAGTCCGACTGGCCATTAGGTATCTGTAGTTGCTCCTGTGAGATATAATTTTTATTGTACTTAGCCTTCTGAAAGTCGCTGTGAGGTTGAGAAATGGTTGTGACTAGGCACCCTATAAGATCTGAGGTGGTTATTTTTTTAAAGATGTACTGTGTTAGTTGTGTCTGCTCATCTTGAACTGTTTTTATTCTTTTTATATTGCACGTAAAAAAAATTATCTGTATTTATTGGCAATTGGATTTTAGCTGATGTATTATTTTATGGTGTTATGCTTTTATGGTTGTTTTTTCAAAAGCCAAATAAGCGTACTCTGATTGAGTCACTAGTCTTTTTTTCGGTTTCTTGGAACACTTAAGTTGCCACACCTTGATCATTACAAGTTTAAGAGGTTAGGGACCAGGCTGATGCTCCCGCTCTTTTCAATTCAGTAAGATATGGGATCATGCCTGAAACACTGTTGGATTATAGGTTCATTAGTAATGTTAGTATTTAACTAAATCTTTCAATACTTCAGCCACTGTAGACCGTTGTTGATCTTAGCAAATATCCGAGTGCAACTAAGGTTGTAGCACATATTCTAACTCTCTAAAATGATAGGAGGCACTTAGACTATCATGTCTCATGAAGTTATTATTCTTCTTGCTTCGTTAATAATAGTAGATCACACTGAAACTACCAGTCCCATAAGTCCCGGAGCGAGTTCATACACGTTTCTTCACTAGGAACTCTTTAAAAATATGTATGGTAACCTTACGCGGCTCCCTAGGGAGCAACGGATTTCACTCGGAAAAGAAACGTATCTTCGGTTTACTTGGTAAGAGTAAAACTACATTGCCTTGGTGCTTCAGCAATCATATTATCAGGGATAACTTAACATAATATAGTGAGGTCATCCTACTCACAGACGTATTTTGTTCGTTTCAGAAAATTAACCAATTGTTGAAAACTACGAAGCACAGAGAGAGACGTTTTTCACCACTGAACTCGCATGATAAGGTATGCGTGGGTGAGTTATTTATAATAGAGATAGACAGCGTACTTTGGGGCAGTAAGATTATTTATCGTGATCTATTTGTTCATTATATACACAAATAATTGTCCCCATGAAAAATCGTTCGGCTACAGAGAGACGATTTTAACGGTTGCGCTCATCAGAAGGTATGCACATAAACTTACTGGTCAATGTCAGATTAAGATCATCTTAACTCAGGTTAAGCAAGGTTAAATGTAGCCACCTTGAACAATTATATTTCTTCAAAATAGATACGTTCATCGATTATTACCCTAAGGATCAGGCTTTGAAAACTAGACTTTCTGAGTCTTGCAGGTCAGTGGCAAATAATGAAATTCTAAAATAACCTAGATGATCTCACATCATTGAGACATGTTAACAACCATGCGACACCAATGTGACATCATGTTTATTTTACCTATATCTAACTGGGCATATTGCGCTGATTTAGGGATTCAAATTCAGAGATACTTACAACATTAAATGGTGGTCAGTAATGACTAAAATGTTAAAAAGAGTAGGGGGTATAACATTACGATCTGTGTCAACAGTTATAGAGACATAAACATCAGTACATTATCTGGCTGTCAATCAACAATCTATTAAAAATGTAAAGATAAAACATGAAATAGTTAAATGTTGAGGATGAACTTCGGTGCTCACAAGCACAAATCAATGAATTATTTATATGCTTTTACATTTAGCAAATGTTGTTGGTTAACGTATCACAGACAAGTAACTTTAGTTATTTAAGTTTAACGTGTAGGCACCGGATATTATTATTATTTTATCATGTACTCAGTGTAGTCAGTTAATATCTTCATTGAGGATTACATGTATATGATAGGCTTTTATAATTAGTTTTTTCAGTCTGTAATGAATATTTATAGTTGGAATAATTCAGTATTTCTATGGGCACTACATATACATGAAAGGGTACACTCTTTTTGAGTCAATAATGGAAATGACTGTAATTCACATTCTATTCAAGATAGAAGGTTATTTATATATCATTAACCCTCCCATGTCTATCTACTATGTATATACAAGACATATGTAATGTGTTATTTAAGTTTGTGCATATATAAATATATTTAATTTTTTTTAGGTATTTTCCCCTGAAGAAGGGAACGTTGGTTCCCGAAATGCATTGGGCGGCATTTCTCCAGAATTGATATGATGAACACAACAGACATAAGTCGTCATATGAAAAGTATCATGTTGTAGATAATGCAAAGGATTTATTTTGAAGTAGACAGTATCCTGTCATGCTCTTGAATGTATAGGGATACCTGTATTGTTATATTGTATAATCAAAATGGTACTTACAACTGAACATATGTGAATTGTGAGATAATGTCTACCACTAAAAAAGAAGTTGAATTCACAAAAAATTAGTATGTCTTATTTATATTGTATGATTATTCAAAAAGGTTTTTGGGAATAATTCTCCTCTTGGAACAGTGCACGCTGCATGTAGGTCTTTGCCTTCATTCTATTTCAGGTTTCACAAATTGTGTAGCCAACACAATTGGTAGTGTTGCACCCTTTAGTTTACAGGATTAACAATTTTAGAATGATCAACTGTTGAGTGCTCCTCCACCACTTCGTATTAAACACTGTTGGGCCACTTTAACCTCTCTTATGCTCATGACGAGCTCAGCTCGTCATGAGACACGGTTGCGCTGTGCGTCATGACCCGCGCAGCACTCACACGCGGGGATAATTCCCCCATAGTGCTGAGCGGTCCGTAGCAACGGGCGTGGTCATGACAGCGCCACTGTGCTGCATGACAAGCCAAACTCGTCATGAGCACCGGGGCGCTGTGCGCCCCCCCCTCCCCCCAGCACAGCGGGGGAATTACCCCCGCGGCCAAGGGGTTAAGTAAGCACCCATTTCATTGCCATTTCATCCCAGTTTTTTTTGCAGTAATGTACGGTATGTTATAAGCTCCATTGTCCTTACTACTTTTACCTCATTTCCCCAATGCAGAATGTGGGGATTTCCAGAGGTAGCCATTACAGTGTAATGCATTTATTTGCTTCCACCTTCATTTTATGTCAGAATATCATATACAGAAATAGTGCATGAAATACAAATTGTGTCCTAAATATTGTGTAGAAAAATATTGTGCCATTGGTTTAGATTTTCCATTAACTCAAAATGGGGATATATTTTTGTATAAATGCAATCAACAAGAGAGAAAGAGTCAAAAAGGCCACTCCTGTACCCCTTAGAAATAATGAATTTCAATCAACATAAGAGTGCCAGCATAACTTAAGAGAAATACAAGACAAAGGAGGTTGAAGGCAAGGTATAGTTACTACCACCAGAAGGGAATTCACAGTTAGTATGGAGGTAAGCTGCACTTGCTCAGTGTAAAGTAAAAGGACCCTCAGGCCCCAACTGAAAGTTGGTAGCCGGTTGTCTTCATTGGGTCCTTAAAGTAGAAAAGAGATCAGAGTTGGTGATGAAAGTGAAATAAAAGGAGTGTGGACTACTCCCCAAACCGAAACATTCTTTTTAATAAGAGGATAGTTCTAACTCCATTAAAACCAGTGAAAAAAATGCAGACTAGTAAGTGGTTGTGTTAATTTGAACCAACAAGTCCTCTTAATAGAAAAAATTGGTCAACATGTTTCTGCTAATAAGCCAAAGATCAGCTTAGCATTCGTCAGGACTAAATAAAGGGTTTTTCACTCCATGGTTGGTACACGCTAAGGTGTCCAAACCTATGGTGCGGACAGAAAACTATTACAACCTTATCTGTAAGAGTTTAGGCAGGTATTGTCTCCTGTGGCCTCTCCGAATTGCGGGAGGCAGGGAAATAAATAATTCTTGGTGAAAACACCTCATGGGCTTGTGGCAGGGGGATATCTTCACGCCCAGTCAATTTGTATCTGGGCGACTGCCCGCCGTTAGACCTAAAGTGTCCACATCCGCAGCCCGAAGCCTTCTTCTATATGGTTCCTGCCCACTAGAGGGCTTTAATACAGGTTCTCTTCCGATAATGGGTGACTATAAGCAACAATGATATAAATGTACAAGCGCTCACCAGAGAGCTGTGTTTGTATAGAAAAAATTATCTGAATTGCCACTGTGTAACGTATCGTACAACTACCCAAATATAGAATGATATGCATTATTATTCTTTGCACATAATCACCCCCCTTATTATAAGATTTGAAAGCGATATGTATTTGTGAAAGTGTAACCTTTTGTAAAAAGCGATGTCCAAAAAACACATGATTAAATGAAAAACTACATTTCCCATCTAACTTCCTGCCTATGGACAGGAAGTGAGATCAGCAGCAATTGTTTGTGGCGGGTTTTTGAAATATAGGAGGAGTCTGTGACCCTGTACCCTTACCGTGAACAAGCAACAGTGGGTTGCGAAACGCGTTGGTTTTGTGCTTATATGCTTAAAATCTGACCAAATAAATTTTGAAACTTGGGAAGTAATTCCTTTGTGAGTGCGGACTTTCTCTATCGAATGATGGATTTGTGGAATATATTACCTACTGACGGTCGCCAGTAGGTAGGTATAGTTAGGACCTAGTTTCCATAGGAAATCCTCAACATTCTATTTGGAATAACTTTGGCCCTGGTGGAAGAATCTTTGCAAATTTCTCAAAGAAGATGGCTCGGTCTGCTGCGCTCCTTCCCTGAAAGTTTGGGGGGGATTGGTCAAGTGGGGGCTGAGATAAAAGGGGGGTCCCAAAACGTGTTTTCTCCATGTTATTTTCCATAGGACGTTTAGACAAGGCTACAGGTCGAACGGCTGAATGGATTTATAAGAAATTTGGCAAAACTGTAGAGTCCGGTTCGCAGATTACGCTTTTTTTGGAATGGTGTAAATCCGTTCAGTAGTTGCTGAGAAAATTAAAGTTAAAGTCAATTATATATCTATACGCACGCACGGGTGCGCGCACCCAAGCGGCTGCGCGTGAGCGGAATTTTTTTTTGCTGCGTGACGTCTGTTAACGTTCGATTCGAAGGAAATCAGGAAGTGTTGACTGCCATTTTGTCACTGCGAGTAAATATATTGCTCATTTCAAAGCGTTGGAACATGGAAAGGGGAGAAGGTAGAGATTGTCTTGCGGCGTAGGTTTTCTCAGGGTGTGTAGTAAGGCCCTTAAACGCGAAAATATATATATATATATATTTTTAAGTTGCGGGGTGCGCGCACCCGGTCGCGCACACCCATTTACAAGAGTGTGAAAATGGAGATAAATCAGAAGTTTGAGTGCTTAGATATAAGGTGGCTCTGAAAAGAGCCCTTGTATTAATTGAGTTTTTTCTGCATTTATAAGTAAGTACCGATGCAGAGCCTGATGTTGCAGAGGAAGATTCTGTTTCCCTCATCCATGAAATGAACACTGTCTCTCCTATAGACGTCTTGCATGTGGTAACGCAAGTTGTTGTGGTAAATAGAACCCATGCTATAATCTCTGAGGAAAGCAGAAACAGATTTATTTACATGTCTCCTTGCTCTCTCAATTTGTGCACAATGTTGATTGGACCAATTCCATTTCTGTCTTTGGCATATATTGGAATATACCAAGGCAGTTTGAGGAAAAAGTGTCATCAATTGTCGAAAGGTGTCTTTTAGAAGCATTTCCAGACCTACCCCAGTCATTGTGCCTAGATCGTTCCCACCACAGTGCACAAATATAAGGTCTGGTTCTGGGAGATGCATAAAAGTTTTCACCAATGGAATCAATTGGTGACATTTCAATCCTCTTTGGCCAATCCACGTTATGTGTACATTTGCTAAATCAAGGTTGGAAATACCTCTGCTTGCTGCATATTTTCCACTCCAGTGAATATAACTGTGTCCTAAAAGCCAAACCTTCATTTTCAAGGGATATGCAGTCGTACTCCGATGGGTTCTGGAAGTGGAATGGTAGTTAGAAGCTGAAAGTCAGGATAAAAAAAAATGAGGCTGGGTGTGGTTGAAAAAATAAAAATGATTGGTTGATTGTAATACCTCAAGATTGAAGACTACGTTGCATGTTAATGTTTATGTAAAATGAAAAGTTCTATTGGGTGTGAAAAAAATGACAATTAACAGAGCTGTGGATTGGCAGGTGTTTCTGGAGGGAAAACAGTCTTGTTAGTTTGCTGTAGAACGTTGAGATATGAACTTTTGACCTGTGCCTTCAGCCAGGTGCAGAATGAGGTGTTACCATGGAAACAGCCAGAGATGGCAGTGGGTGATGGGTGACTTTTATGTGACATTAAAAATATTGTGAGGGACAACCAATTGAAATGTAAATTTGATTTTACAATTTTGCGTGACGAAATATGATTGGCTGAAGAGAGTTATATGAGTCTGTATTGACTGGATATCTGTGCCATTGAATTTTGGTTGCAGTGATAGACGCTTAATAGAGAGTTCCGTCAAACGAATATCTGTTTTGTGACTGTCACTGTTGTACATCGTACAAAGCATTGGTAAAGGTAAGTCTGTAACAGTTTGTTTTATCATGTACCGTAAAATATGGTTCAGTCACAAACATTGATTGATTTTCCTAGTAGCCTGAAAGAAAACTAATTTTTGTCTGTCATAATGTGTTGTATTTCTAAAACTATTTTTTTCATTTAAATGTGAAATACGCAGTATAAAATATGTTTAATATAGAGAGTAATTATTTGTGAGATTTTGAAGCTTTTATATATAATGAGAGAAGTTGTTCATGAAGTGAAAAAATGATATTAGCAGAGAGACAGATAATGCAGATAGAGAGAGAAATGGTAAATTACTTGTGATACCGTCGTCAAAAAATGCTAATGGTTAATGAATGTGTAAACTTTTTGTCAGACGACAAAATTACAGGGCGGTTTCTGGACGCGGCCTGCATTGGTGGGCGTAGTTTGAGAGGGGCAGGTAGTGAGTGAAATAAAATGAAAAGTTGGTATATTACTTGTGATACCGTCTTGAAAAAGTGGTAATGCTTAATGAATTCTTAAAGTTTCTGTCAGACGACAAAATTACAGTGTGGTTGGTGGCCGTGGCCGGCACTGGTGGGGGTGGGGCGAGAGGGAGGGGGAAGGGGGCCAAAGTGGTAAAGCTTAATGAATTCTTAAACTTTCTGACAGACGACAAAATTACACTGTGGTTTGTGGCCGCGGCTTGCACTGGTGGGGTGAGAAGGGGAGGTGGTCGAGTAAAATAAAATGAAAAGTTTTGACCATGAGGTTGTACACAGATTTGTGCAGTAAATGTGTTCGTAAATTGAGGTACCAAACGGAGTATAAAAATATCTCTCTCACTCCTGCTGTTTGATTGCATCTTCATGTCCCTTCTGTTTTCCGTCTCCGTTGCCCTGTGTTATCTTATTGTGTGTGTGTCTGTCTGTGTCTGCCTTCAGTCCGGGCTGAGGAAGTTTGCTGTGGAGGCACACACAGATAGTCCTATCAAAGTAGTTGGAACGTTTTCTAAAAAATAATTATATAATTGCATTGCTTTTTTGAAGCGCTAGTGAATGTTTTCTTTCACAATTACCGCTTGGTTGCTTTCACAGAGCAGAGGGTATGTCGTATTTCACTAGTTAGTGCCTCTGCATCTGCAGTTCATTCTCTGGTGGCTGGCGGAGAACTGTTTGTTATTGTGGAGATGAAAGCGTGATAAGGAGTGAAATACGACATAGCGTCTGGCCTGTAGAAGCGTGGGAGCAGTGATTAACTCTGAGTCAAGCGGAACTGTGGCGGTGCTTGGTAACAGTAATACATTTTTTTTAACAGAGGTACAACTGTCTGTACGGTGCGCGACCTACTAAGAAAGAGTTCACGGGCCGTTATAGGCTTGCGGGTTCTAGTATCAGTAAGTCAGGTCGACAAAAGAAAACATTAAGTTAGTACAGCTGAGGTTACGTGGAACACATGAATACTCTTTCAATATACAATCATTTCAGTTGAGATTATGGATTAAAAGAGAGAACGTGTATATTTGAAATGTTTATTCAGAAATGCACTGTTTTGAAGGCAAGTCCCTTATGTAATATGAGTACAGACATTGCAAAAAACAAAATAATCGGTATAGTCAGTAGTACATGGAATTCAAACGCTATAGTTGATGAAAAATGAATATAGTTTCGCAAAATTAATTGTACACTGTTATAAGGAAGTATACTATATTTTAATGTATGGAAGAAGGTCTCTGGCCTTTCAGTTTAGGAACGATATATGAAAATGCTAGTGGTTATACATCATCACTTTATCAATCAGCTGTCTACATGCGAAGCACTATCAAGTTTGTGTTACGTAACTGTGTTAAAGCGACAAAATGGCGAGAGGTGCATGTATGTAATCTTTTGGATCGTTCGCAAATCAGTGTTGAGAAGAACTACTGTATTGAGATATCTTTAGAAGGTTGCAGTATTGCATTTGAAATACAGCACGAAAAACAATGGAAATATTATTGAAAGAATATATTTTTCTCCTATGTATTTAAAAAAAATTATTTTTATGGAAAATTAAAGGAGCAGAGGCGTGTGAGGCGGAAATAAGCAGTTGAAAGGCGAAATGGCGTTTACAGTTATAAAAAACTCATTCTATATTTACACATTAATCAGGGCACATGTAGCATATATTAGCGAGTTTTGCTTCGAGTACGTTTGAAATAACATAAGATAAGATATGCAATAGAATTGTTGAGATTAGAGTTTAAAAAAAAAAGGTGAAAATCGAGTAGCTGAAGAAAAAAATTTAGTCCACATAAAAGACCAAAATTTAACCAGCAGGAAATCATAATGTTCACTGTTAGTAAAGCCAATAGGTCTGTTCTTGTTAAGAAAATATCCAAAAGAACGTGAAGAACATAGGGAGGCAAAAGGAAATGTGGACGTCAATGGCTTGCATAAGAGTTATCCTACCATTGTGTAGACAAAGTAGACAGCAACTGCTTCTAACAGGAAATCACCGTTATCATCTGAAAACATGTCAGCCATCCAATTGAAAAGAGGAAAGCAGCATTCATGATTTGTTATTATCGGAGCCTCTTTTACCATCAGAGGACAGCTCGGTGGGTTTTCGATGTAGCTCTCTGTTAGGAAAGAGTCATCCGACCATTGTGTAGGCAAAGTAGGTAGCAACTGCTTCTAACAGGAAATCACTGTTATCATCTGAAAACATGTCAGCCATCCAATTGAAAAGAGGACAGCAGCATTCATGATCTGTTATTATCGGAGCCTCTTTTACCATCAGAGGACAGCTTGGTGGGTTTTCGATGTAGCTCTCTGTTAGGAAATCTTGCGCCACTGCGAATATATTCCAATGACCCAGAACTCCTTGTATCGCTGCAAAGGCCATAATCCCTCCGTTGTAACAAAGCTGTTCATGATCAATTAACGGATTCATGAGGTGATTGTAATTTGCTTCAGGAGGTACCAAGTTGCAGAGACATAAGTCCAGGGCCCACATGAAATCACAGCTCAGGCAATGAAATACAGGCTGCACACAGGTGAAATACGAATATCGAAATGATAATCGATATGAAGTATTCAAAGTCGAGAGTGCTAAGGTGCCGTAGTAGTGAAGCATCCTCTGTCGAAATAGTTCTAAGTGTTCCGGCTCGTTTGCGAAGACAGGAGGGACATCCATTTTGAAATAAACAAGATGGTAACACAAACGTCGCAGCACTGCCAGTTCAACAGGAAGTCCACAGAAATAGGTCGCCGGCTATGGAGTGAAGAGTAGCAGAATGACATGATAAAATTTCTAGCAGAGTAGTCACTTAAATATTGCTTAGTAGTTATAAAAAAAAATAGCCTGTCTTGAAGTGGAGGATGCGTTAAAAAATAAGGGAGTCATTTCAGCAAATTGTAAAGGAAGGTCACTTTTTTTTTAAACGAATGCTGTTGTCTGTGAATATTAGCTAAGTGAAAGATATGTGTGTGAACAGATGCTACGTTAACTTCTAAATGTGACAATAGAGCTGTTGTTCATGTCTTCGGATTCAAGGTCGGTATTCGCTGCCAGATGGAAACATCAAGGATCGCATGCGTGGGGTAGATAAACTACATTCTTAAAGGGAAGCTAATGGAGAGGTATTATTACCGCGTTAGCTTTGTCGTTTAAAAAATCATAGTGATTTTCATTATATGTAAAAAAAATATCACTGAAGAAGAATGAAAAAAAATCGTTATAATAACAGGCACTGGTGTATTTTTGAAAAGGTGTGCAACATTACAGGAATTGTAATTAAATAAAAAATGTAATTGAAAGTGTATGGTTTAAAAATGAAATGTAAAGGTTTAAAGCAGGAGTTTTCAAAGCGGTCCTGGAGGGCCAGATGCATGGTAGATAAAAAAAATCACTACATGTTTTTCAATGGGATTATGTAAAAAATATGTGTCTTTATCTACTATTTAGTTTTTCAGCCTGTTGCCTATTCTTTGACTTTTACTATTCTTGTGTCTTATACATTTTCCAGGGGAGGCTCTAGGCTCATGGTGGCCCTGGGCAGGGAGCGTAGGTAGGGGGCTTTGTAACAGGGGGTCCGGGTGGGGTGGAGTGCGGAGTTCAGTGAAGAGGGTGGGGGGGTCAGGGTGTTTGGTAGTGGAACAGAGCCAAAGGATGGCAAATTTCTGGTATGGGCCGCCACGCAAATATGTATCCATCCTCAGAGAATTATTATATTAAGGATATATATTAACATGGTGGCCCCTGGGGTTTGGTGGTCCTGTGCAGGTGTACTGCTTGCATATGCCTAAGGCTGGCCCTGTATTTTTTGTCTATGCACTTGGGGCCTTATTTATGAAGGCCTTGCGCCACCGGTGCGTCACTTTTTCCCATATTAAAAGTGACGCACCGGCGGCGCAAGGTCTTCATAAATAAGGCCTTTGTTTTTTGTGACTTGGGCTTTTAGGTATGAAGGCCTAGTGTCGCAGGTGCATCAGTTTTAGCATGGGAAAAAGTGACATATCTATGGCGCAACGCTTTCATAAATGAGACATTTTGTACCTTATTTTAATGATAGAGAATTTTGGGGAATTTATCAGTTATGCTTGTTCTTTGCTATAATGGCTGTATGTTGTGTAAGAAATAAGTCTGTAATAAGTTAATTAAATTTTATTATTTCCTTTCTTATAGTGTTTGGTGCTAAAAAGCAACAACCTGCCTTCTGAATGATACAATTTGAGGAATTATATTCATTTTTTTCAGGTGAGTTGGTATTTTTTGCATAGGCAGCTTTGAAAAAAAACGTGTGTATGGTTTCAAAATGAAATGTAAAGGTTTAAAGCAGGAGGTTCCAAAGCGGTCCTGGAGGGCCAGATGCATGGTAGATTAAAAAAATCACTACATGTTTTTCAATGGGGTTATCTAAAAAATATGTTTCTTTATCTACTGATTAGTTTATCAGCCTGTTGCCTATTCTTTGACTTTTACTATTGCTGTGTCTTATAAATTTTTCAGGGGCGGCTCTAGGCTCATGGTGGCCCTGGGCAGGGAGCATAGGTAGGGGGCCTCGTAACAGGGGGTCTGGGCGGGGTGGAGTGCGGAGTTCAGTGAAGAGGGGGGGGGGGTCAGGGTGTTTGGAAGTGGAACAGATCAAGAGGATGTCAAATTTCTGGCATGGGCCGCCACGCAAATATGTATCCATCCTCAGAGGATTATTATATTAAGGATATATATTTACATGGTGGCCCCTGGGGTTTGGTGGTCCTGTGCATGTGTACTGCTTGCATATGCCTAAGGCCGGCCTTGTATTTTCTGTCTATGCACTTGTTTTCTGTCACATGGTCTTTTTGATATGAAGGCCTAGTGTCGCTGGTGCATCAGTTTTAACATGGGAAAAAAGTGACATATCTATGGCGCAACGCTTTCATAAATGAGACATTTTGTATCTTATTTTAATGATAGAGGATTTTGGGGAATGTATCTGTTATGCTTGTTCTTTGCTATAATGGTTCTATGTTGTGTAAGAAATAAGTCTGTAATGAGTTAATTCAATTTTATTATTTCCTTTTTTATAGTGTATGGTGCTGAAAAGCAACAACCTGCCTTCGGAATTATACAATTTGAGGAAATATATTCTTTTTTTCAGGTGAGTTAGTTTTTTTGCTTTGGCAATTTCTTTGGGTGCTCATGAAAATAATAAAGAATCTTTTTTAAAATGTTTGGAACATGATTTTATCTTAAATTTTTCACATGGGTTGTATCTGCTTATACTAGATATGTATTTTGAGATGTTCTCCACTGACAGTTGAAATTATTTTTTAATGGGCTTGGTGCATGTGTTCTTTTGGAAGGAGTTCAGATTTATGGATCATTGGAGTATAACTCTTTCAGGTTTCCATTACTTAATTCTTGTGAAGTGTTCATTATTTTTGAAATCTTGTTGCATTATGTTTGGCAGTCTTTCACCTTTATTTACAGAGAGGTATTATGATATGGTTCTAGGTTTTGATGGGTATCTTTCCTGCATGTCTGTGATTATACTATGTATAGGCACTGTTTTACATATTAATGCAGATCTTTATTATGAGGTGGTTCTTCATGGTTAGTATGACATTTTGTATATGCTATGACATTTACATGGTGAGTATGCTGTTGAAACGTAAAAGGAACTGTCTCTGTGGGAAGTAGTATTCTGTTAAGTGAATGCTATGGTTTGTATAGTGTGATCCTTCTCTTCAGAGTGCATATAGTTTATATTGCACTTTGTACTGGTGAACTCAAAAAATGGGTCTCTAAAAATTAATTGTACAGTTAATTAATATTTCTGATATCTCCAAAATCTAAAAATAAATTTTACAGTAAAATGTCTTTTAACATCAGTAATTATTTAATGGAAAAAAAGTTCAGTGTTAATGTTTAGGGTTATATTGCCAATTTCTTTTCAAAACAAGAGGAATGTGGTATCTTACAATATATAGAGTTAATAAGTTAGAAATTATAAAAATATATGTAGTTTAAAAATTAGTAAAGGTACTTTTAAGTTATACACTGATGAAAAAAGATATAATTTAGTCTCTATATTTTTTTAAAAGAATACAGAAGAATAAAAACAGTCTAGTTATGGAGAATTGCTCAGAAGAGAATGAAATTCATTTTGACATCATTAACGAAGTGATGGAGGAAATTTTAGACGCGGACTTTGGAGAGGAAATAGATGAAAATGATGATTTTATGGACATATCTTTAGACTCAGCTTACTTAGAGATGGTAGAAGGAGATGAGGACTTTGGACTTGAAGAAGTCCCTGATGATCAAATGGTGGAAGTTCTTCTAAATTATGAACTTTTGAATTTGATAGCAAAGCATTTGTGAAGACAGTTTTCTTGACCTATTCGTCGATGATCTGCTTTATGAGAGTGATAAGACATGTTCTCATGAAGTGTAAAAGAGATTGTAGTAAAAAAGATTAAAACATCTACAATGACCTATAGTTCTTGAAAAAAGTGTACTGTTTGTATGCTTTAAAAATTAGAAAAAAAAAATAATGTTAAAACAGATATGGAGTGTGATAAATTTAGAACCAACATTCACTGCAGGATTTCCTACTCTGTTCAGAGACTTTCTGTTATTTTCTTTATTCTATTAGGAAATTAATCTGTGGTTTTAATTTGTACGGTATATGTTAGTATTGAACTATAATATTTGTTATGTTTGTGTTTTACAGGTTGACAATTTCATCAAAATTTTAAATTAAGATGCCGACCAGAATTGAAAAAAAAAACCTCTATAAACGGACTTACAATTTGAAGAAGAAAGGAATCGAACAATTATCAAACGAAGAAAGGACGGATAAAAAGAAGAGTGCTCCTGGTAAGCAAACCAAAAAGTTTTTGAAAGCAATTTTGGGAAGGAAAAAGTCCAGAAGAAGAAAAGGATATCAGTATCGAGAAGGAGATATGGAATCAAAGATAAAAATGTTTCTGGAATCAGGAGACAGGAAAAAGAGTACAGTAAAACCCGGACTAATCAATTTAGCCAAATCAGGAAGCGTATGTTTTACAACAGAGTAGTTTCGAATTTATTACAAAAGGAGAAAGTTTCTAAAAGAACATCTGCTTTTCTTAAGAAGAAACAATATATAGAGGGCATTGTTGAGCGCGCGTTTGAGACAAAAAGAAAATTATTTATTTTAGTACTTAATAGAATAAATACTCTAAATAAGGCAATACGAGTTTTAAAAGGTAAAAGTAAATGGAAGAGACACATAAATAGGAGTAATTTTTGTAAAGTGTTTTCTGGGAAGTGGATGCATACTTCAACTTCTGAGCCATTTTTCAATAAAGAAAGTTACTTTCAAAGTAACGATCTGTTGCATGCAGTTGACACCAGTGGTCGGGCATATGAGGTGAAGGATGGTTGTGTAATTGAGAAAGAGAAAATTGTGGTTAGAAATGCAGAAGAGGTTATGGCTGGAGAAGCTTTAGAGGGACGTCCTAATGTTCCTGTTTACAGTTGGAATTGTAGTAGCATTTGTAGTGTACGACAGGATTCAATTGATTTCTTTCGCAATTTCTTACGTAAGTACACTAAAGAAAGTTAAAAAAAAAAATTAGAATGTTGCAAGAATTAGATCATTGCAGAGTGCGAGAAAAAATAGGTCTGCAAGGTCATTCACTGGCTTGTCTTTCTAAAAAAATATGCCAGAGTGTGTTTCATCACTTCAGGATGTTAGCAGTGCATCATACTGAAATGAGAAAATTAGTGAGAAAGTTGTATTATGCAAAAAGTCCAGCACTTAAACTTAAACAGTTAAATAGTACTCTTTTGCATGGATGTAAATTAGATGTTAAGAAGATTTGTGCAGAAATTGAGGTAAGTTATTTTGGTCCAGAGGAAGACAATGCAGAAACTGATATAATTATAGAAGGAAATGTATTAGAAAATGTTGGACATGTTAATATTGAACATTTTGACCAGGATATAATAAAGTTTAAGGTAATTGCAGGTGAGAAACTAAATTTTTCTTGTGTTTGTTGTCGACGCATTCATTACAAAAGTCAAACTAGGTTAGTTGATTTATATTTAAAAAGTGAAGATGAAAGTAATGGTCAATGGAAAGATTTTGCAACTTATTTGTTGGTGGAAAACTATTTTGATTTGGCTTTTGAGCAACGTGTTTGTAAATATTGTTATAATAAATTAAATGAAAATAAAATGCCTGCTAGAGCTGTTCATAATAATCTAGAGTTGATAAATATTCCATCAGAATTGATAGATTTAAATACTTATGAGACTATTCTGATTCAATGTGTACATCCTTTTCAGGCTATTGTTCGTATGGAGCCTAAGACTGGTAAATTAAATCCTTCAGATTTACAAAGAGGATTAAAGGGTAGAGTTGTATATTTGCCACTTGATTTAAAAAGAAATATGGAAACAATTGGTGTTGAAAATGTAGAAGAGGAACCTCTAGTTATTCTAGTTAATGGTGTACCTACAAAGAGTAAGAAAATCTGGCAAGATTTAGTGGATGTTAGAAAAGTGAAAAAGGCAACGTTGTATTTAGTCCAAAACAATAAGTACTATAAAGATGTATACGTAGAACAAGAAGATGTAAGTGAAGAAGAGGACAGTGATTTGTCTAGTGGACAAATTGAAAAAGTTGACGTATCCAGAAGTGAAGAAATTTATGAACATTACAGTGTTCATCCACTGCATTCCAAAGAAGCAATAGGGAATGCTATTGAATTATTTCAGATGAAAAAGGCAAAAGGAAATCCTATTAGTGTGTGGGAAGAAAGTTTGGAAGGTTGTTGTTTTCCACAGTTATTCCCTACAGGTGAAGGTACACGATATGATGATCGACCTATGCAGATTCCTGCATCTGAATACCGGACAACAAGATTATATGCAGAAGATCCGAGGTTTTGCCAATGCATTCCATATTTGTTTCATCTTCTGTTTGAGAGTGACTTATCTGGTCTGTCTTATGCAGTAAACCATATCTTAAAAAGTGGAGTTCATCTGCATAATATTTCAGCAAAGGAATTTATGGATAAAGTGCAACAGAAAGATAGTGTTTTGGATTCACACCTAATTAATTTAATGGCTTGTCAGTGTGGTACTAATGAGTATTGGTACCATCGTCATGGAGATTTGAAGTGCATGCTTAGAAACTTAGGAGCACCAACATGGTTTTTAACTCTAAGCTGTGCAGAGTATGCTTGGGAAGATTTACTTGAATTTCTTTGGGAGGCGAATGCAAACATAGAAAACATAAACTACAAGACACCTGGAGAACTGTGTTCATTAGATCCAGTTAATGTTTGCAGATATTTTAATCATACATTTGAAGCTATGATGTCTTTCATTACAAACAAGAAAAATCCGCCTCTTGGTGAAGTACTGGATTTCTTTTGGAGAAAAGAATATCAAGCAAGAGGTGCTCCTCATATTCATATGCTGTTATGGATCAAGTATGCTCCTAAATTTGGAACAGACTCGGATGAGACTGTACTGTCTTTTATTGAACAGTATGCCACTTGTGACATACCTAATAGTACAACTGATAAGGACTTAAGAGGAAAAGTGTTACGTTTTCAAATTCATCGTTGTGGAAAATATTGTCGGCGAAAATTCAAATCAAAGAGCAAATTCTACACCAAATGTCGTTTTGGATTTGCACGACCGGTACTTTCAAAAGGAAGAGTCAACAATTTGATGTCATGTTTGCGACATAATATCAGAAGAAGGTCACCTAAAAATACGTACAATTTAAGAAGAGGTGAAGAATCCAAATATATAAATGACTATATCCCAGTCATTTTGTCCATGTGGAATGCTAACATGGACATACAATATGTTGCAGACAATTCTATTGCTGTGGCTCGAAATGTAACGTCTTACATCACGAAATCTGAAAAGACGGAATTGAAGGAGATGTGGGAAGACATTTCTCATGAAAAGAGCCTAAGCAAGAAATTGTATACGTACAGTTTGAAGATGCTGTCTCATCGAGAAATTGGAGCATATGAATGTTGTGACCGATTATCATCAGCAAGTCTTTATGCTAAATCAAGGACTATTCTCTGGGTGAGTTTGGGCCTTGCAGAAACACGAAACCGTGTTCTGAAACCTGTGCAAGAAATTGAATATTTAGCCCAGAAAGAACCAAACAGTACAGACATTCTGAAAACAAATATGCTGGATACATACTATCCAAATAGAAGTACTCTGCTAGAAAACATTTGTCTGTATGAAATACTTCAAAACTACACTTTTAAAATGAATGTTACAGAGAACATTGATAAAGGTGTACACGCTGTAATTGGACATGAAGGATGTCTGGTGAAACAAAGAAAAGGACACTTGATTAATCATCGGAAACTGAGTTGCGAAACACCTGACAAAAGAGAATTTTACTATTTTGCTCTTTTGCAACTCTTTAAACCATGGCGTAGAGAAGAGGAACTTCTTGGAGACTTTGATTGTTATGAAGATTCATTCAACGCATCTAAAAGTAGTATTGAATGTCCTGTTTTTAGTAATTATCACCAAATGTTGAATGATGAAATAGAGCAAGAAGCGACAATTGCAGCGGAGATTGCTAGAGATAGTTCACAAGGTAGTCAAAGTTCGGCTTCATTAAGTCAAGATCCACTGGGACAACCAATTATCCAAAATGAAGCAGCCACCGCCATGGATGAGGTGGAAAGAGCAATGCAGCAAGGTCAAGAGGAAGTAATCAACTTAGAAGAATTAAAGAAGCAGTTTAATGTTGAGCAAAGACAGATATATGATGAAGTGACAGAGCATATTGAGCATGGCTTTCGTCATGAGAGAAAAGATTGCTCATGTATGTCATTTGAACCTATTCGATTATATGTAAGTGGAGAAGCTGGGACTGGTAAAAGTTTCCTAATTAAAGGAATTACTACATATTTACAGCAAAGAACTCAGTCAACACTGTCGTGTGTTGTTACTGCTCCAACTGGATTGGCAGCACATAATATTAAAGGTATTACTTTACATCGTTTACTGATGCTGCCAGTTGAACATGAAAATAAATTACAATATCAGAAGCTATCTGGAGAAGCTTGTTTTGAAGTTTCTAGAGTCCTTAAAAAAATGAAACTTCTTATTATTGATGAAGTAAGCATGGTATCCAATTTAATGCTTGCTTTTGTGCATTTAAGAATGCAACAGACACTTAAGACAGAGTATGATGTGTTATTTGGAGGTAAACATGTCATAGTTTTTGGAGATCTACTGCAGCTAACTCCGGTGAAAGGACAACCTGTATTTGAAACTGTTACACATGAGGAGACCAGAAAGTGCCTGGGCAGTATTGGAAATGTTAATATATGGTCACATTTCAAATATACTGAACTGATTCAAAATATGCGACAGGCAAAGGATACTAAATATGGAAATATTCTTCAAGATATTAGGATTGGAAAACTAACTGAAGATGCGAAACACACTCTACGAACACGATTACTTTCCAAGCTGTTTCCTAATGAAGATAATGTACCTGAGAAAATATATAGTAAAGAGGTAGCAGATAAGTCAGTGATATGCTTGATGCCAACTCTGAAAGAATGTTCAGTTTTTAATGAGAAAATGTTGAATTTAGAAAATCAAGAAATTAAGAAACTGGAAGCTAAAGATAGAATAGAGCATGAAGGTAGTACTATTGTTTTGTCTGAAAAGTTGAAGTTAAAATTGGATTCTCTTCAAAAAACTATATCTAAAACTGCTGGTTTAGAGAAAAATCTGTATGTATGTTTAAATTGTCGGATAATTTTAAGGAGAAATTTACATGTAGAAAGAGGATGGGTAAATGGAGCAATGGGTAATGTTGTTGGTTTTGTCAATTATACAAATAGAGATGAGATTGAATTTTTGAGAATAAAATTTGATGGAATTGAGGAAGTTCAACAAATTAGTCGATGTTCAACTCGTTTTTTTCTTGTGAAAGACTTATATGTCCGTCGTAAGCAATTTCCAATTTGTTTGGCATATGCAGTGACTATACACAAATCTCAAGGTTTAAGTGTAGATTGTGCTTTGGTAAATATTGGAAGCACTGTATTCAAAGAGGGTATGGCGTATGTTGCTCTATCGCGAGTTAGAACTTTATGTGGACTTTATCTAATTGATTATGATGAGACAAAGATTAGTGCAGATTTAAATTGTGTGAAGGAGTATAATAGTTTAAGAAGAGAATATGCTCCAAGTTTACCTCAATATCCTTTAATTGAAAGGCGTATGGTTGGTCACAAAAGGAAAAATGAGGAGAGTTGTGCTGAAGTAGTCGAGAAACGACGAAAAAAAGATGTAGCTGTTGTTGGTAGGCGTAAGAAAACTGTTAGTATTGAAGAGATTGTTGGATTTAAGTTTGAAAACAGGTCTGGTGTCAACTGCTATGCAAATGTAGTAGTTAATGTTGTTTTCTTTCTGAAAAATGTTAAGGAACATATTATAGAAAATCAGGAGCAAACATTTTGCTATTCTTTAAATTCTATATTTGAAAAATGTAGTAGTGGTGATAGTGTAGTAGCAAGTGTTTCAGAACTAAGGAATGTTTTAGACATATGTGCAGGAGTAAATCAATTTTCTCAGAATATTCAGCAAGATTGTCAGGAATTTATTATGTATATGTTTACAGTTTTGGAAGATGAAAGTGTAGATATTGATAGTCTTTTTGGCCTTTCTTATAAATGGGAACATAATTGTGATAATTGCTCATTTTCAAGTCGTACTGATATACACAGTGAAAGATTTATATATTTAACATTACCAGACTGCAAAGAAGTGTCTTTTAATAAACTAGTTAAAGATGCGCATCAGAACATGGTCTGTTCTCAATGTAAGTCTGAAATGTTATCAACTTTATTTATCCATAGATATGGACAATATGTAATTTTAATGTTTCAACGATGCAGAGCTGATGGGAGTAAATTGTCAACTTTAATTAAAAATGTTGTGGCTTCTCAAGTATCTATTTCTAGAAGAACATTTGTAACTGTAGCCATTATTTTTCATGAAGGGCCTTCTACATCATCAGGACATTATACAGCTTATTTGAAGTGTGCAAGTGGCTGGACGCTTTGCAATGATAGCCAATTGACTTTTAAGAAACGTTTGCCTTTTGCCTTAACTAACTCTTATCTGTTATTTTTGGAACCCAAATTTCAGTAGAATGACTTGCTGTAGGAAGATGAATACTGTAAAGATCTGAAACTTACTAGTTTACAAATATCATGTGACTGAGGGTGTACAAATCTATAAATGAAATTTGTGTTTGGCATAGTGATAACATCAGGTACAAATTTACTTAATGTTTGATGGTATAAAACATGTTACAAATTTTAATTGTAAAGGTTCAGAAAAGAATAGATAAGACTAAGATTAAATAATTTCAGAAAAAAACTTCTTAACTCATAGTATTTGGCCACGTGTAAAAATATGAGAGAAGAAAATGAGTACTTTAAATAATTATTTTAGAAGTTATATGGACGCAAGTTTTTGGGAGAGGTATTTAAAAGATAATGAGTTAGCTTATACAATTTGGCCACGCGGAAAGGTATGAGAGAAGAAAATGTGTCCTTCAGATAGATTTTTTATATGAGATACTTGCACGGGGCTTTGTTGAGATATATTGAAAAATAGGTCGTCTAGTTTAATTAGTTTGTAACTGTGGAAGATGTAGTGTCCTTACTCAAGAAATTGCGAGTTTGAGAAAAACATTTAAGACATGTTTTTTTCAGGTATTTATAATATGTATGGAGATTTTGTATGGGTTTTTTAAACACAATCATTTTGATTGTGTTTTTTTCCCCGCTGTTATATGATGATTAATATTGAAATCACTGTTCATAGTGAAAATCAATGTATTCTGAGGACAGCAAAAATAAACCATTTAATATGTTGTTTGACTTATTTTGTTACATTGCATTTAGAAATATGTATTATAACAGATTTTTTTTACTGTCCTCCATAGATATTATATTTATAAGGTAAGTACAACTAATAATATCCGAGAGTTTTCTCTGCCTCTCTCTTATTGTCTCCTATTTTTTTTGTTCTTTAATGAAATGTACTTTATAATCTTATTTTTACTTTTCTTCCACAGGTACTACGTTTTAAAAAGAAATTTACTTTACTTTTTTACTATTTTTTAGGTAAGTATATAAAATAATGAAACTTTTACATCACTGTGTCATTTCTTTGTCTATCCTGGTTAAAGCAATGTCATGTTTAATATAAACACTTCCACATAGTTTTGGGTGCATTGTTATAAGGCATGCTTTAAAAGTGATTTAATGAAATGAGTGACATTTCAGTGAGTGAGTTCAGCAACACTGATATATGAAAACATTGGTGGAAAATGATATTAAATGTTACATGGTGTTCTTTGCAGGAGTTTAAATCCTGTGTTGCAGTGGTAATTCTGCCTCAGGATTAGGGGGCCGGGGGGCTGAGTGGTACTTGTATGGTCATGATAGAGCTACTCCTTCACGAGCCATGGTTGAGGTGTGTTCATGATAGAGTGGTTCCGTCATGGTTCTGCTTAGTCAATAGAACGTGTCATGGAGGCGCAATGTTAGTGTTGCGCAAGCACAGCGGCAAGCCCATGACAAATGTGGTCCGTCCTGAGGACAGCTCAGGCGATGCTCGTGATGGAGCGGCTTTGTGATGAGTATGGAAGGTTTTAACAGGTGTTAAAAAAACCTGAGGGGTCTCTACAAAGAGAGAGTTGGTTGTAATTTAAAGTGTACTTTAAAACACATTGTGGCAGCTTTATGTTGATGTTGCGTCTCTTTGCGCTACAATTTCGTCACTTTATTTTTTACAATGACAGTGGAAATAATGTATCATATATACAACATTAATGAATCTAGGAGATATGTCACATTCTAAAGCCCTGTAGCATAAGGAAGTGTTCCTCTGAAGGAATGCGTCTTGAAAGTGGCTGACTGTAATCCATGAGATTTCACTCAGTGACTTTCAGGCCCATGCTGTTTCAAAACTGTGCATGTGCTTTGAAGCAGGCGTAGGTCTTGACGCAGTATTGTGAATATAGTGCACTGGTGAGCCTTGCTGGAGCTGCATTACATTAGCAATGTATTATTTTTTCTGCACAGATATGTTATGCATGTATGCTGTCTTTGTACCATGGTGCGCCTCATTTTAAATGTGGCACACCATGGGTGACGGAGCACTAGCATACTGTGGTGCACATTAACTGGTGCATATCTGGGTATGAAGTAGTTAACATAAATCTTACCTATATGTTACAAATCTGCGTTTAGTAGAGTGTTCGGCCTTTGCAGTGTTATGTTTTTTCTGTTATTCTATGTAGATATGTAATGTTGCAAGATTTTTCTCACGAAAAAGAAGCCATGAGTATTGGATTTGTGAATGATTGCAAGATTCTTTAAATAAAAAAGCAAGAACCATGGCATTGTTTAATATAGTATTATAAATACTTATCTTTAACAATGATGAGAGAGTGAAAAAAGGTTAACCTGATGTTTTAAAGTTAATCACAGGCTTCTTTAGAGGAAGTGTTCTGTATGATTGTTGCGTGGGTGTTTCACTTTTTTATACCTAACAGAATGCATTCTGTATGCTGTAGCAGGAGGAGTACTACATACTTGAATATTCTTCAGTGCTTATTTTCATTGAGACTGACACAGAAGTTCAATGGATCGGAGGGGCTGTTCTTGTGCATCTGGACGACTGCCAAGCCGCTGTAGCAGTGGGAGTGAGGCCTCTCCGAGGGGCGCAGTGCAGCTCCTTTTGATGCTTACAATTGCAGATAACAGGGTAGAGATGTCCGTGGAATTTATGGATGCTTAGTCACAGTAGAGTGTGCGCGGCGCCCGTAGCACCTCATTACGACACACAGGGGAGCCGCGTTGCACAGTTTGAGAATCAGAGATTTAGGAGATAAACCTTCATAATAGCAAGGCCTCTAAGCGATAAAAATCGCCGGTGCTCGGCGTTAAAAATATCACCGCTATTGGTGGTATTTTCCACGGTTTTAGTGCTACAACATCAATTGGAACATATATGTGATAGAAAATCCTGTAACAGCCTTAGTATTTCACATTATCGCGTGAAAACAAAAGTTGTTTTCACACAGTAATGTGTCCCTTGTAATTAAGGGACGGGTGGATTTAGTTTTATTTACTACACTGTTATGTTAACTATGTCGAATGTTTGATTAGAGGAGGCTTTAACAGTTTTGCGATAAACTTTTTCTCCAAGGAAGTGGGTGGAGTGCTTCGTGTAAATTGCAGAATAGAAACTACTAAGAACCAATTGGAAGTGTTGTTTTCAAGTCACATGACTTCACATGCGCGTCTCAGGACGTGTACGCGGTGACAGTATCTGGTCACGTACGTCATTTGGAAGTAGCGGTCTAATTCAGCGAAGTTACAAAACGTTAACAAGAAGTAAATCGAAACACATCCGGATTATACATATCTTCTGAGCTCGATTCAAGCATATAATTGTTAAACTATAAAAACTTTTATATTTTTTTAAAAAATATCAAGGTGTGTATATTCGGTCATGCACGAAAGTTTAAAAACACTTTCGGCTCCATTTAATGAAAATTTTCAAAATAACAAAAAAAGAAGGCTAGGTTTAGTCTCTTTCACGTACTATAAGTTCTTTGATGGGTCTATGAAGAAATTCAATAGGTTCAAATTGCAAACTCTTCACGAAATATATAGGTGGGTGCGCGCACCCGGTCGCGCACGAAAAACGGAGATAAACCCCCTTTATAATATGCTCCTGGAGCTTGTTTTGGTACAAAGAGTTAGTTCTGAAAAGAACTTTTTTTTTTTTTTTGGAAACAAGTGTTATGTTGTTTTTGATTTTTTAAACTTGCAACGACATTTTGAAGTGTAACACAGAATCAAAATGAAATGAAGAAATGTATCTTTTCTTGGGGCATTTATGACTCTCAATTTTGAGTTTAATAAGAATGAGGCTCTGCTCTCCGTACAGAAGAATTTCTCCACACTCGTTGCATTTCATGTGCACCTTCGCAAGATATGGTCTCAAGTCCATCTCAGCACTCGATGGAGATACAGGTCATCCACCAGAAGATGTGCTGGCCACTTCTGATGGTAATAGCGTGGCCAGGGCTCTTGTCGATGCCTTTGCAAACTCCACAGGGTGCCTTTGTTTGACATGCCGCTGCATGGTATGTATGGAAAAGGAATATTTTTTTGTTGGATTTCCTCTTGAGAGCTCCGATTTGCATATCGTGCAGGTTACTTTTGGCGCCTTCACTTTCTTTTGATCTTCAGGATAAGTGAAAAATTGCCAAATGAAAGATTCCTTTTTTCTTCTTAAAGGTAGTCGCTCATTTTCTTCAGATTCGGAAGATGAATGCGGAACGGCAGCAATTTCAGCAAAGTCTTCCGGAAGATGTTGGACGTTGTTCTCTCTTGAGAGTAGAAAAGAAAGTGAGGGAAGTGGGTGGAGTGCTTTGTGTAAATTCCAGAATAGAAACTACTAAGAACCAATTGGAAGTGTTGTTTTCAAGTCACATGACTTCACATGCGCGTCTCAGGTCGTGTACGCGATGATACTATCTAGTCACGTAGGTTATTTTGAAGTAGCGGTCTAATTCAGCGAAGTTTCAAAACGTGAAAAGGAGTAAATTCAAACACATACGGATTTTACATATCTTCTGAGCTCGATTCAAGTATACAATTGTTAAACTATAAAACCTTTTATATTTTTTAAAAAAATATCAAGGTGTGTACATCCAGTCACGCACGAAAGTTTAAAAAGACATTCGGCTCCATTTAATTAAAAGGTTCATATAAAAAAAAAGAAGCCTAGGTTCAGTCTCTTTAACGTACTATAAGTTCCTTGATTGATCTATGAAGAAATTCATTAAGTTCAAATTGCAAAGCTTTCACGAAATTTATAGGCGGGTGCGCGCACCCGGTCGCGCACGAAAGATTGGTATGGTAATATCCATTTTAGGTATATCCGTTATAGTTAGGAACTAGCATTCAAAAAACCTATGAAATTCACTGAAAAAACCATAGGTTTTACACACGTTATAGTTAGGAAGTAGCATTTAAAAAACCTATGAAATTCACTGAAAAAACCATAGGTTTGACACATGTTATAGTTAGCTGGACATTTCACTCATATAAAACCAATGATATTCCCCCATTATAGTTACTTCAGCTAACTATAACTCGCGCGCCCGCAATGCACTGCTGATGATGTTTCATATTACATCACTCATCACATGGTTAGTGACATCACTCTTGACATCACTGATAATATCTAATATCTGACATATGCTGCCTACAACATATAGGAATAGTATGTCACTGATTCTTGCATGTATGCAATATGTATAATCTCCTAATGTAGCATATTAACACTTAGACACTGAGACACTTTTGGTAATAATAAAGAAACAATAACCTATATAGATATAATGTATCAGTGATAAAGCTACTCATCAACACATTCAGCCACTAAAATAGAAACTGATAGACAGACACAGATAGGTATATATTTAAATATTACTCAGTAACCCATGTACTCATTAAGATATATTTAATCAGTCAGGTATAGAATCTATTTTTCACCAAAAAAGCAACCGTTTATACACTTATATACTACATTTTTGTTCAACCAACTTTCAGATCTACATATATATAATATATGTAAATTTGAAAACTAACCTATTTAATAGATGATGTCATGAGTGATGTGATGTGTGACATCATCAGCAGTGCATTGCGGGCGCGTGAGTTATAGTTAGCTGAAGTAACTATAACGGGGGAATTTCATTGGTTTTATATGAGTGAAATGTCCAGTTAACTATAACATGTGTCAAACCTATGTTTTTTTCAGTGAATATATATATATATATATATTCACTATAAAAACCATAGGTTATAGACCATATATAGTTAGGAATTAGCATTTACAAAACCTTGAAAATTCACTGAAAAAACCATAGGTTATAGACCATATATAGTTAGGAATTCGCATTTACAAAACCTTATTTTACTCACACAAAACCATTGAAATTCCATATATAGTTAATTGCACAAACTATATATCGCGCACCCGCAATCCACTGCTGATGATGTCACATATTACATCATTCATGACATGGTCAGTGACATCGCTGATGACATCACTGATGACATCTCAAATGACATCACTGATGACATCTCAAATGACATCACTGATGACATCACTGATGACATCTCATTTGACATTACTGATCACATCACTGATGATATCATTCATGTGATAATACGATGAACCTCTTCAGACTCTAATATAACCTTAGATACAATCAGTGTAAACAGACACTCACAGACTGTCACTCATCCATGGAGTTACTCACACACCTAGTCAGTCATGCAAAGAATCAATCACACCTCCATTTCCTCAACTATACAGTTATACAAACTTTACTTATTCAAACATATACTAACACATATTTACTCTCTTATACAATCCCTGATACAAGTTCACAATGATCCATACAGCCACTCACACATTCACTGGCTCTTATGCACAGTTATTTATATATGTCAACTCTCACATGTACTGTGTTTTACATATGTACTTACTTTGACATGTAGCACTGAGATATCCATTCACTCACCAATACACTCATGCACACAGTCAACCGCCCATACAGCTGTTTCCACATGCACTTTTGAAACCATACATCTAGTGAATCAACTGCTCACACATCTATGCACAGAGTCATACACCTCCCAGCCACCCACACACACACTCAGTCTCCCATACAAATACTTGGGCAACCAATCAATAACCCATATAGTTACTCATATAGCTACTTATCGACACATGCAACAGTTTACAGAACAACAGACATAATGATGCACAAATTAAGACAGTTTAGTCACTAACCCATGCACTCAGTGAGACACATTTAATCACTCACTCATACAGTCAGTCATGCACCTACTAAATCCTTCATCCAGACACTTATACATCCACTCATTCTTCAATATGTAAGACATATTTTAACTTTACAGAAACATACAGTCACTGGATGTTGTCATCAGTGATGTCATCAGTGATGTCATTTGAGATGTCATCAGTGATGTCATCAGTGATGTCACTGACCATGTCATGAAGGATGTAATATGTGACATCATCAGCAGTGGATTGCGGGTGCGCGATATATAGTTAGTGCAACTAACTATATATGGATTTTCAATGGTTTTGTGTGAGTAAAATAAGGTTTTGTAAATGCGAATTCCTAACTATATATGGTCTATAACCTATGGTTTTTTCAGTGAATTTTAAAGGTTTTGTAAATGCTAATTCCTAACTATATATGGTCTATAACCTATGGTTTTTTTTGTGAATTTTCAAGGTTTTGTAAATGCTAATTCCTAACTATATATGGTCTATAACCTATGGTTTTTTCAGTGAATATATATATATACATACATATATAAACATATATCATCTGTATATCTATATAAATACAAACATAAATGCATGCATACATATACTTATATGCATACAGATGCATGTTATTTACATGAAAGTTGAAAAAACACTAATAAAAGCAAAGCTAAAAAGCCACCTCATTACAAACAGAATGGCTTTAACTTAAACGAGGGCGAGATCTATTGCATTTTCAATGCTTGTTTACTTTGGTTCCATCAAGAAGGCATTCAGATGTGTCACACATTTGCCATAAATTCTGAATGTTAGCACTCTAGTTGCACATTAGATCACTGTAGTAAAGCTACTGCTCACCAGGGACGTCTGCTGCTGGTATTCAAAGTGCATGTTTCAGTCTGCATGTCAGAATTTTTTTAATGAAATTGAAGAGGGTTTGAGAAGTCACTCAAAATGTGCCCTAATTTTTCTTTCTACAGCACTAATCATAATTCATATGTCAAAATATACCCCCTCATTTTGTTCCTTTTTAAATTAAATGTTTTAAGAGTTACCACTTTATTCCAATCAAGATGGCTTCAGGTGTGCCATACCTTTGTAATAAGTAGGACTGTTAGCGCTCTAGTTGTTCTTTAGAACACTCTGGGACATTCTGTCATTGGGCTATACTTGGGCTACATCTGGGTGATATTTGGGCTACATTTGGGCTCTTTTGTCTCTGGTGGCCATTTTGGGAGACTGCATGTCAGAATTTTTTAATGAAATAGAAGAGGATTTGAAAAGTCACTCAAAATGTGCCCTATTTTTTCTTTCTGCAGCACTAATAATACCTTCTATTGCATAATATACCCCCTCATTTTGTTCGTTTTTAAATTAAATGTTTTAAGATTTACCACTTTATTCCCATCACGATGGCTCCAGGTGTGCTATACCTTTGTAATAAGTAGGACTGTTAGCGCTCTAGTTGTTCTTTAGAAGACTCTGGGACATTCTGTCATTGGGCTATACTTGGGCTACATCTGGGTGATATTTGGGCTACATTTGGGCTCTTTTGTCTCTGGTGGCCATTTTGGGAGACTGCATGTCAGAATGTTTTAATGAAATAGAAAAGGATTTGAGAAGTCACTCAAAATGTGCCCTATTTTTTCATTCTGCAGCACTAATCATACTTTCTATGGCAAAATATACCCCCTCATGTTGTTTCTTTTTAAATTAAATGTTTTAAGAGTTACCACTTTATTCCAATCAAGATGGCTTCAGGTGTGCTATACCTTTGTAATAAGTAGGACTGTTAGCGCTCTAGTTGTTCTTTAGAAGACTCTGGGACATTCTGTCATTGGGCTATACTTGGGCTACATCTGGGTGATATTTGGGCTACATTTGGGCTCTTTTGTCTCTGGTGGCCATTTTGGGAGACTGCATGTCAGAATGTTTTAATGAAATAGAAAAGGATTTGAGAAGTCACTCAAAATGTGCCCTAATTTTTCTTTCTGCAGCACTAATCATAATTCATATGTCAAAATATACCCCCTCATTTTGTTCCTTTTTAAATTAAATGTTTTAAGAGTTACCACTTTATTCCAATCAAGATGGCTTCAGGTGTGCCATACCTTTGTAATAAGTAGGACTGTTAGCGCTCTAGTTGTTCTTTAGAACACTCTGGGACATTCTGTCATTGGGCTATACTTGGGCTACATCAGGGTGATATTTGGGCTACATTTGGGCTCTTTTGTCTCTGGTGGCCATTTTGGGAGACTACATGTCAGAATTTTTTAATGAAATAGAAGAGGATTTGAAAAGTCACTCAAAATGTGCCCTAATTTTTCTTTCTGCAGCACTAATAATACCTTCTATTGCATAATATACCCCCTCATTTTGTTCCTTTTTAAATTAAATGTTTTAAGAGTTACCACTTTATTCCCATCACGATGGCTCCAGGTGTGCTATACCTTTGTAATAAGTAGGACTGTTAGCGCTCTAGTTGTTCTTTAGAAGACTCTGGGACATTCTGTCATTGGGCTATACTTGGGCTACATCTGGGTGATATTTTGGCTACATTTGGGTTCTTTTGTCTCTGGTGGCCATCTTGGGAACTGCATGTCAGAATTTGTTAATGAAATAGAAGAGGATTTGAGAAATCACTCAAAATGTGCCCTAATTTTTCTTTCTGAAGCACAACTCATACTTTCTATGGCAAAATATACCCCCTCATTGTGTTCCTTTTTAAATTAAATGTTTTAAGAGTTACCACTTTATTCCAATCAAGATGGCTTCAGGTGTGCCATACCTTTGTAATAAGTAGGACTGTTAGCGCTCTAGTTGTTCTTTAGAACACTCTAGGAGGCTGCAGTAGAACACAAAGGAATCAACTGACAGTCTCTGTCCTTGTTGGATGTACATGTTTTACTGAGAATGTCAGACTTCATTTTCACATGACTGAGAAAGATAATGTGAATTTACAGAAAATATGCTTTCAGTTTAGCTTATAGATCCCCTTCCAAACCACTGTGGGAAAATCATGAGATATTAGTTTTCTTTCAAACAATATTCATGATATCACAGCAGAAGGTTTTTTCACATGGTAAAATCACCTTAGAACCCACCACAATTCCTAAAACGAGTATGGTACCATCAACAAATGATTTATAATGTAACTAAAGTCCTGAAACCCTCTATTAACTACAATGCTTTTTAATGAGGTGCTATCATGTATATTGGTCCCAAGATGGCTGCCAACACTTCTTGGATGAAGTGCTGACAGCCAATCAGATCAGATGTGTGGTTAGGCTCCGCCCAGATATATATCTTTTTTTGAACCTAAATTACTCAAAATCCACTGGAGCACATATATTGAGACCTAGCAAAGGCACATCGGGCTAACAGTCCCTACAATTTTGCCAAGTTTCGTGCAAATCCATTCAGCCGTTCGAGCTAAGTGAGGCCAACCGCCCTATGGAAATTAACATGGGAAAAACACGTTTTGGGACCAACCTTTTTTCTCGGCCCCCCCTTGATGAAACCCCCCCAAATTGTCAGGGGCTGCTCAGAAACAAAATGTTCCATTTTCCTGAACATTTCAGCCAATTCCGTCCACAAACGCCAAAGTTATTAGACATAGAATTTTCAAAAATCCCATAGAGAAAAAATCCTAACTATAACTACCTACTGGCGACCGCCAGTAGGTAATATATATATATATATATATATATATATATATATATATATATATATATATATATATATATATATATATATATATATATATATATATATATATATATATATATATATATATATATATATATATATATATATATGTATTACCTACTGGCGGTCGCCAGTAGGTAGTTATAGTTAGGATTTTTTTCAATGTTAAATCTCAGAATTCTATTTGGAATAACTTTGGCGCCGGTTGACGAATCTGCCTGAAAAGTTCCTGAAAATGGCCTCGCGGCGTTCCGGTCCTTCCCTGAAAGTTTGGGGGGGATACGTCAAGCGGGGGGCGAGATAAAAGGGGGTCCCAAAACGCGTTTTCCCCATGTTAATTTCCATAGGGCGGTCGATTTCACTTTTAGCCCGAACGGCTGAATGGATTTCCACCAAACTTGGTAAAATTGTAGGGACTGGTAGCCCGATGTGCCTTTGCTATGTCTCAAGATATGTGCTTCGGTGGATTTTGAGAAATTAACGTTCAAAAAAATATATATATCTGTAGCCGCGCTCCGGTACGCGCACCGGAAAGCGCACAGGGCGCGACACGCGACTTGCGCGCAGAAAGCTGATTGGCTCTCAGTTGTCTGTAAACATTCTAAACAGTCCGGAGCGGCCGCCATCTTGTCTATCGGTAAAATCTAGTCATAAGAGGTGGCAAAAACAAAGGGGGGAATTGACCATAAGGGGGTAGGGTAGACCCCCCCTGACCCCCTAGGTTTGATATGGGGGCCATTAAAGGGCCCCGCGGGGCCTTCAAAAAAATTTTTTTTTTGCGTTTTTCGCGGGGGAAGCGCCCGGTACGCGCACCGGGGGGCGCACCGGGGAGCGCTCCAAGGAGGGTACTTTGGAAAAATAATCACTTTGAAAAATTGTATGTTTATTAATTGTTTTTTTTATTTTTTGTAAGTACCTACATGTAGGTACCAATGCAGAGACTTTAATTTAAGGTACACCATCTCCTCTGTAGATATCTTGCATGTTGTTATTGTATTTCTTGTGGTATATGGAAGTTATAACATAGTCTGTCTGGAAAGCAGAACAGATCTTTTAAGCACTCCCTGAGAATTTCTAGGGGATCATGAGTAGTCTATCCTGCTCCCTTATGAAAAAGAGGTGTAAAATATACATAGGAGATAATATAGTGTGAGAAAGGTAGTAACTATGAGTAAACTTACTATGTAACAGAAAAATAGTTGAACAGTATACTATAAGTCTCACTTTATATTTTAAACATTTTTGGTAAAACTTTATGAATTACATATAAAAATGAATATTGTCTCAAACAATTTGAAATTATTAAATATAAATTTATTCCTCTGATTCTTTTTCATAATTTAATAAAATTTCTAACATAATATTGTCCGGAATTTCCTCATAATTATTAGTACATGATTCCATTTGTTCCAAACATTCTATAAACTGTTCATCCAAAGAGTCATCCATGAAACCAACTTCTTTTTTTTGATCTTCTGGTTTTTCCACCTTTACTTTGATAGAAGTATCATTAGCCTGATTTTCTCCTTCCATTTTCTTTCTGAAAATTGCATACAAATTAACTATATTAGTAGAGTTAGGGTACTGTATACCAGAGAAGCCTAACTCAATCCATAACTATTACAGAGAAGTCTATCTCTATCTCTAACTATTAAAGAGGGATAGCATATAACTAACAGAATATTTTTTCAGAAATTAACTTAAAGTGTACAATATACTTCCATAATTAGAACTTACCTTAGAGAAATCAGTTGAAGTTGTCAGTGATATTTGTTTTCAAATGTACTTCTGGAAGCAGTAGTCAAAATGGCTGTGTTTCCCTCTCTTCTTTTATATATATTCTTGTACTTAACCAATCAAACGTCAGGAAATAATCATAGAAAATGAAAGATACTTTTTAATTGGTTGTAAATTCTAACATTACAAGTGTGTTTTTGTCATGTAATTTACCTCAGGATATTTAGACAGGCCTGTAGCCTAAATGTCTCAATGGAATTTCACCAAATTTGGGCAAATGGTAGGGACTGCTATGTAGTAGGGCCTATTCTATATTTGATGAAAGTGTCTCCAGTGGTTTTTTTGTAAATTGCTTTCCCACCTTTTTTTATCGAGCGCTTACTGGTGCGCGCTCCTTTACGCGCACCGGCAGCGTTACGGGAGTCCTCCATTTTGTGTTTCGGTACAATCGAGACACAAGATGGAGGGTAAACAATGTTCGGTATGGGTAGAAGGGGGCACGGTAGAGACTTTTTGACCCTCTAGGTTTTCTGAGGGGGGCTTAGGAGGCTCATAAACGTAAAAAAAAAAAATAATTCTTTAATTTTCCACGGGGGGAGCGCCTGGTACGCGCACCGTTAAGCGTACCTGAAAGCGTACTTTGGTGAAAAATAGTGAAAAAAGTTAGAAAAAAATAAACGCTTTGAATGATCAGAGGTAGGGTAGCTCTGAAAAGAGCTTTTGGGTTCTGTGGTTGATTTAGGTACCTACAAGTAGGTTCCAATACACATTCTTAAATTCAGGAGGAATATTCTATTCCCCTCATCTGAGAAGTGCACTCCATCTCCTCTGTAGATGTCTTGCATGTTGTAACGCAAGTTAATATTGTATATTGAACCCATTCCATAGTCTCTCATGTAAGCAGAAACAGATTTATTCACATGTTTCCGTGCTTTCTCAAATTGTGGACAAAATTGGTTGGACCAGTTCCATTTCTGTCTTTGGCATATATTGGAATATACCAAGGCAGTTTGGGGAAAAAGTATCATCAATTGATGAAAGGTGTCCTTTAGAAGCATTTCCAGACCTACCCCAGTCAATGTGCCTAGATCGTTTCCACCACAGTGCACAATTATAAGGTCAGGTTCTGGCAGATGCAAAAAGGTTTTCACCAATGGTATCAATTGGTGACATTTTAATCCTCTGTGGCCAATCCACTTGATTTCCACATTTGATAAATCAAGGTTATGAAAATTTCTGCTAGCTGCATACCTTTGAGCCCAGTGGATGTAGCTATGTCCAATAATCCAAACAGAGTACATGATGTGAGAAGGTTCTGGTCCAGTCAGATGAAGTGTGGGAATGAAATGGCAGTTGGAACAGTAGGAGTTTACAAAAAAATAATTGTGGAGTTTCTCTGCTCTTGAATCACAAGCAATGATTGGTGGATTCAGATAGTTGAAAACTGAAAGTTAGGGTGCATGGTTATGTTGTGTGAAAGAAGCAATTTGAATGGTTTAAAAAAAGTCACCAAAAGCAAAAATACCCTGTATAGGCTGCTGTATTGAGAGGTCAAACATCCTTGCTGAGTTAATTTGCAACATTGTAAGATAAACTTTTGAACCTTAGAGTTCAGTTAGGAGGGAGTTGCTATGGTAACAGATAGAAAGGTCTGAGAGGGGGATGGGTGTTGGTTTGAAAATAGTGAGGGAAGACTTTTGATTGGTTGAATTAAGGCATATGTGTACAAAGATAGAGATTTTCTATGCCAGTCTTGGTTTCAGTGTATTGAGAGCACACCTTTTGCTCTGCTAAAGAAAAATTGGTGTGTGTGTCTGACACTGTTCTCAATCTCCAAAAGCATTTGTAAAGGTAAGTAATGATTTATTTAATTTAGATAGAGACTTATTTGCTCTATGGAGAATATTTGGAAGCAGAAAGTTATGTTTTAGAAGTGAAATTGTATGTTAGTATATAAGTCCTGCGCAGTGTTTCTTACATGTTATTCAAAAATCGATTTTGGGTGCAAATGAATGGTATTTTTATTTGGCCTTTTTTTATGATTGCCATGTGCAGCTGATGCATCACTTTAAACATGGGTAATAAGTGATGCAGTGGTGGCGCAAGGCTTTCATAAATAAGGCTCTGACTTTGTTTTATGATATTGAGTGGTTGTACATAGGTTTTGCGCAGTGTTTCTTACATGTTATTCAAAAATCGATTTTTGGGTGCAATTGATTGGTATTTGCATTTGGCCCTTATTTATGAATGCCATGTGCAGCTGATGCATCACTTTAAACATGGGTAATAAGTGATGCACTGGTGGCGCAAGGCCTTTATAAATCAGACCCTGACTTTGTTTGATGATATTGAGTGGTTGTACTTAGGTTCTGCGCAGTGTTTCTTACATGTTATTCAAAAATCGATTTTTGGGTGCAATTGATTGGTATTTGCATTTGGCCCTTTTTTATGATTGACTTGTGCAGCTAGTGCATCACTTTAAACATGGGTAATAAGTGACGCACTGGTGGCGCAAGGCCTTTATAAATCAGGCCCTGACTTTGTTTGATGATATTGAGTGGTTGTACATAGGTTCTGCGCAGTGTTTCTTACATGTTATTCAAAAATCGATTTTTGGGTGCAATTGATTGGTATATGTATTTGGCCCTTATTTATGATTGCCATGTGCAGCTGATGCATGACTTTAAACATGGGTAATAAGTGACGCACTGGTGGCGCAAGGCTTTCATAAATAAGGCCCTGACTTTGTTTGATGATATTGAGTGGTTGTACATAGGTTCTGCGCAGTGTTTCTTACATGTTATTCAAAAATCGATTTTTGGGTGCAATTGATTGGTATTTGCATTTGGCCCTTATTTATGAATGCCATTTGCAGCTGATGCATCACTTTAAACATGGGTAATAAGTGATGCACTGGTGGCGCAAGGCCTTTATAAATGAGACCCTGACTTTGTTTGATGATATTGAGTGGTTGTACTTAGGTTCTGCGCAGTGTTTCTTACATGTTATTCAAAAATCGATTTTTGGGTGCAATTGATTGGTATTTGCATTTGGCCCTTTTTTATGATTGACTTGTGCAGCTAGTGCATAACTTTAAACATGGGTAATAAGTGACGCACTGGTGGTGCAAGGCCTTTATAAATCAGGCCCTGACTTTGTTTGATGATATTGAGTGGTTGTACTTAGGTTCTGCACAGTGTTTCTTACATGTTATTCAAAAATCGATTTTTGGGTGCAATTGATTGGTATATGTATTTGGCCCTTATTTATGATTGCCATGTGCAGCTGATGCATCACTTTAAACATGGGTAATAAGTGACGCACTGGTGGCGCAAGGCCTTTATAAATAAGGCCCTGACTTTGTTTGCTGATATTGAGTGGTTGTACTTAGGTTCTGCGCAGTGTTTCTTACATGTTATTTTAAATTCGATTTTTGGGTGCAATTGATTGGTATTTGCATTTGGCCCTTATTTATGATTGCCATGTGCAGCTGATGCATCACTTTAAACATGGGTAATAAGTGACGCACTGGTGGCGCAAGGCCTTTATAAATAAGGCCCTGACTTTGTTTGCTGATATTGAGTGGTTGTACTTAGGTTCTGCGCAGTGTTTCTTACATGTTATTTTAAATTCGATTTTTGGGTGCAATTGATTGGTATTTGCATTTGGCCCTTTTTTTTGATTGCCTTATGCAACTGGTGCATCATTTTAAACATGGGTAATAAGTGACGCACTGGTGGCGCAAGGCCTTTATAAATCAGGCCCTGACTTTGTTTGATGATATTGAGTGGTTGCATATAGGTTCTGCGCAGTGTTTCTTACATGTTATTCAAAAATCGATTTTTGGGTGCAATTGATTGGTATATGTATTTGGCCCTTATTTATGATTGCCATGTGCAGCTGATGCATGACTTTAAACATGGGTAATAAGTGACGCACTGGTGGCGCAAGGCTTTCATAAATAAGGCCCTGACTTTGTTTGATGATATTGAGTGGTTGTACATAGGTTCTGCGCAGTGTTTCTTACATGTTATTCAAAAATCGATTTTTGGGTGCAATTGATTGGTATTTGCATTTGGCCCTTATTTATGAATGCCATGTGCAGCTGATGCATCACTTTAAACATGGGTAATAAGTGATGCACTGGTGGCGCAAGGCCTTTATAAATCAGGCCCTGACTTTGTTTGATGATATTCAGTGGTTGTACTTAGGTTCTGCGCAGTGTTTCTTACATGTTATTCAAAAATCGATTTTTGGGTGCAATTGATTGGTATTTACATTTGGCCCTTATTTATGAATGCCATGTGCAGCTGATGCATCACTTTAAACATGGGTAATAAGTGATGCACTGGTGGCGCAAGGCCTTTATAAATCAGGCCCTGACTTTGTTTGATGATATTCAGTGGTTGTACTTAGGTTCTGCGCAGTGTTTCTTACATGTTATTCAAAAATCGATTTTTGGGTGCAATTGATTGGTATTTGTATTTGGCTCTTTTTTATGATTACCTTGTGCAGGTGGTGCATCACTTTAAACATGGGTAATAAGTGATGCACTGGTGGCGCAAGGCCTTTATAAATCAGGCCCTGACTTTGTTTGATGATATTGAGTGGTTGTACTTAGGTTCTGCGCAGTGTTTCTTACATGTTATTCAAAAATCGATTTTTGGGTGCAATTGATTGGTATTTGCATTTGGCCCTTATTTATGATTGCCATGTGCAGCTGATGCATCACTTTAAACATGGGTAATAAGTGATGCACTGGTGGTGCAAGGCCTTTATAAATCAGGCCCTGACTTTGTTTGATGATATTGAGTGGTTGTACTTAGGTTCTGCGCAGTGTTTCTTATATGTTATTCAAAAATCGATTTTTGGGTGCAATTGATTGGTATTTGCATTTGGCTCTTTTTTATGATTACCTTTTGCAGCTAGTGCATCACTTTAAACATGGGTAATAAGTGACGCACTGGTGGCGCAAGGTCTTTATAAATCAGGCCCTGACTTTGTTTGATGATATTGAGTGGTTGTACTTAGGTTCTGCGCAGTGTTTCTTATATGTTATTCAAAAATCGATTTTTGGGTGCAATTGATTGGTATTTGCATTTGGCCCTTTTTTATGATTGTCTTGTGCAGCTAGTGCATCACTTTAAACATGGGTAATAAGTGACGCACTGGTGGCGCAAGGCCTTTATAAATCAGGCCCTGACTTTGTTTGATGATATTGAGTGGTTGTACTTAGGTTCTGCGCAGTGTTTCTTACATGTTATTCAAAAATCGATTTTTGGGTGCAATTGATTGGTATTTGCATTTGGCCCTTTTTTATGATTGACTTGTGCAGCTAGTGCATCACTTTAAACATGGGTAATAAGTGACGCACTGGTGGCGCAAGGCCTTTATAAATCAGGCCCTGACTTTGTTTGATGATATTGAGCGGTTGTACATAGGTTCTGCGCAGTGTTTCTTACATGTTATTCAAAAATCGATTTTTGGGTGCAATTGATTGGTATATGTATTTGGCCCTTATTTATGATTGCCATGTGCAGCTGATGCATGACTTGAAACATGGGTAATAAGTGACGCACTGGTGGCGCAAGGCTTTCATAAATAAGGCCCTGACTTTGTTTGATGATATTGAGTGGTTGTACATAGGTTATGCGCAGTGTTTCTTACATGTTATTCAAAAATCGATTTTTGGGTGCAATTGATTGGTATTTGCATTTGGCCCTTATTTATGAATGCCATGTGCAGCTGATGCATCACTTTAAACATGGGTAATAAGTGATGCACTGGTGGCGCAAGGCCTTTATAAATAAGACCCTGACTTTGTTTGATGATATTGAGTGGTTGTACTTAGGTTCTGCGCAGTGTTTCTTACATGTTATTCAAAAATCGATTTTTGGGTGCAATTGATTGGTATTTGCATTTGGCCCTTTTTTATGATTGACTTGTGCAGCTAGTGCATAACTTTAAACATGGGTAATAAGTGACGCACTGGTGGCGCAAGGCCTTTATAAATCAGGCCCTGACTTTGTTTGATGATATTGAGTGGTTGTACTTAGGTTCTGCGCAGTGTTTCTTACATGTTATTCAAAAATCGATTTTTGGGTGCAATTGATTGGTATATGTATTTGGCCCTTATTTATGATTGCCATGTGCAGCTGATGCATCACTTTAAACATGGGTAATAAGTGACGCACTGGTGGCGCAAGGCCTTTATAAATAAGGCCCTGACTTTGTTTGCTGATATTGAGTGGTTGTACTTAGGTTCTGCGCAGTGTTTCTTACATGTTATTTTAAATTCGATTTTTGGGTGCAATTGATTGGTATTTGCATTTGGCCCTTTTTTTTGATTGCCTTATGCAACTGGTGCATCATTTTAAACATGGGTAATAAGTGACGCACTGGTGGCGCAAGGCCTTTATAAATCAGGCCCTGACTTTGTTTGATGATATTGAGTGGTTGTATATAGGTTCTGCGCAGTGTTTCTTACATGTTATTCAAAAATCGATTTTTGGGTGCAATTGATTGGTATATGTATTTGGCCCTTATTTATGATTGCCATGTGCAGCTGATGCATGACTTTAAACATGGGTAATAAGTGACACACTGGTGGCGCAAGGCTTTCATAAATAAGGCCCTGACTTTGTTTGATGATATTGAGTGGTTGTACATAGGTTCTGCGCAGTGTTTCTTACATGTTATTCAAAAATCGATTTTTGGGTGCAATTGATTGGTATTTGCATTTGGCCCTTATTTATGAATGCCATGTGCAGCTGATGCATCACTTTAAACATGGGTAATAAGTGATGCACTGGTGGCGCAAGGCCTTTATAAATCAGGCCCTGACTTTGTTTGATGATATTCAGTGGTTGTACTTAGGTTCTGCGCAGTGTTTCTTACATGTTATTCAAAAATCGATTTTTGGGTGCAATTGATTGGTATTTGCATTTGGCCCTTATTTATGAATGCCATGTGCAGCTGATGCATCACTTTAAACATGGGTAATAAGTGATGCACTGGTGGCGCAAGGCCTTTATAAATCAGGCCCTGACTTTGTTTGATGATATTCAGTGGTTGTACTTAGGTTCTGCGCAGTGTTTCTTACATGTTATTCAAAAATCGATTTTTGGGTGCAATTGATTGGTATTTGTATTTGGCTCTTTTTTATGATTACCTTGTGCAGGTGGTGCATCACTTTAAACATGGGTAATAAGTGATGCACTGGTGGCGCAAGGCCTTTATAAATCAGGCCCTGACTTTGTTTGATGATATTGAGTGGTTGTACTTAGGTTCTGCGCAGTGTTTCTTACATGTTATTCAAAAATCGATTTTTGGGTGCAATTGATTGGTATTTGCATTTGGCCCTTATTTATGATTGCCATGTGCAGCTGATGCATCACTTTAAACATGGGTAATAAGTGATGCACTGGTGGTGCAAGGCCTTTATAAATCAGGCCCTGACTTTGTTTGATGATATTGAGTGGTTGTACTTAGGTTCTGCGCAGTGTTTCTTATATGTTATTCAAAAATCGATTTTTGGGTGCAATTGATTGGTATTTGCATTTGGCTCTTTTTTATGATTACCTTTTGCAGCTAGTGCATCACTTTAAACATGGGTAATAAGTGACACACTGGTGGCGCAAGGTCTTTATAAATCAGGCCCTGACTTTGTTTGATGATATTGAGTGGTTGTACTTAGGTTCTGCGCAGTGTTTCTTATATGTTATTCAAAAATCGATTTTTGGGTGCAATTGATTGGTATTTGCATTTGGCCCTTTTTTATGATTGCCTTGTGCAGCTAGTGCATCACTTTAAACATGGGTAATAAGTGACGCACTGGTGGCGCAAGGCCTTTATAAATCAGGCCCTGACTTTGTTTGATGATATTGAGTGGTTGTACTTAGGTTCTGCGCAGTGTTTCTTACATGTTATTCAAAAATCGATTTTTGGGTGCAATTGATTGGTATTTGCATTTGGCCCTTATTTATGATTGCCATGTGCAGCTGATGCATCACTTTAAACATGGGTAATAAGTGATGCACTGGTGGTGCAAGGCCTTTATAAATCAGGCCCTGACTTTGTTTGATGATATTGAGTGGTTGTACTTAGGTTCTGCGCAGTGTTTCTTACATGTTATTCAAAAATCGATTTTTGGGTGCAATTGATTGGTATTTGCATTTGGCCCTTATTTATGATTGCCATGTGCAGCTGATGCATCACTTTAAACATGGGTAATAAGTGATGCACTGGTGGTGCAAGGCCTTTATAAATCAGGCCCTGACTTTGTTTGATGATATTGAGTGGTTGTACTTAGGTTCTGCGCAGTGTTTCTTACATGTTATTCAAAAATCGATTTTTGGGTGCAATTGATTGGTATTTGCATTTGGCCCTTTTTTATGATTACCTTTTGCAGCTAGTGCATCACTTTAAACATGGGTAATAAGTGACGCACTGGTGGCGCAAGGTCTTTATAAATCAGGCCCTGACTTTGTTTGATGATATTGAGTGGTTGTACTTAGGTTCTGCGCAGTGTTTCTTACATGTTATTCAAAAATCGATTTTTGGGTGCAATTGATTGGTATTTGCATTTGGCCTTTTTTATGATTGCCTTGTGCAGCTAGTGCATCACTTTAAACATGGGTAATAAGTGACGCACTGGTGGCGCAAGGCCTTTATAAATAAGGCCCTGACTTTGTTTGATGATATTGAGTGGTTGTACATATGTTCTGCGCAGTGTTTCTTACATGTTATTCAAAAATCGATTTTTGGGTGCAATTGATTGGTATTTGCATTTGGCCCTTTTTTATGATTGCCTTGTGCAGCTACTGCATCACTTTAAACATGGGTAATAAGTGACGCACTGGTGGCGCAAGGCCTTCATAAATAAGGCCCTGAGTTTGTTTGATGATATTGAGTGGTTGTACATATGTTCTGCGCAGTGTTTCTTACATGTTATTCAAAAATCGATTTTTGGGTGCAATTGATTGGTATTTGCATTTGTCCCTTATTTATGATTGCCATGTGCAGCTGGTGCATTACTTTAAACATGGGTAATAAGTGACGCACTGGTGGCGCAAGGCCTTTATAAATAAAGCCATGAGTTGCTATTGTATAAACTTAAATATGTTGCAATTTATTGTATATATTGTTTGCTTTTTAACATTACTTTGTTGTTTGCTAATAGTGGTCTTTCATGTGTTTTTTTAACAGAACAACAGATTCAAATCAACTTCTGAAAAGGAAGCAAAAATGCCTTCAAAGCAAAGAAATATCAAAAATAACATACGGAAAAGGAGAACATCAACAACAGAGTTTATGGAATCCTCTTCAACAAGTACTTCAAAAAACACCAGAAAAGCTTCTGGTAATCCAATTAAGTCTTTTCTTCGCAACATATGTCATAGAAAAAAAAAATGATATTGCTAATGTGAATATACAGAAAAAGTCAACAAATCTAAAAAGGAAAGAGAAGCCCACAAAAAATGTTTCCATTGGAGCAGGAGAGAAGAGAATGGATAGCAATAGAAGGGTAAATGTTTTTAGGGACATTCGTAGGCGAATGTTTCGCAATAGGGTAGTTTTAAATTTGCTAAAAAATGATAAGAAAAGTAAACTAAAAGCTGCTTTTTACAAGAAAAAGAAAAGTGTAGAAAAGATTGTTGATCAGGCTTTTGAAGTTAAGAAAAAATTATTTATTTTAATATTCAATAGAATTAGGATACTTAATAAGGCAATTGATGTTTTCAAATCGAACAGTAGATGGAAAAGAATTATTAATCGGAGTAATTTTTGTGAAGTATTTTCTGGTGAATGGATGCATAGTTCAAGTTCTGAGCCTTTTTTCAATGAGGAGAGTTACTTTCAGGAAAATGATTTGGTGCATGCAGTTGACACCAGTGGTCGTGCATATGAGGTGAAAGATAGTTGTGTGATGGAAAAAGAGAAACTTGTATCTAGAGATGCAGAAGAGGTGTTAGCTGATGAAGTTTTAGGGAGACGTACTAAGGGTCCAGTGTACACATGGAAATGCAGTAGTATTTGTAGTGTGCGACAGGAATCAATTGATTTGCTTCGAAATTTCTTACGTACATATAGTAAAAAAAGTCTCAAACAAAAAATGAAGATCCTGCAAGAGTTAGATCCTTGCAGAGTGAGAGAAAGCACAGGTTTGCAAGGGCATTCACTAGCTTGTCTTTCTAGAAAAGTTTGTCGGAGTGTTTTTCATCATTTTAGGATGTTAGCAGTGCATCATAATAACGTAAGGAAATTAGTGAGAAAGTTGTATTATGCAAAAAGTCCTGCACTTAAGCTTAAACAGTTAAATAGTGCTCTTTTTCATGGATCTGAAGTGGATGTGAAGACTATTTGTGAAGAAATTGAGTTTTGTTATTTTGGGAACAAAGAGGACAGTGTAGAAATAGATATAGTAATGGATGGTAATGCAGAAGATAATGGACAAATTTCAAGTATTGAAAAGTTTGATGAGGAAATTATCAAGTTTAAGGTGAAATCAAGTGAGAGGCCTAATTTAACTTGTGTGTGTTGTCGACGGACTCATTATAAAATTCAGACTAGGTTAGTTGATTTATATGCAAAAAGTGAATTGAAAATAATAGTGAATGGGAGGATTTTGTAAGTTATTTGTTGGTGGAGAATTCTTTTGATTTGAGTTTGGATCAGCGTATTTGTAATTATTGTTTGAAAAAATTAAATGAAAATAGAATGCCTGCTAGAGCAGTTTATAATAATCTTCAGTTGATAGATATTCCTTCTGAATTGATGGATCTAAATACTTATGAATCTATTTTGATTCAATGTGTCCATCCTTTTCAGGCTATTGTACGCATGGAGCCTAAGACAGGGAAATTGCCTCCATCAGATTTACTGAGAGGATTAAAGGGAAGAGTTGTTTATTTGCCTCTAGATGTAAAGAAAAATATTAATACAATTGGTTATAGAAAGAGTAGAAGAAGATCCTTTAGTTATTCTAGTTAATGGGGTTCCAACAAAGAGTAAGAAAATTTGGCAAGATTTAGTGGATGTTAAAAAAGTCAAGAAGGCAACGTTGTATTTGGTCAAAAACAATGAGTACTACAAAGATGTAAGTGTTGGAGCAGAGGAAACAGCTATAGAAGAAGATAGTGATTCTTCAGTTGGTCAAATTGAAAAAGTTGATGTGTCTAGAACTGAAGAAATATATGAACATTATACTGTTCATCCTTTGCATTCCAAAGAAGTAATGGGAAATGCAATTGACTTGTTTCAAATGAAAGCAGCAAAAGGAATTCCCATTAGTGTATGGGAAGAAAGTTTGGAAGCTCGTTGTTTTCCACAATTATTTCCAACAGGTTGTGGTGGACGATATGATGATCGACCAGTTCAAATTCTTGCAGCTGAATACCGGACTCTAAGATTATATGCAGAAGATCCAAGGTTTCGTCAATGCATTCCATATTTATTTCATCTACTGTTTGAAAGTGATTTGTCTGGGCTTTCTTATGCAGTTAATCATATATTAAAAAGTGGACCTCATTTGCAGAATGTTTGTGCAAGGGACTTTATGGAGAAAGTTAATCTGCAAGACAGTATTTTGGAATCTCAGCTAATCAATCTCATGGCATGTCAACGTGGAACCAACGAGTATTGGTTTCGTCGTCATGGAGAATTGAAATGTATGCTAAGAAACTTAGGAACTCCTACATGGTTCCTCACTCTTAGCTGTGCTGAGTATGCATGGGACGATTTACTTCAATTTCTACGAGAGGCAAATGAAAACATACCAAATATAGAATTGAAAACACCAGGAGAACTGTGTTCTTTAGATCCAGTGAATGTTTGCAGATATTTTAATCATAGATTTGAAGCTATGATGTCTTTTATTACCAACAAAAAAAATCCTCCCCTTGGAGAGGTTTTGGATTTCTTTTGGAGGAAGGAATATCAAGCGAGAGGTGCTCCTCATATACATATGTTGTTGTGGATTAAAGATGCACCCAAATTTGGATCAGATTCAGATGAAACAGTGATGAGTTTCATTGAAGAGTATTCAACATGTGCTGTTCCAAAATCTACTGAAGAAAACAATTTAAGGCAACAAGTTTTACGTTTTCAATCTCATCGTTGTGTAAAGTACTGTCGTCGAAAATTTAAAAACAAGGAAAAGTACTACACGAAATGTCGTTTTGCATTTCCTCGACCAGTGATTTCTAAGGGAAGAGTAAATAATTTGATGTCATCTCTACGACATACTGTGACAAGGAAATCTCCCAAAAATACATATAATTTGAAAAGAAATGAACAATCTAAGTACATCAACGATTACAACCCAGTGATTTTGTCCATGTGGAATGCTAACATGGATATTCAGTTCGTTGCTGACAACTCTATTGCTGTGGCTCGATATGTGACATCTTACATCACGAAAAAAGAAAAGACAGAATTGAAGGAAATGTGGGAGGACATTTCACATGAAAAGAGTCTAAGCAAGAAATTATACAGTTTCAGTCTGAAGATGTTGTTGCATCGAGAAATTGGAGCATATGAATGTTCTGATCGGTTATCATCAGCAAGTCTCTATGCCAAATCAAGAACAATCATTTGGGTGAGTCTTGGTCTTGCTGCAACACGAAACCGAGTTTTGAAATCTGTACAAGAAATTGAATATTTGGCGGAAAAAGAACCAAACAGTACAGATATTTTGAAGACAAATATGTTGGATACATACTATCCAAATAGAAGTACTCACCTTGAGAACACATGTTTGTATGAAGTTCTTCAAAACTACAGTTATAAGAGGAACATCACAGAAGATATCAATAATGGAAAATATGCACTCATTGGCTATGAAGGATGTCTAGTGAAGCAGAAAAAAGGCCATTTGATTAATCATCGAAAATTGAGTTGTGAAGTTCCAGACAAAAGAGAATTTTACTATTTAGCTCTTTTGCAACTCTTTAAGCCATGGCGTACAGAAGAGGAACTACTTGGAGATTTTCTCTGTTATGAAGACTCTTTTAATGCAACTAAGGATACCATAGAATGTCCTATTTTTCTAAATTATCTGCAAATGTTGAATGAAGAAATGGAGCAAGAAACTACAATTGCTGAAGAGATAGCTAGAAACAGTTCTCAAGATAGTCAGAGTTCTACTTCATTGAGCCAGGATCCACTAGGAGGACCAATTATCCAAAATGAAGCTGCCACTGCCATGGATGAGGTGGAAAGAGCTATGGAACAAGCTCAAGAGGATGGAGTTAACTTAGAAGATTTGGTAAAGCAACTAAACATTGAGCAGAAAAAGATATATGATGAAGTCACAGAGCAGATTGAACATGGATTCAGACATGAGAAAAAAGAGTGCTCATGTATATTATTTGACCCTGTCCGATTGTACGTAAGTGGAGAAGCGGGGACAGGAAAAAGTTTTCTAATTAAAGCCGTTGCAAGTTATCTGCAGAAAAGGACTGATTCACCACTGTCTTGTGTTGTAACTGCTCCAACTGGTCTGGCAGCACATAACATTAAAGGGATTACTCTACATCGTTTATTGATGCTGCTAGTTGAACATGATAATAAATTGCATTACAACAAGCTATCTGGAGATGCGTGTTCTGAAGTTTCAAGAGTCTTGAAGAAAATGAAACTTCTTATCATAGATGAAGTAAGCATGGTCTCAAATCTAATGCTTGCTTTTGTGCATTTGAGAATGCAAGAAATTCTTAAAACAGAATATGATGTGTTATTTGGAGGAAAACACATTATTGTTTTTGGAGATCTATTGCAGTTGACTCCAGTAAAAGGACAACCAGTGTTTAAAATGCTCACGCATGAAGATACCAGGAAGTCCCTTGGAAGCATTGGAAATGTTAATATATGGCTAAATTTTAAATATGCTGAACTGCTTCAAAATATGCGACAGGCCAAGGATGAAGATTATAAAAATATTCTACAAGATGTAAGAATTGGAAAAGTGACTGAGAAAGGGAAAAAAGCTTTGCATAGTCGATTAATTTCAAATTTGTATCCAAATGAAAACATTCTTCCAGAGAATATTTTTAAAAAAATGACTGAGAAGAAATCTGGGATATGTTTGATGCCAACTCTGCAAGAATGTTCCATCTTCAACCAAAAAATGTTAGACTTAGAAAATGAAGAGATTGTGAAACTGGAAGCAATAGATAAAATAGAGCATATGGGTGCAACAATTGTTTTGTCAGAAAATTTGAAAACTAAATTGGATTCATTGGAGAAAAGTATTTCAAAAACAGCTGGTTTTGAAAAGACTCTGAATGTGTGTTTAAATTGTCGTATCATTTTGAGAAGGAATTTAAATGTTGAAAGCGGTCTGGTAAATGGAGCAATGGGTTATGTTGTTGATTTTGTGAATTACAGAAATAGAGATGGAATTGAATTTTTAAAAATAAAATTTGATGGCATTGAACAAGTACAACAAATAAGTCGTTGTTCTGCTAGATTTTTACTTGTAAAAGACTTATATGTTCGCCGAAAACAGTTTCCTGTTTGTTTGGCGTATGCGGTGACAATTCATAAATCTCAAGGTTTAAGTGTAGATAGTGCTTTGGTGAACATTGGAAGATCTGTGTTTAAAGAGGGTATGGCATATGTGGCATTATCTCGAGTCAGAACTTTATCAGGATTGTACTTGATTGCGTGTGATGAGACAAAGATTTCTGCAGATCTAGATTGTGTTAAAGAATACAATAGGTTAAGAAGAGAGTATGCTCCACATTTGCCTCAATATCCTCTGTTTGAAAAACGTGTGGTAGGCCAAAAAAGAAGAAAGGAGGATAATTGTAGTGAGGTAGTTGCAAAAAGACAAAAAGTAGAGAAAACTGTAATTGAAAACAGGAAGAAAAAGAATTGTGGAGAAAATGTTGTTGGATTTCAGTTTGAAAATAGTTCTGGTGTCAACTGCTTTGCTAATGTAGTGGTTAATGTTGTTTTTTTTCTTAAAAGTTTACAAGAACAGATTGTTGAAAATCGGGATCAAAGATTGTGTGGTTTATTGAATTCTGTGTTTCAGAAATGTAGCAGTGGTACAGCACAAATAGAAAGTGTAACAGAAATTCGAAATATTTTAGATTTGTGTTCTGGTCAAGATAAATTTTCACAGAACATTCAGCAGGATTGTCAGGAATTTTTAATGTATATGTTTGGTGTTTTGGAAGATGAAGGTGTAGATGTAGATAATCTTTTCAGTCTTTTTTATCAATGGCAGCATGACTGCCACAATTGTAGTTTATCAAGTACTACTAGAATAGACACTGAAAGATTTATATATTTGACTTTACCAGACTGTAAATCAGTGTCTTTTAAAAATCTAGTTAAAGCAGCAGATCATAATATGGTGTGTACCCAATGTAACTGTACAATGCTGTCCACATTATTTATACAAAGGTATGGGCAGTATATCATTTTAGTTTTCCAACGATGTAGACCTGATGGAACTAAATTGACAACTTCTATCAAAAGTTTTGTGGCTTCTCAGTTATCAATTTCTGGAAGGACCTTTACAACTGAAGCTATTATTTATCATGATGGATCTTCGACCACCTCAGGACATTATACATGCTACTTAAAATCTGAAAATGGATGGAGTTACTGCAATGATTCTCATTTAACTTATAAACAATGTTTGCCTTATGACTCTACAAATTCTTATCTAGTGTTTTTAAAACCAAAGTTTTAGTAAAGGGAATTGGCCTTTGAAGACGGGAATAGTTAATAAAAGTTAGTTAGTTAGTTAGTTAATCTAATATTTTAAATTATTTATCTCATGTAGATACTTTAAGTGGATCTCAAAGTAAAAAATACTGATATATCAGACACAAATTGGCCGTGAGGATTGTGTATGGTATGATGTTTTTAGATCTTTTTTCATAGGAAGTTGATGAAATGGAACTTATAAGGCACAGCAGACTTTTTTCCACCAAAAGGACCTTCACTATCTTCTATTTGGCCTCATGGAAAAGTAAGTGAATCAAAGATTAGTGTACATATATGAGATGTATGTTTGAATGGGTTTTTTTAAACACAATCTTTTAGATTGTGTTTTTTTTTCCCGCTGTTATATGATGAAGACTTTGAACTCACTAATTTAAGTGGAATTCAATATATTCTGAGAACAGCAAAAATAAATAATGTAACATATTGTAGAAGTTATTGTGTAGTTTGCATTGTGTAATTTATATTGTGTTCACATTGTTATACACTCATTTTCTTTTTCACCCTTATTTACCTCTCTTTACTAATTTACACTCTTTTTTCATTGCTGTTTCTTTACTGCACTTCATTCACAACTTCTTAATCTAATAGGAACTATCTGCATTTCCTCTGTTCCTTCCACCACTTTTTATCTTTTTCATATTCTCTTAGTACCACTGCTTTAGTTTCCTAACCCTCTTTCTCTTTCTCCATTTTTTTTCTTTCACACTCATTGTACTGTAGTTCAGTTAGTTCTTCATTTTGTCTTTCTTTGTACTTACTCTCTCACTCCTGTTTTATCCATCGTTCTATAATAACTTCATTTCTTTCATCCCTTCACTCTGTGACTTCACTTCACTCACTCTCAATCATCTTCTATTCCTCTATTTTATTTATAGTTTATCAAACTGACTTCTCTCCTTTTCACTCATTTTTCTTTTACTTTCTTATCTTTACTCATTTTGTTTTGATATTTTACATTCTTTTAGTATCTTATTTACCTTTAGGAATTTGTTCTCTAACTATTTCTTTTTCCTTTTTTTTTCTTTCTACATTACTTTCTTTCTGTTTTTGTATCCTTCACTATTGCTTCATTTCTTAGTAAACTTTTGTAGATTTTTAAACCTCATGAACTGTTTCTTCTATTTTATTATACATTTTTATGTAATTATAACATGTTTTTTCCTTTATCTTTCACAGATACAAATTTGCATAGATTATATGGTAAGTGTGTTTGTAAAATGTTTTTTGTTATCACCTTTTGTTTTATTTTCACTATTTTTCTGTCACCCTACCGCACACCTATTTCCTTACTTTGCTTCCCTCACTTATTCTTTTCTTCCATGTTTACTTCCTACCACATTCAATTTCTTTCAGTACTTCTGCCTATGCACACTCCTTCACTTACCTTTTTTACTGGTTCACTTAGTCCCTTTGTGACAGTCCTTCTTTTACTCTCTCTCTTCTTTCTCTCTATTACTCCCCATGTGTTACCCTTATTCACTTACATGTACCCTCTTTCACCCCTCTTTACTTATATTCACTGCTATTTACTTTCCCTCCATCACTGCTATTCTTTTCCTCTGATTCCGTCACTACCTGTCATTCCCATACTTAACTGTCCTTCTTTTTACTTTCAACATCCATTTACATTCTCCCTTAACCTCTGCTTTAGTCTTCTTCCTATTTCTTCTTTCTTTTGCTCCCTTATTCATTTTTCTTTTTCTCAGTTACTTCCTCTTACATTTTTTCTCTGTCTTACTATCTATTACTCAGTCTCTCTGTGTTCCTCCCTTTAGCTCTCTTTCTCTTAACACTACTCTTTCTGTTACCATTCCTTATGGTTACTCCTTCATTATTTTTTTTTCTTTTTTATGTTAGTGCGCTGACGGTACGCACACCGGTGCGCGTACCGAAAGCGCACCAGGGTGAAATATAAAAAAAAAACTATTTTAAATTAAAAATATTATCTCAATATACATTATAGTGTTCATTTTTAGAAAAACATACTTTAGCAATTCACTAAAAAACACATAGGTATGAGTCTGTATAAAAAGTTAGGAATTAGCATTAAAAAAACCTATGAAATTCACTGAAAAAACCAAAGGTTTCACACCAGTTATAGTTAGGAATTAGCATTTAAAACACCTATGAAATTCACTGAAAAAACCATAGGTTTCACACCAGTTATAGTTAGGAATTAGCATTTAAAAAACCTATGAAATTCACTGAAAAAACCATAGGTTTCACACCGGTTATAGTTAGGAATTAGCATTTAAAAAACCTATTAAATTCACTGAAAAAACCATAGGTTTCACACCAGTTATAGTTAGCTGAAAATTTTACTGATATAAAACCATTGAAATTCCCACGTTATAGTTAGTTGGACTCACTATAACTTGCGCGTGCAATGCACTGCTGATGACATCACATATTACATCACTCATGACATGGTCAGTGACATCACTCATGACATCACTGATGACACCATCCTTGTGACAGAGTGACAGACCTCCTTTCACTGTAAAGTAACCTTTGAAACACATATTCAAAAATAGAAACTAACATTAACAAAAAAGTGGATATACCCATAGCAGTTACAACAACCAATTCAGTAATTTCACCATCTATATACAAATTCACACATTCACCAATAGTTTTATGTATTCACTCATACATATACTCACTCATCATATGTAGTGATACCCCTATTCATTCTGTTACACACTGACAGTCATCAAAAACTTACTCATACATATACTCACACATACAAATAAACTAATAAACATCCATTTATTTGCATATACAACTATACACACATTAGCACATTACTTCTAAGGAAACTTACACATACTTACTCTCTTAAACAATCACTTATAGAAACACATACTTATTTAAACAGGAACTCTTTCAATCTCTCACTCTCACATATACTTACTTATATACATCAATTCTCATATATACAAGATTAAAACATATGTAGTTACTCATAAAGACACTAGTGAGAGAGGCATTCACTCTCTAACACACACATATACACACTCATCCACCCATACAATCCTACACAAATGCTGTCTTCAAAACACATACAAACAGTGAGTCAGTCATTGATGCATCTATGTGCTAAGTAACAGCCCCACCAAACCATACAGACACTCATACTGATACTAAAAAAAATCTAATAACCCATATACACACACATGTAGCTACTCACCAACCCATGCAGCCACTTATACACAAAGTAAAACACTGATACATATATTTAAATATTTAAACATTACTCGCTAATATATGTATTCACTAAGATACACTAAATAAGCCAGTTAACCAATCAATTTCTTTAAAAAAAACATCCATTCAGACACTTATTTAAACATTTATTCTTCCATCGATCTTAACATATACATATATAAAATATATTTATGTTTCAGAAAGACACATTCACTGGAAGATGTCATCAGTGATGTCATTTGAGATGTCATCAGTGATGTCATGAGTGATGTCACTGACCATGTCATGAGTGATGTAATATGTGATGTCATCAGCAGTGCATTGCACGCGCAGGTTATAGTGAGTCCAACTAACTATAACGTGGGAATTTCAATGGTTTTATATCAGTAAAATTTTCAGCTAACTATAACTGGTGTGAAACCTATGGTTTTTTCAGTGAATTTAATAGGTTTTTTAAATGCTAATTCCTAACTATAACCGGTGTGAAACCTATGGTTTTTTCAGTGAATTTCATAGGTTTTTTAAATGCTAATTCCTAACTATAACTGGTGTGAAACCTATGGTTTTTTCAGTGAATATATATATATATATGCACATGTACTGGTTATGACCTCACATATTACAGCACTCATGACATGTTCTATAACATCATTGATAACATTACTAATGACATCTTTGATGACATCACAGTGCATGGCGGGAGAACAAGTTATGGTTAGCTCCGTTAACTATAATTGGTGAATTTCAGTGATTTTTTTGTATGAAATGTTACGTTTTAACAAAAAAGTTCACCTATCTATAACATCACTTTAACTTTTACATATATAGTAGCCCATGATCTGTGCAAACAGACACATGGTTATCTATTCCTTCTTTTACTCACATTACATCTTTGCCCCTGTGAAGGGATCTGTAAGGAACCACTCACATCCATGATGAGGGGCTCCAGTATAGATTGATAATAAACTCTAAACATCTGAGGGAAGCATTGCTTTTGGCAGGAATGATCTCTCGGTATAGTTGAAAGCTTTCTCCACATGAAGGGCCATTAACCGCATGCGCGCTAGCAGAATTCCGCTCGCACGCTGGGTTTTTTAAAAACGCACTTTGCGTGACGAGCTGGGCTCGTCATCAGCGTGCGAGGAGGCTACGCGATGACGAGCCCAGCTCGTCATCAGCGTCGAAGGGGTTAATGCCTCCTACATACAAGGAATTGAATCATCATTCGACAATTTATATTATACCATCATCTTTCCTCGTATGGAGATTTTCTTATCAGTGTGCACGATCTGAGGCATAATTGTATTAAACCCATTGCCTATCAGTGTGATCTCTACCTGGCAATAAACGTTATGCAGGGATAGCAGGATCTTTCCAGGTTTTGGCAAAACCTCCATGACAGCCTCCAACCATGCTGCTGTGATGTTCCTATCTGTTTTCCATATAGTGTTCGGATTTCTGAGCAATAACTTCATAAGTCCTCCCTATATTTTGTAAAGAGTTCTGGAGTATATCTATCAGCCTGAAGCCTTTCAAACCCTTCTATAGCTCCACTTTCCGTGTTCTTCAATGTTCCACTGCATCTACCCCACCTGTGTCATGTGCCAATTGGAAGAACCCGATTGTGTCTGGAAATTTTTCTGAGACAGAAATGTTTTGTCAATCCACTTCTAAACTTCCAAATTTCTGTTTCACCTTCCTCCAGCTTTAATGTCACTGGGTGTGATTAAATAAGATAAATTCCCCAATCTACGCCTTCTGACAGGAATGAATATATATGTTGTGCATGAGATGCCCATCCTGATATTTATGCTGAGGTCTGAGAAGTGTCAACATAATTCCATGTTTCAGGGTGCATGAGATCAGGGAGGCACTTCAATTCGGTGATCGATCATGATGTTAATACAACATAACATGTGTATTTGTAAAGTACACGTTCACCCAGAGGTCTCTTAGCGCTGAATAACAGATGTTCATTGTTACCCAACTCAATGGTACTCATTTTATCGACCTCAGGTTGGATGAAAGGCTGAGTGGACCCGCCGGATTTGAACCTGTGACCATAAAGTCGAACACAGGGCCCTGCAATGGACTCATTAGTCCACTGAGCCAACAGCTCCGGCTTAAGTAATTCTAGGTTCTCTGAAGGATCCCATTGGGGACCAGGAAGAACAATAACAGTAATTATGCTAATTTGTTAACTAAACCTAGAGGCCTCTATAGGGCACGAATTTGTATGCAGAACATATTTCTCTAACCTATTTCTTCATCCAAGATGATAAACCTACTCTTCTGTTCCATTATCCTTGGTATAATATGTCTACTACTCTTGAGAGCTGTCCTTTCCTCTCTTCTACCTTCTATCCGGTATGTACACAAGGTCAAAATTTGCCAACCTTAGAGCTGGTCATATCCTGCTTGCTATATCTCTTTGCTTAATATGGTTATATTTATTGTAGTTAGTATGGTCACCCCATTGCAAGCTCTCTTGCATGTAATTTTTTCTACTAAGCATGACTCTCCTTTTCTCCTACTGTTTAGCTGATAGGCACTTTTACTTACTTAAATTCACTTTAGACCATTCGTAGAACAATTAGACTCAGTGAAATACTGTATCTAGCTACAATGTCCCTGTATTCATTAACAGTTTTTAACTTGAGGGATCGACTTGCATAAACTATTCACCACTGCTGTTCAATATATTGCATGCATTATTAAATGCAAATAGGTTGTATTGTCATTTGCATGATCTAATTGACACTTTTCTAACTCAGACACCTTTACAGTGTTCGATAATAACTTCGCCCTGGCTGATGTAGGCTCCTTACCACTTATTATACTCCTCGGTAAATCCATGACCCTTGACACAATCATTCACAGGCTGTTCCTTGAATGCAATATGAATTTCTTTAGCTATCTTGGTGTTTTATTTTTGGGAAATGCTCATGGTCGCTACATATTTTAAATACTTGAGCTAAAATGAGGAGGGCAACCCAAGAGATTTAAAAATGTTCTTTAAAACTAGGGAGTCGACCAATTACCAAAATGGTAGCCATTTATAAACCAAAAGGAGTGAGCACAGCCCTTTATGGTGTGGGTCTCTGGGGTTATGCAAATAGAAGAAAACTGCTTTTTAAAACGTTTACTATACCTACCCTCCTCTGTATCAAACACTATTGTACACCGTGAGGTGGGACTACAGTTTTTAGAGGATCTTTTATTGGTCAGACCGCTGCTATTGTTGGCTTTACTTTGGGACAGGGAAGAAACGGCTTTCACCAGATCAATTATTTTAGACTGTGTAACCTTGAATGATGCGTATTCCCTGGTTATTATATATTAACTCCTCCCTCAAAAGGCTGTTTAAGATATCCATTTGCTCGGATCCCTCAAAAGTATTGTCTCTTACAAAGAAAGGTATCTAAGAACTCTTTTTCCAGCACAGACTGGATCGTAGATCAGTGATTGAGCAGAATAAACCAGCGTTCGCCTTATGTAAATCTTTTAATTTGGAGGAGGGAGGTATTAAATGCCTATCACATGTGACTGATGTACAGCATCGTTTGTACTGGTAAGACTTAGATGTGGCATTGTTCACTACCCAGTCACATTCCCAAAAATGAAGTCCAGCCCACCTGATATGGTACCCCTTGTGACAACAAAAGTAAACAAAGCACATTGCACTTTCTATTGTTTTGAAATGTTATCATCATTTTAGGTGCTTTTATCCTAAACCATTATTTACTGCTCAGAACATTAGGTCATACAAAGTGGCAATGACATTTTTGGTGACACTAGAAGATTCTTCAATATGTTGCTTTGTTTATCTTGAAATTAATTAATGCAAAGAAAGGTATTATGCTATAGTGTAACAAATGAACTGATTTTTTTATAATTGTCACTGTAATGATATGTTTTTCAATTGTCTTTATAGATGTTCTATATTGCCTGTACTTTTATGGCTGTTTTCTTTGATAGCCAAATAAAGATTTAAATGAATGAATGATCACTATAATATAATAGCAACACATACCTTAGGGATATGCTCAATTATTCAGTTTCTTCCCTTTTCACAGCTAACAACTTATGAGAATTGAGGCTTCCCTCTATGACATTCAAAGTGGCACACACACATATTCTAATTTTCCCTCAGGTTGAGCACATTTATCTTTCCACTTTTATATGTTGATTGTTTTCTACTTTAATGGCTTGGAATTATTCTCCTTCTAACCCTCATATACTTTGATTGGGCCTCAATATGGTCTGAGTGCAGTGTTTCACTAGAAAAGCGTTTATGATCTGTTATCAAAGAGGCTAGTCTGTCTGTAGTTAGACGCACACTGTGCCTCTCATGATATGTCATCACCAGGCGACCTGGAGTCTTACTCTTTACCAAAGTACCATGAAGGGCCCATACATTGATGGATGCTGAATTGGACCCTGGCTGCTTCCTCAGCCCGTCCATCTCTATTGATCTGCTGTCTGCCACGTGGGAGAGTTGGATGTCTACATCAGGTAGGTGAAAATACCTGACATTTGTTAACCTCTTAAGCGCTGCGCCTATACCAGCGGCCGACGGCACCACTACCCCGGGAGTGCTGCCGTCGGCCGTTGGACGTTCCAACTGCACCTGCGCAATGGAACGTTCAGCACTGGAGCTGGACGTTCCAAAGCAGCTGAGGTGGTAATGTTTTTTAGTGTCTGCAAAGGCTTGGATTCAAGACTGAAAGAACTTCATGTAAAGTCCTTTTAATTAATTTGTAAAGTGACCTTTCTGATTTTGTTGACTCAATCAGGGATCATTACAGCACCATTTCAGGACACTCTTAAATGCAATAAACAGTTAGGTAGCAGTGGCACCGAATATTGCACTTTGTGTGAAAGCAACAGAATGCATTATTGGAAAACTATTAGTTGGGAGAAAAAACTAATATTAGTGAGGTGCTGTAACGGTTTATGAGCCCTGCTACCAAAGGTGCAAGTATACACTGACAAAAAAGTGAGCCAAATATGAAACCAAAGCACCCTCAAGCATTTGTATACAAGAAGTGTAATTTCCAAACAGTACGAACTTTTTATGCACACATAGTCCCTTATTTATTACAACATCTATCTAACAATATATATCTGACAATTAGATTTTTCAGAAACGAGCAATTGTTACATATGATTATCAGACTTGTATTCTTCAGAAAACACACAGCCAACACGCATTTCATCAATTCGTGACTTTTTCAAGGCTGTGGAATATTAACAAAAAAAATAAATTAAACAAAGCATTAACTATTAATGTCAAAAGAGGAGTGGAAACATGACCTAAAACTGTGTGAAAAGAAGAATATTTCTCAATAGGTGCTCCAAACCAAAAAGATTTGAGAAAGTGCAGAAAAGTGCTACATGCTAAGAAAATGTAGTTGTATGATAAATTTGAGATATTTTAAAGGAGAGCCAAACATCCAAGTGTGCACTTGTGTTCTCATAAAAAAGAAATACAAGACAAGAACCGCCACCCAAATATCAGATCTAGTGTAAATCCATAAAATGAAGCTTAAAAAAAAAACTAACAGCCAGATTCATCAAGCAAAATTGCGATCGCAATAGCTGCGATTTAGCTTTTGCGATCGCAATTAACAGAAAAGCAATTCATGATGTGAAAAACACAGAAATTGCGTATTCGCAAAATAAATCGCAGAATCTAGGAGGAACCCCTATAGCGAATCGGAAATAGCGAGAATCCATGGATTCTGCGAATTATTATGCGACATTGCTAAATATTCGCAAACGCAATTCATGAAAACTCGCTATTTGCGAAAAAGCTTTGTAACGCGCAATTTAAGGAGAACCAAAACCAGGTGGTAACCATGAAGACATTTTTTTTTTTAAATGCAAACTAGCCACAGGTGCTGTCCTGATCAAACACACTTAAGGAAACACATTAGGAGCATGAGGACTCTCACAATGCCAGGACTCTACATGGTGGTCAGGCGACGAAGGCTCCAGGCTGCAGCACGGAACAGACGCAGAATCCAGGAGCGAATATTCCGCCAGCGGATCACCCTTCTGGGCCAAACTGTGGAGCAAATTTACTTTAAGTACCGCCTGAATGGGGCAATGATCATCAAGCTGATCCGGGACCTAGACCCACTGATGCAGCACCCAACAAGGAGGACCAATGCCGTGCCCACCCATGTCCAGGTCTTGTGTAGCCTGCACCTACTGGCCTCCGGTAGCTTCCAGGGGATAGTCGCTGTTGCAGGGGGGATATCCCGGAGCACCATGTCCCGCTGCCTAAGGAGTTTCCTGGAGGCAATGCTGACCCGGCTACACCACTACATCTCATTCCCGACCACCCAACAGGACTTGAATGAGACCAAGCTTCATTTCTACAACATTGCGCAATTCCCACATGTAATAGGATGCATTGACTGTACCCACATCCACATCTGCCCACCAGCACAAACGGAATACATGTACCGCAACCACAAGTCCTATCACTCCCTCAATATCCAGATGGTGTGCAACGCTAAGACTATCATCACGGACATAGTGGCACAATACCAGGGGAGCACACATGACTCCTTCATATTTCGGCACAGCGGCATGCACACACGACTAGCCAGGGGAGACTTTGGCGGAGGACACCTACTAGGTAAGTACACATGCTCCCAAATAGTACACTGTGATCATGTAGCTGCGCAGAACAGGCACTCACCCTGTGCTTCTTTCATTCAGGTGACAGTGCCGACGGTCTCCGTGAGTACCTCCTCACCCCATACCTCAACCCTGCAACACCACAGCAACAGCTTTACAATGCTGCACAAATACGCACATGAAATTGCATTGAGAGGACATTTGGCCTTTTGAAGAACCGATTCTGCATACTTCACAAGACTGGTGGGGCCATCAAATACGAGCCTGAAGTCTGCTGCTGCATCGTGGCCATGTGTGCAATACGCCACAACATTGCTACCAAGCGCAGGATACCTGTCGAGATCTCTGGCAGTGAGTCGGAAGGGGACAACCGCCCACCTGCACATGTACGTCATGCACGCGAAGAAAATCCTGCAGAAGGACACAGGCGCCGCAACCACACCACTATTAACTGTTTCTAGTCAACTCATTCCCCTCACACAACACTGCACTCATGCATGACAAATGTAATAATGACATGAGTTGGATTTACATGAGACCATACATTTTTATTGTTTACTCACAATAATGTGGCCTTTGCTGTCCATGATTTCACATGAGGACAGTATTGCGTCATACGTCCCCATGCAGGGGTAGAGGGCTTGCTTATAGATCCCGCATTGCCCTGCAGACAGAGTGCAAGGTGTCAATGGCGCCTCCGTCCAGACGCACCGAGTCGCCTCTCAGAGTCCTCAAGGACAGTGTTGGCCCATGATGCTGCAGTGGGCCTGCTGCTGCGGCGGCGTTCAGTCACCGGCGGCAAGGAAATGCTGCTGTGGCTTGACGTGCCCTCGCTGGCATCATCACCCCCCCTGGTTCACCATGGGCAGTCGGCTGCAGACTATGCACTGCTGCTGTCACCTGTTCCAGTGCCCTGGCAACGTCCTGGCAACACTGGACCATTTGCACCTGCATTGCAAGGGACCGGCGGGAAAGTTGTGAGGTTGCATTGCCAATGATGTAATTGGACCTGGTGTAGGCTGACAGGCGGGTCAGCAGATGGCGGTGGCGTTGGCGGGTCATACACCTGCTGGGATACCAGGATCTAGCTATTCTCTCGAACAGCTGCGGTCATCTGTCCAACATTTTGCGCGGTCTTCTGCAGCTGCAGATAAATGGCTGCCACGTGACGCGCCTGTGTCTGATGTACCTCGAGCATGCGGCGTTCAATGGCCAGGCCAGGATCCCGTACATTGACAGCCCTGCCCGCGCGTGTTGAGGCATCACGCTGCTGCCGCGTCAGTCCGCTGGACTGCGATCTTACTGCGGCTGTGCGCCTCGTCTGCCTCCTGGCTGCTGGTGGTGTGGCCTGTACCACAGCCGTGGGTGCCAGTTGGGTGGTTGCTGGGCACCTGTGGCTGCAGTGGTGGCCCTGTCCACATGGGGGGGCCTCACTTTCGGTGCTGGGTTGTTCTGCAGCATCTGTGATGTAAATGGGTGCATGATTAATGATATGTATCTTGCACCTGAGATGGTGCTACATGCATGCAGGCTTGCTTTCCCTGACTGGCTTTTGGAATTACTTTGAATTGACAGGTCCGGCTGTGTTGGGCTATCTAGGAATTTTGGTTACACTACAACTACCACAATGCATTAAGGCATTTCAGGTGTGCATGGCCTGCATTACAGGGGTTGTCATATTGCTAGCTCAGGAGTCATGGGCATTGTTAGGGGACGGGGTCGCAGTCGCATGGCACTTACCTTGGGATTGTTGGGTGGGTCGGTACGAGTCAAGCTGGGTAACCCCCAGGCAGGCTTCTGGAGTCAGGGTGTCCTCCACAAGGTCCTCCAATGGAGTATTGGGTGTGGCAGTGGGGTCCCCTCCACCGGTGGCAAGTCGCTCCCCAAGCCTCTCTGCGATTCGATCTTTGGCACGCCCTCTGAGGTCGTACCACCTCTTTTTTAAATCGTCTATTGACCGCAGGGTCACCCCGACAAAATTGACTTTAGCGCGGATGCGCAGCCAGATGCGGCGCTTGTCAGCCTCTGGCACCCTCCGGGAGTCCTTGCCAAACAGGCGTGCATGGTCCTTACAGACCCCCTCAATGAGGAACTCAAGTTCTTGCTCCGAGAACTTTATCTTCCTCTTCCTCCCTGGGGCACTGCTCCCTGCTGCTTCCTGGGACATTTTGATGGTGGTTAATGTCCTGCTGTGGTGCTGCAAGTTGACTGTAGTGGAGCTCTTCCCAGTACTGCTTCCACTTTCAGGCTCAGTAATCTGAATGAGGGAGGGAACAGCCTACTTCCTGGTTGTGATGTCATCAATGGGCTTGAAATGCGACTTCCTGTTTTTGTGATCTCGCAGTTAGCAAGATCGCAAATTGCGATTTCGGTAATTGCGAGATCGCAATTTCAACATGGAAATCGTGCGATTCTGTGATTATTATGCGATTGGGGCAAAATCGCAATCGGCAATTGCGGCCGATTGCGATTCGCTTTTTTTATCGCATTTCTTCATGAATGCCATTCTGCGAATTCTAAATTGCGATTAGCGGGATGCGGCGTGCTACAACCTACGACTACGCACACATGAGGTACTGTCCATTATCACGACAGGTCCAACCTCGCACTTCACTTCTTTTTAGTAGTACCAGCCCGGGGTTGTGAATAAAGTTTTTTCCTTATTACCCACAAGCCAGGTATCTTTTTAATCCTTCATTAAAACCCACCACTCACATAAATATCCCTATCACTTGCATCACATACACCACACATAGTCATTACTACAAGTGCCCCCGCGCAGTCGTAGGTTGTAGCACGCCGCATCCCGCTAGAGGGGTGCGAAGACCCCTATGATGAAGCATGACACCAAGGGGCCTTTTGGTGTGTGAGGGGTATTTTAAAAAACACTAAGTGCTCCCACACCATTGTGGGAAACGCTTTCCTAAACACTGTCAGTAGGATTCCTCTTGTTTATATGTCTATCACCTGCCATTTCAGTTCGTCCGCAGTGTGATTCTTCTCACTGTAATGGGTGACCATACGGGTATTAGGGACTGACCTTCGAATACGGCTACGGTGTTGACTGATCATTGCCTTGACAGGTTGTTGTGTCTGGCCTATATATGGAAGGTTGCATGGGCACCAGATACAGTACACCAGATTGCGTGTGTTACAATTTGAAAAGTCATCTAGGGTATGTTTGAGGTTGTCGTGTTCAAAGGTGGTAGTGTTGAATGTGAATTCACAGGACACACAATTACCACATTTGTGGTGTCCTTTAATTTTAGGTAGACCCCATGCAGTCATCAGGGTATTTGATGTGTTCACTCTTTTGTTGTTAGCCGATCTTACAAGAATATCCTTAATGTTCTTTCCTCTTTTATATGCAAATTGTATTGTATTGTATTGTATATTGGATTTATATAGCGCTTATCACCCAGGGGTCTCTGAGCGCTTGCCTTGGGAACCCGTCCTGGCTTTTCCCTGTGAGATAGCCCCTACAGGGCATCCCCAAGGTGAAAGCCAGGCATCCCGCCGCGGGGGGCCGTTGTGGAGATTAAGCAAGCTTAATGCCCAGAGTTGCAGAGTGTGAACCCATGATTAGGTCAGGCACCGAAGCGAGAATTATCGAGTCCGTGGACATTTGAGCTCAAGACCCTGCCGCGTCGGGAATTGAACCCTGGTCCCGGGTCTGACCTCTGCTTCAGGGTCTGCCTGCTCTAACCAGTGAGCCACACTTCTCCACAAATAGAGGTAGTCCAAGGGTAGGGTCTATGCTTCTGATGATACCCCAATTTTTTGTAATGAGGTTGCACACTTGGTTAGTGTGGGTGCCAAAGGAAGTGACACACACTATTTTGTCAATACCTGATTTCTCTTTCGTTTTGAGTATCTCGTCCCCGGGGCAGTGCCAGGCTCACTTGAGTGATCTTTTTACTAGTCTATTTGGGTACCCTCTGGTGACAAGTTTGAGTCGGAGTTTCTCCGCTTCCTTCTTGTAGTCAGCTTTGTGTGTACAGTTGCGACGGATTCTAAGAAACTGCCCGAATGGCAGGCCGTCCCTCAGAGCCCGTGGATGGTGACTACGGTATGAAAGTAGTGTGTTTCTTTCCGTGATCTTTCTGTGGAGTGAGGTGTAGAGAGCTCCATTTTCGTGATTAATGTTGAGGTCCAAGAAGGCTATGGATGACTCATGCGTGATGGATGTAAATGTGAGTTGTGATTGTACTGTATTTAAGTGAGTGACAAAGCTATTAAACTCTGCGTCATGGGAACAGTCCAGCCCAAACTGCCAAGCCAGGTGGTCCCTGGGCCAGAAACAAGCATCCTAGGACCAGTTTCAGGGTTTCACCCTTCATCAGCCAGGATAGCTTGAGTCCATTGGCACAGTGAGCCCGGAACCCACGTCTGGGCATACCCGGTGCACTTAGGGTGAGAAAGCAAAAGACACACAATTGATGGACGGAATGCAGAACAAATCAAAACATTCACCCCCAGTCAAGAGATCTGGGTTAAATCCATCATTCTTTTGCTTACCATGCCACCCAAATTTAGACCTGGCCATATGCAAATCAGTCTTGACCCTGTGCCTCATGGGAACAGTCCAGCCCAAACTTCCAAGCCAGGTCCTACCTGGACAGGAAACAAGCATTCTAGGACGCAGGGCGAAAACTGATTTGCATATGGCTGGGTTCAAACTGGACTGAAATGGTGAACAAAAAATGATGGCTTTATGCCCCAATCTCTGTACTGGGGTGAATGTATGACATTGTTCTGCATTCTGTCATCAATTGTTCTTTTTGCATTTGTCACCCCTAGTGGGACGGGAATGCCTTGACATGGGTCCTGTGCTCTTCATGCCACTGGAGGCAAGCTATCCATGTCATGAGTGATGTAATATGTGATGTCATCAGCAGTGCATTGCACGCGCAGGTTATAGTGAGTCCAACTAACTATAACGTGGGAATTTCAATGGTTTTATATCAGTAAAATTTTCAGCTAACTATAACTGGTGTGAAACCTATGGTTTTTTCAGTGAATTTAATAGGTTTTTTAAATGCTAATTCCTAACTATAACCGGTGTGAAACCTATGGTTTTTTCAGTGAATTTCATAGGTTTTTTAAATGCTAATTCCTAACTATAACTGGTGTGAAACCTATGGTTTTTTCAGTGAATATATATATATATATGCACATGTACTGCTTATGACCTCACATATTACAGCACTCATGACATGTTCTATAACATCATTGATAACATTACTAATGACATCTTTGATGACATCACAGTGCATGGCGGGAGAACAAGTTATGGTTAGCTCCGTTAACTATAATTGGTGAATTTCAGTGATTTTTTTGTATGAAATGTTACGTTTTAACAAAAAAGTTCACCTATCTATAACATCACTTTAACTTTTACATATATAGTAGCCCATGATCTGTGCAAACAGACACATGGTTATCTATTCCTTCTTTTACTCACATTACATCTTTGCCCCTGTGAAGGGATCTGTAAGGAACCACTCACATCCATGATGAGGGGCTCCAGTATAGATTGATAATAAACTCTAAACATCTGAGGGAAGCATTGCTTTTGGCAGGAATGATCTCTCGGTATAGTTGAAAGCTTTCTCCACATGAAGGGCCATTAACCGCATGCGCGCTAGCAGAATTCCGCTCGCACGCTGGGTTTTTTAAAAACGCACTTTGCGTGACGAGCTGGGCTCGTCATCAGCGTGCGAGGAGGCTACGCGATGACGAGCCCAGCTCGTCATCAGCGTCGAAGGGGTTAATGCCTCCTACATACAAGGAATTGAATCATCATTCGACAATTTATATTATACCATCATCTTTCCTCGTATGGAGATTTTCTTATCAGTGTGCACGATCTGAGGCATAATTGTATTAAACCCATTGCCTATCAGTGTGATCTCTACCTGGCAATAAACGTTATGCAGGGATAGCAGGATCTTTCCAGGTTTTGGCAAAACCTCCATGACAGCCTCCAACCATGCTGCTGTGATGTTCCTATCTGTTTTCCATATAGTGTTCGGATTTCTGAGCAATAACTTCATAAGTCCTCCCTATATTTTGTAAAGAGTTCTGGAGTATATCTATCAGCCTGAAGCCTTTCAAACCCTTCTATAGCTCCACTTTCCGTGTTCTTCAATGTTCCACTGCATCTACCCCACCTGTGTCATGTGCCAATTGGAAGAACCCGATTGTGTCTGGAAATTTTTCTGAGACAGAAATGTTTTGTCAATCCACTTCTAAACTTCCAAATTTCTGTTTCACCTTCCTCCAGCTTTAATGTCACTGGGTGTGATTAAATAAGATAAATTCCCCAATCTACGCCTTCTGACAGGAATGAATATATATGTTGTGCATGAGATGCCCATCCTGATATTTATGCTGAGGTCTGAGAAGTGTCAACATAATTCCATGTTTCAGGGTGCATGAGATCAGGGAGGCACTTCAATTCGGTGATCGATCATGATGTTAATACAACATAACATGTGTATTTGTAAAGTACACGTTCACCCAGAGGTCTCTTAGCGCTGAATAACAGATGTTCATTGTTACCCAACTCAATGGTACTCATTTTATCGACCTCAGGTTGGATGAAAGGCTGAGTGGACCCGCCGGATTTGAACCTGTGACCATAAAGTCGAACACAGGGCCCTGCAATGGACTCATTAGTCCACTGAGCCAACAGCTCCGGCTTAAGTAATTCTAGGTTCTCTGAAGGATCCCATTGGGGACCAGGAAGAACAATAACAGTAATTATGCTAATTTGTTAACTAAACCTAGAGGCCTCTATAGGGCACGAATTTGTATGCAGAACATATTTCTCTAACCTATTTCTTCATCCAAGATGATAAACCTACTCTTCTGTTCCATTATCCTTGGTATAATATGTCTACTACTCTTGAGAGCTGTCCTTTCCTCTCTTCTACCTTCTATCCGGTATGTACACAAGGTCAAAATTTGCCAACCTTAGAGCTGGTCATATCCTGCTTGCTATATCTCTTTGCTTAATATGGTTATATTTATTGTAGTTAGTATGGTCACCCCATTGCAAGCTCTCTTGCATGTAATTTTTTCTACTAAGCATGACTCTCCTTTTCTCCTACTGTTTAGCTGATAGGCACTTTTACTTACTTAAATTCACTTTAGACCATTCGTAGAACAATTAGACTCAGTGAAATACTGTATCTAGCTACAATGTCCCTGTATTCATTAACAGTTTTTAACTTGAGGGATCGACTTGCATAAACTATTCACCACTGCTGTTCAATATATTGCATGCATTATTAAATGCAAATAGGTTGTATTGTCATTTGCATGATCTAATTGACACTTTTCTAACTCAGACACCTTTACAGTGTTCGATAATAACTTCGCCCTGGCTGATGTAGGCTCCTTACCACTTATTATACTCCTCGGTAAATCCATGACCCTTGACACAATCATTCACAGGCTGTTCCTTGAATGCAATATGAATTTCTTTAGCTATCTTGGTGTTTTATTTTTGGGAAATGCTCATGGTCGCTACATATTTTAAATACTTGAGCTAAAATGAGGAGGGCAACCCAAGAGATTTAAAAATGTTCTTTAAAACTAGGGAGTCGACCAATTACCAAAATGGTAGCCATTTATAAACCAAAAGGAGTGAGCACAGCCCTTTATGGTGTGGGTCTCTGGGGTTATGCAAATAGAAGAAAACTGCTTTTTAAAACGTTTACTATACCTACCCTCCTCTGTATCAAACACTATTGTACACCGTGAGGTGGGACTACAGTTTTTAGAGGATCTTTTATTGGTCAGACCGCTGCTATTGTTGGCTTTACTTTGGGACAGGGAAGAAACGGCTTTCACCAGATCAATTATTTTAGACTGTGTAACCTTGAATGATGCGTATTCCCTGGTTATTATATATTAACTCCTCCCTCAAAAGGCTGTTTAAGATATCCATTTGCTCGGATCCCTCAAAAGTATTGTCTCTTACAAAGAAAGGTATCTAAGAACTCTTTTTCCAGCACAGACTGGATCGTAGATCAGTGATTGAGCAGAATAAACCAGCGTTCGCCTTATGTAAATCTTTTAATTTGGAGGAGGGAGGTATTAAATGCCTATCACATGTGACTGATGTACAGCATCGTTTGTACTGGTAAGACTTAGATGTGGCATTGTTCACTACCCAGTCACATTCCCAAAAATGAAGTCCAGCCCACCTGATATGGTACCCCTTGTGACAACAAAAGTAAACAAAGCACATTGCACTTTCTATTGTTTTGAAATGTTATCATCATTTTAGGTGCTTTTATCCTAAACCATTATTTACTGCTCAGAACATTAGGTCATACAAAGTGGCAATGACATTTTTGGTGACACTAGAAGATTCTTCAATATGTTGCTTTGTTTATCTTGAAATTAATTAATGCAAAGAAAGGTATTATGCTATAGTGTAACAAATGAACTGATTTTTTTATAATTGTCACTGTAATGATATGTTTTTCAATTGTCTTTATAGATGTTCTATATTGCCTGTACTTTTATGGCTGTTTTCTTTGATAGCCAAATAAAGATTTAAATGAATGAATGATCACTATAATATAATAGCAACACATACCTTAGGGATATGCTCAATTATTCAGTTTCTTCCCTTTTCACAGCTAACAACTTATGAGAATTGAGGCTTCCCTCTATGACATTCAAAGTGGCACACACACATATTCTAATTTTCCCTCAGGTTGAGCACATTTATCTTTCCACTTTTATATGTTGATTGTTTTCTACTTTAATGGCTTGGAATTATTCTCCTTCTAACCCTCATATACTTTGATTGGGCCTCAATATGGTCTGAGTGCAGTGTTTCACTAGAAAAGCGTTTATGATCTGTTATCAAAGAGGCTAGTCTGTCTGTAGTTAGACGCACACTGTGCCTCTCATGATATGTCATCACCAGGCGACCTGGAGTCTTACTCTTTACCAAAGTACCATGAAGGGCCCATACATTGATGGATGCTGAATTGGACCCTGGCTGCTTCCTCAGCCCGTCCATCTCTATTGATCTGCTGTCTGCCACGTGGGAGAGTTGGATGTCTACATCAGGTAGGTGAAAATACCTGACATTTGTTAACCTCTTAAGCGCTGCGCCTATACCAGCGGCCGACGGCACCACTACCCCGGGAGTGCTGCCGTCGGCCGTTGGACGTTCCAACTGCACCTGCGCAATGGAACGTTCAGCACTGGAGCTGGACGTTCCAAAGCAGCTGAGGTGGTAATGTTTTTTAGTGTCTGCAAAGGCTTGGATTCAAGACTGAAAGAACTTCATGTAAAGTCCTTTTAATTAATTTGTAAAGTGACCTTTCTGATTTTGTTGACTCAATCAGGGATCATTACAGCACCATTTCAGGACACTCTTAAATGCAATAAACAGTTAGGTAGCAGTGGCACCGAATATTGCACTTTGTGTGAAAGCAACAGAATGCATTATTGGAAAACTATTAGTTGGGAGAAAAAACTAATATTAGTGAGGTGCTGTAACGGTTTATGAGCCCTGCTACCAAAGGTGCAAGTATACACTGACAAAAAAGTGAGCCAAATATGAAACCAAAGCACCCTCAAGCATTTGTATACAAGAAGTGTAATTTCCAAACAGTACGAACTTTTTATGCACACATAGTCCCTTATTTATTACAACATCTATCTAACAATATATATCTGACAATTAGATTTTTCAGAAACGAGCAATTGTTACATATGATTATCAGACTTGTATTCTTCAGAAAACACACAGCCAACACGCATTTCATCAATTCGTGACTTTTTCAAGGCTGTGGAATATTAACAAAAAAAATAAATTAAACAAAGCATTAACTATTAATGTCAAAAGAGGAGTGGAAACATGACCTAAAACTGTGTGAAAAGAAGAATATTTCTCAATAGGTGCTCCAAACCAAAAAGATTTGAGAAAGTGCAGAAAAGTGCTACATGCTAAGAAAATGTAGTTGTATGATAAATTTGAGATATTTTAAAGGAGAGCCAAACATCCAAGTGTGCACTTGTGTTCTCATAAAAAAGAAATACAAGACAAGAACCGCCACCCAAATATCAGATCTAGTGTAAATCCATAAAATGAAGCTTAAAAAAAAAACTAACAGCCAGATTCATCAAGCAAAATTGCGATCGCAATAGCTGCGATTTAGCTTTTGCGATCGCAATTAACAGAAAAGCAATTCATGATGTGAAAAACACAGAAATTGCGTATTCGCAAAATAAATCGCAGAATCTAGGAGGAACCCCTATAGCGAATCGGAAATAGCGAGAATCCATGGATTCTGCGAATTATTATGCGACATTGCTAAATATTCGCAAACGCAATTCATGAAAACTCGCTATTTGCGAAAAAGCTTTGTAACGCGCAATTTAAGGAGAACCAAAACCAGGTGGTAACCATGAAGACATTTTTTTTTTTAAATGCAAACTAGCCACAGGTGCTGTCCTGATCAAACACACTTAAGGAAACACATTAGGAGCATGAGGACTCTCACAATGCCAGGACTCTACATGGTGGTCAGGCGACGAAGGCTCCAGGCTGCAGCACGGAACAGACGCAGAATCCAGGAGCGAATATTCCGCCAGCGGATCACCCTTCTGGGCCAAACTGTGGAGCAAATTTACTTTAAGTACCGCCTGAATGGGGCAATGATCATCAAGCTGATCCGGGACCTAGACCCACTGATGCAGCACCCAACAAGGAGGACCAATGCCGTGCCCACCCATGTCCAGGTCTTGTGTAGCCTGCACCTACTGGCCTCCGGTAGCTTCCAGGGGATAGTCGCTGTTGCAGGGGGGATATCCCGGAGCACCATGTCCCGCTGCCTAAGGAGTTTCCTGGAGGCAATGCTGACCCGGCTACACCACTACATCTCATTCCCGACCACCCAACAGGACTTGAATGAGACCAAGCTTCATTTCTACAACATTGCGCAATTCCCACATGTAATAGGATGCATTGACTGTACCCACATCCACATCTGCCCACCAGCACAAACGGAATACATGTACCGCAACCACAAGTCCTATCACTCCCTCAATATCCAGATGGTGTGCAACGCTAAGACTATCATCACGGACATAGTGGCACAATACCAGGGGAGCACACATGACTCCTTCATATTTCGGCACAGCGGCATGCACACACGACTAGCCAGGGGAGACTTTGGCGGAGGACACCTACTAGGTAAGTACACATGCTCCCAAATAGTACACTGTGATCATGTAGCTGCGCAGAACAGGCACTCACCCTGTGCTTCTTTCATTCAGGTGACAGTGACGACGGTCTCCGTGAGTACCTCCTCACCCCATACCTCAACCCTGCAACACCACAGCAACAGCTTTACAATGCTGCACAAATACGCACATGAAATTGCATTGAGAGGACATTTGGCCTTTTGAAGAACCGATTCTGCATACTTCACAAGACTGGTGGGGCCATCAAATACGAGCCTGAAGTCTGCTGCTGCATCGTGGCCATGTGTGCAATACGCCACAACATTGCTACCAAGCGCAGGATACCTGTCGAGATCTCTGGCAGTGAGTCGGAAGGGGACAACCGCCCACCTGCACATGTACGTCATGCACGCGAAGAAAATCCTGCAGAAGGACACAGGCGCCGCAACCACACCACTATTAACTGTTTCTAGTCAACTCATTCCCCTCACACAACACTGCACTCATGCATGACAAATGTAATAATGACATGAGTTGGATTTACATGAGACCATACATTTTTATTGTTTACTCACAATAATGTGGCCTTTGCTGTCCATGATTTCACATGAGGACAGTATTGCGTCATACGTCCCCATGCAGGGGTAGAGGGCTTGCTTATAGATCCCGCATTGCCCTGCAGACAGAGTGCAAGGTGTCAATGGCGCCTCCGTCCAGACGCACCGAGTCGCCTCTCAGAGTCCTCAAGGACAGTGTTGGCCCATGATGCTGCAGTGGGCCTGCTGCTGCGGCGGCGTTCAGTCACCGGCGGCAAGGAAATGCTGCTGTGGCTTGACGTGCCCTCGCTGGCATCATCACCCCCCCTGGTTCACCATGGGCAGTCGGCTGCAGACTATGCACTGCTGCTGTCACCTGTTCCAGTGCCCTGGCAACGTCCTGGCAACACTGGACCATTTGCACCTGCATTGCAAGGGACCGGCGGGAAAGTTGTGAGGTTGCATTGCCAATGATGTAATTGGACCTGGTGTAGGCTGACAGGCGGGTCAGCAGATGGCGGTGGCGTTGGCGGGTCATACACCTGCTGGGATACCAGGATCTAGCTATTCTCTCGAACAGCTGCGGTCATCTGTCCAACATTTTGCGCGGTCTTCTGCAGCTGCAGATAAATGGCTGCCACGTGACGCGCCTGTGTCTGATGTACCTCGAGCATGCGGCGTTCAATGGCCAGGCCAGGATCCCGTACATTGACAGCCCTGCCCGCGCGTGTTGAGGCATCACGCTGCTGCCGCGTCAGTCCGCTGGACTGCGATCTTACTGCGGCTGTGCGCCTCGTCTGCCTCCTGGCTGCTGGTGGTGTGGCCTGTACCACAGCCGTGGGTGCCAGTTGGGTGGTTGCTGGGCACCTGTGGCTGCAGTGGTGGCCCTGTCCACATGGGGGGGCCTCACTTTCGGTGCTGGGTTGTTCTGCAGCACCTGTGATGTAAATGGGTGCATGATTAATGATATGTATCTTGCACCTGAGATGGTGCTACATGCATGCAGGCTTGCTTTCCCTGACTGGCTTTTGGAATTACTTTGAATTGACAGGTCCGGCTGTGTTGGGCTATCTAGGAATTTTGGTTACACTACAACTACCACAATGCATTAAGGCATTTCAGGTGTGCATGGCCTGCATTACAGGGGTTGTCATATTGCTAGCTCAGGAGTCATGGGCATTGTTAGGGGACGGGGTCGCAGTCGCATGGCACTTACCTTGGGATTGTTGGGTGGGTCGGTACGAGTCAAGCTGGGTAACCCCCAGGCAGGCTTCTGGAGTCAGGGTGTCCTCCACAAGGTCCTCCAATGGAGTATTGGGTGTGGCAGTGGGGTCCCCTCCACCGGTGGCAAGTCGCTCCCCAAGCCTCTCTGCGATTCGATCTTTGGCACGCCCTCTGAGGTCGTACCACCTCTTTTTTAAATCGTCTATTGACCGCAGGGTCACCCCGACAAAATTGACTTTAGCGCGGATGCGCAGCCAGATGCGGCGCTTGTCAGCCTCTGGCACCCTCCGGGAGTCCTTGCCAAACAGGCGTGCATGGTCCTTACAGACCCCCTCAATGAGGAACTCAAGTTCTTGCTCCGAGAACTTTATCTTCCTCTTCCTCCCTGGGGCACTGCTCCCTGCTGCTTCCTGGGACATTTTGATGGTGGTTAATGTCCTGCTGTGGTGCTGCAAGTTGACTGTAGTGGAGCTCTTCCCAGTACTGCTTCCACTTTCAGGCTCAGTAATCTGAATGAGGGAGGGAACAGCCTACTTCCTGGTTGTGATGTCATCAATGGGCTTGAAATGCGACTTCCTGTTTTTGTGATCTCGCAGTTAGCAAGATCGCAAATTGCGATTTCGGTAATTGCGAGATCGCAATTTCAACATGGAAATCGTGCGATTCTGTGATTATTATGCGATTGGGGCAAAATCGCAATCGGCAATTGCGGCCGATTGCGATTCGCTTTTTTTATCGCATTTCTTCATGAATGCCATTCTGCGAATTCTAAATTGCGATTAGCGGGATGCGGCGTGCTACAACCTACGACTACGCACACATGAGGTACTGTCCATTATCACGACAGGTCCAACCTCGCACTTCACTTCTTTTTAGTAGTACCAGCCCGGGGTTGTGAATAAAGTTTTTTCCTTATTACCCACAAGCCAGGTATCTTTTTAATCCTTCATTAAAACCCACCACTCACATAAATATCCCTATCACTTGCATCACATACACCACACATAGTCATTACTACAAGTGCCCCCGCGCAGTCGTAGGTTGTAGCACGCCGCATCCCGCTAGAGGGGTGCGAAGACCCCTATGATGAAGCATGACACCAAGGGGCCTTTTGGTGTGTGAGGGGTATTTTAAAAAACACTAAGTGCTCCCACACCATTGTGGGAAACGCTTTCCTAAACACTGTCAGTAGGATTCCTCTTGTTTATATGTCTATCACCTGCCATTTCAGTTCGTCCGCAGTGTGATTCTTCTCACTGTAATGGGTGACCATACGGGTATTAGGGACTGACCTTCGAATACGGCTACGGTGTTGACTGATCATTGCCTTGACAGGTTGTTGTGTCTGGCCTATATATGGAAGGTTGCATGGGCACCAGATACAGTACACCAGATTGCGTGTGTTACAATTTGAAAAGTCATCTAGGGTATGTTTGAGGTTGTCGTGTTCAAAGGTGGTAGTGTTGAATGTGAATTCACAGGACACACAATTACCACATTTGTGGTGTCCTTTAATTTTAGGTAGACCCCATGCAGTCATCAGGGTATTTGATGTGTTCACTCTTTTGTTGGTAGCCGATCTTACAAGAATATCCTTAATGTTCTTTCCTCTTTTATATGCAAATTGTATTGTATTGTATTGTATATTGGATTTATATAGCGCTTATCACCCAGGGGTCTCTGAGCGCTTGCCTTGGGAACCCGTCCTGGCTTTTCCCTGTGAGATAGCCCCTACAGGGCATCCCCAAGGTGAAAGCCAGGCATCCCGCCGCGGGGGGCCGTTGTGGAGATTAAGCAAGCTTAATGCCCAGAGTTGCAGAGTGTGAACCCATGATTAGGTCAGGCACCGAAGCGAGAATTATCGAGTCCGTGGACATTTGAGCTCAAGACCCTGCCGCGTCGGGAATTGAACCCTGGTCCCGGGTCTGACCTCTGCTTCAGGGTCTGCCTGCTCTAACCAGTGAGCCACACTTCTCCACAAATAGAGGTAGTCCAAGGGTAGGGTCTATGCTTCTGATGATACCCCAATTTTTTGTAATGAGGTTGCACACTTGGTTAGTGTGGGTGCCAAAGGAAGTGACACACACTATTTTGTCAATACCTGATTTCTCTTTCGTTTTGAGTATCTCGTCCCCGGGGCAGTGCCAGGCTCACTTGAGTGATCTTTTTACTAGTCTATTTGGGTACCCTCTGGTGACAAGTTTGAGTCGGAGTTTCTCCGCTTCCTTCTTGTAGTCAGCTTTGTGTGTACAGTTGCGACGGATTCTAAGAAACTGCCCGAATGGCAGGCCGTCCCTCAGAGCCCGTGGATGGTGACTACGGTATGAAAGTAGTGTGTTTCTTTCCGTGATCTTTCTGTGGAGTGAGGTGTAGAGAGCTCCATTTTCGTGATTAATGTTGAGGTCCAAGAAGGCTATGGATGACTCATGCGTGATGGATGTAAATGTGAGTTGTGATTGTACTGTATTTAAGTGAGTGACAAAGCTATTAAACTCTGCGTCATGGGAACAGTCCAGCCCAAACTGCCAAGCCAGGTGGTCCCTGGGCCAGAAACAAGCATTCTAGGACCAGTTTCAGGGTTTCACCCTTCATCAGCCAGGATAGCTTGAGTCCATTGGCACAGTGAGCCCGGAACCCACGTCTGGGCATACCCGGTGCACTTAGGGTGAGAAAGCAAAAGACACACAATTGATGGACGGAATGCAGAACAAATCAAAACATTCACCCCCAGTCAAGAGATCTGGGTTAAATCCATCATTCTTTTGCTTACCATGCCACCCAAATTTAGACCTGGCCATATGCAAATCAGTCTTGACCCTGTGCCTCATGGGAACAGTCCAGCCCAAACTTCCAAGCCAGGTCCTACCTGGACAGGAAACAAGCATTCTAGGACGCAGGGCGAAAACTGATTTGCATATGGCTGGGTTCAAACTGGACTGAAATGGTGAACAAAAAATGATGGCTTTATGCCCCAATCTCTGTACTGGGGTGAATGTATGACATTGTTCTGCATTCTGTCATCAATTGTTCTTTTTGCATTTGTCACCCCTAGTGGGACGGGAATGCCTTGACATGGGTCCTGTGCTCTTCATGCCACTGGAGGCAAGCTATCCTGGCTGATGAGGTGTGAACCCCCGAAACCGATCCTAGGATACATGTTTCCAGTCCAGCGAGAACCTGGCTTGGCAGTTCGGGCTGGACTATTCCCATTGGGTGCAGGATCAAGACTGATTTGCAAATGGCTGGGGTCAAACTGGACTCGCATGGTGAGCAAAAAAAACATGGATTTAGACCAAGATCTCTGTACTGGGGTGAATATATGACATTGTTCTGCATTCTATCCATCAATTGTTCTTTGTGTAATAACTAGTTTGAGGCTTGCTACCTTATTAATGTGATTTTACTATACTATGCAATTTGAACTTCATGCATCCTGGTTTTGGTTAAACATCTAACAGTAAAACAAGGACACATGAAAAATACAAAGGTATAAAGCCGTATATAGAGATTGGAAGGAAATAATTTTCTATTTTTTGCTATTGATAAGGGAGGGGATCAGCTTTGTGATTCATTGGTTGTTTCACTTCTTTTGAAGCATGGCCATCCCCACATTCAACAAAGGTGGCGTATTACACTCTGGACATCTGCAAATATATATTCACTGAAAAAACAAATGCTAAAATGGAGATGTATATGTAGTATTCTAATAATTCACCAGAGACCCACCAACAAGGGCTTGGGGCTCAGGGTATCGATACCCTGCCCATTCTATTTTTTTATTTCCTTTTCAGGTCTCAGGGACAGAGTCCCCAGTCCTGTAATAATGGCAGCAGCAACATTTCTCACCATTCCAGTGGAAGTCCTGCGGGACCAGCCAATCAGAACGCTTTATTTTCCTGCAGGACTCCTGCAACACTAGATGTCGCTATTCTTTTGAACCTACATTTCTCCAAAACATCTGAACAGATTTACACTAAATCACAAAAATCGATGAATTAAGTTCTGCCGTTTTGTTTATATCATAGTCTAATTTTTCCTAAGAAAATTGCATGGGGGGAAAAAGTGTTTGGGGAACCTCTCTTTCTAGTTAATTCATTAAAGAAATGTTCAAATGTACTTGCCTTAGGTGAGGATGAGAGAGGCATGGGATCTTTATTATTATGAAACCTGTCAAGGCTGTAGAGCCATATTGCTTAAGTAAACCACACTAAATTGTATGAGGTTCAGTATTTTTGCAGGATTGCTAAGCTTCCATAAGATGAGGGTGCCGGAGGCCAACACAATACAATACTGTGCTCCTTTGACTAAACCTTTGTTTAGATGTGTATACCACTTATGGTATTGTCACTTTTCTCTCTTTTTAGGGCACTTTCTATGTATCTCATATTGATCTTGAGAGGTCACACAAGCTGCAGACGGGCCTTTCTGAATTTGCAGTTGCTCAACTTAAAATATATGTGATTTTCAATAAGTAACTTGTTGAAGGCTACACTGAGGAAAAACGGAATGTTGGCCTATATATTAAACTTACAAGGGAGGGATTTTGTGGCGTATTGTCAATGAAAGAATTTGAATTTCTTTTTTCTGTCAGCCTAAATGACTATAATGTTTTAGTACTTTTAAATCTAATCATAGGATGCACTTTCACGTTATGTTCCTGGGAACTGCATAGGCTATTTATTGAATGATTGATTGAACCCAAAGTCATAGCAACCTTTGTTTTAGAACATATCAGGCTTTTCAGCCCAGAAAGCAGGAAGATGCGTGACTGCAGTTCCTGGGAACTGAGAGTCTGATTTATATTTCAACATGAAGGAGCCATATGTAAAACTTACAATTTGTTTTATTTTCAAAAGAAAATCCCAAAGTAGTATTTTATTTTTCAAAATGGAAAAACAATAACTCTCTTGCCATGAGAGTATTCTTCCATGGTGAGGGGGCCATTCAGCACTTTCCATTGCTTTTTACTGCCAATTCATCGTGGTTGATCCCTGTAAGTGCAAAGTGGAGGCCCCACTGGAGGTTCAAGTTAGCAGTTGTCGTGGTTGCAAAGAGCCCAGGTCCTGAGGGGCACCTCTTTGGGATCATAACACACACCAGGAGAGGCCAGCAGCAAGGCTCAGGCAGGTCCAGTTGGTGCTGTTCAGTTGCAAGGAAGGCCTCAGGAAGTGTCTTTTGTCTTGGCAGCTAAAACAGAAGGACAGCCAACTGTCCCTAGGAGTCACTTTTGGTAGTCTGGGATCAAGGCAAGCAGGGCCCAGTCTACCTTCTTCAGACGGCAGTTCGGTCCTTCTGAATCTCCACAGGTCCAGGAGTGTTCAGGTTCAGAAGGTGCCATTTTTATTTCCAGTGCCAGTCTGCGAGTAGGGGATGCCCCCTTTGTCTAACCTCCCTATCCTGGGTTTGGCTCCAAACTTTCTAGGGAAACGAAGGATAGGCAGACCTAGTTATAAGCTGCATGTGCCAGTGACATGACAGGGAGCCCTCAGAAGTCAGGAAGGGGTGGTCAAGCCCTGATGTTACTCTTTGAATCCCAGGAAGGCTTAGTACTGATTAGGAGAGAAACACTTTGCTCCACACCAAGGGCCATGTATCCACATGTCTGGAAGGAATACACTGAACACCACAGAAAAGTTAGTAATGGGACCATGGACACTGGCGGAAAGGCACATTTGGTTTAGGTAGAAAAATGCCAACTTTCTATAAGTGCCATTTTCAGAATTGTAATTCAAAATCAGATTTTACAATTAAAGAGGAAATTAAATTACAATACATTTGAGTGGAAGAAGCATTTTTCGATCTGTTCCCAAACTGAAATGATCAAATATTAAGTGTAATAAGGTAACCCAGCTTCAGGGAGAACTAGCCTTACAATAGTGAAAACTGACTTTAGGAGCAAAATGTAAAACACATGTCCTACTTTTCAAATATCATGCACCGTGCCCAAGGAGTGGTTAGAAGAAAGCAAAATCAAAGAGGATGATGGACGGAGTGTTGAATATTGCAAGCACTCACCCCCAGTCAACTGATCTGGGTTTATTCCATCATCATTCTTTAGCTCACTTCGCCACCCCAGTTCAGACATGGCCATATGCAAATCAGTCTGACCCTGTACCTCATGGGAACAGTCCAGCCCGAACTGCCATGCCATGTCCTTCCTGGACTGGAAACAAGCATCCTGGGAGCGGTTTCTGGTTAATCAACCATTCGTAAGAACTCCAATATTCCATGGACAGAATTGTTGAATCTCCGCCCCATCTCACTTCTTCCATATCTGAGCAAGCTAATGGAGAAACACGTTAACACCCATTTGTCGAATTTTGTCGAACAGACTGGATGTTTAGACCATTCCCAGTACGGGTTTAGGCCCAATTACAGCACTGAATCTGCACTTCTTTCAATGACTGACAACATCAGAATGTCCCTTGACAAAGGACATTCTATGATTCTGGTGCTGTTGGACCTAGCCGCAGCGTTCAACACAGTTTCCCATAGTGTCATGCTCAGAAGATTGAAAGAGGTGGGGCTAGGCGGGTCGGCCCTGTCATGGATGAGAAGCTTTTTGTCTGGTCACTCGCAGAGTGTCAACCTTGGCCCGTATCGCTCGGCTCCCATGGAACTGACCAAGGGGGTGCCACAGGGCTCTTGCTTGAGCCCTACAGTTTTTAACATTTATGTCGCCACCTTGGCCAGTCTCCCAAAGACATACGTGTTCATTCCCGTTTCATATGCCGACGATACGCAGCTCCTCTTTCCATTCAGCAAACTTACAACTGCGGTCCAGCGGGCCTTCTCTGATGGAATGCGAGCAGTATCACAGTGGATGGCAATTAACTTTCTACAATGTAATGTGGGACAAACAGAGGTGATGTTTTTTGGCGAGGCCCCTCTTCTGTGGACTCTGAATGGTGTCCATCAGATCTGGGCCCCAAGCTTGTAGTAAAAAACCTAGGTGTCTGGTTAGAGCAAGTTTAAAAGAGCAAGTGACTCAGACAGCAGGCTCATGCTTCCATGTAATAGGAATGCTCCGGAGAGTCTTTCCGTTACTTCCGGATTCTACCCGAGAAACCTGGTTCAGGCTTTAGTCTCAGACGTTTGGACTACTGTAATGGACTGCTTATTTGAGCTAATGACACCTTACTCAGCAGACTTCAAGTAGTCCAAAATACAGCTGCAAGGTTGGTCCAGAATGTGCCACCTAGGTCGCCATCGTGCCCTCTGTTGGTGAAGCTCCATTGGCAGCCAATCTGCCAACGGATCAAGTTTAAAACTTGTTGCCTTATCCATAAGGCACTCCAGAACATGGGCCCCTCCTACTTGGCGGAGAAGTTTATACCTGATACTCCTTTAAGTGCTAACCGCTCCAGCAGTAAATATTTTCTTGAAGTACCAACTATCAAGATGGCAAGATTGGGAGGCAAGGCCCACTCCTACCTCGGCCCGCGCCTCTGGAATGAACTCCCTGTCTCTCTTAGGCTATGTCCAGAACACGCTAAATTTAGGAAACTGTTAAAGACCTTTTTGTTCAGCACCAACAAATAAAGTATGTTAGGACCTCCAATTTCCCTCAGAATCCGCTTAAGCGCAGAGATACTCCTTCGGGAGTCGATTCTAGCGCTATACAAACATATAAATAAAAATAAATAAATAAATCATTCTTTAGATCACTCCGCCACCCCACTTCAGACATGACCATATGCAAATCAGTCTGACCCTGTGCCTCATGGGAACAGTCCAGCCCGAACTGCCAAGCCATATCTTTCCTGGACCGGAAACAAGCATCCTGGAACCGGTTTCTGGCTAATCAGCCATCATCAGCCAGGCTAGCTTGAATCCAGTGGCAAAGTGAGCAAGGGACCCACGTCTGGGCATACCTTGCCAACTTAGGGCAAACAAAGCAAAACCAAAGGGGATGATGGACGGAGTGTTAAACATTGCAAGCACTCACCCCCAGTCAACTGATCTTAGTTTAATTCATCATCATTCTTTAGCTCACTCCGCCACCCCAGTTTAGACATGGCCCTATGCAAATCAGTCTGACCCTGTGCTTCATGGGAACAGTCCAGCACGAACGGCCATGCCATGTCTTCCCTGGAACGGAAACAAGCATCCTGGCACCAGTTTCTGGCTAATCAGCCGCCATCAGCCAGGCTAGCTTGAAGCCAGTGGCAAAGTGAGCAAGGGAGCATGTCAGGGCATACCCTGCCAACTTAGAGCGAACAAAGCAAAACCAAAGGGGATGATGGACAGAGTGTTGAGCATTGCAAGCACTCACCCCCAGTCAACTGATCTGGGTTTAATCCATCATCATTCTTTAGCTCTCTCTGCCTCCCCAGTTCAGACATGGCCCTATGCAAATCAGTCTGGCTCTGTGCCTCATGGGAACAGTCCAGTCCGAACTGCCAAGCCATGTCTTCCCTGTACCGGAAACAAGCATCCTGGGACCGGTTTCTGGATAATCAGCTGTCATCAGCCAGGCTATCTTGAATCGAGTGGCAAAGTGAGCAAAGGACCAACGTCTGGGTGTACCCTGCCGACTTAAGGCGAACATAGCAAAACCAAAGGGGATGATGGACGGAGTGGTGAACATTTCAAGCACTCACCCCCAGTCAACTGATCTGGGTTTAATCCATCATCATTCTTTAGCTCACTCCACCACTCCAGTTCAGACATGGCCCTATGCAAATCATTCGGACCCTATGCCTCATGGGAACAGTCCAGCCCCAACTGCCAAGCCAGGTCTTCCCTGGACCGAAAACAAACATCCTGGGACCGGTTTCTGGATAATCAGTCGTCATCAGCCAGTATAGCTTGAATCCAGTGGCAATGTGAGCAAGGGACCCACGTCTGGGCGTACCCTGCCAAACTAGGGCAAACAAAGCAAAACCAAAGGGAATGATGGATGGAGTGTTGAACATTGCAAGCACTCTTCCCCAGTGACTGATCTGGGTGTAATCCACCATCATTATTTAGCTCACTCTGCCACCCCAGTTCAGATAAGGCCATATGCAAATCAGTCTGACCCTGTGTCTCATGGGAACAGTCCAGCCCGAACTGCCATGCATTGTCTTCCCTGGACCAGAAACAAGCATCCTGGGACCAGTTTCTGGCTAATCAGCCGTCACCAGCAAGGCTAGCTTGAATCCAGTGGCAAAGTGAGCAAGGGACCCGAGTCTGGGTATACCCTGCCAACTTAGGGCGTACATAGCAAAACCAAAGAGGATGATGGACGGAGTATTGAACATTGCAAGCAATCACCCCCAGTCAACTGATCTGTGTTTAATTCATCATCATTCTTTAGCTCACTCTGCTCCCAGTTTGGACATGGCCATATGCAAATCAGTTTGACCCCTTGCCTCTTGGGAACAGTTCAGCACGAACGGCCAAGCCATGTCCTCCCTGGATCGGAAACAAGTATCCTGGGACCGGTTTCTGGCTAATCAGCAGTCATCAGCCAGGCTAGCTTGAATCCAGTGGCAGAGTGAGCAAGGGACCCACGTCTGGGCGTACCCTGCTGACTTAGGGCGAACAAAACAAAACCAAAAGAGATGCCCGACGGAGTGGTGAACATTTTAAGGACTCACCCCCAGTCAACTGATCTGGGTTTAATCCTTCATCATTCTTTAGCTCACTCCACCACCCAGTTCAGACATGGCCCTATTTAAATCAGTCAGACCCTATGCCTCATGGGAACAGTCCAGCCCCAACTGCCAAGCCATGTCTTCCCTGGACCAGAAACAAACATCCTGGGAATGGTTTCTGGATAATCAGCCGTCATCAGCTAGGATAGCATGAATCCAGTGGCAAAGTGAGCAAGGGACCCACGTCTGGGCGTACCCTGCCAACTTAGGGTGAACAAAGCAAAACCAAAGGGGATGATGGACAGATTGTTGAACATTGCAAGCGCTCGCTCCAAGTGACTGATCTGGGTTTAATCCATCATCATTCTTTAGCTCACTCCGCCACCCCAGTTCAGACTTGGGCCTATGCAAATTAGTCTGACCCTGTGCCTCATGGGAACAGTCCAGCCCCAACTGCCAAGCCATGTCTTCCCTGGACCGGAAACAAACATCCTGGGACCGGTTTCTGGATAATCTGCCATCATCAGCCAGGATAGCTTGAATCCAGTGGCAAAGTGAGCAAGGGACCCACGTCTGGGCGCACCCTGCCAACATAGGGCAAACAAAGCAAAACATTGTTGAACATTGCAAGCACTCGCCCCCAATTACTGATCTGTGTTTAATCCACCATCATTATTTAGCTCACTCTGCCACCCCAGTTCAGATAAGGCCATATGCAAATCAGTCTGACCCTGTGTTTCATGGGAACAGTCCAGCTCGAACTGCCAAGTCATGTCTTCCCTGGACCGGAAACAAGCATCCTGGGACCAGTTTCTGGCTAATCAGCCGTCACCAGCCAGGCTAGCTTGAATCCAGTGGCAAAGTGAGCAAGGGACCCACGTCTGGGCATACCCTGCCAACTTAGGGTGTACAAAGCAAAACCAAAGAGGATGATGGACGGAGTGTTGAACATTGCAAGCACTCACCCCCAGTCAACTGATCTGGGTTTAATTCATCATCATTCTTTAGCTCACTCCGCCCCCCAGTTTAGACATGGCCATATGCAAATCAGTCTGACCCTGTGCCTCATGGGAACAGTCCAGCACGAACGGCCAAGCCATGTCCTCCCTGGACCGGAAACAAGTATCCTGGCACCAGTTTCTGGCTAATCAGCTGCCATCAGCCAGGGTAGCTTGAATCCAGTGGCAAAGTGAGCAAGGGAGCATGTCTGGGCGTACCCTGCCAACTTAGGGTCAAACAAAGCAAAACCAAAGGGGATGATGGACAGAGTGTTGAACATTGCAAGCACTCACCCCCAGTCAACTGATCTGGGTTTAATTTATCAGCATTCTTTAGCTCACTCCGCCACCCCAGTTCAGACATGGCCCTATGCAAATCAGTCTGGCCCTGTACCTCATGGGAACAGTCTAGGCAGAACTGCCAAGACATGTCTTCCCTGGACCGGAAACAAGCATCCTGGTACCAGTTTCTGTCTAATCAGCCGCCATCAGCCTGGCTAGCTTGAATCCAGTGGCAAAGTGAGCAAGGGAGCATGCCTGGGCGTACCCTGCCAACTCAGGGTCAAACAAAGCAAAACCAAAGGCGATGATGGACAGAGTGTTGAACATTGCAAGCACTCACCCTCAGTCAACTGATCTGGGTTTAATTCATCAGCATTCTTTAGCTCACTCCGCCACCCCAGTTCAGACATGGCCCTATGCAAATCAGTCTGGCCCTGTGCCTCATGGGAACAGTCCAGCCCGAACTGCCAAGACATGTCTTCCCTGGACCGGAAACAAGCATCCTGGTACCAGTTTCTGGCTAATCAGCCGTCATCAGCCAGGCTAGCTTGAATCAAGTGGCAGAGTGAGCAAGGGACCCACGTCTGGGCGTACCCTGCTGACTTAGGGTGAACAAAGCAAAACCAAAGGAGATGAAGGATGGAGTGGTGAACATTTCAAGCACTCATCCCCAGTCAACTGATCTGGGTTTAATCCATCATCATTCTTTAGCTCACTTCACCAGCCAGTTCAGACATGGCCCTTGCAAATCAGTCGGACTATGTGCCTAATGGGAAAAGTCCAGCCCCAACTGCCAAGCCATATCTTCCCTGGACCGGAAACAAACATCCTCGGACCGGTTTCTGGATAATCAGCTGTCATCAGCCAGGATAGCTTGAATCCAGTGGCAAAGTGAGCAAGGGACCCACGTCCGGGCGCACCCTGCCAACTTAGGGCGAACAAAGTAAAACCAAAGGGGATGATGAACAGAGTGTTGAACATTGCAAGCACTCGCCCCCATTGACTGATCTGGGTTTAATCCATCATCATTCTTTAGCTCACTCCGCCACCCCAGTTCAGACTTGGGCCTATGCAAATCAGTCTGACCCTCTGCCTCATTGAACAGGACAGACCGAACTGCCAAGCCATGTCTTCCCTGGACCAGAAACAAGCATCCTGGGACCGTTTTCTGGCTAATCAGCCATCATCAGCCAGGCTAGCTTGAATCCAGTGGCAAAGTGAGCAAGGGACCCACATCTGGGCGTACCAGGCCACCTTAGGGCGAACAAAGAAAAGCCAAAGGGGATGATGGACGGAGTGTTGAACATTGCAAGCACTCACCCCCAGTGAACTGATCTGGGTTTAATCCATCATCATTCCTTAGCTCACTCTGACACCCCAGTTCAGATAAGGCCATATGCAAATCAGTCCAACCCTGTGTCTTCTGTGAACAGTGCAGCCTGAACTGCCAAGCATTATCTTCCCTGGACAGGAAACAAGCATCCTGGGACCAATTTCTGGATAATCAGCCGTCACTAGCCAGGCTAGCTTGAATCCAGTGGCAAAGTGAGCAAGGGACCCACGTCTGGGTATACTTTGCCACCTTAGGGCGAACAAAGAAAAACCAAAGGGGATGATGGATGGAGTGTTGAACATTGCAAGCACTCACCCCAGTCAACCCATCTGGGTTCAATCCATAATTCTTTAGTTCACTCTGCAACCCTAGTTCAGACATGGCCGTATGCAAATCAGTCTGACCCTGTGCCTCATGGGAACAGTCCAACCCGAACTGCCAAGCCATGTCTTCTCTGGACCGGAAACAAGCATCCTGGGACGCGTTTCTGGCTAATCAGCCGTCATCAGCCAGGCTAGCTTGAATCCAGTGGCAAAGTGAGAAAGGGACCCATGTCTGGGCATACCCTGCCAACTTAGGGCAAACAAATCAAAACCAAAGGGGATGATGGACGGAGTGTTGAACATTGCAAACACTCACCCCTCAGTCGCAAGGCACATTTGGTTTAGGCAGAAAAATGGCAACTTTCTAAAAGTGGCATTTTCAGAATTGTAATTCAAAATCAGATTTTGGAATTAAAGAGGAAATTTAATTACAATACATATGAGTGGAATAAGCATTTTTTGATCTGTTCCCAAACTGAAGTTATCACTTATTAAGTGTAATAAGGTAACCCAGCATTAGAGTATGGGAGAAATAGCCTTACAATAGTGAAAACCAACGTTAGGAGCAAAACGTAATATGCATGTCCTACTTTTCAAATACCATGCACAGTGCCCTAGGAGTGGTTAGGGCATACTATGGAGGTGACTTATAAGTATTAAAAAGGAAGGTTTAGGCCTGGGAATTTTTTTTATTTTGCCAGTTCAAATGGGACTACTCTCCCATTGGACCAAAGATCTCCCTCTTAGAGGTACCAATTAGATCCCATTTATTGAATCCTGGTCTGTCACCCAGTGTACCCAGTCTCTCAGAATTCGAAAGTGGAGTGGCTTGAGAAATGTTACCTCCCCCAAACCAATTCCTTAGTGCTAAATTCCAAAATTTTGGTGGGTATAAAGTGCCCATAGGTATCCTCCCAGGCGCAAAATGTGGTGATCCATATGATACACTGGGTTGTTCATGGGCTGATGAACCCATTGGTTAATCACTCCCAAGTGTGTCGCCCTAATGTATTTTTTGATATTGGGTAGTTCTATACCCACAGCATGCCAGTCTCTTGTTAATTTAGTTAGGGCGATACAAGGGGCCCCTCCATCCCAGAGCAGGGTCCTGATTTCACTCCCTATAGTTTTAAAATAGTGCACAGTGACAGGAAATGGCATATTTTGCAGAGTGCATTAAAACCGTGGTTATGCCATCATTCTGAATAATGCTGCTCTGCCGAGCTGTGCTCTCCAATGATGGATATCACTTCTAAGCCTAAGCAAGGGGCCAAAACAATTTTGAGCCTTAAATAGGACTGGTCAGTTGTGACAAAGATACCTAGATAACGGAATCCATATTTGACTACATTGTCCTCACAGTTGGGCGGTAAGGCTGGCAATTCACCGTAGAGCAAATACAATGTGGACTTGGAGCAATTAATGGTTTATCCGAGTATTTGCTGAAATTAGTGAAAATATGTAAAATTCCTTTGATGGAGGATTTCGGAGCAGCTAGGTATAACAGGATGTCATACGTGTAGAGACCTATCCTCCCAATCCACCGTCTATTGCATGCTGTGTGTTAGTTGGTCCATTCACACCCAAACAGCTAACGGCTCAAGGTTCAATGTAAAAATAAGTGGCGAGGGAGGGCATCCCTCCATGGTCCCATGTTGCAAGGGAAACACCCCAGCGGTCTGACCATTATCCATTTGGGTCAAAGGTTTAGAGAGTATAGGAGTCACAGCCAGGACAAAAACTTGAGACCGAAGCATATTTGCTCTAAAATAGCAAATACATATGGCCATTCAATCATATCAAAGGCCATGTGGGCCTCAAGTGACAGGAACTTCGCATCTTCTTGAATTCGCCCAGCAAGACCTAACAATTTGTGGAGCTGCCATAAACTAAGGGCTGTATTTCTGCCAGGAATAAAGTCTGATTGATCATGGTGTACTAATCTAGTAATTATTTGCATAAGTCAGGATGCCAGAAGCTTAGCCAGGATGTTGGCCTCTGCGTTGAGAAGGGAGATGGCTCTATAGGAAGAACATTGATCTGGTGGTTTACCCTGTTTCTGAATTACTACAATTGATGCCAATCTCTGATCCTCTAGGAAGAGACCCCTGGCTCGGCTTTTCATACACATCTTTAACAAATAGGGTGTTATAATGGATGCACTGACCTTGTATAGTTCTATTGGGAGGCCGTTAGGTCCAACGCCTTGCCAGACTGGATATTTTTAATCACCAATTCAACTTCCTCCTCCGAGTCTACTGCCATAGTTGTACTGACAGGAGAGTAAAGACAGGTATAGTTGGCCGCAAAGGCATGACCGATTTCGTGTGGATTCCTAAGGTGCTTCCCAGCCACTGAGCAAATATCAGTGACCCTTCGGCTCGCCCTCTTGTCTAGCATCTCCGGTTTTGTCTGTTGTCAGAACAGTCTACAGGTCTAAGTTCTTATGTTCAAACTTTTCCACTGCAGCTCTTTTTGCCTTTTTGTGACCAACTATCAATGAGGGGCCTGTCCCTTAAATATGATTTTATATGCCTCCCAGAGAATTTGGAAAGAGTCCACTGATGTTGCATTTTCTGCAAAGTAGTACTCTGTGGCTTAAACCAGACCCTCCTGTGCCCTTGGGACTTTAAGATACCAGGGATTCAGTGTAATAGCCTTTGAGGTAGGGGCCTGTCCAGACCATAAATTGCCCATAGTGGAGAGTGGTCAGAAATCCCTCTCATTAGATGACACACATCTCGAAAGGGAGGGACTCAATCAGCTAGTGTGAAAATTTAATTTATTCGAGAGAGACTACTATGGGCTCCAGAGAGGAAAGTATAAAGGTGTTCTTTGGGGTTATGTACCCTCCAAATGTCTGCTATCCCTAGGGCCACTAGGAAGTCTGCCAAGATGGAGGGGGAAGGTGTTGCCTGCTGAGGGGGATATCGGTCTCTATTGTCACACATTGCCATGTTAAAGTTACCCCCCATTAGCAGCTCATCTAGAGGTAGCTCCAACAGAAATGTTCCCAAATCCAAGAAGATGACGCTATTAAGGCCTGGTGGAACATATATGGAAAGGATATTGATATTCAATTTTATTTATTATGTTTTGGCTCTCAAAAGAGGGCCACATAAAAGTTCACAATGATAAAAGCAAAAAACAAATACATATCAAAATTGTGACATTTAAGAAACATATTAGGGTGCAGAAATAACATACAATGACAGGTCTACAACCGGAAGCAATGACAAACAACTCCAGAGACATATTAATAAATAGCTAAAAAACCTTTAAAAAAGTTAAAAATATAAAAGCAGAACATTTCATTAGGAGGCCAATAAAGTGCTTGGAGAAAACTGTTCAAAGTGGCAATGCCCAGACGAAGACAAATGGGTTTTAACCATCTGAGTCGCAATATACGGAGCGCAGGGCAGATCAATAAGGCATGCATAAGATCCTGGGTACTCAGGTTACATAAATTGCACATGGGAGAAGAACTGTACCATTTAGATAAGAGTAGATTTAAAGGTAACAGATCGTAACGTAAAAGAAACCAAAATCTACGGATACCATGCGGCAAGTTCCATGTGACATATGGTTGGGCCGACTTAATCACATAGGAATTAATAAGAAGGTCTACATCTCTTTTTCCACAGATTAAATTCTTATCTGTCTGAAAACATAACTCCCACGAGGCCTGTTTTAAAACGAGTTTTAACTGTAAGGGAGAGTACAAAAATAAATTGTTTTCATCTACTTTTAGGAGCGTTGCAGCTTTCCTAAAATTCCTTACCAATTGAGAAAACTCTTTAAAATTACCCAGCAATTCAATTCTGAGGAGAGCTCTCATCGTCCCCAGTTCAGCTCTAGCCAGGCAGGCCACCCATCTAACTAGGGCGCACAGTCCCTGTACCCAGCTGCTCCTGAGACCGAAATCGAGCCTACAAGCGGCCAAAGAGCACGCAGTATTTAAAGAAGATAGGGATCTTAAGAGTTTCCCCTCGACCTTATGGCAAAAGTCCCAATATTTTACCTCTATAAGTTCGATACCATACAGTATCGTAGCGGGGATTTTAGATCTGTACACCTCCAGTAAACACGGAAAGTGCCTTTTCCCCGTAGCCAAATAGAGGGAATTTAAACCCTTGCCATGGGCGAGGGCTTTGCGTGAACTATGGTCAATATGAGGCCTCTCACTCAAGTTAGCCTCTATAATTTTCCCCAGAAAAGTATAAGAGTTAACGACCTCCAGTTTTTGGCCGCCGATATACCATCCGAAATTTTTTAATCGGCACTTCTTCTTACCGGCTATACACATCACCTTACTTTTAGATATGTTAATCTTCATGCTATGAGCACTAGCAAAGACATTAAGGGCATGTAGCCGGTTTGAAAGTCCTTTGGGAGTCAGATCTAAAATAAGGACGTCATCGGCGTACATCAAGCAGGATATTGGGGTCCCCCCTATCACCGGTGCAATACCCTCACTGACAGACAAGGCGGCGGGTAAGTCTACAGTATACAGGGAGAACAAAAGGGGAGCCAATAAGCAGCCTTGTTTAAGACCATTCAAAGCCGATATTTGCTGAGATAGCCCCCTTTCGCCCCCCTGCAAAACACTACACCAAGTCTCTGTATGGAGGGTTTGGACCAGCTCCAATAGATAGGCGGGAACACCAAGAGCTGCCAATTTTCTCCACAGCGTTCTACGGTCTACTTTATCGAACACTGTGGAGAAATCAATAAAAGCCGCGTACACCACCCCCCCTCTCACCTGCACATATTTATCAGTAACCACATGGAGGGTGGTGAGGTTATCTAACGTGCCATGTCCCCTGCGGAAGCCAGTTTGTTCTAGGGGCAGAATATTATTCTCATCGACCCAATCGGAAAGGAGATTTAGAAGACATTTTGCAAAGACCTTTCCGATAGAGTCGAGGAGGGCTATCAGACGGTAATTGCTGGGGCAATCCCTAGTTCCCTTCTTAAAAATAGGGACCAAAATACTTCCCCTTCAAGAAGCAGGTACCGTTTTAGACAAAAAGCAGGCTTTAAACAGTGGATACAAGATTTTACTCCACCTTGTAGGATCCTGCTTCAAGACCGTCATGGGGAGTTCGTCGGGACCCATTGCACCAGAGGCGCGCATGTTCTTTATAGCCATTTCAATTGCTTCCTCTGTGGGATAATTAATGAGTCCTTCAGGCGTAGCATCTAGGACAATATCTTCACCTGAAGTGCCATTCCCTGCGTAGAGGTCCCGGATATACCTGATCCATACTTCTTCAGCTATAGGGATGGGGCGGGGACTTATTCTAGTACCACATCCCTTCCCGATTATTGCCCAAAATTCTCTAATCCTACCCTGAACAACTGATTCCCTCAAGTTGATCCAAACTGTATCTTCCTTCTCCTTTTTTATTTTCGCTTTTAGTCTGCATCTCTTTCTTTTTAATCTAGAAATTTCTTTTCCTCGTTCCATAACTCTATCTAGATATTGCTCACGGACTAGTTTATTTATTTCCTTGTTCAGGATACGTAGTAAACTAGGCACAACTACCCCATTTCTAGGGCGGGAAGCCTTTTTTACATCTAAAATGATGTTTCGCATGAGTATTTCAAATTTAACTATTTCAAAACCACGCCACTCGTTTAATTCTAATAAAGTTTCACATAATTTATTATGGACCCCATTAATGGCCGAAGGATTCCAAAAGCACCTTCCCGTAGAAACATGGAAATCAACCTCACTGCCGTTAAGGGACCATGGCGCAGTGGACAGGGGGTTTAGAGTAATAGTTATGAGCATTATACTATGGTCGCTCAGAGTTGTAGGAATAATCTTAAGGTCCTGGATACAGGGAAACAAATCGTAATCCGAGATTGCATAATCCAAGATGGAAGACCCAAAAGGAGACTTATGTGTGAATTCAGCAGGCACATCGGACGGGAATCTCCCATTTAATATGAGTCCCTCCACTGCCGCTAATTCTTCTAATAAAATCTTCCCCCTTTTGTTGGTCACTAACTTCTCTGGAAAGAGGGATTGGGGGACAAAGTGCGCCTCTTCTTTGGATTGATTTCTGAAGAGTTTCAGACCAGCGTTGGAAATTTTACAGTTCAGATCTCCTACTATAATAATTTCCGGAGGGGATGGTACATTTTTAATTTGGCCAATATATCTAAATACCTGCTTCAATATGAGATTAAAACTCTCTTCTGGAGGGATATACACATTAAGAATAACAATGGGTGAGTTTTTAAAGTTGCCAAACAGATTTGCTATTGTTATAGCTTGAAAAAGATTACTTGGGTCAGTATAATGGGAGAATCTCCACTGAAATTTATTTGATAAAAGACAAGCACTTCCCCCCCTAGCATGACCTTTCTTGGAAGGGGCAGCTGGAACTTCCAGAACATAAAAATCCTGCGAAACATCCAACAGATTAGTACACCATGTTTCCTGGATACAGATCACATTTGCTCCCAGAGACAATAAAAGGTCAAATTTCTCTGGGCTACGATGAATCCCTGCCGCATTCCAAGAAATAATTTTCAATGAGGTGTTAAAGATGGTGAAACAATTTGGGGTTATCTGTGGTCTTGGTAGATAGAGCACTATGAAGCCAATTCCACCGATTATTATCCTCTAATAAAGAGGAGCTCTGGATCAGTGGAAGTGGCTTTACCTGGGAAACCGAGCGTTTCCCTTTAGAGACCCAAATCTTCAGGTCTCTAAGGGGGGAGGCTACCCCATTTTGTTTATCACCCCTTAGTGCCATCCCCAGGGAAGGGATGGCAATACCGAGGCTAAAAACAGGCAAAACATCAATACCAGATCATTGGAAATTCTCAGCTTGCTGTAATACCAAATTTACAATGATTGGTGAATAAAATTTGACCCTTATACACGAGACCCTGTCTCCACCAGACAAGGAGACTAGCTCAATGTCCCTAGATTGAATTGGGTGAAGACTTTCAATCTCGCTAAAACGCTTAAGTAGCCATGCTCTGTTTAGCAATAAATCTGCATCAAATAAAGGTAAAAAGTCTAACACAAGAGTGTCAACATGAACCTTTGAGTTTTTTGGTTGGCGAGAGAGAGGATGATGGTCTCCCACCACTGGTGCAGGAGAAAAAGAAGAGGCAAAAGGATTAAGAGGCCCAATTTGATATAAGATTGGGGCTCTTGATGCTATCGACGGAGAAGGACTCGGAACAGAACCCTACTTTTGTGACAAGACTTCCAAAGTTATTGGAGGACAGAGTTCAATTTCCGCCTTTAGGGACGTAGAAGTTGGATCCAAGTCTACTTCTTCATTCTCAGACACAGCTAGGGAGTTTTGGAAAATTATCCGTCGTTGTCTTTTCTTCCTGTATTTTCGGATTGGTTTCCTTTTATTCCCTTTATTATTTCTATGTTTACCGTTTTTTACCTTTACCTCTTGTTTAACTTCAGAATATTCTTTTTTATTTTCCGACATGAAAATGGGAAATAGGTCTTGAACCACTTTGGAACTGGGAATAGATTTGTTTTCTTCCTCAATCTCGAGAACTGAGTTCTTAACACAATTGGGTACTGCAGTTAAAGGCAGGACTGTAGTGTGAGTTTCATGAACTGTTGCTGCAGCCTTTATGCCAGAGTTCACTATAGGCACATTTATTTTCCCCTTTGGAGAGCTGGGTTCAGCCTTGGAAGGGAGAGCACTCCTTGTATCTGGTGTTTTTAGTAACAATGCCTTCAGTATTTGAGTAACTGAGTCCAGAATACAATCCGAGCTGCCTACAAATTTCCCCAGGAGAAATAAAATGGAGGCTAATAATTGTTCCAGGGCAATCAGGGATTCTGATATAGGTTTATCACTAGCTTCAGCTGGGCGACAAATACCAGAAAGGTTAAGACCCAGACTCCTGGAAGCGTTCAACAGATCAGACATGTCCTGTCCATTTAACGAGGGAGTACTACTATATAGCATTAGCCCGGAAGGAGTAGCACCCCCAGACGGCTCACTAGGTTCAAGAGACTCCAAATTAGCTGCACTTACATAGTGGCCGCAAAGTTCAAGATCAATAGATAATGGTGAGGAATCCCCACCTAACCTATCATTTGAGGTAAGGGCTTGAGGCATAGGTAGGAGAATCTCCAATTTTCCTTCTGTTGCATGAACGCCAAGCTTACTCTCCCCGTCCCCTTCAGAAAGAACAGGGCAGGTGTTCACCGCTGCTTCTGTTTGCGGTGGCGCGGTCAGCAAGGACGGAGACATAGAAGAAGTAACAGCTTGAGTAAGATCCACCTGGGCCGCAGGGGGAAGAGCTTCCTTTACAGCAGGATTAGACTTCTTATCCGTAGATATGTCCCATAGCTCAAAAAGTTGACATTGACCCTTCAACGGGGGGTTATTCACAGATTTGTTTCTAATGCGGGTGGTATCTATTTTTGCACCAGGTTTTCCTCCTACTAGCCTTCCAGAACGGAGCTTTTTAGACATCTTCTGCAGATTTTTCTCACAGTTCGTTGTTATACAAATAATTTACCTCCAGTAGAAGAGGTCACAAAATAGTACAATGTCCATAAAAAATAAATAAATAAGGCTCTGGAGATGCAGTAATGACTAACCGGAAGAAAATTGCAAGGAAGCGACTAGATTATTTTCACACAATATTCCTTCCTCTAAATGTCAAAAGTATTATATGTAAATAATGACATAGACAATGTTAATGACAGGGCCCAGCCCGGCCTACCTCGGCCACTGAGGGCCACAGAGGGGCCGCCCTTTGCCCGGGCTTAGCCCGGCGTCGCCCGCGCGCGTCCCGTGATGCGCGGTCTCCAAGCGCAATTAAAGGCAGGTGAGGGGGGCGTGGCGGGGAGGTGCTCCAGGCCCAGATGGCTTGTGGGCAGTGGTGTTTCCTTTGGACTCTGACCTCCTTTAACCCTCACAATCACGAGTGTTTCCCGCGGAGCGGGAAACACAAGCAGTTTGTCACTAGCGCTGCCAAATAGCGCTTGCAGGGTGACGGCGCTTCAAGGAGATTTCCAGCGTTTCTCCACGGACCAAACTCGCTGCAGCCACCAACTCAGCAAACAGAGAAATGTTCTCCGCTCCACAGCGGACTCCCAGCGCAATTAAAGGCAGGTGAGGGGGGCGTGGTGGGGAGGTGCTCCAGGCCCAGATGGCTTGTGGGCAGTGGTGTTTCCTTTGGACTCTGACCTCCTTTAACCCTCACAATCACGAGTGTTTCCCGCGGAGCGGGAAACACGAGCAGTTTGTCACTAGCGCTGCCAAATAGCGCTTGCAGGGTGACAGCGCTTCAAGGAGATTTCCAGCGTTTCTCCACGGACCAAACTCGCTGCAGCCACCAACTCAGCAAACAGAGAAATGTTCTCAAGGATATTGATAGTTTCACCCTCCCATCTCCCAGATAGTTCCAAATACCTACCCAATTGATCAGACCAGCGTTGATTAAAGGTGAAGGGAAATTATTTCCTGAGGAGTATTCCAGTGCCCCTAGAACCAGAAGTAAACCCAGCACGTATCAACATTTTGTATCCCCACCGGTCCAAAGCCTTGCAAGGATTACCCATTAGATTTGTCTCTGTGAGGAACTGAGTGCACAGTCCGGAGCGCCAAGCGTGGAACATTTTCCCCATTACCTTTCCCCGTCTTCTCTCATATTCTTTCAGAGTGTGACCGAGGACCGCTGGCCCTTTAAGGCGTCAGGCTACTCGGAGGAATTGCAGAGGTCACGTGGGCCGGAGTTCTTCAAATGGAGTGGCCCCGAGGAAAGCGGGCGTTCCCTGGGACCAACGGACGGAGAACGCGAGGAGAGGACACTCACGGAGACGTTCTCGGTACTGCCATGGAATAAAGCAGGAAGACGGTACGAGGAGGAAGCTGACTCGTCGTCGGAGAAGGACCGGAGCAGAGCCGAACTCGAGAACGGAACAGACGGGCAGCCAGACCCTAGCTGGCAATTCAACAACTCGAGCCACGGCCCTGGAGGGACCTGGCTCCACAAGGTACGGGGGCGCATTTCCTCAGTCTGGGGCCGCGCATTAGAGGGAACCAAGGGCGGGGATAAAGTGGGCGAACTAGATGCAGGACCGTCCTCAGCTTAACAAAGCAGTGCAGCGTGAATCACTGGTGGCGGTAAAGGTGACAGTTCTCCACACTTCCTCGATATCCTGATGACAAAACCTGTATTGTGAACCACCCCGTTACAGGGTTCTTTTGTTTTCTTATTTTCTTTCTGGGAGCGCTGACCATCTTCTTGACGAGCAAGACCCAGCCAATCTAGAGGAGAAGCTCTGCAGTTCACTACATGTACCAGAAGCCCTTGCACCGGAAGAGTGATTACCTTTGATTTAAAGACTGTTCTTGTTGATAAGACTATAGACTTGTCCTATATACTTAAAGTGACAATAAATCCACTAGAAAAGACACTCCTGTATCCTGGTCTGCTTCTCCACCAGCCCACAGTCTCCCGGAGAAGAATCACGTCCAGGGAATGCCTCTTAATACATTGATTTTTTAACAACAAAGGGTTAAGCTCTAATCAGTAAGATTGATCCAAATCTAAAGAAAACAACGACAGGGTTGCCAATACTGATGTCTTCTTTTGAAAAAGACTCGTTCAAAAGGGTGCACAGACTTTAATCAATGTCACCCGAATTAATCAATGTCAACCGAATCTATTTATTAGAAATGCTTTTTTATTCCATTTCATAAGAGGGAACACATTTATCTTTTCATAAAAAATCTGGATCTTTTTTAACAACGCACGCAAAAACTAATTGATTTAACATTTAGACACTACAAACATTAGATGAATGAAAAACCTATTGACAAAACAACTGAATAACACATTCCCTAAACAACATTCAGACATAAGACTTGGAAGAAATGACAGTCTTGGAGCAAGAAATAAATGATAACCAATCAATAACAGACACAAAGGCTTTATTTTCTAAAGTTGAAAAAGAAATATTGGAGTTTAAGGACTACACCACAAGTCAAAAGATAATAAAATTTGAAAAAGATAAAAAGAACTTCTAATTGGAAAACACCTATCCATATCTTCAAACAGATTTGCACTCTCGCCCGGAATCACGTAGATTTCTTCTGGATTATCAAGCAAGATCGATTAATAAGTTTACTTCATTTTCGGACACCTCCTCCTCTTCAGGTGGAGAAATAGAAAACAATGAAGGACAATTCAATACTAATAGACGTGGTGATTATCAACAACAGCAAGGGACTCCTATTTTAGGCAGAGGCCAACAAAAACCATGCGGCTAAACCAGATATATCAACCAACCTTGGGAGATGCAAACCAGACGACAACATTACAAAAATTAACACCGTCACCTATTTACAATCTATTGAATAGACCTTTAACAGAGTTAGAGGAAAGTGTTCTACAAAAAGGTTTGTCTTTTGTTCCCACAAAAAAAACGGACTTTGTGAAGATGAAGTCAGAGGCTATTGAATTCTGTAGAATGATACTTTTGAAGACATATTTTCTGGAAAATCCAATATGCACTAGTACTGAAGTCACAGGACTTAGAAACAAGTCCTCTTTCTGTCCTCCAGCCAATAAAATTCCAAAGGAAGTAATTACTTTTGAAAAAACGGTCCTTTCAGCAATAACACATGGAGAAAAAGAAAAAATTTGTCAAACACAATATTTCGAAACTACAAGGACAGCAATCATGGACCTTAAAAATGACTCCTCAATAGTCATAAAACAAGTGGATAAAGGGGGCTCAATTGTTGTTTTGAGTACCCCTGACTACACCGCTGAAGTAATGAGATAACTAGAAGATCAGGAATGTCACCGCAAAATAACAAAGATCCCACAGTGGAACTACAAGGGGAATTGGCCAATACCCTTAAAGAGAGTTATGATCAAGAAATTCTGCGTAAAAAGGAGCATGAATATTTAAATCATAAACATCCTATTATTCCAATCCTACACATCTTACCCAAGATACATAAAAATGAAACTCATCATCCAGGTAGGCGGATAGTGTCGGGATGTGACTCCTTAAAGGAGCCCATCGCCAAATAGATGGATCATTTATTGAAACCATTTCTCAAAGATGTCCCATCGTGTCTCCGGGATACGACATTTTCATCAATAAAGTTGAATTGATGGATTTTGATACAGGAAATCATTTTTTAGTCCCTCTTGATGTAGTATCACTCTACACCCAGATACCACAGGAGGATGGACTCTCAGCAATTGAATGTTTCCAGAACGAGTCCCTACAGATTTCATTTTGCGATCGGCCAAGTTTGCATGAAGGAAAGATTATTTCAAGTTTGGGAATGATTTTTTTCTACCAAATCAAAGGAGTAGCAATGGGGTGTCCTTTCACCTCAGAATTGGCAGTTCTTTTCATGGCTAAATTCGAAGAGACGTACATCTATAATAGCAACCCATTCACTCAATGCATTTCGAATTGGGTGCGCTATATAGATGACAAATTTCAGGGATGGACAGGAAATGAGGATCAGCTGATGCAATTCCATGGGTGGCCTAATTCAAGATCGGCAGTAATAAAATTCAGTTTGAATTATGCTCTACAATGAATGACATTTCTAGACGTGGAAGTTTATGCCTCAGAAAATAAGCTTGTTACAACCCTCTTTAAAAATTCAACGGATAGAAACAAAGCACTCCATTTTTCCAGCAACCATCCATGCCCTTTGTGCAAGAATTTACCTTAAGGTCAATTTTTAAGGATTAAACGCAATCGCTCATTCAAAGATGAGTACACGCACCGTGCAAATAACTTAAAGGAAAGATTACTTGATCGAGGTTATCCAAAGTAACTCCTCAAGAACACCTTAAAGAGAGCGTGGTGGACACCACGTGAGTCACTAGTCCAAAAAAAAAGAAAAACAGCCACTGAACAGAATGGTTCGCGTGACAACTTTTGACCCAATTCCAAAGTATTAAAAAAAACTATAAATCAGAACTGGCATCTAATCGAAAATCTTGATTCAAATTTTTGCAACATACCCCCTCTTCGCTTTGAAGGAAGAAAAATGCATTTCAAATCAGATAGTTTGGGCAGCATTATAGAAAGTGACATTAGAAATGACATTGAGAGACCATTTGGGCTTACCTGCTATCAAAGGACATCACAAGTGTGGCACATGTATATGTTGTGAATCAACTATAGAGTGTTTCTTGTATTCTGACAAGACCATAAATTGGAAACATGAGTCTTACTCTAACTGCAAAACTAGAAACGTGGTTTATGGCATTTTATGCCCTTGCCCCAAACGGTACGTTGGAAAAACGAACCAAGAGGTGAGACAAAGGATCTCCCAACATCAGTAGAGAATTAGAAAAATGTACAATCAGCCCCCCTGGTAAACCATTCAAAAACTAACAACCATTTGGAAAAAGATTTGAAGTGGAGAGTCGTTTCAAAAATAGAACAAGATCCTCGAGGTGGTGATTTAGACCTTAAACTGACCCAACGTGAAGTGCTACTCGTAGTCAAGTTCAACACAGCGGTGGACAGTGTGAATGAACTATCTGAAATTTACAGGCTCTAATATTGTATTAGGGCTTATGACGTCGTAACACCTTTAGTTGCTATGAGGTCATACATCTAAGCAGAAGTCCTCTTAACCCCAAATGCTTTATAAAGCGATCTGAGCATTAGGAACTACAACTCCCAGAATTCTGTTGGTCCAATTATTTTGAACGTCATACACGCCCAAGCAACACGGAAGCATTTTCCTTTTAAATCGGAAGGGATTCACAAAAAGAATCGCAACCTCGATGAATTTGAAAGCGAGCCAAAGAGGGACGCCAGAAGGCTGCTAAACTTTTCACTATAAGGTATGCTTCTAAGCTACATTTTAAGCCCCCGTTTCAACTTGATTCAATTCAAGCGCATTAGACTCACACAGGTCTGCTTTTTAGAAACACCCGAACCCTCCACAATCAGATCTGGCTACCTCAGGATTAGATTTGCACTGGTTTGCTTCTTAGAACTGCCCGCCCTGGCCTACCGCAAACAGATCGGGCCTTCTAAGGATTAACTTGCACATTTTTCAACTAAACTTTAATACTAATAATTTATTGACCAACAGATTCTACAAACATTGGACATTGAAAAGAGTGTCCCCAAAAAAACCTACATACGCGCACAAAAGGTATGTGCTCATCGAATGTAGAACATTCTATTTTATAAAACTAAAGCGTTTTCTGTCCCTTGATGATAGTTTGTCCTTCACCATTACTAGTTTCCACCAATCCAAAAAGCCTTGTTCAAACAAATTTCACAGGACGTTGACTGCCAGACATAAAGTAAGTTCGCTCGAACTTAGTGGTAGGTTTTTAACAAATCTCTGACGTTATACTTAAGATTAATTTCTACCACCTCTGACGTTTAGTCTTTTTCTTTTTAAAATCTGAATTTGGATTTGAAGGCTGCATTTGATTTGGATGTGAGATCCGCTGATCTCTAGTAATAGGTAAGCACCCTGGTGCGTTTTTTTAAACTGATCCTTGGAGGTGTTTATTTCACTGATTCGAGATTAAACAATCCCCCTCTTGTGTTTATCTCTATTTCAGTGTTTGGTATTGAAGAGAACCCCCATCTAATACACGTGGGGTTCGAAACGCATCGACTATTTCTTTACACACAAGTGTGGCTATAAATTTATGTTTGAGGTTTCTGCCTGTTCTATAATTTTTTTTAAATTTAGTACATCTTCATAGTGCAGAAATCTGTTGTTTACAAAAAACTCACACTGTTGACTAAATTGCAGTGTTTTTCAAAAACTGTATGCAATTAAATTACCGTTCATTTTATGAATGTTGATTTGTTCTATGTTATTTGTTTTATGTCATCCAAGTCTTATGTCTGAATGTTGTTTAGGGAATGTGTTATTCAGTTGTTTTGTCAATAGGTTTTTCATTCCTTTAATGTTTGTATTGTCTAAATGTTAAACCAATGAGTTTTTGCGTGTGCTGTTAAAAATGATCCACATTTTTAATGAAAAGATAAATGTTTTCCCTCTTATGAAATTGAATAAAAAAGCATTTCTAATAAATAGATTTGGGTGACATTGATTAAAGTCTGTGCACCCTATTGAACTAGTCTTTTTCAAAAGAAGACACCAGTATTGGCAACCCTGTCATTTTTTTCTTAATATATTGAAGCACTAGCTCATGCTTGATCCTGTCCATTAGACCTTTCACATTCCAGACAAGAGTTGAATTTCAGAAGTAGTCATCACAGGTATCATTCTCTCTCATTAACCAATCATTCTTACCAAATCCCATATTGGTGGTCCCACTTGGCAGCATACAAAGGAGTGGATAACAGTCATATCGTCTCACAAGAGTAACCAATGTGATAAACATGAAAAGTTGGTACTGTGCCATCAAATACATTCTAACATATAACAACAAATCAATCCCCATTCAACCCTCCTGCCACCCTGAGTTAAATCTGAACCCCTGCCTCCCTGCACAAAGGTCCTCGAACTGCCCGTCCCCCCAACCCTTCAGGGAGTCTGTCGCCCCAACCCAACATAAAACATTGTGGAGAGTGCAGTCAACTCAAGATGTTACCCAACACTCCCTTCATAAGCAACAGAATTTTACCAGCCGTTCAAAACATAAGGAGGTGTAAACCAGGGAACTGCTTTTCAAACCAGCCACTTCTAACAACAATATCTCTGTTGTCGTATATAACCCCTATGCAGTTTCTGTGGTAGAAACATGGTTATGTGACAATAAATCAGGCCCTAGGGCTTCCAAGTGGGTTTACAGCATTCAGTATCAAGGTCTACTAAAAAAAGAAAAGACATGGTTATTTATTAAACTTGTTGCTGCAGTGATTCAGTCCCATTGCGTTATGATTCTCTCACAGTTCATTCAGTTAACTTTTTAGGGGTTTGTTCTTGTCATTTCCGACCTTTACGGGATCTGTTGCCTCCCACTGTTCACCATCCCTCTAGCCTCTCCCAAGCCTCCTCAAGATTCTTGGGAGTCCTTCAGAGTCCTTCCATTCCTCCAGATTCCACACATCACTTTGCAGCAAAAAGGATGAAGTATTTGATTGCCTTGTCTCTCAAAGCTCTTTTACTTTGAGAAACTGCGACATTGTTGCTGGACCTTGAGTGTGAAATCAGGAAAAAAGGTTATTTTTGAATTTTCATAGGTTATTGGTGGAGCACTACGTGCAATGTGTAGTATCACGTCTCGGTCACGAAAGTGGAAGATGCGGGCACTGGTCGGACAAATGGGGGACCCTGTTTTGGGGCGTCTGACCGGAAAATTATTTAGAGAGTCAGCAAGGTTGGAGCTCCTTAAGGATAAGATCTTCAACAAATAGGTCAACTGCCAGTCCTTCTGCTCATTCTGAGACTCCCAGAATGCACACACTGGTTCATCTAGATCTCCCTTTGCAGCCTTCTAGGCGGTCTTGCATTATTCTACTTGTGACTTGTAGTTCACAGACCTGGGCCTTAAGGATCTTGGTGTCTCTGTGTATAGCAACAGTGGATTCTTTACCGTATTTGATTCTTGAGTTCATATTATGGAGATATGCTCACAGCAAGGAGACCTCCGTTGTAGTGGAGTCGATTCTGACTTCTAGCACTATGTTGCATCTGATGGTTTCCTTGAAGATGATGGTGATACCTCCGCCTTGTTTGGTGGTGCAGTCTCAGTGTATCATATTGTAGCCTTTGGGAGTAGCAGTGGTGATGTCAGGGTTCAAGGAGGGGTAGAGCCACTTTTCGGTGATGAAGGCAACATAAGTGGAGAGGGTGGTGATGGTGCCCCAGATTTCCGTGGCGTGTTTGCAGAGTGAGCGGGTTTTGAGCGGGATACAGTGGAGTGGTTGCGAGGTGTTCATGGTCTTGTGGGCAGGAGAGGTGCAAGATCTTTCATAGGTTGTGTCGCAGGAGAAGTGGCCGTATCTGCAAGTGAAGGGCCCTTTGGTGGATCATGGGGAGGAGGAGCTGCAGTTGTTTTGGCGGTCAAGGTCCAGGAGTTCCTTGATGGTGTATTGTTGGGAGGCGGGAAGGCCAGGGGTTCTGATGCTAGAGTCCAGTCATCGGTGCGTTGGCAGTGTCTGCGGCGGTCTCCATCAGAGGTTCTAGTGGGTGGTCTTAGTGGTCCAGGGTGCTAGGCAGGGATCTGGAGTGGGCAGCTCAGGGACAGCAGGCAGGGTAGGGACAGAAGCAGTGCGGGAACTGCAGGCAGCACAGGGACAGCAGGCAGAGCAGGGACAGTAGGCAGCTCAGGGACAGGAACAGCAGCAGCACAGGGAAAGGGACAGAAGGCAACGCAGGGACAGGTGTACCAGAAGCACCGGGACCTTGGCTGGGAGTCAGGTGATAGAGGGGTGGCCCAGCCCAGTCTCCTTTGAGCCCACGAAGCGGAATGCCCTCTAAGTAGGGGCGCACATCAGGAATGGTGGAAAAAACAAGGAAGTCCTACATCCAATAGCGGAGGCTGCTCTGGGAGTTGGGGTCTCTCTGGGGAGAGTCAATGTAGTCCCAAGAAGTGGGGGAGGTGCCCTCTAAGTAGGCGCCCACAAGGGGAACAGCGGGAAGAACAAGGCTGCCCTCCTCCCAGTAGCAGAGACTTCTGGAAATTTGTGGCCGTGCTAGGGAGGGTCAATGTAGTCCCGCGAAGTGGGAGTGTGTGCCCTCTAAATAGGGGCCAACAGCAGGAACAGCTGGAAAGACAAGGCAGTCCTACTCCCAGTATCGCAGGCTGCTGGGAGTTGTGGTCTCACTGGGGAAGGTCAATGTAGTGCATTCGAGTTATTCTGTATTCTCAAAGAGAAGTGTTATGGTGAACTTTAAAGACATTGCACAGTAGATACTTTTGTCAATGAGCCTGCTATGTTTGTTTTTTCTTTGAGAGAGCCTGCTGCCTGAACATCTTTACTTTGTGAACAAAAAAGCTGTAAGTCCAACATGTTATTATAACAGCAAACTAAAACAAAAGGATGTGCAAGGGTGGTTAGTGAAGGGCACTATAAATTAATTCTATGTCAGCATTAGGCATCCAAAGAAGCAAGCAGTAAAGTCAAAAGTCAACAGATAAAATGTCACATTTCAACAAAGTAAATACAAATAATGTTTACTGAGTAAAGCAACACATCATGTTGCATTTTAATAAAAGGGCTACTTGATCTAATCCTTCTCTAAGCACCTTAGTATTGAAAGATAGCCCATCAAAAAACAATGGCAAACTATGAAAAACACATTAAAGGTAATGAGTGATAAGGGCGGGACATACCTCCACTCCCTCTCTAAACTTCTTTATGCTTATTTTTAATATACTTATGACAAGATAGTTTGTATCGAGACTAAAAAAGGACGCACATTTAGTCTGGATATCTTCTGGGGAAAAACGTTATCAAGGCAAAATCACAAACTGTCCTAAATATCACAAAAAAAGCTCTGGAGTGTAGCGTGAAAACCCTCGGCACTGAAAGGGTCGTATAGCTCCAGCTGCTTATAGTATAAGCATGACCACTAGAATTATACAGCAGGAGAGGGACAAATTATGTGTTGACTAAATTATTCGGGCAGAATATGCATATTATGCGGCACATTTTGTAATAGTATTACTCCATTATTTTTAAACTTGGCAAAACTGTCTGGGCATTGGTTTCACCTCATCTGTACCAGTTTAATACCCACATATAGCAATAAGCATCTGAAAGGTGATCAGTCCAGCTTTGTCAAAGGGCTCCCACTGTGCAACAACTTGTGTTGCTACATTTTTAGTTAGTGCTTTTGAACTGTTGGAGCTAGAACCCATTCTTTTTAAATCTGATTATGCGACAGAAAATGATTTATGTGGCAAATGCAGCAAATCTATAATTATGCTAAAATCACCACAGCTGCACATTTGCAGATTTCCAATGACCCTGAGTATAAGTACTGGAACCCTGAAGGTACTGTGCGTATACAGTTTCGTTGTATGTTGCAGTTGCACAGTAAGATAACGAGAATGTATTAATTAGTTCCAATTTACCACCTATTCGTTGCTATACCAGGTGTATTGCAAGGAAAGGGGATAGCGCAGCAAGGCATGGAGCAATGTGGCTCTTGCTGTTCTCTGCTTGGGTTTAACACCCGACAAAATACTCTAGACACATTTCAAACGTGAGGAGGCTGTTGGGCTGCTTTTCCCATGCTGCACATCAGCTAGAAATGAGGGCTGCATATTTATCTTAAATATTCATGAGCGGCTAGCCACACAGGTAACGAGTTACAAAAGTACATAGAAGGAAGTATTCTGTAGAAGAATGTCTTTGATAAAATAATTCAGACACGGAAATACACTTTCAAAAGAACCAGCTGAAATACAGTGCCTACCTGTATGTGTCCTTTGGGCGCATTATAAGTGTTTTGGATGTGCCCATTTCCACCATTTATTTTGTGTTTCGCTGTAACAAGAGAAAAAAAAGGGCATGGTCAGTTCACGTTTAATATATATATGCTTGATTGCAAGAATATTTGCTTGTCAAAAGAAATGCAAGATTGCATTCATAAACAACATAATGATAAAACAATCCATTGAATTAAATGTTGCCTATTTATACATTAGTAGAGTTTTTGAAGACCTCACATGCTCCAAAATGTGCTTCACAGTACACAAATGCATTAGTAAACATGTACGTGGCTCATAGAATTGGATATACAATATTGGCTGTGGAAATAATATCATTTTTAGAAGCTTTTATTAGGTCTTTATTAGTTTTCTTTGACGTTACCACCTATTCTTGTCTCAAAAATTTACACTTTTCAAGAAGAAACTCTCAAGATGTCTTTAGTGCCATAAAACATCTGTATATTATCACAAAAATGTTGCCCATGCGTTAACAGGTAACCAACAACACCTATGTTTTTCTACCATGACAAAATCTTCTACCTTAGAAAAATGTGGATGGCTATGAGCAGTTGCCTACATCTTAAAAGGTAGAATGCATGTTGATCGGCATAAAAACATAGACGAGCTGGAATTCAACTCCGTCCAATTACAAATGCCCAGTATTTTTGCACCTGGGGGCATATTTACTCGGAGCTAGCGCTGCTGCAGTGTCAGTTATTTACGCTGAGGTGGCTCTCTTTTGGGGACATATTTACAGAGTGATGCTTGAGGTCTTTAGCTTCACTTTTGCCACTCCTGCGCCCAGTTTCCCAATGCCAGATTCGGAAGTGGCAGATAGCGATAATAATAGGAAGGTAGGCGTTCCACCCTTAAATAGTCATGCAAAACTGATGCTGTCATATTTACAACGATTCGGGAAAATACACTACTTTGGCGAAAGATGCGCAGAGTCCCAATAAAGGCAAACATTTTCCGCTATGGCAAACCAGCCATAAAAAGGACAAATATCCAGTAGTTTAAAAGCAGAATATACTCAAATCACTCTGGCAAGCTTAATGGCACCAGGTACCTACTCCTACTGCAGCTCGGAGCACAAAGAAGACCACCACCACCTCCACCATTACCACCACCATCACTACACAGAAGCAACACAGGAGAAGGGAGTCGACATACCAACAGAGGATTACCCTCATTGACCTCAGGGAGGAGGACTTCATTGCCCATTACAGGCTCAGGAGGAAGTCCATTGTCTGCCTCCTGCACCAGATTCCACCAAGGTTGCAGCCAATGTTGCAGCAGTGCACCAACATCCCTCTGCAGGCCAAGCTACTGGCTGTCCTACACATGCTGGGGTCTGAAACTTTCAAACCCACCAAAGCCAAAGTGGCTGGAGTATCCCAGGCATCCTTTTCAGCATTCCTAACCTACGTCCTTGATGCTATCATAAGCCTCTCACCCCAGTACCTCATCTTCCCCAACACAACGCCAAAAAAACAGGAAAACAAGCAATGCCATTGATAGATTTCCAAATTTGTTGGGGCAATGGGCTGCATACATGTGTAACTTGTGCTTTCAGTGGCTCCATCACACCTGTAAAAAGGAAGCATACCCTGCCACTTTATATGGGTCCTATAATGGGATCCCTAGTATATATACACCGTAATTGACCAACACTCAGAGCCAAAATAGCATCCAACAATATAGATTATATTCAAATCATTTTATTTATTCATTGTTTATCTTTTTTCGAGTATATATGATTTTTCTCAGTGGAATGCTTTACATAAATTATTTCATACAAAGGTACACATCTGGTTATATGTCATTATAAACAGTGATATTGTCCCACACACACCGCACACTCTTCATCAACACTCAATTCTCAGACATATCCTTTTCACTTCCCATCATTCATACCATCTTCCACACATTTAAAAACAGCAACACCAGGGTACATCAGTGCCTATGAATGAAACCAATATGGAGATTGCTTCATTTGACGAACTGGGGTGTAGGGCAGGTCAGGTTGGAAAAATGACCATCCAAGATGGAAAAAGATTTCTGCCTCAAACACAAGTAACGCCAACACGCGTTTCTGTGAATGGCCAGGTCAGGCCGTACCTTCGTCAGGGCGAAGAGGTAACGCGGTGTAAGGGACAACACTATAATACAAAAGATGGATAGATTTGCACAACATTTAATTCTCTCAGTGCTGGAGGTTCTTCCTAGCACACAGACTCAATATAAAACACATTTCATTTGGCTCTGAGGACTGCTGGTCCCTCAAGTTCATCATTTATTGATAAGCAAAAACTAGATAAAGGTCAGCGCCTATTTCAAAGCACAGGGAACTAAGAATTTATCATTGCCATCAACTTTTATAACAGTACCATACTAGTATTCACTTTCAACTTTCACCCATCTCCTTAAAGCAGGAGAGCACACACTTTACAAAGATCTTAGGACTAGATGGATAAGCTTAATGATTCATTATAATCATAAGGTGTTTAAGATATCAAGCCTGTTCACAGTCCCAGGGAATCATAGAGCCTCCACCCTCCCTCCTTTTTAGAAAGGGAAAGGGGAGATCATAATTTTTCCGGGCCCTAGTCCAGTGTAGAGGCACTTACCCAAAAAGAGTACTAAAGGTCCTTGATCAGGTTCGTTTTAATGGAGGGTCCCCTCAGCGATCATATAGGGGTGGAGTACAGCTTACAAGGTTCCAAAATATAGCTAACACCGTCTAAACACCACTGAAAAATGGTGACAAAATTAAATGGAATAAAACTTGCATTAGTCTTCAAGTGTCAAGTACAAGTCTACAGAGTTACGCGCACCACCATCTCTCAAGGATAGTACCTGTTTAGTTTGGTTACCAAGATACCTCAGCGATCTTGCCAGGGGTGGGGCACAGCCTCTGGAGTTCCACCTGCGACGTACTCCTGTCTAAGACCCCGCAAAGGGATGGTGCAGAGATAAACTTGCTTTAGCCCTCAAATATACAATAGGTGTTTGCAAAATTATATGCTCCACCCTCTCCCAAAGATAGTACCTGCTAAATTTGTTTTGTCAGGAGAAGGTAGTTTTGTTTTTCTAGGTTACAGTTTTTGTCGCAATAAGGGCTCGCAATAATCCGCCGTTTCAGATTTTATCGAGGTATCTGGGGAGGAAACTGCCTGTCGAGGATCAAAAGAGCAAATAGTTTAGCCTCAACACCATATGGGGGCTAAATGTCAAAAACCTCGATCTCCCCAGTAGGCTACACTTCTTTCACTCGTTTAGGTCAGAATATCTGTTGGTTAGTGGGAGGTCCCACTAGTTTGCCTTTGACTAGGTAGTTCTTTAGATTTTTATTTCTTTTGAAGGCATAGATTGCTTTGCTCAAAGGTACTTTATTTTCTTCCAAATTGAGGAGGTGCCAATTAGAATTGATCACCTTTCTGACCTTGTGGTCTAGGTTGGAGTGTTTGGTGATACACACTAGTTGATCCTTACAGTCCTTCAGTTTGGGTTCTAACATACGTTCTCTGTCAGTATACCTTGCCCGTTTGAATAAATCCTTTATTAGTTTTGGTGGGTATCCTCGATGTTTCAACTTGGCTTTCAGAATGTCAGCTTGTGCTAGAAAATCCTCGATGTCAGTACCGTTTCGTCGAATCCGAAGAAATTGACTATAAGGAAAGCTGTCTCTTTGACATCGGGGATGGAAGCTGCCATATTGAAGCAGCGTATTCCTAGCGGTCGGTTTAGTGTATAGTGAAACCCTGAGCTCCTTCTCCTTATGCTCCACCCATATATCCAGGAATTCAATCCTGGTTTTGCTGGCATGTAGGGTGAATCTAAGGTTCGGATCAGCAGCATTCAGCCACATGAGGAACTTGTCCAACATCTCATTGTCCCCCTTCGAGATAAAGAACACATCGTCGATAAATCGAGACCAGATTTTAACATTCTCGTGGAAGGGGGCCATTTCATTGTAGATATTTGTTTTTTCGAACTCCCCCACATAGAGGCAAGCAACGCTGGGTGCACAGCTTGCCCCCATGCTGACTCCTCAAACTTGTTTTTACATAGAATCATTAAATTCAAAATAATTCTCATAAAGTACGATTTCCAAACACTGGAGTATGAAGTCAGCATTGCTGATCTCAGGCGGGTCTTCAAGATTTTTTCTATAGCATTGAGGGCTCCTCTCTGGGGGATATTCAAATAAAGGGATTCTACATCCAGTGTGACCAGTATTTCTCGGTCCATAAAATATGGGGTACCTTCGACTCTCTCAATGAAGTGGACCGTATCTCTTACATATGATTCTAGATTGCTTACCAATGATTTAAGGCAGTGGTTCCCAAACTTTTGACTCCTAAGGACCCCCATTGAGTCACCACTGGAAGCCGGGGACCCCCAAGCAATTTGTAGGATTTAAATTTCAAACATTAAAACAGTAATTCGAAAAAAATGAACACACGTGTGCACACAAAACAAATACTCAAATTACTAATAATTTTAGGGGAATATTTACAAGCCCCTATCACCATGGAAAACCAGTTTTTGCAACGTTCCCATGGCGATAAGGGCTTCGCCTTATTTACAAGGCTGCGTAATAACGCTGCCTTGTAAATAAGACCCCCTTTCACCCAATGCTTAGTGTCAAAGGGGTGGGCAGTGGGTGTGGCAGTGCAATACCCATTGATTTTGACGCTGCACCCTATTTACAAGGGCAGCGTAAATGGGAGGCAGCGCCAAAATTGAGACCAGGGACAACCGGGTCTTAACGTGGCGAAACAAGGAGAAATGCTTAATTTCTACTCGTTTTTGCATAATGTCTTGGATTGTTTATCTTCAGGAAGGTGACCATTCCTGCACCTCAACAATCTTTAAACTAAAATGCCATTTTATAACTTTCATGTGTGCTGCATTTTTTTAATAGAGGGGAGATGTAGTGTCTTGTGATATTTTATGATGGAACCCTTTTGGCACCTAACTGACTCCATAAATCTAGGACATAGGTTTCAGAGCGCAATGCCATGAAAGCTTGTTTTAGAATGTTGAGTTCACAGTTACATACAGTAGAATAAAGGTGTGTAATACTAAGCTCCGTGTGTGGCTTAGTGGATACCCAGGCTGGACAGACTCTACACTAGGTAGATACACAGGATCCTTCCAGGTAAAACCCTAACCAACAAAAGCCTAGGAAAATCCTGGTATGTGTTCAGGTGTGCTCAGTCAAAGACCACATCGAAGAAATTGTCCTTAATAAAAAGTCTCTTGAAGTTAGCAATATAACCTTTATTATACGCTCAGACATATTTCGAGCTACTGAGGAGAGACAATGGAAGTTGGGGGATGTGCATTCAAGGGTTACAGATGGTTGCAAAAGTTCAAATGAGATTTTCACTAAAAGTAATGTGGCAGAACAAAATGAGTGATTTCAAGAGGGTTGAAGAGAGGACACTTTTATCGAAGAGATTAAAAAGTAGAGTATGGTCTCATGTGAAGTCTTTTCTCGTTTTTTAGAGTGAAGTTAATTTGAGATTAGAATAAGTTTACACTGTTCAGCCCTAAAAATTATTTTAAGGAAGGTCTGAAGGTCACTTACTAAACTATTTTTCAATACTAATAGAAGGCCTCAGAGATATAACCAGGCTCTCCACTAAAGCCAAAACAATTAGGGAGGATTCACAAGAGAGGGGGGAAGCACATAGGGGACGCATGGATGAAAAGAACACATCTAGAAAAATGATGTCCTCAAACACTATAGGGATATACCTGAACAAGTTCCCATTGGAAAATCAATCAGCTTAATGATGTTACATTGCCGTCCTAGACAGTTAGTTGTCTGAGATCCAAAATGAAACAGCAGACAGTTATGGATTATATTAAAGAGTCTAATATAATCAGGTTCCAAGAGACACACTTATCCTGAAAGGAAAGTACAGCAATATTTAAGAGGGAGAAGTGGGTAAAACAGATAGCAATATATGTCAGGCTTCAGTGGTGATAGTAGTCAGACAATCTCTTAGTACTGAGGTCTAACAGTCAGACATGGGTACTCTGGAAAATAGGTAATAGTCCAAATTAAATATCGTGGAGGCCTATTTGTCTGTGTGAATTATTATGCTCCTAACCATTACAAATATGGACCTATAAACCCATTTGTCATTCATCTCCTTAAATGTGAAGGGCATTTTATTACAGGGGATTTCAACACCTTGTTGGACATTAAACTAGACAGGTCATCATTTATGCCAATAAAAAATACTTTAAGGATGCGGAAGCAAATACTATATATGATGCTGAATTTGAAAGTTAAGGAAATATGGCGAGAGAATCTGGGAGAACAGAAAGGTTATACTATTCATGGAAGTATATATGGTCACTTTTCAAGGCTAAGTTTTTTTAAAATAATTAATTCACTGTGCAGATACCCCATTAAAGTCACACATAGCCTTATTCATATCTCATACTACACCAATAAAAATACCAGCTCAGAAGAAGGTGCAAAAAATGAACCATGGACCACAAGTAAATTTAGGAGGATAGTAATGTTAATCAATTTAGGTCAAGACCATGATTTTTTTTAAATCTCAATATAGGATGCCAAGCTTGAGCTGACAAACAACAAGCCATTGTGGATAAGAATTATAATATACAGCCAGATGTCTAATTTACTACCCAATTTGACAGGTTAGAGCAACGATGTAAAGATTTGGATACAGAACGACAGGAAAACAGAAAAAGGTTGGAAGAAGAATGGAGTGGGAAGCCAGTAACATCAAACATTTCAAATAGGGGGAAAAAGAGGAGCCATACATGCAGGGATCGTGAGGGCTGATCTAGTCAGGAACAGTGGTAAAAAACTGGACCGTACTCTAAATATTCCTGCTAAAACGTACCCATAACATATAGAGGACATTTCTTACAATTATTATTGCTCTAAGTATCATGATGATTTCACAGCATGAACATGTATGTGTCAGTCCTGGTTAAAGAAACATAACATACCAGGCCTCCATGAAGAAGACTTAAAATATTTAAACTCCCCTCACAAAGAAGAGAAACAGCCACGAGGAAGCTTAAAATGGGGAAAGTGGCATGCCCCAATGGTATTCCCTTGAAAGGTATAGAAGGAGATGTTAGAAACCTTAGGCCCTGTTCTAAAAGGGATTTTGAATTTGATCCTGATTAAAGCACAGACCATCCCCGATTCATGGAATGCAGCAAGAATTACTCTACTCCTGAAACCTAATAAAGTCACTAAAAAAGGGAAGTCTTATAGACCCATCTCGCTCTTAATAGCAATTACAAAATCTTTTTTGACAAGGAGATTGAGTGGCTTGGTGGATCTTTTGATCCACAAAGATCAAAAGTGTTTTATTTAGGATCTGAACCATCGGTTGATTGGCTCTATTGACCTTGCATTCAAAACCCAGGCTTCCTTGCAACCATTACTTTATATGTTGCAAAAGCTTTCAACATAGTCACCTGAACATTTTTGTGGGAGGCTCTACAACTGTACTGGATGAAAGGGAATGTTGCTACTACGTTACAGCATTGTGTAATTATTTTGGCGATATTGTGAGAGGCAACATTTTGACCATTCTTTGCTTATTCAAAGGTAACAATATTTTTGGTTCCGATATTTTTTTTTGCCGCCACCGACAGCATGATGGTGGGGGTCCGTCTGACATCGTATTAAGGGCCCATACTATTAACAGCGATATTTGTGTTCTCGATATTGTATATATTGTTCAAGGCACCCAACACAAGCATCCTAGTTAATGGGAATCTAGCATCAAGGTTTAAAATAGGGAAGGGGACTTGTCAAGCCTGCTCATTGGCACTTTAGTATCCAACTTATACTTGGACCCAAATAGCTCAAGCAATAATTCTCCGGGAGGAGATCATTCCCTTTAAAAGCAGCTGTATGAGTAATACATTTGCACTTTATTTGGATGTATTAATATATACCACAGACTTGGAAATATCATTGTCTCTAAATAAATGAAATACCTAACACAGCATAAACCTTTCCTGTGCCATGCCGTGCTGCATGAGGGGAAATTATAGTGCAGTGGCCTTTCTATAAAGGTTGGCCTGCAATGGAGTCACCTGTGTGCACTGTCTTGCAAAGGATTTTATCTGGGGGCATGCTCTTGCTTTACTATTTCCTACAATTTCCTGTGCGTGGACAATTGGAGGAAGGTCTAGCGCATTGGATTTATGCTGTGCATTGCAGCATACAGGCATTCCATCAGCTTGTAGGGGAAATCAATGCATTTCTCCTTGTTTAGGCCTGCTTTCACAAGGTGTTAACTTTTGATGCAAAGTCCTGTCAGGCTATTTCAGTTGATCAGGCTTTGCATCAACCGAAAGGATGTTTATGTTGATCTACCCACAGAAAGAAGCCCTTGAAGCAAAGCAGTGGGAAATGGATTTGGTGCTAATAAAAGAGCCCTTCTACAAGGCAAAACACCATTTGAGCTGGAAAGTTAATCACAACTGTCGCTTAGTGTTGCAAGTGCAAACCATTTGTAAATATGGTTCCAGATGTCTATCATTCACATACCAAGTTTCTGGAGACATGCACATTTACAGCTTCCAGGTTGATCCTGTTGAACATGGTTCACTGACACAATATCGATGCACACAAAACAGTGTTCGATGGCATTCCTATACTTTACAATGGGAGCATGCATTCAGGCTGGAATGCATGCTCCCATTGTAAAATAGGAGGTGCAGTTCATCCTAGCACCCTGGTGCCTGCCACAGCTTGCAGGGATCAACAGGGGTGCACCATAGGTGCCCCCTCCATCTCCGACCGAAGGCCGTGCACCCAAGGAGGCCCTGTTGGGGCCCCCCAAAGTTCCGATAGCCTGTCTGTGTCAGAAAGACCAGCACAGAAAGGCTGCCAAAACCCAACATCGTAATCCCAAGGGCCGAAACAGCTGCCCTTGGGATTACTAGCCGCATTCCGACTGGCGGACAGGCTCTTCGAGCTGGTCAGAAGCCAGTCGGAATGACCATTCGGATTCCTTTCTGACTGCCTCCATCGCAATTGGGCCGTTGGAAAAGAATCTGACCCGCATATTTTGATGCAGTCGGAAAGGCTCCAACCGACGGTCGGAGCTGTTTCTGACCACACCATAAACCGGACCCAAAGATTATAAATCAATCATTAATTAACATTGATCATAGAAGAACATACCAAAAAGAAAATTCAAACCAAAAGAGAAGTAACCAATAAAACTATAAACATATGTAACCAAGAAAATCACACACACAATTAAATCAAGAATATAAAAGGCCCACACATTTTCTCAACTTAATACTCCAAAAATGAAAAAAGGTTCAAGTGTAAACTCTGCCAGATCCTCTGACCAGAACTATAAAGCAGAAATATATACATATATCGATAACTACCTTGCAAAGTAAATTAAACCTATATTTCAACACTAACTTTTAATTAAAATTAAAATGTGAAAATAACAAAAAATTAACAAAACACTCTACAACTTCTATCTCTTTACATGAACTTACTGAAAGAAAATACTGTAACATCAAGAAAGTGTTAAGCTACTGAAAACCCATACTGATGATAAACCAGAAAAAACTGATAAAAAAGTAACTAGATGTAAATTATCATAAAGGAAAAACTCACCCTAAAACCACAAATATAAAAGCTGACATCCTCAACCTCTAGAAACTACTAACAAATAAACATTTAAAATGAAACTGATGCTCTTTTTTTCCTACCAACAGAACATAAACCACCGATTCCACATCACAACACCCCAATGGAAAAGCTACAAAAAACATTTAAGAAGAACATACATACATGTAAATATAAACAAGAAAACTAGCTGCATAACTTTATATATAAATAACAAACTATAAAAAAAAATATTGCACTTCTTTATACAATAAGGTCACATGGGCTACAACTACAACCAAGCAAGTACATGGATGGAAACTGTAAATAGGAAATGTACTAAATATTACTCGAATGCATGCTATGGGAGGGCCACTACAAAATATGATATTGTAAACTACAGGAACACCCCACCTACATGTGAGAGAAATAGAAGTAAGGGAGGTATTGAAGGATATAAGAGAGATAAGCACTAGCTCCCAGGAGTCCCACATAAAAATTCCTAAAAGATTAAGCGTGGGCGGAAAATCCGTTCCGCTCGCGGATTTTGCGGATTTTCGGGAAATCCGCAATCCGCGAGATTTGCGGATTTCCCGCAAAATCCGCAAATTCGCACGCAGCGGATTTTTTTGGCGGCGCGCGGCGTTGGTGATACAATTTTTGCGGCGCGCGGCGTTTATCATCGTTTGCCGAGTTGTTTTTTTCGATAGTTTGCGAGTGCTGCGCCATTTTGGATCTTGCTGTGTGATCCCGCGGGAATTGGCGAGCGCGATTACGTCATCGCGGCTTGCCAGCGATAGTTTGTCAACGCGAGTACGGCGAGATCACGTCTCGCGGTACTTCGCAATTGCGAGATTTGAGATGCGGCGAGCGAAAATATAAATTTGCAATTCTGCACAAGAAATCCACCAGCAAGCAGCATAAACCTTCTAGAAATGATGATTTTTATGTGAATAACTCCTTAGTTTGACATTTGCCTGCACTTTTTTAGCGAGGAGTCCATTTTGGGGAGGGGGGCAGGGGGGTGGGAGGAAGGAAGTGCCCCATAGTCTTCAACTTCCTGTTCCTGTTCAGCAGGCTCCTCCCAGTGCTTTGTCCATCTCCTGGTCACTTTTCATTCGGATGTGGACCTGGAAGGATTACTTTTTGTGGATGCTGCTGGATCTTTGGATTTGAGGCCTTTTTGACTTTCTTTGGATCACTGTTGGATTAGAAATTTTACAAGTAAGTTTGTTTGGGGCATTACAGTTGCTGCAACTAAAATTTTGGGATTTTCGATTTTTGGGCTGTTTTGGGGCCTTTTCCCCAGGGGTACTCAGTGGTGGGTGGATTGTGGTTGTCTTGAACTTAAACATCATGGAGGCCATAGATGAATTGGGATTGTGCTGATTTTTCTGTGTTTTTCGATTTTTTTTTTTTGTAAAATTTTGTGTTTTTCGATTTTTGACCTGTTGTTGGGGCCTTGACCAGGGGTAGTGAGTGGTGCATGGGCCTAGTCTTTCTGTGGGCTGTCTTGAATTTAAACATCATGGAGGCCATGGATGGAATGGGATTGTGCTGATTTTGCAGTGTTTTTCGATTTTTGGGCCTGTACTTGTGGCCTTTTCACCAGGGGTATTTGAGTCTAGCATGGGCCTAGTCTTTCTGTGGGCTGTCTTGAATTTAAACATCATGGAGGCCATGGATGGAATAGGATTGTGCGGATTTTGCAGTGTTTTTCGATTTTTGGGCCTGTACTTGTGGCCTTTTCACCAGGGGTATTTGAGTCTAGCATGGGCCTAGTCTTTCTGTGGGATGTCTTGAATTTAAACATCATGGAGGCCATGGATTGAATGGGATTGTGCTGATTTTGCAGTGTTTTTCGATTTTTGGGGGTGTTCATGGGGAGGGACATGCCATGTGGCTGGTGGCCATTTTGAGTGCAGCTACAGGCACTGGCCATGTGCTGGCAGGCAAGTGGCCATTTTGAATGCAGGCTTTGTTGTTAGGCCTCCAACCATTTTGCCTACTTTTCAACCTTTATTTATGCCCAGGGGTAGTGAGTCTTGCATGGGCCTAGTATTTCTGTGGGTTGTCTTGAATTTAAACATCATGGAGGCCATGGATTGAATGGGATTGTGCTGATTTTGCAGTGTTTTTCGATTTTTGGGGGTGTTCATGGGGAGGGACATGCCATGTGGCTGGTGGCCATTTTGAGTGCAGCTACAGGCACTGGCCATGTGCTGGCAGGCAAGTGGCCATTTTGAATGCAGGCTTTGTTGTTAGGCCTCCAACCATTTTGCCTACTTTTCTACCTTTATTTATGCCCAGGGGTAGTGAGTCTTGCATGGGCCTAGTATTTCTGTGGGTTGTCTTGAATTTAAACATCATGGAGGCCATGGATTGAATGGGATTGTGCTGATTTTGCAGTGTTTTTCGATTTTTGGGCCTGTACTTGTGGCCTTTTCACCAGGGGTATTTCAGTCTAGCATGGGCCTAGTCTTTCTGTGGGCTGTCTTGAATTTAAACATCATGGAGGCCATGGATGGAATAGGATTGTGCTGATTTTGCAGTGTTTTTCGATTTTTGGGCCTGTACTTGTGGCCTTTTCACCAGGGGTATTTGAGTCTAGCATGGGCCTAGTCTTTCTGTGGGCTGTCTTGAATTTAAACATCATGGAGGCCATGGATGGAATAGGATTGTGCTGATTTTGCAGTGTTTTTCGATTTTTGGGCCTGTACTTGTGGCCTTTTCACCAGGGGTATTTGAGTCTAGCATGGGCCTAGTCTTTCTGTGGGTTGTCTTGAATTTAAACATCATGGAGGCCATGGATTGAATGGGATTGTGCTGATTTTGCAGTGTTTTTCGATTTTTGGGGGTGTTCATGGGGAGGGACATGCATGTGGCTGGTGGCCATTTTGAGTGCAGCTACAGGCACTGGCCATGTGCTGGCAGGCAAGTGGCCATTTTGAATGCAGGCTTTGTTGTTAGGCCTCCAACCATTTTGCCTACTTTTCTACCTTTATTTATGCCCAGGGGTAGTGAGTCTTGCATGGGCCTAGTATTTCTGTGGGTTGTCTTGAATTTAAACATCATGGAGGCCATGGATTGAATGGGATTGTGCTGATTTTGCAGTGTTTTTCGATTTTTGGGCCTGTACTTGTGGCCTTTTCACCAGGGGTATTTCAGTCTAGCATGGGCCTAGTCTTTCTGTGGGCTGTCTTGAATTTAAACATCATGGAGGCCATGGATGGAATAGGATTGTGCTGATTTTGCAGTGTTTTTCGATTTTTGGGCCTGTACTTGTGGTCTTTTCACCAGGGGTATTTGAGTCTAGCATGGGCCTAGTCTTTCTGTGGGCTGTCTTGAATTTAAACATCATGGAGGCCATGGATGGAATAGGATTGTGCTGATTTTGCAGTGTTTTTCGATTTTTGGGCCTGTACTTGTGGCCTTTTCACCAGGGGTATTTGAGTCTAGCATGGGCCTAGTCTTTCTGTGGGTTGTCTTGAATTTAAACATCATGGAGGCCATGGATTGAATGGGATTGTGCTGATTTTGCAGTGTTTTTCGATTTTTGGGGGTGTTCATGGGGAGGGACATGCCATGTGGCTGGTGGCCATTTTGAGTGCAGCTACAGGCACTGGCCATGTGCTGGCAGGCAAGTGGCCATTTTGAATGCAGGCTTTGTTGTTAGGCCTCCAACCATTTTGCCTACTTTTCTACCTTTATTTATGCCCAGGGGTAGTGAGTCTTGCATGGGCCTAGTATTTCTGTGGGTCGTCTTGAATTTAAACATCATGGAGGCCATGGATTGAATGGGATTGTGCTGATTTTGCAGTGTTTTTCGATTTTTGGGCCTGTACTTGTGGCCTTTTCACCAGGGGTATTTCAGTCTAGCATGGGCCTAGTCTTTCTGTGGGCTGTCTTGAATTTAAACATCATGGAGGCCATGGATGGAATAGGATTGTGCTGATTTTGCAGTGTTTTTCGATTTTTGGGCCTGTACTTGTGGCCTTTTCACCAGGGGTATTTGAGTCTAGCATGGGCCTAGTCTTTCTGTGGGCTGTCTTGAATTTAAACATCATGGAGGCCATGGATGGAATAGGATTGTGCTGATTTTGCAGTGTTTTTCGATTTTTGGGCCTGTACTTGTGGCCTTTTCACCAGGGGTATTTGAGTCTAGCATGGGCCTAGTCTTTCTGTGGGTTGTCTTGAATTTAAACATCATGGAGGCCATGGATTGAATGGGATTGTGCTGATTTTGCAGTGTTTTTCGATTTTTGGGGGTGTTCATGGGGAGGGACATGCCATGTGGCTGGTGGCCATTTTGAGTGCAGCTACAGGCACTGGCCATGTGCTGGCAGGCAAGTGGCCATTTTGAATGCAGGCTTTGTTGTTAGGCCTCCAACCATTTTGCCTACTTTTCTACCTTTATTTATGCCCAGGGGTAGTGAGTCTTGCATGGGCCTAGTATTTCTGTGGGTTGTCTTGAATTTAAACATCATGGAGGCCATGGATTGAATGGGATTGTGCTGATTTTGCAGTGTTTTTCGATTTTTGGGCCTGTACTTGTGGCCTTTTCACCAGGGGTATTTCAATCTAGCATGGGCCTAGTCTTTCTGTGGGCTGTCTTGAATTTAAACATCATGGAGGCCATGGATGGAATAGGATTGTGCTGATTTTGCAGTGTTTTTCGATTTTTGGGCCTGTACTTGTGGCCTTTTCACCAGGGGTATTTGAGTCTAGCATGGGCCTAGTCTTTCTGTGGGCTGTCTTGAATTTAAACATCATGGAGGCCATGGATGGAATAGGATTGTGCTGATTTTGCAGTGTTTTTCGATTTTTGGGCCTGTACTTGTGGCCTTTTCACCAGGGGTATTTGAGTCTAGCATGGGCCTAGTCTTTCTGTGGGTTGTCTTGAATTTAAACATCATGGAGGCCATGGATTGAATGGGATTGTGCTGATTTTGCAGTGTTTTTCGATTTTTGGGGGTGTTCATGGGGAGGGACATGCCATGTGGCTGGTGGCCATTTTGAGTGCAGCTACAGGCACTGGCCATGTGCTGGCAGGCAAGTGGCCATTTTGAATGCAGGCTTTGTTGTTAGGCCTCCAACCATTTTGCCTACTTTTCTACCTTTATTTATGCCCAGGGGTAGTGAGTCTTGCATGGGCCTAGTATTTCTGTGGGTTGTCTTGAATTTAAACATCATGGAGGCCATGGATTGAATGGGATTGTGCTGATTTTGCAGTGTTTTTCGATTTTTGGGCCTGTACTTGTGGCCTTTTCACCAGGGGTATTTCAGTCTAGCATGGGCCTAGTCTTTCTGTGGGCTGTCTTGAATTTAAACATCATGGAGGCCATGGATGGAATAGGATTGTGCTGATTTTGCAGTGTTTTTCGATTTTTGGGCCTGTACTTATGGCCTTTTCACCAGGGGTATTTGAGTCTAGCATGGGCCTAGTCTTTCTGTGGGCTGTCTTGAATTTAAACATCATGGAGGCCATGGATGGAATAGGATTGTGCTGATTTTGCAGTGTTTTTCGATTTTTGGGCCTGTACTTGTGGCCTTTTCACCAGGGGTATTTCAGTCTAGCATGGGCCTAGTCTTTCTGTGGGCTGTCTTGAATTTAAACATCATGGAGGCCATGGATGGAATAGGATTGTGCTGATTTTGCAGTGTTTTTCGATTTTTGGGCCTGTACTTGTGGCCTTTTCACCAGGGGTATTTGAGTCTAGCATGGGCCTAGTCTTTCTGTGGGCTGTCTTGAATTTAAACATCATGGAGGCCATGGATGGAATAGGATTGTGCTGATTTTGCAGTGTTTTTCGATTTTTGGGCCTGTACTTGTGGCCTTTTCACCAGGGGTATTTGAGTCTAGCATGGGCCTAGTCTTTCTGTGGGCTGTCTTGAATTTAAACATCATGGAGGCCATGGATGGAATAGGATTGTGCTGATTTTGCAGTGTTTTTCGATTTTTGGGCCTGTACTTGTGGCCTTTTCACCAGGGGTATTTGAGTCTAGCATGGGCCTAGTCTTTCTGTGGGTTGTCTTGAATTTAAACATCATGGAGGCCATGGATTGAATGGGATTGTGCTGATTTTGCAGTGTTTTTCGATTTTTGGGGGTGTTCATGGGGAGGGACATGCCATGTGGCTGGTGGCCATTTTGAGTGCAGCTACAGGCACTGGCCATGTGCTGGCAGGCAAGTGGCCATTTTGAATGCAGGCTTTGTTGTTAGGCCTCCAACCATTTTGCCTACTTTTCAACCTTTATTTATGCCCAGGGGTAGTGAGTCTTGCATGGGCCTAGTCTTTCTGTGGGTTGTCTTGAATTTAAACATTATAGAGGGCATGGATGGATTGGGATTGTGCTGATTTTGCAGTGTTTTTCGATTTTTTTGTGCTCTATAACTGAACTGATGTTCCTCTGTCTTCCATTTTTTTTAGGTGCACAAGACTCAAGAGAACCACCAGTGCCAGGAAGAAGTCCTGCAGCGGTGTGTGTGTGCAGCATAACGTCACGCGACGTCACGTCTGGCCTCAGACAACTCTACAATTCGTGCAACTGCGGCCTGCTGTCTGACCTGCTCTGAAGAAGATGGCCCCAAAGAAAGTTCTCCGTAGCTCCTCTAGCAAGAAAGTTGCTAGTAAGGAGCAGAAGAAGCAAGTTACCAAGGAGGCTGGTGTGCCACCCGCCACTTTTTTTGGGAGCAAAAAAAAAAGTACGCCTGCAGCAGCAGGATCTGCTGGGGACCAACCTGAGAGCAGCACCCCTGCTCCATTGGGTTCAGTGCCTCCACCACCACGCCAACTTAAGTCAAAGCCCTTGAGTGCTTCAGAGGCAGTCAGTGTACTTCTCCAATCACCATCGACCAGTGATGTTGGCTCATCGCAAGAAAGTAGCAGCAATGTCCCTGAATCAACACAGGTTGTTGTAACTCATCTGACAAGTGTTGAACAACCACAGCCGCAACAACAACACCATGTGCAAGTACACGCCCAAGTACATGTGGAAGGAGAGGCAGCAAAAGGAGATGCGCAAGCAAAGGTGCATGGACGTTCACAAGTGCCCACAATAGTTGTTCCTCCCGAAGTAGGGGCACATTTGGAAATCGACAATGAAGCTGAGGTATCATTGGAAGCCACTCCTCCTGATGATCATTCATTGTCTTCCACATCCCTAGCAAGGAAAAGATCAAGGGGGGTGTCTACATCTTCTTCAAGCCCACCTCGTTCTGGTGCAAGTGATCTGTCTTGGGAACCACAACTGCGGTCTGACAGTGAGGCAGAGGCACACCATGATCTGACACCGTTACCTAAGCGTAAAAGGAAGGTCGTCCAAAAACTCAAACCTATGGAGTGTGATGAGGCTCAACAAGAAGTGACAGATACTGCTGGTGATGAAGCCTCTCACGATGACGACGAGCCAGTCATCACAAAGGTCACTGCAGCCCCACCGGGCATGCAGCAAAGAGACATTTTGACCCTATCCCGAGAAGCTGCTGAGCGTGATGATGATGTCGGCGAGGAGGCAATGGAAATGGAATCATTAGATTTGGAGTTAAGTAGTACACCAAAACCTACCGCTTCCATATTTCTTCGCAAGAAGGTACCCACCTCGTCCTCGACCTCAATTCGTGGTGGTGAAAGTGCAAAACGTACTGAAGTTCGGCAATCCACATCCTCCACTTCATCTGTCATTAGCAGCAGGACCACCACCACCAGTATCGCCGCCTCCTCCGGCCCCCGAAGACATTTCAAGTCTCCAGTTTGGGACTTCTTTAGTGTTTGCCCAAAAAAGGAAAACGTAGCCATTTGTAGCCTTTGTAAGCTTCGATTTAGTCGTGGTAAGCTTGGTTCTAACTATGGTACCGGAGGCCAGAGAGGTCATCTTGAGAGAAGGCACCCTGTCGAATGGTTTCCGCACCTAGAGGCGGTCAAGAAAGCCGGAATTGCACGTAATGAAAACGTTGATTTGTCATCTGCTGATGACGAGGAGGTAGAAGACGATTCAAACACTTCACTTACACCCAGTTCCCATGTCAGCAGCACACCCCATGGGAGCCACACTAAGAGTGTGGGAGAGAGTGAGACATCAATGCGGAAAACTTCATCAGCGAGCGTAACTGGGTCGAAGAGATCATCATCATCCCGTAAATCATTGGTCCAGGGCAACATTAAAAAGATGTTGTTTACAGAAGCGCAATATGAACGCAACCACCCAATGACCCGTCTGTATAACACTAAGCTGGCTAAAATGCTAGCTCTGGACCTTCTCCCTTTTTCTTTTGTAGAAGGGGTTGGTTTTCTAGAATTAGTGACAGCGCTCTGCCCTAAATGGAAGGTTCCTAGCCGGTTCTATTTTGCCCGAGTTGCGGTTCCAGCACTACATGAAGATGTTCTGAAGGTGATTGGGGCAGCTTTGCAGAAGAGTGCTGTTCACACTATACATCTGACAACAGACATGTGGACCAGTGGCGCAGGCGCTGATTACATGTGCATCACTGCACACTGGGTCTCTTTTTCAGGGGCTAAAGCAAAGCTAAACTCAGGTGTTGACACTAACATTGTTTTTAAAGGTGCTCGGAAACATGCAACACTAGCCATGTTTGGTTTGGAGAAACGTCACACAGCAGAAAACATTTTGGATGTCTTTAACACAAAGGTCCTTAACTGTCTGTCCCCACTAAAACGCAAGGTTGGTTATGTTTCCACAGACAATGGCTCCAATATAGTTAAGGCCATGAGGGACGGTTACTATTTCAGAGTGCCGTGTTTGGCGCACTGTATAAACCTGGTTGTCCAAAAATTCTTGGGTAATAAACGCAGTGCAGCGTACAGTGTATTGGAGAACTGCCGAAAAATTTGCAAGCATTTCAGGCATTCTTTTAAGGCCCGCAAGCAGCTGAGGAGCATGCTATATCAAAGTCAAATGCCAGTGAAAGCACTCATCCAGGAGGTGGTAACACGTTGGAACTCAACCTTCTACATGCTTGAGCGTCTGTATGAGCAGTATACGCAACTCGATCAATATTTCTTGAAAGAGGGTATAGAGGAGCTGAGGATGGGTGGGCCGCAATGGAACATAGTTGAAAGCCTAACACGCATGCTTCGTCCTTTTGAGGTCTTCACACGTGCAGTCAGCAAGGAGGACTCTAATTTGGGAAAAGCTATCCCATTGTTGTACATGCTGGAGGACCAACTGAAGGAGGTGTGTTCTGTGTTTCGAAAAGATGACAAAAAGAAAGACTCTTTGCTTCTGGCTGAGAAATTATTAGAGCTCCTACAAGGTGATGAACGTCTTCAAAAGATCCACTCAGAACAGCATTACATTTGTGCTACTATTCTGGATCCACGCTACAAAAAGGCGCTGGCAGGCAGAGCATTCTTTCCTTTTGCTGATGAAGATGTTACAAAGTACAAACGTTGGCTAGCCTTGTCAGCCAAGAAGTTTGAAACAGAACGGCTGGAAATTGAAGGAAATGGCAGTACATCAGCAGGCCATCCCCAGTCAAAACAATCCACTTCTGCACCTGTGGCTGTGGCACAAGTGACCTCTCAGCCGTTAAAGACACCGGCAACCGGATCATCTGCACGAAAGACAACAGAAACATTGGAGGCTGAAGAGGATTGGCTAGCTCTGCGTGGGTTTGGTTCTCAAAAGGTCAGAGGCACAGCAAGAGCTACGCAAAGTGGAGGAACCTTGGAGGAGGACCTTGAGTCGATGGTGAAGGACTATCTGAATGACTCCACAGAGGTCTATGTTAATTCTGACCCATTGGCGTATTGGCATGGGAAAAAAGAATTGTGGCCACAGCTCACCAACCTGGCTTTAAACTACTTGTCTTGCCCACTCGCAAGTGTGTCTTCTGAACGGGTTTTCAGTGCGGCTGGTGGGATTGTAACTCCCAAACGGAGCCGCCTCTCGCCCAAAAATGTGGAGAGGTTAACAATGATCAAGATGAATCAGCACCTCATACCACCAGATATAAGAGTACGAGAGAGCGTGCCGGATGAAGAGGAGGTGGCCAGCACCATAGATGAGGGAATTTCTACTCTGTCAGGTGGCACTGACCTCACCCGGGCTGAATTCGCAGAGTATGATGACGAAGCCTTATTCTTATTCCTGGACCGTGATACCGACTTCGAGCCCTGAAAATGAGACAACGAATCAATAACTTTCTTTTTCATCCTTATTCACTTTTATTCCTGTGTGTCTGTCTTTCTTTGTTGTGCACAGTTAATATAATTCAAACTTTAATCAGATAATCACAAAGACAAGCCCATCAGCAGAACTGTCTTCACTTGTTTGCTAATTTATTTGAAGGTGCCGCAGTCTGCATTCCTCAGGTTCACAAGTTCAGAAGAACATGCTCCTCTATCCTCCTCCTCCAGACTCCTATTTCCATCAAAGCAGAGGGCTGGTTTACGCCCAATGAAGAAAGACTCAGCACTTGTGGGGGTGTTGTTCTACCTCTTTGCAGGTGAGTTGACGGGTCTGGGGCCATTGCTGGGAAGCACTAAAAGTGGTTTGTGCCAAATCCGAGGCGGAAAATTTTTTGTGTTTTTGATGACTTGCTTGCCTTTGAGGTGCTCTTAGGGGGGGTTCCGTCTGTTTGTGGGTGAGTTTCGTGGTCTGAGAGCATTGCTGGGACACTCTAATCTTGATTGCATTTGCTTTTCAGGAAATCCGTCGTGCCAACCCCGACTTATGGCCTAGCTACGCAGCGCGTTTGGACCGAAGGCCCAGAAATATTGCAAGTATGAGATTTTGCTTTTGGCCTGTTTGGGGGTGTTATGCTTCTTGGCGGGTGGGTTGCCGGGTCTTGGGGCATTCCTGGGAAGGTCTAATACCGGGTAGAAGTGGTTGGGACAAAATCCAGGCCGATTTTTTTTTGGGCTATTTCAGACATTTTGCTCTATGTAGCGTTTTCGGGGGCCTGTTTGGGGGGCTTCCTGGTGTTTGTGGGTGAGTTTCGTGGTCTGGGAGCACTGCTGGGACACTCTAATCTTGATTGCATTTGCTTTTCAGGAAATCCGTCGTGCCAACCCCGACTTATGGCCTAGCTACGCAGCGCGTTTGGACCGAAGGCCCAGAAATATTGCAAGTATGAGATTTTGCTTTTGGCCTGTTTGGGGGTGTTATGCTTCTTGGCGGGTGGGTTGCCGGGTCTTGGGGCATTCCTGGGAAGGTCTAATACCGGGTAGAAGTGGTTGGGACAAAATCCAGGCCGATTTTTTTTTGGGCTATTTCAGACATTTTGCTCTATGTAGCGTTTTCGGGGGCCTGTTTGGGGGGCTTCCTGGTGTTTGTGGGTGAGTTTCGTGGTCTGGGAGCACTGCTGGGACACTCTAATCTTGATTGCATTTGCTTTTCAGGAAATCCGTCGTGCCAACCCCGACTTATGGCCTAGCTACGCAGCGCGTTTGGACCGAAGGCCCAGAAATATTGCAAGTATGAGATTTTGCTTTTGGCCTGTTTGGGGGTGTTATGCTTCTTGGCGGGTGGGTTGCCGGGTCTTGGGGCATTCCTGGGAAGGTCTAATACCGGGTAGAAGTGGTTGGGACAAAATCCAGGCCGATTTTTTTTTGGGCTATTTCAGACATTTTGCTCTATGTAGCGTTTTCGGGGGCCTGTTTGGGGGGCTTCCTGGTGTTTGTGGGTGAGTTTCGTGGTCTGGGAGCACTGCTGGGACACTCTAATCTTGATTGCATTTGCTTTTCAGGAAATCCGTCGTGCCAACCCCGACTTATGGCCTAGCTACGCAGCGCGTTTGGACCGAAGGCCCAGAAATATTGCAAGTATGAGATTTTGCTTTTGGCCTGTTTGGGGGTGTTATGCTTCTTGGCGGGTGGGTTGCCGGGTCTTGGGGCATTCCTGGGAAGGTCTAATACCGGGTAGAAGTGGTTGGGACAAAATCCAGGCCGATTTTTTTTGGGCTATTTCTGACATTTTGCTCTATGTAGCGTTTTCGGGGGCCTGTTTGGGGGGCTTCCTGGTGTTTGTGGGTGAGTTTCGTGGTCTGGGAGCACTGCTGGGACACTCTAATCTTGATTGCATTTGCTTTTCAGGAAATCCGTCGTGCCAACCCCGACTTATGGCCTAGCTACGCAGCGCGTTTGGACCGAAGGCCCAGAAATATTGCAAGTATGAGATTTTGCTTTTGGCCTGTTTGGGGGTGTTATGCTTCTTGGCGGGTGGGTTGCCGGGTCTTGGGGCATTCCTGGGAAGGTCTAATACCGGGTAGAAGTGGTTGGGACAAAATCCAGGCCGATTTTTTTTTGGGCTATTTCAGACATTTTGCTCTATGTAGCGTTTTCGGGGGCCTGTTTGGGGGGCTTCCTGGTGTTTGCGGGTGAGTTTCGTGGTGTGGGAGCACTGCTGGCTATATATACTTTACTTTGCAAGAGGTTTGAAGCAAATCCATGGTGGCTGAGGGGACTTAGGGCCTAGCTGCAGAGCGCGCGCGGAGTGATTTGGGAAATTTGTGAAAAAGTGACTAAGTCCCCATTTTTGTACTTTTGCTCTTTGGCTGTTTGGGGGTCTTCTACTCGTTTTCTCCTGGGTTGACGGCTCTGGGGCCATTGCTGGGAAGCTCTAATACCGGATAAAAGTGTTTTGGACCAAATCCCAGGCGGAATTTTTTTTGTGTTTTTGATGACTTGCTTGCCTTTGAGGTGCTCTTAGGGGGGGTTCCGTCTGTTTGCGGGTGAGTTTCGTGGTCTGGGAGCACTGCTGGGACACTCTAATCTTGATTGCATTTGCTTTTCAGGAAATCCGTCGTGCCAACCCCGACTTATGGCCTAGCTACGCAGCGCGTTTGGACCGAAGGCCCAGAAATATTGCAAGTATGAGATTTTGCTTTTGGCCTGTTTGGGGGTGTTACGCTTCTTGGCGGGTGGGTTGCCGGGTCTTGGGGCATTCCTGGGAAGGTCTAATACCGGGTAGAAGTGGTTGGGACAAAATCCGCGCGGAAAAGCCTTTAGTTTTGGCACTTTTTGTAACTTAGGGTTCGTTAGGGTTAGCCCTAGCAGCAGGATTGCATGTGTTTCGGGGTGTTCTAGATTTTTCAAACTGAGTTCTGGGGTCTTAGAGCACTCGTGAGAATGTGTAATTTTGGTTGCAAGTCATTTGAAGAAAATCCATGGTGGGAAAGGGGGGATTTGGCATAGTTAAAGAAAGCCTTTGCCACTATTCTGTCAGGGTCTCAGGACTTGCGCCTGCATGGCCTGTGTACTCTCGAGGAGCGTACACATACTGGAGATTCAAGAGACTCCATATTTCGGATTGGAACTACAACTCCCATGATCCTCGATAGGGAAGTACTTAGGCGGCGTACACACGCTTCCTGGTTGCGTGTAATTCGGATTCTTTGTCATCTGTTGCCGGAAGCCGCTTCATGCCGCGGCTGTGCAGAGTCGAGCCTAGAGGAGGAGAAGCCGAGGTTCGTTGTCGGCGTTCGAACAGATCCAGGTAGGATCTGTCATTTTGAGACTTCGTGAACGCGGGCGGCAGCGTCTTGCACCGCCGCGCGTTCCTGTTTTTTCATGACCCGGAGCGGAACGCGGTGGTAGGTCCCGCCACGCGTTGCCGTTCCAAAAGCCTCCCCTGAGTGAAGCAAACTTTGGGGAGAACTTGCTTGTAAGGGAATTCGTAATTGCTCAGTAGTTTCCAAGCTGAGTGGAAGTTGGTGGAGTACTTCGAGGTGCGGGGCGCTGTGGTGGTCGAAACTACGCGCCACCGTATTGCGCTCAAGGAGTGCTTGCACAGCGGAGCTATTTAGAATTTGACGGTACTGTAAGAACCTTTTGGATTCAGTTGTTCATTCACTTTGCTAACCCTGGAGGAAAGGGTCTTATGAATTTAAGTTCTACGGCGTTCTAATGCAGAGCGGAGTGTTGTGGTTCTTGCCTCCCACACACCGCCGTTTCTGACAGAAGGAATTCCATTCTTTGCTTTGTCCTTGAGAAACACTATTGCCATTAACTTCTACAGAGTGCTGCTTATCATTTGGTATCCAGTTATAGCGTCTCTCGCCTATTGTCCTGGTCAGGCAGGTGCCAGCAGGCGATAGATGAGACGTATGATCACAAAAAGCAGTGGACAGTGTTATCTCAAGGTATACGGAGTTCATTTAGTGAGATATGTTGAGTGTAGCCATGTGTTACTGACAGAATATCTAAGTGGTTTGTTTTTGTCGTTACAGGTAATCCCTTCCCAGCTGACCCCTCCCTTTCCCTTCCTGGTTCTATTTATCCCTCACCTAACGGCTCAATCCCTCTGTGCTTTCCTACCAGAGGCGTTGTGACGTTTGGAGGTGGAACATTGTAAGCATCGATCGTATTCTGTGGAGCAATTCTGGACATATTCTTAACTTAGGGTTCGTTAGGGTTAGCAGTATTTCTATTGCATGTGTTTGAGTGGGGGGGGATTTCGAGTCTTGGAGCGATGCTGGCTATGGCTACTTTTGCTTGGTTGCTTGCAAGTGGTTTGAATGCAATCCACGGTGGGTAATGGGTAATTAGGGTACTTCGGCCTACTTTTACTTTCAAAGTAAGTTTTGTCACCAGTTTTCTGCTAGGCCTCGTTTTTTGAGATTTGATTGGGGGTCTTCTACATTTTTGCGACTGGCTTTAGTAAGGGTCTGGGTGGGAGCACTGCTAGGAAGATCTAATTTTGTTCTAAAACACAGTTTACAGTACACCTAGCTTGAGGGGCAAGATCCGATACATTAATTTGCCCATACATCCTTCAAAAGGTGACTCAGAGTACGCACTTTCAAAAACATTGTACTGTCTACTAGGAAAAACAAATTGTGACTTTTTGCACTCCACAGCCTACATGCCTTATATTTATTTATCAGTGGTGTTGTAATATTATATCACTTCCTGTTTTTCGTTGAATAATTACAGGCCGGGTTTCAGTCTCTGCAATGGGGAAAAAAGGATGGAGTCAGGCTTCACAGTAGCGAGCCACAATTCAGCATCAGGCAGGCAGTGGACAGGGTGTCTTCTGGTGACCAACATCGATGGACGAAGCGTCGGCTGCAATGGAGGAGTGCCGCTAATAGGAGGATTTTTTTTCTGCGGGCAACTTACTTACCACTTCCAACAGGACCACTACAACCACATAGATACAGTATCCCTTGCCTTTTTCTCTGACTGTGACTGCATTTCTTGGCTCTCTCTCTGCTTCTACATTGATCCCTTAACACATCACTTAGTCCACTCCACTATCACATCTGCACCACACATAGTCATTTGTAAGTGCTCCTACGTAATTCGCAAGTCGCAGCACGCCCCAGGCCGTAGAGGACTGGGATGGCCCCAATGATGAAGCATGTCACCAAGGGGCAACCCTGGTGAGTGAGGGGACACCTAGAAAAAAAGCAATTTCTCCTTTTCTATCTACTATACCTTCTGTCAGGTTACGCAGCCCCTAAGCTCCTACCGTACTATGAAACTACATTTCCCATGAGTAGGCGGGAGACTTGCAGACTATTTAGTGAGACTATATGAGAGTACCCTTGTATGTTAGGACAGCACTTCACTGATGCCTGTCTTGTCTTCTGTTACAGGTATCCTTTCCCTGCTGACCCTACCTTTACCCATCCCACATTTTTTATTTTAGTTTGTTATTTTTCTCCCCCGCCTAATGCCTCGAACACCCTGTGTTTACACTTCTGGGTGTTGGTGACATTTGGAAGTGGAACCATATTTGCATCGACTGGATCACGGGGAGTAAACCTGACACCTTCCAGACCAACCCCATTGAGTGTTGTTGTGAATGGATTTATAGTGACCAGCAAGGCTCTCAGGTATCTGGCTACAGAGACCTTATGTTGAATATAGTTATCAATATTTCCACCCACGCCCTGTACTGTCGCATTCTTTCTTCCACAGTTGTCGAAAGTACTAATTACTTTTAACTGACATGCATGCAGTTACAGTAGTGTATGCACTTTCAAAGATTGATGGATAGGTTTGTACCCAAAGATTTGTTTATGTTCACAATTGTTCGTCCATGCTGTGCTACTTTTTCTTGTCTCCCAAAACCTTTCCCAAAAACCCCCGTACCCATCCATTTTTCAAACCCTAACCCTCTTCCCCCGGGCTGTGTGGTTTTGATTGATGTGTGACTAAATTACAGCAATAAATCCACACACTTGCTGGGGAGGATAAGGTGATAGCAACAGGCTGGTGAAGAAATCCGAGGATATATTCTTACTCTGCTTGACAAAGACCCATGGCTAATGTCAAAGAACTTCAACCGAATTAGTTATACTTTAACATTTGTTAGGCTACAACGTGGCACTGTTCTAGTGTACTTCTGTCACCTGCTATATTCTGTATTGTACCTTTGTATTGCTCAGGAGGACAAACCAGATTTCATTTTCTTTTTTTCATAGGCAAGCAACTGCCACTGTGTCACACCACTAGTACCACCGCTATGAGGAAATTTTATCCGCCCAGGATTGCCAACCTTATTTGCTGTTTCCCGTGGAGCCAGCCCTGGGCCTAGCCCTACTTGCAAACAGAAATTACAGGTAAGATAGGCGTTTGGTTGGAGGTAGTATAATGGAGTACTAGGAGAGATGAGAGATTTGATTGACGGTAGTACTACTAAAGTCCTAGGACTATTCAGGAAAACAAACTTACTGTTATGTTAAACCCCCACCCACCAGACTCAAAAGCAGTAAAAAACAGGTATGGTCAGATAAAGTTTCAAAAAGTATATTTTTATAGCCCTAACAAAAGAATCTCCCGCAAGACCCTCCCTAACCCCAACGATTGTCCTTCAAAAGTCCCCAAAAATCACAACTCCCAATTCCCACCCCCCAAAAGTCTCTAAAAAAGGGGCAAGGGACACTATGGCAGGGTGCTGTTGGAATTAGCAGCCAGGGCATCATGCTCCTTGCGGAGGGTGGCAAGTTCGAAGCGGAGGCCCTCCACCACGTTCTTATAATTATGGACCTCCTGCTCCAGGTAGGACAGTCTGAGGGATAAGCGGCGCCGGTGTGCCTTGCAAATCCTGTGAGGGGCAGCTGCTTTCTTTGCTGCTGGGCGGTGGCGTTTGGCTTTGGTAGCCCGGCTCCGTACCGCTGGAGCACTGCGCTGGCTGGCAGCCCGCACGGAGGAGGAGGCAGCTGTCCCAGTGGACGTTGTTGTTGTTCCAGACTGCGTCTCCTCCTCCTCCAGGGCCACCAGCCGCCGATATTCAGCAACAGTGGCATCCAGCCTCCGTTGCCGGGCCATTCGAGCCTGCTCCTTCCTCCTTGATGGTGTCTTGGATTTGGAAGGAGCAACTACATGAAAAAAGAAAGACATAGTCTGTAACCAATGCTCCTTAAGATTAACACAAAATGATTGAGCAGAAAGTTGTCACAGTACAAGTAGCAAATTGAAAGCACAGTGCATAACTATTGAGGACAGTATCTATGTAACCTCCGACTTCTTCATCCTTGCTCTAACATTAGTGGGAGTTTAAGGAACAAATTCTACGAGCACTATGGACTTCTATTACAGTCGACTATGACAGTACACCACTCTTATTCTTCTTCTTCTCTCTTGTTTAGGAAAATTGGTACGTTATCTTATGCAAGCCGGCATAATGCCAGCGCAGTGAACTTGCACCCGAGAAAAACAGACGCACACCATGGTGAGTGAGACAGACTTGCGTTACTGTACCGGTCCAGTACATGCAGGTGGTGAAGCTCTTACTTTTCTATTACGGGTGGCACTGAGAATACTCTGTTAAAAGGGCTACTGCTTAATTAATTTAGCTTTCACCCTACAGTGCAAATGAGTATTAGAAAAGGAAAATGAAGAAGCTAAATTATCTGATTATCTATCACTTCACATGGGATGTATTTGATGACATATGGGATGACTTTAGGTGCTTTGCTTATTATTGAGTGAACAGTGATACCCCCACACATGAATGACGTACTACTACTAAACTAAAGTTATTAAGGGAGGTAGGGAGTGCCCACCGTAATAACTGGATATATGCTGTGCTTGCAGTTGCAATACAAACTACTGCTACTATTCATGGTAGTCTTTGGACAACGTTACAACTTCTTTTCCTTGCCTTTCCTACACTGGAACGGACGTGCGGGTGCGGTGTTACATGCTCTTCAAAGTAACACTTAGTTCATCCAGTGACCGTCTACTCTCTCTAGATTCACATATGCTATCTAAGAGTCAGATAGTACCATGAATGATCCAGGCATCCATCCATTCAAAGTATATTGCACACATACAGTTTCTGTCTCACCCACCCAGGCTGTTCTCCTTCCACCCATCCTTGCTTCATCATTCACCCAGCCATGCACCATACCATTTTCTTACCTTCCCAGCCACCTCGGGGACCAAGCAAACACATATCATTCTTCTTTGCCAGTCATCATTACATTTCTCGTGCTTCCACACTTACTTACACCCTTCTTTCGCTTTTCGTTCATCCCATCCATCAAGTTCACCTCAGATCTGATTCTTCTCGCCAAAAACTTCACAGCTAAGTCGAAGTACATTTAGAGGAGGCTACTACCTGCTTTTTTTATAATACACCCGTGCAGAAAGCACACTCTGCAGTCTTCAATCTCAATGACTAAGGAATGTATAGCTTACCTCTGCCCGCCACCACCGTGTGAACCCTCACAGGCATGTCCTTTTCCGGCACTTGCACCGCCTCCTCCCCAGAGTTGTCCTCCTCGTCCAATGCCACCACCTCCGCGCTGGCCCCGTCTCCAGATGTTCCACCTACAAAGTACATTTAATAATGTTAGAATACACCACTCACTACTATATAATATTTGGTCTAGGAGGAAGAAAGAAATGTGAAAAAAAGTGTACAATTTAATAATTTTTGACTGTGTACTCTAGAGTAAAAATGTCCCTTTTTCCAGGGAAGGCTGTTGTCTTGCTGCACTTTTTGGCACAACTGATGAATGTTTGCTTTTTACTTTTTAACACGCACCACTTTTTCTCCTAACAGACAGAACCTTGACTTCTAAGAACACGAGCAGGATCAAGTTCAAACCAGGTGAGAGCTCGGCTCGACCACAAGAAATGTGTCCAATTAATCGTCAGCACTAAGCACTTTTCCATTTTCAGTTACACGTTCACTTTTATGACAAACTTGAATTTAATAAATGTGTTTACTTTTAATAAAGCTTTTAAACTTAAATAGACTCTGTGGTTTTTGGTCCTCCAGACTAGAGTGGATGAGCTAAAGGTTTTCGAATTTTTGCAAGCATGAGTCCGTGCCTCTGCCATCGGTGACTTTGGGAGCTAAATGACTCTGCCACACTATCTAGTCAGTAAGGAGATTGGGGGTTCAACTACAAAGTCTGTTATCACTGAGGTATGTGGAAAGTCTAACAGTTACAGCACCTATTATAATTGATAAGCTAAGCGATGCATTATTTAGTGTCCATAGTTCTGTTTGTGCAGATTTGTCCCTGCAACAGTAGTAGAATGGATTGTCCTATCCAAACCAAAAGTAAAGTAGTATCTTATTATTTCTTGGTGGTGGTCATTCACCTTTTTATTGTTGGCAATGGTCAAAGCATAAACATTTAGAATACTTGAAAAGACATTATGGACAATCCCAGAGGACTACACTCAGTGCATAGAGCTATTGCTGACTAGAATGGGAGTCCAATGGAAATGCCAAATGTGCAATCTTAGTTAGCTACACAGACAGACTAATAAGAATAATCTAGTAATACCACACGGAGTCATAGGGATAAGAATTTAGATCCTGTCTACAAGAAGATCAAAGACGATTTAGAAAAAATCGAATGAGGAACGCTAGGAAAAAATAAGTACTCTATATTAAAATTAAAACTTACTGGGGCCAGCAAAGGAGCCCTCGACTGCCCGGTCCTGGCCTGCATCGACAACAGCACCCTCCTCCTCCTCCTGTGTCCTCCTCTTGCCCCTGGGGGAAGCTGATGTACAACATGAAAGAAAGAAAAACAGAAAACATGGATGATATTTATTTCTCAACCAAATCAAACATTTAAAAAAGAACTAACAAAGTAACAAAATATTTTTGCGAAATAGCAAATAGGGAACGACTCCACGGGATATATTATTGACCAATCTCATGTGGTCGACTACGTCATTACTTTAGTATTGCTTGATTTGCGGACCGTCGAATTGGAAACTACCCTATGTAACTCACTAAACAAAGTACTAAAAAGGTTTGCCTAGGATTGGCAGGCAGCAGTCCGCAGCACGCAAAGTGACAGCCAAAGTCCATCGTGATTGAAGATCAGCGACAACACTAAAGTTTCCTACTACATTCACCAGTCATTAAAATACTCAAACTATTAATCCACCACCACTATTTCTTCTTATCGCCATGTGTACAAAGGAAGGACTGGACTTGAGTCTGTAGGGGCTGATTTATAAGGCCCTTGCGGCTCTTTTGCTCCATTGTTGCGTGACTTTTGTGACGCAGCGACAGCACAAAAGAGGCGCAATGGTGCGGCGTATATTAACAACGTGACGCATCTGGGAGATGCATCACGTTGTAAAGCCCTGCGCCAATAGGGGTGTTCCGGCGCAAGGGAGGGCGTTCCTGCGCAGGAACGCATCCTAAAAGTGGCTGAGGGAAATCTACAAGATTTCAATCAGTCACTTTGAGGACAATGATGCGTGACTCAAACCCTGCGCCTGCTTGAAGCAGACGTACGGCTTGACGCAGCATTGGGGAGATAGGGCACCCCAGAGAATTGATGGAGCTGCACCATCGTTGCGACGCAACTCCAGCAATGCGCCACCTTTACGGCACAGATGCGTAACGCTTTGGTGACGTTTTGGGCCCATGGCGCGCCGCATTGTAATACGGCGCACCATGGGTGATGGTGGCGTGACGCACAATTACTGGCGCATCCCTGCAACTTTGCAGGGATGCGCCGGTAATTAAAAATCTGAACCTTAGTGTGTAGCATTGCGCAGTTCTTTCAACTACACTCATACATAATTTCACAGGCCAATGAAATGAACACAAAATCTAAAACAAATAAGCATAGTAGCAACACTACTGAGAAGGAGAGCAGTGTACCTGAAATGCACAGAAGATTTTGAAATAAAATGTACCTACAATGTAATGAGCAGCATTATTGCTCTTGGTAAAAAACAAAAATTTGCAATATAATAACACAGCAGGAGAAAACATAGTAGTAAAGACATAGCTACTACTACTCACCAAGCCCGGGGATCTCAAGGCCAAGGAGGTCGAGCAGATCTCGCTCACGGGTCAGGACATCCGTCCAGCGGTGGGTGGCCTGGTTGTAGGTGCGCCAGACCCGAGAGTGGTGGTAAATGGCCTGGCACACCTTCTCCCACCGCTTCCGGCGCTCCCGGGCCCCGTACCCGGCACTGATCTTGCCGCCTCCCATGATGGTCCTGGGGAGGCGGCGCTGAACATAAAAAATGAGTTGGGCCACCTCCTCCGGGGTAAAGATCTCCCGTGGCATCACTAGCTCCCCCCTCAAACGCCCGCACGGGAGCCGGACACGGGGTGCGGGACCCTTCCCCTTCTCGGGATGCTTCCCGGCTCCCTTCACCATGGTCTGGGCGGAAAGGAATAAAGAAAATAGAATAGGGAAGAGAAGAAAAGAAAAGAGTTTACAAAAGTAGTTTAAAATTAACCAAAAGTAGCAGTAAACACAAAAATATAGGGCTAGAAAAATAGAGGGATAGATAATAAGTAAAATAGATAAAAAAAAACTTCAAACAAGCAAAGGATGGCAGAGATTGACAGAGGATACAAAGACCATGCCCAGAACCATAGCAATGAATGAGAAACAAGATGGCCGCGCCCGTTCACGACCGCGCGGGTAAGTTCGCGCGAGATTTTCCTTGCGAACACGCGCGAGACTGTACTGGCAAACCGCGGACTTTGCGAGATTACACTTCGCGCCCGGAAACGGAAATACGTCAGGCAAACAAGATGGCTGCGCCCTTGAACGACCGCGAGGGTAACTTCGCGTCTTGCGCTACGAGCGGCTCGCAAAAACGCACAAAACCTTGCCAACTAACACGCCGCAAAAAAAACAAATTGCATATTCGCACGAATTTGCGGCTTCTGAATCCGATCTTGCGCGTGTTCGCACCCCGCGAACCCCGCGAAATTGCAGAAAAACGAGTTTTTCAAAAGTGAAAGCACTCGGCAGGGGCAAGAGTTCAAACTCATCATTAGTAACAATTCCCGGTAGTGCTTCCTGACTGGGGCCCCTCCAGAATTCAGTTGCTAGTTGCAACAATTGTATGACCCTGCTCTGACCCTCACAGCAGGCTCATACAATAGCTACAAGTAGGCCACAAAGAAGGTCCTGGGGAAAAAAAATGCACTGCAACAGAAAGCAAAATTACAGATAAGGAAGCAGGTGCCGGACTGGAATTTTAAAACAGTGACACATTAATAAACTAACCCCAAATTAATTCATCTGAGTTGAAGCAGGGATGGTGTGCTTGCTTTTCCCCCCCATAATCTACAGTAATGATGAACCAGAGGGTGGCATTGATGTAACAGAGGGTTGCAGTGGTGACACAGAGGGTGCTGGGAACCTGTGATGATGAACCAGACGTAGAAACAACATAATTCGCGACCGTTGCGCGACGAAATGTAATTTCGCAATTGCGAACTGGTACGAAACCCTCGCGAACTGGCAGAAATCCTTGCGAACACAAAAAAAAAAAAAATCCGCAAATTCGCAAGAATTCGCGGATTTTGCGGATTGCGAGTTCAAAAATCCGCAAATTCGCGAACGCGAGATCCGCAAAATTCGCCCATGCTTATAAAAGATACACTCCCTAAAGTCCCTGAACACATCACAGGCCAACTACCACCTACACCCACTTTAAAGCGGTTAACTGCACAAACTAAAAAAGCAACCAGTGATACATTTTCTGCCCCAAACCTACTAAGGAGAAGCCAATGGAGCAAAAAGGACGGTGCGAGGAAGAGATTCAGACAGGACTATTTCCTGCCATGATCGTGCTGCGAGTTGATGTTTAATTTTCAAGTACGTATTTTATCAGCATTGAAAACACTGGTTCTACTCACCCAACTGACTCCCGTATTAAAACCAGTGCTTGTGTTCAGAGGGAAAGTACCACTAAGGTAAAGAATATCAGAGTACTTCCAGTTGAACTGTAAATATCATCACAATACACTATGGGGCTTGTAGTAGTTAAAGTTCAGGCACGTGTTTTATCTTGAGGAGCATAGAGGAGCCGAGACGGGAAGGACGTGGACCGTCTCGGCTCCCGGCCAGCGCGCTGCTCCGGCCTGGAGCCCGGCGTCCCTGGGAGATCCCCTGCGACCTACTCGCCTCATAACTGTGGCGGAGGGTGTGGGCACCTGCAGGGCTACCCAGATCGCTGCTGGTGCCGGTGGAGTGCAGAACGCTGAGTGCTCCTGATCCCCGCCGAAGACCCAACATGGCGGCCGCCCGTTGCCAGCTCGGGCGGTAGAGCAGCGGGGAGGAGGAGCGGAGACCGGGAACGAGTCGGTCGGGCGCTGTGCACCCGAACCGTGTGTGGGACGCCTGCCGCGTCCCCCGCTGCCACCTCGCTGCTGGTGTCTGTGGAGCGGCGCTGGCTGGCGGCTATCGGTCCCTGCCGGAGACCCAACATGGCGGACGCCCGCTGTCGGCCCGGGCTGAAGAGCGGCTGAAGGAACGGCAGAGAGGTGAGCGGAGACCGGGGGCGAGTCGCACAGGCGCTGATCAACTGAGCGGTATGTAGGGCCCCCACTGTGGCCCCCGCTACCACCCGCTGTCGCCCGCCGAGACTCTTGCCCCCCCTTCCCCCTTGCTGACCACGCTGCTTAGCCGGTGCCTGACTCTAAGATGGCGCCCTGGGGGACACGCTTTCTCTGACCGGCAGACACAGGCTCCGGGCACACGAACACGAACGCGGAGGATAGTGCCCTGGTGGACTCTGGAGGACTTCTCTCGCGGACTAGACCCTCCCTCCGTACCCTGCATCCTATCCACCCTTCATCTATGCTGGGAATGCTGTGGTTTGCTCGGACAGTATGCGCTGGACTCTAGTCCTTCCCTCCGGACCCTTGCATCCCACCCACCCCTCCTCTATGCTGGTACTAGTGTAGTGTTTGCAATGGTCCTTTGTACTCTCTACCACCCCTATATATTACCCTTAGAGTGCTTCCAGTCACATCCCTCCTGTTAGGATAGAAGACAACTCTAACGACTAGTATCCTATGTGATTATTAGATTGTATCCATGTGTATCCCCTCCCTGTCTTTATAACTATAGCCTTAACGACTAATCGACTGTGAAACTGCTGGAATATAGCCATGTGTTCCCCTCCCCCGTGTGAAGTGATAACCCTACTCACTAGAGCAAAAAGAAATGTGTTCCTGAAATGTGTAACGTAACTGACTCTATGTAAAGTGCCTTGTAAAGGGGCCGCTGACATTCCAGGAGCCTAGTCCCGACAGCTCGACGACTTCGGAGGGCTGGAAGTGGTCCCCCGCTACACGGCGGAGGAGGGCTCTGGACATCGAATGCTGTCTTTGTAAAGCGCGCTGATAACCTAATCGGTTCAATATCCTGAAATGTGCAACGTAACTGATTCTATGTAAACTGCTGTGATAACATGTAACTGTTGCTATGTAAAGCGCTCTGATAACCTAATCGGTTCAAGTCCGCGCTATAGAAAACTCTAAAAATAAATAAATAAATAAATCTTCGAAAAAGCGCGCCCCAGCACACCTGCGTGTTACTCAGTTCCTTCTGTGAGCAAGGCAGTAAGCCAAAACTTTAGAAGATGGAAAGGGGCGCTGCTGTACCTGAAAAATAAACGTCATCTGCAGTATTGGGCCTCACTTCTTTGTGCTACAGTGTTGTATTGATGGGCTGCCCCGTGCCCATTTCTCTGTGAGTCCGCTCTGTGGGATCTGTAGGATCTTGGGCTCCAGTAACGTGCGAACGTTTGGTGCATAGTAACAGAGGAGCCTGATCCACTCACGCACCTAACCTACTAAGGAGAAGCCAATGGAGCAAAAAGGATGGCGCGAGAAAGAGATTCAGACAGGACTATTTCCTGCTATGATCGTGCTGCGAGTTGGTGTTTAACTTTCAAGTCCGTATTTTATCGTCGTTGAAAACACTGGTCCTACTCACCTGACTGACTCCAGTATTTGCCATAGCAAGACCAGTGGTGCTTGTCTTCAGAAGGAAAGTACCACTAAGGTAAAGAATATCGGAAGACTTCCAGTTGAACTGTAAATATCATCACAATGCACTATGGGGCTTGCAGTAGTTAAAGTTCAGTCACATGTTTTATCTTTAAAAAAGTGCGCCTCAGCACACGTGCGTGTTATTCAATTCCTTCTGTGAGCAAGGCAGTAAGCCGAAACTTTAGAATATGGAATAAGGCGCTGCTGTACCTGAAAAATAAACGGCATCTGAAATATTGGGCCTCACTTCTTTGTGCTACAGTGATGTATTGATGGGCTGCCCTGTGCCCATTTCTCTTTGACGCCGCTCTATAGGATCTTGGGCTCCAGTAACGTGGGAACTTTTGGTGCATATATATATATATGTATATCCATTGAAAAAACCATAGGTTTCAGGCACGGTATAGTTAGGAATTAGCATGTAAAAAACCTTAGAAATTCACTGAAAAAAACATAGGCTTCAGGGGAGGTCTAGTCAGCTGGACATTTCACTCATACAAAACCATTGAAATTCCCCCGTTATAGTTCGTTCAGCTAAGTATAAATCGTGCGCCCGCAATGCACTGCTGATGACGTCACATATTACATCACTCATGACATGATCAGTGACATCACTCATGACATAGCAAACTACAGTGTCCCTGGGGTGGGCGCCCCGGGACACTGCAGGCGCCGGCCCGGGGGGTGGCGGTCCCCAGGGCCATGACAAGGCTCCAGAAGGGTGGCTTTGCGCCCCCTCCCACAATTTACAAAGCCCCGGTGGTGGTTGTCCCCCGGGGCTGGGGGTTAAAGATTTAGAGCCCCGTGGCGAGTGGGGGGGCTTGGGACCCCCACACAGGTTTTTTACTTTAAAAAAAATGAAAATCAAGCCCCGGGGGTGATGGGCTGCGGGGGGCCGTGAGCCCCCCACAAACTATATATATATGTATATATATATATATATATATATATATATATACATATAACACACAGAATGTGGAATCAGCACCCATCAAGAAGTGTGTTCCATAGTATTTAGTGTCCTTCAATCAGTAATTAGAATCCATTTCAAATGAACAGGTCCGAACTTGATAGTAGTATGCTTTCAATTCTTTAATATGGTTTTCAACAGTAGAAAAACGATCCAATATCACAGCAGATTTTTCTTTTTAGCCTCTTTTTTTAGCCAACGCGTTTCGTCTCAAAAATGAGACTTCTTCAGGGCTCAAAAACCTGTCTTTGTGAAGTTTAATACAAGCAGGAAAGTTTCCTTAGTTCAAGCATATTTTAGATGATCTGTCAGTTCAGATGAGTATTCAGAAGGGACCGAAATGGCATGGTAACCTGAAAAGCACAGTCAGCCAACGTTCTGCAGTCACTGCAGAATTGAAAGCATACTACTATCAAGTTCGGACCTGTTCATTTGAAATGGATTCTAATTACTGATTGAAGGACACTAAATACTATGGAAAACACTTCTTGATGGGTGCTGATTCCACATTCTGTGTTTTGTATTTGGGCTTTGTCCTTAAAGGAACAGACAGGGTTGTGTTCCTTGGTTTCTTCAGCACCATCGCAATATTTCAAAGTCACAGACTATAACAGGTGCAGGTCTCTTTGCCTCAACCCTTGTGTTTATAAATATATATATATATATATATATATATATATATATATATATATATATATATATATATATATATATATATATATATATATATATATATGTATATATATATATATTCCTCAAACAAAGAATGGACCCAGCCGAGCTCCAATTCGCAGCCCAGCAGTCCAGATACACCACAGCACAAACGGATTCCAAAGCGTGATTTTCTTCAAGTAGAGATAATTTTTATTTTTACAACACCATTTTGTGCAAACAAGGAGGACGGTCAACGCTTTCCGGCGATTGCCTTCAACTGGACCAACCTATATATATATAGTTTAACAGCAATCCCCATTGTACTCCATATCCATGGTGCGTATGGCATATGGGCATGGACTCCAATGTTCTGGTGCTTGTTTTAAAATTGTAATTTGCTCATTACATGTCACAACACGTTTCACCAGCTAAAATGGCCTTGATCACTAACAGACGCTCTGCGGCATTATTCCCAATTAATAAAAGATCAACCCCACAGGATTAGGCAACAAATAGGCACTGAAAATAGACTATGTCTGTAGTTTTTTTCATCTTTAGGAAGATAGACTTCACACTTTTTTCTTCCAAGAAAGTTGATTTTTATTAAGCAATTGCATATTCCATGTCATATAATACAATATATGCATATAATATAACTAATTCATATGAATGGGCATTACATACTCAATAAAAAAAAGTTCACTTTATTTTGACTCCTTATTTGCAGAATCCACATTTTTGAAAGTATGAATAAGTGTAATGTGCTGAAATAATCCATGTATCAACACAATGGAATAGCATTTTTAAAATAGCATTTGAAAAACATCACTCTGTTACTATATGTGTGTACATATGTAAAGTATGGTCTCAATTAAAGATGTTTTAATCATTTTGATAACAGCTGATCTTCAAAGCACATATGCTTCTTGTACTATAAAATATACTTAGGCCCCCAGTGCTGCGGCGGTCCCGCACTGCCAATTAGGATGCGACTGCCACCCTGGCGGTTGCATCCCGCATATTCAACATTGTGGCAGGCGGTGCTGTAAACAGCACCCACCACAATGTTGAAAATACATGTTGTGCATTGGCATGCACAACGTGACAGGCACCGCGTGGTGCCTGCCACCTTGTGAATGCCAATGTAGGGGGTACCATGGCTACCCCCCAAGTGCAGCCCCCCACACCCCAGGAAGCCCGCAACAGGCCCCCAAAGTAAGCTGCATGCCTTTCCATGGCAGAGTCTCCGCCATGGATGGCATTCCACCGCCTTCATCATATTATGGGCCTTTTCTGGCTGTCAGGCAATCGTGATGATTGTCTACCGGCAGAAAAGCGGCGGACGGTCTTTCCGTCCACCGCGGGACCCCCTGCCATGCTAATGTGGCGGGGGTAAATGGCCGACTGGTGGGGTGTTTTGGCGATCCGCTCACCATGCTAATAGGCCCCTAAGTGCTCTTGACTACTCAACTTTAATAAATTAACCTTGCTAATATACTCAGCTGCCTATATGTGCTAATAAAGTGCTAAATCTAAGAAAGTGCAATGTCCTACCAAAGTGCCTAAGTGCAAATCCAGTGCGTTCTATCTGAGGGAAAATATTTAGCAGCAGAGGTATTATAAGCTATTAAACATCATTATATACAATATTGTTTCTAAAAATTCATAAGGAATTGTGTAAATCTTAATTCCTGTTCAAACCATATGGTTTTTTAGAATCTAAAATAAACCTTGACTCAAGTTGGCAGAGCATTTTTTGTCTATTGCTACCTCTTCTTAGAGGCGGCACTCTACCAATTATAAAGTATGTGAGACATTTAGGATCATTATTATGTTTAAGTTTGAAATGTCTTGCTACTGGATATATGGGATCAGAATTTACTATTGCACTGAGATGTGGCAAAATTTTCATGTGCACCTGTAGCTTAGTGCTACCCACATAAAGCAGCCCACATGTGCACTCCAGGATATATATACTACAAAATCAGTTCGACAATTGTAATTGCCCTTCAAATCCACAGGTGCTGGACTAAATGGTATTGTAGATTGTGTGTTTTGTTTACCAAATGTGCACGCTCTACATGAGCTGCATTTGTAGAACCCTTTCTTAGGTGTCAATCCAGGTCTTCTTAGTACTTGTCTCTGGGCTACTTTTAACTGTAGGCTTATTAGGTAATATTTGGCCCAACACTGCATCCGTTAGGACTATAGGCCATTGGTCATTAATTATAGATCCTATCTTTCTTTCCTACCTGCTGAGGTTGTAATGAGCCTGATCATCGTGTTCTCTTCATCGCTGACATTACTAATCTGACTTCCATGGTCAGAACTAGATTGTTTTGGCAATAACATGGTTTCCCTAGGTATGTTATTTGCTTTAGCTGTGGCCTGATCTATGATTTTATTGCTGTAACCCGGTAATCTTAAAAATTCCCCATATTGGATGCTGCTGATCAGGTGAAAACTGTCTGGGATGAAAACATGAAGCATTCAGAGTCGAATTGCCTGATGTCTCTTTATGATGTAAGGTCGACTCCAATTTTATATCTGCAGCATAAATATGTACATCTAAGAAACCAATAGATTTTTCATCAATGTGTGCAGTGAATTCTAAATTGAGTCTGTTCTTATTTATGTTGTTTACAAAGTCTCTGCACTACATTTTTAGCCTTTCCATATAATAATTAAATCATCGATGTACCTTATCTATCTGATCCCTATATTATATATATATATGCAATGCAATTGGTATAGGCCAGCCCATTCCAGAGTCCTTGAAGGGTGCAGAGATTGTCCTGATATACAAGAAGGGCTGCAGGGACGATCCCGCTAATTACAGACCTATCAGCTTGATAGATATAACCCAAAAGGTTTATTCCAAACAGATCCTAGATAAGTTAAATGACTGGATGAATGAAAACAATGTACTTTCCCCATGTCAAGCGGGCTTTAGAAGGAGAACTAGTACCATAGACCAAGTGTTCAGGCTCTTAACTATGGCCTGGAAATACACAAGCTAAGATCTGGCCACTTATATGTGTCCTTTATTGATTTAAAGGCTGCATTCGATTAAATCCCCAGAGATCTGTTATGGTTAAATGTACTACAGTAGGGGGTACCAAAAAATATTATAGTTCATTTGATTAGACTTCACAAGGATAACTTTGCAAAAGTCCGTTGGGGCAAAGGGGTTAACTCCCAGACGAGATACCAGTTAAGAGAGGCGTGCGCCAGGGCTGCGTCCTGGCACCAACTCTATTCCTCTTATATGTTAACGATATTGTTGACTTCCTGCAAAAATCCAAACACGATTCCCCGAAATTAGGAGGGAACCATATTTGTGCATTAACATTTGCCGACGACACAATTTTGCTGTTACAAATACCAAAGGGCTTGCAAAATCTTCTAAACACTCTTGATGAATATTGCAAATTAAAAGGCTTGGAAATAAACCCAGTAAAAACTAAATACATGTCCATTAGGCCCCATAAGTGTTTTAAAAATTATATAAAGCTGGATGGAGCGATCTTAGAGCGGGTTTCCAGTTTTGTTTATCTCGGGGTACCCATTGATTCAAAACTTTCATGGAACCCACAGATAACGGAATGGAGATCAATTTTAATGCAAAACTCAGCACCAGTTATAAAAAAACTTTTTGCAACTATGACAAAGGCTATCTCACTAGCCCTAGAAGTTGACAAGTCCAGGGCTCAAACTGCTGCCTTGTATGGCTCAGAGCTGTGGGGGGGCGATCACTCTCCCCTCTAACTGTGGGAAAAAACAAGGTTTTAAGAAGGCTAATTGCCCTTCCCCAAAATACACCTGTGATCCCCTTAATGTATGACCTGAGCAAAAAACGAATTGAACAACGGGCGGTCTGGATGACCTTGTCATATTGGATTAGAATATGGACCACCGAGGAATTGCAAACCTATAGACAAGCACTGGGTGAATTATTGGTTCTTGACATTCACGTCACTTTACTGTGATTGGGCCATATTCATAAATGGCTTCTGGACCTGGGCTTGAGTAGATTCGGGGAACAACCGAGTAGGCTGATGCCAGACTCAAAGCGAGAAATTAAAACCATTTACTGGAATTTTATTAGGCACAGTGTCACTTTAAACTGCAGATCTGGTACACTCACAACTCAATTTCAGATATTTAAAATAACCCCCTGTTTTGAATCGTTTCTAGATTAAATCGAACCTCTACTTGCTGAGGTATTGTACCTGAAATTCAGGTATGGTACTCTCCAGATAAAGGCTTTCACATCCAAGTGGGGAACAATACAGGAAGGGGGGAAAGATTGTAAGTGTACCCAGTGCCATTTAGGAAGCAAGGAGGACATTGCGCATGTCTTATTTTTCTGCCCTGCTTACGCAAATCCTAGGAAGAAATGGATAAAACCTCTGGGCTGGAAATTGGATGCTAGAAAATATATTGAAATGCTGCCTATTTTTAAAACTGACGGCTCCAAGCTTATTGTATTTGGTGTTAGTAGATTTTTATTGGCTATTAATTTTATAAGGATGAGGAAAGGGCTTAAATTCTAAATTTTAAAACATGATTTTTTTCCTTGTGGGAGTCATATGAAAATTAAATGTTCATGTTGTATATAGCCAATGATAGTACACATCTACAAAGTAGATTTAAATTTTTGAACTATGTTCTGTTAAAGAAGCCTTGATGATATAGCACTCTGCACTTTGCACTTTATGGAACTCATCATATCGCTGCTAACTGTAAATATTAGGTCTCATGTACTGCACTGTAATAAACGTGAGGATTAATGTATTATACATGATTTTTCAATAATGTTCTTAGTATTTTTTTGATGGTTTGATGATTCTGTGAATCAAATAAAGATGTTTTTGACTTTTTGACTATATATATATATGTGTATGTGTGTGTGTGTGTGTGTTTTTGTTTTATATAAAATAAAACTAAACTTTACCACCCAAAAACCTCAAACAACAAAGTCAGTCATTGTAAACACATCATTGTAAATGCATCAAATGAACAATACCAAATCACAATCACTTAACACTTATAAGTAATAAATGATAAAATATAACATTTCCCACCCAAAACAAATGAATTACATTTGACTTACTATTCTGTAGCTGCATAATATCTCTCTGTATTTACATAGTCAAAAGGTATTTTTCAAAAAGCACACAAATTTGAAAAATAAATCCAATCCAATATAGATCCATCAATTGAAGCAATCCAAAATATCCAGGGAACATAAAAAACCCGAAAAAGAGTTTGAAAAAAGAAACACTCCTGGAAACCCGCAAAAAAAGTAAACCAAAGTAAAAAATATTGCTTTGTTAGAAACCAAAACAGATTTACTTTTTAAAAAAATGCAGAATTCAAATGCCTATAGGACATGTTTGTAATGAAAAAACCTGCAAAGTAAAACAGAGAACCCACCCGCAAAAAGCAGTAAAATAAAAAATTAAATATACATTACACTTAATCATCAAAAAGCAAATAACAAAACACAATAAAACATAACATATTGATAAATTTCTAAACATTGTATGACAATCTAAACCAACACAGTAGTGATAAACACTGTAATTACTACATCTAAATGTACTAAACCCCCACAAACAGCATTATAAGTAAACAATAGAACTACCCCCTAAATCCCCTCTTCCCTCAAAAACACAAAAAAATAACTTTAAAAGGACTTGGCTGTTCTGACGAATGACAGCCTCTTTCTATGACCTGGATCCCAGAAAATAGACTAAAATTGAGACAAATAAACTACAAAATAGCAGTTGGAGTTATCTATTTAGAAATTAATGGGAATATAAGCTAAACATTGATAAAAAAAATTCAAAATTAAAAAAAGTTTATAAAAATGTAAAACATGTTAAAAATTTTGTCAAAATATATAAACAAATGGCAAAGTATAAATTAACTAATAGTATAAAAATATACAATTATTTCATACATACCAAAAAAGAATTATGTAAAAATTATGTTAACAATATGTATTTGAAGCAACAGAATTAATGGTAAAAAAGTTAAATAATAAAAAAACTTAAAAATATACAACATACAATACTATTTAAATATATTTTACATTGTTTTTTCAATAATAAAATGTGGCAACAATTGTTTTATTGATCAATATGTAAATGTTCTTATAACTAGAACTAAATTTGATAAAAAAAGTTAAAAACATCGATTAAATAAACGTTGAAAAAATAAGGAACATTTGAAACATGTGTTACATATCCCTATTGTATGAAAATATGTAAGCAATAATGTTTATTAAAAAAATATACAACAAACAACTAAGGAACTTATCTTTCAAATCATAGACAATGCTAGTTAAGGGGGTCATTACGATGGTGGACGGACTTAATATGTCCACCATCGCCACCTGCCGCTGTGGTTAAAATGCAGGTTTTGCATTTCCCTGCACTACATGTCAGGCACCACACGTTGCCTACCACATGGTGCAGGGAAATGTTGGGAGGCACCATAGGTGCCCCCCAAGTGCAAAACTGTAGTTCTCCTGTCAAAATCAATTCCCGCCAGCCTTTGAATGGCTGCCATTTAAGGCTGGCAGGGATGAAGCATCCTAATATGGCAGACGGTGCCTGCTAGTCGCCGCCACCATTTTAGGTATGCTTCCCGGGTACGACAGGCAATCGCAACAATTGTCAGTGTTGAACCGTGGCGGACGGACTTCCTGTATGCTAGCAACCCACCCGCCATCCTAATCTGGGGGTCGGGAATGGCCACACGATGACAGTGAATCCGCCACTGGCAGGCTGCCTGTGGTGGATTCACCGCTATCCTAATGACCCCCTAAAGGACTTCAGGTCGGAAACCTTACGGCCGACATCGTCGGTTCCAATTCCGACAAACAGATTTTGATTTAGCCGGTCGAATTTGAAAGCGGACGGTAATCCGGCTGGCTTCCAAAGGGCTCAAGGAGCCGGTCGGCCGGTCAGACTAGCCCATAATCCAAATAGACGGTGGTTTACGCTGTCAGAAACTACTCCCAATCCATAGAAATATGTTTTAATAAAGGAGATAAACACTCAACTCTAATGGAAACTATTCTGGAGAAAGTGTTGGACACTAAAGGAGTGACATTTACTATTCCCACTCCAATCTAAACCATTTTGGCAAAGTGTTAGACACTAAAGGGGCAACATACATTGTTTCAACTCCAGTCTAAACTATTTTGGGGAAAGGAGTTAGACACTAAAGGGGCAACATATACCATTCCAACTCCAAACTAAACCATTTTGGGGAAGGTGATATACTCTAAAGAGGCTACATATACTATTCAAGCTCCAATCTAAACCATTTTGGGGAATGAATTGGACACTAAAGAGGCTGCATTTTCTATTCCTACTCCATTATTAACCATGTTTTGAAAGGTGTCGGACACTAAAGGGGTGAATTTACTATTCCCACTCCAATCTAAACCTATTTTGGGGAAGGTGTTGTACACTATGAGGGCAACAGATACTGTTCCAGCTCCAATCAAAACCATGTTGAGGAAGGTACACCTAATCCAAATTCATAAGTCATTGAATATAAAAAAAATCATGTAAAGCAACTTTCCTCAAGGAATAATAAATATAAATTATATTACATTTACATTTATACTTATTAGAATATATACGCCCAACAACAGAACTAATTCCAAAAATATAAATATTAAAAATGTAATTCTTAATTTATTTAATTCAAATTTAAACAAACCTATAACATATAAATATACAACTACATCATAATTAATGCAGTATTTTTGTATCACAATATTTTGTATTCAATATTTTGTCCAAACACAGCTTAACATTTTACAGGTCAAGAATATGTACTAAGTACAATAGTAATATTCTTGACCAGTATCACCCATCTGCTGCTGTCTGACTAAATTAAATAAATTTTCCTTGGAGCAAGTCATATCTCTAAATGACAGGTTTGAAAAAATATTTTTCTATGTCCTAACGATTTTTAGCACAATGACTTTCACATTTTTTTTCTCAGCAGGACAATTTCCCATAACATTTTACACCTCAAATGTTGTTCTTAATTTTTTCTTACATCATTTTGTAGTACATTTTTCTATTTTTATATAAAATTGATCTGGAACTTTATGCTATTTAATCCTTTAACTGCATCATAGTTTGGATGTGCTTTGCATTTACTACTGCATTCTCCCTAGCCGGGAACAAGGCAGTGTCCTGGGGTACAGGGACCCTGGGACACTTTGTGACATCAGCCCTGGGGCTTTCTATTGCTTGGGAGGAGGACATCACGTCCCCATCTGCAAATAACTCATTGGACCCTAGGAAATGTGGTTCCCGGGCCATTAAATGACTCTGAGAAGTGCAGTATGTCCCCTTACCAATGATAATTTTTATATAGTTTCAATCCCCGGGGCTTAAAGTCCACAGGGCCATTTACTGGCTCAGGGAAAGGGGACACACCTCTAGTTAATTTTGCAGTCACTTTCTGGGCCCTTGCACATCGCAAGGAGTTTCAAGCTGAATAATGTTACTATGGTACTGTTACAGTTAAGGGTCCATGGGTCCCTTTGGAACCCCCTTCCACCTCCACCAGGCCTAGGTGATCAGGGTATCCCTACCCTGCCTCCTGTATATGTTTTTTTTAGGACACTGGGACTGATTCTATGAGTCCTAAAATGCCTGCCAAACATGTTTGTTGCTGTGAGGCAGCCAATCAAGTGTAATCTTTAGACCTCCTGGATCCAAAGTACTACTGCACCTCTATATATACATATAATTTGAACAATAATTTCCCAAAAACTACTGAATAGATTTACACCAAATCACAAAACAAACAAAATATAGGGGTGAAGATCTAGCTTTCTGCCAAATTTAATATAATTCTGTTGAGCATTTCTTCCTGTGTCACATTTTAATATTCCTATGGATAATTGCATAGGGAAAGCACGTTTTGGGACACCCCTTTGTCTTAACCGCAGCTCTATAGATCACTTTAAAAGTTTCTAGAAAAGAGCAGAGGTGAATGACCCTTTTTTTGGAATGTTTTGTGAAGATTTGCACCAATGTTATGAACAACCCAATGTTATGAATAAAACTCGGTCTTTAGAATAAATACGTTTCTAGGAAAGAGCGTTTTTTGGACAGTTTTGTGAAGATTTGTCCTCACAGAGAAGGGCACGCACATGAAGAGTGCTAGGTTTCAATAGGCATTTATTGCATTAGGCCTCCTCCGACCAAGCAGCACAGAGAGAACGCTTTTTTGGCTGTCACAGCAGCCTTCGTCAGTCTCATATATATATATATATTCACTGAAAAAATCACAGGTTTCAGGGGTGTTATAGTTAGTTTAGTTGGACATTTCACTCATACAAAGCCATTGAAATTCCCTCGTTATAGTTAGTTGTACTAACTATAACTCACGCGCCCGCAATCCATTGCTGATGATGTCACATATTACATCACTCATGACATGGTCAGTGACATCACTGATGACATCACTGATGACATCTCAAATGACATCACTGATGACCTCACTGATGACATCATCCAGTGAATGTGGTTCACTACGTTATTTAAATATGCATTATATATATAGCAATTTGCATTGAAGAATGAGTGGATATATAAAAATAAATATTTGGATGGAGGATTTAGTAGCAGTGTAATTGACTGTTTACTTGACCAATTTATAGTGTCTCACTAAATATAGTGGATAGTGACTAAACTGTTTGAATATCTGTATCACTTTGAAAGTTGTTGTGTAAACTGGTTCTCCAGTTGGTTACTAGCTATGTGAAAGTCTATATTAGTTATTGATTAGTTAACTGAGTATTTGTATGGGAGAGTGAATGTGTGTGTGGTTCGGTGGGGGGTGTGTGACTGCCCAAAGATGTGTGAATAGTTGATTCACTAGATATATGAAGTTAAAACTTCATGTTCTAACAGTTGTTTGGGTGAGTGAATGTCTTTATGGGTGTGGTGATGAGCAAATATATTTCTCAATGGTACATGTCCAACAAACTAGAAAAATAAAAGGCAATGTATGTGACTCAATGATTGTGTGAGTGAATGTATGGATAACTTTATACTTGTAATAATGATTTTATAATTCACTAAATATGACTTACTATCTAAATGAATAGATGAAGTTGTGTTTGTATAGGTGTGTAGCTACGTAAATATGTAAGTATGATCCATTGTTTGCATAAGTGAGTAGGATGACTTCATATGTGAATGGGATGTGTGCTGGTGTGTAATGTCAATTTAGGTGTATAAGTTTTTTTGATAGTGTTCTATTGTTCATTGACAGCATGTATGAGCGAATCTACAGGTAAGTGATTAGATGTGTGTATACATCTATGAATCACTGAGTGGGTTTTTAGATACTTGTATTGCTGTAACAATGGATTCAAATATGATACTCTGTATTTTACAGAGAGTGATGAAAGATTTTACTAGTGTACGAAAAGGTGTATGTGATTTTCACGCGGATGATGTCATCAGTGATGTCATCAGTGATGTCATTTGAGATGTCATCAGTGATGTCACTGTCCATGTCATGAACGATGTAATATGTGACATCATCAGCAGTGGATTGCGGGTGCGTGAAATATAGTTAGTACAACTAACTATATAGGAGCAATTTCAATGGTTTTGTATGAGTGAAATGTCCAGCTAACTCTAATACCCCTAAAACTTATAGTTTTTTGAGTGAATTTTAAAGGTTTTTTAAATGCTAATTCCTAACTATATAAGGCCTGAAACCTACGTTTTTTTCAGTAAATTTCAAAGGTTTTTTAAATGCTAATTACTAACTATATAATTAAATGATTGCCTGGATGAAAATAAGGGCGGCCAAACTGTGGTCAGGGCCTTTAAAGAAATCGCCCAACTCGTGGATACCCTATTGAATTCCTCCACAGGAGCTAAACTGCCTCAGACTCCACGCTGGTTTGATCATGATTGCACCAAGGCATTGAAAGACCTGAAAAAATGCCTAGCTGGTCACCCAAAGGACAAAGTTAAAATAGCAGGCAGCAGATCCAATTATAAAAAAGCCCTGAAAGCGCGCAAAAGAACTTTACAAAATCAAGCATGGGAGGACCTAAGGGAAGCAGCAGAGAGGGGTGATTTCACGGCATTTTGGAGAGTCATCAACGACCCGTGTTTTAAAGATCCGAGGGGGCCAGATAGAGTGAATACAATTCTCCCTGAACAATGGTACAATCATTATCTTAGCCTGTACAATCACACTGGGACGGTATTGCAAGAGGAAGGCGCAAAAATAGCAGCACCCGTAAGCCTAGATTTTTCGTTGGGAGAAGTAAAATCAGCAATCCAAGGGCTCTCAAAAAACAAAGCGCCAGGCCCTGATGGCATCCCCCGACCTTTATTTGAGCAATATTGACTTGTGGGCACCCATCCTCACTAGGGTCTTGAACGAGGCAGTCGTGGCAGGACTGCCTCGTTCTTGGTCCTCGGCAGTCATCGTCCCAATTCACAAGAAGGGCAGCCGGGAAGACCCCCAATGCTACCGTCCTATATCACTAATATTTAATAATAATTGGACCGAGAACATATGAAGTTGGGAGTAGACTCCCCCCAAATAGGCCAGCGCTCGGTACCCGTCCTCTTGTATGCGGACGACGCAGTGTTGCTAGCCCGCACCCCACTGGGTTTACAAAAGTTAATCGATGGTTTTGTCAACTTTATGAATTCACTGGATCTCTCAGCTAACCTGGATAAGTCCTTTGTTATATCCACAGGTACAAACATCAAAAAGGACTTTTCACATAGCATAGGACCACATAGACTAGGAAGAGTTAAGTCCTTCTCTTATCTAGGCGTGCTTTCGATGAGAAACTGGAATTCAGAAACCTGGCTGAAAAACATGTAGCCAAACTGGTGGCCTCAATGGGAGCCAAAATAGCATATGGGAGGAGGCTAGGCAGATGGTCACCGGAACAGATTCTGAACCTATATAGAGCAGTTTCTTGCTCCAAGGTGTCATACGGGGCAGAAGTTTGGGGATGCAAAATCAATCATGTGCACCAGATACAAGCTGAGGAAAATAAATTTTTTAAAAGACTATTAAAGGTTCCTCAGAGCACCCCCTCATATATAACACACATGGAATTGGGCGAGCCACATATTGAGGATAGAATTATGGTTCGACCCATCCTGGCCGGGATAAAGATCTGGACTAACCCAGAGGCCGGCCTCAGCAGACAGATCATTAAGGATTGCCTGAGCCGGGACAGAGGGGGACAGATCCCGTGGCTCAAATATGTAAAAGACACTATGGAAGGAATTGGTTGCAAGAATTTGTTTTCTGAGCCGGAGTCCACGACCAACCTGAATAAAACTTTGGTCAAAAATTGAGGATAGAATTATGGTTCGACCCATCCTGGCCGGGATAAAGATCTGGACTAACCCAGAGGCCGGCCTCAGCAGACAGATCATTAAGGATTGCCTGAGCCGGGACAGAGGGGGACAGATCCCGTGGCTCAAATATGTAAAAGACACTATGGAAGGAATTGGTTGCAAGAATTTGTTTTCTGAGCCGGAGTCCACGACCAACCTGAATAAAACTTTGGTCAAAAAACTTTTCACTGCCTGGGCATCCGCCAGAAGGGCTCACGTTGAAACAGGGAAAATATCGGTTGTGGCCCATAGTTTACTAAAAACAACGACTGGAAGGGAACCATACCTAGGGGTGATGCACAATGCGCAGGAAAGATTCTATATGACTAGGTTCCGACTGAATCTCCTTCACCATTTACTGGCTGTTCCTGCAGGCTTCACACGCTCGGTAGAGTTGAAGGGTACCTGCGGCTGCGACACTAGGTCTCCGCAGGATACCCTTCACTTTGTTTTATTATGTTCTTTTTACTCAGTTCCTAGACGGAAGTTTTTAGTAAGGATCTTGAAAAATAAAAAACTGAGACATGCTAAAGCAGCCCTCCTTTTTCTGCAAAAAGCCTCAGACCCATATACTCTGCTATGTATTATACGTTTTATTAAGGTGGCCATGAGATTAAGGAACACCAGGGAAATATCGGCCCACATTAACTCATAGACTGAATCAATGTCTGTATAAGATTCCCAATGATCTAATGTTTATTTTGCCCCTTTTTAGATCTATTTTTATTGTTCTTAAAATGTCATTTTAAAAAATGCTTTTTAAATAATATTGTATGTATGTATTTTCATGTTCTTTAATGGTATCTTTTTAAGTACCGAATAAAGATATTTGATTTGATTTGATTTACTAACTATATAAGGCCTGAAACCTATGGTTTTTTTCAGTGAATTCGCAAGGTTTTTCAAATGCTAATTCCTAACTATATAAGGCCTGAAACATATGTTTTTTTCAGTGAATTTCAAAGGTTTTTTTAATGCTAATTCCTAACTATATAAGACCCGAAAGCCCACCAGGAATCTCCAGTATGCATCAGGGGACTGCATTGCAGAGAGGTGTAATGAAGCCACGCCCCTTTTTACACCTCTCTGCAACGCAGCCCCCGTGCATGTTTGAAGAGGGGGAACTAAATCCCCTTGCATACTGGGGGCCCCTGGGGGCCAACTAGCCCACCTGGAACCTCCAGTATGCGCCAGGGGGCTACATTGCAGAGGTGTAATGAGGCTATGCCCCTTGTTACACCTCTCTGCAATGCAGCCCCCTGGCGCGTTTGCAGAGGGGGAACTAATTCCTCTTGCATACTGGGGGTCCCTGGGGATAACTAGCCCACCAGAAGCCTCCGGTATGCGCCAGGGGGCTGCATTGCAGAGAGGTGTAATGAGGCCACACCCTTTTTTTACACCTCTCTGCAACGCAGCCCTGTGCATGTTTGAAGAGGGAGAACTAATTCCCCTTGCATACTAGGGGTCCCTGGGGGCCAACTAGCCCACCTGGAACCTCCAGTATGTGCCAGGGGGCTGCATTGCACAGAGGTGTAATGAGGCTATGCCCCTTTTTACACCTCTCTGCAACGCAGGCCTCTGGTGCGTTTGCAGAGGGGGACTAATTCCCCTGGCATACTGGGGGTCCCTGGGTCATATCTGCCCAAACGCCGATATTCCGAATGATTGAAAATGACTTTTCTTGAGAAACATTTGGATTTGGATTATCATGTCCTATACTTTAAAATTTTTGCAAGACTGACTTTGAGCATGCTATAAATTGATCAAGTCTGCCCAAATTGTGTGGGTAAAATTGATGCCTAGTCACTTTGAATAAGAATGTACTTACGTCTCGTCTAACATTTGGCAGAAATATCTAGTTATATGACAACAGGATACCGACATAACTTGAAGGAAATAAGAACGCCCTGAAGAAGTTCTGATGTACAGAACGAAACGCGTCGGCTGGCTGTGGTACATAAACTTAAGGAAAATGAAAGCATTTGAATATACACCAAGATTCAGCCCTTTAATAAGGACTCTAAGTGATATGATTTGATTGGACTTATTGTGCAAGTGGTGCTGTGCCAAATTTTGGAATATTCTCCACTACTCTTTACTACTTACTCTCTACTACTCCACTACTCTCTAATACTCACTCTCTACTACTCTACTACTCTCTACTACTCTCTCTTGACTACTCACTCCCTACTACTCACTATCTACTACTCTCTTCTACTCACTCTCTACTACTCTCTACTCTCTACTACTCACTCTCTACTACTCTCTCTCTACTACTCACTCTTTACTACTCACTCTCTACTACTCTCTACTACTCACTCTCTACTTCGCACTCTCTACTACTCTCTACTACTCACTCTCTACTACTCTTTCTCTACTACTCTCTACTACTCACTCTACTACTCACTCTCTACTACTCTCTACTACTCACTCTCTACTACTCTCTCTCTCTACTACTCTCTACTACTCACTCTCTACTACTCTCTACTATTCTCTCTCTCTGCTACTCACTCTCTACTACTCTCTACTACTCACTCTCTACTACTCACTCTCGACCACTCTCTACTACTCACTCTATACTACTCTCTACTACTCACTCTCTACTGCTCTCTACTACACACTCTACTACTTACTCTCTACTACTCTCTACTACTCACTCTCTACTACTCACTCTCTACTACTCTCTACTACTCACTCTACTATTCACTCTACTACTCTCTACTACTCACTCTCTGCTACTCTCTCTACTGCTCTCTACTACTCTCTACTACTCACTCTCAACTCTCTATTACTCACTCTCTACTCTCTACCTCTCTCTACTTCTCTCTCTACTAGTCTCTACCTCTCTACCTCTACCTCTCTACCTCTACCTCTCTCTACACGCTGTAATGAGTAGGACTGTTAGCGCTCTAGTTGTTCTTTAGAACACTCTGGGACATTCTGTCATTGGGCTATACTTGGGCTACATCTGGGTGATATTTTGGATACATTTGGGTTCTTTTGTCTCTGGTGGCCATCTTGGGAACTGCATGTCAGAATTTTTTAATGAAATAGAAGAGGATTTGAGAAATCACTCAAAATGTGCCCTAATTTTTCTTTCTGAAGCACAACTCATACTTTCTATGGCAAAATATACCCCCTCATTGTGTTCCTTTTTAAATTAAATGTTGTTAGACCTAGCACCTTGGCGTGAGTCTCCCTTCCACTTTTTGCTGATGTGCCTCCGATGTTTTGCTGGTTTTCCGATACTCAGGGCACTGCGCCACGGCTGATCCGTGCCGCAGTGCAAGTGCTCCCTACTGTAAATTGTACATACGATTGGTATCCATGATTGGTGCATTGGATTTACTGTTAGTCCCTAGTAAAGCGCACGAGAGAGTGCCAGGGCTTGTAGATGCCAATACTGCTGGTGGGCCTGCAGCGCTGGTTGCGCCACCCACCGAAGCAGCCGTAAAGATGTGTCTGGGAACTGCGACCGCAGAACCCGCGTGCGGTCTCGTACTGTCACGTTAGCTGGGCAAGTGTCCCCACTTGCCAGCACCGACCCTTCCCTTGAATACATATCAGTCACCCCTATGGTAGGCCTGCGGGCAGGGTGCGTTGTAGGTGCAAGGTGGGACAAGCCCTGATGTGTGTGGCATGTCCTAGTAGTGACTTACAACGAAGACCGTATTTCACTACTGAAGGCTACCTGCTCCATTAGGCCAGACTGAGCTGCGAGGGTTGTTACACCCTATAATCCCCGCAGGCTCAAGGAGCATGGTAGTGAGTCATGTTTAGTATGCCTGAACTCAGGATAATGAGATATTTCTTGTAGTCAAGTTTATTTCAGTGTCCTGGATTTGCAAATGCTACTTTTAGAAAGTTAGCCTTTGCTTGCTTAGCCATTTCAGCCGCCTCTGCTGGTGTGTATCTGACTGTCTGGGATGTGTGAGTGACAGGGCTGGAGGGATGACGGGTGGTGAATGCGCAGATTACACCTTAGTGGGAGGTAGGAGTGCCTCTTGACTCGAGCTGTCACTGTGCTCGACCTCCACAATGCTGGCTCCACCCTCCTGGGGAGCGGCGGATGACTCTGCCGGCACCTGGCCCAAGAAGGGCGAAGCCCCCATCAACAAGGTACTCTGGCCACTCCTGTCCGGACAATGCTGGCTCCACCTCCTGTGGGGCGTCTGATGCGCCTGCCCCTCACACTGAAAGCAGAAGCCGGAGTACACCCGCGGGGGTACTCCAGAACTGAGAGTGGCTATGCAAAGGCCCCCCTGGCCTGCGAGAACAAAAGAATTGGCCTATAAAAGACGGAGCCCTGCTCCTTGAAAATTAGATCCGGTTTGGGCCATAGAAAGACTCTGCCCTACGAGAAGGACCGTGAGAGACAAGGAAGGGTGCTGACTCTTGCCTGTGTCTGGTGCCTTGCTGCTGAAGGAGAGGAAGACAATAAGACTGCGAAAAGACTGTTGTGCTACTTGTGCCAAACTCTGCAAAGAGATCTCCAAGGGCTTGCAACTGAACTTGCCCCCTGACCAGCGTCCCAGGACCAGTGGACACTACCCCCTTGGAAAGCGACTGCGGGTGCTGACCATCGCCGCAGCACCGACGGAGGAATCTCCTCTAAGGCATCAACATCCTCCCGACCACCGTGACCGGGGCCCAAAGCAACAGCAGAAGCAAAGTGAGGACCAGCCGCCGCTGGCCCGAACACCGTGACCGCAACTGCACCGGGAGCCCGAGAGCAAAGCAAAGGAGGACCCGTCCGGTCCGAGCTATCGAGGTGACGGCATAGCGAGCCATCACTCACCTGCAAAGACGGACAGTTGCCCTACGAGAATCCGCAAGGTCGGTAAGCCTGCCCGACAGCCCAGCTGTGAGCCACAGCTGCACCGACATTTGGCTGGGTACGTCCTGCACTTGGGGACCGTACTGCCACTTGTCACCACCGCACAGCCGCCGCCTCCAGGGTCAGAGCGGACGACGAGGAAAGGACCCTGCCGCCACAGAACACCGCTGCCCCGGACGACCAGTGACCTGCTCGGCCGAAGAGACGCAACGATCAGCGACCCCGGGAAGGCAACGCGACGTGGGACAGATCCCTTGGAAGCCGCCGGCTCCACAAGAACATTGAGTAACCCCGGCCTACGGGCCTCAAGAGAACTTCCATAAGAACTGTGGTAACCCGAATTAAGTAACCTGCAACCGTCTTCATAAAGTTATTGACTGTATTCATAAGCCTGCTTAAAATCTATATAAAGATATATATTTTTACAAGAATACAGTCTGGTCTCGTTGTGTGGTGGGTTGGTTGTAAAGGTGTACTGTTGCAAGTGTTTAACCCTATGTGCCCCAAAGATTAGCCTACGACTGCTTAAGCCACACTACCTAGAGGGTAAGCAGAGGTTGTCTGGAAGGTAACCCTCAGCCCTGACGAGGAAGAGAGAGTCCCTGCTTGTCGCTAGTGTTACATTGCGCCAACTAGAGCCTCCCCCTTCCTACATTGGACGCAGCGGTGAGGATCTCGAATTTACACTTGCGATAGTTATACCTGAGCTTCTGACCACTACACAAGGATTACGGTACAGTTACTAAACCACAGACTTTGCTTTTTGAAAGAAGATTTCGAGCGCAGAAACCATGCCTGGCACAAAGAGCCTGGATGGAGCGGAGTCCACGACCTCCGAGGTGTTGGAGATAGAATGGGACGCCGCAAAGCTGGACAAATACTCAAAGATGGAGCTGAAGTTTTTCTGTAGGAAACTAAAGGTTCCGCACGCTGGTTGCAAAAACAAGCCGGAGCTCTACAAGGCCCTGAAAGCCTGGGTGGAGTCCAGAAAGACCCCGGAAGAGCAAGACGTCCTCGCCGAGCAGAATACGACGGAGGAGCAGAATGCACTTGGGGATCTGATCGATCTCGAGAGGCAAGACAGCGAGCACAGCTTTGGTAAAGGCCTGTCGCCAGAGGAGCTGGCGGACAGGAAGGAAACCCGGAATCACGAAAGAAAGTTGGCAGAATTGAAAATCCAGCTGGAGCTGGAAACCAAAAGAATGGCGCTGGAAGAGCGAAAGCATCAGATGGATTATGAAATCAAGATGAGGGAGATAAGTCTCAAGGAGAGAGACTTGGATCGGCCTCCCTCTGGTGGCAGCACATCGCCAGTGCAGGTAGAGTCAAGAGTGCACATCCCGAAGGACGTAGTTAAGGAGTTCTTTAAGGGGGATGATATAGGACAGTGGTTGAGGGCATACGAGGTAGCCATGTCCTCCCACCGGGTCCCTGACAAGGATTGGGGAGCGGGGTTGTGGGGAAGGTTCCTTAGCGAAGGGAGAGATACCTTGCTAGATTTGCCAGTTGAGAATCAGAGATCCTATGCCCACATGAAAGAAGCTTTATTAAACAGGTACGGGCTTACCCCTGAAATGTATAGACAGAAGTTTAGGGGATGTACTAAGCGGCCTGGGAATACGTATGTGGAGTATGTGACTTACTTTTGCAGAGCACTGGATGGTTGGGTGAAAGGTAACAAAGTGAATGATTTTCAAGGTCTCTTTGATTTAATTGCATGGGAGCACTTGTCTGATCACTGTTTTCCTGAGTTACGCCAACACCTGATCGATAGCAAGCTGTCCAACCCGAGGAAGCTTGCTGAGGAGGCGGACCGCTGGCTCAGCACCAGGGTCCACAAGGGTCCCGTGGGAGATTCCGCCAAGAGTGGGCAGGGTCCCCAGCAGAAGAGTGGGGGGAACAAAGGGGGAAAACAGAAAGGGTTCCAAAAAGGCCCCCAAAGTAGTTCCCAAGGGAATCCGCAGCAGGGTTCTCAGCCTCCCCCACCCCCGAAGCAGAATGGGGCCCCGACAGGTAAACCTGTTCCAAAGGGGCCCTTCAATTGTTTCAAATGTGGCGAGCCTGGGCACATATCCAGTGACCCCAAGTGTCGCCTATTTGGAAAACCTGCACCCACTGGTGCTCCGCCCCGACAAGTGACTAGCGTTCACCTGGGAGAAGAAATGATGGTCCCGGGGGGTGGCGATCCCGTGCACATGACCCTGGTCTCGCTAGGAGACAGTGAGATGATCCCGACGAACTACCTGCCCTCTAACACTAAGAAATATGGGCAGGTGGTGATCATCAATGGTAAGGAAGCTGAGGCTCTTAGAGACACAGGAGCCAGTGTGACTGCAGTGAGGCAGCACCTGGTGTCTCAAGAGCAGGTTGTACCCCATGCCTACTGTAGGGTTATCAACGCTGATAATTCAGAGAGTCAGTGTCCGATGGCTCAAGTTCCCTTCGAGTGGGGGGGGGTCTCTGGTACTCTGCAGGTCTGTGTGAGAAAAACCATGCCTGTTGACTGTTTGCTAGGGAACGACTTGGAGCACTCCCCTTGGGAAAAGGTGGAGAAAGCGACTCACCTGCGGATGGTGGGTCTGCCTGACTGGGCGTGCGTGACCACCCGGTCGATGGCAGCCAGTAAGGGTGATCGAGAGGTCCTGGGGCCTGATGGAGAGGCCCAGGAACCGGCTTTAGGGAGAAGGCGCAGGGGGCGCGGGAGACATGCCCCTGAAGTTCCTACGGTCCAGGAGGAGGCAGACCTTGAGGGGGATGCCCTGGAGCCTACAGGGGAACAGATCGCCGAACTGGGGGACCTGCCTGAGCTGACCCATTGGCAGCAAGAAGGAGGACCCTCCAGGGAGGAATTCTGCAGGGAGCAGAAAGAATGCCCTTCTCTCGTGGGTATGCGGCAGCAGGCTGCAGACCAGGCCAATGGTGTTCAGGCCAAAACACATTACGTGTACTGGGAGAACGACCTCCTGTATTCGGAGCCTAAGGCTGCTGAACCTGGGTCAGCCCGTGTGCTGGTGGTACCCCAGAAGTTCAGAGCCTTCCTACTGGGTCTGGCTCACGATGTGCCTTTAGCAGGACATTTAGGGATGGACAAGACCTATGACAGGCTTGTCACCCACTTCTACTGGCCCCAAATGCATAAAAGCTCAGACGCTTATTGCAGAACCTGTCCGACTTGCCAGGCAAGTGGGAAGACGGGAGGGAAGAACAAGGCTCCCCTCCAACCCTTCCCTGTGGTCGGTACGCCATTCCAGCGAGTGGGTATTGACATCGTTGGGCCTCTGGACCCCAAGACAGCCATGGGCAACAGGTTCATCCTGGTCTTGGTGGACCATGCCACCCGGTACCCTGAAGCCATCCCTCTGAGGACAGTGACGGCTCCCGTGGTGGGGCGTGCACTGATGGGAATGTTCTCACGAGTAGGATTCCCTCTAGAGGTGGTGAGCGACAGGGGGACCAATTTCATATCGAAATATATGAAGTCCCTTTGGCAGGAGTGTGGCGTAACGTACAAGTTCACCACACCCTACCATCCCCAAGGTAACGGGTTGGTTGAAAGATTCAACCGAACCCTCAAAGGCATGATAATGGGCCTGGAAGGTCCGATGAGGCGTAAGTGGGACGTCCTCTTGCCATGCCTGCTGTTTGCATATCGCGAGGTACCACAGAAGTCCCTAGGGTTCAGCCCCTTTGAACTGCTGTACGGTCACCCCGTGAGAGGACCACTGAGTTTGGTAAAGGAAGGCTGGGAGCAATCTCCCAGGAAACCTCCCCAGAATGTATATAGCTACATGCTGGCCTTCAGAAACCAGACCAGACGCTTTAGACAACTTGCCGAGGCAAATCTGGAAGCGAGCCAGGAAGAAATGAAGCGGTGGTACGATCAGAATGCCACTCTGGTCGAGCTTCAGCCTGGACAGGAGGTGTATGTCTTGGCCCCAGTGGAGCCCTGTGCCCTTCAAGATAAGTGGACAGGACCATTTGAGGTTGTGGAGCGCAAGAGCCCCGTGACATACTTGGTGGACATGAAGACGCCCAGGAACCCTTTGCGGGTCCTACATGTCAACCGCCTCAAGCCCCACTTGCGAAGGTCCGAAGTGGGCATGTTGTTGGCAACCGATGACGGAATGGAGGAGGAGTCGGAGCCTCTTCCTGACCTCTTGGTGGCCTGTGAGAAGGATGGGTCTGTGGATGGAGTTAACCTCTCACCCTCCCTGACCGCCGAACAACAGGAGGACTGCCGCCAGTTGCTGGGACAGTTTCCAGACCTGTTCTCCCTGGTTCCGAGTGTCACAGATTGGTGCGTCCATGATGTGGACACTGGAGACAGCTTACCGGTGAAGCACAAGGCTTACCGGGTAACTGACAGGGTCCGGGCCTGCATCAAGGAGGAGGTCTCCAAGATGCTTGCCCTCGGGGTGGTTGAGTCTTCCAGCAGTCCTTGGTCCAGCCCCGTGGTCTTGGTTCCGAAGGCTGCTGCGCCGGGAGCCACACCCGAACTCCGGTTCTGTGTGGACTACAGAGGACTCAATTCAGTCACGAAGACTGACGCGCACCCCATCCCCAGAGCTGACGAGCTCATTGATCGGCTAGGGGCTGCCCGGTTTCTCAGCACGTTTGATTTGACGTCTGGGTACTGGCAGATCGCCTTGACCGATGGGGCAAAGGAGAGGTCGGCATTCTCTACACGAGATGGGCATTTCCAGTTCCGGGTTATGCCATTTGGAATGAAGAATGCCCCTGCCACCTTTCAGAGATTGGTCAACCAGGTGTTGGCTGGACTGGACGAGTTCAGTGCCGCCTACCTGGATGACATCGCGGTGTTCAGCGGCACCTGGCCCGAACACCTGCGACATCTCTGGGAAGTGTTGATGGCCCTGCGCAGAGCAGGCCTCACAATCAAGGCAAGCAAGTGCCAGATTGGGCAGGGTTCAGTGGTGTACTTGGGACACCAAGTTGGGAGTGGCAAGGTAGCCCCCTTGCAGCCCAAAATCGAAACCATCCTGGCTTGGGAACCTCCCAAGACCCAGACTGCAGTGAGAGCCTTCCTGGGGCTCACTGGGTATTACAGGAGGTTTGTCAAGGGCTATGGCACGATCGTGACCCCCTTGACAGAGCTGACTTTGAAAAAGCAGCCCAGGAATGTGATTTGGACTGACACCTGTCAGAAGGCTTTCGACACCCTGAAGACTGCCATGTGCACGGCGCCCGTGCTCTTGGCCCCAGATTTCTCCAAGGAGTTCATTGTGCAAACAGACGCTTCAGAGCATGGTGTAGGGGCTGTTCTTTCACAGATGACTGAGGAGGGCTTTGACCAACCCGTAGCCTTCATAAGTCGGAGGTTACTTCCACGGGAAAGTAGGTGGAGTGCAATAGAGCGTGAAGCATTTGCTGTGGTCTGGGCGCTGAAGAAGCTAAGACCCTACTTGTTTGGGTCTCACTTCCGAGTTCAGACGGACCACAGGCCCCTCAGATGGTTGATGCAAATGAGGGGTGAGAACCCGAAACTGTTGAGGTGGTCCATTTCTCTACAGAGTATGGACTTTACGGTGGAACACCGCCCTGGCACCGATCACGCCAACGCTGACGGTCTGTCCAGATTTTTCCGCCTTAGTGATGTGGAACTCCCTGGGGAAGGGTAGTTCCCCCCACATTTCAGCTGGAGGGGACACATGTTAGACCTGGCACCTTGGCGTGAGTCTCCCTTCCACTTTTTGCTGATGTGCCTCCGATGTTTTGCTGGTTTTCCGATACTCAGGGCACTGCGCCACGGCTGATCCGTGCCGCAGTGCAAGTGCTCCCTACTGTAAATTGTACATACGATTGGTATCCATGATTGGTGCATTGGATTTACTGTTAGTCCCTAGTAAAGCGCACGAGAGAGTGCCGGGGCTTGTAGATGCCAATACTGCTGGTGGGCCTGCAGCGCTGGTTGCGCCACCCACCGAAGCAGCCGTAAAGATGTGTCTGGGAACTGCGACCGCAGAACCCGCGTGCGGTCTCGTACTGTCACGTTAGCTGGGCAAGTGTCCCCACTTGCCAGCACCGACCCTTCCCTGGAATACATATCAGTCACCCCTATGGTAGGCCTGCGGGCAGGGTGCGTTGTAGGTGCAAGGTGGGACAAGCCCTGATGTGTGTGGCATGTCCTAGTAGTGACTTACAACGAAGACCGTATTTCACTACTGAAGGCTACCTGCTCCATTAGGCCAGACTGAGCTGCGAGGGTTGTTACACCCTATAATCCCCGCAGGCTCAAGGAGCATGGTAGTGAGTCATGTTTAGTATGCCTGAACTCAGGATAATGAGATATTTCTTGTAGTCAAGTTTATTTCAGTGTCCTGGATTTGCAAATGCTACTTTTAGAAAGTTAGCCTTTGCTTGCTTAGCCATTTCAGCCGCCTCTGCTGGTGTGTATCTGACTGTCTGGGATGTGTGAGTGACAGGGCTGGAGGGATGACGGGTGGTGAATGCGCAGATTACACCTTAGTGGGAGGTAGGAGTGCCTCTTGACTCGAGCTGTCACTGTGCTCGACCTCCACAATGCTGGCTCCACCCTCCTGGGGAGCGGCGGATGACTCTGCCGGCACCTGGCCCAAGAAGGGCGAAGCCCCCATCAACAAGGTACTCTGGCCACTCCTGTCCGGACAATGCTGGCTCCACCTCCTGTGGGGCGTCTGATGCGCCTGCCCCTCACACTGAAAGCAGAAGCCGGAGTACACCCGCGGGGGTACTCCAGAACTGAGAGTGGCTATGCAAAGGCCCCCCTGGCCTGCGAGAACAAAAGAATTGGCCTATAAAAGACGGAGCCCTGCTCCTTGAAAATTAGATCCGGTTTGGGCCACAGAAAGACTCTGCCCTACGAGAAGGACCGTGAGAGACAAGGAAGGGTGCTGACTCTTGCCTGTGTCTGGTGCCTTGCTGCTGAAGGAGAGGAAGACAATAAGACTACGAAAAGACTGTTGTGCTACTTGTGCCAAACTCTGCAAAGAGATCTCCAAGGGCTTGCAACTGAACTTGCCCCCTGACCAGCGTCCCAGGACCAGTGGACGCTACCCCCTTGGAAAGCGACTGCGGGTGCTGACCATCGCCGCAGCACCGACGGAGGAATCTCCTCTAAGGCATCAACATCCTCCCGACCACCGTGACCGGGGCCCAAAGCAACAGCAGAAGCAAAGTGAGGACCAGCCGCCGCTGGCCCGAACACCGTGACCGCAACTGCACCGGGAGCCCGAGAGCAAAGCAAAGGAGGACCCGTCCGGTCCGAGCTATCGAGGTGACGGCATAGCGAGCCATCACTCACCTGCAAAGACGGACAGTTGCCCTATGAGAATCCGCAAGGTCGGTAAGCCTGCCCGACAGCCCAGCTGTGAGCCACAGCTGCACCGACATTTGGCTGGGTACGTCCTGCACTTGGGGACCGTACTGCCACTTGTCACCACCGCACAGCCGCCGCCTCCAGGGTCGGAGCGGACGACGAGGAAAGGACCCTGCCGCCACAGAACACCGCTGCCCCGGACGACCAGTGACCTGCTCGGCCGAAGAGCCGCAACGATCAGCGACCCCGGGAAGGCAACGCGACGTGGGACAGATCCCTTGGAAGCCGCCGGCTCCACAAGAACATTGAGTAACCCCGGCCTACGGGCCTCAAGAGAACTTCCATAAGAACTGTGGTAACCCGAATTAAGTAACCTGCAACCGTCTTTATAAAGTTATTGACTGTATTCATAAGCCTGCTTAAAATCTATATAAAGATATATATTTTTACAAGAATACAGTCTGGTCTCGTTGTGTGGTGGGTTGGTTGTAAAGGTGTACTGTTGCAAGTGTTTAACCCTATGTGCCCCAAAGATTAGCCTACGACTGCTTAAGCCACACTACCTAGAGGGTAAGCAGAGGTTGTCTGGAAGGTAACCCTCAGCCCTGACGAGGAAGAGAGAGTCCCTGCTTGTCGCTAGTGTTACACTGCGCCAACTAGAGCCTCCCCCTTCCTACAAATGTTTTAAGAGTTACCACTTTATTCCAATCAAGATGGCTTCAGGTGTGCCATACCTTTGTAATAAGTAGGACTGTTAGCGCTCTAGTTGTTCTTTAGAACACTCTAGGAGGCTGCAGTAGAACCCAAAGGAATCAACTGACAGTCTCTGTCCTTGTTGGATGTACATGTTTTACTGAGAATGTCAGACTTCATTCTCACATGACTGAGAAAGATAATGTGTATTTACAGAAAATATGCTTTCAGTTTAGCTTATAGATCCCCTTCCAAACCACTGTGGGAAAAGCATGAGATAATAGTTTTCTTTCAAACATGATTCATGATATCCCAGCAGAAGGCTTTTTCACATGGTAAAATCACTTTAGAACACACCACAATTCCTAAAATGAGTATGGTACCATCAACAAATGATTTATAATGTAACTAAAGTCCTAAAACCCTCTATTAACTACAATGCTTTTTAATGAGGTGCTATCATGTATATTGGTCCCAAGATGGCTGCCAACACTTCTTGGATGAAGTGCTGACAGCCAATCAGATCTCACGATGAGATGTGTGGTTAGGCTCCGCCCAGATATATATGTGTTTTTGAAGTTAATTTTCATAAAAACCACTGGAGCAATTTTCACCAAACATAGCAAAGGCACATCTGCGTACCAGTCCCTACAATTTCGCAAAGTTTGGTGTTATTCCGTTCAGCGGTTCGGGCTGTAGACTTGTTAGACCGTCCTAAGGAAATTAACATGGGGAAAACACGTTTTGGGACCCCCTTTTTTTTTCAGCCCCCACTTCACGAATCCCCCTGAAACTTTCAGGGAAGGAGCAGAGCGGAGCTGGCCAAAATTTTGGAAAATTACACGCAAATTCCTCAACCGGCGCCAAAGTTATTCCCAATAGAATGTTGCGGATTTCCTATGGTAGCTAATCCTAACTATATATACCTACTGGCTATCCCCAGTAGGTAATATATATAGCAATCTGTCTTGAAGACTGAGTGCATGTATAAGTGTCTGATTGGAGGATTTAGTAACAATGTGATTGACTGTCTAAGTGACGAATTTAAAGTGTCTCACTAAATATATGGGATAGTGATTAAACTTTGTGAATAGCTGTATCACTCTATCTCTTGTTGTGTAAACTACTACATAAGTTGGTTACTAGCTATGTGAAAGTCTATATTAGTTATTAATTAGTTAAGTTAGTATTTGTATGGGATAGTGAATGAATGTGTGTGTGGTTGGGTGGGAGGTGTGTGACTGTCCAAAGATGTGTAAATAGTTGATTTAGTAGGTATATAAGGTTAAGACTGTATGTGGAAACAGTTGTTTGGGTGAATGAATCTCTTTATGGGTGTGGTGATGAGTTAATATATTTCTCAATGATACATGTCAAAGAAACTAGAAATATAAAAAGCAGTGTATGTGACAGTTGTATATAAATAACTATACATAAGACTCAGTGATTGTGTGTCTGACGTATGGATACCTGTATACTTGTAATAGTGATTTTATAACATACTAGTATGAGTTACAATCTATATCAATAATAAAGGGGTGTTTGTGTAAGTGTGCAGCTTAAAAAATATAAGTATGATCAACTGTTTGCATAAGTGAGTAGAATGACTGCATAAGTGAATAGGATGTGTGCTGGTGTGTAATGTTGATGTAGGTGTATAAGTATATTTAATAGTGTTATATTGATCCTTGTTACCATGTATGAGTGAATTTATAGGTAAGTGTTTAGATGTGTGTGTAGATCAAGGAATCACTAATTGGCTTTTCAGAAACTTGTATTAGTGTGTCAATGCTTTAAAGTATGGTACTTCATATTTTATAATGAGTGTTAAAAAGTTATTCTAGTGAATGATAAAATGTATTAGATTGTCACGTGGATGATGTCATCAGTGATGTCATCAGTGATGACATTTGAGATGCCAGCAGTGATGGCATCAGTAATGTCACTGACCATGTCATGAGTGATGTAATATGTGACATCATCAGCAATGGATTGCGGGCGCGTGAGTTATAGTTAGTACAACTAACTATAACGAGGGAATATCAATGGTTTTGCATGAGGGAAATGTCCAACTAACTATAACACCCCTGAAACCTGTGTTTTTTCAGTGAATTTCTGAGGTTTTTTAAATGCTAATTCCTAACTACAACATGACTGAAACCTATGGTTTTTTCAGTGAATTTTAAAGGTTTTGTAAATGACAACTTTTAAATATATGTATTCTTATATATTTTTTTTTATAATGATTTACTCATTTTTTTAAACTATTTATTTTTAGATATTTTATTTTTTAAATTACATTACATTGTGTGGCCCCCCTTCCTTTGACTTTTTTTGGGCCCTGGACCACATCCCCTAGACCCTGACCCGCAAATCTAAATGTATTCATGTTGTTTTATAGGAAGGGGATTCCTATGGAAGGAAATACAAGTTACTTGTAAGTATGCTTAGAACTACTTGTCAGGGTCAGTGCTGGGCTACAAGATGCAACACTGGTTTCTCTCCTGATAACAGGTGAATAAATTGCAATTCGTTGTTCAAATGATTTTAGGTGAATATTTTAAAGTTCCAAAACTCCACACTTAGAGGAATTTGCAAGTGAAACCAGTGAATGTTAGCCTATAAAATGAAATTCACTTAGCACGTAAATAGTGTTATTGTTACCTTTTCTTACTCAGTGGTAGATCCTGGATCCAGCACTGCTGCATCTCCTCTAAACAGTTGAAAGAATGCAAATTACCAAAGACGCACGGAAGCCCACGTCTTTTTTTCATATATCACTAGAATACGCAGATCATACGCGCACCCCGCGATTCCCCCCCCCAAAAAAGAATAGGGGCACTGGGGACCTTGTGGGACCCCATGAGCAGACCTAGAGGATCAGGGTGTGTCTACTCTCCCCCTTTTCACGTTTTAAACACACATTTCACACGCTTCTTCAGCCTCCCTTGTACCGAGACATAAAATGGCTGCCAATAGCTTCTAGTTTCGAATGTTGATAACCACTTGACAGCCAATAAGCCTTCAGCGTGTGATCGTAAGGGTGCGCTTATGGTACGATGACAATAAGCAGAGAATCGGTATTCAATTTTTTTTATGGGAAGTGGACCGCGTGGCCCCCCTCCCGTGGCCAATTCCGGGCACCGGGGTCCCCAGCCCCCGGCGAATGGCTAATTATATATTATTATTTTTGGAGGAGGGCTGTAAAGCCCCCCTCTTGAAGCCACTTTAGGCCCCAGGGACCCCATTCCCTGGGGACTGCCTTTTTCTTTTATTTATTTTGGCCGTCACCATTGGGGACCGTAAGACGGACTGCAATTTCCCCACTGTCCCGCCGGCTCCCCGCCGGCTGCGGGAGCTGGTTTTCTATCGACATCCGAACTCCATCTATTTATGTACCCCCTAGGAGTTGCCTTCAACTTCTGCATGTTTGTGGTAGCGCATGCGTGTTAATGTTACGCATGTGCACAATACGTCCCACTGTCTGGCTATGTACCCCTAAAGTATTTCATTTTATTTGCGCATGACCAATTACAACATGTCCAATCACAGCTCTTACACCCAGTGACTTCATGCTGAACCAATCATCCTTCTGCAAAGCATTTATAAGCTGCCAACCTTCTTGAACTTTTACTATTCCGCAATCACAGCCATTGAGAGTGTTCGTATCCACTTCTTCGTAGGTGAGCACTTTTTTAGGAGTTATTAAATTAATTAATCTGAATAATCTTTAAATACCACGTAAATGCAAATTTATGTTCGATTTGACAATGTTGTTTTTAAGCACGCTTATCTCCTTTTTCATATTGTTAAAGTTGACTTTGTAACTTTTGTTTCTGGGCAAATAACTTAATCCTGGTGCGTTTGTTTAATTTGCCAAGCGCCTCGTTGCCGCTCCTGCACCAGTGTGCTACGTGCTGTTCAACTTAATGTGATGTAGTTTTTCTCATGTAAATAGTGCGTCACTTGCCCCATGCATTGCAAAAGTAATGTTTTCGGCAATAGTGTATTTTAGCACGGTTAACATCTCTTATACCTCAAATATCTTGCCTTGGTAGGCGAGGTTTCTGGGCAAAACACTTAATCCTGCCGCATATAATTTTTTAAGTAGTGCGCCACGTGCTGCTTCCTCACCATGCACTGCACATGTAATTGATTGGCCAATGTTGTATTTTAGCATGATCTCCATGATTTTTAATAACGTTAAACTTGATTTCTTATCCTTTGTGCTGTGCAAATCGCTTAATCCTGTTGCGTTTCTTTAATTTGCCAAGCGCCATGTGGCCACTCCCGCAGCAGTGTGCTACTTCTGTTCAAGTTAATGCGATGTAGTTTTTCTCGTGTAAGTAGTGCGTCACATGCCCCATGCATTGCAAAAGTAATGTTTTCGGCAATAGTGTATTTTAGCACGGTTTCCAGCTCTTCTAACCTTAAATATCTTTCCTTACTAGGCGATGTTTCTGGGCAAATCACTTAATCCTGCCAGCTTTCATTATTTAAGTAGTGCGCCACGTGCTGCTTCCTCCCTATGCACTGCACATGTAATTGATTGGTAAATGTTGTATTTTAACATGATCTCCATGTTTTTTAATAACGTTAAACTTGATTTCTTATCCTTTGTTCTGTGCAAATCACTTAATCCTGCTGCGTTTCTTTAATTTGCCAAGCGCCACGTGGCCATTCACGCAGCAGTGTGCGACGTGCTGTTCAAGTTAATGCGATGTAATTTTTCTTGTGTAAGTAGTGCGTCACTTGCCCCATGCATTGCAAAAGTAGTATTTTAGCACGGTTTCCAGCTCTTATACCTCAAATATCTTGCCTTTGTAGGCGATGTTTCTGGGCAAATCACTTAATCCTGCCAGCTTTCATTACTTAAGTAGTGTGCCACGTGCTGCTTCCTCCCTATGCACTGTACATGTAATCGATTGGTAAATGTTGTATTTTAACACGATCTCCATGTTTTTTAAAAACGTTAAACTTGATTTCATATCCTTTGTTCTGTGCAAATCACTTAATCCTGCTGCGTTTCATTAATTTGCCAAGTGCCACGTGGCCATTCACGCAGCAGTGTGCGACGTGCTGTTCAAGTTAATGCGATGTAATTTTTCTTGTGTAAGTAGTGCGTCACGTGCCCCATGCATTGCAAAAGTAGTATTTTAGCACGGTTTCCAGCTCTTATACCTCAAATATCTTGCCTTGGTAGGCGATGTTTCTGGGCAAATCACTTAATCCTGCCGCATATAATTTTTTAAGTAGTGCGCCATGTGCTACTTTCTCCCCATGCACTGCACATGTAATCGATTGGCCAATGGTGTATTTTAGCACGCTCTCCATGTTTTTTAATAACCTTAAACTTGATTTGCCCCCTATTCTATCTCATTATACAGATATCTCAACCATGAGATGTACTGGTCGCCACAAGCTGTTTATTCCTGCCCATACACTATACCACATGGTGGTGAACAACTCGACACACCAGATACACTGACTGCTCTCCATATGCTATCAGCCAAAAATTGCAATGGATCAGGTTTGACTTCAACATTTCATGATACAAAAGCATTCTGAGATAAGCATTTGTTTATTTCACGTGTTTGCAGACAGATAACTGTGTTATTGTCATGTTTAACAAGAATTATAAGGCATTCTGAAATCAACCAAACGTAAACAAAGCATGTCCTCCCGATTATCTTGGCCAAATATCTCATTTAAAATTGAACAATGTATGAGTTATAATTTTTCTTGCTTCTATAAATATTTTTATACAATTTAAATCTTCATTGTGATAGTCTTATAGACGTTTGTTTCTGGAACCCATTTCTCATTTAAATGCTTGTTACACGTTTTCAGCCTGTTCTTCATATACAAAGTGAAAATGTTGTTTTGAATTTTATTATTTGAAAACATATCTTTTAATTTTCCTTGATTTTCTTTCTCAATTTCTAGATCATGGAAGTCCAACAAGGGTTCTATCAGATCAAGCACAGGAGTTTGTGAATGAAGTGAGTGACCAATCTCGGCCTAAAATTTGTATAATGCAATGCTATTTCCTATTTCGCTGGCCAAATATAACCTCTGATGATTGCTTCTCATCCCCAATCCTATTGAGAACAATTGTTTTTATAAACATTAAAATTAACCTTGGACATATGTACAACATATACATTTTGAACTCTTTTTTTCACTTAGCAGAATGTTATATAAGTCATCAGCAAGTTACCAACTTGGAAGAAAGTATATCCTCCTGTTCCAGTTCATGACGCCGATGTCTCAAATATGGCATGAACTAGTTGTATGAAGCCATAGAGATTCACACATTTGAAACGGATAACTTTAAGGTAAATACTCTCAATGGGACTAGTCGACGAAGTTAAAAAGTAACAGATATAAGTACTTGAGGGCTTTTTGGTGGCAGATAATCTCCAATTCACACTTGAACTGATTCTCTATATAACTAATGGATAATTAGGTATTAGAATGGCATACAGAGCTCCCAAACGTCTTACTTTTTCTCTTAAAGGGTTCCAAATTGGGGGTGAATACTAGGCTGTGCAGAAGAGGTTGACGGTGTTGCTCCACTGGTACTTGGGCCTTCTCATGAAGCAGGAGGAGCCTCTCTCAATCTCTTTAACTCTTCCCTTGCAAAGTTGACCGGATTCGTAGTCTGCAAGTGCTTCTGCATACTTGCAGTTGCACATCAGTACTCTTTATTGGGGTCTCCTCTTGAAAGCAGTCTTGCATATGCGGCAAGTAACTTTTCTTGCATTCACCTTTTTTAACACTTGAGGAAATTATTTTCAAAACATTCAATGAATACGGTGTCACAATGCATTGTGTCAAATGCTTTATTAAAAATATGCAGAAAAATGGTACCTTTAATTGTCGTAACGCACACGGCCAGAAAAGTAAAAACACTGCAACTGAAGTGCATTACACAAAGGTAGTAAGAATGAAATTACATGATTGGGTATTATGATGCCATACAGAACTCACATATAAAGTGGTTTCCCAGCCTTTTTATATTTTCTCTTGAAGGCTTGATAAGCTCGTCACAAGAGATTTTGAAAAAAGAAAGTAGGAGATGAAGAACAGGGGTAGGACGTTATATTTCCAAGAGCAAAAATGGATAAAAAGGGTGGACCAAAGTCTTCATGTACAATGGCCAGTGGAAGCATTTTGAGAGCGAGTACATCCAAGGTCAATGAAGAGATTTGATTGATAAGGCATAGCAAAGGAGGTGGCAACAACGGGAAGGAAGGTGTATTGACCGGGTTTTTGGCTCTATTTCTGAGTGATGGTGACTTTGCTTGCTACCATCCTAGATCCCTATTCTTAGCTTGTTTTGGTCCTTTTCAGGCCTCTTTTCAGACCTAGAAGAATAAACTAGAGGATAGCTGCTTTATATGATGATAGATCCCTTATTTTTGACTCTAATCCATCTATTGCCTATTGGCTTTGACATAATTATGTGTCCTTTCATCATTTTCAGGCCTGAAGACCTATATTAGAGGGTGGATCCTGTAGTTCTGACTTTATATTACCTATTGGTAGGGTTTGTGTATGTTCTCTGATAGAGCTATGTGTCTATTTCATCCTTTTCGGGCCTACAAGGCTCAGCACCAGAGAGACTCTGTTTTGCTTTCTGCCTCTGCCGACTGAGATGTTTGTAGGTCAAGTGTGATGTTTTAGTTATGAGGTGTTGTTCGCTCTTTGCAAACTAGAGAGAACCGGCCGGAGCTGAATCTTATCAAGAAGTGTCCCTGGGGCTCAAGTCTCTAGACGAAACAAGCAGCTGATCACTGTGAGAGCATCTGGAGCAGGGAACCTGGTACATGGATTTGGTGGGAGGAGCCTACTGGCTGGAACTTTCCAATAGGGGAGAGCATTCCATATTAGCGAAGTGCAGAGAGGTGGAGTAGTCAGAAGCAGTTGTGTTCAGATGGTTTTTGGAGCTGAAGAGAGCAGTCAGATGAATCTTGGAATGGTAGAGTTCAGATGGTTTTTGGAGCTGAAGAAAGCAGTCAGAAGCAGTTGCAGTCAGAAGCAGTTACTTGTCAGAAGGACTTGTGATCAGAGGGAGCTGGTCAGGATGAGATGCAGTCTGGAGAAGATGCAGTCAGAATAAGTTGCTTTGCAGTTGGAGTAAGATGCTTTGGAGACAGAATGAAGTTACATCATGAGAGATCAGTCAAGTGGATTAGTCTGTGGGAGTAGCTGGAGTGAGTTGGACATTGGAGCTGGAACAATCAGACAGAGTGAAGAAGCTAGTGGAGCGAATGGTTATCAGAGGGGCAGAAACTATATAATTAGACAGAAGTTGGAAGGTAAAGACAGTTCGTGGGAGAGAGGAATCCAGTGCAGAGTGATCGGCGCAGATGTGTGTCCAAGAGTGCCGTGGAAAATCTGAGATGAGCCAAGGCACAGACGAGAGAGGGACCCAGATGACAGCTAGAACAAGACTTCATAATAATCAGGTGATATCTGTCCTGTTATATTAGTGCCCATATATATATATTTTAATCCTTTCCTTTATTTCCTAGGCTATATTCCCTACTGTATTGTTGGACTGATTAATCCCTTTTCTTTCAGCGGTGTGCAGTCCTGTTATAATTCATTATTCAGCTATATGTGGATGTGTTAGTAATAAAGCTTTCTTGTTTTCATTTTAATAAAGAGACCCCGCAGATCTGTGTATTCCTTAGATGTACCTATTTCCCTTTACTTTTCAGGCTATGTCTAGATTGCTAGTTATTGTGATGTTATAATTTGCTATTGTGTAATAAAGGGACCCCAGTTCTTAGTGAACAGCTGTGCAGGTGTTATTTCTTCATGACTAACCTTTCTTTTAGCCAGATGCTGTTATGTGGAGGGATGTGTTTCCCGTCCAGGTAAGTGGTAACTGATCAAGGGAGCAAGGAGCGCCTAAATCAGGGAATAACCTTTGCATATAGTAATTACATTTAGTTGTTATCTTCTAGGACAGAGCTAACCCTTCTTTTTACCCAAATGCTGACAGGAGAAAGATGTGACATTGCCTTCCCTGCAGATAATTGAGCATGGAAGATTGTGTGTAGATCAGGTCAGGAGATAACCTCTGAATGCTACAATTTGACCATTCTTGTGTGAGAGGATTGGATCTCCTATTCGCCACATAAGGGATAATATTGTTTATGAGACATCCCCAATAGATATTAGATATATAGAGAAACTTCCCAAAAGAGAGAGAGAGAGAGCTGAAGGTATTCATAGGACAGAGATTGAATGGCATTAGTGAGAGCATTGATTGTGATCAATGTGTATACCTACGGGATTGTGGCTTGAGAGAGAGAGAGAGAGCACCGGGAGGATACGGTGTGTATACCCACAGGATTGTGGCTTGAGAGAGAGAGAGAGAGAGCACCGGGAGGATACGGTGTGTATACCCACAGGATTGTGGCTTGTGTGAACACTGATGTGGTCAGTGTGTAATGGTAAGTAATCAGAACTGCCCCCTTCACTATGAGGAGGAGGGTAGCATAGTCTGGGCCTGAGTTGCCGTGAGGCTATAAGGTGAGATCATAGGATATGACATGGAATTCCTTAGTAATTAGTGAGTATTCCTAGTAATCCTATAAATTTAGTGGTGTTTTTGATGATATGAGCTTGTATATTGCTAATTCCCCATCCCCAGGAAGGTACCTAGGTACTGTGGTAAGTAGGCTCTGGGGAGGGAGATGGTTAAGTTTCGGCTGGATTGGTGGTGTCTTTGTGAGCTGGTGATATCTGGTCTGAAAATCAGGTCGTTACATCAGGTCCAGGGGTGGTGGAGGCTGGGTTTGTAAATCTGCTCCATCTATAACTTTCTCTCTCTCACAGTTTTAATGTTGTTTTCTCTCTCTTTCTCTCTCTCACATCGTTTCTCTTTCTTTTTTAAAGTCATGGACATGGCTGTCCACTCTGACGTGTAGAACCAAAGCTGAGTTGAAGTTGTGAACTCTACTGTTCACAGTGTTTCCACAAAGTAAGCAGAGCAGCCTGGATATACAATGCCTCCGATTAAATGCATTAGAAATAAAAGAGCTTATTTACCAAAGAGGGACTTTTTTCTCTGACAGTGTGATGCTTGAACAGGGGGTACCTCAGGGATCTGCCCTGAGTCCCACCCTGTTCAATTTGTATATGGCTCCCCTGGCAGAAGTGGTGCAATCGTTCGGCGTGGAGCTCGTCTCCTACGCCGACGACACGCAACTTCTTATATCACTATCACAAGCCCCTTCTCTAGAAGCAGACAACTTTAAGGCTTGTATGAGTAAGCTTGCCACCTGGATGACAGAACACTGTCTAAAACTAAATGGCTCGAAAACGGAGGTCATTATAATTGGGGGAAATTAGGCTAAATGGACAAAAGAATGGTGGCCCAACTGTTTGGGTCCTCTGCCTAGACCTAGCCAGGAAGCAAAAAATCTAGGTGTTTGGATTGACAATAAGCTGTCTTTCGACAGCCACATCAAGAAAACAGTTGGCAAATGTTTTGGAGTGATGAGAACACTCAATCGTACCCTTGACTTGCTGCCTCTGAACTCCAGACGGACCATGACGCAGGCACTGATCACATCCCGCATTGACTACGGGAATGTGCTGCTACTGGGCACATCTGCCAAAAACATTAAGAAACTACAGGTTCTGCAAAACTCTGCAGCACGCTTGGTACTCAGGCTGCCTCGGAGAGCTCCTTCGAGACCCTCATTAGCATCCCTCCATTGGCTACCAATTGGCAAGAGGATTGTCTTCAAAGCTCTATTATGGTGCCATAGGATAATCCACCAAAAAGCGCCGGCCTATATGTCAGATCTGGCATCCCTGTATGAACCGAACAGAGCTCTAAGATCGCAGGAATGGGCCTGCTCAGAACACCTCGCTCCAAAAAAGCCAGAATGGGAGGCAGATCCTTCCGCTCCATGGCATCCAGGCACTGGAACCTCCTTCCCACGGACATCAGGCTTGAGACAAATGAGGTCTTCTTCAGAAAGCGGCTAAAGACCCATCTATTTACGGCATAATGTTACTCCTCTCTCCTTAGTCTTTGCTCTATCCACAGCGCGGGGACACGCCGTGAGGCGTCACCATGCGCTCTACAAACCCCTTTAAATTAAATTAAATTAAATTTACAAACATCTTGCGCCACTTTTGCGTCACTTTCAACATGAGAAAAGTAACACAAAATTGGCACAAGAGTTTTGTAAATAAGCCCTAAAAAATATTGTCCTGCATAATGACTTGATCGCTCATCTAATTCTATTTCCTCTCTGAATTATTTTAAAGACCTGTTCATCTGTAATATAAAAAAAGTGCAGTAGCCACTTCGATACAGACACCGTTTGAATGCAAGCCTATAAGATAAGTGAAATCTAAAAGGCACACTGCACACATTAAAAAAACAGTAAATATCGTCAAGGGTTACTTTGACTTGTAATCTTTGACCTCATTTAGTCACATTAATCTGATTTTAAACACTAATTTTCTTTTTTGTTTTGCAGATTAACTACAGTACTTCTATTTGAGTCCATATTATATGTTGTTTATTATACTGTTTTGTTAAAGTTATGGTTCTAGTTATTTATTGTATTATCATTTAGTTATATTTACAGTTATGTATTGTTTTAATAAAAGTTAATTTAAAAAGTACATACGTCTTTTTTTGTGGGGGAAGCAGTCCTCAATAGAAATTATATTTATAATTCGAATTATAATTCTAAGGCTAACTCTTTACCAGAGTCTATACCTACAACTAACAAAAGTTTTTAAACTACAACGCCATTAGCAACATAGTGTAGTGAACTTCTAACCTCTGTGCTCACGTACGTTTTCCATAAACTGTTACTATAGTAACAGGCAGAAAGCAGTTTGGGGGTCGGGTTAAAATGTACTGGCTCTACAAAAACTGTTATATTTACCCAGGATCCTCTACATGACAGAAAGGAAAGCAAAGTAAAACAAAACACTGTGTACCAGATTTACAACCCCCTTGCACCACTTTTGCGTCCAACCCCCCCTTCAAAATTACAAGTATGTGGGCCTCAACGACCCCCCTCAAGCTCTGGGAATCACCACCCCAGGAATTTGTGTATTAGGGGAGGCAGACTGCGTGGCCCGCCACCTGGTGCCCTGAATGGCTCTAGGAACTACCACGACCGGCTCCTGCAGTGTCCTGAGGTGCCTACCCCCGGTATACTGCTATTTGCTTTCACAGTGCGAAACTCTCACAACTCCCGCCCTCCCATAGCAAACGTAGTTTGCATTTTGAAAGACAGAGCAGTGAAATCTGTACTCACTTCCAATATCCAAAGCAGATTGCATTTCCACATACAAATTAGCATCTCCCCATGCAAAAAAGCAATGCCGGTTCCCGAAGAACGCAAAGGTTCATCGCACAATGCTGCTAAATAAAACAGCAAGTGTGCTTGACTTCTCAATATACAACCTTATCGTACGTAATGTTATTTTCAATCACGTTATGATAACCAATAAGAATCACGTTTTTAAAAACAGAAACATGGACCGTACTATTCTGTGTGGAATGTTGTCAAACAACCAATCATTTCTTTCCTGTTTTAACACCTTCAGCACGGCACGAATTTTCGCGCTGTGCTGAAGGTTTGAAAAACGTCCGTGGTCGTGAGGGAACGGTTCCGTCATCAACACAGCCCAACCGACGCTGATGACGGAACCGTTCCGTCATAAGCATCGAAGGGGTTAATTTCACTTTTCCCCCAAACTCCCTTTAACTATTCTAATATAAATACCAAAGGCAAAAATGGCAAAAATGCAACTAGTCCAATCAATTTTGTCCACAAATTGAGAAAGCTTCGAAACATGAGAATAAATCGGTTTCTACTTTTCTACGAGACTATTGAATTGTGTCCATATACCAGAACAATCTGCGTTTCAATAAGCATGGCATCTATAGAAGAGATGGTGTACATTTTACAGATGAGGGTAACAGAGTTTTCCTCTTGAACTTTAGACTCTGCATCGGTACTTACTTGTAAGTATTAAATCTCTCAATAAACACAAGGGCTCTTTTTTGAGCCGCCCAACATCTATACACTTAAGCTTGATATATATCTCAAAAATACATGCTTCGTTTTTTTTCAGCGGCGAAATGCGCGGATCCTACGCGCTTCCCGCGACCTTTTTGTTAAAAAATTAGTACTTTTTTTTTGCCCTTCGGGTCCTTATGATACCCCCTGAGCAGGCCTAGGGGGTCGGGATGTGTCTGCCCTACCCCTGTTCACGTTTTCAATACATATTTCACAGACTTCTTCTCCCTCACTTCTACAGAGGCACAAAATGGCTGCCAACAGTTCCTGGCTTTGAATGTTTATAACCGATTGATGGCCAATTAGAAATGAGCGCATGATCGGCACGGTGCGCATATGCTACGATGACAATACCCGTTTAATCCGCGGATCTGCCGCGCCCATAGATATATAAATGACTTTAACTCTAATTTTCTCAGAAACTACTGTATAAATTGACACCAGATAAGCCAAAGGCACGAGTCGAAACTGAGGACTACTTCTGCCAATTTTGGTGCATACCGTTCAGCCGTTCGGGCTCTAGCCGTGTCTAAACATCCCATGGGAAATTGCACGGGGAAAACACGTTTTGGGCCCCCCTTTTTTCTAGGCCCCACTTGACCAATCACCCCCAAACTTTTAGGGAAGGAACGTAACTGAGCTGGCCAAACGTTTGGAAAATTTCAAGAACATTCATCAATTGGCACCAAAGTTATTGGCAATAGAATGTTGTGGTTTTCCTATGGATAATAGGTCCTAACTATAACTATCCACTGGCGACCGCCAGAAGGTCATATATATATATTACCTACTGGCGGTCGCCAGTAGATAGTTATAATTAGGACCTAGTTTCCAAAGGAAATCCGCAACATTCTATTTGGAATAACTTTGGCATCGGTCGATGAATCTTCATGAAATTCTCCAAGAAAATGGCCTGCTCCGCTCCCAAAACATGTTTACCCCATGCAATTTTCCATAGGGACCTTTAGACATGGCTCCAGGCCGAACTGCTGAACAGAATTACACCAAATTTAGCAAAAAGGTAGAGTTTGGTTCGCAGATTACGCTTTTTGTTAAATGGTGTAAATCCGTTCAGTAGTTCCTGAGAAAAATCAAAAGTAAAATCATAGATATATCTATAGACGAAGTACCGTACGCGTACCCTCCCGAGAATGATCTTTATGCTAATTGGCTGTCAACACTCCAAACCAGTAAGTGTTGGCAGCCATCTTGTGCCTCTGTAGAACCGAGGCACAAGAAAGCAGTGAAAGAAACCACGCAAAACACGCAAAGGGGGCAGGGTAGAAACACCCTGACCCCCTAAGCCTGCTTAGGGGGTCCCACAAGGACCCCCAAGGCCCCAATGTTTTTTTTAAATCACGAGATACGCGTACGACATCCGTATCCTGCAGAAAAAAAAACCCGAAGTCTGTTTTTTTAAAAATTAACCTCCGGGGGGCCAAATCCCGGGGGTAATATAGTTCATTATAATGGGGGCCCAGAGGGGATCCCCCAGCCCCGGGGACCGCCACCCCGGGGCTTTCATGTCCTGTATGCGGGGGGCTCACGGCCCCCCTAGCCCTAGGGACCAGGGCCCCCCTCCTGGAGCCTTGTGGTGGCCCTGCAGTGTCCCGGGGTGCCTACCTCCGGGACACTGCTGTTTGCTATGGTAGGACGGGAGCACAGCAAACTGCTTTGGTTTTTGAAAGAGAGTTTTCAAAAACCAAAGCCGATTGCTTTTCTGCAATCTGTCACCTCAAGGCCCGCCCCCTCCCTGCACCACTCTGCAAACGTGCCCCCAGGGACCCCCAGTATTCAAGGGGAATTACTTACCCCTCTGTAGACGCGCCAGGGGGCGTGTTTGCAGAGTGGTGCAGGGAGGGGGCGGGGCTTGAGGTGACGGATTGCACCACTCTGCAAACGCGCCCCCTGGTGCATTCTCAGAGGGGGGACTAATTCCCCTTGAATACTGGGGGTCCCTGGGGGCCAACTAGCCCGCCAGGAACCTCCAGTATGCGCCAGGGGGCTGCATTGCAGAGACGTGTAAAGAGGCGAGGCCCCTTTTTACACCTCTCTGCAACGCAGCCCCCTGGCGTATACTGGAGGTTCCTGGTGGGTTAGTTGGCCCCCAGGGAACCCCAGTATGCAAGGGGACTTAATCCCCCAACTTAGAACATTCTACTGGGTGCTTTTGCACAGTGGTGAAGGTAGGGGCGGGGCTTGAGGTGATGTGTGTGCAACTTAAAAAGTGAATGACTGTCTCAATATTGTCTTTATGACTAAGTACATATGTGTTAAACTACTATATGTGAGTATTGGTGTATATAAGTGAGTATATATGAGAGTTAGAGATTTGAAGAGTTCCTGTATAACTAAGAATGTGTTTCTATAAGTGATTGTTTAAGAGAGTCAGTATGTGTATGTTTGTGTGTATAGCTGTATATGCAAGTAAATGGATGTTTGATAGTTTACTTGCAAGTGTGAGTATGTGTGTAAGTAACTCTATGGATGAGTAGGTGTATGAGTACATATGATGATTGAGTACATGTATGAGTGACTATATAGAACTGTTGGTGAATGAGTAGATGTGGAAGTAGATGTTGGAATAGGTTATTGTAACTGATAATGCTATCTCTATTTTCTTGAAATTTTTTGTTTCTATTTTTGAATGTGTGTATCAAAGGTTATATTAGAGTGAGAGGAGGTCTGCCACTCTTTCACAAGATGATGTCATCAGTGATGCCATTTGAGTCGTCATCAGTGATGTCATGAGTGATGTCACTGACCATGTCATGAGTGAATTAATATGTGACGTCATCAGCAGTGCATTGCGGGCGCAAGAGTTATAGTAAGCTGAACTAACTATAACGGGGGAATTTCAAAGATTTTGTATGAGTAAAATGATCAGCTAACTATAACTGGTGTGAAAGCTATGGTTTTTTCAGTGAATTTCAAAGGTTTTTAAAATGCTAATTCCTAACTATAACGTGTGTAAAACCTATGATTTTTGCAGTGAATTTGAAAGGTTTTTTAAATGCTAATTCCTAACTATAATGTGGCTGAAATCTATGTTTTTTTTCCAGTGAATTTCAAAGGTTTTTCAAATGGTAATTCCCAACTATAACGTGGCTGAAACCTATGGTTTTTCAGTGAATTTCAATGGTTTTGTAAATGATAATTTTTAAATGTATTAATTGTTATATTTTTATACTGATTTAGTACATTATTTTAAATTATTTATTTTTAGATATTTAATTTTTTTAATTACATTACATATTTTTAATATAAATTGAAAAAAATATATTTTTACACCTCTCTGCAACGCAGCCTCCTGGCGCGTTTGCAGAGGGGGAACTAATTCCCCTTGCATACTGGGGGTCCCTGGGGGCCAACTAGCCCACCTGGAACCTCCAGTATGCGCCAGGGGGCTGCATTGCAGAGTGGTGTAATGAGGCCACACCCTTTTTTACCCCTCTCTGCAACGCAGCCCACAAGCGTTTTTGCAGAGGGGGAACTAATTCCCCTTGCATACTAGGGGTCCCTGGGGGCCAACTAGCCCACCTGGAACCTCCAGTATGCGCCAGGGGGCTGCACTGCATAGAGATGTAATGAGGCCACACTCTTTTTTACACCTCTCTGCAACGCAGCCCCCGGGCGCGTTTGCAGAGGGGGAACTAATTCCCCTTGCATACTAGGGGTCCCTGGGGGCCAACTAGCCCACCTGGAACCTCCAGTATGCACCAGGTGGCTGCACTGCAGAGAGATGTAATGAGGCCACACCCTTTTTTACACCTCTCTGCAACGCAGCCCCCGGGCGCGTTTGCAGAGGGGGAACTAATTCCCCTTGCATACTGGGGGTCCCTGTGGGCCAACTAGACCACCAGGAGCCTCCAGTATGCGCCAGGGGGCTGCGTTGCTTTGCACCTGGGGTGGCGGTCCCCAGGGAAGTGTGGGGGGATTGGGGCCCCCCACACTTCTTTATCACTATGCCCCAGCGATTTGGTCCCCCGGGGGGTAATTTGAAAAAAAAAAAGACTGGGTGTTTCAAAAAAAAAAGTGGGCCTTGGATGTCCTTGTGGGACCACCTGGGCAGGCCTAGGGGGTTAGGGTGTTTCTACCCTGCCCCCTTTTTGTGTTCTACACGTTTTTTTTCTGCTTTCTTGTGCCTCGGTCTACTGAGCACAAGATGGCTGCCAACACTTCCTGGTTTGAAGTGTTGACAGCCAATGAGCATGCAGCTTTCTCGGGAAGGTACGCATACCATGCGCGTACCGTACGCGTACTGTGCGCTTACCCCGCGATTTTTCCCACAAAAATATATTTTTTGGGGCCTTGGGAGTCCTTGTGGGACCCCCTGAGCAGGCCTAGGGGTCAGAGTGCTTCTACCCTGCCCCCTTTTTGAGTTCTACACGTTTGTTTTTCTGCTTTCTTGTGCCTCAGTCTACCGAGGCACAAGATGGCTGCCAACAGTTTCTGGTTTGGAGTGTTGACAAACAGTTGACAGCAAATCAGCATGCAGCTCGTGAACGGGAAGGTACGTGTACCGTGCGCGTACCGTACGCATACGGTACACGTACCGTGCACGTACGGTGTGCGCTTATAGACATATATATTTTTTTCTTTTGATTTTCTCAAAAACTACTGGAGGCATTTACACCATTTAAGCAAAAGTGTGATCTGCGAATCAGACTCTACCATTTTGCCAAATTTCTTGTAATTCTGTTCAGCCGTTCGGGCTGTAGCCGTGTCTAATCGTCCTATGGAAAATAACATGGGGAAAACACGTTTTGGGACCCCCCTTTTTTCTCAGCCCCCACTTGACAAATCCCCCAAAAAACTTTCAGGGAAGGATCGGATCGGAGTGGGTCATCTTCTTTGAGAAATTCCTGAAGATTCATCAACCAGCGCCAAAGTTATTCCCAATAGAATGTTGTGGATTTCCTATGGAAACTAGGTCCTAACTATAACAACTTACTGGCGACCGCAAGTAGGTGATATATATATATATATATACATATCTATACTACTATTATAAAGAGAGAACACAAACCTTTGAGCCAGGTAAACTGCAAAAGTAATGCACCAATCACTACACACAATACACCATTTGAAAGGGGAGATGTAGCAGAAGGACATAGGCTATAGATGAAAAACAATATACATTTAAAAAAGCAAAAACGCAAAAAGTGGAAAAGTAGTCCCTTGGGGGCGTGGTCGAGTGTAAGAATGTGGCCGTGGGCGTGTCAAAGAACAAATGCGGCCGTTTACAAAGCAATGCCAAATGCTGATAACAAACAGCGTCCAAGGTAAAGAACAACACAGATACATATGCCCGGATATAGCGGAAATGCGCTTAATATGCAGACATAGAGCGGAAACGTAATTTAGGATGCACATTTTAAAAAAAAAAACGGAAATAGAATTTAGGACGCACATTTTTAAACAAAAAACATACAGCGGAAATGGCCTTAAAACTCACGAGGTGCGTGAAAACTCACGACGTGCGCGCTATAACAATAAGAAATATACACAAATTGCAAGGAGTTACCCAGACAACATTCAACAGTGGGCGTGACTTGCATCTACGATGACTGTCTTCCATTGACATGCAAAAGACGTCACACATGGGGCAGGGTTAAACGGACAGAACACCAATGGCAACGCTAATAAAGAAATAAACACACGACTTCTGCAAAAACACATCACAAGTCTTCAACCATTGGACAACGACGTCACAGGGGGGTAAACAGGAACAAACGAAGGCGCATTTTATTCACGGACAAACGCGAACTGGGCGAAATCTGCAGACTATCGTCAACGAAGAAAATAATACTTACGGAATAAATATAAACAAACAACTGGGAAAATTCACACGAGCAGGGTCAGGACTTGCACACAGAAGAGAGGAAACGATTCGGAAAGTGAAACGCGATCGGGTGAAAAATAATCTGACGAACCACCACCCTGAAAAGAATACTTAGCAATTAAAATAAAAACACAACTAGGCATATTCACACGAGCAGGGCCAAGACTTGCACACAGACTAAAAAAAAAGGATTAGGAAAGTTTAGACAACACAAAGGGCTTGCACACAATTCACAAAAAAAACACAGACAGTTTATTAAAACGAAGACCAACGAAACAGCCTTATAGAGCCAGAACAAAATCAATTCAACAGTGCAAGGGCTTGCAGAGACAATTAACAAAACGAAACGGACAATTTCTTGAAGGCATACCAAACATACAACAAGGAAAAACCCTTCAAGAGCCTCAAATTAATCAATTTAACAGTGTAAGGGATTGGCCAGCAAATTGAAAAAAATAAACAGACACATTATTAAAACGAGGAAACACAGTTCAAGAGCCTTCAAAAAATAAATACATTTATTAAACAGTTCACATTTTTCTATTTCGAACCTCTGTCACTACCAGCCATTTATCTATATCCTTATCTATATCTATATCTATATCTATATACTACTATTATAAAGAGAGAACACAAACCTTTGAGCCAGGTAAACTCGGGAACCACAGCGCCAATCCACACACCCGATACATCGTTGAAAATGTCAGGGTGTGCAGATGGACATAGGCTATATAAAAAAAAAATTAAACGTAAATTTAAACATTTAACTTAAAAAAAAAGTAGTCCCCTAGAAGTAGCGCCGGCCGCGACATAGTGCTGGCTGCGACGTAGCACTGGCCGCGACATGCGTGATGACGAGGAGGAGCGGCAGACATGAGCGGGGGGAGGAGCAGCGGACAGGCGGGGAGGAGCGGAGAGGAGCGGAGAGGAGCGGCGGACAGGTAGGGAGGAGCGGTGACGAGCGGCGAGGAGCGGCGGTGAAGTTAGGAGCACGGGGAGGAGCGGCAGCTCAGGTAAGGCAAAGGGACACGTAAAAAGTCGGGGCGGGAGGGGGCCGGGCGGGAGGTGGCTCCGGGACACGGACAATGTCGGGGAGGGCGGGGGCCGGGGCCGGGGCGGGCGGGGGCCTAGGCGGGCGGTTGGCCCTGAAGCCTCATTGCCCCCAGACAACGTCGGGGCGGGCTGCTAGTATATATATATATATATATATATATATATATATATATATATATATATATATATATGTATATATATATATATTAATTTTTTGACTCTGCATTGGTACCTACATATTGCTACTTAAATAAAAAAAAAAAAAAAAACAACAAAACAAACAATCAATAAACATGCAATATTTAAAAAGTCTATCATTCTTGTTTCCTCACAGTACGCTCCCCGGACCACTTTCCGGTGCACGTACCGGGCGCACCCCACGCAAAAAAAACGTTTTGTTTTTTTCTTTTTTGCCCCGCGGGCCCTTTTAAAGCCTCCACATCAAACCTAGGGGGTCAGGGAGGATCTACTATTCCCCCTTATGGTCATTTCCCCCTTTGTTTTGGCCTCCTCTTGTCTCTCGATCCTACCGAGAGACAAGATGGCGGCCGCTCCGGACTGTTTAGAATGTTGACAGACACCGGAGAGCCAATCAGCTTCGCTTCGCGAAGTTCCGTTACGCGTCAGGTACGCGAACCGGAGCGCTACCCGGAGCGCTGTAACAGATATATATATTTTTTTGAACGTTAATTTATCAAAATCCACTGGAGCACATATATTGAGACCTAGCAAAGGCACATCGGGCTAACAGTCCCTACAATTTTGCCAAGTTTCGTGCAAATCCATTCAGCCGTTCGAGCTAAAAGTGAGGCCAACCGCCCTATGGAAATTAACATGGGAAAAACGCGTTTTGGGACCCCCCTTTTTTCTCGGCCCCCACTTGACGAAACCCCCCCAAATTTTCAGGGGCTGCTCAGAAACAAAATGTGCCATTTTCCTGATAATTTCAGCCAATTCCGTCCACAAACGCCAAAGTTATTAGACATAGAATTTTCAAAAATCCCATAGAGAAAAAATCCTAACTATATATACCTACTGGCGACCGCCAGTAGGTAATATATATATATATATAAAATATGTTATGTTGTCTGAAGGTATGCATGACTATCAGAGGCAAGGTCTTACAACTAAGAATGGTTTCAGGGTTAAAACAATTTCTAACAATGACATATTGGTCCCCTAATGCAAGCAAGCCTACTGACCCCCAAGCTCCTGCTTTGGTTGTTAAAAAGTTCTATTCGGTTTCAAGTGGCCATTCATCCTCCTAAACCCAGTGGCACTATACGTGTTGCACAACTGACAGTCATGGCCCTGTGCACTGCCACTGTAGAGTGTTGACGCAATCCTGCTGTCTATAAGAGTTTATCTATAAGAACTCTGGACAAAGAATCAGCTAGACAGAGGCTGAAATCTGGAGCTCTGTTCACTGTAATAGGAAACACAATCTGGAGCTACTAAATGTTCGAAGAGATTATTTTTTAATCTTCCCAAAAAAGTGTTTCATATGCATTATTAGGGATGGAAAATGTGTGGTATGTTTACACAGCTTGTTCTTTACCATGTCCACTCCACTGGTTAATCCTCTAGCACTTGTTGCAAGTTCAATTAAGAACACGTTTTTCCACACATGGACCATATGTTTTATATTTTGTTGCAATACATTCTTTAGTAAACTTCAAAAGATGACATGTTATGTAAAATAGTCTTCCAGCACAGCCACATTGTAGCACTTCATAAATGAATTCTTCATTTGTTCAACCACCTTTCATCACCTGTATGTGCTGATGTAATAATGCCAGTGCGTGCAGTATTAAGGTAGACAGATGGAAGGGGTAGCGTCACAATAACGACTCCACAGACATGTTTTCGTTCAGTTTGGGATTACATTTAGAGTCGCTGAGTACAACCTACATAAAAATCCTAAATCTACACTTGTAGGGGCTTATGCTTCATCATTTCAGAGTGCGTCTGCAAACATAAGTAACAAAACCCCCATTGCGTTGCATGTAGCTTTCAGAATGTACACATAGAAATTTACGCCATTCAAACACAGGTCGTACATCTGTTTTACCTGACCACAGACTAGGAATCTGTAGTTTATCCTCGCGTATTTCAGATTTGTGTGTAAAAGCAAGAAATGCAATTCCTCGTTTATTCCTACCTTAAACTTCAAAAAGCACAAACCAAGAACAAAACAATGCAGCTGGTACACATCTATTGGAAGAGACCAGATCTACAGTCTCGCTGACCTCAACCCCTCTGGCACAATGAAATAGCACTTCACAACTGTAGATCGGTAAAACGCTGCATCATTCATATTTGAAACCATTGCCAAATAATATCTGTGCCTCCTAATCTTTAAGAAACCTGGGACACCTTCCTGCATAAAAACAATCCTCTGAGGCTTTTTTCTCTATGAGTGCTGCAGAATGCAGCTCGTGTAGAGAGAGGAAAAAAAAGAGGAGAAACAAGCATACTTCTCGTTTTGCCTCACCTGGGAAGGCGTAGCATTTTGACGCTTCCCTGGCAACATCCATGCTTTACTGATGGAACGCCTTCCCAGGGTAGAGTAACGCAAGGTAGCAACTTGCGCTGCTTGCATTACACCAAATATACTAAGCCACACAGAGTCACGCAACAGCAATACAAGAGCTTTGTAAATTTGGACCAAAAGTCGAAAGACCAAATGGATTCTTCACACAAATCTTCAAACGTCATCTGGAATCTTTCACACTGACAGAGGCAAAACCTTAGACCCTCTCCCCAATTATCTACCTTACAGAGAATGTTTTAAGCTGAAAGAAGTCTACTAGCCATACAATGTTATCGTCCCGATCAACACCCTTCACAGTAAAAGACTCTAGACAATCCTAACCAATTAAAAAATGACATTAAACAAATATTCTCACTTTCCAAGTTACACATTGGCACAGGCTGTTGGAAATTCAAGTACATTTGGATTTCTATGCTGTCTTCTATAAACACAATGAAGAGGTAAAAACTGACACTTGAGAACATTTTCATTTAAACGAAAAAGATCTACAAATTAAAAAAATAACACCTAGTTCTCTGGTTGACTTCCCTTCAAAAGCTAAGATGTATTCCACTGCAATACTTCAGTCAGGAAAGAAAATGTTTAATCACATCACTGCTAAGCTTAAAGACCTTTAATTCCCTGTGCTTGAAGGCAGAATTAAGTTTGAATTAGCAAGCATCTAAACAAGCTGCCATCCCCAGGGGCATAACGCATGCCTTTGCAGCCCCTGCGGTGCCTGATGGTCCTCAGCCACTCAGGGAGCCCTCAATTCATCTTAAGGCCGATGAATATCTGTGAGATATATGGCACTTCAGGGCCCGTCTTCACATTCTACAGGGGGTCCGTTGCTAATTCGCTTCCCAAAATAGACAGAAGTGCCCATGGTATCTTCAGATTTTCAGCCAAGCTAGGTTCTAGGCCAGTCAAGGAGATGACAGCAATTTATAGGGCAATATTTTTATCTATCACAATATATGGGGCTGGGGTGTGGGGTTACCAAAATAGCAAAGCGCTGCAGGCAGAGGGAAATGACTTCATCAAACGCCTTCTTAGTCTGCCCACATCTGCTTCATCTGAGATCACTCACAGAGAAGTAGGGTTTCCGTACTTCACAGATATAGTCACATCTCGCCCATTATTGCTCTGGCACTCCATATGGTTCAAAGAAGAAACTAGTTTTACAAAATCAATTATTTTAGACTGTTTTACCCTGGCAATGACGATCCCTTGGTTAAGTTATATTTATTCTCTGTACAGTAAAATGTTTAAGATGTCAGTCCGGACCAACCCTCTAAAAACATTATCACTCAGTATGTTGTCTATTATAGAAACTTTACTGAACTTTAGGAGGCATGTTTGGATTGACTGCGAGAGCAGGAAATCAACTGCCAAGTTTTATTTCACACTTACCAACCCAATCGCATGCACCATTTTGTTTTACCTAGATTTAGATATGGAAATGTTCATCATTTAGTTGCTTTTCCGAATATGAAAACCTGTACTTCTGACAAGATTCCCTGCCCATGTGATGGACAGAGTAAGCAGAGTACTGTGCACTTTATGTTGTTTTGTGGCTTTTATTCTAGTTTTAGAAGTTACTACCCAAAACCACTTTTTGCGTACTGCAATAGATCGCATCTTGCTGCAGTAAAATACTTGTCTGAGCTAAGTGATGCCAGGGTCTGTCTTAATGTGGCACTCTTTAATATAAACCCATTTAATACCCATAAAAGCATTATTGTACCAACATAGTGTCGACCACATAATGATTTTAAGAAATTGCACAGTTTTTAGACGTGATTAATTCTGGACCCTTGCTGTATATCAAGAGCTATTTGCCTTGTTTTTTGTTATCTGATATTATTTATGTGTAATGTAATCAGTTTTCATTTATGTATATTTTTATGGTTGTTCTATACATACTAAATAAAGCTCTTTGACTTGACTTGATAGAGGGGAATTCAGTTGTTGTCTGGCTGTTTCACAACCTTTTACAGGAGGTGGTTCCCACATTGTGGAATTCAGGCACCAAGCAAATCTTACTCAGGTAAGGGATAAATTACGTATTTTTTCAAACTCTTTTTAAGTATAACAATGATAAAATATGTTAATACACTACGTCTACATTACTCTTCACTCCACTCTTGAATTACAATCCCTCTCTATCACTCTGGTTCTGCTGCCTCCCTTCACTTCTAATCTCCTCTTAATTCTTACAAGAATTTGACGGAATACTAACACTTGTTTTATCTTGTATTTCACTATTTCCCTCACTTAAAATAATCGTACAGGTATAATTAAATTAAACCTTCATTTTTTGTGGGGGCTTATAATAACAAGCTCCCATGCCACATAGGACCCTCTTCCTCTTTTCTTGGATTCTGCAAGAAGCTATAGACCTGGATCTTCAATTAAACAAAATACCCTAGGCAGGGCTAGCCACTCACACCTGCCCAGCACCAGGATACCTTCACAGACAATAGTGCACTTTACACATATGCCTAACATATCATAACATAAAGTACAATACTACCCAATCTATGGGTAAAATAGTGCTATATACAATTCAATTTTATTGATTTAGTCCTCTTCAGAAATCAACAATTTAGGATGATTACAAAATCTTTCCAAAATTGTTACAGATCATATACATCGTTTATTTTATTAAAATAATGTTATAAAATATTTTAAGAATTTATAGAAATTATAGCAGACATATTAATTTGGAGGGGAACTAATTAAGACAATCAGGATGTGAATAGTGAAAAGATTATGTCTAAAACATATTGGTTTTAAAAAGCGATGCCTAGCTTCTGCCAGTTCTTTTTTGGGACACATGTACAGCACATAGGCAAAAACTTGGACTCCCCCTCTACATAATTCACATAATCCTGTCTTTTCACTTGAGTCACCCCAGTGCTTTGTATGGACACTAAATTATAAGATTCCTAGATGAAACATGATGATACATTGTTGAATGCTGTGATCTGGGGTGTATCTCAAGTTTTTTTGATAAGGGGGCGCTAGGTGGTGCACAACCGTAATGGCCACTCCACCTTGAAGCTCCAGTGGCTCGGCCTCATAATCCTCTATTTCTCCTTCATCAACCGGGAGGAAACAACCCACAACAACTGCAACTGGTGCGGAAAGATTTCCTCCAGCTCCGGTGTCAGTTTCAACCTCCTCACACATCGGAAACCCCTGCTAAACTGAACTCTTGGCCCAGGTGGGAGACGAGCATGAGTCTGGGAGGTTACCCTTGCGGCTCTCTTTGCCACGCAGTCCCCAGCCTTACACGTGTCAATGGGCTGCGGCCTGGGGGCTTGATTAATGCCGCCACATGAGAGCTGCTCGTCCCGCACTTGGCACTGGACCCACAGCACATCGGAGGGCTCAACGCACATTCAACTCTCTGCTGCATGGGCATCCGCTTGGTGGAGAGGGTGAAGAAGAACACGCCTCGGGGCCAACCTGAGCGCACACGGTGAGAGCGCGCTGTGGCCGAGTCTGTGTGGTGCGGCCTGGAGACGGGCTGAGGCCTCCCCGGTGTCTGCCCATCGCTCACGCGATCGGGGGTGCCTCTCCTCATTAGATGCCATACAGAAGTGCAAGCGCGCTGTTACCCCAGCTCCAATTGAAATACTGTGCAGCGGTGTTGGGGGACGGCCCTTGCACCTGGATAAGCGGTAGGGGGACGCCGCCTCGGAGCATTGCCACCTTTCCACCCTCTTTTTACTGTCAACCCCCCTGGGTGATCTACAGCGCGCTCTCTGCTTCTCTTGCTGCAGGGCATAACGAGCACCATAGGAAACCGTGCTGCTGTCAGACTCTGAAACATGTCTCTGCTATAGCTCCTCTACATTGCACTGGAGGTGCTTGAGTTGCCTAAACGTCAGAATACAGAACACCCCACTGGTGGAGACCCTAGCCTGTCACTTACTGCTCAACCTGATGTATGGTTCTTTGCTATCACTTCTGCTGTGATGCTGAGTTCACTCCAGCCCAGTATTCTCTGCTAAAAATGTAGATATCACCACTGACTGTCTCCTATTATCTCCATTCCTCCTGCGGCGGGGTGCAGCCCTCCCTAGCTCTGGCCTTGGGACAATCTCTGTTGCTTAATACATGACCTAGCTTAAATAGGGTACAGGACGCGCTCTCGAACGCAATTCCCAATTGACCTCAACTCGTTGACATGGGGAAGCCAGAGGGCTGGCAATCTAAACTTGTCCTCGACGTAAGGAAGACAGTCACCCGTTCAAACTCAGAGGAGCACGCCCAAACCATTGAGGATCCCACTTGAGCGCGATCTTCTGCTTCTGGAGACAGGGTGAAAACGCCATGGCTGGCAATGCAGCAGAGTCTCACAGCTTTGTCGAGCAAGATAGACACAATGAATAGTCGTCTAGATTTCCTTGTGCTAAAGGTAGACAAACAGGATGAACAAATTAAAGAGGCAGAAAAAACGATCTCAGTAATGGAAGATACTACGTCCCAAATGCAGCAACAAATGACGCAAATGGACAAGCTCCTGAAAGTAATAGCCTCTTAAAAGGAAGATTTGGAGGCTAAAAGTCGCAGAAATAGGAATTTCGGAATCCACAAACACTGGGCGAATGGAAGACTACATTGAACGCCTCCACTGAGACACCTTCGGGGTGGGCGCCTTCTACCCTCACCTGACCGTGGAGCGGGCACATTGGTCGCTTGGCCTTCATCCTCCTCCGGGCAGCACCCTGCATCCAATAGTTGCACGTCTTAACTACTGCGACCGGGATACCCCACTCAGACTGGCACGTGAACGGAAAACATTAACGTATGACAGCATGGACTTCACCATATGTCCTGACTTCACCATATATCCTGACTTCACTGTGGCGGTCCAGGAAGCTCGCCGTAAGTTCCTCACAGTGAAGCAGAAGCCCCGTAAGGTGCAAATTGACTTTGCACTCCTGTATCCGGCATATGAGGATCACTCACCAAGGCAATCAGAGCGTGTTTGTGAACCCGCAACTAGTTGAAGAGTTCCTTAAATGCATCAATCGACAGTCGCCTTGCAAGAATTCCGATGATCATTCTTCCAGGTCCCATTCTCGGGATGCTGGTGGCCCCTCGTAAAAGTGAAAACAGATGGAACATTCCGACACACCTAATCCTTCATAGCACAAGTTGTCTTCCTGATACCCTGTGCTTCTTTGCCCTACAAGTAGCGGAACAATGCTGTACTCCCCCTGGCAGTACAATATGCAATGTACTAGACGTTGACAGGTAAGTGTACCTTGCACCCTGGTGCTTTTTATTGATACTCGGTGAGATACGTATATGACTTCGACATTTGTACTTATTCCCCCATGGTGTAGTGGTGAGCACCCTCCCGCTGACTTTCAAGGTGCTCCCCTGCTGCCATGGTGGCGGGACGTGAGCACTGGATGGATGGGAGGTACCTGTGACCCACCTGAGACCCCCCTCTATGGGTGATCCCCCTCAAGACTATCCTCTAAGTTGGCCTTGTGTGGCCTGTTTTGTTCAGTTTGGGTATTGTTGGACTCAAAGGATATAGCTGCATCATGGCAAACAGACACATGGTGTCACAAAACTTCTTGCACACAGTCCGTAGAGAGCACACAGACATTTATAGCACACATTTGGAACCTATGGCTGATTTAACAGCTCGCTGGAGCTTACAGATTGTCACTTGGAATGTGCGAGGGCTCGGGGACCCGCGAAAGCGTTGTCAGCTTTTAGCATACTTAGATAGGCACCATATACATATAGCACTACTACAAATAACACATATATATCCCTTTGCATTCACTACATTCTACATTCACCACTAAATGGGCAGACCACCGACTATTTTCCTCTTACTCTTCCTACGCCAGAGGCACGGCTATACTTATAAAAAAGCAGACTCTGTTTGCCATGGCAGGGACAATGCTTGATCAAAATGGGATATATTCCATTGCATGGGGACGACTAGGAACGAACTCCATTATGCTGGTCAGCTGTTATGGCCCAAACGTGGACACTCCTGAGTTTTTCACTGTGTTAGGGTTAAAACCTGCGTCAGCAGAGCCTGACGCGTTTCGGGCAACCGCCCTTCATCTGAGGCTTCTCTGCTTCGAAAAAGACCGCCAACACTAGGATTGCAGATAGTGGTCCCATATTTATTGCATCATCACCTGCATGTTGCATTCCTTCATAGCAAAGTATTCTGGGATCTGCAGTCCTTGTACAATGAAACCCAAGTGGGCTGCTGGCGATCACTTTCAGTAAATGTCACAAATCACGGGTGTCTCGCACAAGTTCTCCCCTGTTCAAATCTTGAGCTTGGCTGCTCCATTCCGCCGATACTCATACCAGCAGAGGAGCCGCTTAGTATGTGGTGGTGCGTGCCCCGGTCGGGTCGACCGTTTAACATTCAAAGTCCACAAAGCACCCACGTGCAGCAGGCACTCCCAGCCAGCTCGCTCCAAGTAAGGGAAGGAGACGGGTACAACCTGCGTCAGCAGAGCCTGACGCGTTTCGGGCAACCGCCCTTCATCTGAGGCTTCTCTGCTTCGAAAAAGACCGCCAACACTAGGATTGCAGATAGTGGTCCCATATTTATGTACAAGGACTGCAGATCCCAGAATACTTTGCTATGAAGGAATGCAACATGCAGGTGATGATGCAATAAATATGGGACCACTATCTGCAATCCTAGTGTTGGCGGTCTTTTTCGAAGCAGAGAAGCCTCAGATGAAGGGCGGTTGCCCGAAACGCGTCAGGCTCTGCTGACGCAGGTTGTACCCGTCTCCTTCCCTTACTTGGAGCGAGCTGGCTGGGAGCGCGTGCTGCACGTGGGTGCTTTGTGGACTTTGAATGTTAAACGGTCGACCCGACCGGGGCACGCACCACCACATACTAAGCGGCTCCTCTGCTGGTATGAGTATCGGCGGAATGGAGCAGCCAAGCTCAAGATTTGAACAGGGGAGAACTTGTGCGAGACACCCGTGATTTGTGACATTTACTGAAAGTGATCGCCAGCAGCCCACTTGGGTTTCATTGTACAAGGACTGCAGATCCCAGAATACTTTGCTATGAAGGAATGCAACATGCAGGTGATGATGCAATAAATATGGGACCACTATCTGCAATCCTAGTGTTGGCGGTCTTTTTCGAAGCAGAGAAGCCTCAGATGAAGGGCGGTTGCCCGAAACGCGTCAGGCTCTGCTGACGCAGGTTGTACCCGTCTCCTTCCCTTACTTGGAGCGAGCTGGCTGGGAGTGCGTGCTGCACGTGGGTGCTTTGTGGACTTTGAATGTTAAACGGTCGACCCGACCGGGGCACGCACCACCACATACTAAGCGGCTCCTCTGCTGGTATGAGTATCGGCGGAATGGAGCAGCCAAGCTCAAGATTTGAACAGGGGAGAACTTGTGCGAGACACCCGTGATTTGTGACATTTACTGAAAGTGATCGCCAGCAGCCCACTTGGGTTTCATTGTACAAGGACTGCAGATCCCAGAATACTTTGCTATGAAGGAATGCAACATGCAGGTGATGATGCAATAAATATGGGACCACTATCTGCAATCCTAGTGTTGGCGGTCTTTTTCGATGCAGAGAAGCCTCAGATGAAGGGCGGTTGCCCGAAACGTGTCAGGCTCTGCTGACGCAGGTTGTACCCGTCTCCTTCCCTTACTTGGAGCGAGCTGGCTGGGAGCGCGTGCTGCACGTGGGTGCTTTGTGGACTTTGAATGTTAAACGGTCGACCCGACCGGGGCACGCACCACCACATACTAAGCGGCTCCTCTGCTGGTATGAGTATCGGCGGAATGGAGCAGCCAAGCTCAAGATTTGAACAGGGGAGAACTTGTGCGAGACACCCGTGATTTGTGACATTTACTGAAAGTGATCGCCAGCAGCCCACTTGGGTTTCATTGTACAAGGACTGCAGATCCCAGAATACTTTGCTATGAAGGAATGCAACATGCAGGTGATGATGCAATAAATATGGGACCACTATCTGCAATCCTAGTGTTGGCGGTCTTTTTCGAAGCAGAGAAGCCTCAGATGAAGGGCGGTTGCCCGAAACGCGTCAGGCTCTGCTGACGCAGGTTGTACCCGTCTCCTTCCCTTACTTGGAGCGAGCTGGCTGGGAGTGCGTGCTGCACGTGGGTGCTTTGTGGACTTTGAATGTTAAACGGTCGACCCGACCGGGGCACGCACCACCACATACTAAGCGGCTCCTCTGCTGGTATGAGTATCGGCGGAATGGAGCAGCCAAGCTCAAGATTTGAACAGGGGAGAACTTGTGCGAGACACCCGTGATTTGTGACATTTACTGAAAGTGATCGCCAGCAGCCCACTTGGGTTTCATTGTACAAGGACTGCAGATCCCAGAATACTTTGCTATGAAGGAATGCAACATGCAGGTGATGATGCAATAAATATGGGACCACTATCTGCAATCCTAGTGTTGGCGGTCTTTTTCGAAGCAGAGAAGCCTCAGATGAAGGGCGGTTGCCCGAAACGCGTCAGGCTCTGCTGACGCAGGTTGTACCCGTCTCCTTCCCTTACTTGGAGCGAGCTGGCTGGGAGTGCGTGCTGCACGTGGGTGCTTTGTGGACTTTGAATGTTAAACGGTCGACCCGACCGGGGCACGCACCACCACATACTAAGCGGCTCCTCTGCTGGTATGAGTATCGGCGGAATGGAGCAGCCAAGCTCAAGATTTGAACAGGGGAGAACTTGTGCGAGACACCCGTGATTTGTGACATTTACTGAAAGTGATCGCCAGCAGCCCACTTGGGTTTCATTGTACAAGGACTGCAGATCCCAGAATACTTTGCTATGAAGGAATGCAACATGCAGGTGATGATGCAATAAATATGGGACCACTATCTGCAATCCTAGTGTTGGCGGTCTTTTTCGAAGCAGAGAAGCCTCAGATGAAGGGCGGTTGCCCGAAACGCGTCAGGCTCTGCTGACGCAGGTTGTACCCGTCTCCTTCCCTTACTTGGAGCGAGCTGGCTGGGAGTGCGTGCTGCACGTGGGTGCTTTGTGGACTTTGAATGTTAAACGGTCGACCCGACCGGGGCACGCACCACCACATACTAAGCGGCTCCTCTGCTGGTATGAGTATCGGCGGAATGGAGCAGCCAAGCTCAAGATTTGAACAGGGGAGAACTTGTGCGAGACACCCGTGATTTGTGACATTTACTGAAAGTGATCGCCAGCAGCCCACCTGGGTTTCATTGTACAAGGACTGCAGATCCCAGAATACTTTGCTATGAAGGAATGCAACATGCAGGTGATGATGCAATAAATATGGGACCACTATCTGCAATCCTAGTGTTGGCGGTCTTTTTCGAAGCAGAGAAGCCTCAGATGAAGGGCGGTTGCCCGAAACGCGTCAGGCTCTGCTGACGCAGGTTGTACCCGTCTCCTTCCCTTACTTGGAGCGAGCTGGCTGGGAGTGCGTGCTGCACGTGGGTGCTTTGTGGACTTTGAATGTTAAACGGTCGACCCGACCGGGGCACGCACCACCACATACTAAGCGGCTCCTCTGCTGGTATGAGTATCGGCGGAATGGAGCAGCCAAGCTCAAGATTTGAACAGGGGAGAACTTGTGCGAGACACCCGTGATTTGTGACATTTACTGAAAGTGATCGCCAGCAGCCCACTTGGGTTTCATTGTACAAGGACTGCAGATCCCAGAATACTTTGCTATGAAGGAATGCAACATGCAGGTGATGATGCAATAAATATGGGACCACTATCTGCAATCCTAGTGTTGGCGGTCTTTTTCGAAGCAGAGAAGCCTCAGATGAAGGGCGGTTGCCCGAAACGCGTCAGGCTCTGCTGACGCAGGTTGTACCCGTCTCCTTCCCTTACTTGGAGCGAGCTGGCTGGGAGTGCGTGCTGCACGTGGGTGCTTTGTGGACTTTGAATGTTAAACGGTCGACCCGACCGGGGCACGCACCACCACATACTAAGCGGCTCCTCTGCTGGTATGAGTATCGGCGGAATGGAGCAGCCAAGCTCAAGATTTGAACAGGGGAGAACTTGTGCGAGACACCCGTGATTTGTGACATTTACTGAAAGTGATCGCCAGCAGCCCACTTGGGTTTCATTGTACAAGGACTGCAGATCCCAGAATACTTTGCTATGAAGGAATGCAACATGCAGGTGATGATGCAATAAATATGGGACCACTATCTGCAATCCTAGTGTTGGCGGTCTTTTTCGAAGCAGAGAAGCCTCAGATGAAGGGCGGTTGCCCGAAACGCGTCAGGCTCTGCTGACGTAGGTTGTACCCGTCTCCTTCCCTTACTTGGAGCGAGCTGGCTGGGAGTGCGTGCTGCACGTGGGTGCTTTGTGGACTTTGAATGTTAAACGGTCGACCCGACCGGGGCACGCACCACCACATACTAAGCGGCTCCTCTGCTGGTATGAGTATCGGCGGAATGGAGCAGCCAAGCTCAAGATTTGAACAGGGGAGAACTTGTGCGAGACACCCGTGATTTGTGACATTTACTGAAAGTGATCGCCAGCAGCCCACTTGGGTTTCATTGTACAAGGACTGCAGATCCCAGAATACTTTGCTATGAAGGAATGCAACATGCAGGTGATGATGCAATAAATATGGGACCACTATCTGCAATCCTAGTGTTGGCGGTCTTTTTCGAAGCAGAGAAGCCTCAGATGAAGGGCGGTTGCCCGAAACGCGTCAGGCTCTGCTGACGCAGGTTGTACCCGTCTCCTTCCCTTACTTGGAGCGAGCTGGCTGGGAGTGCGTGCTGCACGTGGGTGCTTTGTGGACTTTGAATATATATATATATATATATATTACCTACTGGCGGTCGCCAGTAGGTAGTTATAGTTAGGATAATTTTCAATGTTAAATCTCAACATTCTATTTTGAATAACTTTGGCGCCGGTTGTCGAATCTGCCTGAAATTTTCAGGAAAATGGTCTCATGGCGGTCCGGTCCTTCCCAGAAAGTTTGGGGGGGATTCGTCAAGCGGGGGCCGAGATAAAAGGGGGGTCCCAAAACGCGTTTTCCCCATGTTAATTTCCATAGGGCGGTCGATTTCACTTTTAGCCCGAACGGCTGAATGGATTTCCACCAAACTTGGCAAAATTGTAGGGACTGGTAGCCCGATGTGCCTTTGCTATGTCTCAAGATATGTGCTCCAGTGGATTTTGAGTAATTTAGGTTCAAAAAAATATATATATCTATAGGCGCTCTCCCGTGCGCGCACCCGTGAGCGCTCCCGGCGCGACACGCGACTTGCGCGCAGAAAGCTGATTGGCTCTCAGTTGTCTGTAAACATTCTAAACAGTCCGGAGCGGCCGCCATCTTGTCTATCGGTAAAATCTAGTCATAAGAGGTGGCAAAAACAAAGGGTGGAATTGACCATAAGGGGGCAGGGTAGACCCCCCCTGACCCCCTAGGTTTGATATGGGGGTCATTAAAGGGCCCCGCGGGGCCTCAAAAATTTTTTTTTTTTTTTCGATTTTCGCGGGGGAAGCGCCTGGTGCGCGCACGGGGGAGCGTATCGGGGAGGGTACTATGGAAAAATAATCACTTTAAAAATTGTATGTTTATGAATTGTTTTTTTTTTTATTTGTTTATTTTATGTAAGTACCTACATGTAGGTACTAATGAAGAGACTTAAATTTAATGTTCACCATCTTCTTTGTAGACATCTTGCATGTTGTTATTGTATTTTTTGTGGTATAAGGAATTCATAATATAGTCTGTCTGGAAAGGAGAAACAGATCTTTTAAGCACTCCCTGAGAATTTCTAGGGGATCATGAGTAGTCTGTCCTGTTCACTTATGAAAATGAGGTGTAAAATATTCATATGAGATAATATAGTGGGAGAAAGGTAGTAACTATGAGTAAACTTACTATGTAACAGAAAAATAGTTGAACAGTATACTATAAGTCTCACTTTATATTTTAAACATTTTTGGTAATACTTCATGAATTACATATAAAAAAGAATATTGTCTGAAACAATTGAAATTATTAAAGATAAATTTATTCCTCTGATTCTTTTTCATAATTTAATAAAATTTCTAACATAATATTGTCCGGAATTTCCTCATAATTATATGTACATGATTCAATTTTTTCCAAACATTCTATAAACTGTTCATCCAAAGAGTCATCCATGAAATCAACTTCTTTTTTTTCATCTTCTGGTTTTTCCACCTTTACTTTGATAGAAGTATCATTTGCCTGATTTTCTCCTTCCATTTTCTTTCTGAAAATTGCATATAAATTAACTATATTAGTAGAGCTAGTATACCAGAGAAGCCTAACTCAATCCATAACTATTACAGAGAAGTCTATGTCTATCTCTAACTATTAAAGAGGGATAGCATATCACTAACAGAATATTTTTTAAGAAATAAACTTAACGTGTACAATATACTTCCATAATTAGAAGTTACCTTAGAGAAATTAGTTGAAGTTGACAGTGAAATTTGTTTTCAAGTGTACTTCAGGAAGCAGTAGTCAAAATGGCTGTGTTTCCCTCTCTTCTTTTATATATATTGTTGTACTTAACCAATCAAACGACAGGAAAAAATCGTAGAAAATGAGAGATACTTTTTAATTGGTTGTAAATTCTAACATTACAAGTGTGTTTTTGTCATGTAATTTACCTCAGGATATTTAGACAGGCCTGTAGCCTAAATGTCTCAATGGAATTTCACCAAATTTGGGCAAATGGTAGGGACTGCTATGTAGTAGGGCGTATTCTATATTTGATGAAAGTGTCTCCATTGGGTTTTCCGTAAATTATTTTCCCACCTTTTTTTATTTTGCGCTTACTAGTGCGCGCTCTAGTACGCGCACGGGCAGCGTAACGGGAGTCATCCATTTTGTGTTTCGGAACAATCGAGACACAAGATGGAGGGTAAACAATGTTCGGAATGGATAGAAGGGGGAACTGTAGAGAGTTCTTGACCCTCTAGGTTTTCTGAGGGGGGCTTAGGAGGCTCATAAACGTAAAAAAAAAAAAAAAAAAAAATTAATTTTTCGCGGGGGAAGCGCCTGGTGCGCGCACTTTTAAGCGTACTCGTACGCGTACTTTGGTGAAAAATAGTGAAAAAAGTTAGAAAAAAATAAACGCTTTGAATGATCAGAGTTAGGGTAGCTCTGAAAAGAGCTTTTGGGTTCTGTGGTTGATTTAGGTACCTACAAGTAGGTTCCAATACACATTCTTAAATTCAGGAGGAATATTCTATTCCCCTCATCTGAGAAGTGCACTCCATCTCCTCTGTAGATGTCTTGCATGTTGTAACGCAAGTTATTATTGTATAATGAACCCATTCCATAGTCTCTCATGTAAGCAGAAACAGATTTATTTACATGTTTCCGTGCTTTCTCAAATTGTGGACCAAATTGGTTGGACCAGTTCCATTTCTGTCTTTGGCATATATTGGAATATACCAAGGCAGTGTGGGGAAAAAGTATCATCAATTGATGAAAGGTGTCCTTTAATAGCATTTCCAGACCTACCCCAGTTAATGTGCCTAGATCG